>NW_026087742.1:36404240-37762813 GCF_022539395.1 Myiozetetes cayanensis | reverse complement strand
AGCATACCTAAGGAAGTTTTATAAAAACAAATCCACTGAAATTTAAGAAAAATAATGCATTTGGTAGAAAGAAACTGACTTAAAAACCTTACTGTATCTGTTAATTTTTTTTTTTTGCCAAGAGGTCCAATTTATTCAGGGGAAGATAATTTTCAAGACCAGTGAAATACTATATATCTGCCCTGAACAGTCTAGGCTGAATAGAAACACAAGCACTTTGAGAAACCTCTCCAGCATCCTTGCTCCATTTTACAGATAAGATTCTCAGAAATCACCAGAAAAATCCTAAGGGATGACATTTTACTGACATTTTCTTAGCCCTATACTTTATGAATCTTTCTCCCAGGCTATTCTGGTGCTTTCTTATAAAGAATTTTTAAATATGAACACTTGAATTACAGAATGATTGGGGTCAGAAGCGACCACTGGAGATCTTCTAGTCTGACCATCTCTGCTAAAGCAGGTTCACCTACAGTTGGTTGCACAGGATCCTGTCCAGGCAGGTTTTGAATATCTCCAGAGAAGGAGACTCCACAAACTCTTTGGGCAACCTGTTCCAGTGCTCTTTCACCATAACAGTAAAAAAGTTTTTCCTCATATCCAGATGAAACTTCTTGTGTTTTAGTTTCTACCCATTACCCCTTGTTCTGCAATTGGACACCACTGAAAAGAGTCTGGCCAATTAATTCAATGGCAGCATCATGAATAGTGCTCCATGTTTTTTAAAGTTCTGACTATAAATCTGTGATAATTTAAACACAAACCTTAGGAACCCTTCAAAAACAAAGAGAACATGTTGTTAACTATGGCTACAGCAAGACTGCTGCAACTAAAGCTTATGCCTTTTTAAAAACAGAGTGCAGCTAGAATCATGATGTATTATGAAAGGAGAGCAGAATATAGAATATATTCTTGGACTGTTCTATTTGTCCAACCAAAGTGTGGGAGGTGGAAAATTACTCTCTGAATAGTAGAAATAAATGGAGATCTCCTCAAAAAAGAGTTTCTGCTGGACAGTATTTGAAATTTATTACTAAGAGACAGAAAGGCTTATTTAATCATAGTTAATAAATTACATGCAGATATCAGATACAATGATAAAATTAGGATCTTAAAACATATTTGGGTTTGTAATGCCTACAAAAGTGGGGTAGCAAATGGTATTTTAAAGTCTAAATATTATTGTAAATCTTCAATAGATGGTGCTATTTTCTAAGTTAATATCTCAGGTGATTATGCAAATGAGCACAAGACAAATGTGTTTATCTGTGAGAAGAGCTGACCATCTTTATGACGTCCTTGTTTATGGTACATGCTTGTGGGAGGACTTCCATTTGCTTTCCACTCCAGTGTAATGATCATAAACATAGGCAGGTATTCTGGTTACACAGCAGACAGATTTCAGGTATTTTTATTAAAAGTAGAGCTATTTGAAACAGAATCATTTTCTTCTGACAGTGGCATATCTCTCATCATTTCTCCTCCATAATTTGAAATAGTTGATATCTGCAGCTAATTTTAAATGTGAAATTTCTTCTCCCAGCATGGTAGAACATTGCAGGCTGCTTCTTCATGGCTCACTGTTATGAAGCCAAGATAGAACAGCCATGACTTCATTTTTTAGAAAGCAGGTATGGGTTTCCTCTGCCTACAGACTAGACACAGCAATCACACAAACCCTCCCAAGGCAAATTTTCTAGTAGTTCCATAATTTCTGCTTTTGGGTACAGCATCCCATCATGTCAGCGATGCTCTTCCAAAGACCTCCAGGAAAGTAACCAAGAAAAGCAATGCAATTTGACCCTAGATCTATTTTCTAGGATTTAAATCTCTCAAATGGAATCGTCTACTTCTACCATTTCAGTTCCAGGACTTGGAAACTTGAAAACCATAAAGAAATAACAGGGTCATTCAGAAGCGAAGCATCAACAAATAAGGTACCATCAGTTTCCCCATTAAATCATAGTAAATATTTGCTCATTCACTAATGGTTGAAATGTTCTTTCCTTTAATGACAATCCTAGAGTATAAATTAAATTAAACCATTAGCTAATTCCCCATTTTATATCCTATTTCAATCACTTTTACTACTCTTTGATCGCCTGTTCTATGTTATCTGAAATATTATATATATATTGATTTGTGGACTTTAATATAAGATAAAAAGCACACTGAAAATGTAGCTGAAGAAACCACAAAGGAATAATTAGACTATTAAGACTTCCTAATTGTCCTTCATCTCCTGTGAGTATTTAAGGGAAAACAAATTTTAAATATATTATCAATAAGTCACTGAATTTTAGGAAATAGTCATAAGCAAGTGACTGTAATTGTTAATCAATGTGATAAAATGTAAACATGGCAACAATTGCTGGTAACAATAATGAGATGAGATCTGGTCTTCAGTGAGGATTGGACTCTAGCATCCTGACTCACTCTGAACTGCATATTCTAGGAACAACCTCTCAGCACCACGTGCTGTATCTGGACCAGGCTAGAACAGCAATGGTGAGCTTCATGCAGGTGATGTCATGCCTATGATACCTCACAGATTGTCTTCCTGAGAAAATCTGGACCTTCCTGACCAACGCAGGTGTTTGAGTTGGGCCCATCAGAAAGGTTGGGCTTGGACTCCCAGAGTAAGTACCATTATTTTACAGGAGAGATGATTCAGGTGTAATTCAGACAAATTACTGAACAGGCATTGGTCAAAAAAAGTTGTTTTAGTATATTACTCCCCTGAAGAGGTACTGAGTGCTGAGATATTTCCAGCTGTTCCTCCTACAGCTTGGCAAGGTGATGTGGGTTTGAACCCCCAAAACCAGAGAAGGGAATACAGCTGGAGTATCCCAAAACGTTTCCAGCATGCAGGCTACCATCATTTGCTTTTCCAGTGAAAACAGCCAACATTACTGAGTTTTCTGCTGAAGCTGCTTCTGTTAGTTGTCTGGTATGCCCAGAGTCTGCCTTTTGGAATTGACACATTTGCACTACTTAGCCAAAATTATGAGTAGTCTGTGGTTCTTGAATGAACTAAGATGAAAGACAGGCACTGTGATGTTCAGCCCTGACAGTGGTAGTTTTGTTTGCTTTGGTGAGTTTAACTTGCAAATAATGGTCATTTACAGTTTTCTTCATATCTATCTAGAGAATTAAACCAGAGTTTTGCAGACCATTTTTCAGACCAAAGCCCTGACTTTTGTTTGACTTAAAGCATGCCAAGCAATTTGCAAGAAACTTAAAGCCTGGATAAAATCCTGGCAGGTGGATTTTACTGAAAGATTTGGGGTGATCTGCAGCAATCCCATTGTGATTCAGTACCCATTATAACAGATGCTCAATTTGTTGCTATTTGTATTACCAAACATTTTTAAGTAACATTTCTGTAAGATTCCATGTGTAAAATTCTTGGTGTTATCAAGTTTTCTAAGAATAATCCACTCCCAAAGGACAAAAAAGTGACAGAAGGACTCCACAGACAATGAATCTGACACTGCTTAGGCAGCAAAGGAAAAATATTTATTTTTGCCAAAGCCTAAAAGAACATAAATGAAGCACTGAAAAAATGAAACTGATGGAACTAACATCAGCTACTGTGAATGTGCTATTAACAGACAAATAGCTAAAGGAATAAAATCCAAACCTCAGAGATGTGAGTTGTTTGTGAAAATCATTGCTATCATAAAAGGTCTACTAAACTATATGGGCAATGTCTGTTAGGGTTTTTGATTTGGAAATTAGGCAGCTTTCTGATCCCTTAGCCATTATTTTTGTAATAATCCTAACTGCATTCAAAAGTAATCAAGTGTAATAATCTTGAGCAATATGAGATGATTTTATGAAGCCAAATGTAAGCAATGGATTAGGAAGTATGAAAGTTTTTATTTTTGGGCTGATGTGCTTCATTAGAACTGAAAGAAGGTGAGGCAGCAGGAAGCCTTCTCATATAATCTGCAGCATTTTAAATTACTGCATTATGGATACAAGTAGTAAATTACAAGGACATATTTTTATCAGAAGGGGAGTTGGGATCTCCCTAGTTTTCCAAGACAGTGGTCTTTCCCAGTCAACTCAAGTCAAGAAAAACTGCTCAAGATGAGGGAAACTGCAGTAAAAGTCTGAATACCCATGCCCCACTCCCATCTCCTCCCTTGCTAAGCTATCTGCTGTTCGGTATTGATACTCAACTAAAGTTTTACCAAAGTTCAATTGATTTTTTAATATTTTATGAAATATCCTTTCCATAAGACTTTAAAATGTTATTAGGCTGAACTCTCTCTCACTTCTGACCTTTCACAGACATCGTACCTTACATTGATTTTTCAGCTCTTTGATACTGGCTGAGCTACAATAGTTCCAGCAAATAGGGGAAGAAGAGGAATAAAATGCCATTGCATTAAAGAACTGGAAAAAAAAATCTTAGTTCGATTACCAACAATTCAACTTTTCTATCTCCTCTCCCTAGCAAAAAAGACCTTCACAGATAAGTCACCAAATAAATGCTTTTTCTCATATTCACCCCAGATTCAGAAGGCTTAACATGCTTCCAATCCCTTTTATCAACCACTCTTGGCATTAAAAACATGTATTAAAATAAATACCTGAGCTGAGTCATTAGGCAATAGTAAATATTCTTTTTCTCAACTAAATGATTTTCTGTCAGCTGGCTTGTCAGGCTCCTCAGGAAGCAGCAGGGGATCATTTGTAAATAATTATGTTGCACCAGTGATAAATTAAATCCACTTGAATCAATAGCATTTAGATTTTTAAAAGGATATAGCCAAGACACTATAAATTAAAACAAATCCTGACTCAGTAGGCTTAGTTTTCATGTCAGGGTCTTACTTAAGCCAGTCTCCTAGAAGACACTGTGGGATATTTTTATATCCAATTTGGACAGCTGATTGATGGATAAAAATACTTGACCTATTAATTCCTGTTCTCTTTTTATGTCTGACATGAGGTATAGGGTTTGTTTTCACTACCCACAAATAAGACTCCAGTGCCACCTAAACTCTTGAAAGATATCTGAGACACACATAAAGTGATGAGAACTCTCAAATGACCACTAGATCTGTGCCCTGGCAGGAGACTCCTGTGCATCTCAAGGGGCTTTGAGTGCTTATATGTAGGCCACTGATTCAAGCTGCTCATGCCATCCTGAACTGAAAACTGAATCTCGAGTAGATCCAAGGAGAGGAGCTTAGGGTGAGTAACTCAGACTCAGCCAGCTAAACCTTTTGTATCTAAATTTGGCATTTTTTTTTACTACAGGTAAAAATCTCCAACTAAAGTCTTTTCAGCAGTACTGCAGTCTTAGTAGGACTTGGATTAAAGAATTTACAAAAGTTATGCCAAAAACTTCCAGTATCATCCACAGGACATGATGTAGAACATCACCAAGAGTGATGGATCTGGTGTTCCAAGATGGTATTTGAGGTTTTATTTCTCTTGTCTCAGAAGACAAATATTAGTCATGTCAATGAAAGCACTAAGCAAGGATTTCCAGATACTACAATTTGTTTCTTGGTTAATATTCAGGGACTGCCTTTGTTTTTGTTTGGGGAGACACATTTTATACAGACTTTCAATTCCAACAGCCCTATCTTAGAAATAACCTTCAATCATAAATTCAGGCAGAAATGGAGTCCTGTTGCTTTCATTATCTGTTTTCAACTGTTGCCTTATGGCTGAGAAATTTTTGAAGAGTGAGAAGGTAGATTAGGTTGCATTACCTTCAGTTTAGCCTTCAGAAGACCTGAAGGGTGACCAAGTCACAAGTTATACCTGCTTAGTCTTCTGCTGGTACATTTTGGGAACCCAAGCAGATGCGCACCAGTAGGATTGGCATGAACTGCACAATAATCCTGCTATTACTCCACAGTAATCCTGCTATTTATGTTTCCAGATCCCTCATCCTACACAGTCATATAAACAGAGATGTAGAACACAGCTTTTAATCTCCTACCTTGTGTGCCACTCTAGTATGAGTAAACAAGCAGCTAAAACCTCCAAGGCTGAATTAATCCTATATTTTGAAACTCTTCACAGACTCAGTTCAGGCTGTTTCCAGGAGCATGAGATTATTTTGACAATATTATCTCTTAAAGGATAAAGGTCATCAGCACTTGCTTTTTTCAAGAGGAATTTTGCCCCAGGGAGAACTTCAGACTCAGGTCCATTATAATTACTATGAATACAGAATTTGAATAAAATGATGTCAATAAGATTTTCCTTCTAACTCTATTCACCATCCCCAACCAGGGAAATACTTTAGAGAGCAAACCTGGTCAGTCAAGCCTTGTAGAAGCTCATAGCTTCTTAGTCTACAAACGTTAAAATGCTTTAGTTTGAGAGATGACATTGTAAAGATATCAGCTGAGAGGAGTAGTTTGAACTGCATTTTAAAACTTCATTTTGAATTTCCTCATTCTTATAAATCTTATTATAACCATAGAAAAATTTAGCTTGGAAGGGACCTTACAAGGTCATTTGATTCTATCTCCTGCTCAGAGCAGAGACAGCATCAAAAATGGATTAGATTTATCAAGGTCAATCCTCCAGAATATTTAATAATATTTGGGCTGAGTTTTTCAGACAGAACATGTACTTCAGCACATATCAAGAATAGGCCAGAAATGAAATCATGTCTACACTAGGTCACTTATTGTAAAATGTATTTGACCTGTTTCAGTTTATATATTTGAGCAGAATACTTAATGATGAATTGGACTGTGCTCACAAGTGTCTCTTTCTTTGCAATAATAAAGGAAGCCTAGTCCAGCTGTAGCCACCTCCAGTTATTCGGATGGATACCACCCCAGGAACCAATTGCAACCATTCAGTTACATCAGCAGCAGTTACATCATCTATGTACAAAGGGGAAATCTAGATGACAAAGTGACACCATCAGCATTTTACTAGAGTATATTCCCAAAGATTCCCCAAGGAATTGTTTTAACATGCTAAGTACAATGGCCTGAATTATTATTGTTTGATTTCACACTTCTTCAGTAGTAGAAAGGCCATAACATACTCCTGGAGTTTCTTTCATGTCTTATTGAGGCCTCTGCAGATGGACTCAATGTTGCCAAATATTTAAGTAATAAATAAATAAATAAAACATAAATAAATAAATAATCCATATATTTGGGTTGTTTCTAGGAGTACATATCACTTCCAGAACTGTCATAGCATTAATCGAAAACCTCTTGTAGCTGAATTCACTGAGCGTCATACAGGATCAAACTATTTGTAAATTATCTTCCCAAACAGACTACAAATAAAGCACATGTATGTTATTCCAACACTCAAGAGGAAGGAGTTATTAAATCAGATGGCGTTTTAAAATTTATTTTATTAAATAAAGGTTTTTGCATTTCACATAGGATACTACTGGAAAAATAAATCAGGATTCCTCCTAGGAAATGTCTTTTGATGTGTTTAGGAAAAGATGAAGGCACTTCAGAAAAGGTGGTGTGATAAACTCCATGGGACACATTGGGTAACACACCCACTCAGCAGACAGACATCAGCAAATCTGCAGTCCCACTGAATCTCCCTGTATTTCTTAGTCTGGGCAGTCTCTAAGAACTGTAATTCTGATCAAATTCAGTGCAGGGTAGAACTGATTCACAATCAAGCAGACCTACCATCCATATGCTTAAGTTCCAATTGCATGATAAAGGTGAATGGATGCCCACTGCCAGCTGCCTCACTCTCCTGTTATCAGAATAGAATGAAACCAGTTGGATGTGTTGCCTTGTATTTCCATTTCAAATCCCTGACACAATCAGCAAAATCCCTTTACAGGCCTGAATCTCTACATAAATGCCATCCAGAATTAGCAATTTCAACACATTACAAACCAGTAAAATGGAAAGATGACCTTGATCCATCCTTTTTTGGTTCTTAGAAATTCCCAAGGCAATTATAACACACATCTTGACAAAATACAGTCCTTAGAGCAGATGTGGAAAAACCTTCTCTTCTCTCTTTGTGTGTTTAGTTCCAGATTTTGACAGTGAAAGAGTAAAGTGCAGTCAACTTCCTCAAGTGTCACTATGATTTAAGCATTAAGCACACTTATCTGAATAAAATAACCGGCAGTGACCTCAAACAATCTGACTCATTGGTTTATATATTCAGATGGTCTAAATGGCTTTGAATTTGAAAGCAAGAAAATACATTTTGCTCTGCAAAATTATTTTAATGCTCTGTTAACCTGCAATCTTGTATTTTCTGTTACTACTGTTACCAAAAAAAAAAAAAAAAGGCACGAAAAACACGCAATCCATGATCATCAGTACCACAAGATTTCACTGTGTTCTGTGCTAAATTAAGAGTTGTGCATATGGTTCTACAGGACTTGGATCCCTCTGCTGTTGTACTTTACTGTGATACACTGGAAAGCATTACATGTTTACATGTTCTTATCACTGATTTGAAGAAGAGATAAGGACCTGCAAAGAAAGCTATCAGGCACAGGCAGAACACAGAGAAGCTACACAGCACATAAACCTTACACTGCCCTCTTCTCTAGGGTTTGCAGGAGGGAAGAATTCTTGCTCATTTACTCTTGTGCATCCAGAATTGTCCCAAGGCTGCATGCCCGCTCTACTGCTAAAGGATTCGAGCCTTATCCATGGTAGGGCTTGGGACGCTCCTGTGAGATGATCAAGGTCTTTGGTGTCCAGACTAAGTCCTATATCTGCAAGACTGGCTATTTCCTAATCCTTGCCAAGGTAAAAGTCATAATCACTGGAAAGTACATGGCCTTGGAAGTTTGTTAATAGGTGCTGGCATCTCTTAGCAAGGGTTTGGCAACCACGTTTTGCACACAATCATTTTCCCCACTCCTCCCAGGATATTGTATCAAAAAAAATTCTAATCTTTTTAGAAAGTAGAATAGTAGAAAGAACCCATCTTTGAGCTTTTATTTGCACAAAGGCAAAGGAGATTAAGCCAAAAGGTAGAAGCGAGTACTCCTTTCTCGTTCTATAAAAAATTGAGGCAGTTGCTTTCCTCAGTTCCCATTGAATTAATTTCATTACTATCTCAAACTGAAGTCTTCTAGTATTTAAACTTATATCAGTTGAAGCTGCCGATACATGGCATCATTCAGAAAAGAGTCCTGAGAGTACTATTGAAGAATTCATTTTAACACCATTAGAAACATTTCATTTAGGGAGTACCTATCTCTCCTATAAACTACCAGAACTATCATTGACTTTTCAAGTGGCAGTTGTGGAAATTACTGTAATCGGGAGGCCTTAATATGAAATCATGGAATAAATGTATGCAAACATAGTTAATTGGTGTTACTCAGGACAATTTGTTTGAACAGTCCCAGGTATTTAATGAAAATAATTTATTTCTGTCCACACATTGCAGCTGTGTAAGTACCAATTGTAGGCTCTGTCGTGGACTCATGACAAAAATCAAATCTAATAATAATGGACAGGGTATTCATTATTGTTCAAAATAGCTAATCCTCCATCAGTGCTAGATCTCATCCACAGCTCATCTTAAGGATCTTTTGAATGAAAGTTGATGCAGCATAATTTCCAACTCACCTGAGCTCTGTGAGCTGCAAATAGTATGAATATAAAATATTCATTTCCCTACAATTTGGTTGGTTTTTTTTTTTTTTTAAATCAAAGAATACTTCTTTTGCCACAGAAAATAAAACACTAGGTCATTTTTATTGTTTTGTGCTTCAAAAATAGCAGGTGGCTGATAGAAAACTTCACTGAGTTCCATTTCTGCTCATCCATCTGCAGCTCACAATTCATTGTATGGCTCTTATTTATTGGCATTGTATGTCAATGTCAAACATGTTTGCAGGCTATTTAAGCTTTTATTATACTATGCTTCTATAGGATTAAAAAACAATCTTTGTTTTAACAATGTCTGTATGATTAGTTGATGTGTCAGCAGTAACACTGAGCAGCTTCACTGTATGTCCTCAGGCTGCAACAGATGTTTTTGTCTTCTGCTTTCTTTTAGTGTTTTTCTAGAAAAAAATTGAATATTACAAACATTGAAGTGTCACTGTTCATGTCTGCATCGTAACAATATGGGTATCTCAGCATTTCAGCTTCAAGACTTCACTTGGCCTTAAAAAGACATGGTAAATTTAAGTGGATTTTGTTTGTTGTTTTTTTTATATATATAAATACTATTGACATATGCTTTTAATCTACTGTTAGACTAGAATAGTACAATCTGGAGTGACATACAATGATCTAGTCCTTCTGCCTGAGCAATTCAAATTAAATCATGCTGTTAAGGGTCTTGTTTAAATGCCTCTTAAACACTGGCAGGCTTGGGACATGACCACCTCTGTAGGAAGGCTGTTCCAGTGCGTGACCATCCTCTTAGTTCCTGATATCCAGTCTACACTGTTTCCATTGTATATCACACACAATTAGTAAGGTAAGGACTTCTATTTTTATGCCATACATAGCCAGTGGGTAAAAGCTTTTTGAGAGAGAAAGGTTCAACTTTGTCCCACCATTTCATTTAAAGAAAGAGTCAGTGAAGATCCTCTTTCCATCCAAATCAATAACAAAAGGAAAGTTTCAAGGACTTTTAAAACTTCATTTAGCATTTGGTTTGTTTTTTGTGAACACAAAGAAAAAAACTTAAAGATCCAGCCCATGTACATGTTCTCTCTTGGGTCTCTCTACTCAGAGTCAATTTGTTTTCTTTAGGTGAGATGTATTTAACAAGCAACAGCCTAAGTTCTTTGAGTCAAAACCCCACAAATTCATGTGCCTGTGAAAAAAATGGCACACGTAACAGCATGATTGCCTGCCTTAGGTTCAAAGACACAAATACGTGTTTCAGCATCCAAAATAATTCTGCAAAACAGTAGCAGTTATCATTCAAGGTATTGATTTTAATGAGATACAAAAGTCTCAGCATCTCTGAAAATCAGGACACTTATTCAGGTGTTAGTGTTACTAGCCAACATTTTTAAAATTGGCTGTCTAAATTTAGAAACAGAAATCTATATTTAAGCACCAGCTTCAGCACTTCATTTTTTTCAGAGGTATTTCTCGCTTGCAACTGCTGGAAGCTTTGTTTCTTTGTATTTATAGGCCACACTTTTTTCAAAAATTACCAAAGAGTTACCATGATTTGATTTTGGATGTTCAATTTCTGTGATGTGTTCAAGGCCCATATTTCCCAAGAATAAGGTTTCTCCATTGCTAATCAGGCATATCAAAGTGGTACTGGATTGGGTATCTAAAATCTGTAATCTTTTTCTAAAATCTTTGAAGTAAAGGTTTAAAATATTTTGGCATTACAATTGTAGTATCTTTCCCAGCTTTTTATGAATGGTGATTTTTGCATTGCACACAGTTACGAAGGATTTTGGAAACATAAGATAAGTGAATGGGAGTAACTGCAAGGTGAGGTCAGCCAACCCACGAGCCAATGGTGATGGCCCTTCCCAGTAAAGCATCATCCCACAGCACCCAGACAGAAGAACAGAGTCGAAACAGGGAGATGGTGCCACAGCCCAGCGATAGACAGAAGAGCCTGCACCTATGGACAGGTCCAAGGTTAGGCCATGGAAGGACAGGGTGGGGATGGGACATGGTGAGGATGGAACTTGGCCAGGAACAGGCATTGCTGCAACCTGGTGTGAGCAGGGACAGCAGCCAGATCTCAGGTTTTGCTGCACCGTGTCAGGGCTTCCCTTAAGACAGACACCAAACCCTGGTTAGGGCGGCTGCAGGACTTGTCCATGCCCTCTGGAACCTGTGAGTAGTTCATTTTACTCCACGTATTGTATGCTCAGTGGATGAAAAAAAACCACCTCCATGGGACAATACTGCTCTATTTTAGATGGCTATCTTCAGATCAGACAAGTCTACCCAGATATTTGAAGAATCTTGTATAAATCTTTTAAGCACCTAAACAATGAGACATTAATCCTTTCCCCTATTCAGTTTTAGTGGAAGAGTGGGTTTATCAGAGACGTAATATTTTGTTTTGAAATTTTCTTACTGTCAGTCATATGTGACAGCAGCTACACCTTCTTTGAAATCTCAAAATATGAAAGTAATTCCTCCATCAAAACTGGCTTAGATTATCCTTTTAACCATTACAAGAAGAAGGCATGCTTAGCTCCAAATTTGGGTTATTAATCCATAAGGATTTTCTTCTGAAAAATCCTATGAAAATACAGTAAAATTTGGTGTTACATGAATGTAGACAGCAATGACACTTCTAGAATTTAGATCAAATATAGTTACATAAATCAGCATGAGGAAAAGGAGGTTATAATTCAGCACATACTTGTAACTGAACTGATTTTTACAATGTCAGAATTTGTGAAGATAAGAAAAAAATGCTTGTTTCATTTTGAGTAAACCTTCTGAGATATGAACTCTGAAAAGTTCATCCTCATATTATTATCCATGCCCACTATTTCAGCACCAGCGAGACACCAAGCAAAGAAATGGAGCTTCTGAGAGTATTAGGATGCCTGGTAAAAACTACCTTCTCCAGCTGCTTTTATTATGTCAGAATAGCTATAGTGTTGAGAGATAGTGAACATCTAGCCCAAGAAAAAAGAGGCAACTTATTGTGACACTTTTCTAATTCATCACCTAAACAATCAGATTTCCCTTTGAGTAGCAACGTGAGGACTAACGAACTGCTTTGCAAGGTGACAAACTTGTTTCTGAGAAACTTTAGGGTTACGTTAAAGGTCGGTTTGACCTGGGGGACTTTTCCAGCACCTGAGTTTACAGTGATCAGCATTTCTATTATTAGTTGATTGTGTCAGCACTGGAAGCACTATGGGTAATGTAGCCACACAGCTGAAACAGGAAGGAAACTTCACAATTAATGAAGAATTAATTTAATGAAGGCTATGAAAAGAAACACTGCTGCATGTTTAAAAGAGCAGGGAAAAGAAGAGGCTTCAAAGGGTCACTGCAGTCCTCTGCTCTTCATTTATCTCCTTGAGGACTTATTTAATATACTAATTAACACAAATTATTTACTGAACTTCCTAGATTCATATGTAATAATAATATTTGATGGAAACTTATTCTGAATTTCTTGTCTTGTATCATGACACCAAGCCTACCTATATATATGGAATGCACTTAGAGCCCTACACAGTCCTGGTAGTCCAGCTAAACAGGACCATCAGGGGGATGCACATGTTTCAAAGACAAAACCTCATGCCAAGTTGTTAGCAGTAATTCTGACTGACAGATGTTCACAACAGCCTGAATTTAAAGATACTGGGCATCCATGAACATGAAGTAAATAAAAGAAGGCTTAATACTGCTGTTGACCAGAGAGCTTTGGTTTTCTAGGACATACGAGAGATTTGAAAGTGATGAGTTCCATACAATAAGTACCATAACCCTGACTGTGAGCAAGTGTCACACCTGTAGTAGCAGAACAGATGCACAGAAAACAGATGATCATGAGCAGGAAGCTCTGGAGAGCAGTTTTGTTTGGGAGAGGCAGGAGGAGGAAGAGGTTTTGGATTGGTGAGAAGGAAGCAAAAAGAGTTTAGGGAGCTTTGGGTTGCATGATTAGGGATGGTCTTTAAGAGCTCACTCATGATTTTAGACATGTTTTTGAGTGCTGCTCGGCCCAGATGAGACTGCAATGGCATACTTTTTGGTCCTGATGAGGAGGCAACCCTTGCTCAGACCCAGGCAAGGTTTACAGGGAGCAGCTGAGTAACTAAGGGAATGCAGTGTACAGCAAGGTTTGCTCTTAGGATCTATACTGCAGCAAGCACAAGGAGCAGCATATCACCTTGCTGCTTGTTTTTTTGGGTTTTAGTTGTTTTCTCTCGTGTTCTCAGGCATTTCTAACACACTGCTAACTAGTTTCATTAAAATAAAAGGAAGTGTGATATGAATTACTTCTGCAATGGAGAAGCTAAACAAATAAAAGCTTCCAAAAAAACCTGTTCTCCAGCACAGGCAAACAGGGATTATCTGCCCAAGAGACAAGTCTGTTCTCTTGAGGTGAGGAGAGTTGAAGTGAAGCAATGTACAGAACAAAGGTTCCTGTATGAAATGTATGGAGCAGTCAGACTGTTCCCACCTCAGCGGTGTCACCCTTTGAGCTGAAATGCTTCCATGGGAGTGCAATTTTACCAGATGCCATAAGATTCCCACATATACTTGGGATGCACAAAATTAAATACCATGGTCCGTGTTGTTTACATTAATGCAAGGAGGGGCAAGGGAGGTGTTCTGGAGGCTTAATTTGGGGTTACATGACCTTACTGAAAGCAATCGCTGAAATACTGCCAGCTCCAGGCACGAAACCAAAGACATAGGCAACCATCCACCATCTCTGTGAGGGAAGGAACGAGATCACAGAATCACAGAATCACAGATTCACAGAATCACAGACTATGCTGAGTTGGAAGGGACTCACAAGGATCATAAAATCCCTGCACAGGACCATCCCCAAGAGTCACACCATGTGCCTCAGAGTATTGTCCAAATGCTTCTTGAACTTGATAGGTTTGGTGCTGTGACCACTTCCCTGTGGAGCCTGTTCCAGTGTCCAACTACCATCTGGGTGAAGAACCTTTTCTTAACATCCAACCTAAACTTCCACAGACACAAATTCGGGCCATTCCCTCTGGTCCTGTCCCTGGTCACCATAGAGAAGAGATCAGTGCTTGTCTCTTCTCTTCCCCTCACAAGGAAGTTGTAGATTTCAACGAGGTCTCCCCTCAGTCTCCTCCAGGATGAACAGACCAAGTGACCTCAGCCATTCCTCACACGGCTTACCCTCCAGGCCCTTCACCATCTTCATTGCCCTCCTTTGGACACTCTCAAAGAGCTTCATATCTTTCTTATATTGTGGTGCTCAAGAACTGCCCACAATATTTAAGGTGAGGCCACACCAGTGCAGAGCAGAGTGGGACAATCTCCTCCCTCAAATGGCTGGTGATGCTTTGCCTGATGCCTCCCAGGACACGGTTGGCCCTCTGGGCTGTCAGGACATTGCTGACTCATATTCAACTTACCATCAACCAGAATCCCCAGGTCAGATGATATGTGCTTTAAGAACTAGGAAGACCTGTCCAAGAAGAATTCCAGAGAAGAAGTACTTTAATCATAATAGAGCCAGGCTGCTGGCATTAAATTTCACTACATTAGGAAGGAGTGGGAGAAGGGGAAAAGCTGACAGCATTAAGAGCACCTCTTTCAGACTTATGTGACCCATGAGCTGGTTGTGGCTAACACTCAGTGCACTTATGAGAAACATGGTAGAATAACTGCAGCAAAAGCACAATAAATAAGGACGTTGAATTAGTACACTTTCAGTGCCATTCCACTGGTTCATGCCAGTTTCAGGTGACAGGGTGAGGGCAAAACTTACAAATGTTTCTAAACTAGTACTAAAAAAGCAAAAACAAAAAGATGGAAGAACTAAAATGCTCAGATAAAATGAGAATCTACTGAGTGGCACCCGTGACCCGTGGCAGGCGGTTTGGAACTAAATTATCTCTAAGGTCCCTTCCAATCCACTCTATGATTCTGTAACAGACATCTCAGACACATGAGATGGAGGAGGAAAACCAGATGGATACTGTGTTATCAAAAACCAGCCTTGCAGAAATAATATGGTAGTAGGTAAAAGCAGAGGAGCTGCCTGTGTGGGATGAATAATATTATGTGTAAAAGTATAAAAATATTATGACAAGAATGTCAATGCGTCTAAGGTAAGTCCATAGGAGTTTTTTGTCATAATATCCTCCAGCACATGGATATTTAGCTTGAAGCTATACAAAAATGAGTCAAGCCAGAAAAGAGGTGGAAGGCATGAGAGGGACAGAGAACAGTCCAAGAAAAGCAGAAAGACTATGAGAAGCCTGAAGAATGTCTAAAGTAGGGTATTAAAATGTGTCGTAATTCAAAAAGCAAAAAGAAGTTCAAGAAAATTATTTATAAAATAAAATTCAGAATCAGACCAGCTAGAGCTGAATGATGGTAGAGGTGTAAAAGGACCATGTGGGGACAATAAGGGAACAATGGGAAAGCTCTTTAATTTCCTTGTACTGTTTTTTACTGTTGAAGATGATGGGGGAGCTTTTGAGACTCAACACCTTTGCAGCAAATTGGTCAAAAGAGTGAGATGAATTTGAAGTAAATACACAGAAGTCTCAAATCAAGCAGACAGATTAGGTTTACATAAATCATTGGGGTCAGATGGTGTTAATCCATGAGTTTTGAAGGAGCTCAGACACAAAACTGCAGAAGTGTGGGCCGAAGTGTGTAATGTGCCATTGCAAACATCCTTGTGCCGGAGGATTGGCAGTGCACCAGCTGCCACTGTGCCTCCCGGCTGCAGGGCGGCTCCAGAGGGAAAAGGAACTACTGGCCAGTGACCCACCTCCACACTGCACAACGTGGCAGAGCCCGAATAAGGAAAAAGATGACTGAGTACATGAATAAGAGCTATTTTGGGAAAAAAATGTGAACTATGCATAAGGAAAGACTTGCGCAGAAATCTGCAGACAAGATAGCATCTCCTGACATTGCTGCAGGAGACAGACACACAGAGACACATTTTAGGTCCATTTTGGCAGTTCCTGAAGAATTCACAGGTTCAGCTGCTCTGTCTTGCAGTGTCCTATACTTTACATTCTCCTCATTCCATGATAACCCTGCTTTGCCTTTGCTTTTACATCACAAACAGTTGTGAGGTTGTCCATACAAAACATCTCTGCTGAGGCTTATCCCATGGCCAGACAAGACCTTAGTTCTGACTGTATCTGCATTAATACATCCTCTCTAGATGTGTCTTTTGATGTTCTTTGGTTTATAAATGGCTTCTGCAGAGTGACCTATCCATAAAAATAATTTAGCATTATGTTGCCTGGCATTTAAGCTGTAGAGGTCGTCACTTGTCCCCTTGTCAGAATCAACTTAGTTCTGTGCAAGGTACCTTGAGACCTCATCCTGTCCTTATGTGCTTGAAGGAATTAGGAGAAAACCTACCTCTGTAGGTATACAAAAATTCTCCTTTGCCCAACCATTTACATGCAAGATCCAGCTTCCCGAGTGCCAGTCCTTCTGTGTTTTACCTTGAACTTCAAACAAACTCATTAAAAAAATACACTATGCTATCATGTCTCTTGGCTCCAAATGGGACATGTACATTGATGGGCAATGTCCTGTCACACAATTTCTTAGTGGTTGTTATGATTGTTATGCACAGCTATGAATGTGCAAAAATACACTTAATATCATTATATTAAGAAAGTAATAATAATATATTACATAAAGGAATTGCATAGCACATACATAATGCTGAAAATTTTTTTAAGTAAATTAAGAATACTGCAGAGGAGCTATTTTCTGGCTATCTTGGATTAAAATGTTCACTGTTGGAAGTCTAATTTAAATTTTTATGATTAGATTATGTTAAACATTGTGAAATCAGTACTAAAAGCATATAGCCCTAAAAGTCCATACAAGCACAAATTAATCCATCCTGAAATTCTCTAAGCAAGAAAATGTGTTTACCATGGAATATTTTATTAGTTCTTCATTTAAAAAAGGTACTTCCCCATAGGAGAGAGTTTTTCTCAGACTGTACTCTGAATAATGCTGATGATGCCACAGACTCCTTACTAATTGGATTCATGAGCTACAAAGAAACGAATCCTTGTTATTATCTGTCACTTAGTTATGGAGACTCACAAGCCTCAGACTGAAGAAGCTGTGGTTGTAGATTTCCTGTCCCTGATTCCATCTCAATGACTAATTACCAGTCACTTCCCACTGAGAAGGGAAAAAGCGCTGTTCAACTTTTATTTGCTAGCAATGCACCATATATTTAAGTAAATATTGATTTTCTAATCTCTAAGATAAAGTACCATAGAACGGCCATTTTGAAATGGTGGTAGTGTATAAACTACCACAAGCTCCATTAACCTGTCCCTCCTCCCCTGTGCCATGGCTTGTTGTCAGTCTAAGTAGACCAGTTCCCAAATATCTGACTTTTAATTTTTATTCTGATTGAACTCCAAACCCCACTTACTTCTACACATCATGTCTACCTACCTTCTGTCATTCTTTGACATTGACACAGACCTTCCCCCTTCTTTTAGGAAAGTAAGTAGTAAATATGTTGCGTAAGAGCAACATCCTGTTCTCATCCCTGTCCTGCCTAGCTGTGTCAGTATAAACACAGTATAACACCCATATTCATGGGTGTTATTATGTGGCTCAGTTCATTTATAGATAGACATAAAACCTATTAGAAAAGTTGTGCAGACAGGAAATAAAGCCTGTTTCAAATACTGATAAATTCACTCAAAGGCTAGCAGAAATTATTATAGCTTGAACATCCATCCAGAAATTATAGTATATCAAATATTTCCCCAAACAGGGATTGTGCAGCAACAACTTCATATATCTGGGTCTAAGTATGAAACAAAAGTGGTTTCATGAAGAGGAAATGGAACACAAAATTAGATTAGGAAAGTCAATAATTAGACAACAGATGTTCACTTCCATCCAGCCACCTCCCTTCTTTCTGGCTCTATAAAGGGCTTCTTGACTGCATTTTCTCGTCCTTCTTAATAAGTCAAATTGCACAACCCCATCCCTCACAACTGAACGAATTTTTACTGGAACAAATGAAACATTCTCAGTGCATGGCCATCACCTAAGTGAAAGAGAGTTTTCATTTGGCTTTAGCCTTCCATTTCTCAACAGATAATGTCACAGAGGTCCTTTCCACAACAGTCTTCAGACCACAGGGTTACATGACTATATCTGTGTGTTCACACAGACATGCACACAGATTTTTTTTTACCACAGTCATGGATGGAACAGACTTCACTGTTCTCCACTCTAGCAACATTTTCTTCTACCTTGCACTTACAAACCGTTTCACATTTTACCAGGTGCACCATTAAGGTGCTTGGTCACTAGATGGGCTCACAATGAACCCCATCCCCATCAAAGCCAACCATACAAGGGCTTACACTGTGACCTTGGGAGGGTTTTTCAGTGGATAAAGGGCTCCGTGTCTCTGTGCTCAGCTATGAAAAAGTTGTTTGAGCCAGAATCCTACTCAGGAACTATAGACTAAGACTCTACCTCCACTTTTCTGCAGGGAGCCAGAAAGGGAACATCTGAACCTGCACTTGGAGGGCTGATTTTTAACACTTCCCAGCCAGGACATAGGTGTTGCTGGAATTAGAAAGATGACAATAAAGTCAACATTGGCAGATCAAAACCTGTTCTGTCTGATGAACGAATGTAAGTAAGGCATCAAGAGAAAGATATTAGAACCTTATTGAAAAGCCATTGAAAAAAAATCACTATTTTGATAGATAGTGATCTTAACTCAGCACTGACAGTATCGATACTACTTGTGGGCAAAGCCTTTACAGTTGTATTATCCTCTTAGAGTTTAGGGACTACAGTTTTTTAGGGAATCCTGCAATTCCATTTGAAATTCACCCTATTTGATTTCAGCTAACCAAACTTATTAAATTAAAAAAAAAACCCTAACTTTAAAAATATTAAGACTAAGCAACGAGCTAAAAATTGTTTGTGGTATGTCCTTCTCTTACAGAACTTCTTACCACTTTCTTTTTGGTTTTTTGCTTGTTTAAAGGCCTGTAAATCAGTAGGATAGAAAACACCTGTGACTGGATAACATGGAAAGGCAGCTACATGAGATGATTATGACCTCCTTTGGGACAGAAGAAGCAACGAGGCTATCATGAGATGCAATTCCACTCAGCAGGTAAGTGAAGAAAAGGTGGGCATCCAAAGCCTGAAGTCAATATGAAAGAGTATGCAATTTCTTCTTTCTAAAATCTGAAGTCATAATGAAATAAAAAGACCAACTGAATAAGCACATTCACTATTGCTTCTGCTCTGATGATTAGCTGCCTGTTGCCTATAACGTCTATTCAGGAAACAGTGGTGTTACTTGATGTAACTGTTATACTGCAGAATTTCAAATCCAGTAAGGCAGAGAAGGTAGTTCAATTTCATACATTCGTAGGTAACTCTGATAAGCTATTCTGCTTTCTGAACAAGAGCAACTCTCTTCACCAGGGAAATTAAGAAAGCAGTCGAGAATCAAGGTTCATATAAGCACTAACAAGGACATGTTAAGTACAATATTACTATGTCTTAATGTAGCTGTGTATCAGCTGGGTGGCAGCTGCACTAAAGCACACAGGAGTTTTATTTTCTAATGATGCCATTGATTTTTTTGCAGCAATACCGGCAGCAGTAGTTCTAAAAGGACAGAAGGTCTCATTTTTGACCAGGGTCAGACTAGGCCAGACATAAAACAACAAAGGGTAATCAGATCCTTGCCTGAAAGATTTTTTAGCTTAGTTAAAGGAGAGAAAAAGCAATGTAGTATAAACACAAAGAAGTAATCAGCTGAATCAGTGCAAGTTCACTTTGCAGCAAGGTAGAAGCAGGAGGTTATAAGGACCAGTCAAATCTTGCTGGCATGACGGGTGCTATCAGACATCTACCATCACCCACATGTAAATCCAGCTCAATTCCTCTGTCATAGGTACTGGCACAAACACACTCCTTGCTTTCAGCAAGAGTTAGGGAAGCAGCAACAACTCTACAGGGTCTTGAATAAACCCTTATCTGGGCAAAACAGAGCACCCTCAGCTTCTGCAATCAGCAATGTCAGACCAGTGGAATACATTACCATTGCACTGATTTGCACAGAAGAGGAAAGGATTGTAACTTTTATAACTCTAATTATTTTTATAATAAAAATTAAATTATACAATAAGAAGAAAATATTAAAAATACATGTGAAGATCATCTGCTTGGAGAGCAGGTAGATGTTCAACCTCTGTAGATTTTCAGCAGTAAAGTTTATATACTGCAGGTACCATTGATCTCACTGTCACTATATTATTAAAGATTTGTAATACAGTAATCACGTCACAGCAGCTAGGAGGTAAAGTGGCATCTCATGAGTTTAAGGAGTTTCTGAATATACTTGATCATACCGTTGGCTCATAATCTATTATATTGTCTGTGCTGGAGACTTGGTCTTATTAAACTGAGCAGGAAAAACGTAGAGATGCTTGGACAGGTGTGAGTGAGCAAAGACTGATCTGGTGACCTTCACCGTGCACTTGGGAAAGATATAGACAACCAATGTGAAAATAAAGTTGTGATGTCTACTGGAGGATTCTAACTTAGGTATTCATAAAGGTATGTGAAATCACATGTCATTTCTCCTTTAGCTTGACAGCATGGGGCCCAGGGATTCATTTTTGTTCTCTGCAAGAGGTCTCACACCTCTTCTATCTTTTATACCAAGGCCTCCTAGCTGCAAAATATTGACAGCTGGGCAGTTGCAAGCTATCTCGATCAGACAGTGTCCCCTGAGAAGTATTTTCTGGGTATTAGAACACATCCACTATGCATGTGCTTCGTGTAATCCCAGATCATCAAGGTCACAGGTGTTAAACCTTCACTAGTGCTTTCCATAGTGAGCTGCAGATGCTAGATGTAACAATACAACTTGCTGTATGCTGACTCCAGTAGAGTCCTGCTCCCTTTTGCTCCTTATTCCCGAGAGTCATGTCACCTTTGTAGTGTACTCCCCTCCACCGGTAGCTCTTTCTGCCCCCATCAGCACAACTCATATTCAGCCTTGACTCTCGTTCTCCATCACACAAAGACCCTTGGAAGATGTGAAGGAAGGAAGGAAAAGTATTTGAAGGTAGTACAGCAAATCATGGTTTGTAAAGCTGTTTTATAATGTAAAGACAGTCCTCATTTATCTGGAGCCTAAGGGCTTCTCTTTATTAGGACATAGTTACTTCTAAATAGTGAACTAGTAGAACATATAGAGCTGTTCAATCACAGGGAAATGTGGGTTTCTACATTCAGCTGGTACCTACTAGCATACAGCTCACACATGTATGACTTGGCAAAGAAAAGTAGTCATTATACAGAACAAAGTAGCTGCCATGTTTTAGTCTTGTCCTTTAAGTACTCCAGTTACCACCACCATCTTATTAAGCCAAATACCTGTAATAATGAAATTGTTGAAATTAATGCATATTCTTACATCAAACTCCCTTGCACAGATCAGTCTGAAAGGTGCTGGCTTCCAATATGGGCTTTCCAATTAGGGATTTTTACTGCTCTAGACTGAGTGATAAATTATGTTTAAAGTGTCATTAATTACTTCTTCTAACAATAATAGATGACACTATTTAATAGTTATGAGGAGAAAAAAAAGCCAAGCAAAACCCTCTTTTGAACCCCAGTAATTCAAATACAGAAGCTTGCCTTTCCATCACAGCATGTTTCTGGGAGGATTCGAGTTGAATTGTGGGCATAGATGCTGCAATGCTTCTATGGGCAGCTTTCCCTCAAAGTTACATGGTATCTTAAACAAATAAAAGTTATTTTTCCATCCACTTTCTAGTTGCCACATATGTAGCTGTACCACCTTCTCATAGTGACAGAAGGCTTTTCGCAAGTGTTTCTTGATGTCCTTGGTATTTTGTTTCATGCATTGAAGATGCTACCAAAATATTTTGCTTTCATTAATTTATTTTTAATTTTGTGCAACAATTCATTTCTCTTCTGTTCATCTCTACTATGTCATGTGTGCGTTTCTCCTTCTGAGGTTGAATTGTTCCTGTTATTCATATTAAGGTAATTTGGTTTTCCCTGACAGAGGTGAGGGAATAAGTTGGAGTATGCAATGTGAAGACAGAGATTAATAATTAAAATAATTAATTAGGAACATATTTTCACTACTTTATTTTGTGCACAATATTATATAGCATATAATGAACAATATAAAAGTATGCACTAGGAAAGTGTGGGAGAATTTAAGAATGTCAAACCCCAAAATCTGTACAAGAGATACAAGACACGAGATTACAGCAGGGTAATTTCCAAGCTCCTTTATTTTATAGTAACTTACTCCCAAACTCTGCTCGTGTCCCAAAATGTGAATAAAATCATATTGAAAGTTTAAAAAAAAAGTATGTGAGAGTAATATTCCATGTCTTGCTGGAATGGAATTGCTGGAAAAATATTTCATTTTCATTAGACCAGGCTTTTTTCGGATTTGAGAAATAATCTATACAGTTTTATTTGGCATTGAGATACTGAATTTTATTCCACTGAGACAGAGTTAAGTGTCAATAACTGAAGAGAAGTTCTTAGCATCATTCATTCCCTTCTAGGGGCTGTCAGCTGAACTTGGAGTTTATATGAGTACATCTGCAATAAATGTGTCCTAGAAAAATGCAGAATAATTGCAAGCAAAACACAAACCATCGAAAGGAGGTTGAACATCTATATTTAAACAGAATTCTGATATTGACCAAGCAGAGAAAAGTTCTTGAAAGGTCATATGGGAGCCCTGGGGGAAAAACAAAATTACTTGCCAGGTCTAGATTACACAATAGTTAGCAGGGAACATGTGTTTTGTTGTCTTGCTAAAAACCAATGTCAATAGGTGGCTTCTATCAACTTTAGTTTAAAAAACCCTAAAATATATTGTTCAGTAGCTAGCTTGACCCTTTAGCAAGAATAAAACTCTAATATATAATATATTCCTTCCTGATAATTTTGCCATTAACTTCAAACAGGAAGACAGCTCTGCCTGCTCAACTACTGTGCTTAAACCAACTTTCCCTTGACTCCCCACGTTAGACCTTGTTTTAGCCAAGCTCCCGCCTGTCCACTTTTGCTGCCACCCTGGTCACAAGCCTCCACCCCCCTACCACGTGATGCTCTACAGTGTCATCCACTGTAACTCTCTTTCTCTGTTGTATGACTGACTCCCATAAAGCTGTGTCCATTACCATATTTTATCAGTCTTTCCTGCACTCTGAGCTGCCAACATGATGCTTCTCAGAAGACAGCAGAAAATTCACATGGTATCATGAAATGACTCAGCCAGCACATTTCCTTCAACTGCCTGCAACAGCTGGATGCTGAAAGGGACCCAAAGAAACGTGCTAAAAATGCAGACCTGCAAGTCACATTAGATGTGGGATATAATGGAGCATGGTGGTTTAGGGGCTCATAAATAACTCCTATGCCTCCTCCACCACTACATTTTGGTTCCACAACCCAGAAATCTATTAAAGATAAGTAATTATCACCACACCTCCCCAGGAAGCATTCTCCACAAAATGGCCCTCAGACAGATTAATGCTTCCTTTTTCTGCAATAAAGCCTTGATTTTAAATTTTTTTGTACAATTAAGGAGCCCTGTAAAACATTTTTATTATCTTTTTATTCAGACTGAGAGACAATTATTGCACTCTTTGTATATGCAGCAACATATTCAAGTATTAGTCATTTTCCTTGTTATTAGCTTCTGCTTTAAATTGCTTGATAAAGAATTATGGCCACATTTGTGATCCCACAGTGTTTGTTTTCTTTTTTTATGGCATGGCAACACAAATGAAAAGAGACAGCTAATGGCCTGGGGAGGAGGACATGTGGTCTCAACAGGAAGGCTGCAATGACAGGTATGAACACTCATTAAAGAGGTAGGGTGAGAGGACATTGATTTTCCAAAGGAAAACACTTTTTCATCCTTCCAAAGATATCTTCCTGTAATTATCTGGTGCTGTGTTCATTCGATACGTGTTAATTGGAACAAGTTTTTATTTGCACAGGTGGCAGCTCAGGATATCCTCTTGCACTGTAATAGCACCAAGTTACACACAGCAAAGAATATGCACACAGCGTCTGCCCTTCACAGGACCACAACTTTATGTACCAACAGCCAGAGGTGGCCAAGGGGCAGACAAGACTGTCACCAGGGTCCCAAATTGCTAAGGACATATTTGTGAACACAACAACCAGGGCTATGTCTATTCTAGTAAATGAAAGGGGCCAGGGACCAGGGACCTCCAGCCTGGAAGCTAACTGGCATAGCACAACTTTATAATTTTGTCTAAACTCTCATCTTCAAAAACAGAGTGACTGTATTCAGGCTGTTCACTGGGAACTGTCCCTGGCTTGTGCTGTCTCCCAGCTCTTACCTGAGCACTGTCTCGGAAAGCACTATTTGAAGCAAGTCGAAGTTCTGCTAGGACTGGGCTAGCAACTGAACGTAAAGACACTCTTTGCACTTGCCCACAGCCTGACACTGTTTAGTTTACAGGTTATAGCTGTAACCATGGAAACTTCTCTGAATATTTGTCCAAAAGAGGCTCATGGATTAAAAATAAACCCAGCACTATAGATTTGCAATGTGAAGTGCACTTACAAACGTTTATAAGAATTTGATGGATTGTAGCTGTAAAGTGCTGCTTACACCATGAAGATGAGTTATATCTGTGCTATCCTATCATAAACACAGTTTTTAGAAATTATAGGTCCTTTTATGTACTGAATAAAGGGACTTAATTGCTTAATGGTGACTTTAAGAAATTAATATGTCTCTTGAGAAATAGTCAATGACAATAGCCTTGCTTTTACCCCCTCCCTCAGTAACAAGGACTGAACAGCCTCATAGTTAGGAAGTCAACATGTAGTGGCCAGATTGCCTCTCAACCAGCACAAGTTTTTCCAAAACACTGGGCCCATAGCCTCCTCACATCAGTCATACCCTCCCCTCCTTCTACTGGCCCTGACAACGTGGCCAGGGGGTTTATTGTGACAGACTAACCTGAATTTGTGTATGCCAGGAATCACAGCACTGCTCTGCTCCAAAACCTGTAGTCAGAGCTCAAGTGGATCAAATCTTTGCATATCCAGGTGCTTTCTGTGCAAATTTCTAGTAATGGATGGTAGCTAAGCACTATGGTGCCAGCCTTGATACACTACCTCTGATAACTAATCACAAATTGCTCAGATGCTTTCTGCAGCCACCCATTAGTTAAACATGCTGTACCCAAACATGCAATCTTTCTTAGCAGTGCTCAGAAAACTGCAAATCTAACCAGATCGATTAGATGACAGGTTTATTTGCTGACTTCTGGTGGTCTTTAACCAGTATTATCTCCATGCATCCTCAATTCACACACAAGATTTATGTAATTAGATGCACAGTTTTATCTTTTGATTTTTAGGGTATATATAAATTGCTATTCTCATTCACAAATAGTTAAATAGGCACAAATAATCTTCCTTTAGTGTGAAAGTATCAAGTTTGCTCATGCTTACCTCTGTAAGCTAACTGATGAACCATTAGTCACGCTTCATACTGAGGGATGTTTTTCTGAGAGTTTCTTTAATCCCCACTTTTGGATCTTTGAACCTCCTCACAGTTACACAATTTTTGTTTAAACAGTAACACCAGAACTACAATAATTCCATAAGCAAGATTGGCAGCCAGCATCAAAGTTCCTCAGAATAATTCCAAGGGGGGTCTAGACTAATCTAAAAGTAGGGTCTACACTGAATTCAGATCAGACTACTCAGAAATTTATCATGCTGGGTCTTGAAAACTCCAAGAACATTCTACAATTGTTAGACTGTTACTATGGGAAAGGAGCCCCTGGTGGTCTAGTGGTAAAGGCGTGGCGCTATCACCGCCGAGACCCGGGTTCGATTCCCGGTCAGGGCCACTCCCAGGCAGGTGGGGCTCGTTAGCCCTTAAAGGCAACCCACCTACGTCCTAAGGACCTCGCTGCCACCGTCCAAGCTCGCTTGGCCCCGGCAGATGAACCTTAGGATTAAAGGGTGGGCTCAGTTCCACGCACACTGTGTCTCACCTAAAAAATCCAATGCGCAGGCTGGAAGGTGGAAAGACCTTCCCCAGATCTTCACTCGTGAAGACTGGCCATTATATATACTATGGGAAAAAACCTTTTCCTTCCATCAGTACCTCCCTATTCTCTGTCACCCTTCCACCACTGCAAAAGTAGAATAGGATAGGATAGGATAGGATAGGATAGGATAGGATAGGATAGGATAGGATAGGATAGGACAGGACAGGACAGGACAGAACTGAACCTATAACAGTCATCTAGTCCAACTGCCTGACCAATTCAGGGCTGACCAAAAGTTAAAGTATGTTAATGGCGTTCTCCACTGCATCCTAAAACTGAAAGTCATGGGAGATCAACCGCTTCTCTAAGAAACCTGTTCCAGAGTTTAATGACCCTCTTGACAAAGAAACCCTTCCTAATGTTCAGTTTAAACCCCTTCTGGCACAGCTTTCAACCATTCCCACACCTTGTCACTGGATACCAGGGAGAAGAGAACAGCAGCCAAAAAGCAAAGCAACATCTCCTCAGTAGGCCCTGGGGACTGATATTAGGTCTCCCTAAAGCTGTGTCTGCTCCAGAATAAGCCCAGCTCTCCAGCCTCTCTTCACAGGTCAAGTACTCCATCCACCACCACATTGGTGTCCCCCCTTAAATCACTCCAGTTTACTGACGTGTTTCTTCACTAGAGGGGCAAAACAGGATGCACTGTTCCAGATGTGGTCTAACAAATGCCAAGTAAAAAAGAAATAAACCCTTTCCTGAATGTCCTGGCTTTGACCCTGTTCCTACAGCCCAAGGTTCTGGTGGTCTCTCTGCCACCAGTGTCCCTGTGGCTCTATGCCTAGCTTTACCACCAGCAGGAACTGCAAGACCTTTCCTGCAGAGCTGCTCCCAGGCAGGCAGTGCTTGGCCTCTGCTGGCCTGGCCCCACACCAGAGCAGGTGGATGCCCACAGGAACATGGGAAGCTCCTGAAAGGACCTGTGGTCCTGTGGAGAGAGGAGCCCACACTGGAGCAGGGTTTGCTGGCAGGACTTGTGATCCCAGGGGAACCCACCCTGGAGCAGCCTGTTCCTGAAGGACTGCACCCTGTGGGAAGGACTCACACTGCAGCAGTTCATGAAGCACTGCAGCCTATGGGAAGGATTCATGCTGGAGAAGTTTGTGAAGGACTGTCTCCTGTGGGAGGGACCAGACGCTGCGGAAGGGGAAGAGTGTGAGGAGTCCTCCCCACTGAGGAGGAAGGAGAGGCAGAGACAGTGTGTGATGAACAGACTACAGCCTCCATTCCCTATCCCCTTGATGCCCATGGGAGATAAGACAGAGAAATCAGAAGTGGAGTTGAGCCCAGGAAGAAGGGAGGAATGGGGTAAGGTATTTTAAGATTTGGTTTAATTTCTCATTATCCTACTCTGATTGGATTGTCAGTAAAATAAACTGATTCTCCCAAGCTGAGTCTGTTTTGCCCATGACAGTAACTGGTGAGTGATCTCTTCCTGCCCTTACCTCAACTCCCAAGCCTTTCATTACATTTTCTCTGCCTTGTCCAGCTGAAGAGGGGAATGACATAATGGCTTTAGTGGGCACCTGGCATCCAGACAGGGTCAACCCACCACAACATAATAAACAGAACAGGTCACAGTACAGACCCTCAAGGAAGTCCACATATTGCTGGCCTCCACTCTGAATACAACCCACTAATTACTGAGCCTGATGACCCAGCTGGTGACCCAGTCTTACAGCTCACTCTGCCAGCCAGTAATATCCCAACTTGGATAGCTGGAAGGAAGCTGTCAGTGACAGTGTCAAAAGCTTTGCTAAACTCAAGGTAGGTATCATCATATCTCTCTCTCATCAGCAATTCTGGGCTTTTATCCTTTGAAGAATCAAAATATTCCCGACAGCCACAAGAAGTTTAGTATCCCATATCCTCTTCAGAGTTCTTGCTCTGAGACTAGATTTCTCCCTCAGCCTGTAGCCATGTCATTATTTGACCCTCAGTATAACGTTAATAACTTTATCATTGGCCATGTTTAAAATGTGGATTGCTGGCTGGAACCCAAGTCAGTGAAATATGAAAACTGTTGTGTTTCTGTGAGCGGCTTTCATATTCTTCCTAGCATGTTATGTAATACTTATTGTGGAGCTGCCAATCAGACAAAGAAATGGAGGTGTTCGCTTTTTTGTTATTGCTATCATCTGCTCTGGATAATGCTGGCTTTACAAGAATCACCAGGAGCTACATTTTAATGAGGTTTTGCTTTAGTTTACCCAGAGACACATCAGTAGCACCACCGAACACTACACAGACTGCAGACTTTCTACTGAATATGTAGTTAATGATTTCTGTTAACAGTCTTTCTGCTCGCAGTAGTACCTATTTATATCTTTTTTACCTTGTGCTCTACCTATGAGCTTACTTATCTCCTACTCCTACAGCTTTTTCCAATTTGTTCTGTTCTCCATGAAACCAGAAGAGGAGACATTTTCCTTGACTGTAAAAGCAGCAGAGAGATATTCTGTCTTAAAGAAATGTTTATAGGCAATATGCTAGAGAAGAGTCCTATCTTTTGCTCCTAATTTCCAATCTAACTCTATGATATTTATTTTTTTTAATATTGTTGACACTGAGTAATGATAGTAGTAGCTTTTTCATCCCAAACAAAATTTCCAGGGAAACATGAGCTGCTAAGACAGAATTTATCACCCTCTAAACTTGGATCTTAGGTCAAGAAGTGTCACTTAATAACCTCTTACATCAAATCAAATGAGAAAGTCAAGAATATGCCTAAAGGAAAAGTGTAATATAAAGAGTAGAACCTGTGCTTGTTCATTTGAATCACATTTATAATGCACAAAGAAAAAAAAAGTGATCTGTTTCAATACCCATGAATGTATTTATCTTCAACTTTATGAGATTTCTCTTTGTACTGTTTTAGTCTGGGTGCTCTGGGTTGACCCTGTCTGGACATTTGGTGCCACCAAAGCTGCTCTAACACATTCACAGTGATGATGTTTGCCTTCCTAAGTCACCATTACACGTGATGGAGTCATGCTTTCCTGGGGACTGTTGAACACCTACCTGCCCATGGGAAGTGGTGAATTAATTCCTTGCTTTACTTTGCTTGCATGTGTAGCTTTGGTTTTACCTATTGAACTGACTTTATCCTTTTACATTCCCAATTCTCCCCCCCAGCCTACTAGTGGGGAATGAGCGAGTGACTGGATGGGGGTTAGCTGCCTGCCAGGGTTAAACCATGACACTTCAGTGATTTCAATTCTACATTCCATTCTAATGTTTTCTCACCAAGAATGTTCGCGTCTGGAACAAAATAATGAATTTTTATTTTCTTGCTATGGCACCACTGGGGCAGAGGAACTCCTCCTTTCTCTCTCAACAAAATAAAATAAAATAAAACCAGAGCACAGAACTGTTTCCTATACAAAGATATATCTGAACTTTCCCCATTTTCATATAAAATGACCGAGTGTATGGCTTCTCTAATTTAATTCCCATTTGCTTTGATGTAATATATCCTTTGTAAAGGTTAGAAGTCCATCTGCTTGTTCTTCCATCAGAGTCTTGGCATAGTTCCAGCTGCAGATGTGGTAGCTCCAGTGCAAAATGAGCAACAGTTTAAGCAGTCTCATTTCCAGACCAAATGTGAAAGCTTTTTCCCTTAAAGGAAAAAAATATATGTCCCAAAGCAGTGTTTTGTTAACAGGTCCATAAATAAGAACACTAAAGAGGGTAGGCCCATCAGAAATGGGCCAACATGAATCTTGGAGTCTTCCTAGACAAATCTCTTGCTCTCAGTAACTCACAGAATCACATTTCTTCACCTTTCATTCCAGAAAACTTTCGATGAGGACAAAACTAAGACTAAATGTCACATGAAGGATAACCCCAGCAGTGTGTATCAGTAAGGGATGGTTATAGTCATATTTTGCAGTGTGAAAGACATAATGCCCATTCCCATTCTGTGAAGGGGTAAAAATCCCATTTTACTGAAATCAAGTAATTCATGGATTGTTTCAGAAAATGATGACATCATTCACAGGACTGTAGTATGTGTACATGCTTGACGTCCCTGTACAATCAAGCAACTTGAATTTTTTAGTAGTTGTGCTTTGGAAATCACTAAATGCTGAAAGAAGGAAGGACCCATGCTGTGCAAGGTGCTGAGCACAGCTCTCATCTTCCCCAAGCTTTTATCTCATTTAGGTGGAACTCCACCAACATAAAGCCTCTTCCCTCAGCCACCAGGGATGTTCTGAAGATGCAGCTGGCAATTCATGTCTGAGCCGCATAGCTCAGATGCTGATCTCCTTTAAGATGACATGAGTCAGGAAATAAGTCTTGCAATCAGTAAAGCTTCACTGATATAAAGCTTAAGTCACAAGGACTCCAGAGTACATAGACAAGAGTCTTCAGCCACAAATTCCCCTGGTCCCTTTACTCTTGCGTTTTATGACAAGATGGAAGGATTCTTTTACCTTTCATCTCTCTACCATCTCTGCCAAGCAAGCCACACAAGTGCAAAAGCATCTAGAGTGACTATAGAGTCCTGTGTAGTGCTCTCTCTGCAAAAGCCATGGCACAGGGCAGCACCAGAGGAATGAAATAAATTGCATGGGGAGAATTAGAAAGTAGTTTCATTATGACAGCGTGGCATTCCTGTGATGTCCTGGTGCAAGTAACACTCCTGGACAGAAACATGAACAGAACAGAACTGACCTGCCCCAGGGACAGCACAGTCTTTACTGCTCCAGTACTGCTCACTTGGCTGAGAAGCAGCTGGAAAAAGTGCCATGCACCCCAAAATGGTGTAATAATCTAGAGCACTGAGGAAATATTAGGGAAATATTAAGGAAAGCCATTTCATCTAGACTTAGACCTTTTCCTCCAGACAGTATTCACAGTCCTCACTTTCTATCTGTTGTGTATGTCGACTTCATGTTCCAGCTATTAGTCCAGGCTTTGTAAAAGCCTGATTCCCTTCAAGGCTCTGCTTACAGTTCTTTTTCAGAATAGCAACTAAAGCTTACTGTCATGCACCTTGGAAGAGAATATGACTACTAAGATATTTCCCAGAATAGTTTTTAAGATCATTCTGGTCTTCCACACCTACCTCTACCCCCTTCATCTCTCATTCATCTGGAAAGCACCAACCACACTGATGTCTAGAGGTTTGGCCATGTTCCTAAGTCCAGTTCCAAAGAACCATCCCTTACACACAACTTTCTCAGAAGCCCCCACCTTCCCTTCTCTGTTCAATCTAGGCTAGTTAAAAGTAAAATCCCTGTACTTCTCCTCCCAAACAGTACCCCTTCCATATGGAAATCACTCAGCTCCTCCACAGCAGAGGTTGACCCAAAGGTGTCCCTTGCAGAGGCTATCAGAGGTTTCAGCTCCACCAGCTCCATGGCTTTACTGGACTCTGAGGGTTTTATATACCTGCAACATAGTGTAATTTTTATGCTTTTATGGCCTGTTATAAATAAGACAGTGGTCACTTTCTATTTTAGAATGGCTTCCCATCTTGGTAAGGATCGGAAAACAAATTGGTTGGCACAACTTGTAGCTTTTCAAGAAGCTTTGGAAAAGCAGGGCAGGAATACCTGAGCTAGAGACTGCTTGAGCTCTACCTTGAATAGAAAACCATCTTTAATCATGGCTGCACACACAAGCATCACTTTTCAAACATAAAAATCCTCCCACCAGATATTGAAAATTGAACAAGTGCCAGCATTGTTAAACAGAAGGCACCACTTCTTCGGTTCTCAAAGAAAGTCTGATTTGGAAGAAGAGTATTACAGTCCTGATAAATCTCCCTTAGTTCTGGAGGTGTAATATGTTGGATGTGAGCAGAAGAAACAGCACCTAAAAGAGACACTAGACTTTGCGGTCAGGATCATGCAACCAAAGTTCAGACCAACCTCGAAGTAGCAATAGGGAAGAAAAGCAAGGGAGCAAAGGGAGCACAGTAGGAGGCTTTGGGCTATTAGAGTCAATAGAAAGAATTCCTTTAACAGAACAGGAGAACTTCTACAGACTGCAGATTAAAGCCCAGCTTGCTGCTCTGGAGAGACAAAGCTGGGTAACTTGATGTACATTCCTGCTGTAACATGCACAAGTACAGCAGACAGACTACATGTCAGGAACAGAGGTTGACCAGGCAGCAACATAAAATTTCCTTGCTTTGCTTGTTCAGATATTGCTGGAAAAGGACATTAGAAATATATCCATGCAGAAAAAAAAATATATTTTCATATCTGCTGCATTAGTGATATTTTTCCTTGAAGAAAATCCTTATCTACAAAGAAATAATCAGTTAACAACAGCAAGGGGGAAAAGGTATGCTTCTGCGTTTGTATTTGACAAATGCTAAAATTGCAAGACAACTGAGAGCTGAGTTGAAAGTCAGATGTGTTCTGAGCACATTTTGGAACGAAGAGGAATAGAGGGTAGCAGAGAAAATGAGTGGACTTTTTCATAGGTAAAGGTGGAAGGCAGGAGGTGACCTGGCAGAGAAGTGTGAGATCAGCTTTGTTGCTGAAGTTTTCCTACAGAAAAGACCAGAAAGATACAGAGGTCTGACTGAACCCTACAGATATCAAAGGAAGAAAAACACCCTCTGAAGAAAAAAGTCAGATATATGGCATCTACCTTGACAGTGTGAAGAAAAATCTCTGGGCACACACTCCTCTCACATGAGGTTTCCTTAAGGATTATCTTTCAATTTGGTCCCCTTTCAACTCTGAATATTCTGTGATTTCCCCCCAAAATGCAGTGTCACCAAAGCAGATGATGAAGGAAGTAGACAGAAGCAGAAAGACCCAATGGTTCCTGGGTTCCAGACATGCAGGTCCCCAGTGACTCCTAGGTCAGAATGCATCTTCTTCCTTTTGACTGTCATTTCACTACTTCATTGCCTCTTTTCCTTCCATCTTGAGCTCTTCCTTGAATAGAAAACCATCTTTAATTATGGCTGCATACACGAGCATTACTTTTCAAATATAAAAATCCTCCCACTAGATATTGAAAATTGAACAAGGGCCACCCACACCCCAGAAACATACTGCTTTGGAGTTTTGTGGAGTTTTATATTTATGTGTTGATACAATCGTATTGCTCACTTTTTTCCTTCTTCTTCTCTTTAGAGGTTTCCAGAACAGTTCTGCTCGACAATGTTAGGCTGCCCTGTGCAATGATCTTTGTTTCCAGGTTGATGAAGGGAAACTGATTCTGTTACTTCAGAGTACACTGTAAAAACAAAAAGTTCATTAATCTTCACTTAGGAAAGTAGAAAAAGTAGAGCACAAGTGTCTCCTTAGGTCTATAGCAACTCTCAGGATTTTATGACACATTGAAAATGAAAATAATCCTTTTTATTTTTTTTGCATATGGGATTTATGGTCTTTCCCTGCTTACCTCAGGGGAAGTTTGTGACAGAATAGACATTTGAGTCCATCTTTCCCTGAGACTCATCTCTCCCTGGACCACTCCCTAGTGACTTACCCAAGGAAGAGCTTTGCATGTACCTGGCTGTTCATTCCCCTACCTTACCCGCGTAATAAATGATTAAAAATTGAAACATTTAGCAGCTGATATGGCAATAATTTAGATGAGGCTGGGTTTTATTACAAAACAGAGCTACCTATTTGTTAAACATCACTTTGAAATCATCAGTCTTTCTTTTTTTGCTATAAGTTTTACCTGTTACATGCATTTTTAACAACTAAAAATTGCTGTACTTTTTAGCACATGCAATTTAGCAAACATGAGTTAAAACCTTTGTTTTAACCAAACACTCACACCTAGTTTATTACATGACACATCAGGTTTCAGATAAATCCAATTTAAACTAGTCAACCTTAAAAAAAATCCCAACAGAAACTGTCACATTTCTTAACAGTAATTTTTCGCTGTATTAGTTGGGATATAATTCACTAAAAACTGTATAAAGCCAAAATATGATAGATAGGGTGATGCAACTGTTCTGTAACAACTAAGTATACACTACACTTAAACAATTTTCTGTTGGAAAACTACATTTTTGGGGTGGTTATAAGTCTCTAGACTTTCATTCAGAATAAATGTTAGGTACCATATCAAAGTAAATACCTGAATAAGTAAGCACAACTAGCAGTAAAATATTAATATTATTCAGTCAGATTTCCTTTGATTTTGACATAACCAATTTTGAAAGTCACAAAGTAGATCACAGTTGTATGTCACTTGATTGCACCTAATATAAATCTAGATAAAAGGTTGTATCATTTTTTATATCTCAACTTACTTAGAATGCTTTTTGGCTGCTGACACATCATCTAGATTGCAGTGATCAATAAAAGCAAAGAAAATGCTGAGATATTAGAATCTTTATAATTCTCCTAGTCAATTTTTCACACAGTACTTAGTATTCAAGTTTTATGTCTAAACTTGCCAAGCTAAAAAAGTAATTCGTATGATAATGAAGTGTCAAATAAGTTTTGAGCTGGAGATCTAGATACCTAATGTATCTGACTTCATTAGGAAGCCACTTCTTAAAGATATAAGGAATCATCAGATGTTCTACTCATCTTCTGTCAACATTCAAATACAAGTGTATTTGTCTAACCAGAAATTAGTTTCCTCCTAATAAATCACACTCCAAGAGAAGTAACATCTCATTACCAATTTTCACTTATACATTATATTATCCCGTAATGAAGATAAAGCCTACTTTTGAAAATAGATTTATCTAACGAAGATAAACACAGTTCACTGTGAGTTCAGATGCCAAAGAACAACAGTGATGGGATGCCTGGAAGGAAGGAAAAAAATCCTGGTTTGCAGATGTTAGGCTTGCTGATTTGGTGTCCTGCAAGAACAGGGCCAATTTGTATCAGTCAAATTCTCTAATACACCTCTGGTTTTAACCTGAAACCTGCCTGGAATGAGAACAGTGTTATAACTGTCACACATTGCCAGAGGGAAAATTTGGCATTTTGTACATCAGACTGGTAAATCAAATCAAAAAGACACATCTTTACCCTACCAGATACATGAAACGCCTCAACAAATATCATGTAATTATAATTATTATAGACACTGAAGAAAAAAAAAAAAAAAAAAAAAGATGAGTTAGTTTTGTTCAAAATAAGAAAGATGCCAGTACCTCATGCAACCCCATGATGCCTTGGTTTCCAGCACAGAATGCATAAAACACTTCACAACGCCTATGTAGCAACTACTAGAATTTAGCATCATGACAAACACCGCTACAAAAATGTAATTCGGTGACAACAACAGCAATTGAGAGAACAACTGGCACATCCAGGGAATTGTAACCAGACACTTGCAGCTTACAGGAGTCCCTTCAGCTATTAATAGTGAGAATAATAGCACGAACTGAGACACATTTTCAACCCAAAGGAGTTCAAACTATAAGAAAAGGGAAGTCTTATAAGTAAGTGTGCCAGTGTAGGAACCTGCTTAGACTACCACCTTAATGATGGAAGTTATAGATATTACTAAGCTGAATTTGCTTTGCTTTGCACTGACACTTGAGGCTGCAGCCAGGTTGGAACTGATGGGTCGTAAATGCAAACATGTTCAGAATATTTCTGATAATTAAATGGACATTTTGTAGCCTCACATCCAGTAGTTTCACTGGGTATTCTTTAATACACATTTCTTTGAATTCCTGCAAGTTGATATAATTGTTATAACCAGAGTCCTTTTAATGGTAAAGTTCCAAACATTTCAGAGAAATAGCTGCTGAGGAATTATGATGTCTGAGCTCAGGAGCTCTGCTGCGGTTCTATGTGCTGGTGTCATAACATGTGATACTGTACATCTTTTTTCCCCTTTTTTTTTTTTTTTTTTTATAATCACATCCAAGCAATCACAGGAGGTCATTTGATTCATTCATTACCTAAGTTATTTCAACAAGATGAATATTCAAACTAGTAGTCCTGAATTTTAGCCAATCACCTCATGTTAGTCAGACTCTGGTGCCTTCATGGGATTATGCATTTACAAGTCCTACACAATGCATGAGAAAACACATTTCCTTTTACAAAATTAACTGAAAAACACAGATGCTTTCCTGTGTCCAAAAGCCAAGTGAATTATGCATAGCATAAAACCTTTCCTTAGGCTAAATTATTTCCATTGCAAACACATAGATTATGATAGCAATGCTGACCACATAAAATGTCATCTAATTTTAACATCAGCAAACCAATGTGCACATTATAAAATGAACTGATCACTCTTCATCTACTGGTTTTGCAAACAGTCACAACAGAAAAGGAAAGTCTTGCTTTTCCTATCAAAATAGCCTTTGCATTGCTGCTAATGAGAAAAGTCATTCTTTGACCTGGAAGGTAGTTTGAAAACACCTAAGAAATAGAAAGATCTAAAAAGCTTAAACTTCTAGAGTAAGGAGATTCTTTCATTCAGAGAACTCATTCTTTACTCCTAGCAAACAGAAGGAATTATTGAACCTTCATTCACTTTTCAGCTAATTAGAAATCATCTCTCAGCTTCTTACTGATATTATGTTCTTTCTTTTGGATTTGTTGTATATCCACCCTAATTAGCATTGGCACAGAAAATTACAAAAACAAATGACACTCCCACTAAGAATTTTCAGCCCAGCTTACTGGAAGATAGACATTTCTCTAGCATATCTTGTCCAGACAGAATGGATGAGGACATCCTTTCTGGACGTGGATCTCCTAGGATTTCCAGATGTCCTTGTTGCTGAAAATTGTTTGGCATTACAGAAATTGGCTCACAGTCCATGTCTTATCATCTGCTCCCAACAGGGTTAACACCATAGAGACAGGAAAGAGAAAGAAATAAAAAATAAAAAAAAAGCAAGTCTTGATTATTGCACCTTGCTTCAGTTGTGTATGGATCAAAGGGGATAAACGTGCAGGCTGTAACACCATTTGTTCACAGGCAGTATAAATACTACTGATATGGCACTGTCTGATCTGCAGCATTCCATCTGCCAGCTGCAAGAATGAAAAGGGAGAGCAATTAAGAATATTAATCAGGGCTTGAAGTGCTGCATGATTCATGATTCACATGAAGAAAGACCAACATATATCAAAAGATAATGTGTTTACTTAAAATAAAATAGAAGCATGATTTCTTTAGTCCTGCATATTTAATGCAGTACATTTTTTTTCCCTGACTGCACTGAACTTTTCCCCAAATCTCTTGCACTCACTTTGAATAGTCAAGCGCTTCGCTCAATCTATCTCAGTCTAATTCAAGCTGCTGATTACTGATTATTTAGAAGCACTGAGTTAACATTACAGTATCAGAGTATCAGCAGCTCGATTATTTCCCTGGCGATCTTTGTTCAGGTATTTAATAATGTCATTTCATCCATTCCAATTAGACCTTTCCACTAACAAAAAAAGAAATAAAAAAAAAAAAGGCAAAAGTTTCTCTTAGATTTCTGGGTAAACGTACAAAGTATAACAGAGAATTTGATCCTTGTTGGGAAATTACTTGGGAATATTAACAAAACCTATCTAAAAGTTTCATGGAGAAAAAGATCTTTTCTGTACAGCAGAGGTATTTCTATAAAGAATTTTAGCTTCCACTGAGGAGTTATCTCCCCACAGATAAGTGAAGAACAACACTATAAAGATATTTAAAGTGCTTAAAGATGCAGATTAGTGCCCACTGTGATTTCATATAGACATATATGCAAGTAGAAATCACAGTTTAAAATCTAAGGGAATAAAACATCTATTCAGAAATCCACCCAAAAAACCCTCAGCGTTCAGAGGGTACAAAAGCCCCAGAAACAATATAACACTGTGAAGAAAATCTTTTTGTTGCTGCTTGCCAGGTTACGTGGCCTTCTTGCTTTGACAGGCGCTTGGGACACAGCAGGCAGTGCCAAAGCAGGGCTCTTCTGCACACATGGACCACATACCTAAGCTGAAGAAAAGAAAGGTTCACTGCAGTATGTCCTGACTGGCAGTTTGCCTCCAGCTCAGCATAATCCCTTGTGCATGCCAGGGAGGAGAAGTGTCCACTGTGGAGAACAGCCCCAGGACACTCATGGAGGTTATTTACTGAACTTCAGAAAACTGGCCTACAGAGGAAGCTGCAATATCCAAAGCTGAAGAAACAAAAAGTAGCTCAAACTGACTGGGGTACTTCTTGTAGCTACCAGCAGTTGCACACACTTCAAAATTATGAGAGATTCCTGAGTTGAAGGTCCACAGTATTTTGATTCAGTCTCTTCTCCAGAAATAAGCAAGACTCAAGATTTTAAAGTGTCAAGTATTTAAGAAAGTTTCAGTCTGAAGCGTAAAAATGACAAAAATTATTTTATACATTTTTAAGGTAGGGTTTCTGTTGGTTTTTTTCCCCGGATTTTAGGTCACACAACAGCTTGCACCTGTCAAGAAAAATTAAGACAAGGATGTATGAAATTTTCACATAAAACCCCCCATATTTGCTAGCTTTGAAGTAGGCAAAAAGGAGTGTTTAGGAAGTTAAAGAACCTCAGAGAGAGGCCTTTTAAAAAGATTAGCAAGATCTGCAGTAGAAGCTTGATAACCCTAGGCTGCCTTTGAAAACCATCCAAACAGGGACTTTAGATGAATTGGAATGATTTAGAGAAGGTCTGCATGCCATCTTTAGCAATAAAATACGGACCCTGGCACTTGAATTCCTCTGTCATTAAAAACCGGAGTATAATGCTAAGCAGGTTGAAAGCAGATGGTACACTAAAATGAATGTGTAGGTAGGGAAAAAAAAAAAAGAAATACCACTTTTTGTGAGCAGACAACATACCAGTGGGAAAAAATACAGAGGGTAGAGTATGCTTTTATATGTGCCAGCTTCACAAATTTACATGAAGTTTAACCCTACAAAATGCAAGGGACAGGCTGGGTATACTGACTGCCTTATTTAAGTTTTCATCTTAAGAAGTGTTGAGCATCTGGATGGCCTGTTCTTTGCTCAGAGAAAGAAAACCTACATCAAAGCAACGTTTTTCTCTTTTTTTACTGAGACACACAGATAAAGAACAACCCTTTGAGAAAGTTCAATAAAGACTGAACAAGCAGCAAACCTGATGCTAAAATTCTCTGTGCTGGACTCAGAAAACAAATCTTCATTTCAACTTCTCTGGTCAGAGTTTGTTTTCTGCACTTGCCACCACTGCCTTTCTCATAGCCTCCACCCTAGGTCTGTATTAACCCCTTCTTCAAGCACAGAAGTAAAATCTCAGAAGTTAAATCATTGCATATGCTCAACATGAAGCTGTGTCCATCTTCTGCCCTTCAGCAGTAAGCAACTTGCCTCCCCAACACCAGTAATGTCCAAAGTCCTAATAGTTTGAAACCATAGGGCCAACCACACCAAAGTAAAAATCATGAATGCATATTTAGACAAAATTCTGCTCTAAAACACTTTGGTAGCACCTCAGAGAAAAGTCACTCCTTGTCCCACAGACTGGTCTCCTGGGGTTGAAGGCCCAGGACTGAGGCTGAGGAGGCAATTTCTGTTTATGCCACATGGTCTAGCGCAGGCAATCCAGAACAGCTTGTACTATGCAAAACCATAGGCTGTCCACTGTGTAAATTTACTCATCAAGTTCTCCACTTTGGAAAGTCCCACATGATATACAGTACCTCTCACAGTGAAACCTCCATTTCTATACACATATATATGCAGAGTATTAGAGTAACTCTGGAATAATGTTGTAACTGAAAGCAAAATCCACCTTAATTGTTGAGCAAAGAACAAATGGCAACAAACTCCGATTTAGGAATTTAATTTTAGTAAGTCCTTATATTTTGAATACCTTTATTTTCTTATTTTCCCTACAGCTGTTTTGGGTTTTCCTCTTAAACAGGTTGCAGAAGTACAGGAGAATTCAGGTCTAACAAGCTTCTACTATAGGAGAATGTCCTGGCTTCCCAGCTGCAGACAGGTACCTTAAGGGTAGCCTGAGATAGAAAGAATTTCTTATGCCATTATCAAGATCTTTTCTGTCAGCAGCTTTCATAGTGCTGTCAGATTAGAGTCCCCCTCATTAACTGTCAGCCACTATCTGTTTTTGAGCGGAAGAGAGGAGAAGGAGGGAATAATAATCCTCATATATACTGGATGGCTGTAGGAGAGAAATGTCACTTAATGACATTTGTACAGCAGATAATACCAGTCAAAATAAAGGGCAGAAATTATTTGTCTCTTATTTTTTCCTTTTTTTCTCCAGAACTCCTAGAAGGAATGTTTGTTACCATTCTCTCCCAAATTGGTTTTGCGGGTGACTTGGGGGTTTTATGTCAGAAATTACTCATAGATCACTGAAGGAATAAAAGAGCCCCTTTTGCCATCCCAAGCACGCTAGAATATCGTCCTTTTCACTTTGTGACTGACAGTAGCTTCCTGTCATGCTCAGGCAACAGTCAAATTAAAAGACAGTCCTGGCCCCTGTGTTTTCCCTCCGATCACTGTGCACAGGCCCTCAGCTGTGTCAGAGTGTGTTATTACTGCATCTCAGTTGCTTTTCTCTAGATGAAGGGTGGGAAAAGAGCGTTGTCTAAAGGTTTTTTTCTCTAGCGACATGTTTCTCTTTCCCTTAGAAAAGTTCTGAGCTCTAGTTGCTAAACCTTTTAACTTAGTGTATCCTTTGCACTCTGGTAAAAGCACAGGATACCCCTGGTCATTCAGGATTAGAGCTGATTTGGTGTATCCTCCTTCCAGGTCTTATTTCCACCATAGAATTCTAACATACCTCTGCATCAGAAAATACCTAGAAATACAAAATTAAAATTTAAAGATAACTAGAAAAGAATGGGAGCAAATTGAATGGGCAGGCACAACAGCTTTAAAACAGTACATAGATACCATTTATCACTGAATATTTCCATGATTTTATCTCTTAGGATAGCTGAGAAGGCTTAGAGATTTTCACCTCTCCTCCTCCCTCAGCACACAGATAGCCTTAATACTCATGAAAAAGATATGCAGAGGCCACAGCCAACATCATGGCTTCCTAAAATCACCTTCACTGCTACCTAGACTTGCAGCAGAGATAGAGCAGACAGCTGGGGAGGATAAGAGCAGCAACCAAAGTCTCAAGAGAAGCCACTGAATTTCTAAATCTGAGCTTAAGAAGATTCCAGTAAAAGATTCAAGGAATAAAGTTAGACAAATGATCATCTGCAATGGCAAATTCTGCTCTGCCTCTTTCTTTATAATTCTTGGCAATAAAGTAACTGATAATGTGCTTCATATGGACTGAAAAAGCCTTGTTATTTTGTACATGTAGTCTGGTTGTCATAAGGATAGGAGCTTTTTGCTTTGTCTATATTCAAAGGCTTTGCAAAAACAGATGTTGCTATGTATCTTGACAAGCTGGGCCTTAAATGTAAGCTCTTTTAGCCAACAGTCTCAAGATGATAGGAAATATATTCTTCTCCCTTTTCTTTTCTTATCTTGGGCAGCATTTATTCTTCTTTTCCCTCAGCAGTGCTGTCTGAAGCATCTTGTTCATCCTTGTTTTGATCTCCATATGAAATCTGCCCAAGACAGACACACTCCCAAATCACAGCAGAAATCATCTGTGTTGATGCAAGAGCAGGGAGAACATGAGCCACATCGTTGGCATTTCTTATAATCCATTTCACTTACATCCTTGGCTCTCATAGATGCACACAAGTCTGGGCTATAGACAGCCTAACCATGGCTACCTAATGAAGTAGGAGGTAAAAACCTGTCATGACAATTTTCAAGGTTGGAGAAAATGTCTTATATTAGTGGGAAATATGCTTATAGTAATGGGGAAGGGGGTGGGAAGGAAACACAAACCACGATATCTTCAGTCTTAGGTTGCATAGGAAAATAGCCTAGTGGACCTCAAACTAAAAGTAAAAAAGGAAAATACAGATCAAGTCACATGAGAAGTCCAACAGACAATCAAGAACCTTGGCTATGACAGCCAAAACCAACACTGGACATGTTTGGGATTATTTCCAAAGTTCTTGGTTACCACACCGCAGTCCTGGTGTTGGACCAACCTAAGGACCTTGGGGCTGTGAGCACAGGGATTAAAGACAGGTAGGGAGGTGATTCATCCACAAAGGACCAAGCAAGCCCACCATGGTACTTGTTCCTGGACAGTAAAAGCAAAAGCCAACCTGAGGGTTTTGCCAAAAGACTGATGCCACATGCCAAGTACCTGTGAGCAGACTAGAAACTTGTCAGCTGAAACAGAGACTTGACCTTGGAGTTAATCAGTATAGAAATAGGTACATGGGTTTCAGTTAGTTCTGTATATCTGTTTTTAAACCTAGTAACCCCATTGTCAATACTGTTGCAATACATTCCTGCCATGCTTGTACTTCTATGTTTCTCTATTGTTGAAAGCCATTGCCCATTAACTGGCAAAGAACAAAGCATTGCATTCCCCCACCTAGCAGCCTTTGAAAACAGTTTTGTGCCTTTCTCTAAAACCTTACCCATAAGTTTCATGGGTGCCACAAGGGACGGGAACACCTTCCTCACTGAGTAGCACGGGCGTGAGTAGGGAACACCTGTTGTCAGTTAGAAAGACAAGTTTTCCAGTGACAGGTCTCAGCCAGTGATGGACAAACAGCAAACTGGAGCTTTGTGGAACCTGAAGAGTTTCCAATGAGTTTGTAACAATTATCTGAATCATCATTTTTCTTCCCTTCAGCTGGAAGGAGAATGTGATCTATTAATATACCCTTGATGGTGGCAAGACCAGTCTCTGGTAATGCACACAGGCAGGAAGAGGCACTCACTTGGACAGCATTTACGTACTACAGCATGGGAAAAGATGCTTTGGACCATAAATAGACTCTTAATTGCCATAAGTCCACTGCCATATGGAATGTGAGGGAAAATTCCTTGAACTTGCTCCAATCAAGATACCACAGTGGGTTCATTATAGAAACAACAAAATTCAGTCTTCTTGCCTTGAGAAAATAGGGACTTAGCATCTTTGACCACTGACCATCTTCTGGGAAAAAAACCTGGAGACCTTGAGGAATCTAAAATACATCAAACTGAGGAGCAATTCTGAGAGTACCAGGAAATAGATTTATTTGTCAGAGTAAGTTTTGGAACCCTCAAAATTAAAAGAGCATTTTTTTCAACAGTACTTGTGAGTACGTTTTTTTTCAACAGTACTTGTAAGATGAAGAACAAAGGCATCAGGAGCTCAAGACAAAATGGTATTTTGGAAAACAAGCTCTATCCTTATTAAGAGTCAGAAATTGTGACTATCGAGTTATCAAAATTTAAAAATTAGATTGTAAAGATGTGTTACTTTAGCCTCTGAGAAGTCAAAAAAAAAAAGAGGGCTGTTGCAGAATTGTGAACAGATAACCAAAAAAAAGGAGTGCTGTAAATCAAGTGACACATCATAAATCTAAGTAGACAATTTATGAAAGCCTTGCTGAAAATCAGTGTGTCATTCCCTTCATTTCAATGTCACCATTACCCTGCAAATATAGAACACTTAGAGATAATATTTTCAGCAAGAAAAAAAATTGTGGCCTCAGAACATTACTAAGAAAAGCTGACAGATTGGATAGAATTAGGTTAAGGGGAAAAATAAACTCTGGAGGGCAAAACCTATGCAAGCTTGTAATAAAAACAAGCAAATCTCAAAAATTGCATGAGGGTTGAACCCTCACTTCAGAATATCAGTGCTGTTGCAACTGAATGTCATGCTTTTGCATTAGCCCAAAGAAGAAATTTATCTCATTTTACACTATAATTTGTCTTCAGTAAAAAGAAAACAGTACAGCCCTTGATTGAATCCACTTTGGAAGTGTGGATTTCAGAGAAACCTAGACTCTGTTCCACATGAACGATGTATGTATTCCTCATTCTGAGCATCCTACCACACTGGTCGCTCCACGCTCAGAGTCCCTTTTAGATCTAAACTTCCACATTGATTTCCTTATGTTGTGCTCTGGTTCAATCCTTCCGAACAAACATATAACGAGCAATTTTTTTCACAAAACTTGCTACAACTACTTTGACCATCTGAAAACTGATTTATAATATCACAGATTGGGCAACATAATCATGGTAGCTAAAGATAATAAATAATTATTGTTGCCATCTGGAGGCTTTGAGAAGCGTCCTTCTGAAGTTTGCACTTCAGTTTCTACTGGAATAGAGTTGGTACAAAAGCAAAGAACAACAACAAGAAGTTAAATTTACATTAACAGAAGAATAGTTGCTAATTCGTAATCTGCAAGGGGAAGCATTGACATTAATTTAAATGCAGTTTACACAGAAATATTCATGAAATTTTGTAGCTATTTTTTAGCTTGTCAAGCATATTGATGCAGTAGAATAGTTTCCTGATTATCAGTACTCTTACTTTCAACAGTATACATCACATCAGCCGAGAGCCAAGGATTTGTTTTGATACCTTTTCCCTACCTCTGTGAATCTGGTTATCCCTAAAGCTGACAGTTGCAGCATGTATTTCGTTTATTTCCCTGCATTGTTGCATTCACTGTAGTTTGCAGGATGGACTGATAATACCATAGGAAATGTTTAGGCCACCTTTACCACTGTGCTGCTCACAGGCACGGCAGGGGAGAGTTCAGCTCTGCCCTGATGCGCAGTGCTGAGCAGCAGCCCACTGCTATTAGTCACACACTGCAGCATGGGTGAGCAGCGACAAGTGCTGAGGGATGACAGCTTTGGAAGCAGGGAGAGGTGGCCTCTTCTTTTGTTGTTCTGTGGCTACCCCTGCAGGCAAAGAAGACACAACCTTCAGCTCACAAAACAGAGATACTTGGGGAGTACACGGCACTCAGGGTCGTGAGCAGAGATTCACCCGGTGGTCCTCAGAGCCATAGCAAATGTCTTTGGGGCATCAAGCAAGAAAAGGAGTGAACTGGCTTATGTGAGAAGCTGGAGGTCAAAAGATGAGCCACAGACATGGGAAGAGACTATACTGCAATCCCATTTTGAGGGAAATATTGGGTGTGAATATATTTTTTTTATCCCTGTCAACAGGTTTTAAAAAGGTCACGGGAGAGAGAAAAAAATGTGTATGGCATCCACAGAGAATGCTCTTGTTCCACTAAAACAGTAACCCAATTTCTGTCACCACAAATTGATTTTATGACCATCAGTGCAGCACCAGTTTACCACAGGAGAACAGATCAAAGACCATAACTGCAGAAAATGTTTTTTGCAAAACAGCCTAATTCCCTGTTATGGCTGTTTATACCATGGGGGTTCACCAAAACAGTGAATCATCATTAGCCTTCCAATTTATTTCAATTACTTGGTCAAATGCAGCATAAATAATCCAATTAGTATATTCTGATTCAAGTAGGCCCACATAATGTTCTTTAGGAAGGAGGAAAAAAAAAAAAAAAGAATAAGAAAAAGAAAATAGTAAGAAGAGAGAGAATAGCGCCTGGAAGTAGAATTCTGCTGTTTGGCTCTGATTTTGCAAGGATGACAACTGTATTGTTGTAAGCTTTCACAAGTAGGACATTGCCAAATTTAACTTTTGTTTAACCACAGTAATGTCCTGATACACTCTCAGCTGCTAACATACCTTGTCCCAGGTGCCTGCCAGAGCTCAAGAAGACTTTGGACACATGGTGTGATTCTTGAGGCTTTCCAGTGCAGGGCCAGGAGATGGACTTTGATGATCCTTGTGGATCCCTTCCAACTAGGCAAATTCTGTGATTCCACAATTCCAGGTGCCTTCAGAGATTCCTTTGCCCTGTTCACCATGTTAATTTTGCAGTCGATACCAGCAGTGGATATGCTGCCATGGGAACAAGCAGGGAGGAAGTAGTGTAATGGTTTGACCACGTCAAGTATAATGAATTTCTTTTGTAAAAGAAATTGGTTCTCACTCCAGTTCTTATTTTATTTCTACACAGCTCATAGAAAAACACTAGCTACAAACAATGTCTAGGCAGCAGCTTTCAAATTTGAATTGCACAGCAAAGAAATGCAGCTTAGGAAAATCCAGCTGGTTGTGAGGTCCACCATTGTTCCCTGACTGGATTGAACCAGAGCCCATAAGCACCAGGGCCATGAAAAGGGGAACAAACTCACCTTGCACAGCCTTGCACGGTTTCACACTCAGCCTCTAGGAGCCAGAGACTTAGTTTTGTATGCAGGACTGGAACAGATATTCCTGCATCATCTGCAAGAAGCTGACACCCTGCAGAGCCCCCACTTCTGATCCCTCTGCTTGCCTGCCAGGATGCAGATCCATGAGGTCCCCAGGCTACCTCCCCACAGCCACTGGATCATCTGTGAAGAAAAGTAGAAGTAACCTTTACTAGGGCAAGCAGTGGAGATACTCAGCCAGGCAATGGCTGGCTGTTGCACCCCATCATGGAGACAAGTGATGAGTCTTCCCCTACAGCTCCCAAACAAGGGTCATGGGAGGTGCCACATGGTATGTCATCAGGTGTTCATTATACATAGGTTTTGTAAAGGAGGTTGTCTTTAAAGAATATTTAAAGAATAGTGTTGGCCATGACAGAGGAAAAAAGGGATGGGTTATTACTGAAGAGAAATTTGGACCCAACTTAAAGCACCCAAGAAGCCTTGTTCAACTGGAAGAGAGCGTTGTCCTCCAGCCATCCTTCAGTGCACACTGAGGTTTTATTTCTTCACTCCTAATGTTTTTATGTGAAAATTAAATCTTTGGCATCCCTAAGGGCTCCCCAGGGCACCCCAAGCTTCCCATACCCATGCTAGTGAGTCTGGCAAGGCTGTCCCAGGGGTACAAAGTACATAGGCATAGTTTAGCAGTCCCTGGCACTGGGCATGGCATATCTGACACTCTGGGCACTGGTTTATCTGGTTGCAAGGCACAGAGGGGTACCGGTTCCACAACAATGGTAAAACAAGCTCCTTACCCTTGCTAGCAAAGTTACTGAGCCTCTGGTGGCTGCTGACAAAAGCCAATAACACTTGACAAGCTAATGTCCAACACTCAGTTTTTAGATAGCTGTTTGATTTGCAGCTTTTCAAACAGGTTTGTCCACTTCACACTGCTCGACTGGAGTCAGGATTTCACCCTATTTGAGTCAATGACAGTATTTCTAGCTCAGATGAGGGGGCAGGAGCACTCCAGTCCAGCAGCAGGTCTGTCTCTAAGGAGTATCACTTAGAAAATTTATGATAAAAAAAATTGTACTGCATTTACTGGAGGAGAGAGAGCTGGAAACCTATAGAGCTATTGAACAGGATTCCCTCTTAATGTCCTTGATGCTGAGTGTAGGTCTACCAGTGCAGTGCAATGCCACATAGAGCTGCCCGAAATAACTGCGCATCAGAATGAATATACTCACCACCACAGAGATCTCAGCTTTGCCTAATTAGCACTGCTGAGAAACAGGGCTGATTAACTCGGGCAGAGAGCCACAAAACCATGGCTATCCTGCTTCCAGCACTTCAGCAAACTCATTAGTGCTGTCTTGGGCACCGTTGCACAGAAACGGATTTGTGAATGAAGACCTGAAGAAGGGAAGCCATCTGATAAATGCTGCAGCTCTCGGTGGCCCTGATTAGAACCCACTCAAAAATAGGGAGGTAGGGGAGCACATTCATCATGAATCTGAATCACACACTGCCTGTAAGTTTTGCAAAACAGAGGGCTTGTTTCCCCCTGCCTCCCCTGACATGACATGCCAGCAGGATAGTCCTGGGAATTATTTGCTGCAACACATAGATCCTGGTTTATGCTACACGTGCTTTCACACGAAGGCACAAAAGATCATCCCCCATGGCAGGAGTTTGGAACTACATGAACTTAAGGGTCTCTTCCAACACAAACCATTCTTATTCCTGTATCACCAGAGGAAAAGCCTCCCTCTAATAGACCACTTTTCCTTCCTAATGATGAACATTATCTAATAGCTGACCTAAAAAGAGAAACAAAGAAATATTGTGCATCTTCCCATTACAGCCACTGAAGTAGTTATGGTCCCATATCATGGAAGGGGATAATAACCTTACCTAAATGAAATGAAATGGTGCTGTCACTAATTCCATTTAATGCTCTAACAACATCCAAATTAGATATGCTTATTAGTTCATAACATTGCTTGTTATAATTCTTAATCTCAGATAAATCTCTCCACAATGAGGAGCTAATATAATGAGCCAGTATGAAAACAGTACAATTTGTAAATAAATATTCTTAATGGCAATCATGCATGTGCCATGGCAGCAAACTGCTCAATGCTCTTGCCCTTCTGTGACTTCTTCCTAGTTGTCTGTGGTTTGCTCTCAAATTTCCCTATAAATACCATGCCATATCACTATTACTCTATCTTAAAACAATTTTGAGGGAAATTAGCTTCTTCTGACATATTGCAGTATCTCTTATAGATTGTTGAGATGTTCTGAAATTTCAGCATGCTGTTATTCCAGAGTAGTTCATCTGGACATCATTCAGTGATGAATAGGAGAAGAAAAAAACTCAGCCATATATGAAGATTAATCTCTGCAGTTAAGCAATGCTGTCAACCAAATTAACAGCTTTCTGTCACACTTTCCCTAGTATGAGTTCAGTTTGAACTAGGGGAGGGGGGAGGGGGAAGGAATCAAGCCATGATTTCACGAAAAGGTATTTTGGTTTTCCCCATGTTTTTGTCTAAGAGAAGAGGCTGCATTTAGAAAGCCATCATTCTAAAAGAATAGTCCATTGTGTATAAGACAATAAATTAGTAAGAAGGTTAATGCTTTTGACAAATAGCAATAGCAATACATCAAAATAACTTTATCAAGAGGCCTTTAGTGCTACCAGCACCAACAAAAAAGGTACAGAGAAACAAAACACAAGTGCTGAAGAGCAATGCTAAAAGAATTAGGATGTTTCAGAGTCACAAAAGGATAGAAAGCCATAAAATCACAAAATAGTAAAGAAATAATTTCCATGGAAGAACATCTCAAATTCTTCAATTTCACTACTTAAAACAGTATCTGTATGTGATCAAAGTGTAAAGAATATATTATTCTTTTGATTTTCAGTGAGCTCAGCTACTCACTATACATCAACAACAATCGAGTATTTTTTTCAATTTCAACAGAGGTAGCCAGTTCCCCAGGTAATATGATAGAAAGCCACCAAGAAATCAGGCTTTCAAAACACTGCTGCTGACTGTACTTAACTTCAGTTAGACTAAAAAATGAGATTCTTCCCTAAAACTTTGTTGAAAAGGATTCATTCATAGCTCAGAGAGACAAAGCAAGGAGCTTCTGTTGTAATGTCCTCTGGCTAGAATCAGTATCCATCAGTATCTCCATATGATTAATTCAGATCACTGACAGCATTGAATCTGTAATGATCTATAAGAGTGAGTTAAGATTAATAGACCAAGGAGACTGAAAACAACAGAGAAAGCTTTCTGTTGCACGTGCCTGTCTCAGTTGACCTGTTTCATGCTTCTGGACATGTATTTAGCTTTATAACCTTATGTTTCGGACTCAAAAAGGACTTGTGTAATTTTTTCAGACTTTATCTGTTGGTCTCTCCACAGACCTTGATTTCTTTAATTCTAAAGTCTAACAAATTTTGTCCTTCCCCTTAACTGTGTTCCTGAGCATAATGACCACTTGGCCCACCATGTCCAAACTGGATTACTGTATTTGAATCTCATCACAAGTCACTATCCCAGCTCTGCAGGAAAACACCTGCCATCTTTCTTCATAGATGATGTCATGACAATGACATCAGTGAGTTTAGATTCTCATCATTTCAGTGTTCAGTATATCAACATCAGATTAATAAGTGTAAATGCCGACCTGTGCATTGCCAGATTTATGTCCAGCTCCAGGAAATTAAGATCACAGAGCTGAAAACAAAGGTACAAAATGGATGGAAATGGAGTACTTTTGGAAAATAAAACACAAGACCTTCTGGATACAGGGGTTCCAAAACAGAGTAGATAAGATAATAGAAAAAAAAATTACCAAAGAGTATTAAAGGTGCTTATCATAGAGTCATAGAATGGTTTGGGTTGGAAGGAATCTTATAGGTAATCCAGTTCCAGCTCCCCTACTGTGGGCAGGGACACCTTCCAGTAGATCAGGTTTCTCAAAGTCCCATCCAACCTGTTCTTGAACACTTCCAGCCAGGGGTGTGGCATCCACAACTTCTTTAGGCAACCTGAGCCAGTCTCTCCCACGTTCACAGTAAAGATTTTTTTTTCCTAAAATCTTATCTTAACCTACCCTCTTTCATTTTAAAGCCATTCCCCCTTGTCCTACAATACTACACACCCTTGTGAAAGGTCCCTCTCCAGCTTTCTAGTAACCACCTTTAGGTACTGCTGCTCTAAGGTCCCCCCAGAAATTTTTCTTTTCCAGAATGAACAACACCCACTCTCTTTCTGTCTTCATAAGAGATACTTATGTCAGCTTTTTAACCCCAGGTGGTTGTATGGCTGCAGGTATCTTATCCTCTTCTATCACTGCTATTGACCACTGTTAAATACAGGAAGAGCAGCCAGATTCACCTCTGATCTGACACAGTGCTGCCACCTGTATGTCTTAACCTGGAAGAAAAAAACGGCACAAATCCAGAAGGATGGAAAAGTGCAAAGCTGCAAAGCCTATTTCTTCCTTGTAGCCTTTCCAGGAAAATTCCATGAACAGCTCCATCCATCTCAGCACTCCTCTCCAGCCCTGTGTAGCTGTGTAACCATCCTGCTTTGTCTCACTCCAAAGCCTTTCAAGCAACCTATGTGAACTGCTAAGCAAATCAACTACAAACTAGTTTTTAATGATGGCCATAATTTAAAATAAAAACAAATCAAAACCCCTGTCAGGAATATTGCCTAAAAAGGAAGAAAACAAGACCAGGTCTCTCTGAAATCCTCCAGCATCTCCAGTTCAGCTCAGGTACTGTGTTGATGTGCAGCAGAATAATAACCCTGAGTAGGTTTTGAACTGCTCATGACAAAGGTACATTTCTGTCAGTTGGTGCTGTTATTCTTGTCACTTATCCTGTCTCCCTGTTCTCTCTATACAGCAAATGATGCCAGTCACTTGTCTGCCTCTTTCACAACAGTTTCCTGTATCTTCTTTCAGGCCATGCAAAGAGGTTCTTAAACAACTTTCAGAACAATTTTTTTTTTTTCGCATAATTTTCTGCAGTTTGGGGACAAGATTTTAGGAGCCAAGGCACTCTTTTACTCCCTGTGTATCAGTTTATCAGAACACAGATATTATTCTGTCAGGTTTTATAGTAAGTCTAAGAGAATGGCTGGGAATAAAAAAAAAGAAATAATAGAGATATCATTTGCATTAAGAGTATGGTTTTGTTCTTTGTATTTCAACCTTTTTTCTGGTTTTCTTTTTTCTGTCTCTATAGTTCATAAACAATCCAATGAAAATAGAACTGTCCCTATTGACCTGAATAGCAGCTAGCACAGTGAGCCATCCCTCTGACTATGCTTTCTGTGATTTCATAGCACATTTCCCACTAAAGGCCCTATTATGTAAAAACTTGCAATTTTGTCAACATCTATATCTTAAACTGAAAATATTCCCACTTTGTGCAATCCACCTAATTTATTGGGAAAAGAAAAAAACAAGCCACCTCTGTATTTTAGTTCTCTTTTTTTCTGTGGAATTGAAGCTAGGTGTGTGTGTTTGCACATCTTTCTCAACATCATTGGAACCTACAGGTTGATTTTTAATGCAATTTAACATAATTTAGAAAGTTGACTAGGTTTCATGAAAATAAATGGAAGCAGAATCTGGAAGCAGATCCCATTCACACCTCAAAGGGAAGTACAGGAGTTTATAAGCATGAGGGTATATACCTTGAACAGAGCCCAAAGGGAAAAGGTTCAGATGAAGATTATCTTTTCTCCCTTCTCACATCTCTCTTCCCTTGATCAGTCAAAAGATACACATCCAAAGGACACCAGGCCTCATATTTCCAATGCTTATAAAATTATTCTTCTGCCTTCTACTTCAGTTAGCATTGCAGAGCCCAGCACATAGCACCCAGAAGCAGGAGAAAGGATGGAATATATTCTGGTTCATGCTTTCCTATATATATAAATATGTATATATAAAAAATATAAATATATATATATAAATGTAGGTATAAAATTACAGCCTAAGGATGACCTGCAAATGAAAGTTAGCATAGATGGTCCAGTGCATGTACTTACATTATTTACTTGCCTGCTGTTTATGGGAGTGGATCTCAGTTGCTCCCAACCTTCTAACTGCCCTGTAATATGAGCACTAAATTGATGGTGATTACAGTTATGCATGAAGTTTCAGCATATTGTTTATAGACTAAGCAGCTGGTATAAAAAAACCCCTCTTTCTTTTTGTAAGGAGGTGAATGCATTATGAGTGGAAACACTGCCCTTTAGCTAGCTCCAGTTGAAGATTCCCAGTTTGATTTATTTAAGTATTAAAGCTTCAGTTTTCCATATATGAAAACTAATAAGGAAAATCCAGTAAGCCATCACTCATATGAATATCACTTATTTTTCCTTTTTCATTATTTGAATGACTCACAGGCAATCTGTGCCAGATCAAGGATTTCTATACGGCCAGATTGTGCATTATTAACTTATTCAGGGTATCATTTACTCACATAACTAGTCATGCTGATTTCAGGAGGACTACTCACAGGAGTAAAAGTTATTCTGCTTATGGAGTTCTAAATTCCTATCCCAGGAGTATCATGTTTCTGGAAGAAACCGTTAGTCTTCATTTTTTTCCTTGCTTTAGGCAGAAAACTGAACTGAGAATGTAAGCTATCTTAATTAAATCTGATCTGAAGTTTTGCTTTTCTAGTTAGCTCATGCATTCTGATGTGTAAGCTATACCCTAATCACTCCTCAACATAGTCTTCTGGGCGATGATATCTAAATATAACAATTAGTGCAGAAGGGGAAAAAAATTAGTTCAGACTCGACAATATAAGAGAAAGATAAACTCCAGGTGGCATGGTTATTTTTTGAAAGACAAAAACTGAGTTCCTCACAGGGAGGCAGTGCTCATAAATTAGAATTCTATTCATAATGTGTCAGTGACATTTTCATATCTATTTATTTTAATGCCTATCAGCATTTAAAAATTAGTTGAGGTTGCGTTGCTATTACAAAGGTTAAATGAAGAGATTATGAGTTGCACAGATGTTTATGGTTTGGGTTGATAGCTCTGGGACATCCCATTCTGGAGGCATTGTGTTCCAGTTCATTTTAACAGTAATTAGAAATACCCCCATAACGAGGTGCTTGCTGCTGAAAACAACTTCATTAGTTTGGGTGATTTTATTGGTTTCCTTTAGGGTGAGGAACGAGTGTTAATAGTTGTAATTTAATAGGAAAATTACTGAAGCAAGGAAGATTCCACTGAATCTTAAATGAGGCATTAGACAGACGTTTCTTTCCCAAATAATGAAATACAAGGGAAGAGCAGCAACCTTAAGAATTATCATATGAATGGATTTACCCTAGAACAGATGAGCTATTTTGTTTAAATATTTTAAATATCACTTAAAGTTGTTAGGAGCCTATAGAGAAAACATCTATTAGCTTAACAATTTCTGAGGACATTGGCTGCCTGCTTGAGCATTTGCAACCACTGTGATTCTGAACAGAAAGCCTACTCCTCAGAAAGGCTGTGTTCTCTTTCAGAGAGCAAGAAGGATTTTCTTCCCCTGGCAACGTGATATTACTCAGCACTGAGAATCTTCTTTAAGGTACCACCAGTTCCCACCAGGCAGAGCTGCCCCAGTTACTCTGGATCCCATCCCTGTAGGGGGTGATGGATTGGTGGTAAATTGTTAGCTGCCTGAGCTGAGTTCCATAAAGTCACATCCCTACTAGAGATTTCCTTTCTCTGGAATAGGAGGTGTTGCCTACTCTCAGCCTAGGGAACATCTTCTTTCCTGTGTATACTCTTTTGTATTGGGTGTAACAGCAGCCCCCATAGAGCTGTGCTTTGCACTGGTACCTGGAAAGGAGCTGATAACACACCACTGTTTTGGATCCTGCTGAGCAATGGTGACATACCATTCAGAGCTGCCTCTCCAACATTCCCTCTCACCAGAAGGCTGGGGGTGGGCAAAATCCTGGGAGAGGACATAGCCAGGAGAGAGTTGACCCAAACTGATCAAAGGGATGTTCCATACCATATGGTGTCTTCTCAGCAATAAAGTTAAGAGAAAGCAGGGAGGAGAGGCTGTACTATGACATTTCTCTTCTGGAGCTACCCCCACACGTACTGCAGCCCTGCTTCCTGGGAAGTGTCAGGATATCATCTGCTGATGGAAGGTAGAGAATAAATCTTCTGTTTTCCTTTGCTTCAGCACACAGTCTTTGCTTTTGCTCTATTAAGCAGCTTTTATCTTGACCCATAAATTTTTTTTCCATCTTATTTTTCCCCACCCTTGTCCTGCTAAGGAGATGAGTGACAGAGTGGTTTGGTGAGTACCCATAGCCCAGCCAGCGTCAACCTACCACAGTTCTAAATCACAGCTAACATAGCCTCTGGCCTCCAGCTCCTACTGAAAATCAGTATGGTCTCCAACAGCTTGCCTGGAGGCCTTCTCTGACTCTCCTTTCTGCCTTCTCTCCCTCCTCTCAAGTCTCCCTTTTTCTGCAACTCCTCAGCAATCTCTGAAGGCCTCTTTAAGAAGAGGTAGATAGCGTGAGGGTGCTCTGTGAAGATGCTGTCTGTGACCTGCTTAGTAGTTAGTTCCAGTTTCTAGCCAGAGAAAAGCATCCTCAATCCTTGGTCCCTTGATAAAGTAATCCAAGTCACAAAAGCAAACACTCACTCTGGGGAGATTATCCTCTAGATCAGAGCCAAGGTCAGGGCAGAAAATAAGCACATGCCCTGTAGGCAGCTGGATACCACAGGGCAATGAAAGCAACAAACTCTTGGCTTACACAAGAGAGAGAAACTGCTTGGGTTTCACAACAGCTTTGCCTCTATTTCTGCTTTCCTGCACTAGGTCGCTGGCAGAGCAGCTTCCTTGCCTAAAGGGAAGTTATATTTCCTTTACTAGAAATGGCAGCCCAATATCTAATAAATGAAGTGACCCATGTCAGTCTTTGTGACCTTAAGAAATAAAAAACCATGCAATTCTAGAAGGAGGATGGGAAACATCATTGGAAGAAATGTGCTATTTATGTCTCCATCAGAGTTTAAAAGACTTCAAGAAGGTTTAAAGACCACTTACTGCTGCATCTGCACACAAACTGTATCAAAAGAGAAGAAAGTCAGTTTTATTTCTGACAATAGACGTTTGCATCTATTGAAGCACTTGATGTTTTCAAGAGCCTTCTAGTATCAGCAGATGTGACTAGCTGAAATTGTATTTAAAAAGTGCACTTCATCTAAAACGACATATACAAAAAATTTTTTTCTTAAAGACAAGGCATAAAAAAAGGTGTAAACAGATAAGGAATTCAGGTGGAAAACAGTGCCTGAGTAGAGACTGTGAACACAAATTCAGATGAAACTTTTATAGACACTTTTAAGAACCATCATATGATGCAGCAAGAATTTGAGAAGTGCCAATACATGCAGTGACACACAAAGAGTCAAGAGTATCCTGAAACTGCAGACATCAGAAGTAATTCAAAATACAACTTAAAAAGACACCTGAGTTGGAAAGTCACAGAACTCAACTCAGACTTTGCCTGCTATAAAATAGCCAAAGATCAGCCCTGGAAAAGGGGGATGTAGTGCAGTGGTTGCAACACTTTTCAAGAGTTAATGAGTGCCAAAATATGTCCACAGAATGAACAAAGAGGACAGTAACCAGTTAAAATGTATTAATAATACCTTTTTTTCTGATAGAGTTAAATTGGTTAAAAGCATGAAAGAAAAGACAAGGTCAAGAACTATCACGTCTTTGTCACAAACCAGCTAAACAGGGGAGAAGAAGCAGTTATCTTGATAGATATGATTCAAAGAGCCACTTGAGAAGATAGCTAAAACATACTGGCAAAATTTTCTCACATAGCCTTTGCTAATATTTCTCCTCTGTAACAGATAAAAAGCAAGTAGCGTAAAACTAAAAAACAAATGAATAGTAAAATATTTCTGCTGCTAACATTTAACATTCTTCAGAGTTCATAACAAAGCCATGTTCAAGTATAGTTATCAAGTATTTTTTTGAATTGCAAAGAAAAACGATCTAGTAAATACTTTTCTGACCTGGGAGTGATCCAGCCATATGTAACCATGTTTAAACTAAAGTGTCTTATTGTCATGATTGTAGTCTAATAGTGCTGCATATTCCAACAATATTATTAAATAATATCTCCTGACTCCTAATTCATTAAACAAAGACTTCCAGAGCCATATTTCTCCGAAAGCAGGACAAAAGAAACAACTCAGATTTTCATCACTGAGAAATTACTTCATGAAAGAAACCCAAGAAGCTATCTCTAAACAAGCTTAATTAAGGTTTCCATAAAGAAACTTTTTGCCACTTATAAATAACACAATTAGGAAGGACAAAGTATGTGGATACTATCTTTGAATCAAGATAATCAAGAAAGTAAAACCAAACGTGCACATTAGTCTTCTCAGAAAATCCTTCTAGCCTAGACAGGTACAAGATAAATTCAATCATTCATGTCCAGCATCAGAAAGGGCAGGGCAGGGGTGGCAGGAAATAATCTTCTAATATTGAAATAGACACCAGCTTGATAAGCAGAGAACTATCCAGAATTTACTGGATGGACGCTTATTCTCCCAGCACACATGACCTTTGGAAATCCTAAAGGGCCTGAAGAGACCACAAAAGGAGACAGCGTTCAGCTGCAGGTAAACCTCCAAGAACAAAACACCTGGCGAGGCTGCCAGGTATGAGAAAGTAAGAGCTTTGACTGTCAGGCGGCTCCTAGGTGAGAAGGAAAAAAATCTCTCACTGTCTTTTCTTTCCTCCTTCCCCCAGCTGAAGGATCTGGGCTGGACTGCAGAGCCCTTGGAGTTAACACAGAACCAATTCAAACAGGGCCTAGAAAAAGCGCGAGGCAGGGGGGTGTGATCTCACACAGTACCCTCATCACTGAGCAATCACAATTTCCCTTGAGCCCACCGTACTCTGTGCATACTTTGCACCCAGGGAACAAGTTTCTGATCTCTGTTTTGAGGATTTACTGAAGGGAAAAGATAGGCTCCCACCGAATTCCCAGCACAGCTCAGATAAAACTTGCTGACTGCGTGACTTCTTCATGTCCTACAACCAGCTACTTCAGTGTATCTCCTGTATATTTCCACACCAAAAATTACAGAAATAATCTTCGTTACAGGTCCTGATTTCTGAAACAATGTGTCTGAGTATTTTTCCATCTTCAACGGTTTATAGGGATTTCCAAAAGCCACCTAGAAACCTGCCTTCTGCAAATTCTTTGAGTCTATGACATATAGTGAATAGATTTTAGATAGCTGGCTTTTAAATGACAAACTAGGGAGTTTACTAGCACTAGCAAGTTTAGTTGACTTCTTACAAATAATCACCTAGGAGGGTAAAAAAATGGTTGCCCAGAAAAGGTTTGTAGTCTCCATCCTTGGAGGCTGTGAAGATTCAACTGAATAAAGACCTGAGCAACCTGGTCTGATCTCCCACCTGACCAAGCTTTGAGCCTGAGATCAGACTAGAGATCTCTGAAAGTCTCTTATAAACTAAATTAAGCTGTCTTCTCATTCTGGTTTATTATAGAAAAAAGAGTCCAAAAAGTAGCAAATCCAAGGAAAAATATATATATATTAAAGATCTTTGAATTAAATATTTTACTCCCTAAGTTCCAAAATTATGAAAATTTGAGTTTATACCAATATTTATATATTCTTGGTCTGTTCTAACACTTTTCCCTGGTTGTTTGTCATTTGCCATGGTTAGAGACAAGACACTGGACTGACAGACCTTTGGTCTGGTATAGTAGGGCTTTTCTAATGGTTGACATAAGGGAAAATGAGCTATTGTTTATCTGTCGGGCCAGACAATGATATGTTGTCAGAGATTTCCATGGAAGCAGCACAGGAATAGTTCAGTGTCAAGCATGCTGCATAAATAATGGTTTCAGAATACTCAAACTGCAGATTATTAGACAGAAGAAAGTTCATATAACAAATCATACTGTATGGCAGGGAGGTAACCAAAAGACAAACTGCTGCCTCACACCAACAAAATCACAAGGGTTTCAAAATGGTAAATGTAAGTTTACAGCTGCAACTAAATTCATCTCCTCAGTGTGGAGTACAAGAACAGAAAATATCCTCAAAAAAGTCTAAGAGTATTCCAATTTAACAATTTCAAAGGTTCCATCTATTTAGTGTTTTATTCTAGACCAAAATTCATGTTTGAAACAATCACCTTTATCTGCAGACTTCCATATACATAGCAGAGCACCTGGATTCCTTGCCAGTGAAGCCAAACAGGGAGCTGCACCTCCTGCACAGCAGCTACAGGTGACCACTGGCTCCAGGGTTGTTGCAGGTTAAGACCTCCAAAATGTATACAGTGTGGACAGCAGTACCTTTGCAATATTTCACTCCTATTGCTCCATTCTGTTGCTAACATAAATACAGCCAGAGATGCTGAATAGCTAAAATCAAAGCTCATAAGGGACAGGGTCCCAAAAATGAGATTCAGGGATTAGTCCTTCTGGAGTAAATAGCTGAACCTCGAAAATTTGGGGGACTTGGAGAATATTCTTTCAGGCTGCTTGCTGATTATGAATAGTTTGGGAGCTGCTCCACTGATGAACGTGCTCCTTACACTGCTGCAAATCTGTGTGTGGGGACCAGTGACAACAGTCCCCACAGGCAGGAGCCCTCCCTGCCAGTAGCTTGCAGCCAACTCCTCTTTGCAAGGAGTATGCTCGTGATTCAAGGCACATCCCAGAAGCCACCCTATAACTGTCCTTTGTTGGCTTCCTCATACATATCCCTAAATGCACTATTTGAGGGAATGAAGTGAAGTAAGAGTAAAGAGTTGTGATTATTATTAATACAATGACTGTGAGTTTCACTCAAATCAGTAAATTGTAGATGCTGAATGTTTGGAAAATTTCTCACCTTCAATCTCCAATCACTTCTTCAGATGACTGTGTATTTATTAAACTCCACAATATAAAGTATAACAGATCTGGTAAACTCTGACACCACTGGGGAACTGAAGGAGGAAAGCAGGAAGGGAGGAAGAGAGTCAGGGAAGGTAGACCCTTTGCACATTCCTGGGAGCACTCGGATGTGGTGGTGAGGGGCAACCTGGAGTGACCAGAAGAAGCCCAAAGCAAAGCCTGGGCCAGCTGACCCAGTAGATCCACAAAAAGTCCCTTCCACCTCTGCCCAAGACTACCAACAAAAATGTAGCAAGACTAATCAGCAGAGGATTACATGAACTGTTTAAGTCAACTGAATTTATCATTTATCATCAACTCAAAGGTCCTCTTTCAGTGTTCATTAACTCAGCAGAAGCTGGGGATGTTTACCACATCTGACATTACAGTAACCTCCATCATAAGTGAAGGTTTAATGTGGTTTAAAGTGAAATGGTAATCTTCAAATGTTTCAAGTAAATACTTAAAAGTCAATAATTTCATTCCATCCTGATTTTACCATTCAGATTATTGTAATAACATCACATGAAAAGTTATCCTAAGTGTGGAGCAAAACAATAGCCAAAATCTATGATTTAACATACAACTTCCTTTTTTTTTTTTTTTTAAGGGAGTAAAGGTAAATGCAAAAATAATCAGTTTCCAGAGACTGAGACTATTTTCTTTTTCTAGGTCTCTGACCACAAGCCTCCTGTAATGCAGAACAGCAAAACATCCTTTAAAATACTAGCTAAAGCTGGATATTGTCTGCTTTATACTTACCAAAGCAATATAAACTACATTATTTTACTGAAATTACCAGTGTGAATGGTGACCTTTGCTGGCTCAGTGTGTCTGGACAAAAGATACTTGAAAAACAAAACGTCTTGCTAGAATGATAATTACTGACAAAAATAAAATGGATATGATTTCAGATCAAGAACACATAATCACATGAGAAATATAAATCCCTAAACCAGATCATAATAGGGACTTGAGCCTGAATCTGTTAGTCCATGACTGAATTCTCAAATGATCAGGCTAGCAAGTACCCTCCACTAATCTCTAATGTGCTTGGGTTTTCAGGGATAATTGCAAAGCATCTTCATTTCATTCTGCAATGAAAGAACTGTTCTAAAATCTTTATTTCTAAAGAACTGCAAATGTTATCTAACAGTCAGTTTCTTTTCCCCAAATAAATATCAGTGAGAGCTTGCTTTTAAGAGAGCTCTGCAGGATTAGAGATTCAGCTGAAGAAGTTGAAGAGAAATATCACTGGTAGTGCAGAACTTTTTTTATGCTGTCATAAAGCCAGAAGAAGTCAATTAGGTCTAGTACTTCATTAATGATGTTCACAAATCACATTTATGGCAAGTCTCATATCTATTGCTCTGTTAGAATGTGCCATTTGCAAAGACTAGTTTTGACACCCGTATATGATGGCACTGAATCTACTGCTGGGGTAATTAAATTTTACTTGTGCTCTGGAGAAACCAAGCAAAACTTTCTAAGATATTTGGCCAATTACACACTCTTTAGGGCAATGAAGCCTTTGCAGGAAGCTTGGCTTTATATTACCACTATGATCAAAGCTTTAATGAAATTGCTTCATGGCAGAAGCCACTGGACTATTGAGAAAAAGCTACAGAAATAAATTAATGTACAATTTTGAATCTGCAAAAAGACATATCTTTCAGGTTTCTGACTTTTTATTAATGTGCTCCACCAAGCAGCCTCCCCTGTGTACATTTCTAACAGGTATTACAAGAACACCTTTTCCTTTTGATAAATGATAAAGGCCATCTATGGGATCTTTATAATGGGAGCGTTGTATTCCCTTTGTTTTATTACAGTATTTCCAGAGGAAAGGTGTTACTCTGCTCTCATGGGGAAAACTTGGAAGATCTGGAGCTCCTTTATGGATGCACCAGCATAAAAATCTACAGAGGAACCTGGGGAATTGCAGGCTGTTCTGCAGCTCTGATACAGCACATCTCCGCTAATATATGTGTCAGAGCATTGTAAAAAAAATATCAGTGAAGTTAAAACAGAGCAATAAAAACTGCAGTTTAGGAAGAGACAAAACTTTGAAGATCCTTCCTGACTACAGGTCTGCTGTACACACAGCCCTGCACCAACGTGATCTCCTTATACACGTGTACAGCTCAGGTGCATGCAGTAGGGTGCTGAGCTTGCACAATTTCTTGGCTGCAGCCTCATCTATGAAGTGTTTCTGAGTCACAGAGGATGCTAATGAGTTTCTTTGAAATGCAAGGAGAGGGAATAAGGCACCTGCAGCAGAAAGACACCCTGCAGCATCCTTCCCCAGAGGCCAGTGAGGCCATGTACCTCTCAGGATAAGGGCTACCCCAGCACAGTATGAGGTTGCTGACTCTCTTACAGTAACTTGCACGACCCTGATGAAGCCAACACTCAAGTCCAGCCGGTGAGATACCCTGAGCTATGCACCACAGGTCAGCTCCCCAGGGAGGGCAAACCAGCCGGGTTGAAGGCCAATGAGCACTGGATAATCTTGCAAAAAGGAAGAGCAAGGGCATAGAGGAAGGCTGCGGGGACAAAACTGACAGGGAGGAGAAGGACATTCTCTAACAGAAAGTTAGAGTTCTCTAACACTCTCTAACGGAAAGTTCACTGTTGTTTTTAAACACGCTTTTTCTGAATTCACCCTTAATTCTTTTTTTTTAGATCCTCACAGACAGAACACAAATGTAAAACCTTTACGTCTCCTCAGCAGTACAGTGAAGAACCAGGCTGCACTGCAAAGCCTTCGACCCGGATTAAGTCTCCCGAATTTATACTGAGCAACATAGTTATCTTTGAAGGCACTCAGGTGCGGCATAACTCAGAAAACACGGCAGTGTCTACACAAGGAGACCAGAGGCACCTTACTCACGTGTTTGACTTTCCTGAGGTCCTGATGGGGACACTGGAGAGGCAAGTTGCTGATCTGGATCTTGATATGTATCTGCACTTTGGTGATAGCAAAAGCCACCTTGCCTGACTGTCAGTACAGATAACAAGTGGAGGAATTAATCATCTTACTGACTGTAACCCCATGATAATTACATATGAATGCAAAAATAAATCGCAGCTCTTGTTCAGTGCTCTGTAACACAGATTAGAAACTTCACTTCTTTTTTTTTAGTGTTTCACACAGTATTCAAAATATCCATATTCTCTTTCAGGTTTATGTTTTTCTTATATTCGATTGGTTTGCCTTTACCAAGCAGGCTACAGAAAGATGTATGTGAAGATTTTGAAATATTCTTTCTTTGAAATATTATTTTACTGTAACTTATTTAAGAAATACTTACACATAAGTTAATATTTACTTGTCCCTGTTATGATTTTCAGGCCAGGAGAGAAGTGCAAGGCAGAAAGGGGAACACGGGATGGTCCAGAAGTGGTCGGCAGCAGCAACTTCTGGGGACCTCACAAGAACATCTCATCAGGATACCAAGGCTTGTTACAGAGTAGAAATAGGGAATCAGAAATGCAGTCCTCATAAAGAATTGTATTGAAAGATAAAAAGGTTGATTCCTGTACAGCTCAGAGGCACAGCAGCTCAGGGATCAGAGAAGAGCTTTTGAAGTGTAGACAGGAGTTCTTATCCCTGCTCTGCCACTCTTGGGTGACCCCAGTGAAGTGTCAGTCTGCCAATCTTCAGCCAGGCAAGTCTTCTGCAGTGTTTACCGTTAAATACCCGCAGGCAAAAAGAGCACAACAGCTGAAGAGCACAACATGGTGCCAAATACACAATAAGGGTCAAATCAAACCCTGCAGGGTTCACAGGGGTTCATCCCTCAGCTAGTTTTCAGAGACGAGTCTTTCCCACACCAGTGTAGAGGCAGAACATGGAGCAAGACTTAGTAACACATATAGTACAGCCTGAGGGATGCTCATCCTATTAGCCACAAGCTTTAGCCAAATGAGTCCCATTTCCACAAGGTGCATCTGCTGGAAGAGCACAAGCTACAGGAGATGAGCAGGGTCACACTGTGTTTCAGAGAAGCTGCTGCAGTGTCTGAGCTTCCTGGAAGACTTATGAAAACCACCATCCAGATACAGAAAATAATATTGTTTAATGGAGCAAAAGGTTATCAGTGGTCCTCAGTGTGCAGCTGATAGGTAGCACAGCTTGTTGCAGGCCAGAGAGATGCCCCTGAGAGTGGACCATTGAGGCTTGTTGCAGGAGGGCTGCTCCACTGCCCTTTTCAGAGATTCCCCACCATGGAGATCACTTCAGGTTTACCAGCTCCATGGCACCTGCTGCCAATGGGAGAGAAATGTCTTCCCTTCCTGCAGCTGAATCCTCTCCTAATGGTAATGAGGCACTCAGAAAGAAAGCATTTACTTAGACAAACATCATCATCTGTCTAAGCCATGGCAATAATAAAACTTCTGTTGCCAGAATTCACTTAAATTGAGTGATGACTCTTAACTAAATGCATTTTTCCTATGAATTCCCCTGCTACATTAACTTTTACGGATAGCAAATAGCTGTCCCATCTCTAAGGAAACCCACATTAATCTTACAAATCTGCAGGACAGAAGAGAGGAAACTACTGCTGCCTCAGACACTTTCCATGGCTCCATTTCTGCAGACCTTTGCAGCTCCTGTAGACATTGCCACAAAACGCCCCCAGGGCAGGCAGCCACCCACTTTGCATTGCTGTTGATGCTCATCTAGTCAAAGCCCCAGAGCCTGGCAGTCAAACAAGCCGAGGCACTAACTCCAGGGTGTGTGAAGCAGGCTGTCAGTTCAACAGGCTCATGATACAAGCCTACTGATGGCAGTTTAAATGACAGGCTCCTCAATTATTTTCAATTAGAACTGTAAAATAAAAAAAATAAAATGGAAATCTGTCCAGTGTATTCATTGTGCTTTCCATGAGGCCAGGGGTGATGCACAGCACGGGAAACAAGTCACGGCATGCCTTCTAGCTGGTCAGGCTGTCTGGGACTGCTGAGAGGACCAAGTGGTTAAAGGAGGAGCTACCTCTGGTCCCTGGGGTCACAGACTGTGTGGCTGCAGGTCTGCAAAGAAGGAACCTGGTAACCAGCTTCAGTTCAGCATGCGTGAACCAATGGGTAGGCACTGAGGAGCTGCATAATTGTCCTCCTAACCCCAATACCCACTCAGTACAAGTCTGTGAGGAACCATCAGGAGGCAAGGAGGCCCTGGTGACAAAAATAAGTTAAAAAAGACCCTCTAGGGAGTGAAGTAAAAAGGTCTGGACATTTTACCTTTACTTGGAAATTCATATTTTACCACATTTCTAAGCCTTTTCCTACGGATAAGAAATGGGATTTTTTTTGCAGCCAACTCTACAGAATTAATGAAAACCTTCAACTTCCCAGGACCCCAGGGTCCCCTGAGGGCAATCGTCCCAATTAACATGTTCTTGATTGCTTGTCATTAGGCTTTTGGAGTGTGAAAAAGTGTTGCAGAGAAATCACAGTTCAGCCACCTGGCTAATCCAGTGGAACATTTTTATTGTTGCATCTGAGTGAGGAAGCCATAAAACTGAGAAAGAGAAACTGCATTGAATCTTTCCAGCTCTTTGAGCAAGTACCCCCCAAAGATTTTGCATGATTTCCCCTCTCTCAGCTGTAATTTAAATAGCCCAAAACCTATGGCTTGTGTAGGAGTTTGTTATATGCTTTATTCTCTCATAACTTACACTTGAGGCCTGGTGGTGCAGAAAGTGTTGGCAAATTAAAGGCTCAAGGCACACGAGGGAAACTCTTCCAATAATCCCAGGTTGAATCATGAGCTGAACAAAATTATTAATGGAGATAATAATTCTGAAGATGAGGCATAGTCTCTCTGCCTTTATCCCCTCTGCCAGCAGAGCCTGCACACACAGACCTTTGTCTCTGTCCAAGGGCTGCCTTGAGCATTTGCTAGCATGGATGTGATCATCAAACACGCTCACAGGAATTTGCAGCACAACCTTCCCATCAAAAATCACGAGGTGTTTTGAAACTCCTGTTATGTGAGCACTGGCCCAGCCTCAGCTGTGACTAGCACTCTCAGTTGAGGTAAAACAGGTGTAAAGGGCAAAATAGGAGTCACTTGGAGGAAAGAATGGGTTTGTTCCAGGTTACTGGGAAACCCAAAATCAGACACAGTGCTCCAGGCACCACTCATAAATCCTAAGTAGGGGAAAAGAATGACAGTCCTCAGCTTGCTGCCTATGTTTCCATTAATGCAGTCCAGGATGTGATTCTGCACCCTTCTTCACTGCAAGGGCATGTTGCTGGCTCTTGTTCAACTTGTTCATCAGGACTCCCCAGTCACCGTACAAATGTTGTAGAAACACCATCCAGTTTACACCCAGTCTGCATTGTTTTGTAGGCATATGCTGGCTCAGATTCAGGACTTAATCCTTCCCATTACTATATTAAATAACTCTCAAAATGCAGCACTGTTTGATACTGTGGCTAGTTCTGGAGTCACCAGCATAAGAAGGATGTGAACCTCTTAATTAGGTCCAGAGGAGGGCCATAAATATCAGAGCACTGGCACACCTCTCCTCTGAAGACAGGCTGAGAGAGCTGGGATTGTTCAGCCTGGAGAAGAGAAGGATCTGAGGTCACCTTCCAGCGCCTTTCAGAACCTGAAGGGGCTACAAGAGAGCTGGAGAGCGACTGTTTACAAGGCACGTAGTGATAGGACAAGGGGAAACAGCTTTAAACTGAATGCAGATAGGTTTAGATTAGATGTTAGATTACATGTTGATGTGAGGATGGTTAGACACTGGCACAGGTTGCCCAGAGAAGTGGTGGATGCCCCATCCCTGGGAGTGTTCGAGGCCAGGGTACATGGGGCCTTAAGTAACCTGGTCTAGTGGAAGCTGACCCTGCCCATGGCAGGTGGGTTGGAACTGAATGATCTTCGATGTTCCTTCCAACCCAAACCATTCTGTGATTGTATGATTCTATGATTCTATGATATATGCTATCCACTGAAACAATAAGGGCAGGGTGGAAAGCATGCTCCAAGAGGAGGGCAAAGCAGGCTGCTTGAGGATACACACTGGAGAGAACTCCAGTGACTGGAAGGACAGGGAACTTCCACCACACTGTTCCAGCTGCAGGTCCCTCCTGTCATTCCCAATGGTCAGAACTGATCAGAAGAAAGTCCTTCTAGATGTCTCTGGGGCACTGTGAGTGGACAGTATGGAAACACTTGTTTAATGCAGGGGGACTAATCCTAAAACACTGTGAGGGACCACATCAGGTTCCTATTGCCTGTCTCTTACAAGGATCACTCTACTGACTGGATGAAAGCCAGAAAGGGAGCTAGAGGATTAATTATTTCTGTTCTTCACTCAGTAATTACTGAACATCCATATTGCATAATGTCTGTCCCTAACATTTCTAAAAATAAATAACTTACAGTAAGGCTTATGAGGCAAAATTAAAAACCTTACATAAAGTATTCTGACTCTTTCATGTGGATGCCTCAGCAGGGGAACAGACTCCAGATAAGAATGTCTGTATTTCCTTTCCAGTCACTCAGATTAACAGGGATGAAAAAGAAGCCACCAACAATGCCAGATATGTTCCATGTTACACCTACCACACTGAGCGAAGCCAGGATCACTGTGTCCAGAACCTGCCTACAAGGACCAAAATGGCTAAATTGCAGTAGCCCAGCTGTCCAATGACCCACCAACCCCATGCAGAAAGATGATTTCTGTGTGGCATGAAGGCAGGAAAACCACACCCTTGTTTCCCCTTTGTTCAGCTCTTTAGCCCCAGCAGATAAAGAAGGGCAACAAAGGCAACAACTTCTGCTCCCTGCCTATCTTCCACTCAGTTTATCTAGACTGCACAAAAACTGTGGTTGAAATGATCCTAAATGCTCCTAAACAGAGTTTACCATTTCTGAACTGTTTCTTTGAGCTTTGCTTCCATTTTTACTCAGTATTTACTAAGCATGACACCCTGCAATCCCCAGTGACTCATATTTACTCACTTGGACACTATGCACACACTTTTCCCACAATTATGAATGCCATGAAGACGTCAATTTGTGGGTTTAGATATGTTCCCAATATAATGCATTTAGCAGTGTTCAATTACAAAATGACCATTAACATTCAGCTATACCATAGAAGTCATATAAATATTCAGACAGAGAGCCCAAAACCCTACCAGACTGTGCACTAATCTCACTAGGCACACAGTTCATCCATGGGCAAGTGAAGGAGCCTTCTCCCAAAACTAGAACGGATTCTCAGGGTGTATTTAAAATAATAAACAATATGAACCCAAGGAGCGTTGTGCCTACTGAGGCCACTGGGTGAGGTATAGATCGGGTGCATGCAACTAAATTCTGTAGTCTCTGATATAAGCTGGACAATGGGAATGGATGCTGATCTATGACAAACACCATCAGACTATGTCTAAGTGTTATTATGCTAATAGACAAGGCCAGAACCTTGCCAGTGGTTATACTAATAATTTAACAGCGTGCACAAGTTTTCAACATTTAGGCCTCTGGCAAGGTTAATTTTATTTTTACTGGTGTAAACACAGCCTCAGAGCTCCTTTACATGGCATTTCAAATCTAGCACCTGCCTTTGAAATTGCACAAAAATCCTACATAACAGTGCAGGCTACTGGAAAGTAGTTTTGCAGAAAAGTACTTGAGGGTCCTGGTGGACATCAACATGAGTCAGCAATGGGTCATTGCAACAAAAAAAGGTCAAGAGTCTCCTGGGCAGATTGAAAAGGGTGATCCTTCCCCTCTATTTAGCACTCATGAGATGATATCTGGAGTATTATGACTGGATTTGTACAGGAAATAATAAACTGGAGTGAGTCCAGTGAAGGGATGGAGCTCTTGCCCTGTAAAGGAATTGGGTTCATTCTGGTTGGAGAAAAGAAGGCTCAGAGGGGTGTTGTTGCCTTTAAAAGAAATACCTAATAGCAGGATGTGGAGAAGTCAGAGGCCAACACTTCTCAGAGGCTGAGGCTGATAGCAAAAGGGTTAGGGGTTAATAGTCATGAGCTGAAACACATGGAATTCCAATTAGATGTCAGAAAAACATTTTAATCATGAAGTTGGTCAATTATCAGCACAAGGTGCACAGAGAGGTTGTGGAATCTCTGTGTTTGGTGATATTTACAACCTGACTGGACAAGATCCTGGACCTGCTGTGAGAAGGACCTTGGGCTCTTGTCAGTACCTCCCAGCCTGTATCACTCCACTACTCTATGATTCTGTGACAAACCCTCTTAAAACTACCATAAAGAAAACTGCTTTTAATCTAAATATAGATGCTTTTAATCTAAGTACAGCTAAATAATCTTTGATTAAGTATTTACTGAGTTGGAGATATAATCAAAATTTTTTCATCCTTTCAGGTTCCTTATTTCATCTTGGAAGAAACTATTTCAATTACACACTCTTTTCCTTTCTGTGCATCTGAAAAAATCTCGATTCTACCATTGGCTTCAAAACTGTAGATTTCAGAATCAAGCCCTCAATTAAGACTACAGATTTTTTTATTATTATTTATTTATTTTGGCTATTTTTGCCTTGCTTCATAGAAAGCATGCAATTACTTTAAGGAAAATAAAAGATGTTACTCAGCAATGGTGCATGACACTTTCGAGTCACTTCTACTGTGAAGCACAGCACTGCAGTAAGGAGCAGTAATAGAGGCCAAAAGTCATATGGATGAGGCATCAGTGCCTCATTATATTTTAATTTCAGCAAAGGCAACATGATGAGACCCAACTTGGTAAAACAGAACTATGCAGTGAGCTGTTCAGATTCTGAGGAACCCCTAAATCCCTGAAACTCTCAGGACTGCTACATGAGTCTTTCCCCATTCTATGAAGGTCCCAATTGTAAGGCTTCCACATGCTCTTCTGAAAATGGTGACTAATAACATGAAAACCCATCAACTTTTATGAAAAAGTTTACTCATTATATATTACATTACCTATATAACATATATGACAGTACTATGGGAAAGGGGTGAATTTTAAGGGGTCATCAACTCTTCCAGCTTTCAGACAAGCTCAGTCAGCCTTAGACCATCTCTGACAGACTAGATCTTTCTTAAAACTGACAATGCCTGGAACCACACAGACTCCCAAGACAATCTGTTCCAGTGCTTAAGTATCGTTATCATTAGAAAGTTACTCCTAATATCTAACCTAAATCTCCCTTACTACAAATTAAGCTGATTACTTCCCATCCTTCTTCCCATTAACATGGAGAACCATTAATCACCAGCCTCCTGAAGCCTTCAGTATGGTTGCAGACTCCAGTCCTATTCACTCTTCCTTCTCTTTCCTAGACAAGATGACTCCTCGAGCTTTTTCTCATAGGTCACATTTCTCCCTGTTGAGACCTTTTTAAATTATTCTGCATTTTCTTAAAATGTGACATCCAAAACAGTACTCCAACACAGGTTTTGTAAATGTGAGGTAAAATAAATTAGTTAACATCATGTTTCACCTAGGGTATGGCTGTCAATGCATCCAGGAGAGACATGAGTACTTTCCTAAGTCAACGTTGCATTGTTGACCCATCTTCAGTCTATAATCTGGCACCACCACTAGATCTTTTTGCACAGCACTGTGGACTTACAACTTTCCCCCACGCTGTACTGTATTTTTGTTTTCTAACACACAGTCTTCAGATTGTCTTTATTAAACTCAATTTTTGTGATTTTAAACCATCTATATTTTAAACCACCTATTGTTCTAACAAGACTCATTCCAGTTTTAAACCCTTCTTTCAAAATCCTTGAAGTCCCTGTCAGACTGTTGTTCTAATAGATATATAGATTTTTTTCCTTAGATTCCTTGATATCTGCACTGTATTTTATGCTGTTTTCTTGTTTTTACCATAATAATTGCTATATTTATTGTCAAATATTGAGTGTAAATTTTTGTATCATTCTTTGACTCTTAGATCTTTAGGAAGTTCCAATGCAGTCACAAGTTCCTTGTTACGTATCCTCTTTTCTCCCCATTGGCAAGGTTAATTGGTGAGCTGATTCTTAATCTTCTTTCCCTTAGGATTAGGAATTATATGTTTTTGAGATAGCTTTCCCCAGATCCCTTCTGATTTTAATTCCTGCTGTATTAATAATTCCATCCACTTCAACCACAACTAATGCATGAAAATTTGTTCCAGAAGATTTCCAAGCCCATAGTTGCGTAGTGTGTGTCCAGTCAGGCTGCATTTTTTCAGAGTATTTTCATTTTCTGCCTCTCACCATTACCACACAATTGCTCTTTGTGTGCTGCTTCTGCTGCCAAACACACTTCACATAATTCCAGAGCTGATTTAACCATTTCTAGAGTTTATGCACCCATTATCATTCCCTTCATCCAGATATTCTCAAAACTCCCATCATCACTTCCTGGACATTCAAATAAGCACAGACATGACTCCTTTTTCTTTTATTGTATAACTATGATGTAAAGCACAGATTTTACAGACTGCATCTCATGTTTCTATTTATATAAGTAAACACACATATAAAGAAAAGGTGTGTGATTCTACCTCCCTCAGCAGAAAGAGCTATCAAAATCACCAGAAGATGATGAAGCAGTTTTTAAAAATCATTTCCAGGAAAATATGTCCTCTTCCATTGCTAGCCTTCACTTCCTTCTCCTTCTCCAGTCTGTCTAGCCATGATCCTCACTGAGAGAACAATTATTATTCTGGCTGTGAAACTATCTAGCATATAGCCAGCCAGTGCTCTTCTTACATAGTCTATGTGTGGCTTGTGCTTTGAAGGGGAACACACTTTTCACAGCAGCATTCATATACAGATGTGGATTATAGTTTCAATAAACTTTATACTATTTTATGTTTTGACTATATAGTCACACACTTACAAACAAAATGAGTGTGATTTTTCTTCACTACCATGGTGCTAAATATGTATAAATCACTGGTAACACAGGAGAAGGGAGGGCTGGCTCATGTTTACTGTATGTCCCTGCTGCTGAAGGAAGTTCAATGAGCTCTACTGGGCTTTCTTGTGAAGTTACTTCTGCATGTGAACAAAGGTACCGCAGCCTCTCCAGAACAGCAAGACTAATCAGCTTGAACGGGGCTTTTATCCAAGGAATTATCAAATTGGTTACCCAGTGTTAATTAGCTCTCAAGGTGTTCCTGTGTGGTACATTGCTATGGTTATTCACAAACAAAATAAACTTTGTTACTTTACAACAAGCTGACTGAAGTAATTAACATAACCCATATGCAAAAAACAACCATGAATACACTCATTCAAAGACTCTCTCAGCTTTCAAAAAAATCAAGATAGTAACACATTTATGGATTTCTTTTTAGTTAAGAGCAACATTAATTAAAAATGTTTGCTGAAGGCACAACCCTGCCCCTGCGTCCCAAGGTGTGAGTAAGCCCACAGCTCTTATTTCTCACCTTTGAAAAGTATATTTCCCATCCTGCAGAGCAGACACCCGTGAACCTTGCAGGGAAAGGGGGCTGTGCACACCAGCTCTGCTGGGGCTGCAGCCAACATATGTGGTCATGCCTCTGTAGGCACCAGCATGTCTTTCCCATGCTCCCACGCTGACAAGGCACTGGGGACAATCCAGCAGCAGCAGACCAGGGGACTCAGGGCGTGTCCTGACTCCCCATGGCTCACAGAGTCCAGTTACTCCAGCAGAATAATGGCAAAATGTGTGGCCACTTGAAACAAGAGGTGCAGTAGTGCCCCCATGGACATGCTGAAACACAAGCCCTAAATAATGCTATTTTTGTTTGAAGCATAAATTATGAGCTCCCAAGGAAGCTTGTCTTTACAACCAAAGATATGTAATAACTGCTGACAGTCTCAAATGATGTATAGCTTTATTTTGACATCTAAAGGACTATTTTCAATTATTTTTTCCTGGACAATTATGCTTATTCTAGCCCCATAATGCATTGTGTCAGTCATCTCTGGACATAAAACACTTTAATAGTGTACAGTAAGCTTTTTTCATTCCACAGAAAATAGCTTTGGACCTATAATTACATTTCATAAAACTTCAGTACCATAATTTAGCAGTCCCTTTCATGATGTTAGGTCTGCGTTTGTAAAAAATAAAAATAAAAAAAAAAAACAACCCTGTATATATGCTTTATCTCTAAAGCTTTAATTTATTTCTTGTCTATACAAAGTGTCCAAAATTTGTTCAAAGCAGTATGTCATGAGGCAAGAATTAAGCCAGTATAACACCCTGACAAGGCCATTCCACAGCTGGCAGCATTACAGGATTAGCTTGGGTTTGAAATTAGTTAACTTCACCACATAACCTTCCTTATAGTAGTTTAATAATCTCACAATTTATTATCCCACCTTCATCCAATGCCAAAATATTTCACAGCATTTCAGAAGAGGAAAACCTGCTGGCTAGGGCTGTGCCCGAATCGTTGGCTCTGCTGCAGAGTCCTTTTATAAAGCCCAGCAAATGACCAGGTACCTCTAGGACTGGAATAACAACATGGGGTTTGTAAATTCAACTATAGCAAAGACTGTAAAAGGCTCAGATACCTCAGGAGGGTTCCTACATAGCAGTCAAAGCAGCAAAACTCAAGGCAAAGACATACAGATAGGGAAGTAGACTTTTTTTTTTGTAGAAGTAGATTTTCCTTACCCATTATCTCAAAATTCTCTCGTTCCTCCTATATGGTTATAAGGGCTGAGATTATGTGTATCCAAGTGCTTCGTCCAGGATGACTTATGGTGACATAGAGGCTGAAGGACACCAGCTAAAAAGTCCTTATCCAGTGTTCTGGATTCATAGTGAGCAGTGATGAAATGCATGACCCTTGGAGCCGTCCCAGCCTCTCTTGCGAAAGAAGGCTCATGTCCACTGTGAATTGTCTTGTACCAGCATAGCTCCATATCTGTGATGAGGTCTGTGGTCATGGAGCAATCATCACTGCTTCCAACGCTTGCCCTTGCTTTTATTTACAGCATTCCTCTATTTTGTCTTGCTTTTCTCAGTCTTTTGACTTACAATGTACACATCATTACTTTAAATACTACTTGCCATTAATTCCAATGCTTTTACATGTGCACGGTCTCATTCACACTCTGTAGATATGATTTAAAAATTTGTACACCTCAGAATGTACTAGGGGCAGTAAGGGTCTCACCTTAACATGTAAGGCAAGAGCCCATTCTCACACAAACGCCATCTCTCATAGCTTTCAGGTACAGGAACTAGAGAGCCAGGATATGGAAACCATTCATTGTAAGAACAAGCAAAGCCATATAGGTACAGTGGAATGAGTTTGTGATATATTGCTCCATCCATCACCTCAAAGGAACAATTTTCATTCAGCCATGGCTCACGTTGCTGAATAGGGGTTAAATCAGAGGCATGAGCCCAAATTTTATACCAACAGATGGAATTTCATAGGAAGACAAGTCACACTGGAATTATTGGTTGCACAGGCACAATGGATGTTCAAAAGGCACATTCAAAACTTATGGTTAGGGACTTAGAACAAGTGTGGCTTAGTTGGTCATCATTCCATTCATTTATTGACCTCACATCATACTTTTGGGTGCTTGGAAAACAATAATTCTCCTGTTTCTCAGGAAAGCAAGGGTATAATTATGATATGAATTTTGTACAATCACTTTAGAACATTTCAAAGGCAAGTCATTTATAAGAAAAATGCTTCTTACTGTTTTAACAAGTGTTACTAAGTAGTTCAGTTCCCCCTGCTTCACAATTCTCAATTAGTCTCATGCACATTGGTAATAGGATTTGAGATCATTAACCTGTAAATCATTGGTTCAAATCTTGAAGAGTTCATTAGTGACTAGAAGGCATGAGTATCTAATGACTGGTTTCATTCCAGTGGACAAATAGTCACTGCCACAGCTGGCATTAGTAAATTATTGCAGTACAGACCTAGGAAAGGTGACAGGTCCAGATTTTGCTTCTACCAGTCTAATATTCCTGCCAGTTCTTCTATTAAGCTTTGAAATTAACTTTTTTCTGTGTTTTTCAAGAGAAGCTCTTGGAACATTGTTGGGAAATGACAGAATAGTCAAAAAAAAACACACCAAAAAAACCCCCAAAGCACCTTTTAATGTTTGAATCCTGTTTTCAAGAGATTTCCATCTTATAACTCAATCACTGCAGTCTGAAAAAAAAAAAAAAAATTAAAAAGTGCCTTATCCACAGCTGTGACATTTTATAATGTCTCTCCCCTGTGTGTATTTCTCTGCTTCACCAACATTTGGAAATCACAGTGGTTCCTGCTGCTAATACACAGAACCGCTCTACACTGTACTTACAGCAAGCCTCATCTATCCTGCAGCAAGCCTGTGATGATGGGACCCAAGGGCTGCAAGGACTCTTGTGTGCTGCAGAGGTCAGACCCTGGCAACCCAGACTAATTCAACACAAGCATTGCCAGACACATAACACTTCCAACAGCATCCGGCAAACTTGAATTGGAAGTCAGAGCAGATGACTGAGAGAAAAATACTTCACTATTGTTCAGTTTCTTCTAATTTAAGCATTCACTACTGGGAACACAGTGCTGTTTTAGAAGAACCTTCAGCCAAATATTTTCTTAAGCAAGACCAGAAAGACCAAAAAATCACAAAAGGCGCAATTTGTCACAGAAGCAAAGCAGGAGAAATTAAGTATACCATGAATGTCCAAAGCACTATTAAGGTGTGGGTTTTTTCTATATGAAAACAGGCAGCAGATCTCAGGTGCCAGACCTTTATAGGCTGCCATCTGACTACACATACAGTAGCCTTGTACAGCCACTCACTTGTATTTACAATAAGTTATTATATGACTCATAAGCCACATACTGACCTCTACAGTCCATTAATTTTATTTTTTCCTCCTGTTCAATTAGTGCAAGACCTTGAGTCATTGTGGGTAACCCCAGGAGAATTGTAACTAAGAATTAATATAAAGCCAATATGTGATGTGCAAAGCTCTGAACTACTTTTGTCACCACGTGTTTACGGTAATGAAACCATGATGAAGATTTTATCGCTGAGTAAAACACTTTTGAATGTACAGTCACTGACCTGCAAACTGTTCACATGGTGAATGTGTTAGGACATTTGCCTAAAGATCTTTCTCACAGCAGAGAAATAAGCCAGGCTAGTTTTGAATAGTATTTAACAGACTATCACCACCCACAAATTTTGCAAATTGCAAATCCTCACAGCTGCTGCAAACAAGGCTTAGATATTCAGCATATAAAATCCACTTAATAAATAGTTTTAGGATGCGTGTGTTTTAAACTACTGTATGCCAAAAGCAGTAATTCAAGTCTTCATTTCCTTTACAGCTATAATATAGGTCTGGGTTACAACACATTGAAAATGCTATTCCAGCAAGGACTAGTTGTAGAAGTAACCAGACAAACTGAAGCAGCATTTGCATTTACTCCTTTTACCTGTCAGCCCATCAACCACACCAATCCTATGTTAGTAAGAGTCAGGTCATGCAGCAAAACAACCAGAGAGAGGAAATATTTTAGTGTGGGCTCCATCCTGAAAGTCCTCAGCACACTCAGTTATGAAGATGCACAATCAAGTCTCAATTATACTCTGTGCAAAGGTTAAAAACACCCAACAGAATAAAAATGAAATCATTTGGTTATCTATTTATTAATTACCATAAGGCTGCTCTGGCTCACCTGACAAAACAGCAGCAAGAGAAAAGAGAGACAGTGTAGAGTCGGAGGTGTGTTTCCTCTCCTCCTTGCTGGATATTACCCCAAGTGTGAGAGACTTTGTGCTGCTTGCGCAATTTGTCAGCTGTCCTTGCAACTCTCCCCACCTGTGGAGGGCAAGAACAGGTTCAGGAAGGCTATGTGCCCACCACAAATTGTGCCATGAACCTACAGAGCAGCCAAAGCTCCTTTCTGGATCCACACCCCTACCTGGCTTTGCTCCCTGACATTCTGGGCTCTGTCTGCACCAGTCTGAGGCTTCGGGGGGCAATATTGCTCTGAACCTGACAGAATAAGGCCCTGAAGGACATAAAAGGCATAAACAGTTGCTGTCCATATTTTACCTCTCCTACATAAAAATAGATCACTCCAGTTTCCAAAGAAAGCAGTTAATCTTCATAAGCATAACCTATATTTTCTGAAGGAGGAGAGGAAGAAAGAATGCACTCTGCAAGTTCGTTATCTCTGACATATTTTTCCTAAGCTGACTGATTGCATTAATAAGGCATAAGAAGACACATATATTAAAAATCCTGCATTTAAATCTTACTTTGTTTGATCTACCACAAACTGACAAATTCAAAAATTTCAAAGTTATAGATGATAGTTTATTCCAGGAAAGGAATCTAAGATACAAACTGAGGACAGCAGAACTGTCTCTAGATTAAATTCTTAACTTATGTTGCATTAAATCAGGTAATTAACATTACAATCTGGAGGCATGAAAGCCAATACTCCTTGTTTTTTTCTGAATTTGTTTCCTTAGGGCTTGACAGTGACACTCAGACACAGCTCTCAATAGAGGATAACATTTAGCTATGCCACATTAGGAATGAGTCTTGGGAGGAATTCACAAGTTGCTTTTTTGTCTTGCTCAGAGGGAAGAGCATTTCACTACGATTGGAAAATACTCTTGCTTACTCCTTTCTTCTCTGCTTCCACTTCTCCACTGCAGTTGTGTCTAATATTAGACAGAGTTAAGCACTTCAGAGGTATGTTCATTCCCCTACTGTAATAAGGAGGAACCTCTGGGAGGGATCTCGAGATACCCTTTATAGATAGCTAGAATCAGAAAAAAATATTCCCACACTTTCTGTTTCTGGTATGAAAATAAAACACATAAATACATTTCTATATGTTCATCCTAGAGCAAGTGTGTGCTGCTATCGTAAACCAGGGAAACAGTAGGTCTAGCAAATAAAACCATCAAACTGCTTTTAAAAAGCTACATATCCAAGCTTCTACTGGGTAAAGGTGTGCCTGATCATACAGAAAATAAAAATAGCACATGATGCCAGTAGTGTCTTAGCTGCAAAAGATATCATCAAAGCAAAATAGCTAGATTATACAGAACAGTCAGCTCTTGCCCCTCTGACTTGACTTCACAGATCACCTGTGCAAGTTTATGAACCCTGTACAGAGGGACCAGATTACCTGCAATTCCTGTGCTTTCTCTGGCCATAAACCACACAAGACATTATAAGAGAGAGAGTGAATTTGTCCATAACACATATTAAACTCAAACAAGGCATTTTCCCACACATCCACCCAATTATGCGATCTTCAGATTTAATGTAAAATATTAAGTTACACTTGATTCTTTAGTTAAAGTGAGAGATTTAACCTTTACAGTTGGTATTTATAAAGGAGAATAAAGGAAGATTTCCTTCTCCCAAATTTTTATTCAAGCACACATAGTCATAAAGATGAAGCTGCTTCCCCTGAAGTTAGCAAGGGCAGTCACAAGTAACACTTTGAAGAAGGAGGAGATAAGAGGTGCTGTGTGGCATAAAAAATGAGTGTGCTCAGAAATGCTGGTCTTGAAAGGACAGGTCCATAAAGACCAAGGGAACAGAATTCTTTTGCATGTGCCATTGGAATTCTGCCCAGGATCCCAATGTGAACAACACAACCTCATGCATGCCAAGAAAAACTAATGATTCAACATCCCTTTTTCCAAAGAGGGTAAATGGCCCACTTGAACTCCTAGCAAACTTTGCTGGGGAAGAGAGGAACAGGGTTTTCCAAGTGAGCTGTGAAATTATAAAACTTATGACCTGGAGGCCACAGTTCTTGAGTCAAGAGTCCAAAACAGATCTGTTGCTCTGACATATCCCATTCATATGGAAAATGCTCACAGCCACTAAGAATATAAGAGGTTTCCATGCCAGCTCTTGCTAGGTAATGAAGCCTCTCTAGTGTTCACAGCCAATAAAAGTAATAGCTGAATTTCACTTATTTCTCCTATGCATCAGCAGACTTCTACACTTTTACATCTCTGTAATGTATGCATTATTAGATCCATCTATGTACCTGTCGCTGTGGTATTCAAGTGCTGTTCATCTTAAACCAATGCACACTATCCAAAACTCCCAATATCTAGCTCTAATTTTGCAGTTTCAGTCCATTATTAATTGTGCCATATGCTTCAAAATTAGCCAGTGAAGCTTTTTTGGCTATCCTCCCACTCCTCCCCATACTTGGACAAGCTGTTTAATTATTTTAAATACAATTCAAATGTTTTTCTCAAGGTGCTGGGAGATTTTCTGTGCTTAAGACAGTAAGGTTTATCATAATAGGTCTTTCTCCTCTCCTTTAGTTATTAGACTGAGTAGCTTTGTGACCATTTTAAGTTCATTTACACATCTCCCAAAAAGAATACACATCCAGCAACAGTGTATGGACTTTTCCTGATCCAGATAATCAGGTGTGTTATCTGAACTGTGGATCAGGTATGTTTTGAGATCTGACTTGCATTATTCCAAACTCATCTTCCACAAAGTCTGCAAGTCAAAGTTCCTCCCACAAAGGAACTGCACAGAATGTATGGCAGAGATTTGCCACAAGGATGGGAACATCCACAGAGCAGAAGCAGGTATAGAAGTTTGCCCAAAGTGTTTATAAACCTCAGTTTATCATCAATCAGCCCCATCTACCCAGCTGAGAGCTCCTGCCTCTGCTTGCATTCTCCAGACTGTGCTTCCTCCACTTCTTCTGAAACAGCTGTTTACTTTGTCACAACCATTCATCCCTGCAGACACAGGCAACAGCTTTTTGAATTTCCCCAGGAGTTTGGCTTTGACCAGCCTTCGCCAGGGGGTTATTTAAAAATGCAGCCCTGCTTCTGCTTGGTGATACTTTCACCTAGGTTGTTAAATAATTTTGTGCACGCTTTCATCTGCTTTACCCTTTAGCACTGTTCTTTTCCACAATATGGTAAACACACCCTTGGCAAGGCACCACAGAAGAGTGAAGCCCCTTATCTGCAGAAAAGGTGATTCAGGGCAACAGCAGGGAAAGCTTCCTCCTAATGCCTGCACTTTAATCCTGCCCTAGGAGAGTTTGCTGCCATTGTTGCACTCTTGTTAATGACAGGGATCAGCAGCTGACCATTTTCCTAGCACAGATGGACCACAGGTATCTGTAGCCAGAAGTTATTGCTGAAACCATTCACTGCTATGTCTTCAGTTTGCAATTCATGCTCAAACTCTTGCATTCCAGCAACTTTTGCTCCATATCACTTACATCAGCTAGTACCAACATCTGGCCCAAAGTCTGAAGCTCAGGTCCAGCTGAATCAGTGCAGACTACAGCAATTTCTCTGCTACACACTGGAGTCCTGAGCACTGTACTGAAATGAAAGAGTTCATCAATTTAATTCCAACACATAACATCACGCATTTGGACGTTACTCCAAATTTCCCGTATACTACCAGCAGTGCTGCAATCTGCCAGCTAGGCTCTGTCAAAAATATATGGTCAGGGATAGACTGGAAAGGACCCTCACAAGTCAGCTGGATGCATGGAGAACAAGGTGGCAGGCAGCACTGGCTTTCACCAAAAAAGTGTTAATGAACATGTTTAACTGCTGCCAGTACAGGAAAAAAACAGCCATCCATCCAATACTTTCTCACTTAAGATACTATTTTAGATTATTATGGGGTGGTTTCTGCTATGATAAAACAAGTCAGACATCGCAACATCTCTTCTTCTTCCGGCATTAGCTGTACCAAAAGCTGAGAACTAAAGAAGATGGTTCCTGGATGGACTCTAGGTCACCATTAGTCCTTTAGTGACTGATGAGAGTGAAAGATCCTTATGCTTACTTCAACTTGATTACACAAGGGAAAAAGGAAGGAAAGTCTGTTACACTTCTTAAAAAACAGATTTATTTAGGTTTGTTTTACTTATGCTGCTGTGAATCAGAAACAGTGCCATTTAGCTCTGTACTGCTATCCCAGGCTAAAATTGCTATGAAATCAAAACCAAGGATATTGTATTCAGAAACATGGTATCAAAGATCCTTTTTTCATAGGAAGTACTTCTGAAAGTGAGGTTTAGCACAGTGGTTTAACTGGAGTTCTACTCAATTTTCCACAGAAGTCTTAGAGTATCTTTTTTTTTTTTTTTTTTCTTCTTGCATATTATGCATGTCATTTATCTATAAGATCCCAAAATAATCAAAAAGTCTAAATACAGCACTAACTACACTCTGAATAAGAAGTAGTAATTAAAAGCAAACAAAAACAGTGCTTAGACTAAACACTAAATCCCAGAAATCAGAATACTCAGCTTAAGTTCCCTTGACAACCCCTCCAATCCTTCATTCATAATGTGTGGATAGAAAAGGCGGAGATGGAGTTAAAGTTGTCATGACAACTTTGCTACGAAATTATCCATCTTTTGTAAATTGGCTACTGTGGGCTACATGTTGCTCAACTAAGCTCTTGACAGCGAATGAGTTTCATAGAAGCAGTTTGACAGATAAATAACTTGGTTTTAATTTTAACAAGAATGCATTTATGCATACATAGAGCCAGAGAGAATAAAGACTAAACATAGGATGAAACCAAGTATCAGCTAAACCTGTGTCTTTTATGCCTTCAATCAAAACAGTAAAGCTAACAAGATTTTTTTATTTTACTTTCAGTATTGTTCAACCTCGTTATAGAAAAAGTGATGCCTGAACTGGCAAAGAGGATATATTCATCATTTGCTATCTACAGTCAGCAACAAAATAATTTGTTTTGTTTGGAGTATACTCTGAAACTGCCTCCTCCTGGAGAAAACAAGTTCTCAAACACTACATGGAGACTTCTCTGCAGTGGGAACTGTGTATCAAACCTCCTTGCATAGTATTAAATATTATTTGCTCAGATATGTTTAACTTCTGGACTTCATAGGAGAAAGAGTCTTTCACAGATTACTTGCCTCTTACTTAGAGTAGAGCTTTCACTACAGGCACAATTTTTGCAAAGTTACAAAAAGCAAAACAGAACACAAAAAAGCCTTCACTTTTTATCCTGGGTTCTGGAAAGTCATCACTGAAGAAGTAAAAAGTGCTCATTTGATCTTGTAAAAGATTTCTCTTACAAATTATGATTTCAAGTAGTAAAGTGATCTTTAAAAAAAGTATTTTCTCTAAAATACTTACAAAATCATAACTCTGAGTCAGACAAGGGCTTAAATCCAGTATCTGTGCAGACTGAAAAGCTCAAGTTTCTTTCTAATTTGGCTTTTCCTATCTGCTCCTGAAAATGCCACCAAGACCTGATGATAAAAGAAATTCAGAGAAGAACTGCAAACCTTTTTTTTTTTTTCCTGATGCTCCCCTCAAAAAGATGATCTTCAGTGAAGAGAGCCTACCCCAAAACAGGGAGGTCTGCTTTATGGTCAGCATGTTTATCAAGTACAAGTCATAGTCCATGACAGTGATTCCTGGGCACTGCAGTAATGTACCTAAAAGGGAGATAACAACCACAACAGCGCAATACCTGCAAACATCAGTAAACTCTGCATCCAGTCCAGGTTTTCTCATTTCATGGAGAGAGTTTATTCTTCTTAAGAGGATCCACAGCCCAAGATCTCCACCTGCTCTGCGTTAGACCTACGGAAGTCCACTTTTCTTTCCATAACTCCTTTTTGCTACTAAATGTATGCAGAGCTCCATGGAATCAGAGTAAAGGAGATTTCCCAAGCACTGCTAAAAGGCTGATTTGCTTCCCCCAGGAGGTCCCTGTAACTCGGTTAATATGTGTAGCTGTTAAAAGCTGTTGAAATGATGGTGCTAAAAAACTGAACAAGCACCACAGAGAAAAGGCTGGCTAAAATGACTGAACCATGAAAATAAAATGAAGATAAATAAAAGAAGGGCAAAAAGAAAACCAAATAAAAGCAGAGGAAAGACAAAGGACAAGGACAAAGGCAGAGTTGATAGTCACCTGAAATCAGCTTTCTCCTCCCCCCTCTCTTTCTCTTCTTCTTCCCCCGCCCCTCCCCATTTCCTAACTCCTCCACTTCACTTGCACAATTCTTTGGCCTCTACTGACAGTTTAGCATTACAAATCCTCATGTTGGATTTCATGAAGTCAAGCAGGCTCAGTGAAGATCATTGGGCTCAGTTTACTCATGGTATAATCTCATCCAAATCCATGGAGTTACGTGAGGGATGAGCTGGAACCAGTGATGTTTTCTGACATCCAGCTTTGGAGCTCTGTAACTCCAGACTGATGATACACACTGAAGGGTTTTCCGAACACAGCAGAAGAGAAAGAAGAAACATGAGCTCCTTGGATGGTTTTCATCATAATAGTTGCACTATATCTGCCATATATCAGAACAGTTCCCACGTTTCCTACAGGAGATTCATAACAGTGCTAAAACTCCACCATACTTCACCATGTTGGAAAACAAATTTCTACATAGATGGAGAAATATATCTTTTGAGCTAAAATGGCAAGGAACACAATGTCCTTTAGAGCAACTAAACAAAAGAAATTATATGATTCCTGGAAAGCCTTTTGCAATCTCTGGGGCTTTCTACCTCAAAAGTCTCTACAGTTTTTTATTCATGAAGCCATAATGCCCTCCCCCATCTTAGTGAAAACTTCTTCCTGGGAGATAAAAAATAGTTTGTACAAACATGCTGTATTGCTTTTGAGTAGTAATAACTCTTATCAAGGCTGTGTTTTTTTGTTATTATTTGTACTGTAATAATTCTGGAAGGCAGAATTATCTGGCTGGCACTGGATGTCACTGTGTTGAAACTGAGCATAAATGGGATAAGAGACACGGGCTGATATGACTGATCAGATGAACTGAGTTTTAAATGGAAGAGACAGGGAAAAACGAATCAGAAAATAAGACTGCAAAAGACCTCAAATGGTCATCTGATCCATATGTGGATGCATAGCGGAACCACTTACGGCTGATCAGCTACTGCTCTCAGTTGTTTTACCTGTTTTACAGATGGAATATTAAGAAATTGTGTCATGCCTGTGAAGCCTATTGCCTGGGTGCAGCAGAAGTGGAAGTTTAACCCAAGCTCACAAGTCCTGGTCGAAAGAGGCCATGAAAATATTTTATGTTAACTGAATTTGAGAGCATCTACAGAAAACAATAAACCTGCTATCTGTATCTGCTACTATGAAAGAGTGAGTTAAAATAACAAACACCTAGCTTCCAGTTACAATATTTTATTTGCTCTTCTGTACTCAGGCATACCTTAAAAAAACCCACAAAATCCACAAATAAGTGTACATCCACCTCTCCGCATCATTTATCACACTGCATTAGAGATCTGCTTTTCCTTCGCTATCAGTAAAACACACTAGTCCATGCCATATATAATACATGAAATCCACACTACTCAAAAACTCACACAAGATAAAATACTAAGATCAAAAGCACTCTGTATCTGACAAAGACTTTTTACACCCTGCAATGCACCTTCTCCCATGTATTCTGTCTATTCCATGAAGCAGTATACACACACAGTATCAGACAAGCTCATCCTTTTAGTCAGTTATTGCAGATACTGAGTTTTCTGTTTCAATACAGAAGCAAAAAATAGTTCCAAGTCACAGACAGTTCCTTTTCTATCACCATGTCATCATCGCTTCTTTAGGCTCAAGTATAATCACCGTCTTTTTTAGGCTACTGTTTCTACCTCCTATTTCAAATAAGTTTCATGCATTGATGCAACTGAGGCAAGATTAATATGACTTTCCTCTTTAATATAAATCTTTTGATTTGCTGCTGAATGGGCTGTTCTTAATATTGCTATCTAACTGCAAGGGACAATGTTGTTTATCAAACCCCTCTGAAAGCAGCCATCCAGATCTAGATACTATAGTACTATGAATTTAGAAACCATGAAATATAAATGTGTTCCTACCATAGAAATTAAATGAATGTTTATTTTACATATGAAGTACCATTTACATTTACCTTCCTTTCTATGACATCTAGATAAAAATCCCCACTGAAATAGATAACTAATGCTGAAGATTTCCTCTGAATAAGAAACACAGAACTTCAAAATTAGCAAAATTCAGATCATATTAAATAAAAATATAATTACACTTAGTCACAAAATTAGTGGAGCATTCCAGTCCTTGGGAAACACTGGGGCTTTTTAAGCCAGGTCATCTTGGGACAACTCCCTGACAAAGTCTAAATCTCACTAAGAAGAAGAAAAATGGAAAATTATTTAAAATATTTCAAAGTATTATTTGAAATTACTGTTTATAAACATTTTTACATCACATATAGTCTAGACATTAAATCTGAAACAAACAAGCCAATGTGATATCTTCAATCACACTGAATTTCAGATTTCACCACTTCTCTTTCTGATTTGGAAATGAAAGGATATTCCATAGCTTTTGAATTTCCTATCGGATAAGGAGTCTGGCTCCAGTTTTCAGGGAATACTTACTTTTTACCAGCTAAATGGTTCATTCTGGTGCCCAGCCATAGTCTCCTCCAGGCACACACTCCTCCAGTGAGCAAAGCTGACTATTAAAACACTCAATATACTTAAACACAGCAAAAGTTAATGACATAACATCCTTTGTTGCTGACAGCACCCTGGGAGTGTGAAGAACTAAATCTCTTTCCCATGACACAGAACTGAGTTATCCTCTAGTTTTTGACACAGACTGGTATCGTCCTAATGACTACACCAGGCCAAGCCTACCTATATCAAGCAAGGTCTTGGTGCTGTGCACATACCTACTTTAGCTTGAACTAACAAGCTACACTGCAGTGATGATCCAAGATGTACCTTCCTCTGCCTTTTCCTTAAAGAGAGGAGATCCACAGGGCTTGCCACCAGATTCTGTTAGGGCATGCCCCAGAGTACTGAAATTACTAAAGTGGAGGAGGAAATCCAGATTCATTGGTCAACAGAATAAAAATAAAATAGGGATGAGACCTCCACCTTACTGCTCAGCCAAGTGCTTTCCCCAGCAGATGTCCTTAAGCTCTACCAGAGGTTCTCAAGTGTCACCTTTGCAAAAGGACAGGATAAATAAAAACCTTTATCTACAGTTTAGAGTCATCCTTACTCTAGGTCAATGGAAGCACTCTAAATAAAAGGGAACAAACAGCTTTAAATGGATGAAAGAAGGATCAACTTAAAGGATCAAAGAAAGGATCAAAATGGATGAATACCCAGGGAAGGAGGAACTCAAAACACTAAGAAAATACTTTATTCTAGTACCTGGCCTCTGGGAAGGCTTATGGTGATACTGCTGATGACTACAGTTTATTAAACTCCAAGGGAGAAATGGTAATTGGCATTTTTCATCAGACTCTTAGTCTGTGCTTCTAGGGAATGACGCAAACAGAGTGCTTCATTGCACAGGTAAGATTCCTTTTCTTGGAAGAAAGGCTAAGAACGGATAAAGTAACAATTGGGTTGTCTTAATTAAAAAAAAAAATCACAGAATCATAGAATATGCTGAGTTGGAAGGGACCCAGAAGGATCACTGAGTCCAACTCCTGGCCCTGCACAGGACTGTCCCTAAGAATCACACCATGTGCCTCAGAGTATTGTCCAAATCCTTCTTGAACTTGACAGACTTGGTGCTGTGACCACTTCCCTGCTTAGCCTGTTCCAGTGTCCAACTACTATCTGGGTGAAAACCTCTTCCCAATATCCAACATAAACTTCCCCTGGTACAACTTCAGGCCTTTTCCTCAGGTCCTGTCACTGATCACCACAGAGAAGAGATTAGTGCCTGCCCCTTCTCTTCCTCTCACAAGGAAGCTGTAACTGCAATGACGTCTCCCCTCAGTCTCCTCCAGGATGAACAGATCAAGTGACCTCAGCCATTCCTCAGACGCTTCCCCTCAAGGCCCTTCATTATCTTCATCATCCTCCTTTGGATGCTCTTTCATATCTTTCCTATATTGTGGTGCCCAAAACTGCACACAATACTCAAGGTGAGGCAGCCCTAGCGCAGAGCAGAGTGGAACAATCCCCTGCCTCGACTGGCTGGTGATGCTTTGCCTGATGCCCACCAGGACACGGTTGGCCTTCCTGGCTGCCAGGGCACTGCTGACTGACAGTCAATTTGCCAGGAACCAGGACACTCAGGTCCCTTTACACATCACTGCTTTCCAGCACCTCATTCCTCAGTCTGTAAGTATGCTTTACCCTGAGGAAGTGTAAAAGAGAGTACAGGTTTTGGGATTCCTGAGAGAAGAACCTGCAGGTTGCACAGCAGTGTGCAATTAAAGGATCAGGCGTAGGAGAAAAAAGTCAATCAGATTTTTGATCTGGAGAGGCTCACACCAGTCAGCAATGTGAATTTTAAAAGGAGTTCAGAGGACAGGTAAAAATTTTGCAGAGTATGAAGAGCACGACCCAGAGAAGGAGAGCTGTATTGGGTGCCTGAAGGAACAACTGGAACACGACAACTGAATTGCTTGTGGCTGATCCAAGAGAAAAATTTATAGGACTAATGCTGTGCCATTATTGCTACCAGTGCTCAGCTCCAGTGTCTTTCTCTGGACATGCTCTAGCACCTCAGTGTCTACCTTGGAGACCTCACCAGAACAAGTACAACTTTCTCCTAGGGATGTGCTTCGACAGTAGCCATGTATGGACCCAGCCAAGAAAGGGAAAGCGATTTTGTACCACCACACAGCTCATGTCAATTGTCCTGTGCACCCCTGCGCTGGGCAATGCTGGGCTCATCCCTTGGCACCCTCCCTGCAGGTGTTTCTCCAGCCTACCCAGCTCCCCTGGTGCCAGCACACCCACTGGGATACCAGATGCCACCACCCCACACCCCCTCCCCACACCCCCAGTTTTGGGGGTGTCAGCAGTGCCTAGTGCCAACCTATCCCCACTATCAGGGGACACAGAGGCGAGGGGCTCAGAAGGGGCTGGAAAATCACCATGGAAATCAGGTCTGGCAGCTAATGGAAGTCCACGGTGTCTGCAGGATGGGGAGACTCTGAGGATGCTCCAGAGCGGAGGGAAGAGGAGAAGGAGGAGGAGGAGAACCCCCACCCCCAGCCCTCCAGCCCGCAGCAGCACTGCGTTGTAACACAACGAGCAGGGCCAGCAGGATTAGTGGCGGCAGGCTCACTGGCCCCAGGCACGTCTGCCTGGCGGCATGTTCTCCACCACCCCCTCTCTATGCAGACACCGGGATGCTGTGCGAGACGCCGGGAGCCAAGCGGAGCGCCGCTCCGCCGGGTGCCCCGGGCCGGGAACAGCTCCCACCGCTCTCCCGACATGACGTGGGACTCCCGAGCCCCGCTCCTTTTCCTCTCTGCTGCCGCCACCCAGTGCCTGCGGCACGTACGGCAAGTGGGACCCCCGCCCCGCCCGGCGGCAGCACGGGAAGGGCGAGACCCCCCGGTCCTTTCGATTTCTTTCTCTTTATTAAACTGCTTTCAGCTCAAAGGGAATTGGTACGACCCGACTGGCTTAAGAATCCTGAAGGTTTCAGCAGGGTAGCCCGAAATGCCGGTGCCTCGAAGGCTCTCAGCCTCCAGCAGTTTCCCTGCGCGGCGCCCCGACCCAAGGGGAGACCCCCGACTGCCGACCCGCTGCTCCAAGGAGGGACCAACTCCACTGACTCCTCGGAGAGGCTCCACTTATTCCCTGGCTCAAACCTGATCTGCAGTCAAACGTGGTCACATGAGCCCCTCACTGACCGTGGGGTCTTGTGCTCCACCACAGCAAAAGTGCCGTGATCGCTATGGAACATCTCCCTATTTTTGTTTGAGACACAAGTATCTTGGCTGACTGGTTGCTGATTTTTTTCTAGGTTTAGAGTTAGTATGTGGAAGGCTGATGGCCTTTGGGAAAGTTGGTACATAGGCGGTACAGTGGTACAGAGCTAAAAGTGACACTAGCTGTGGCAAACATCTTTTTGAAAAAGAACCATTTGGCAGCACTTCTAAAAAAAAGGGCAGTCTTGGCAACTGTCTAATTTTCCCAAAAAATTTGACCACACACACACACCCACACACACCCACCCATCCCGACCAAATCAGTTTAGTAAGTTTTTCATATTTAAAGCATGAACTGTTCTGAGAAGACTCACCAGTCACATGAAGAGCTGCTTCTCCCAGGCAGGAAGGATGCACTGCCCAAATTGTTTCCTGTTGTGCAACCATAGAATTATGAATGACAACTGTGCTTTAAGAAAGTTCTTTACTATTTGATTTAAATATTTTTCTGTCTCGCACCACTTACTATCTATGCAGTTTTTCTGTGCCAGAAGAAAGGTGTGATCACAATCAAAGTGAACTTGCTAAAATTTCTACTATGACTATTGACTGAAAACAGTTCTGCTGTCCTCACCAAAGCTCTGCTTGACATCTCCCCTTCTAGCAAAACAAATCATGTCTGTCAGAGAACAACATTGGGTCTCCTGGCCCTATTTTAAATTCTTCTTTGTTTTAATTTTAAGTGTGCTCTTATTATTCTGTCTGAATACAAATCTCCCAGTTGATTTAAAAATGCATATAACTCTGGGAAATCTGTTTCAGCATTAACAAGAAATGGCACCATCCATTTATAGGATGTTCATTGTTGACACAGATACCTTGGTGAGTGCAGGGGAAAATTAGAAAGAAAAGGACAGTATCTTCTAATGGTTTGTCTTCTCTACATCGACTATCCTAAGCTATTAGACACAAGTAGTTCTCTTTTGTAGTGTATCAAGTGAGAAATTCATGCTGTAAAACCACCAGCTAACACAGGCCTGGTTTGTTTAAGAAGAGAATTATGGTTTTGATTCCAGATGCTTTAGCTCACACATGTTACTGGCACAAGTGTCAGCAGCATTTGACCTCAAAGCTGTATCCAGCAAGCCATCTGGATCAAACTCACAGCCCATTTAACATGAGCTAGGAACATTTATCAGGTCAATAAAGCTTTCAAAGTAGAAGCCATCTCAGAGCATGAAGCTTACTATGAAACCAGCATCAGCACTGGAAGATGCCAGCACATGCTAGCCCCGTTCCTCACATATCATGTGAAAGGAGCTCTCCTTGGGGTGAAAGACATGTCAGACAGCACAAATAAGAGTAAAGCAGGTAACTAGGATCAATGATCTGAAATATGTTTGCACCTGATAAGGTTTATTCAATGTTCAAAACAGGGTCTGCCAGCACAGATCAGTCAGGAGACAAGCCAGATGGCAGATGTCATTGCTCAAGAATAAAAGCCCTTACAGAACAACCTTGGTTCCACCTTCATTGATATAATGCATTACCAAACAGTAAGAATTTCATCTGGGTCAGACAAGAGCACAGAACTGTATTTATGTCATGTTAGAAAAAAAATAGATATGGTATTTACATCAGCTTCTTGTCACTTGGAAAAATAGTCAATACCCAGTGCACTGTAAGAAGAGAATGACACGAGACCATTTCTGCTCTGGAATAGAATCCACTGGCACAAAGTTATCCCTTCAAAAGGGATTCTATTTGAATTGGCAGGATGAGCTTTCATCAGTTCTGTGTTTGCCCTGTGTGTCTGTGGTGTTTTTATTTGATTTAGCCTTACAAAATGAAGCTGTGCACTACAGCTTCAGTGTCATGTGTGTTCAGCATTTTATAAAACTTCATATTCATCACTTGAAACTCTAGCTATGAGGTAGCACCTTTAGGATGTATATAGAGTTTATCTAATCTAATTTTGTATGTCAATAAAGCAGGCATCTACATCTAAGCTAGCCACTGGAGCCTGCCATGACAGAGAAGAGAAAAAAAAAAAAAAAAAAAGAAACATACAGAGCACGACTTGCTGGGTTTACTTTAGAAACCCTTTTCACAACATGATGACTCTAACCCTAGAAGCCTTTTTTTACATTCATCTAAAAGAGAACCAGCTGAAATGTAGTCATTTCTATGATATGTATCTACTCAAATGAATTCCATAAATGTAAATAAAAGTGAAACTACCAGTCCCTTTACTATGTCTCTGGCTGTTTACTGCCAGGTGGCTGCTACTTTTCCATGGTTGTTGAATTTTGCCTAATTTTTTTGAATGGATCCTTGATTTTTGCTTATGAATAACTGGAAGAACAAATCAAGAGTTATCTGTGGTTCCACTTTCAAGGTGGTCAGTGCTCAGAACACTGGATGTTGCAAATGTGTTTCAAATATCCAGGCATTTAGAATTACTCCAGTGGCTCTCCTAAACACTTAAGCCATCACTATAAGAAACACTCCAAGCATCTTTGTCCTCTTACTTGCTTGCATTTTTGCAAAAGGCAGACAGACTGTGAATCTGCCTCTAAAGATGGATGGAGACAGATGGAAGCTCTCTCTGTCCATGTGCTGAGCTGGACATACACAAGCTAAACGCTACTCAGCAGTTATGTAGCTGTATTAGCACAGCAGTGTCAACACAGCTACACAACTTCTGGAGCAGAACAGATGAGGCACAGCACTGTGCAAACACAGCCAAACAACTTCTGGATGGTGTTTGGTGTAGTCCAGTAAATATGATTGGGGTTTTTTTGTTATTCCTGGTAAAAGGCCACGTGTTTTTTATTGACCTGACAGCAGAGGGTGTCAGGGTTTGTTTGAGCTTGTCCTGGCCTAAGCTGATAATGAGCTTGTTTTATTTAACTGGGGGAGGAAATGTCCAGCAGTCAGGTTTGCTTTGGGTTAGCTCTGGTTTACAGTGATAACAAGTAGATTTTCTGTGTAGATTAAATTACCTGTGATCCCAGAATAAAATAGGGTTTGTGAGAATGCAAACATGGAGTGTACTGGAGGTCCTGGACTGTAAACACAAATCCCAATGGTCAGTCAGTGGTCACTGAAGGCAGGCAACTGTCTAAACCAGTTTAGATATAATAAAGAGACCACAAAAATGAATAGTTGAGACCTAAAGAAAGGAAAGCCCATATAATGCAGGCTGTATTAAGAAAATAGTGAAACATAAACCTAAACTGACCCTAAAATAGAGGAAGAGGGGATCTCCAGCCATCAAACCCTGCTGGGTAAGAACTGAGGACATTGGTGGCTGTGGACATTCCCTCCAGTCCACTGCTGTCAGCCTCAGGACCCAAAGGGACACGGAAAGGATGGCACAACACTTGACAAAAGAGGAAAGCACTGTAATTTTGCAGTTAATAGGATTTGGGATTTAACACACTTAACACTTTGCAACTCTCCTGTAACCTGGGAATAAAGACTATGGCTTTTTGCCTCAAAACATATTCACCCTAGGATTCATTTAACTTCATTTTAGATATTTGCAGTGTAGACACCTAAATTTGACTTAGTAATTCTGAGCTCCCACTATAGTCACTTGAGTGAAATGAGCACGAATTCTCCACTCGAGTTTAGATGTCTGCTTTAGGCTGATAGGAATTGCACCCTCGAATACTTCATTTCCCTGTGTTGACTATAAAAGGGTTCAACTAATTTGGAGAGGGACAGTTACAAGGACTTTTACCTGTGAGAATACGATTCACACCTTCTGTATTCATGCCAGTCTGTTCATCCCTGCCTTCTTTATTTGCAGATTATTTCAATGAGCAATTACTCATTGGTCTGAAATCCCTTAGAAAGCATGACCTCAGGATTTAATTATAAAACAACACTGTTAGAAGTAAGGATCATTCATTTGGAAGGAATTTGCATTGTACCAATAACAGCAACAACAGAACTAATAAACAAAGGCCATAATTTCAAAGGTTTTGTTGGAAGAAATAATGGGAACTATAGAAAAATCAATGCTTTTCCAGGAAAAAATTCAGTATCTTCCTGAGTTAGCATCTTATTAGAAAAATTATATTTAAATTAGGGGAAAAGAAGGCTCAGCTACAAGCAAAGGCAAAGTCACAGCTACCTGAGCAGAGGGAGAGCTCTGGCAGCAAGTCCCATAGGTAAAAAGGAGGATTTGATACATCTCATCCCTATTTTACACTAACCAGCATGTTATTAGGGCATCATAAAGGACAAGACTACCCTAAGCTTGGGGCTCCCAGCAGAGAGCTCTTTCCTGATCCCTTGGCAGTGTGGCTGCCTCCAGCCTGAGAGAAGAACCAGCCATGTGAGGCACACGTTACCATACCCATCTTTGGAGGAGACACCACAGCTCTGTGCACTTTTATAGGCTCATAAACTACAACAATACTAACAATCTACTAACTTCTGACAAAGACCAGTTTCTTGGGAATTGCTGATACCTCTATTTCTATGGGAAATAAATCTCTCTGGAAGCTTTGCTCCGCTGCTTTCTGAGCACATGAAAGTGCTGCTGAAATTCCTAATTGCAAATTAGGCTTTTGACAGGGGAAGGCAGAGCAGACGGGTTGAAATAGCCTTAAAGTGCTTTTCTCTTCCTGATGGCAGAAGAGTTCATAATCCAGACAAATTAACTGATTGGAACAAACAGCATTAAGGCAGTGCTGTGCAGTGTTGTGGCTGGCAGCTGGTGGCCAGACACTAGAACATACTTAACCAATTAGTGCTGTCCCCCGCACCAGCCAAAATGCATATTTAGAACACCTGAGATGTGATCTGGGACATTTTGTGGTCCACATACAGCAGCTTTACCAGGTGGGCCAGAAAAGTGAGATTCTCAGCAGATGAGTTAGCTGGGGCTGTAATAAACCTAAATCTGCTGGAAGTCAGTCTTTGCATATCTTATTGGCTGAACCACTCCAGGTTTAGCTGAGCTGTCTTTTTGTGGCTTTATAACACTTCAAGGAGATTTTAGAGGCATTTAGTGATTACTGATGTCTTCCAACGCTTTTAAAAAAAAAAAAAAAAAGGCTGAGGGTCTTTCAGAATGTTCTTTTTCTGACACTCTAATAGTTACACTTGCAGAATAATTATTCTTGGTACTCATAGATTACCTTCCCTCAGCTTTTATAACAAGTTCCAAAAATTAACAAGGTAGATGTTAATTTTCAATCTCAGCTTCAGTGATTCAGCAGTCTTAAGAAAATACAGTAATTTGTCTGTGTTCTCTGCCTACAGCTTTAGTTACTTAAGTCAATCATTTCGGAAAAAGTAAGCTGTGGAGACTTGAAGGAGAGCTGGGAAGAAATCACAGATCTCGTGACACTTAGTCATGTATCTTTGCCAAAAGACTGTGTTTCATCTTAAGTCTCAGTGATGTGAGTGAAACATTTCTTTTCCTGATACAGCTGGCTTGCACAATATGCACAACGGAGAATCCAAGGGTCTCAGAGCAGCATTTTCTCTCCCTGATTGCCCATGGTTTGGGAACACAATCTGCCTTGGATTTCTACCTGTCCTCAAAGAAAGAATACAGAGTGGCAATGACACTGTTAAAATTAGTCTGTCTATTCACTGAGGAACATTAGTTTAATTTCAGTTCTGAGATTAATGAACCTCATTTTTGATGCACAGAGTCATGACTCATTCTGAATGTTTTTGCTGCCTGGATATCCCTATATTTACCCAGCCAGTGTGGCCCTAATATCCAGACACTTCAGAATTATTAATGAACTGTGCTTTTAGAACAGCCATAAGGAAACGGTACTCAAATGCATGCCCTTTGCAGAAAGAAATAAAACTAGAATGTTGAAATACTAATTTCACTGATTCTCAATGCCTTGAACCTGGAACACTTCACATTTCTTGTTAAATCAAAAGCATTCTACAAGATTTTAGTTGTGCACGTTACGATAAGGTGACTCATGCCCTAGAAATGCCTTTCTCTTGTTTTCATTGACTAGAAAGGGAGCCTGGACTGCTCAGTTCAGGAAAAAAAAAAATTATCTCTGCAGGGTAGGTGCTTGGATTTAGGTTAAAAAAACACCAGTCGGGGAGTGGGAGAGAGGCCGTAGCACTGTGCTGCACACACACTTGTAGACAGGAGAGAATCAAAAGTGTAAGACATCACAGGTTTCAGGAGAACTCCCAAAAGAAATTCTCCAGAGTATTCTGGCCAATTTACATATTGTACTACCTGAAATTAAGGAAAAAAACAGGCTCTGGTAACTTCACACATCAGTGAAATTAACTCCCTTAGGAGTCTGGCTTGGCTTTTCAGGAGTGTGAAATCTGTTTTCACTTTCTAAACAAAATATTATGACAAAAATAGTAGAGGTAGGAGAAGGTGATGTTTGTGAGTTCTGAGCTATCCATTTGAATCAGAAGACTGCACTCAATAGGTTTGCTAAAAATATATTCATTAAATCTATTTAGCATTTTGTTTATTTTGAGTGTTTATCTACAAAGCAAAATATTTCAAGACTGTTTCTAATTTACCTTTTGAGCTAACTTTAAAGCAATAGAAAATAATATACAATAAATTGCTTTCCAATAACAAAAATAAGTTTATTGGTGCTTACCAGATGCCTGCCTCTGACTAAATTCAAGAGGATTCAATACAACCATAGAACCATTTATGTTGAAAAAGACCTTTAAGATCATTGAGTCCAACTGTTAACCCAGCACTGCCATTTTCTCTAGGCTTTGTTTTATCACCAGTGTATCTATAGAAGCTTTTCTTGCTGCTCTTGATGTCTCTGGACAGATATAATTCTGTCAGGGCTTTAACTTTCCTAACCTGATCCTTGGCTGCTTGGACAATCTCTGTATTCCTCACAGGCTACTTGTCCTTGCTGCCATCCTCTTTAGACTTCTTTTTCGTGCTTGAGTTTGTCCAGGAGCTCCTTGTTCATCCATGCAGGTCTCCTGACATTTGTGCATGACTTCCTCTTTCTTGGGATGCACCTCTCCTTAGCTTGGAGGAGATGAGCCTTCTTAGGCCCCTCTTTCTTCCTGGGCTTCATCCAATGTTACTCTGCCAGGCAGATCCCTGAGGAGGACAAAGTCTGCTCTCCTGAAGTCTAGGGCAGTGAGCTTGCTCTGTACCCTCCTCACTGCCCTGAGGATCCTGGACTCGACTGTTTCATGGTCATTGCTGCAGCGCTGCCCTTGAGCTTCACCTTCCTCACTAGCCCCTCAGTGTTGGTAAGAACAAGTCCTAGCATAGCACCTCTCCTTGTTGACTTCTCTGTCACTTGGAAAAGGAAGTCATCATCAATGCAATCTCCTGGATTGCCTATGTTTTGCTGTGTTTTCTCTCCAGCAGATATCAGGGTGGTTGGAGTCACTCATGAAGTCCAGGGCCTGTGAACATGAGGCTGTTCCTATCTGTCTGTAGAGGGTCTCATCGGCTCAATCTTCCTGGACAGGTGGCCTGTAGCAGGTCCCCATTACAGTGTCACCTGTCCCTGCCCTCCCTTTAATCCTGACCCTAAGCTCTCAGTTGGCTCCTCACTCATCCCCAAGCGGAGCTCCATGCACTCCAGGTGGTTATTGACATAGAGGATGACACCCCCTTGTTGTCTCCCCTGCCTGTCCTTCCTAAAGAGCCTTCCATTCCAACACTTCAGTCATAGGAGCCAACCCACCACTGCTCAGAGTTGCCAATAAGATCACGGCCTTGAAGGTGTGCACAACTCTCTTAACTCCTTTTGTTTATTCCCCATGTTACCTGCTCTTGCACCGAGGCATTTAGGTCGCTGTGTCCCTGCCCTGCCCCTACACCCACCCCCACAAAGCCAACCTACTAGCTAGAGTGGCTGGAATTTCTTTGTGCTGCTCTTCAGGTGCTTTCCTGTGATCCCTCTCCAGGCTCTGGGCATCTCTTGCTGGCACTGACATCAAACTGGTAGGAATGGGATGGGCTGAGGTTCTCCTCTGCCATCCATATTAGGTTAAAGTCCTCTTCACCAGCTTGGCAAGCCTGCGACCAAAGATGCTCATCCCCTTCTCTGACAGATGGACACCATCATCCCCCAGTAGATCCGGTTTCTCAAAGCAAGTCCCATGGCCTAAGTAGCCAAAGCCCTGCCTGTGACACAGTCCTGTAAATACTTGTTGATTCACCAGATTCAACTGGCTCTTTCAAATCACTTTGACCAGGAGGATTGATAAAAAATCTACCTGTGCTCCAGAGTCCCTTACCAGGGCTCCTAGGGTTCTGTAACCCTCTTGATACTCCTCAGACTACTCCTGGCTATGTCACTGATGCCCACATGAAACAGTGGCAGCAGATAAAAATAAATAGTCAGTGTCCTGTATGAGGCTTGATAGTTGCTCAGTGACATCCCTGATATGAGCCCTCAGCAGCACAGCTCTCTAAAGAGCGTGTCAGGTCTCACATGGGTGCCTCAACACCTCTTGTACTTTCTTGTCATGAGGGGCCCAGAACTGGGCATATGATTTGAGGCGTGGCCTCACCAGCGCCGAGTACAGGGGGATGATCCCTGCCCTGATCCTGCTGGCCATACTATTGCTGATACAAGCCAGGATGCCACTGGCCTTCTTGGCCACCTGGGCACACTGCTGGCTCATGTTCAGTTGCTGTCAACCAGCACCCCCAGGTTCTTTTCCACAAGACAACTTTTCAGCTGCTCTGTCCCAAGTCTGTAGTTCCACATGGGATCATTGTAATCCAGGTGCAGGACCCATCATTTGTCCTTGTTGAACCTCATGCAACTGGCATTGGCTCATCTATCCAGACTGTCCAGATCCCTCTGCAGAGCCTTCCTGCTCTCCAGCAGATCAACACTTCCTGCTCTCCAGCAGATCAACACTCCCACCCAACTTGATGTCATCTGCAAACTGAGTGAGGGTGCACTTAATCCCCTCATCCAGAACTGGCCACAGTATAGACCTCAGTAATGGATTAAATCTATTTCATTCAGCCTCCATTTCACAGATTTGCCATTTGACTGGATTGATTTAGATTGAGGTGGACATTATCTCTACAAACATAATGAATACATTTTCTGTTATTACTGAAACTGCTGAGGTCCAAATAATAACTTAACTGACTGAGGAGGGACATTAGCCTTCCATGACTCACTGCTCCAACTATCTAGATGAGGACCTTCACATTCTGTCCATCTCTAATTCAGGGGGAAAGAGAAGCTTCTTGCTCTTTCCCAGCCATCTGCCTCCACACTGTATTCATTACTATGCTGTTTAAAATCATATGTAAATAACATATCATATGTTATTCCCTGCACGTTGTGTAGCCATATCAATAAGACCTTTTTTCCTTTCCACCTGCCCCCGAATTTGGCTAATACTGACATCTCATCAGCATTTGAACATATGAACACACAGTTCAGCCTCCTGCTTTGCAGAACTGATGATAGAGCCTTCATATTGGTGTGGTGGTGGTCATTTATCCAAACTGGGCTCAGAGCATGGCAGGGTTTAGGTTTAGGCAAGACAAAGCCTGTGAGTGCCTCAGGAGCTGGTTTCACACAGTGAGCTACCTGCTGTTCTTTTTAGTTCTTTCATATGCAGAGGTCAATACTTTTGTAGAGATTATCCTTTTAAATCAGTGTCAGCTGAATTACACTCAGATCTGCTTATACAAAGTCTGATGGTATTTGAAGCTGTGGGAGAAACGTGTAAGCAGGGAATTCCATGCTGAAAGTTGGCCATTAGTGTACATCCAGGCTCTGTTAAAGCATTTTGCAGCTTCTTTAGTGCCTTTATATGACATGGCAGTGGATTTACAACATGCTGTGACAGCCCCTTCAGCAGGACAGTGCCATTAATCTTCAGACAGACTACTGAGATCAGCACTGATCTTGTGTTCGGATCCCCTAATCCAGGATCCTGCACCCAGCAGGACTCTCATAGTCTTAGCTTGTTCCAGAGCCATGGGACTTGATCTTGGCCTCGACTCCTCTAACTCATATTTAATTATAATACTTTTCACCGCTCCTCTGCAGGTGTTGTGATGTGGTGACTGAAGACACAGTCAAGTATTTAAGTACACGATTAAGCTAAAGTGCTTGAAGGGAATTGTTGACTTCAGGAGGGCTGCTTGTACACTTGCAGTTAAAAATGCACTGAAGTGCTTCACAGACCAGTTAATGATCATTAAATACCTGCAACAAACAGAAACACAGAGATGGCACAACCACAGATGTACAGCAGAATACCTCTCCTGGAGCAGTAACAGGCAAATCTTTTTTTTAGGTGCACCTTTAAACATTGAGCCAAAAGGATATTTGACTATTATAGAAGACCACAACAGTCTCAACATACAAAACAGTAATACAATTAACTTGGTTCCTAGATGTGCCTGTTTCCTACAGAATAATTGTAAAATAAATAAACCAATTGAAATTAAACAGATGTCAATAGGTAATTACAGAATATTAAAGACCTGGTAAGGGAAGGTTCCAGTCATTTCTGGCCCCTCACCCAAAGTGAAAATTAGATTTTGTTAAACAAAATAAAATAAAACATTGTCCTGGTTTATACAGCAGTCTGCGGTTGTGGGGTTTTTTTTAATTTTTTTGTCCTGTGAAATATGGGTAGGAACCCTTGCTGGGGTTCTGAGGACACTCTCCCAGGCCTCCCTGCCGTTCCTGGGAGATGCGGGGGATTCCAAGGATTCCGGCGGCTCAGGTCGGCGGGTCCCACGGTGCAGCAGCGCGCCCTGCCGGCCCCGCAGCGCGCCTACCGCCCTCGTCCCAGGTTCCAAAATATTTCTCCCACAGGTGGGTAAAAGTCCCCAGGTTGGCCGGGGCTGTATCAGGACCCTGCACTGCCCTCGGGTAATGCCGCGGGTAGTGCCAGCCCTGCTTTTCTGTGCATTTGCATCGTTCATTCTCCTTGAAAAGTACCCAGAAAGGACAAATTTGGCTGATGGTTCCCTCTCCCCCGCGCTGACAACTGTGACTTCCAGGATGGGTAATGCTATGCAGGGAGAGGCAGGAAGAGAGGCTGAGAGGAGACGTGCCATGCAAGACACTTTGCGTGATTTGCATTTTAGGATCTTGTATTGATTACTGCGAGATCTGGGGGCGGGGGGGAAGAGGAAAAAGAAAAAAGCAGTTGGCAGATCTGACTCCAAATATTTCCAAAATGATTACACATTTTATTAATCCAGGTCAAAGTAACCTCATTGGGCCAGTATTAATGAAAACATAGGGTGTGTGTTAACTAAAAATCACTTCAGCTGGAAAATTGAGATGCATTGGAATGCGTGGCGAGCAGCTGACGGTGCGCGGGTTCCAAGTGCCATCTACTGGGCACAACCCATGCTGGAAAGTGAAAAGTACACCTTTACTTCTGGTCCCGCCGTTTCCCCGCTCTTCCTCCCTCAGCAGTTTTCCCCCAGTGGTTCAAGCTCAGGAAAACTTTTAAACCCGTTTCGCTTCGGCTTGAGAAGGCAGCGGGGTCTGTGCAGTAGTCAAGTGCTTTGCTGAACTGGGGTGCAGAGTTGCCCATGACAGCGTATTAGAGGTTTAATGGAAAAGTACACAAAGGTCTTTGTAAGTGCTAAAGAGAGGAAGGCGTTTTGTCATTTAAGTACAGCTCAGAGCACGAGCACGATTCATGTCAGGAAAACCACTCCCAAGCACCTAAAAACCAAAGGTTATCTTGAAATAGGATATATTGTGCAGTAAGGCCAAATAATTACTTGGGAGTATTAAAAAAAACAAAACAAAACAAAAAACAAATAAACAAACAAAAAGAAAGCAACAACCCAAAACAACAAAAACAAACAACCCAACAAAACCCCCACAAAGAAATAAAGAAAAAGCACAACAAACACACACACACCCCCCAAAACTACAAATCAAAAGAATCCTAAAGGAAATATTAGTGTGCCACACTTTTGGCTCACAGCATGAACCACACACTGCAAGTGAACTGCAGTCAGTGGGATTCTTTCTGTCCACTTCAAGTTTGGAGTCAGACTGACAGTCCTATCCGGCTGTTCTGACTAACCATCCTTCACGTTTGATGACTTAGAGTCTGTTTTTCAGTCACTTTATTTCAGTGCTGCACTGAACCAGAAAGGATCAATCCATTACATAAAGTGAGAGTTCCCACTTGGTTATCTCCCAGCACACAGCCTGAATTTGAGGAAGTAGGTCCCTTTAGGATAGAGTATCAGCAGAATTGGCTTTTTGGGTCCTGGACTAATAAAACCTCAGATTATTCTGCAAATTCAGCAGTCTTTTGTGAGCTACAGTTCTGGCTTTCAGGCCCCTTCTCTGTTTCTTTGATATGCTACAAAGCAAAGATACCATGCAGTTTAAATTGTCTTATATCACATCAGATTTAGTGTACACATATGGTAATTTCCTCTATCTTTCCCCTTCTCCATCTCTCTCTCTCCATCTCTCTCCCCCATCTCCCAAGACTGTAAATTTATAGACAAACCATCACACTTCTTTTGTTGGTTTCTTTTCAGTGTTGTTTCATTTTAATAGGACCAGTGGGAATTGGCCTACTTAATGAGTGAAGCTTTGAAACTTTTTGTTTAAATAAATCTTCTTATTCCAAACTGAGAGGAATAGACAAAACTGACCCCCCCAAATTTACAAACCCCATTAAATCTGAACAAAAAGGTGAATCAAAATAGCACGCTGATGCAACGTACAAACAATTTATTTGAGTAGTTTTGAATGTGTGGTTTATAATAAATTTTACAATATGTGTCAATAATGTTGTTTTAAACTATACATTATTTTGAAATATAAGACAGGGATTTCTCAATTTTGAAAATATTAATATATTCATAATTTTAAAAAAGCTCTGAGCAATCTTTAAGTTAAGGGGGTAATTTCAACTAACCCATTTCTATGACAAGTTTTGTACAAAAAATTTTTCACTTTTTGATAAACCCGTTTATTAAATAGTTCTCAAAACTCTACTCTTCTTTAGTAACTAATACTTTTTCATCAAATCAGAATAAGTGCAAACCCAGCAAGAAAGCAATTTCCTGAGACCATACTGGATAAATCCAGAAATCTACTCTGTCCCAAAATATATTCAGTGTTACATAATCTATAATCAGTGCAACAGAAAAAGATAAATCAGCACCTGTCAACTAATGAGGAAGGGTTATCATTACATTACCCCATAGTAACCGTTCTTTTTCCTTTCCTTCAAAAATCACTTTTAAAAACTTGTTCTAAATGCCTATTTTAAGAGCCTCCTGTTATAAAATATAACTTCCTATGCTAAAAAATCTCTTCAAATTCCTTTTTCTGGAAGCACTTTCTAACAAGAAAGCAATAAAACTGCATACATTATGAAGATAAAAATACTTTATGTTGGCATTTAAGAAATGGGCTTGTCCTGGGTCAGTTGTTCTCTGTCTGTTGACACAGCAGAAGCAGCATAAGCAAAGACCTGTCAGATGCTTCTGAACCACTGTCACAGGAGAGGAGGACACAGTCCTAAACTTTGAAGTTCACAGGAGATCTGGCCTCAGTCAATGGGTCTTGTGTTTATAGGCAACAGGACCTATCTATTTTGCAACTTTGCTTTCAAATAAAGAAGCACCGAACCCCACCCTCAACTATAAAACCCTAATCATAGATAAATGTACAAGGGAAACAACTTTATTTTCTTCCTTATCATTCTCCATGACTTCTCCTCCATTGCCTTCCCCTCCACTGCTTCCTTTTGCACCTTGGTTTAGGTGTCAGCAAGCGAGCCTTGCACCCAGAGCAGGCTAGAAAATTTACAGCCCACAGCAACCTTACTGTGCTGTAGCTCTGTAAAATATCCATTGCTCCTGCTTCCACTACTACCATTGGTTACCATGATCCTACCGTTCCCCTGGTCTCCTCACTGTGCACAGACTCCTCAGATTACTACTTCCTTAGTCTGGAGGGTTACCATGCCACAATTTCTGTGATTCGGTTCCATTTGCTCTCTCACTGGATGAGAAGCTTCTTTTCACCTCAAAATATGTAGAAAGACCAACAGGAAGCAAATCTGAGAAGCATTAAAATGTATAACTTTTACTGATATTAATGACAGTACAGTACCTATGTAGAACTTGGGGCCAGATCTGCAAGGATTTCAGTGGGAAATCAAGTCCCTAAAATTAGGTTTAATGCGTAATGACTTTAACCCCTCATTTTTCAGAAGTTAAAAATAGTGAATGTAGAGTTTTTTGAAACACTATTGTTTCAAAACAGACTCCAGGGATTCACATCTCTGGAACTAATAGCACGTTAAGAAAGATATCACGTAGGTGTTCATAAGGAACAACATTTGCAATATGCTTAATTCCCTTAGCCTGCATAGAAGGTTATTCTTCCTACATAACTACTTCATGGGGGGGGGGGGGGTATCATTTTGAGGTGGAAGTATTTGCAATGTGAGCTATTCTGTTATGAAGCACAGAGAGAAAATAGTTGTCTCATCATATCTGAATGGTCTCATGACCATCTCTGTTGCTATTACCTAGATACAAGATATGTCTGTTAGATTTGCTCCCAAACTTGGCACCATAAAAACTGAAATGCTATGAAGTATTTGTTGAGAGATGGAAAGAAGAGAAGTGTAATGGGCTTGGAAGTCACTAGCTCTGGGGTTATACAGTACCAGGTACTGGGGATATGTGTGGTCACATGCAGATCTCATGAACCTACCTGTCAGAAAGTTTCCTTCATGGCCTACTCAACTACAAGAAGCAGGAACAAAAGCAGATGCCAGTCCCATCAACAAACACCACGACCTAAATGAATTTCAGCACAATAGTCAGGTGCAGAATCCACTGCAGATCTAAAGGAAGATGCTCTGCAGAGTTTTGCTGTTTCCTTAAATATAGCTTTGACTACAACAGTGCTGTCAGTTTTGACTATTCAAAATATCCTAGGGGCCTAAAGGAGGGCAGAAACTAAAGCCAGTTTAGAGCATAAACCTTTCCAGCTGCAGGAAACATTATCAGCACTAATCATTTAATCACGTTCAAGTGGAGTAAGTGGTCACCCTGAGTTTGCCTGAATTCACAGGTGAAGCAAGCTTGTTTTGCCTGGAATCTTCTTTATGAACAGAGTAGTTGACTCCTGTCTCTATTAAGATTTTAGGAGCTTCTCTCAACTTCTTTTATTTTCTTTAGCTCACCAGCTAAAGTGTTGAGATAACTGCCTGTGTTTCCTACTTGCCTAGCACTGTCAGAGGGAGAAGAGAATGATTAACTGAAGGCTAAAAAAAGTTTTCAGCCAAAACAACAATCAAATTCCAAAGTTCTCTGAGATTTGATTCATGGTGTTTACAAAACTGTGGTTCTGTGACCTCTGCTTGTCATTGCAATCGTAAATAACTGGCTGTGTCCCTCTGTTCCTTTTAGTTTCCTGTTATCCACCCTCTGTCTCTTACTTCACCCTTAAATCATACACTCTAAGGAACAGAGACCATCTTTTCACAATAATCAACAGTGCAGCTCTATATGTGAACTGGTAGGTGCTTCTCTAACACAGGTAATGACTACTCAGAGGAGCAACAATGAGCTGAAACTGAAATACCCCTTTCATGCCTCCACTGAGAGCAGTTAACATCAAGCCACTGTGGTTTGAGTTATACAAGTACATGGGCAAAGCAGAGACCCAGCAATCCTACAATTACATTCTAATGTTCTGCTCTGCACTCTTCTGTTGCCAAACAATATTAAGTACTTTGTAAATGTGATGCTTGGAATTTGACGTGAAATTTAACCACCATTTTACCAACTTCAGGCGAGAGGCACTTAAGTTTAATGGAGCCCAAAAAATGAATACTCTAAGAAAAGCATAATCTCAAAATATGTTATACACTACTACTGAAGGAGGCCTCTTATGTGAAGATAAAAATCCATATAATTGCATGATATCATTACATTAAAATGTAAGAAATTCCTAAGTGTTTCATTTAAGCAATCATAGAAATCTCAAGGAAATTTTTCATTGTGACCAGTTTTGCTCACAATTGGTTATATAACTCATAGGACAGAAAGAGAGAGTTCTCTTCAGACAGAAAAAAGTAATTTAAATATGTTATGGGAATTTATAAAAAGTAGTAATTGGATTTGTTTGGGTTTTTTTAATAAGCCAAATTACACAAAAAAAAAAAAAAAGGAGGAATGCAAAAGTCTTTTAACAAATGAAAATTAGAGTCAGCATAAATTTTAAAGTTAAGCTACCGGCAAACATTCATATCTAATAAAAGCAACTTTACCAACACTCCCCACCAAGAACTTTCTTTCCCTTCCACAATATCCCCATGTGCTTAAAAAGTAGCTATGACAATTCCTAAGCATGTTGTGTAGCTAAAATACAAGACATCAGTTAATGAACTATGTACCCCTCGATCTGAATGGGAAAATATGCTTAGTTAGATAACATCAGAAATAGAAAAGTCATGGGAAAGGAACTGACAAACTACATAGCCTAAGAAATCTAAGATAAAAATCTAGCCCAGCCCTCTAAGGGCACAGGTCTTTGAGGCTTTTCACATGGCCAAATTATTTCATCATTCACAGTGTTCAGAGGCAATTCAGCCTGTGACTGCTTACTTAGTAAATAGCACTTTTTTTTCCCCAGGTCTATTTCACCTTGCTGAAAACTCTGCTTTTCTGCACTAGTACTGTTTGGAAGTGTGGGGAAAGGAGGTAGAAGTTTGAGTATTTCTGATCTCTGTAATTTCAAAGGAAGTGGATTAACTCAGCAGCTGAGATCCTGTACTGGCCTCTACCAACTGGTCTGTGGTTTTGATAATTTCAAGGCAGAATTTCAAGACAGGAGGTTTTTGTAACACTCTTTCATTTGGCTTTTCCTTTGGCTTACCAGAGACCACATCCCAACCTCAATATCATGTAGCTGGGCTCGTTGTGAACTCAAAGGCTATTTCTGGAGGGAAGGACAAGCATAGAGTAGAAGGGGTGGGAAACTTTAAATACATAGTTAAGGTGACTGAAAAACCCCACTGCATCATCTGGTCTCTGAAAAGACCATACCTGTACTAAGGACACTGAGTGAGCATATTTTGTTAAGAAAAAAATGTAATTGTACTTACAAAGAACTTATGCTTAAGAACATAATATTTGATTACTTGCTGGGTACCAGCATTTGTGTCTGTCTTGTCTACAGTTTGCTTTTGGATACTTTTGATACATATTACATGTTGTTGATACTGTTCTTTTGTACATATATCCCAATTATGCTGAAAGATTCCCAGATTTTAAAGATGGAAATATAAGCCCTCTGAAGTAGCGTATTGCTGTACAACAGGCCAGTTCTCAAATGAGAGGTAAGCAGATACAAAAGAATATAAGGGGAGGCTGGGAGACTTTTGAACCAGAGCAGATGTGCAAATTTCACACTAATAAGAAAAAAAAAGAATTTCAGAGATAAATCTTTAAAGAGAAAATCCATCTTCTATTTTAATTATTTTAACAGTTAAATAACTCTCCATGTGATCTAGTTTTTTAATGTAGTCCAAATGTGCAAATCTAAAATAAAAGTAACATTTTAAAATATATTATATATCTATTTCAAAGAAGAGCAGGCAAACCTGCTTTCTCTTTTTCTCTTATATATCTCTTCCCACATCTCTTTTCCTGTGCTGGTCTTTCAGGGTCTGAGTCCCTGTGGTTGAAGTCAGTTGAACTTCTGTTGTTGGCTCCACCAGCAGCAGGTTAAGACTCAAAACTCGATACTCTGTCTGCAGCTGTCCTGGTATCTGTATCTCTTCTTTTTGCCAAGGATCTGAATAACAACAATACCTTCAGATGAAGGGTGCTTTATTCAAATAGTAAATCTGGGAGAAGAACCATTAGCCATGAGATGAAACAATCCTTTATTCTGACTTTGCTATTATGCAATTTAATTTAATAGGTTTCTAACCTTTACAGATAGAATATGTAAATTGCACCTCTTCACAATAGGGTTACCTCGCTTTCATTCCCTCAATAAAATAAGAACTAAATGTCGCAAAAAGCAATTATGTTTAGGGATGTCAGTTTATTTGTATATACTTTGGTATTCTCTTTGTAGTACAGGTTAGGTTAGGTTAGGTTAACCAATCAGGTGGTCTCTTCATTATAGTTTAAATGCTTATTTTACATATATAATGCAAGGAAATACACAAAAGAAAGCTTTTAATAGCTGTTAATCAAGCCAGGCCGAAAACAAAGTTAAAGCTGAAAGGCTTTGCAGGTATAGAGACTCCGGTATATTATCATAGTAAGAAGTTACTGCAGATGCACTAACAAGCAGATAAACACTTTTGACACTACACTTCATTCTAAGCACCCCTTGTTTCTGCTGTCCCAGATCAAATATATTAGAGTACCTATGCACAGTTTTATGGGTGCAACTCCATCTACTCTTGGCAATTTTCACAGCATAGCTATTCTGGTCACACATCATGACTCATCACATTCCTCCTGGCAAAAGATTGTCCAGCTAGACAACTGCTGCCCAGGGATTTTATATGGTTTGTGACAAAGAGAAAAGAAACCATCCTAAAAGATAAAAATAAATTCTTCAAGAAATATCAAAATTAAGGTTAAAAACTCTGAAAGTAGGATAAAATACCACTCCCCTCAATGTACAAAAATCCTGACCTTCATTACACAGTTCTGCTGGATGCTAGCAAGTATTCCTTGCATGACTCTTGCTCAAAACTTAGCACATCAAACAGAACCTTTCCAGGATCATGTAGGAATGCCTCAGCCTTATAACAGCACCAGACAAAAATCAAATCCTATTTACTCCTCAGTCTCTTACTTCAACACAGAAGGATAAAATTCACACTCCGTAACTTTGAAAGATCAAGGTATTTTTGATATCTTATGGCAGTGAAAGTAGAATAAACTGAGTTTTACTGGAGTGGAACTGGATCGAAATACAGGTGATCTTCAAATAGTGATAATGAACCTTAACATTCAGCCTTGTACCATCCTACTATTAGATTGTATATACTCCAGGTACTGAAGATAAAAGATTTTAACCTCACACACAAGTGGCAAGATAAACTACATATCTTATCAATTACTAGGGCTTTCAAATAGCAGGGACAACAAGAACTCACAAAGGCACTGCTGACAAAATAAACACGCAAGTCATCTAGCAATTGTGAACCAGCCTATAAGACACACAAAGAAAACTTTTGTATATGGAACATCATTTCAGAATCTCCCAAGACCAGAAAACCCTCAGTGTTTCAAAAAGAGATTAAATGTTAGCTCCATTGGTCTCTTTTGTCTGAAACTCACTCTTTCTATGAAATTCAACACTACACAAAGAGCCAGAATCAGGGTTAAGGATCTCACAAACTCCATTTAATTCCTTAAAAAGGCTTCTGTGCAGAAATGAATTCCAGTCTCTGAGAAAAGTTGTAACAAACACTCTGTGTTAAACACATACTAACATTTGTTAAATACTTTCAGCAAAAGGGGCTGAGGAGGGTAGGTATTTAGAATTACTATTCTAATAGTAATATCAAAATTACTATTTGAATACTCTAAATTACTAGAGTATTTAGAATTACTCTATGCTCCAGAAAAATTTTTAAATTTTTTTGAAACATTTTTCTTCTAAATGGAGATGTACATTCTCTAAAATAGGCATTGAAATAGAATCTTAAAATACTTTCTGTTAAAAAATTATAACTATTCTCTGTTGCTACTGACTACAGAGCAATAGCCAAAAAAAATGACAAGAATCATGTCAAAGTCAGCCAGCAGCTCCCAGGGCTTCTGGCTAGGCTTATCATTTGCAGGGATTCCCCATAAAATTAGGGAAATGGTCTTCCATCGATGAGAAATAGGAGGCAGAGAAAGGCAAGATAACAAGTCCCCTGTTAATACTCTCCTCATATACCATGTAGAAGGTTGTGTTCAACAAAGACAGAAAGAAAAAATAAGAGACAGACATAAATTAAAAAAGATAACCTGTATTCAATTTCTACACTTCAGGCATAGTCTTACTTGGGGGCCTCCCTATGAGTCCCAGCAGCTCTTTCTGGTGATAAAACTGTTACTTTGTGGTTAATTTATGTCTCTACTTAATGCATGACATCAATGGACATGAGCAGCATGTTTGGTGTAGGGGATGGGGAGTCTCTGGTGACATAATCTGGTGACCAGTAAAAAGTCCCTTCTAAGGAACTGCAATGCTGAAAATTTATTTTGAAAGCATTAAAGCTCATTGTCATGGCTTCTGTTGGCTAAACCACTTATTGGTGAACTCAGAGGTGACTTGCCATTTCTGCTCTAACGAGCTGTTGAGTTGTTGCAATCTGTCTGAGAGCGAGAGCCACCTTCATGCTGTGCCAGTTCCAGACAGGCCTAGACCTCCTCGTAAGTTTAAAAATTAGAATGAGCTTTTTGCATTGTTTTGTTTGGTTTAGTTTTTTTTTTTTTCTTTTTTTCCAGCTGGGGTAAATTCAGCACTACTATTTGGGCATGAGCCAGCCTAATGCTCAATATGCCTGGAAGTCACAGAGTGTTTGCAAAGGCTGCACTGCTGCAGGAAACAGTCCCTGGGAACTGTGGGCTCTGAGCTTCCCATTGCTTACCTTAGGGAAAGGAGAATACCCCAAGCAGGAAGGGTCTGTTTTATGGAAGGAATGTTCATATAATCCTGTACATTACTGAACCACAGAAGAGCTCAAGCTTCAGAGAAACTGCAGTGTGAACATAGCAACAGCCAGACAACTAACAGATCAGTTGGAAAGCAGTATGGCAAATACTCAGCAGCTAAAGCAGCCAGGAACAGAAGGGGCTAGTGAGGGCTGCTACTCAAAACAAAGTTTCCAACATATTAATTTCTCTGTTATCTAAAATCATAGGAGATTGGGATACCCTAGTAAAATAGAAAACTCAGTGCTGGCGCGATGCTATCACCATCACGTGGCACAGTGATTGCACAAGCTCCACAAAAAGGCTTTGGTACACAAGAAAATCAACTGAGTTTATTTTTTATGTGATGAATGAGTTTCGTTAATGTGTAGGCAAAATATTAAGAAATTTAGAGAGGAGCTTTGAGGATAACTGGTCTGTTTGGAAAACTGCGTATCTCTTGACTGGAAGTCTGCAACTGAAATCTAAGGACACACATGACCTCATGCTGTAGACTCCTCTGAAAAATCATCCCAAAAGTCAGGATGTAAGATCTTTCAGCACTGTGAATAATAAAAACTTCTTTGCTGTCCTTCAGAAGCCAGTATTCATAACTAAGACTCTTCATGTCATTCAAGTAAAAAAATTTATTTACTATACATTTTTTTCAGTTACATACAATATTTTCATTCTAGCTACCTTATTTCGTGTACTACACGCGTAAAACTACTAGGTTTCCTTCACCCCTTTTGTCACAAGGTGGCGACGTTGGAAGCAAGACGCGCGATGAAGAGCAGTACCCTGAAATGTTAACTTCCACCACACTTCGGAGGAGATATTAAATAATGGGAAAACTCTGATCCTTTTATTTATTTGAAAATTCACGTACGGAATTTAAATTTAAAGCAGTTAAAACAAATGTCAGCCCAGGACTATAAATCCGTTAATGCAATATAATCCTTGAATTATAATCATGATAATCCTTGCAATATAAACATTTTGTTGGAAATTCAACCTACCGTGTATATAACACCTCTTTGCCATGTCAATGTCATAGCAGTGCTATGCAAATAAGATGAGAAATAATTGTGTTTCATTTCCAGGATTTCCTCTCCTTGCAGTTTTGTTGCCAGCTATTTTTTAAGGAATACATGGAAACGATTTCAAGATCTTGCTAAAACTGTACAGAAAATGTCAGCAGAATGAATTCCAAGGTAGCAGCAGTTTTCTGCCACAGACCAAGCAAAGCAAATTTAAGACATGAATCCTGTTATTAAAATGTATTTGTAATCATATTAGCTCTGAACAGAATCCAGCATCCTACTCAACAGACATCTTACGCAGAACAACAGCAGAAGCTCATTATTCACGGAATCACTGAATCATTAAGTTTGGAGAAGACCTGTAAGATCATCAAGCCCAACCATCAGCCCAGTACCACCACCCTATTCACCACTAAACCATATCCTCAAGTGCCATATTCACGCGGTTTTTTTGAACACTTCTACGGATGATGACTCAGTCACTTCCCTGGGCAGCCTGTTCTAATGCTTGACAACCCTTTCAGTGAAGAAATACTTCCTAGGATCCAATCTAAACCTCCCCTGGCACAACTTCAGGCCATTTCCTCTTGGCCAGTCACTCGTTGCCTGGGAGAAGAGACCGACACCCACCGGGATACGAGCTCCTTTCAGGCAGTTGTGGGGAGCGATAAGGTCCCTCCAAGCCTCCTTTTCTCCAGGCTAAACATCCCCAACTCCCTCAGCCGCTCCTCATTAATCCGCCGAGTTTGTTCCCAGGGCTGCAGAGAAGCTGAGCGCCTCGGACCACACCAGCGGTGGTCCCTGTCAACCCCTTTGGGGAGGTGCCGTACTTCACAAGCCCGCACAGATTTTCCTCAGGAACGCATGTAGGCCGGACAAAAAAAACCAAACTACCACACGACAGAGTTGCTCGAGACCTGCCGAGGCGGGACTCGAACCCGTCACTTCCACCTCCCCAACCACTACACACCAACCCCCGGCGCGGCCTGACCGCACTTCCGTAAACATAGCGGCAGGCTGAGTGACAGGGGGCGGTGGCCAATCGCGGTGCGCGGCGCCGCCGGAGGGGGGCGGAGCCTCCGCTCAGCTGCCGAGCGGGGCGCGGGCGGCGGGAAACGGTGACGGGGAGCGGTAACGGGCGCGCGGTAACGGCCCGGCCTGCCCCGTCCCTGTCCCCGTCCTGTCCCGCTCTGTGCAGCCGGGTCCCCTCAGGCCTTGCTGCGGGCCGGGCAGGGTAAGGGTAAGGGGCAGGAGGTGTAGGGTCGGGGCGCTGCGCAGTTGGGGCCTGAAGGCGCTGGTCCCGAGCGAGCGGTCCCGTCCCGTCAGAGCGGGTCCAGAACGGACCTGGAGGCTTCCGGCGTTGGGAGAGGACGGTGGGACCGGTAGCTGCATTCAGACCTGACCTGAGTTCTTCAGTTTGTCCAGAAGCGGCGCTGGGCGCGGGCTGCTTCTGCTCCTTTGCATGTTTTCAGTAAGGTGTATTCCCCCCCAGAAGTTACTGTGCAGGCTTAGCTTTGTTTGGTGCTGGTTTCCACGCGTGTCTCTTAATGAATGGTGCTGTCAAGTCATAAGTGTATGTAACAAAATATGTACGCCTATGTACTCTTTTTTTTTTTTTTTTTTTAATGGCATAATGTATTAAGTGCATTGTTTTACCGGTTTGTGTTTTGGTGTGTTGCCACAGCCTCCCAATGGAGATAAAAGCGCCCGTCAGAAGATACGAAACAAGAAGTAAGGCAGCAGGAAGAGAGCTGTCCAAATCCCGGGTCGATTGGAGGCGTACTAAAAGGGAACTCATAGTATTTGACAGCAGTGACGAATCCTCAGCTACCTCTGAGGAGGAGGAGCCTACCACATCAGAAAGTGAAATAGATGAAAAGGATGAAACTTGTATGAAGAGCAGCTTTTCAGATCAGGAGGAAAAAGGCCACAATACGGAAGGAACAGATGATGGGGAGGATGAGTGCATTGTGCCTGGGAAGCGTAAGAGGTCGAACACCTCTGTCCTGTATGACAGTGATGAAAGTCAGGACAGTGACATACTGGTTAGAAAAGTCTTTGCTAAACGCCGCTGTATAATGGATGAGGATGACAGTTCCGAAGAACAGCAACCTGATAAAGCGTGCCCTACAGAGAATGTTTCGACTAGGAAACAGAAAGTGTTTGCAAAACTGAAAGAACTTGCAAGAAAAAGTGCAACTCGGAGATCTTGCAGCAGTGCAAATTGGGAGGTCTGGGTTTTATCTTTGAAATTTAACTGGAGAAAATACTTAATGTGAGGAAAGGCAAAGACTAATAGATATAAATCAGTGGGATTGTTTTTGGGTTTGAATGCATGACAAATCAGTAGTTCTGTCACATTTTAATAGTCACATTAACTAGATAACAATGGTGACTGCTGAAAAGATGTCAAATGCTTTTTATCAGGAAGCAGAATACCTGGTAAAGTAACTTGGAGATCTCATGTTAGCTTAATTCCTACAAATAGACTGAAGAGAGGTACTTGGAGATGGCTAATTTAATCTGAAAGTAATTGTTGTCTAGTACAGAATGATGTATTTTTTGGGAATGTGTGCCTGCTTCTTAATTGAACAAATAGTGTAATGAAATGGTCAAAAATCTTAGCTAGTATATGTAGTATCTTATCAGTGCAAATACTGAAAATTCTTGTTTGAAGTACCTTTTAAAATTTAATTAGGATTCTAATAGTGAAGCAGAAATAGAAGAGGAACCGCTCTGTCACTTGCCCCTCACACCAACAGAAGGTAGTGAAACTGACAGTGACAGCATGGAAGATTTTATAGTAGAGGAAGATGAAGATGATGATAATGATGATGATAACAACACAGAGCACGTAAAGAGTGAAAATCAGCTGCAACAAAAGCAACTAAATATGTCAAGTAGCGAGTTGCTGTCATACTACGTCCCACAATGTAAGATCAAAATTAGTGGTAATTCTCTATGTATAACTTGTTTGTAGTACTGTTATAAAGATTAATGGGCTAAATACAAATGCTAAGTAATAAGATATGATAGTTTGAAAGCAGATTCCTAAAGTCTTCAATTTATTGTGGAAACAGTCTGATTTCCACAGTAAACTTCTGCAGTCTTTCAGTATCTTAATTTAAGAGAGGGAAGGAAGGGAAATTTTATTGCACAGAACTTTTTAAGGTAGTTTGATTTAGGATGAAGTAGGCTGCTGATGCCACAGTCATTCCTGTGGAGACCTGAAAGCATCATCCTCCATCCTGTGATCTTGTGATATATGCTAAGAGCAGCTATGTTAATTCTGTCCAAATTGCCATGACTTTGAGAGTGTGGGGCTTGGGATTTTTTTTTTTTAATGTATTTTTATTCTGTGGTGGTGAGACTTGGGAGCAGAGGTCTAGAGAGGTTTCTTACTTCATTGGCCAAGATTGGTCAAACTGCACAGAGCAAGAAAACTCTTCGAGTTGTTCTTTTATGAGAACCGATTTCTGGATGGAGCAGAGACATTTAAAACAGAACTTTATATGAGCTATTTTCTTCTGTATTTTGTTGTTCAGAAGCAGGTATGTACTGACTGGGCAGTCCATGCTAGTGTAGGTGATCAAAAGCATTTGTGGTATTTCTTCCCCAATGAAGACTTCAGCAGAATGGTGTGTATTTGAAAGAAAGATAGAAAAAATAAACAAAACCAGAACAACAACAACAACCCCCCCCAAAACAACCAAAAATCCACAACATAAGCCTGGTCTTCTCTGTTTTGCATTCTTTTCTGCTATTCATAGAACAAAGTATTTACTTCTTTTAGTGTTTGTAGCTCTTTCTGTGCGCTCTTCTTGCTGAAGGCACATGTGACTTGAGGGTGCTAAAACTGTGTAGGATAATTGGGATAAGAAGTACAATTTAAAGGCAGGATCTTACGGGTGTAGATGTTGTACCTTGCAATTATTTCTAAATCCATATTTAAATAACTTTGAAATTCTAAATTCATAGTTATGTAAAAAAGATTTCTTCTTACAGGACTTCTAATATTGCTTTCTTTTTTTTCTGTTTTTTTCCCTTTTTTGGGTAAATTCTGATGATACTGCTTTCTTCCAAGTACCTCGCTGTGATCATTATGTGCACTTCAAAAGAATAGTAAAGGCTTTCCTCATAAATGCAATTGATGACACTTTTCTGAGCTCATTATATGGTAAGTAAATCACATAATATAATACTGCATTCAAAGTTATACAAAGCCATTTAATCTAGGGAGGGGTGTTTCTCCTGATTATAGAGCTGAGTCCTGAAATCTGCATGGGGTTTTCCTGCACTGTAACTTTGGCAGGGGAGGTGAGGATAGACTAATCTTGGAAAAACGTGTAGACTTAATTCTTTTTAGCCTAGAAGGCTTAAAATACCTTCTTGAGATGAAGGGAAATCTTTTTGTGTTACTGATCAGTAGTAACCTTTCCAGCATGAAAGCAAAATTAGTTTCAAAGCAGATATGTCAATGAAAACAGTGCAAGGTCTGCTGATTTGTCAAAATCTTTTGTGCTCCATGTTTTTTTTCTGAGGAATGTGGTAATAAATAATTTTAGCTATGGCAGTGACTCCATATCTGATTTTTTCCTTTCCTTTTTTTTTTAACATTTGTGCTTTCAGGTAAATAAGGTTCAGCATCAGTCAGTACTTCTTGTCTTGTTCTTTCTGGGAAAGTGCTTTTTGGCATTTGTCCTAGTGGGGCTGAATGACAACCTCACATGTAGTTTCATAAACACTGTAAAGATGGGATTAAGGAGAGGACTGTCAGTGTCAGACTGTGGAAGAGTCAGTGAAGTGCCAAAGAGAGGAAATTTTGGTGTTATCAGAACTAAGAGGAAACAGAGAAACTGAAGTATACCACAGACCTCAGAATAAAGGTTGTATATTCTTGGAGTTAAAAGTGTCTTTTATCTACCATTGCTAGTTCTTCAGGTGTTTGGTTTGTTTTGTTTCACCAAGTGAAAACAAGCTTATGAAAAGTAATAAGTGAACTTCCCCAGATTAATGTTGTAATAGCTTCCTTCTATTCCAAGTGGTATCTACTCTACACAATGTAGCAATTTACTACCAAGGTGCCGGAAGTAGGTGAGCTCTGCAGGGGAGCTGGAGGTCGTACGTGAACACTGAATAGTATGAACATAGCCTAGCATTACAAAAAAGTATTTCTGTAACATAGAATTAATTTTTATGAGTTAAGGAAAGCGAATGTCTTCATTAGCTCGAATCAAGAGTAGCTACTATAGTGTTAGAGTTCAGACTTGCTTTTTATTGAGAGGGATTTTTTTATGGTCTAGCACATACTTATACTGTAAATGTGTGTGTGTAAAGTGAATAGGGAAAAACAGTTAATTGCGATTATGAAATCTATGACAATTGATGGTTTTATATAAGAGGCTAGATAGACAGACATCAGTCCTTCTCAGTTCTGGTGGGGTTTTTGGTAACAGTATTGCCAGAAGACATGAGAAGGTAGCTGTGTTAAGTTGTATGTCCATACATGCTGAAGTTCCAGGATAGTAAGCATTGGCCTGCACCTATGGAAGTCCTATTTAATTCCTGGGGTCCAGGGTGTATTTGGGAAATAGTAGTGGAACAGTTGTAGTTTTACTCATCCTCATGCTTGTTCATTTATTTTTGCTTGAGTTAAGTATTTGGAAGTACTTATGCTGCCTAACTCAAGGCATCTGACTGGGATGGTGGAGCGTAAAGGTCAGTTTCTCTGTGCTCTTTGCAAGTCACAAAGAGAGTTGGCAAAATTTGTGCTCTGAAGTAGCTCAGAGCAGTTTGTTTTCATGGATTGCAACCACCCCCCTTATGCATTAAGAACAACTTAAATAGATTAGACAAAAAGCAAGACATTTCTCCCCTCCTTCTTCCTTTCCCATTCTTTTAAATTGGATTGAATCAATGGATCTCTATTTGGGATGACAGCTTTTCACTTTAACCTTGATTGTGGAGTTTAGTCATGTACCACTTTTAAAATAATTAAATACATCCCTTTATCAAAGATGCATGGATCACTTTTATGGGTAACAGTAGCAAATATATTGAGTAATAATTTATTAAAATCATTCATAGTTTTTAGTATGCAGAAGCACTGTGTCCTTGCAAATTTTATCTCAAGAAACTTGTACAACAAAGCGTGGTCAGCAAATTAGTAATGATTCTCACTGACCAGATGGAACAAGACAAAAGAAGTATGCACAAGATATGTTGCTCTCACTTCATTATTTGGATAACCGCTTCATTCAGCCTCGGCTTGAGAACTTAATCGCTAGAAGTCGCTGGAAAGATCGATACAAGGTATGTAGATTCTACTTTGAATAGTGAAGTGGGCTCCAAATCAAATATTTTATGTGTTGATAACCAGATAAACATTCAGGTAGCAGAGCAGAATCTCTTCTCAGCTACCTGAATGCTTCTCCTGCTAACTTCAGCAGATGACTTTTTAAGGACTTTTTTATGACTTGATAAATGTTATAACAAAATTTCTTCCTCCTCCCACAAAAAGATAAACTAGTATGCTCATGAATCTTCTACTAGTACTACAAAAAATGAAGTCACTACACAGGAACAGAGTCATCATATGCATATTACTAGAATAGTATTACTGTGATAGGTGTGGTGATCTAATAATCACTGTAATAATGGAGTCTGGCCAGTGCAGTGAGACAGTGTATTTATTTGAAGGAGAACAACTGATGTAGTTAGACGCCTACCCCCTAAAAAAAAAAAAAAAAAAGATGTGAGAAAAATTCTGCCACGATGCAGAAGCCATTCTCTAGGTCTGAAGCTGAAAGAAAGAATTCATGAGTTTGAGTGAACTGAGTGAAGTGTTGGAAAATGATGGAGGTCTATGTTCACAACTGAATGATGAAAGATCGCAGATTTTAATCTCATTTGTTTTTCTTGGACTAATTTTTTGTGAGTACAGAGTACTCAGCACTCTATTTGAGGAATCATTCATTTTACAGAGATTATTTAATGTTATTTGAAATCTGTTTTTCAGGAGCGTGTGGATTGTTACCCAGATGTTCACATAATCTTGAAAAATCCAAAAAATATGTCTTGTCAGGCCTGTGAATTGAAGCGGCATTGTAAGTTTAATGTGTTGCTCTCTGGACGGCTTTATAATAGTAAAACTTTGAAAGCGGATGACTTCATGTCAAATGACAAGCAGGTAACTTCAAACAATCACTCTATTTTTAAAAGTTTTGTGTAGTATTACAGAAACTCACCTATCAACACATCCAATGTCTATAATGCTAGAGTCGAGTGTTAGGCTATTGTATTTCCTTGTTTAAACCCTATTAATTTTTAGATATGAGGACCATTTTACAGTTTGAAGTATAGTCTTGGATTTAGCTAGGAATTATGAAGGAAGTTCCTATAGAACTTGAAAAGATGAGTGGAGGCATTCCCCTCTGCCTGGACCGCCCCTCTTCCCTCTTTCTTATACGTTGGGAAAGAGGTAATGAAAAGTATCCTCAAATAAATCCAGCTTTTATCAAGAAAATAAACAAGTTCTTTTTCTGTGATCTTTGTTTTTACCTGCGTCACAATGATCCATGCAATATTTCCTTCCCACTTTTACCACTTAATACTTGATGTAGCAGATGTAAGTGCTAATAAGTGTACCCAGCCACGAGCTGGTCTTCATGATAAAGGATAAAGAGCTCTAAGACATAAGACATTGGTAACTCTTTCCCTTAAGTCATAATTGACGTTTGCCTCTACCCTTTTCTCTGCTTCAAATCTTTATAGTCAGAGTCCCATCCAGGGCAAGAAGGAAACTCTAGGTACATGGCAACCTACTCAGCATGCTTGTCTTTTGTGGTACTTGGGGAAGCAGTCTGAAACTCTGTATTGAGGAGGCTGACAGCACATGTGAAGATTTACACACTAACCAAAGTACTAATATGAGTATGCAGTTATTTCTAAAGTAGCTTCTTGTTTTGTCAGATAACAATTAATAGAAGATTGAAAATCCCAAAGCAGATGTGTATCTTAAAAGAAGGGAAAACAGTGATGAAGAAATTACATGACTGATGCTCTGCACATATGTGGCATTCACCAAGTACCAGAGAAATACTATGACTTTTTTTTTTTTGATCTTGATAAGATACTATGTTTGTATGCCAGGAGTCTGAGACTTTAAATCAAGAATTACATTCTCCTCATATTTTCAAATATTCTAAATATCAGAATGCTTTTTCATTGAGGGTAGATCACTTGAAAGCCCTTTCCCTTTGTGTGTGCCTATAATGCCCTTAAGACTTTCCCAGCAGGGATCTTGCATTGATTTAGCTTTCAGAGACATTGTAAAAGTAACTTTCTGTATGATGGACAATCATCTCCCTTGAATGATTATGTTTTCTATTTTGTGACAAGTAAGGTTTGTTCTACATTGGGTCACTAGATTTGCTAATTCTGTGCTTACTATTCCTCTAGAGTTTGGAGCATCCATGTGCACTCCAGCAGTTCTATTTTGCTCTAGGTCCAAACACTAAAACAGTGCCCTGATCGTCCCAATAGTCCAAGTGCAACCTAGTCAGAATTTACTGCTTCAGTCTTCAGATTTTTTTGCACATCTGCTATTTCCCACATTCCTATTCATTTAGGACAAAGTATCTTGGCATCTCAGTTGCACTGACGCTTGAAGTTGCTGATCTGCTTTTGAGAAGACTTGTTCCTGGCTACAACACTACATGTTATTAGAGCCTTTTCCCCATTACTGCATTATCAGAACTACTTTTCCAAACTAGAGAACATTTTTTTAGGTAGTCTTGCATCTTTTTCTCACTCAGTTGTCTCTGCTAGAACGTTTTGAATTAAGTTATATTTTTGGAGTGAAAGGCATCTTTCCTGTTGTTACATGATGTTGCATGAGGTAGTCAATTTACATAACTTCAGAAGTCACCTAAAGTAATTTAATAATAACATAATATAATTTTATTTCACAGCTGAGCCTTTTGAAGACCTTGACTCTTAAAAACCTAGGTATTTCTAATATTTAGATATCATCGTTTCAAATTTACAGCTACATGTTATGATTGTTATGATCTCCTTAGGTAATGTAATTCATGATCTCTTATGAAAAACTCAAAGCACACAATTTGTCAAGAGTAAAATATTGCTATATTTAATCAAGCTGATATCCAAGTTTTGCCTTTCTTCCCTTTCAGGAGGTGCAGATGGTGTTTTTGTTTTGTTTTGTTTTGTTTTGTGAGTGTAAAAGAATTTCTGAATACAGCTGAAGTTCCTCACAGTATTTTCTGAAAAGTTTCAGAACAAGTCTTTTTTTCAGTGTATTTGATAATGAGGTATAATGGGATTTCTTATGCAAAAATAAAGTGAAGCTCTTGTCAGACTGTGAGTACATCTTACTGAAGCAGAAGCCTGTATGGTTTGGATTTTTTCAAATTTTCTAACTTAGAGATTTGAGGGGTGTTGGTGTGATTACCATGCCATCATATTGGGCTCTGCATGTAATGCAGGAGCTAGGAATATCTGTGCCAGTTTTTCTTAGATTACAGACCTTTCTGAGCAGCAGTTGCTGATACTCTGGTTTGAAAAATATGTATGTGCATGATAGTCCAGAGAGCTAGGCTCTTCCAGCAAGGTTTTGTCACTTGTTTATTGCATGAAAACAGTGAGTCCTCTGCAGTCATCCTAGCACTGATACTGTAGCCTGTAGTACAGTCATTCTTTCTTACATACAAACCTCTAAATGTAGATCACTAATTTAAAAAATTTCAGTTTTTCATGGGAAGTGTGTGCCTTACCTAACCAGAAATAATAAATGAACTCGCACAAGAATTTAATCTTTTCTCAACTTTCAACATAACTGTGGAAATAAAAGTAGCAATTCCCTCACTGCTGACCAAATGTTGTCCTACGTAAAGTGTTGTCTGTTTTTCACTTTGGAAAAAACTTGAAATATCCTGAATATTGAACTAACTTGCTAGTTCATTTTTGTCCTCTTCAGCTTAACAGTAGAGAATGAGAGCTTTTTTTACCCTATGTACAGTAGCATCTGGGGGCATGTCTGCTATGTGCATGTTCAGTACAGCTCAGGGGCTGTAGAACAGTCAGGAGAAAGAGTAGTTGAGCACTTTCCAGTAATTTTTGATAGTGTCTTTATAATACAACATTTTTGTTCTTATGGTGACCTGCCATTTAGACTGCTAAAAGTACTGTTCTCAAGTTGTCTTTAAAGTTCTGCTGACAGTGCATTGATCAACGAGGCCTGGCAATTGAGAAAAAAAGAAAGGAAGAAAAAGTAAAAAGGAAAAAAAGGCTCACAAAGCTACTTAAACTGGCATTTCACAAACTGGCATTTCACAAAATTGATAGAGAAGGTAGTTCAGCAACAGCAGATCAGATTGAGTGGAAACACATAGTTGGACTATCTTCTATAGATTTGTTTGAAAATACTCGAGAAAAGTGGATGTGGAGAGAACAAAGACAGACCTCCAGCCCCCTTCTTCTGCACGAAACTTTCCTTTTCTCTCATCTCTGAAGTATTCTGCTTTGCCAGTAGAAAGAGAAGAGAAACAGATGTTCTAGTTTTGCTTAGCCTTGCAGTGATTGTTCACTGTGTAGGTGCCAATTCTCATTTCTTCATAGTCAGGGGAATCAAAACAGTTTACAGGTATAGGTGTCCCCCACACTTCTTGCTCCTGTGTCACCTGGATTATAAACTGTTTTCTCTCTTCAGTTTTGGTGTTCTACTTCTGTTTATAAACATGCTTAGAGGACATGGATTCAGTCACTGCATGTTGTGCTGTTGTCAGGCCATGCTCCTGCATTCCATACAAAGTGATTTAACACAACTTTGGCTGATAGAGCCAGTTTGAGTAGATAAGTTAAGCATTAGCACAGAGGGACTGAGAACTGCAAGAGGAAAAAATTAGAATGAGTACAGTACTGAGATTCTTTCCAACACTGCATTCTGAAATAGCTCTTTATTTTTAGACTATCGTTCTTGCTTTAAAAACACAATGCATAGTTGCATTTATACGATATTTAGCTATTTGCATTTGGCATTTCTCCAATGTGGCAATACTTTACACCTCGCACATATATAAGCTATGAAACTCATTGCCACAAGATATTTTTGAAGGGAAATTATTAGTGGGTCCCAAAATCCTGCTAGCTGTTGTCACAGGGGAAAGAACTGGGCCATCAGTTTGATGCAGGATGGTATCCTATTTTGCATCACATAATGTTCCAAGTGCCACACCGCATTGCTTGGGATCCTTGGAAAGTTATGAAATGCTCTACAAAATGCCACAGCTCAGTTCTTGATTGTTTCAGTAGTTGAAATGATAATTCTGGAAATTTGAATAAATCAAGCATTGGTTGGTAGGTCTTGTGCTTCAGAAGCACCTGCAGCACTGCTTAAGCAGCCTTAGCTTTTCATTTTTGGGAATAGTAGAAATGGAGCTGCATATAGGTACAACATGTGCATTATAATAGAGAATTACAATATAGTAATAGGCATTTTTTATCTCAAGATGTTTAACAGTGCAGTTAATAACCATTTACTGTAGGTCAGAGCAAAATTTCTTAAAAGTGAGTGTGTCTCTTTTGACTTCAGTGATATTATGTCTGCTGATATCAACTGAGCTGCTGGTTTTATATAAAAATATATTTCAGAAATTAAATATATTCAGATATTTAAGGTCAGGTGTTTTGGGGAGCTGCTCACAGATGCAAACATTTGGTTGTGCATTTGGAAAAGCTCTCTGAAAATGCAGGTTGTAAGCATCAATTAAAACTTAACTTTCTTGTAATTTGAGATAATTCAGATTATTGCCAATGGCAGCAATAAAAGGTATCACTGTTGTGGCTCAGAAGAAATAATTTTTCAGCTTATACACAGTTGGTTCTTTTATATATGTGTGTGTGTAATGTGAAATAGTACAACTGCAGCTTGTGTTACTGAAGCAAAGAACTCTGACCTTTAGCCATTTATGTGCTTGTTACTTGCAAAAGTGTGACAAGACATCAGTCCAAAACAGTGCTGTTCTTGAAGGATAAGCTGATGAGGTGTTTTTTTTTCAGAAAAACTAAATTAATTTCTTAGGTATGTATCTGGAGCTGCATTTCTTTATGTATGTATTAATTACGTTGCTTTTGAGTGTAGAAAACCTGACCCCCAAAAACCAGCTGGGTTTTCTGGGGATTTCTTACCTAATAAGCTTTGTCTCCTCAGGTGAGAGTAGTGATAGGTACACTTGTGGGTTACTTAGAGAGGATAGAATCCTCTTCTGACTTGCCATTGTATCTACTGGAACCTACTGTTCTACAAGTGGGACAAAACATACTCTTGTGAAATGCAGGATATCCTTAAGTGCAGGTGAAAATTGACTCTTTCTCCCTCTCCATATCTCCAATTTCATTTACTCTTAGTGAAGATTTAGGATGGTCAAAGATTTCTGTAACCAATGTATTACTCAGTATTTTCATGTTAGTGCTGATAGATGATAACAGATTTACTGTAATCCATGCTCTGATTATGTAGTTGCAAGCATATTTACCACCTGTTTATCTATAAATACTGCTATAAAGAAAACTATGGAATAAGACAATTCTGTCTTTTCTGCATGGAAATCCTAGAAATAAAACTGGTGATAACTGGGAGATGCAGAGGCTTTGATTTCTACAGCATTGTGGCCTAGCTGTACCTCTCACAGATTAACGTCTGCATTCTACAAAACCTCAGTTTTCAGATTTTATTTTTATGAAATTCAACCCCCCCTTCATATTTATTAAATAAATGTTTTGAGGCATATGTCTATTTGTATACTTGTGTATTTATTGAATGTTAATCAGTCTACAAAATGTTAAAACTGTATTTCATATCCTAGGAAGTACTTACATATTAAGCAAAAGTAAACAAATAATTTTTCTTCCTTGCTTGCACAATATGGTGGTTGTCTAAAGTGTTAGTGATTTTGTAACAAAGTTCCACCAGGAGATAGGAAAGATACCACCAATTATAAACATGGTTGTGTTTGCAAGAAGACCATACTGATAAGCTGCCATTGCGTAGACTTGCTGGCTGACTGCTTGCTCAAAAATCGCTGTGCTGTGGCTGTGAAAACTACATGGTTTTTTGCTGATTTTATGCATGTAGCATCATTCTGTTTAATTCATTATTCAGAAAAATTTCCTGGACTGACTGATTAAGTCTTACTAGACTAACTTACCAATTCTATATATTGTCAAGATAATCAGTTCTATCAGAGAGAATGATTTGTTGGTTCTGGCCTAGGTTTTGAAGGTTGGCACAGTGTGTGCAAATCGTACAAAAGTTTATCACAATTTGAAGCACTTCAAGTACAAGTTGTATGTGGATTGCAGCTCTGTTGCTGGATCGGATGGTGTTGAGGATGAACCAGTCAAAGACACTGTAGAACGACTTCTCAGCCACTTGGAAGAGAGTGGGTGGATTCAGAAGGTATGCCTGAATTATTTCCTGTGTCCTTTTTGAAGCAGATAAAAGTACATTGAGATAAAATGTCTGATTTAATTGATCAATTCTGAATTATTTGCCTTGTATAATACAACTCAGCTTAACTGTTTATCCATTTCTGCTGACCCAGTCTTTCAAACACGGGTATGTTGCTGTGCTTACATAGAGTTTGTATCAAGTTTTGACATGAAGCTTTTTGACAGCTGCATGATCTCTAGGCTGTGGAGGGCAAACTCCTCTTTCGTTTGAAAGCAGCAGCACAAAACACTCGAGCTTTAACTTAGAAAGATTGGAAACACATACATAAGGCACAGAATATTTTAGAATTCTGTTTATTTACACTGAAGTACTTTGAATTATTCAGGAACACTTCATGAACTATTTTAAGACAACTTGAAGTTCAATTGCGTTTAAAAAGCCTTCAGATATCGTTCTTTCTAAATTGTTATTGACATGTTTGGTAATGTGTTGAACAAGAAAAAGCAGTCTTTACGTAACCCAGTTATTAAACATTGATAAAATAATACAGGTTTTATTTCATTTGTAGAGATACAATCATCTTGAAGATTGCATGGATGAGGCAGACAATTTCCAAGAAGAGAAAATTGATTAAGTGATCGTATACCGTTTTGAAAGACATCGTATAAAAATTTGAATGGCCTGCTTTATCTCCACGCACTTTACCTCTGCTTGGACTTCAAGATTCTTTTTAGGATACACTTAAATTCATATATGCCTTTAAACTGCTGTTTGATAATGTGTTGTATCTTTTTTTCTCATCTGTGTCAATAATAACCCAAAGGTTTACCAAATCAGTCCTCCAGCCTTACTGCGTAAATCATTTTAAGTTTCCTTCTGTTCTTAGAAATAACAGCTCAATCAACATCTATTTACTTGTGAAATAAAACTTCCACCTATGTATATTGAGCTGCATTGTAGGGAGGTAGGAGATGCTGAGATCTTTTGAAATGGGTGTGTTTGGAAAGGTAAGGCTATGTTATACAAGACCTTATGACTTGCATCTTACCTTCCTTATTGCTCACTATATGCAAGTAAGTCCAGCCAGTTAGACTGATAGTTACAATAAACAGAACCCAAATGCAAAGATCTATTTCTCCTCTGAGGAATCAGTATAGACAGTTGCAAGGCAACAGAGGAAATATTCTGCAGTCCTGACTACATTTGCAGCACTGTAGTCATTCCTCTCTTGAGAGAGTAGGTGATGAGTCACATTATAGGCGTCATACAGACTGAGCCTGGCTTAGCCATCTAAATGAATACGTGGGCCCACATTGCTGTCTCTGATAAGCAGCTGGGGCAATTTACTCAGATTTTAAACATCAAATTATGTTGTGCAAACATAATGGCAGCAACTTGCAGTAACTGCAAGCCTAAGAGAATGGATTAATGTGCCCATGCAAGATAAGCAGGAATTCTTACAGTGTAACTTAACAGAAAGTAGGAGTTACTCAGAAGCAGGATGCATGGCTTACCAGAATTACATGTGACCCAGATCAGAGTAGATTTTTGAGGAGTTAGGAAGGTTTAAATAAGATACCATCCATCCTGTAAAACTGGACATGTGTCAGCAATGTGTGTTTGCAGCCCAGAAAGCCACGCGTGTCCTGGGCTGCATCAAAACCAGATTGGCCAGCAGGTCAAAGGAGGGGATTTCGCCTCTTTACTCCACTCTGGTGAGACCCCCCTTGGAGTGCTGCATGCAGCTCTGGGGTCCTCAGCACAGGAAGGACATAGACCTGCTGGAGCAAGTCTAGAGGAGGGCCACTAAATTGATCAGAGGGCTGGAGCACCTCTCCCATGAAGACAGGCTGAGAGGGTTGGGGCTGTTCAGTCTGGAGAAGAGAAGGCATAGAGACTTTATTGGACCCTTTCAGTACTTAAAGTGGGCATTCATGAAAGATGGGGAGGGCCTTTTCTACCAAGGCCTGTAGTGACAGGGCAATGAACGAGTTTTAAATTGAAGGAGAGTAGGTATAGCTGGATGTAGGGAAGAAATTCTTTGCTGTGATGGTGGTGAGGCACTAGCACAGGTTGCTGAGAAAAGCTGTGCATGCCCCATTCCTGGAAGTGTGTAAGGTCGGGTCAGGATGGGTCAGAGCAACCTGGTCTAGCAGAAGATGTCCCTATTATGATCTCTAAAGGTTGCTTCCAACCCTAATCATTCAATGTTTCTGTCCTGTATTTTGTGCTGCATATGAAATGAACCAGATGTAGCCTAAGATAACATGTGGGGCACAGCGTTTTGAATCCAGTTAGGAACTGTTCCTACATATTGCTGTATGAACATTATTAGTCTTTTGTGGCTAATATGGCAACCTAGTGAAAGGCAATATACTGTTAACACTCTGAATTCTTTTAACAGGTTATTCTATCAGAAGCAAAAGTAATGAAACCTGATGTTTCATGGATTTGTCCATAAGAAATCCCCACATTGATTTTACACTCTCATAGAAACAAATAGGTTGATTGGAAAGGCAACTGCTAACAGGTGTATAGCTTAACAGTGAACATCTGCTGAGTTTTTTTATTCAGAGACTGCATCTTAGATTTGTCATTCACTACCCTTTTTCCAGCATTCATTGTAAGAAATGAACTGGTTTTACTTTTTTAAGGAGTTGAAGTTAGGCAATGGTTTATATGCTATTAGGGAGAGCTAATAGTATCAGTTCTCTTTTTTACCACATACAGATACAAGATTTACAAAACCAAGATGAAAATTCTCAGTATACAGATTGAGATTGTTTCAATTTATGTTGAAGATATTCCTTCCATACCTCCCTCCATAACTGTGAGTTAGATATATATAATTCTGAGATTTGGTATGTCTCATATCTGTCTCCCTGGTTACCAAAGCTGAAGGAATTCTTCGCTATTCCTTTTCCTTCATTTTGCTACATTTAAACTGTTTGCTACCAAATTAAAAAATAAGTTTGGGAAATTCTGGCTTGCTGATTAAAGATAATATTTCAGGAATACATACATTTTGATTGAAAATTGTTCAGTGACTTTTACTCATTCTTTCATATCCCAGACCCTGTTTCTCACCTCCTCTCCATTAACCTAAAAAGTGTAAGCTATCTACTACTTGTTCCTGCAGGCACTTTTTTTTCCAGAACAATGTTTTTCTGTTGCTAACAGAGATCCAAAAGTATCCTGCTGAAGTTTCTTGTTAAAAAGTGCTTCCGTAGGTTTACTAATCTTATGTGTACTATCACCAGTGGGACTAAGAAAATGCTTCAAATTTACATCACTGATTTCTATTTCAGTTAGAAAGAGATATTTGATTTGATTTTGCAGGGGTTGATATGATGTTTGTGCGTATAGTTTCTCTTAAACTCTGATATTCCCCTCACTGAGATTGGAGGAAGTGATAAGGTTTTTGTGGCTGTTGTTTTACCTGAAATGTTTCTGCAAGACAGCAAATGTGAAGTGTCATTACATCATGTTTACATTTGTCTTCACCACAGGAAATGAAAATATTGTTTAGAGAGTAAATATGTAAAAATTTAGATCAAATTTTCCAGGTCAGTCTGTAAATGCTAGTGCTTGTACAGCATGAAGCACAAAGAGGACTCTACCCCCTGAGGCTTTCTATATATAGAATTACTCAGTAAGAATATTTCTAGCAGAAAAAAATTGTGCAAGTATCTAACGATGGGAGAACTCAGAAATCTGAGCAGTCCTTCATGCTTTTTTTTCCCCATCAGAGAAGCTGAATGGAGTTAGGAGGTGAGAGAATAAAATGTTTGCTCCGATAGGACATTTTAAATTGTCTTTAGTGTTAATTTTTGAAGCAATAGCTCTAATTAAGATAAAGTACCTGTCTTAATGGAACAATGAAGAGAGCTCAGTATGTGATTAGACTTGGCACGGGTGATTAATGATCGTACTTGGAAATTACTTTAGTTCCTGCAATGTTTTGATAATCTGCTCTAGTTTAAGTTCTGTAACTCGAGACAGTGATAATGATGAAGTTCACACAAGGTATTTATGCACAGGATCAGGCTTACCAACACGAGGTACTTCTGGGACAGAAGGCCCTTTTTGGTCTACATTCTGTCCAGTTCTTGCAGGGAAGTATGATAAGAAGTGATTTTTGTCCCTGTGTCCTTCAGGTTTTGGAAAGAAAGTAGTTTGCTAACAGTAGATAGCTGTTACTGTTACTTTTTCGACAGTGAAGGCTTCTCCTGTTTCCAAAAAGGAGCTATTTTTAGCAGTTCCGCAGGCAATTGCAGGCAATTCCCATGCTTAGCTCCTCTAGTTTACTTTTATTAGGATAAATAAAGACTTCTGGTTTTATCCTTCTGTAAGTCTGTCTGAATAAACAGAGTGAGTGTGCTAGTGTACACATGTGGTACAGAAGCGCATGTAAATACAATACCACTCCAAGAGAAATACCTACCACACGCAAAAGAGACTTTAAAAAGATGACTTTCTGATTCTGCATTGAGAAGAAAGAGATACCAAGTTCTAATCTGCGTTTAGAGATTAGACAAAAGAATGTAAAAAATATGATCTACCAAAATTATATTGAAAGAACCTGATAATAATCACTTCAGTGATTCCTCTTCCCTGAATAGTTTATGTGAGTTTTGTTATTTGTCTAGGTAGTAAGTGATGGCATGGAGTTTTGGGGGTTTTCCCCTGTTGTTTATTAAATAAGCTGCAATCATAGTTTCTTGAGATTGCTCTGGGGATTATATTCTTATTTAAAACAAAACAAACAAACCCAAACAACAACAACAAAACCAACAATAAAAACAAAACAAACAAAACCAAACAAGCCCCCGAAAGCAGTGTGTTCAAGATGGCTTAGTTTACAGTTTAAACAACTGCAGTTGCATGCACCTTGTACCCAAAATTTAAGGATAAGAAAACTGACTTGAGTGCAGTCAGACTCTGTCTCAAAGTTAAGCAATTTGCAAGGTAAGCAGCATGATACGAGCCTGCCTAGCTAGGAATACCCTGGGAAATACGTGTATGTGTAACTGTAGGCATTCAAAACAGCCAAGAACCCTCACTGAAAAGCAAATAATGGAAATGGTTGAAAATTCAAAGCTCCAAGTTTGCAAAATCCTCCTCAGGATTGATATTAAGCCATTCCTGTGGAGTTTAATACATCCTTGAAGCAATTTGATGCATGATTTCTAAACATAAGGTATGCACTCAAGATTTTGGGTGACATAGGTTCAGCTCAATCTTTTTGTTCCAATTTTTGTAAAGTTATTACCACAGTGGGATGTCTGCCTGTGAACCCAGCACAAATAAGTGCTTTGCTGATCTGGAAGGGGCTGCCAGCTTGGGAAACTCAGACTTTCAACAACAGTAGGGAATTCACAAAGAAAAAATGCTCAAGCATGACAGCTCATGTGAGATTACAGTATCATGTAAAAAGGTCCCAAATCAGTGTCAACAGAAGGAAAAAAAGTAATTCATTGTTCAGGTCCTGTTACATTAAACGTTTTATCCTGTGTGTGTTTAGTAGAATGCCTGTAAACACAACGCGCAAGGGATGTTATGATCAAGTTAGGAACAGTTTGCTTTTAAGAAAACTGACAACAACCTATCCAAACCCGATGGTGGTATCCAGGGGTGGTGGCATTCGCCAGGGTCTTCCGGACAAAACATGTAAAGCCGAGGGACGGCTTTGGGGTATTTCCTGCTCTGAAACACCAGGGGCAGCATTTGCTGCGGATTAAGCGAGCGGGACTCGCAGCGCAGCCCCGCAGCCAGCTGCCTCTCACCCCGAAAAAGAGAGATCAAACCACAGACCGAGCGAGATGCTGTTTGGCAAAAAAGTGAATCTTAAACCTCTCAAGTTAAAATGAAAAAAAAAAAAAAAAAGAAAACCTTTGTTTTGAAGGCTCAGTAATTGAGTTCTACAAAATCTTGTAAGAGAGAGAACTCATCCTAGCTGCCTTGGTAGCTTCCGGAGCAGCACTATGGATTTCATATTCCCACAGCCACTTTGAAAATCCCAGCCAAGCTGTCATTTAAAATACCCCTGTTTATTCTCCATGAGATTGGTTTGTTACTGTTGCACATGTGTTCTGTGACTGACCCTCCTAAACACAGCAATAACATTGAGCGGTAAAGAACAAATAAAAGCCTAAGTGAGGCCTGAAGCAAAGGTAACATTGTCTATTATTTTACAAACATTATAATTTCATTTTCCAGCTGTGCCAACCCATTGTTTTCAACAGATGCAAGTAACTGCTATGTATCAAATAATAACCCACTCTTCCTCAGTTGTTCAAGGTTAAACAAACAAACAAAAAAAATCTCTTTTTCCTGTTAGCAATAATGCCTTCCTCTGAAGGTAGCACATCCCTAAGACCGCTACCCCAGACCTCGTCCCTCAGCAAAGACTCAAAGCCTTTGCAGAGGCAAACATGAGTCTGAACATGCTGGGGGCTCAGGATCTCACTGAGCCAGGTCCTGGAAACTCACATGTTGCAGCAAACCTTCATGCAACAAACATGAAGGTTTGTTGCAACGTGAAAGAGATGGGGGTCATGAAAGCAGGGGCTTTCATATTTCCCATATGTCCAATGCTGTGTATCTTTTATAGTTTGGGGAGTTCTCCAGGAATGTGTCATTTCATCATTAGCATTCAAAGTATTTATTTACGTGACCTTGGAAGGCAATAAAACCACCTGAGAGGGTTATCGTCAGCTCATCCTCAGCTTAATGCTCTCAGGTATGCTGTGATGAAATTGTGCATTTTTCTGATTCGACCCATTGCAGAACTGAATGAGAAGATGCACCCATGTACCAAGGGCTGTAGCTTAGTACAAAAAGACGTTAGAGGATTTCCATCAGGGATGTGTGTCTGCGTGCTTGGGGGGCCATTTTTATTCCCAGAGGGATTTGGGAATTTGGCTAATGCAGCCACTGTAGTACAACAGCATATTGCTTTAATAAAGGCGGCCAGCTCCCAGCTATTTCTGCATCCTCCTTCACAGCTCACCTACAGCAACACGCAGAACCTGACGGCTGCCAGTGCCAGTTGCAGCAAGGCCAGTTCCACGGGCCAGATCTCGCAGTCTAAAACTGCCCTGCTCTAAATAGAGGAGCCGGGCGAGAGAAGCACCAAGGCTGCGGCTTTCCTGGGGAGAAACCACAGTGCCGGCGCTACGTGACTTGCCCCGGACACCCAAGAAGCTCCTGTCAGCGCGCGGAGCTCCCGCATCCCGAGCCTGACCTCGTGTCGTGCGCTCGTCCCGTGCATGCGAGCGCCCTAGAAGGCACCGCTTGTTTTTCTACCGTCCGTTCCAGAGAAATCCAGCTGGTAAGAGGAGCGCAGCGCCGTGATTTATTTGAGAACTCACTCCCTCGTACTCGCCTGAAGGTCTCGCCGCCGGCAGAAGAGGGAGAGCGCGGGAGGCTGCGCTTCTCGGCGGCCGCTCCGCTCCGCTGCGCTGCGCGCCCGGCTCGGCACTCAGGTACAGAGCGAGGAGGGGAGCGGGGATTTCCTCGGCTTCCTCCCATGCACATACCTCCCGGAGAGCGGCGGCGGCAGCCCGACTCCCCTCGGCGGCCGCTGGGAGGCTCCGCGCATCGCCCCGGCCGCGCTCTCCCTCCGCCGGTGACACCCGCCCCCCGCCCCCGCAGCGCCCCGCTCCGCGCCGCGCCGCGCCGCGCCGCACCGAGGGGCCGCGGGCAGCGCCGGCACCGGCAGCGCCGACAGCCCACAGGCAACCACCCGCCCGCCGAGCCGGGCATGGAATATACAAAAACACAAAGGAAAAGTGGCCGCTGGACTGTTCTGGGGGCAAAATGCTGGAAGTTTGTAAGTGCAACTCTCCGTTTGTAATTACTGTCTGAAGAGGGGCTGGGTGGGTTTTTTCCCCCCCTCCTCTTCCCCTTTCCTCCTCCCCTCCCTCCTCCGTGCTTTTCTTGAAACTGTACTTGAAACTATTCAATATCTGGGAGTATAAGGGAAAGTACGCGAGAGGAGCTCTTTGCCTGGGTCCGTAGCTTTCGGCTTAATGCTAAGGGGGGAAATGAGCACTGAAAGCAATACGGATTTACCCAGTGGCTGGATTAAGTGAAGGCGAAGCGTGGTCTGGAAGTCCACTGACTGACATTGTTCCGGACCGGGGGATCCGTCTCTCTGATTTTCAGAGGAACTACAGTGTAGCGGCAGCCAGCCGGACACAGTCACACGCCGGAGAGTGGCCAGCAACGAGCGGGCGAGAGAAACGAGAAAGCACAAAGACTAAACTAACCCGAGCCGCCTCCTCCTCCTCCTCCTTCCCCGGCTCTTTATTTGCACATTTACTAAAGACTTAAAAAAAAAAAAAAAAAAAAAAAAAGGAAAAGGAAAAAAAGAAAGAATCCCCCCAACAAACCCACTCCACCAAACCTACGGGATTTTTGGTCCGCCGGGGGTTTCTCCGCACCGCCGAGCACGGCAATGCCTTAAATTTCCACTTCAAGGAATAACCCCCCCGCCCCGCGCCCCCGAAATAAAATAAACCCAATAAACCTGCCAAGTCTCACTCATTCCCGAGGGAGAACTCCTCCGTCCAGGGATTCATTTTGGAAGCAGAGGCTCGCTTTATTTTTTTTTTCACCTTTCTCCCCCGGCGGAGCCCCCTCCGTACCCCCTCCCCGGGCGCCCCTTGGCGGGGCTGCCTGGCCCCGACCCCCGCCCCTCCTGCCGGCCGATGCTGGCGCAGCCCTAGCGACCCCCGCCCCCGATCTGTCAACCCCTGCGGGCCGTCACCGCCTGGGGCCGGGCGGGGTGGGCTGGGGCGCGGGGCTGACCGCCCTCCGCCCCGCCGCCAGCCCCCGGGCTCGGGCTCCCGCCGCTGCCCCCGCCTCTCCCCGCCACCCCCGCCCTCCTCCATGCGGCAGTGAGGACCGACCCATCCGGAGGGCCAGGACCGGCAGCCAGCGATGGGCGACACGGCTCCCCCCCAGGCCGCGGGGCTGGGGGCCGGGCTGCTGGGGGGGGGCCCGGCGGCGCCCCGGGTGCACAGCGCCATCGTGGAGCGGCTGCGGGCCCGCATCGCCGTCTGCCGCCAGCACCACCTCAGCTGCGAGGGGCGCTACGAGCGGGGCCGCGCCGAGAGCTCCGACCGCGAGCGGGAGAGCACCTTGCAGCTCCTGCACCTCGTGCAGCAGGGCCAGGGCGCCCGCAAGGCCGGCAAGCACCCCAAGGCGGCCGCCGCCGCCGCCCCCTCCGCCGCCGCCGGCGCGGCGCCCCCGGACTACCACCAGCACCTCCTCGGCAACGGCGGCATCAACGGGGAGCAGCCGGCGGGGGAGCAGCGCGCCTCGGCGCTCCTGGCGGTGAGTCACAGCGCCCGCTGCCGGCGGGGAGGGGCGCCGCGCCGGGGACCCCCGCTCGCTCCCCCGGGGCGCCCGCCCTGCCCGCACCGCCCCGCCGTGCGGGGCCAGCGCCGTGCGGGGCCAGCGCCGTGCGGGGCCAGCGCCGTGCGGGGCCAGCGCCGTGCGGGGCCAGCGCCGCGCACCGGCACCGCGTCCGCGGGCAGCCCGGCTCGGCACGCCGGGCCTCCCGCACCCTGAGGTGGTCCCTTGCCGGGCGCTGGACCCCCGCCACGGCGTGGAGGGTGCGAGGAGCGCTGGGCAGGTCTGCCCCGGCGCCGAGCGGGGGGCGAGTGTGCGCCTCGAAGGGATTTTGGGATTGCTTGGGGTGTTTTCCGTTTGGTTGTTTTTTGTTAGTTTGTTTGTTTCTTAAATCGTGTTGTGGTCCTAAAAGCCTCTGCCATCGCCCTGCCAAGGCGGTGACAGCTGCATCCCTGAGGAGGGCACCGGCGGCCGGCGCTCTCCGCGCGTCCCTGGGCAGGGGTGAAAAGTAGCGCTAAAGTATCGCCCGTGTTGAGAGTTGCCCCCCCGCTGCCCCTCTTCATCCCGTTCATCAGAGGTTTCAGGCATCTATTTTCGCTCAGTTCGCGGCCGGGCCCCTCGAACTCGGATAGCGACTCGGCCCGGGGCAGTGGTCAGTGCCGAGAGCCCTGCAGGTCAGCTCCGAGCTCCGGCGTCACCAGCGATGTTCGGGTTGTTATTGTCACCCAGTGTGTTTCGCGGAGCAGAGTTACGAGAGTTTTCCAGGCACTGCCGCTTTGTAAATGATACGTTGACCTTTTTCAATTGGAAATTGCTCCGAACATGTCAAGGAGGCGAAGCCGTGTCTCCTCTTACTTATTACGAGCAGTCAGCGCCCCACGCTTTTGAAGGCGTATGCTGCGCTGCGCTGCGCTGCCTCCCTCTAATTCTCGGCACACATGCGAAACATTGAGAGAGGAATGACTGCGTCCTGATAGGCCCGTGGCTGCTATTCGAACAGCTGAAAATAGATCGCTCCCTCTGCTCCAGACATCAAACTTATCTTTCTTAGTGCCTGACGTATGCTAAGACGGTACCTTTGTGGTCGTTTCTCCCTTCTTACCCGGGAGTTCGCTGCGGTGCGTGGATCGACGTTTGGGGCTGCGTTACTCAGCATCATTTGTGAGGGTGATGATGTAAGCGTTAAATGCGATAACATTGTGTCCGAGGGGAGTTTAGGCGCTTCGACCTGACTCAATGTTCAGATTAAATCTCCCACATTCCTCCTCACAATCAAGAAAGCCATTATCTTATTTTTCCAGTGTGTATTAATGTAGTGCTTTGCACTTGCTTTATGGGAAAAAAAACCACAAACAACTTTTGCCTAATAATGTATGTCCCAGAAAAAGTCACTTTCTGGAATCAGGGGACAGGCCTATGTAGGTTTTTTGTTGTTGTTGTTTTGTTTTCAAATTTTTTTTACTAGTTGTTACTATTATTATGAAATATCTGGAGACAGCTGTTTGAAAATGCTAAATGAAAAGCCTCCAAAGAAAATATTGAAAGATTTTCATGTCCTAAGTGCAGAGAGATTGTGCTTGTTTCTGAAATACCACTAATAACTGTTAACCTGCTCCTTGCTGGAGATGCTGTGCACGGCCCTCGCTCCACCTTGCATGTTGCGTTACGTCCCAGAAAACTCCACACACAGGTGTCCTTGACAAGCGAAAGGTCTGACCAAGTCCCCATTGTTTTTGCATGCTAGCGGTCAGTAATCCTGCTGACAAGGTGTGTGACTTCAGTGAGCATGACGTTTGGGGCCCTGAACTGTGTTCCGACACTGAAGAAACGCTGGCTCATGAAGCAGCACTGTTGTAATGATATCACTGCACATCGCTGATCCTCCCACTCTGTGCTTGACACAGGAATTCCTCATTTGGTGCTGTGGTCAGACTGCCTAATTAAGAAACAGAGAAAGGCAGCAGTTCAAAGTCACGTCTTTGTGTCATGGAAATACATGTTCCCCTTACCAAGAGCTTCTTAGAACATTGTTGCAAATATTAAAAAGGAAATGCAAAATGCACGTGTCTAAGTGGGATGAATTCAAGTGGCTGAGGGTCATATATCAGGTAGTACAGCATTGTGCTCCTGTTCTTGAAAACTCAGAGGGCAGGAGTGGACCAAGAAATAATAGGGTCTTGCTTTTCCTTCAGCCACAGCTGGAGAAGGAATTTGCTCTGCCTGTTATTCCAATGGTACTTGAAGAGGAAGGACAAGGCAGACTAAGCCTGTTGCCCTGTGCATTATAAATGGGTGGCAAGAGAACAATCTCTAAGCAGAATTCATCCTCTGTGGGGTGTTTCCCAAGAGGAAATCCAGTGGAAGCTTATACACACTATTCCTCTAATTCCAGATTTTTTCCTCAGAGCACATCTGACGTGCACAGGGTCCCACAACAAGGGGCAGCTCTGAGCTCCAGTTGTGGCAGGTACAGCTTTGGCACAAGGAAACATAAAGACAGGAGTGTTGGTGTGAGTCTCACATTGAGCATGTGAGACCGGACACCTTTCTGACTCCAAGGTGAATGTAAAGTTCCACCTGCCTTGGTCTAAGTCCACCACGTAAAAAACCCCACACCTCCACGCAGATAAGTGCAAAGGCAGTCATAACTCTCATTGGGGCATTCTGGCTATCAGGACACTCTTTGCAAAACCCAGGGCTGTTTCTTTTGCTTTGCAGGTCCCACTGCTCTTGTTACATGTGTGCCTGCAATTTTTAGTGGCATTGGATGGGTCATTTACACAGTTGGACTCAAGAGTAAATATTTGACATTCAGTAACATTTGAAACAACGTACACTTGAACATATCAAAGAGCTTAAAGTGATTATCTGACATTGTTGATACTATTATTTGATAATTATCTTTTCCCAGTGGAGAGTTTAAAACTGGCAGAAGAGAGAGTTTTTAGCAGGGCTTGGTTTGGGCTTAATTTGACAGTGCTACTTTGCTTTTTGAGAAAGTATCTTTGGCAGCAGCATTTACTAATTGGAGATTGGGGATCAGATTTTTTAGCTGGACCAGTGGATGTGGGTGTGTGTGAAGGAAAAATTTATTGTTCAGGACATGGCTAGGGAAGCTTTTTTGCTTTCTGCCTCCCTGCATTTTCCAAGAGCTGACATTTGTTTATTTATACGGTGGTGTTACTTTTCATGGTGCAGAGTGGAACAGATAAAATATTCTGTCTTTGTTTTATACATACATCTATATGTATGTTATGCCCTCCAGCACTTAGCTGTTTATACTATTTATATTATATATAAACAGTTAGCTCTGAAGGGCATTCCTCAGTGGCTTAAGCACTGAACTGGTAATACCGAAGTTCTTGTGCTGCAGTTTCAAGTCTCCATCAGTCAATTTGTTCCATCGTTCTTCTGACTTAGGCTGAGTCCTGCTCATTTTGCTCTGTGCAAGCCGAGAACTCTGTCTCATGGGCACTGTTGTGTTATTCAGGTCAGGTTCTTTCATTGCAGCCACCACACCGGTGGCTGTGAGTGTATTAAGGGATGTTTGTCATCAGTCACAGGTGACTTGTTCTACTTTCACCTATCTCAAAGTTGTGCTGTATTTGTCATTATAAGAATTAATTTAAAATAATAATGAAATATATTAGTATTTTCTGTACTTGGAAAAGTGACTGTGAAAGGGGTCTGCTCCTCAGATGTAGTCTGCAAGCAGGTGAAAAAAAGAAAAGGGAAAACAATCCCATAAAGGTGATGTATCCAAGAAAGAGGGGAATGTGTTAATTGTTCCTGCTCCCCTAAATTCTCATCAACAGCTGTACAAATCTAGAAGAGTCAATGGGTTTGTTCCAGTTCCCTGAGGACCTCAGTGGAAAACAGTGTTGCCTGACTGGTATCAAGAGCCAAGGTTGACTTGTAAAACCTCAATTTAGGCAGTTATTTTATGTGGAGATCCTGAATTAATTTCCTTAGGACTTTTTTTTTTTTTTTTTTTTTAATGATCCACACTGTGCTTGCCGAGGTTTGGCCTCATGTGCTAGCATTAAAGATCCCTGAGTATTTTTAAAGGAATGACTGTGCTGTACTGTCTTTGCCCAAGTTTGCACTTAACCCCTCTCCCAAGCTTTTTGCTGTGTTTGCTAGTTGACTGCCAGGGTACCCTGCAAAAATACCTTCATTTTCTGGTTGTGGATGTATGTAACTTTTGGAAGTGGTCTGAAGCAAGCAGTATAAAGTGACCAGCTGTGTGGTGAAGTGATGTTACAATATAGTGAGCACAAGTGGATTAAAGCACAAACCATCCTGCAAAACTAGAGTGGGATCTTGTGCCTGACAAAGTTTAGTGCCAAAGCAATGAAATGTTCTGTTTGCGAGGTGAAGGACCACTGTCTGCTACTTGGGCTTCTGCAGTAGTGAAGCTGTGTTCTGATAAAGCTAATTTATGTAGCCAAGTCGGGTAAAATGAAGTGTTACATTGTCTTTGTGGGTAGAAAACATTGATCTGCTGTCATGGGCCCTCTGGCCTGCTGGGAGAAATTTGTTTAGGATGGACATGGGCGCTGTTTAAAATCTTTGTTCCCCTCAGCCATGAGAATGTTTTCCAAACTAAAATCAAGAAGATTCCTTGGAAGCTGCATAAAAGCTATATTTAATGAAAAGTTCAGAAAGTGAATTTGTTAAATTTACACTAGTGTAGGAGCCTCTTCAGCCTTCGCACTCCCACCAAATCATTTGCCCCATTTAAAGCTTCTTAGGCTTTGAATACATCTAATGAAAGTCTCCTCCATTCTGAAACTGTTTATACAGGCTGTTTCCACCACCAAACTTGCTGTAGGTAGTGAGCAGAGGAACAGTGTCTCTTACTGGACTTGATGTGCTCTCCAAGGCCAACTTGAGCACTTTTTAACTTTCCTGGCTATTACTGCATGTTCTCTGATAGAGTTCTTGCATCCCCTGCAGTACTCAAATTGAGCCCCTTGTCTGTAGCGCCACAACAAAGGAAAGTGATATACAGCTTCTGTTTGTCCTGTGCTGAGAAGTGTGCCTCCAGCAAAAATGTTGGCTGCTCTGTGGGGAAATCTGAACCTTAGAAAAGCATGTCTGAGTCAGAGAAGCTGTTTTGCAGAAACTTTGACTTGCATCACTATTAGTACTTTCCCCTCACACTGCTTGCAGAAGGTGTATGCGAGGCTCAGTTAGGTTGCAGTGACCAAAAAATCCCCAGCAGCTAGGTTAGTCAGCAGGTTAAGAAAGGCCACAGCATGCCTCTGTTCTTCTTCCTAACTGCTGTCAACAGTCCCTTCTACCAAGATACCATCTTCACAGTCTTGTAGTCTGCCTTTCTCATTAAGTCTGTTGGCTTATGAAACTGAAACTTAACCATGTCTCATTAATGGAAAAGAAGTGTTCCATCCCGGTCCCTTTGGCAACTTTGGGAAGGGTAGTATCTCCACTGCTCCATTTATATTGCCCTTCCTATGTGGTATAAGAGGAGCTGGATGCTGGCAAGCTGCTCCAGCTAACAAAGCACTGATACAGAGGTGTCAGCTCTGCCAGGAAGTGTCTCTGTGACCTTGCACGTGTCCCCTGCTGTGCCACTATTTCTCCTATAGCCTTAAGCTCTTCAGGTGGCACTGCCTCACTAGCACATGGGACCTTGGTTTCTGCAGAAGGCTCAATTCTACATGATAATGACCTAATAGCATCACATCTATGGAGTTCAGGCAGGTGATTAAAGCAACCACTATACAACACTTTGGAGGGTACAGAATCAGCTCATGGTGCCTAGAAGAGCTTTAGGCGCCTGGCTTCTCTGAAGAGAAGAGGAATAAGGTCTTTGCTCTTTAACTTCTCTCCAGTGTCCATATGTCAGCATTCCCTTGGATGCCTTCCCAGTGGTGGTACTCCCAGCAGCAGCAGGATGAGGCTGATGGGATTCATGACAGGTCTTTGTTTGCCATGAATCTTAATCCGTGTCTGTAAACCTGAAACGGGTCTTACCCATATCACACTGCTTCAGTTTGGAACAGCTTTGAGCAGTGAAAAAAAGCAGTGGTCTTGGCTGCAGAAAAGGAGTTGAATGAGATTTGGATCACATTTTCAACTTAACAGTAATAAGAGACAAATTTTTTTCTGGACTTTTTTCAGTTTGTTTTGTTTGTTTATTTGTTTGTGGGGTTTTGTTTTTGTGGGGTTTTTATTTTTAAACAAAAGTATAAACTATTATGTCCTGGATTTCCATTGGAAGGCTTCCCATAGACACTTGAGAGCCAACTTGTGAATTTGTTATACCTTGTCAGGTTCTTACAAAGTATTATTAGATGCAGTTTATCAGCCCATAATTGTAATGAAGTGGTAACACCAATACCTAAAACAAAATACCTGCAACCCTCAAACAACAGTCTTTAGGTGAGCATGCTGTAAACTAAAAAGTCAGTGTTTCTACTCTGACTCTAGGATCTATTCAACAGATTATTCCTGTTATTTCATTTCCATAAACCTTGGTTTCCTTTATGAAAGGTACTATTTATCATCTTTGTAAAGTGCATTGAGATCTGGGAGTGAGTTTTATGGCTCAGAAGAAATTCATTATTGATGGAGCCTATGACAGGAGTTTTGAATGTTTGTGTTTGCAAAGCCTTTGAGGTGCATTCAAATCACATTTTCAGCCTTTGACCCACAGATATAAGTACTGGAAATGCAAACCTGACTGAGTATTTCTTGCTTTACTTGCTCTTGGTCCTGCATCATTTTGTACTCAAATTAGTCTCCCAATTAAGTTGTCTGTGTCCAAGTTTCATGTACTTGATGCTTCAGCAAACTGGGAGAAAAGTGGAACTGGAACTGAGATCATATACGCTATTGATCAGCTAGCTCTCTGTGAGGCTGCACCTGCACACCAGTGCTAGCAGGTGGGAGCTACCTTGTCCTGCATGTGTTGCCTCTCATCTGGTAGTAATGAAGGATAGTTTGCATTTATGGATTAGGGTGGGAGAAACAAAAATATTTCTTAATTGAGTAACTTCCACAAAATTCCAACACACTTATTGAAAAATTATAATTTATTTTAGTTTTAATTTGAAAATATCTCCTGCCTGTGGTTTCACAGGTTTTGGCATTTCCCTGAAGAAATTCCTTTTCAGAAATGGCTCCTGTAGCTATTTTTATCTGTGTCACTCAGTTATAATTCTGATGCTCTTGCAAGCACAGCTGAATCAAGGTGCAGAGAAATTAGTACCAATTAGGAATTGACATGAACGTGCTTCTGACAAGTGAGGATGCAGATCTTGCAAACATGTTTACCTGCTGCCTGAGCCTGAGGCTGGCTGAAAGACCTGGTAAGATCCTTAACAAGCAGATGAAACACCAAGAAGGTTCATCATAGCTATTCTGTTTTGAAACAAAACATGCTATTGTGCAAGAGCCATCCCTGTGGTACCCTGGCTTTATTACAGAGCTCTGCAGCCACCTCCCTAGAGTAGATGTTATACAAACACCCAGTGAGAATTGAGCCCTTCCCTGTATAGCTTAGGGCCTCAAGAGACAAGATAGACAAAGAATGGAAGGAGGAACAGAAGCACAGAAAGGTCAAGTGTCTTACCCAAGGTCAAACAGCAGGTCAGTGGCAGAACTGGGAATGGAGCCCAGATTTCCTGACTCTTAGTCTGGCACTCCATTAATCATCTCTTTGCTTTGTGTTCTGTGGCCTGTTACTGTCCATAGGAAATGTGAGGATACTTTCCAACAGCTTCAGAGTTACTTTTTAGTTTTGGAAACTATTGATCATCAGCACATTATTGAGATCAAGAGGTTATGTACTGGACTCTTGTACATGTACATGCAGTAGAGAATTCAAAACTAAGTGCTCTAGGTATTGGTTTCATTGCAGGACACTGAAAAGCCATATTTCATAATCGCAAATGTTTCTTCTAAGTCAGATTTTTAAAGTCTTTTTTTCCCTTACATTGTGTACAAAGTGGTTTGTTTTTACAGCATTACACATCACAGTTGAACTCCTATATTGGTGCTTGCTCTATAAATTATTTCTTCCTTGAAAATGAGTTACAACACTTATTTAGTTCAGGGCTTTTCTTCTCCATGGAATTTGCCAATGAAACAGTCAGAAAACCAGATAGTTAATAGTCCTGAGACAGTGGTGATTCTTACTTGTTTTCATTCCTCACTGTATGATATATTCAGGTTTTGAAGTCTTTCAATGGATTATCTTGATCACAAAATTAATTATACCTCAGATTTTTTTTCTTCCCAAAAATTTTGACTTGAGGCGAAACTCTGGCTACTGTAGTAATGACTTTCCGAGAGTTTCTTGTAAACAATAGTAAAATCATTTTCTTATAGTCATGGCAACAGTGTTTAAGCAATGAGCTTACTGAACATAATGTGCACTGTCTCCACTGAATAGCTATTGCAGGATTGAAGCGTATGCTGCTCATTTTTGGAGGACTCAGGGACATAAATTATTCAGCAAAACAACACTGCTTCAGAAAGCGTCTTTGAAATTGTTGCATTTTGTACTAGCCAAAGAAGGATTATTATTTGTGCTGATGGGGCTGTGTTTAATTACTGCACAACACTGTAGTCTTTGGACTAGGTGTGCTCCCACTGAATATAAGGTTGTCTCTCTCAAATCATTAGAGAACTGTGCTACCTGTCAGCAGGGTCATGCTTCACCTAGTAATGTTTGCTGCCATGGAGGGCAGAATGGCTCAAGAGGATGCATCCTGCACATATCCATGGTGATAGAGTTGGTAACCAGGTGCAGAAGGAAGAATTTGGTTTAACGAACAGGGATTTTACTCCAGAAGGGCTGTTCCTTTCCTAAGCCCAGAGGATCACCTGGATTCCTATTCAGTGGGTTAGGGAGGCACCTTGGAGAGTGGGTGACTTCACAGGAAGTTTCAGAGTTGAACCGCAAGAGAAGAACCTGTCTCTGAATTTTTTGTTTATTTTGTTTTTATATCTCTCTCATTCAAATAACTAGACCTGGAGGAAAGACCTTGTTGGCAACAGTTGTTGTTCTGGGATGAGTCATTCCACCAGATTTTAGAAATGCCACCCCAGTGACAGTTGGCAAAAATGCTTCTTGGGCTGTTCAGTTTATGTTTTTCACTTTGGAAAATCAGACCGTTTATTTAGGGTTATGTTGCTTTAGAAACCATCTCCCGACACTCCAATTCCTTCCCTTCCCCTTCCCCTTCCTCTTTCCCTTTCCCTTTCCCCTTCCCCTTTCTCTCTCTCTCCTCTCCTCTTTTTCTCTCCCCTCCTCTCTTTCCCTTTTTTTTTTCCCTTTTCATCACTGCTGTGGTATCTCAACACCTGCGTTTTTTAGTCTTGATTCTGATCTGATTTGCCCCTCCTGAAAAGGCCTATGGGAAATTCTATGGACTTGGCACTGTTGAACATCAACCTAATGCAGGATCAAGCTTTTTGTTTTGGGGCATTATGCTAGTCTATAGACAATTATTTTGTTTTCCAAAGAAATGCATTGTCTCTGCTTCTCTGAAAGCTTTTGGTTCAACATGCTTCCAAGCTAGATACACTTGGTCTTCAACATGCAGCTGCTTACCTCTATGGCCCAGTTCCCGGAAACAGTTATGCATGTGCTTAATTGTGCACACATGGGTAATCGCACTGAAATCAAGATGTGTCGAATTAAGCAAGTCTAGAAATATTTGCAGGGTTTGGTCTTTGTTCAACAAACAGGCCTCAGCCTGGCTGAAGTCCACAACATGCTACAAAAAGAATCCAAATTCAGAAGTAAGTAGTTTATTAATTATCAATTGACTTACTTCCTTAAACCAGTTAATTCTGTACTTTTAAAAACTACTTTTCATTTTTCCTGAAAATCCAACTGCTCTTCCTTTCACACTCATTTTTGCTCCTCATTCGTCTCCCATCAGACCTGAGCTGCCAGCCACATGATCCCGTTTCATAACGATTTGAGTTCTGACGTTTCTTTTTTCCTATCAACTTTGTGTATTACCATAATGGTTCCTAGGACATATTTTGGCCAGCTTTTAGGGAGAGAGAGAGAGTATGACAGTGTTTCAGACCTTCATTTAGAAGTGCAATATTAAATATAATCCTTATAATTATAGCACTGCCACTTGGACCACTGTAGTTCAGGCTATGTCAATATGTCGTCAAAAGCTCTCTTTCCCAGGAGCTGGAACTCAGTCATGTTGATTGAATTGAAATTTGATGGCCAGCAGCTGCAAACACACTCTGGCCCCATCCCCCCACCTCCCTGCTTTTTTTTCCCTTTTACCACAAAATCCTCTTGCTTTCCGTCAAAGTCGTGAGTTGAGAGAACAGAGATAATGGCTGATTCAGTTATTCTGAGCCAACCTTTTGGGTAAGTCTAGGCTGTCCTTCTAGGGGTACCTGAGGCAACCTGAAGGTACAATTTACTGTCTGTGTGGATGGTGAATCGGAGAGCACAGCTCCAGCTTCAGCATGAAGGCCATCCTCAGACTGGGTGTGACCATCCTCCATGTAGGAGTTCTTATAATGCCATAAGTGTCACTCTCAGCAACCATGGAAGCTGCAGATGTGCCTGGGCTGTGAGGCTGCTGTGTGAGCAGGGCTGGGAGCACCACAGTCCTCTCCCCTCTCATCGCCTTGGTCAAGCACCATACAGACCTTGCTATTCATCTACACAAGAGCATCAGGACGAGGGTAATTCCCAGCAGCAGTTTATGCTGCAAGTTTAACACAACTTTTTTAGCCCTAGGGGACTGGGGAATAAAAGCCGGCTTTGAACTGTGGGGAAAAAAATTGGTATCCAGTAGTTGTATAGCCTGATCCTGTCATTTTTTTGGTGTTTAGAAACCAAAACAAACCTCCAGCATTCATAATATGAGATATCCAGGTTTTGAAAATTGCCACTTGCTAATACACAGTAACTACATTTCATAAAGCCCTTTAGCCCATGTATTTACAGGTGGACCAGAATAGCTCTGCAGAAGGTAATCCAGTTCCTTGAGTAAACAGTGTGTACTTCTAAAACTTTCTGTATAAACCAACCATATGTAAGGCCTTTGACATACATTTGAATCACACACAATATATCTGAGGGACCCTGCTAGGGCCAGGATGGCTAGTGAGGTCGATAACGCCCTTGCTAGTGCACTGGATGTGTGTTCATTCTGTCATGCCTGTGAAGGGTAACTGCCTTTTGATGATAGGTGTGCCATAAGGGCCGTTTACTGCAATGGACTATCGTGGTTCTTGCAGCCTTCTCCCAGGACATACTGTCTGTGCTTGGGTCTCCCAGGTTGTCATCAAAGCACAGGCTCTTTGACACAGTTCAGAAGGACTCTTCACCACAGCCTCACATTGTGACTTCTGGTCACAAAAGGCACACTCATCCTCTTACCCTGGTGCAGTCCTTCTCTGTCATCCCCCTCCTCCGCTTCCCAAAGCTATTACCCATTCTTCCTCCTCCACATTCACCCCTCTCTCACCTGAGCTATGGCCCTCCCTTCTCTCCTTTCATGCTCCTGACACTGCTTCATGTTGTTTTTCTAGCTTGGAAAGGCCAGAGGGCCAGGCTAAAAGAGAGATGCTGAACACATGTTTTCCACATGCTCTCCTCATTTTCCCTCGTACTGCTTCTCTAGCTGTCTTTCTCATTTTACTTCAACTGGAAATCTGATGACCACAAGTGTATTCCCTCCTTCTTCTCATTAGTTTTATAAAGGACGATCTCAAAGGTCCTGTGTCATTGTCATAAGAAAGTTAGAGCAAAAACTTCTGTGAGTTGACAAGGCTCTTGTAGGTTCTTCAGCCTCTCACCACAGGCCATGAGTGCTCACAGACTGGGCATGCAGTTCTGAATGCTCAGGCTCCAGTTCAGAAAAATACTTAAAGAATATGTGTGATGTTAAACATATGAGTAAATACTTTCCGGGTTGAGTGCTGCTTCCTTGAAGTGGACCCCATCTTGGAGAAGGCATCTTTATTGGTCTGATTCAGGAAATACTTAAGAGTATACCAAAGTTTTGAGAATAGCAGTACATTCACTGTCTTGTATTTTTAATGACTCTTAAATAGGGCTAGGTGGTGTGGGAAAGGCAGAAAATGTGGAGGCTCTCCTGGTCACCCTTTACATTTTGACTCATGCTACAGAATCTGGAGTGTCTCTGAACTCTAAATAAATTTTGATAGTGCTGCTGCCTGTATGCCTCTGTAATGTTCTATAATGTGTTTGCTTGCCCATGTGCAAATTATTTAAAGCAACTACAATTAAATGAAGAGCAATTATGTCTTAGAAAAGAAATTTTCTTACAGAGTTAGAATTATTTCTATAACTGTGATTGATAGTGAGTTGGATCCTTGAACTCCTGGATTCCTCTCCTGCATCCCAATGATCAATCTTGGAACAGCTAGGAGTCCAAATCTTTTTTACTTATAACATCTAGGCATCTAGTCTTCTCTGTAGTGAATTGAAACCACAGGGAACTGGACATCTAATTGTATTTTTGAATCTCAGCCTAAAATCTCTGGAGACCTTTGGAAAACATATCCCTATGAGATTTTGCTTGAGTCAAGAATACAGACTGGAACCATTGCTCACAAAAAAACACTGACATGTGACATCATTGCATCAGTCAATGAGTCATCCATCAGTGCCAGAGGTCAAAGTATTCCTTGTATTTGCCTAAGAAGTGGTTACCTATTTACTTTCTGAAATTACGCTTGTAGTACTAACTTGACATTTGGGTTTGCTGTAGAGTGAAAACACTATTTTTAAATGCCTTGTACAAAGACAGGCCTTGTTGATTCTTGAACAGTTAGAAATACTAGAGAATAAATGTAAAAGGCCCATTTCCTTCCTTCCAAGTATGTGTGATCTAGGAAAAATCCCAAACTGTGCTAGTAAGAGACAGTCCAGTCTCTTTTCTTGCCAGTGATTTAACTCTACTCCTTCAGAGAAGGATGAATTATTATCATCGCCTTGTGATCTGCCACTGTTTCTGCTTTCTATTTGTTTTGGCTTTTCTTTCTTTAGATGTATTACTGAAAATATATTAAAAAAACTGAGGGCAATAATTTATTGAAAAGGAGTTTACCTGTAAACCCCTGTAAACCTGTAAGGGACTCTAGGCATACCACATGCAGGAAGATTCCAGCTGGAAAATCCAGTATTGATGCTGGAACTGTCTCTCAGGCTCATGGGTGCCTGATCCTTGCAGCGTGCTGGGATGCCTGGACTTCCCAGTACATGTAGTAAGCATTGATCTTAATGGTGTGTTAGAGACCAGTGCTGGAAGCTGAGGGCAGAGCAGAGCTGAAGGGCTGAGGAAAAGAGTGAAATTTTGCTGTCAGTGCCTGAGTGTCTCTCTCTGTACAACCTATGACATGTAAGCAAAGGAAGCTTGAAAAAATTACCCTGGGACTAGGAAAGCAAATTGGTACAGAGCAGGATAGTCATCCTTTCAAGGAGTAGAAAAATTATTTTTGTTATTTTTCAAGGAAAACTCTATTGATCCAATTTGACCAACTCCACTGCAGCAGTGGAACAGGAGCCAAGTGGCCAGATCTCCTGTGTTATGAGCCCTATTACAAACCATTCAGATGTCTAAGATTTGTACTTTCCATGTCTTGATACGCTTTTTTTCCTCAGATCAGGATTTCTCCCTCAGCACTTAACCCTTCTTTAGCTGTCACCTTTTCTACTTTACAAACCTCTCCATGTGTGCACTTCAAAGACTGTGTGGGCACCAACTTAATGTGAGTGCTTTGTAGGGGAGTCCAGAGCCATTGCCTCTCATGGGAGCAAGGAGCTACCTGTTAGGACTTGGCTTCTTCTGAAATGATCTGTAACGGTACAAGATTACAGGAGCAATGGACTTGAAAGCAAAACAAAGCTGCCTATAGCAAGAGATGTTTTAAGTCCTGCATGAACAACTGTGCTGATTAGAGTCTCTTCTAACCCTCTCTTATCTAATCTAATCTAATCCAATCTAATCTAACACATCAGTATCTTTACTGCATTTATTACCTTGTTATCAAGGAATGACAGGAAGGAGATTGGAGCCTTGGTAAAAACATGAGGCAGTGAGGCATGAGATATTCTGTTGAGCAGAGGTTAAAAGAGCTGTACAAGCTCTTTCACTAGGCACTGAGCATTGCAAACAGCAGATCTTGTCCTTCCCTCATCCAACTGACTTTGCAGTGGTGAGGACCTGGTTGCAGAGGTTTGGTGTGGGTGACTGAGATTCTATAGCCCAGAAATGGATTGTTCAAAGGTCTCCTGTGACTTAGAGGGTTTCTCCAGCAAAATTCAAATGCAGGGCCATAGATGTCAATAAAACCTCTGATTACCACTCAGAAATATAATTAGTGAGAGCACTTTTCTGAACAGGTCCTTCCGTTTCTGCGCCCTGATATTTCATTTGGTTTCCTTGATGGGAACAAGCCATGGCTACTGTCAGTGTTTATTTTCAATTAGTTTTAGTTGTGACACTCCCCAGTAGCCCATGGTTAGGATGGTCTGGTTAATCAACTCTTCTCACTGCCTCCCCCTTTCATTTATATGCCTGCTCTTGCATCACACTTCCAGTGATTCCTCTGCCATAGCAGTTACTGAGGCAAAGAGCTGTCTAATTGCGCCCCAGCAGAAACTCAGAATCACAAATCAGATCAGGTTGGAAGGGACCACAGTCGGTCATACGGTCCAACTCCCTGCTTAAGTGGGGCCATCCTAAAGCACACAGTACAGGATTTCATCCAGGTGCTTCTGGAATGTCTCTGGTGATGGAAATTCCACAACCTCTCTGTGTAGTCTGTTACAGTGAGGAACTCAAGTGATAAGAAAAAAGCATCCTTCATACAAGTGATTCCCAAACCAAGCAGGGCAGGGCACCACACACAGGTGCTTATGAGGGCCCTTAAGGCCCTCAGGCTCTTTCAAAGAGGGGACTGTACTCCTAGAACACAGCATCAGAAACAGAGATGAACCTTACATGAACCAAATTGCAAAGCTTCCTGCCTCTTAGCCTGGTTAGAAATGTGGTAGTGCGAAGTCTTTCTGCAGTAGCCAGGATGGGCTGCTTAGCAGGAGAGATAGTCAGTGCCTTCCCCACTCACAGGCAGAAGGCCACCTTATTAATGAAAACCCTCCTGAGAAGCAGAACACAAAATTATGTGGAGTGTTTGGTTCCTCTTGGAACAGTTACATCTTGATATGATGAAGGGTGCAGACATGCAAACCAGAGCAACTGGTACCTGGGGCTGTTGTGGCTAATGGCAAGGGACACCTTTTATATATATTGGGCAGGGCTGAACCATAATGTAGGATGATGGTATGAAGGGCTTCACATTTATTTTGCCACTGCGGGCTAAGTGATTCCTTTGCTTGCACAGGATCTCTAAGCAGACGGTTGAGAGGTTTCATCCCATCCATCTGTGAAGGGAATGAGTACCTGGTGTTGCAGAGTGAAAAGGTATGACCTAGTGACAGGGAATGGCTTTGCATGCAGAAAGGCAGATTGAGCAGCTGGGTACAAAGCAGAAAATGAACATGTACTCCCTTGGCTAAGGCAGAACCCTACAGTTTTATACCCAATCTCATTACTTTCTTCTGATTAACACCAGTGAGAGAAAGAAGAGAATCTGTACTGATAGCAACAAGGCTGAAATTTCACCTCCGGTTAATAAGCCATTTGATCTTTGCTTCTGTGGTCTCTCCGGAATCCAATCTGACCTCCTTCAGCTGAGGATGCTCCTTGGGGCCCATATGCTGATTGCACGTCTGCAGCCATCACCAGTAGCACATGAGGGAGCGATAGCAGGAATGCCATGTTCATCCATAGGCTCCCCAGCCTATTGAAGGGAATCTTATCACAACTGAGGCAGACTAATGCAAAGCTCTAGATTGCTTTTCTGGGTCTATAGGTCTTGTAGGTTTTGAGACGATTGCTGTGGTAGTGCATCACAGAGTCCCAGGAGAAAATCATGTTGTTGTATATCAGTAGGAGCCACTGGGGTTGTGCTAGTGACCCTGTTCACAGAGAAGACAGTGGTCTTGTTGCCGCTGAATAAAAAAGGACTGGGCCCAACCCTGAAGTGAAATGTTATGGTTTTAATATAAAGAAAATCAAATTAAAAATAATTTTCATAGAAGAACTCAGTTTGGATTGACTGGCTTTGTTCAGGTCATCAGTACATAATCATAGGGTAACCTCTTTTTTTGTGTCCTTGTTCATGTTAACACACAGAGACTTGCAAGCTAACCACTGTTTTCACCACTACCAAATTCTAGAGGTCAGGGACCTCTAGAATTAAATTTACGAGCTATCATAGTGTGGGCTGAAAAAACAGCTCTTTTAGGGTAATAGCTGAAAGACTCATTTCCTCTGTGGATGAGCCACAGAAACGGATGCATAACACACTGACCAGTAGGTTATAGTTTGGCACCTGTACTGGGCAGATGTAACCCAGTGGCCAGGGTGAAGCAATCTTAAAATGGCATCGAACATACCATCACTAAACCTCATCACGCTGGGAGCGTCCTGTAAAGTACTTCTCTTGCCAATGAGAGTTAAACTCAGTGTTAGTTAGGGTATCCAGTTTTGTATTAGTGGCAGCAAATCCTGCCTGAGCCATGTGTATCTCTATCACGTAGAAAGCTCACCTTCTTGCTTAAACTATCCACACCAAAATGTCTCTAATGTAGGTTTGAACAAATCCATCTGGCGGAGGGCATGGTTTAGAGCGGGTCCACACTAACTTGGGCTGAAACCCATTTAACTGAAGCACTCTTAGCGCACCAGAATCCTTCCCGCAGTTCTTGTTCGCACCATTCACCTCGAAGGATGGATAAATTCTCCCACAGGTTGTACTGGACCAAGGCAAACTGCAGAGCCTTTGTACAAGGTACCACCGTGGCCCCATAGTGCCTCAGTTGCACATGTGTCAGAGAAGAAAGACAAATGGTGGTGGGATTTTGCCATGGGGACTGACACCCTCAGGTCATGGGTCCAGTAGCAGAGGTTTACACCTTCACACAGACTTACTCCAAGGCCAGGCACACTGAAAGCACAGCACTATCTCAGCCTACATTTGAGCTTGAATACTTGGAATATTATTTACATTTGGAGCTTTTTCCAGAGAAATAAGTTTTTCAAATGTTATAAAAATAGCTAAATAATTTTGTAAAGCCTGAAGGACATTCTTTTGCATCAGGATTTGAATTGGAAATGGCTGGTTTGGGGCCAATTTACCTTAAAAATTACTTTGTCCACAAGAAGCTAGTTGGCCTATGGCATTTCCAGCCTACAAAGCTTTTTTTACATTAATGAGGGCCTTAAAACTAAACAGGCAAAATCTTAGTCCAAAGAAATTATAATTTTGCTTATGCCAAGAAAACTATATCCATTCTTGAGTTTACAGTGCTGAGGCTTAGTGGCAGAGAACTGCCCATACTCTTATCCATGCTTTCACATATACCCTCAAATTATCCGAAAACAAGGGAGCTTTTCTTGCACAGAACAGGTTCTTGCCGCGTCTGCAGGGAAGTATAAAGCCTGTGGACACACCTGTCAATCTTTTACAAACTACAGATCCTATAAAAGTTCTCCAATGCATATGAAGGTTTGTTTACAACTAATTTAAGCCTTGTGGCAAATTGATTTGCTTTTCTTACTTGACTCTCACAGACCCTTCAGAAGTAGTCCTCAGACCCTCATGGGTCTGCAGACCACAGCTTGAAAACCACTAGCTCTTAGTTAAAATAAGATATTTTGGGGCCTTTTGGGCCTAATCTTCTATTGCCTTGCAGCTTGTGAGGTCTTATATACATGAAGTGTGAGTAAAATGCTACCAGGTGAGGATGGTGGTGCTCAGCCCTGGCGTTGGCTTTTATTTGGACAGATGTGAAGGATGCCAGTGCAAAGCAGTGACAGATCAGGACCCAGCAATGTAACTGCTCCCCTCCATGAATATCATGAGCAGTGCTACTCACAGCAGAGCTGGGGAACGACCCTATTTGCTGAACCATCAGTCTGGTGCTATCTCCTGAAAGCCAGGCACTTGCCCAGCACAAGTGCACATTGATAACCATGGCGAGGATCAGGCACCTTGGAGTGACAGGTGCTTCTCTTGAGCTGAGGGACTCTACTCAGGGTTGGACTCCTGTTTGGTCGTGCTGCATCCCTGTTTGGTCGTGCTGCATCCCTGTTTCAGTCTCAGCGTGCTTACACTTTTTGATGTTTCATGTCTTGTACATGCAGCAGCAATCTTTTCCCATCTAAGCAGAGTACACTGAGAAGTGTTGAGTGTTTCAGTGCCTTTTCTTTCCTTTGATCTAACGCAAAGCTCTGTGCAGAGGGTAACATGATCTCCATCACTATCTCCTTTCATGCCTGATAATTAGCACAGGTCCATGGGCTGGATGCAATGCAATCCTTCCCTGCACTAGGAGTGGAGAAGTAGAAAGGGTTCGAGCAATTGTTTGCTATGTTGATGACTGTGGTGTTGCCATGGAAAAGCTGGAGACTTCAGGGGAGTTTGTGTTTTGTTGGGCAGGGAGCCAGCCTACTCTGACTTATTACAACTGTGTGAGTGAGTGAGCCATGCAGAACTTTATCCCTCTGTAGCAATTCCAAGGCAGGGAGAAAAAGAAAAGGACAGGACTGCTTTAACAAGGAGGAGTGTAGTGCACTATGCTAAAGCTGATTGCATTAAATACAGGAGATGCAAAAAAAAAAAAAATCTTTTGCTGTTTTCCACTTTTTTTTTTTTTAATTTTTGGCAGAATGTGACCACTCTCTTCGTAGGACTGAATTCAGAGCAGTGCAAATAATAAAATCTCAAGTAATCCTCCTGGAAGCGAACAGGGTCATTTAATTGGCTGTATCTGTACAGAAAGGAGCATTTACAGTTCTGCTGAGTCTGAGTCCATTAAAGTCTTTGATCTGTTCCAGAAACAAAAATGGAAGCAGACTATACTGCTTTCATTAGCTATTCTGAATGAAGTGAAAAAAGTAAATACATAGCGTAAACAGAGAAAAAAAATTAATCAAGGCCCAAGTCCAGCAAAAAGCTATCTTCATACTGAGCTTCCCGTACTCTGAGTAGTGCCATTATTCCCTGGAGGTGGAATTAATAGCGATGCATGCTTTCTACAAATCACTTTCTATGCACAGATCTCAAAGCAATTTGCAAAAGCAGCCAGTTCCATTAGTCCCACATTAGAAAATGAATAACTGTGGCCACAGGGCTCATCCAGGAGACTAAACCCTGCCTGAATCCTTGTTTAGCCACTGCCTTCTCACCAAACTCTGAGAGTACAGACACTAGGTGCAGGCTGTCAGGGTTATTCTGAAGCATAAAAATACCACTGCATAGTATAATTTTTTGTAACTGTGACTTTTCCCTATAATCTTGGATGCCATGTCGTGTTCCTATGATGTATTTAATTGAGGTAGAGGCACATGCTTCTTTTCAAAATGTATTTGAGCAGGTGGGAAATGACAGGATTTTGTTTTGGACTCTTTTGCTTTTAGGGATTCTGAATGTTTAAAAAAATCTATTTTCTATAGAAAAGAACTGTTGTGGGGATAATTTTCTTACTTTTTGTTTTGAATAATAATTTCCTACCTGACTGCTCAGTGTTATAATAGATGAATCTAGGAGTCCTATTTTAACATACACTTCTTAGGGAAAGGTGTTCTAAATGTTCATCATAAATCATTATCTAGCAAAGCTCTGATTTCTATAAGAACAGGAGGAATCAAAATTACTTTCTATAGGATTTGGCCAGAGAACACACAGGAAAATCTTAGTTCTGCTTCAGTCAGTGACAAACTTCTTCTGGTGATGGCAGTTCTCCTGTGATCATACTCAGGAGGTGCATCCTGTAAAATCTCTGACAACGTGAGACTCCCATGAACTGCAGCCAACAGCATCATCACCTGTTTACTTCCAAAGGTAAAAAACTGCCTGGGTACCACCACAGCCTCTGATGTTAAGCTGGCTTGCGGTATTTTGTTGTTGAGCTGGGAGCTCCAGCTGAGAAGCTGGGGGCAGATCTTTATAACATGGGAGGTGTAAGAAACTCCTTTTGATTTCACTGTGGTCTAGGGAATATCTGAAGATTAAGTATCACCACAGGATCCAGCCATGCTTTGTTAGTGAAGCCACTGGCTCTTTGCTGCATCTCATTGCATTTAACAGGGTTTGTCTTGGGAGATGATATTCCAGTTACTTGGAGGCTGTGATGACTCAACAAGTTGCAACACAAAGTGGACTAAACCTGGTGTTCCAAACACGGCAGGACAAATCAACTAGTGTAAATAATTTGGCTTCATGGATCTGTGACAGCTTACACCAGCAGAGGAGTTACCCAGGGAGATGAATAGTTGTTGCTTTAAAACTAATCCTTTACTCAAAAGAGTTGCTTTTATCCTGCCTTTTTTTCCTCTCTTTGCTGTTACTTGTTTTTGTGACATTACTGGCTCAGTACAGAAATTTTTGTGTCCTCCACGCAGAGTTGTAGTAGTTACATGTTCAGTGACACTGCAGATTAATGAGATCTGCAACATCTTTAATCTTTCCTTGCAGCATGCTGTGCTTGGGATCCAGTGTGTGAGAAAGACCAAAAGTGAGGGATGTGAGAAATGTAGTCACACAGGAAACCGAAACTGCACTGTCATTCATTCCTGTAGTACAAAAAAACCTTTCTGTAACCTCAGTTTCCTGATTCTTGTGTGGCTGGGGCCAGATTTGCCACCAGTGCAAACTGGTGCAGCACTATTGACATCAACTGAGAACACACCGGTTTACTCCAGGAGATAGTTTATTCCAAGTCTTTTCAGCAACAAAGGCAAGAGGACAACAGATGTAGATGAATCCAAAAGCAGCAACATCATATGAAATGAAGGGATTGGTTTTAGTAGTTTATAAGCATAAGGGCTGGGCTTCTTAATGACGCTTGCACACGGTTCTACCACTGTTTTTCCAAAGGAAAAGCTGCTACTGAGTGCACAGTGAAAGTATCCACAAAATTGTTTATCATTCAGGGAGTCATCCTTAAACTGAACCATGTCTTCAAAATGCATGTTATTTTGTATACTGCTCCATCTGAGGAACTACTGAAGTTTCCTTCTCTGAGGATCGTAATGTTTCTCAGCTTTCCCTCCACTAGCCAGAGAGGAGCTGGCTGGTATAAACTGTAGCAGCAATTTTCTGGGGTCATGCATGCTGTGCTGTCAGAGAAATTTGGGAAGCTGGTTTCCAGAGCTCCTGCTTTGTTTTCCTCCCCCAAGGGAAAAATGGTTTTAATAGTTATTGAGCCAGACCCAGCTAAGGATATATCCTACAGCAGGTCTAGCTATGTTAGCTTGTACCATTTTCAGGCCCCCAGACATGGGTGTCAATGGTGCTTACGTTCTTCTACAAGTATCAGGGAAGGAAAACTGGCAGAACCAGGGTAAGGTGGAGAGAAAAGGGAAGGAAATCTCTGCACACTCCTTCCTCTGGCCCCAGGGGATTCACTCTGTTTGCATTGGGCTTGTCTAAGCTTCAGGGCAGTGGGCAGAGAGGAAGCTAGAGTGAAGCTGTAAACTTACTTCAAACCTAACTGCATCCTTGTCCTGATGCTTTATTCTTTTAGGCAGTGGTGTACAAAGCTTCTCTGTACACAGTGAAGTAGTCTCATTTGGTTTAGTGGTGTCTTCTCAGTGAAGTCCTAACTTTTACCAGCTAGCAACATTTCAGGCTAGCCAGGTGAGAAGGAAAGGCCATGGTTAGGCAGAGACTAATTAGAGGGACTAACCAAGGGTTCTGGCAATAGTGAAAAGAGCCTGTGGAAATGAGGGATGAGGAGATACCCATGTTCCCTTGCTGCTCCAAATGGCTACTACAAACTTCTCCAAGGGCTATGAATTCCTATGGTGTTTCTTTACCCCTGTCTCAGCCAGGTAGAAGCTCTGTGGAGGCAGAATAGCTCATGCTACACATCAACACAGCTGTAGGAGGGCACCTTCCTTCTTCTGGCCATCTCATCACGCTGACCAAGGCAGATTTTCTGCCTCCTTGGTATTGCCTAAATCCCTTTAATGGAGAGCAGATAGCAAAAATAAGCTCGTGAAGTGGATAGTCTGAACTTCCTGGGTGCCTGAGAACTTTTTTTGGCTATTTGGAAGTGCTGTTTCTTAGAGGTTGATTGACATGTAAACCGAAGCTCTTTAGATCCTGCCACATTCGTCACTCAGGGTATTGCAGAGACTCTGCTGAATTTAGGGAGTACTACACCAGTCCTGCATTTCTTTATGCCTTCTTAATATAGGCCCTCAGCCCAAAAGGATAATCTTTAATTTGATCTAGAAATGATTTTGAGATGTGCTGAAAGCTCAGCTCAGTTACGGTAGCTCACAGCCACACTCATTTACCCCAAGTGGATGCTTTTTGTTAAAGGGCTGGGTGCAGCAGCTGGCTGGGGAGAAAGGGGCAAGAGATGCTGCATAGGACTGCAGCCACATGTCACATAGTGGAGGTGTACATGGCACACACAGCTGCGTGTGAGTGGGAGGGGAGAGAGGAAGGAGAAAAAAATCAGACCACCCCAGCGGCCTGGGCTTCCTTGACACAACTGTAGGGAACTTAAAAGGAGTGATAGACTAGGTGGAAGCAGAATTAAAAATAATTGCATTATGCTGCTTAGGTTATAACGTGTCCCTTGTTCATAACTCCATCCATGACTCAAGTGCCCTGCAGTATTCTGGTCATGTGAAAGCTAATAAATTCATTTATTGCAAGGGCTGTTTGTTTCAAATTCAGAACTGAAAGTTCATCTGCAGGTGCAGCAGGGCTATGCAGGGAAGCAAACACAGATTTACAGCTGTTGTGGCTTACTCCACTCTGCTACAACAAATCATTTTGTTCAGGAAAGAGGCTTTGCTGTTGGCCAACCAAGACATGGCAGGAATTTGAAATGCTGTTTTGTTAATTTAAAAGAATACATTGCCAGATATTTTAGAGTGAGCTTTTTTTTTTAACATTTAATGAAATCTGTCATAAATCAAAGACTGATTGAAACTGAACAGAAGTTGCCTCTCTTTCCACTGTCATTTGCTATCTTCTTCCTTTGCCATTGTGAGGGTGAATCGAGATCAGGGTTTTAAAGCATTCAGCTCCAAAGGCCAGTTATTACTTCCTCCTGTGATCCTGTTTAATTTTCTGAAAATGAGTCAGTCATTTGCTGCTAGAGTTTGGTGCAGGCTGTGCCTTTTCTCTGAGCTCCACTCTGCAAGACAAAAAAACATATTGCTTCACAGGCAAAGCAAGTCTGCACAATAGAAGACTTCCTTACAACTAGACTCTGCCAAGTCTGCTCTTAGCCCTGCAAGGAGTCATGTTACTCCTCAGCAAGGTCATACAGGCCTAAAATAATCACTGATGTTTATCTTTCCCAGAGGATATTAAGCACCCCCAAACATCAACACAAGAATATCTATTAAAAAAAAAAGGAAAAAAGGATTAAAAATACTTTGCACCTCAGCTATCAGCAGAAGAGCATTATGGCTTTGCCTTTTACCATTAATATTTTATGATCTCACATGTGAAGTGCTGAATTACGCCAGCAGTGGGGGAGGAGCAGCTTTCCCGTTTTTCATTGATGTTATATTCCCTATTTACTGTATACTTTTCTTATCCTTTTAATGCTGTACCTTGGCTGTATGCTGTTTTTATGCTACATTTCTCACAGGGAGAACCAGAGGATGGCTTAGTTAGGGCAGTGCTGTGGCTACTTTACAGCTTAGATACTTGCCTGAAGGTGCACTAGCTGAACACTTCATGGATCTAGATCTTTGCAACACCCTTGAGAAGGAGCAAAGTGCTGTCAGCCTGTTTCCACAGACAGAGAAGGAGGACGCTTGGGAGGAGTGTGAACTGGCAGCCATCTCTGCTCTCTGCCTGGCGCCAGTGGCTGTCGCACTGCAGCTCCATCACCTCGCTGCTGCCTTGTGTGCTCCCCAAGCTGCCTGGAGCAGCTCCAGACAAGCAGAAAGGTTTCAGGACGAGCTGATGATGAAGAAGGGAAGGGTGAGCAGTCCATACCTGGAGTCAGGCTTCAAGGGAAGAAGCAGGAACTGCTGGATACACAGGATCTAAGCCTGTACCACTGATGCTCTCAAATCACAGCAGTTTTTATCAAGGGTGTCCAGCACTGCTGTTAATGATTTGCAGTGCAAGGAAGCAAATATCCAAGTGCTTCGCAGGCCATACTTCCCTGCCTTTCATGCCTGCACCTTCGAACACCCATTTACTTCAGCCTTCCCTTAAACACTGTGTATTTGGCACATCCTCTCATGCCTACATCCCCAAATTCGCAAGCCTTCTCTGGCTGGTTGGGGAGTGAGAGACATTTCCTTGCTGCAGTGGTGTTTGTGGGAAGATGTGCACTCAGGGGGATGCAAAAAGCTGCAGGCAAGTTCTTTGTGTTTTGACAGACTTTGCTGAAGGATTTTGCTCTGCCTTGAGCCAGACGTGGTACTGGCAGATGCTGTGCAAGCTTCACATGCAGTGCTGGCAGTGCCTCTCTGATCTGACCCACGACCACCACCCTTCCCTGCCCCCCTCATTCCTTCTCCCCTTCCAGCCCAGGCCAGTGTTTATCTTGAGCAGAGAGAGCTCTCCGTGCCAGATTGCGTGGTGGTTTTCTGATGTGAACAGATGGGACTAGGGGGGCAGGCTACATCTGTTCGCTGAATTCTTCCACCTTCGCAATTGTTTGCAAATGGGTGAGAGCTCTGGGAGGCTGGGAAACTGGGTTTGGGCTCAAAATGTTCTTTTCCTGTAACATGCTCAAAAGTGAACCTGTGCTGCGTAATTAAAATTTGACACTGACGAGGAAAACACCTGCTGGTGCAAACAGCTTGCCTCTTTCCCTTCAGAAACACAGGTTCTTTGCAGGACTTGTGTTAATGCTTTCTTCAGTCCAGTTTGGAAAGGCCCAAGTGAAGAAACATCCCTCAGGATACCATTCCACAGCTTCACAGCGTCAGGATGTCTTTTTGGGATTCAGCCTTGATTTAATTCTTGTTTCAGTTTCTCATTATATTTATGTAACTGGCTTTCAGAAGGCCTCAGCTCTCATTTCTTTGTGAGCACTAGTCATAGACAGATGTATATACCAAAAGAAGGCTGAACCTGTTTTGGAAAATGGGTCATAAATTCTTTGCATTTCAGATTTTTACATCCTTTAAGCATGTGCAGGTTCTTATCATCCTTGTTTGCTTCTCCCACTTATTTCTTGACAGATTCTCCATACAGTGCATCAGTTTTCCTCAAAAATCATGCCATCCTTACCTCTTGGGCACGATCTCCTTTCTCCATCCTGTACTTGTCAGGGCATGAACAGTCCCCATCTCTCTCATGCTGTCTTCTCTCCAATATGGCATCACCCTGTGGGCCACCCAAAGCTTTAAGAGCTGGAGCTGCACACGCTGAGCCCTAGCAAACCTGCTGCACGCCAGCTCCGGGCAGGGCAGCCCTGTTGCCTTGCTGTCAGCTGAGAATGCCCTCTCAATCACCCAACATCAGGGAGATACAACCACTTGAAACCATTAATGTGTCTGTGCTCAGTCCCCTTATGCCTGTCTTCTTCCAGCACAGCAATGCCAGGACTTGGAAGCCAGCTGTTGGTGTGTTGGGCTTACACATCTGTGGACTCATGCCCTCTGGTTGGTGATACTGTGCTATAGGACTGATTTTGCAGGAGGACAGAGGAACCTACTTCCTGTAAAAAGGAGTCTGAGCTGAGAGCTCGGATACCTCTGAGGCTCTGGTTGTGCATTTTTATGGCACTGATCTGCTCTTCCTTTGTACTCTCATCTTCTCAGAATCTGCACTTGGACTCTGCCTTGCTGAATATATGTAAGCCAAGTAAGTATTTTCCACAGGCAACAAGTTGCCATTTTTGTGCCTGAATTAAACATCAGCTTCTTACACTTTTTAACTGCAGGTTTCTTTCTATTTGCAATATTCTGCTGTTTTCTTTGTTTCTTGATGTTTCTCCAATTCTGCTAGCAGTTGGCAGTTTCATTCCTGAATTGTTTATTTCTTCTTTTAGATTATTTGTAAGTACTAAAAAAATTCCACTTTAATACACTGATTCATGCACTGCCTCACAGGGCAGAACTCATTACATTTACATGAGCATTAGCCTTTGGTTATGAACCTTCAGCCAGTTTTCAAACCACATCACAGGCGGCCCTATTCTGGCATAGTGAATTATTTCTCCTTTAAGATTTTATCCGTTGGTAACAGTGTGTGTTTTAAAATAAAAGGAAACACTCATTTTAAATCTATACTGCCTATTATTTGGGTTTAGCAAATTATTATGTCTTGACATCGTTTTCATTATTTTATTGTGAAGAGCGGCTAGATATAAAAGATTACAATTACTACAATCACTCCAGGATCAAAAAGCAGTAGTATGCTTGCTTTTCTTTGGTCTTTCACTTCCTTCCTATTTTAAATTGACTTAAAAAAAGAACAAAAAAACTCAAGCAGTTTAGTCAGTCCATTACCAAATTCCCTGAATGCTTTATGAAGCTGCTGAGCAGGGCAGTCAGCACTGTGGTCGAGCCCAGTGTTAGGGAATTTTGAACAACAACTCCCTTTCATTAAAAGGCTTAATATTTGTGGCTTAACGTTCTCCATGAGTACTGTGTTGGCTCCCTCTCTCAGGAGAACAGGAGTATCTGTATTTTGATCTTTCTGGTGATATGGATTCCAGTTTTGGCCCCATCCGAATAATTACTCTTCACATCTGAGTTAACCATTATATTGGTTCCTAGATCTGAAGGGGACTGATGTGCAGAGGAAGGCACGGTTATATTCTTGAGTGACATGGGTTCACTAAGCGCCAAGTGTATCTACAAAAATACTCTTTCTAGTGAGTATGAAGAACCTTTCCCTGAGCTTAGTGCTGTTACATGCGATCATATTAGCCAGCAATCACTTTTGTGAAGTGTAGTGAGAAATGTCCTCCCAGATTTAACACAGGTTGTTTAATTATGTAGAGAACTCCTATAAACCTTCACAAAATACTCAGGACAGCAAGAAGCAGAGGCTATGATCAAAAATGTTTTTGTGTTTTCATTATGAAAAAACTATGGGTCCATAATTCACACAACTATGGCCAAATTCTCACAGGCTTTAGTCAACTCTTGCTAAAAACTTGCTGGTGATAGTGTTTTTTGTGTTGTTGAAAAGACTCCAGTATGATTCTAGAAATTACATTTTAGGTATAGTGCTGTTCACTTGAGCACAGAAATGGTCTGTATCTGAGCTGGATACAAAACATGCTTTGGTGGTAGTTACAGGCTTGGCTTTCCCTGTGTTTAGGGAGTTACTATGAGGTTTAAATGGTGATTTGTTTCTTAATCAAGCAGGTGCCAGTCCTATCATGAAACCTTGCAAGAGCTTTGATTTAAATAGAGAGATCATACTGTACATGCATTTATTGTGTCCTCCAGTGCCCTCCTCCAAAATGTATCTTAGACATCTATAGCAGAGCTAATCTTCCTGGAACTTGTTGTGGTCTGTGGAGGGAAATAAGAACATTATATTTGATCTGTGAACAGCCAAAATAGGTCCGGGAATTTATACCTTAAAACTGCTTAGTCTTTTTTCATTGAATAAAACCAAAACCAGTTAGAGTGAATTACTCCTTCTTACAACTCTATAAATAGGTGAAATATGCCCTTCCCCTTAGCCCCTTTGCCAGAGGAGAAAGATAAATATGACCATTTAAGATAGAGGTGAAAGCTTTCAGAGTACTTCTGTAAAATAAGTCAAACAGGCCCTGGAGGCAGCCCTTGAGGGCTCATGTATGAGGCATATTGTCAAAGCTTCTGTGATCTCCTCTGCCTAAGCCTGCCCCTTGGCTCAGCACACGGCATCATGCATGGCCAGACAAGCTCTGTGCCAGCCAAAGGGTCAGGAGGTGGTGTTAGGGCACGGCATGGAGCTCTTAGCACTACACTGGAGTCCATGTGGGAGCACAGCCTTGAGCTATTGGTCTGAGCTGCTGTTGGCCATGGGGAGAGGAAGCAACTGTAGGAATTGATTTGCCTGGTGAAAGGATAAATAGCCACCTTTTTCTTTGACCACATGATAATGTCTTGTACTCAGGATTATCCCAGTGTCTTGGTCTCAGGACTTGAATGCCCTCGCATCTCAGTGACAACTCTAAAAGGGCATTGATGATTTCACAAAAAAAAGGTCTCCTGTGCCACTCTTGCTGTAGATGACTATGCTGTTCAGCAGTGATGGTTTAATAAAAAGAATTTAATCCCTCTCAAATTTAATGCACAGAGCAGAAATTGAAGCAAAGGTACCTTTTTTTTTTTTTTAAATGCAAAAGCAGAATTTGTTTAGAGCCTTTTGAACATCTCAGTGTTTTTTCCTGCCTTGCCAGGCTTTTAATGGTAGGAGAAAAGTATCACACTTAGTGGTGTTGCCAGATCTATGATTTTATCATGAGACAGTGTTTTCTATTTTGCTTAAAACACCAGCTCCTAGAAACAATGGATTATGTGAGGATCATTCAGCTCTGATTTGAAAACCAAAGAAAATTTCTAGTTCTTTTGGTGTCAGAAAAATTATTGAAACATGACCCCCAATTATATACTAAGAAATCCAAACCCATATTTGGAATTGATTACTTTTTTTTTTTTTTAATGTGCATCTTTTGAACCCAGTTGTGTGATTTTTCTTTCGGAGGGAAACATCTGACTCATGATTTTTGAATGCTTGGGGAGTGGTGCTATTACATTAGGGATACCACTGATGTTTCCAAATCTGTTGAATGATTTCTGACACAAAACGCTTTAGCTCCTTAAAGCAATGTTTTTAATTGGTAAGATGTATAGGACAGATCCTGCTTTAAAAATAAATGGATCGTGCTTTTACTTTGGTTTTGCTGAGCAACAGAAGCATTGAATAGATGCTGTGCAAATCCCTAAACATGAATTGTAATTCTTTTTGGTATGCACAGAGAGTACCTGAATTGGCCACAACACAGACTTGACCAAAAGGTCCAATCCCATGTATATTAAATTCCTTTAGAAATACTGAGCTCCTGGACCTTTTGTATTTCTTAAGAAGCCCCTTCTGCACCTTTCAGAGCTAGAGCACTTCATAAAGACTGTGTAAATCCTCCTTTTGGGCAGCATAATTCACTGTTACGGGCAGGCAGCAGTGCTGTCTGGGGAGATGGATATGGTGTGAATTGCCAGGATGGCATGCACTGGTTCACATGTCCATAACTTAGTCCTAACTGAGGCTGTGAGCCAAGCATTTCTTGTTGGACTCCCGTCTCTAAAAGTCTGTGGCCAGCCCAAAGGAAACTCTGTGGACATACAGCTCATGTGGGACCTGGACAGGGTTGAGCATGTTATGGTGGGTCAGGCATTAGAAAGCAATGCCAGCCTTTATACAGTATTCTTTTTAGGGAGCTATTTTTCAGTTTCTGGGTTTAAACAAAGGCAGGTGATAGAAATAGAGGACCTGCTACCTCTGGGAGCCTTGTAACACACTGTTAGCATCTGGTAGATCATGCCATTCACTGTGGTGCCAGTGTTTGTCCAGAACACATTGTAGGTCTGGCACTGCTGCCATGCATGCAAGCACTGCTAAAACATCTTCTCTCTTTTATTTATTGAGAGCGTGTTTTCACTTCAGCAAATCCCCTGCAAAATTGCCTGTAAAATGGGGCTAAGGAGCATTTTTCTTGCTGAGGGCTCCACAGGCCTTTCAGATTTTTTTGGGAACTATGCATTTGCAAAAACACATCCTCAGTCCTTGCCAGTAATAATGTGAAAAGTCACACATGGGCTATAGCTGTTCCAAAGGCCTAGTATTCTTTCCCCCAGTGTAATTGAAAGACATTGCCTGAGTCCACGAGCCAAACTGTGTCCCTGATTACTTAATTTGATGGGGTTATGTATATGGTCCTGTAATTAAATGAGACTGCTGAGACTGGTGCTTGTTATAACATTCATTGCCCTCTTGGAACGATTATATCTCGTGGGAGTTTGAACTATGTTTTCCAGTCTCACTCCCTTCTTTATGTAAATGCTCTTTTGTAAATGCTTTTTATATTTGTTGTTTTGGATAAACATTATCAGAAGTTAATAAGAGGTACAAATCAGGAGCAAGACTGCTTAATCTACAGTTGTGAGGTTTGGGATGTTTAAATTTTGCCATGTTGCTAACAGTCGATGTGTTGGTTGCTTGGTACATGGCAAAAGCAGATCTGCTGAGATCTGCAGGAATTGAGTGCCTGAAGACAGTATGACATGGATGAGGGTCCCAGTGTGGTTTGAGGCACCTTTTGCTCCTCCATATGGGGATCAGAAGAGAGGTGTGAGAGGGGCTGAGGCTTGAAAGGCATCCCCTGCTCTCAATCGGTGTAAGGGACTCATGGGTCTAGAGACCAGCTGAATGTCTCCCATTCGGGCATCTGATCATCAGGGGGACTTGGGTCCTGATGTTACCTTCTAGGGCCAGATTTACATTGATGCAATTGGTGTGGGGAAAGCATCCCTTTGAAACACATCGAGTTGTTCTGTGGACTGTGAACAAGTGAGTCCTGGCTGCCTTGAGTGGATTCACCGACATCTACTAAGGTATAAATCACCCAAAGCACCTTTGTTTTAATGGGATCATGAATACACTCCTGTTTTTTCTGTCTATTGTCAATAGTTGTACAGTTACCTAAAATATTTTCAAATTCTTTTATATCTAAACGTTTGGTTAAAATTGGCCAGCAAACATAAGAATTAGGGGTAAAGGCTAGGCATATGCAAGTATTCTTGACTAACCTCATCTCCCACGGCAAGGTGATCTGCTTATAGATGAAGGAAAGCCTGTAGATGTTGTCTGGACTTCAGTAAAGCTTTTGACACTATTTCCCACAATATTCCCCTGGAGAAACTGGCTGCTCATGATTTGGATGGGTGCAGCGTTCACTGGGTGAAAAACTGGCTGGATGGCTGAGCTCAGAGTTATGCTGAATGGAGTGGTGAATTGGAGTGAACTCCAGCTGATGGCTGGTCATAAGGTGGCATTCTCCAGGGCTCAGTATTTGGGACAGGCCTGTTTAACATCTTTATCAAAGATCTGGATGAGGAGATCGAGTGTACCCTCAGTCAGTTTGCAGACAATACCAAGTTGGGTGGCAGTGCTGATCTGCTGGAGGGCAGAAAGGCTCTGCAGAGGGATCTGAACAGGCTTGATCAATGGTCAGAGCCCAACTGTGTGAGGTTCAACAAGACCAAATTACAGGTCCTGCACTTGGGTCGCAGCAACCCTGGGCAGTGCTACAGGCTTGGAGCAGAATGGCTGGAAAGCTACCTGACTAAAAAGGACCTGGGGGTTCTGGTTGACAGCAGCTGAACAGGAGCCAGCAGTGTGCCCAGGTGGCCAAGAAGGCCAGTGGCATCCTGGCCTGTATCAGCACTGGTGTGGCCAACAGGACAAGGGCAGTGATTCTGCCCCTGTAAATGGCTCTGGTGAGGTCTCGCCTCAAATCCTGTGTTCAGTTTTCATCCTCTCACTAGAAAAAAAGACATTGAGGTGCTGTAGTGTGTCCAGAGAAGGGCAGTGGAGTTGCTGAAGGGTCTGGAGCACAAGTCTTATGAGGAGGGAGCTGGGGGTGTTTAGCATATAGAAAAGGAGGCTCAAGGGGGAACCTTATTGCTTTCTAGAACTACCTGAAAGGATGTTTTAGGGAGGTGGGAGTCAATCTCTTCTCCCAAATAACAAGGAGAAGCAACCTCAGGTTGTGCCAGGGGAGGTTTAGATTGTACATTAAGAAAAATTTCTTCACTGAAAGGATGGTCAAGCATTGGAACAGGCTGCCCAGGTAAGTGGTGGAGTCACCATCCCTGGAGGTATTTAAAAGATGTATAGATGTGGCACTTAAGGACATGATCTGTGGTGGATTTGGCAGTGCTGGTCTAATTGTTAGAGTCAAGGATCTTAGAGTTTTTTTCCAACCTAAACAATTCTATGATTCTGTGATTCTATGATTCTCATATAAGTACACCTGGAGTAGGACCATATTTGCTTCTTTTCTTTAAAAAACCAATTAAAAACAAAACAAAAATAAAACAAACAAAAGCCCAAAACCAAACCCCCACAAAACAACAACAAAACAACAACTAAACCCCAAATCAAACAAACAAACAAAAAACACCCTAGTAAAAGAGTAAAAGAGGAGACCAAAGGAAACTACAATGCCCTGTGTTAAGGAGAGCTTTGTGTTGGGTCTTTCTAGTTCCAGGGTGCATGAGGGCCTCATCCTGATTTCCTCCACACACTGTAATCCCACAGAGGACAGCAATGACTCAGCTGCTCTACCACTCACTTTGGGTACTACCTGTGAGGAATCTTTGCCACCCCCAGACTTTTTAAAATTGTATTTTATTTCCTTAGTATTTGGTATAATGGAGTACAGCAGACACTTTGGTATAGTATTGTTTCTAAATTATGCCCAAGACCTCTTAAGCACCACATTTCATCAGTGGAAACCACTAATACAATTTTCATTCATTTAATAACCAAAGTCACATTTTTACCTCATATAACTTGAATAGTTCTTTAGCAAGCATGCTACTTCCACATTATTGCTGATGGCTGATATTGGTAGTATAGCTTCTTTCACTTCAGTACTCAAGAACGAAATTCTACATGTGTTTAGGAGTGCAGTTAGCCATATATTCTGTGATTTTGTAGGTATGAATGCAATCAACAGTCCCTTCTTCAATTGCTTAAATCCAAGCAAATATTTAAGAAGAAAAGTCACTGTAAACTACTTAGTGCAGTAAAAGTTATGGCCTTCAGTTTGTAAGTGGGTGCCAGCACTAATGAACAGACAGTTTTGTTTTCACTGATTCCTGTCTTGAGAAAGACAAAAATTATTGAATGGAGATTCTGCAACAGCCAGATAGGTAGAGTAGATGGGCATTCTGTCTAAAGCAGAACATCCCTTCCAGTTAGCAGAGTTTTAAGCATATATTTAAGATTTTGCTGCTTAAGAATGGTTTTTGCTGAAACAGAGGCTGGATCCTTCAAGATCCTTTAAGTCTTTTGTGTGAGGGATATATTCAAAACTGTAAATGAGAAAACTATTTCTGTTGCTACTGTTTCTTTGAGAGATTCTATTCCTACTCTGGCATTTTTTGCTAATTAACTTACAATTAGCAGCCCTAGAGTTTACTGTTTATTATTTTCCTGCTTTTCCCCTTTGCTAAATAAATGATCCAAAGTTAAGCTTTACAGATCACACTTCTTTGTTTGCTATTGTTGATGGATCGTTTTCCACTCAGAATGGAAATGATTAAACCATAGAAAAAAGGATCATGCTTGACGCTTATTCTCTGGCATCATATATGGAAAAATATTGCAGTTGGTTGAATTGTCTAGTTGAAAATTAGCCTTTAAAGGAAAACAAAACAGAAGAGAATTGTGCAAGTGCATTCATTAGGGCTTTATCAGAACAAGGAGTGAGTGGTGAAGAGGGAGAAAAGATGACGGAGTTCATGTTCCTGCAGATTAATTTATCAGTCTTTATGGGCACATGAAAAGAAAATTATGGCTACCTTTAAAGGTCTAATTAGGGCATCTAGTGTAAATTCTCCGCAGCTAATCTGGTACAGTTCATAAAAAACTAACAATAAAACCATAATGATGTGTTGCATTAAATGGGCAATCTTCAGCTAATGGGGCTAAATTAAAAAAGGTCTATTGGAAAAGTAGGCTCTTTATAGACCTTAAATTGAGGATAACTCATTAAATACACAGCGTGTTTTGCTGTTTGGTCCAATAGTGACTAATGTACTTTAGAGTGTATTCCTGGGAAAGTTTCTGGCCTTGGGAGCAAATCAGAACTTCTAGTAAAATTGGTGCAAGTCTCACCCTGAGCACTTAGGGAATACTTTCATTCTTAATGCCTCTTCACAGTTCTGACCTTCATTATGTAGCCCAAGTCCTGCTGGTGTGCATTTTTTGGTGTAAGAAATCAAACTGGGACTTCTTTGACCCAGCCTTCCTATCCAGGCCTGAAGAGTGGACATTTGAGAACTTGGCAAAGGTGTGAGTTAAAAATCTCATATAAACCCCCAGTTCTCTATGAAAGGACTAATTCATAATTACTGTAATTTGAGACTGCTGAGAGTGCACTCTGAAAACTCATCTCTAGAAAGACTACAAATGTAAAAGTGATGAGAACAGAAAGGCAAATGAATTTATTCAAAACATGTCAAAAGGAGAATTTTCCTCGAGCATTGCTTTGACTATACCATTGTCTTTTTGTCTCATTATGGACTTTCCCTTCTCACTAGACTCTCCCTATGTGCTCCACTTCTGCTGCCACTATTTGATTTTTGTACTTGACCCCTTGGCTACTAACTGAATTTTCAAGGAAGTCTTTTTGTAGTTTTGAGGAGGAATTTTTCAAACGTGCCAAACATCAAGTAAATGTTCTCTCTTTATCTTCAAACTCTGTAAAAAAACTGTAATGGACAGATGCTTAAACACAGTTCAACAACCATGAAGGAGCCAAGACAGCTTTCCACTTTTCTGGCCATGGTGTACTCCTTGTCTGGTGCTCTCCTCTGCTGTCCTTTGCCACCAGTCCACCTTCAACAGAGAGGAACAATTTCTGGGTGGCTGCTGCCTTGTCATCAGCTTTCTTATATGATAGCATACCATTAAAAAAAATGATAAAAAATACATAAAGAAAGGCAAGAGTTCTTGAGGGTTGGAGATACTTACAGGGTGAATAAGAGCTGTGGAATTCTGGGGTCTTACCAAAATGCTCTGCAGAAAGTTGGACTCCAGTGAGCACTTCCTAGCAATGTCTTTGAGACGATCTGCTCTGTTCCCATGTCCCTGAGCAACACAGGAAGAACATGAAAAACTGCAGAGGCCAAGCATACCATAGAGGTGGTAGTTTCTTTCCCAAATGTTTCATTGCATACACAAATACAGTGATCAGCTTCCTATGTGGTATAAAAATCTGTGTGAGTATATTAAAGGTCTCTACTTCCCTGGTGCAACTGCCAACTTAGAGAATTTTTAGGTTGCGGATGATTGGTCTAATTGGTTGTAAAATAAACTATTTCAAAGAACTGGCACTCCTCACATCTGCCGCACTTGGCCTAGTGTGTTTGAGATGTACTTGCTGGTAGAGAAAAATGTTGCTGGATGTGTGTGCATTGGAAAGCTGCAAATTGTTTTTCCTTTCTTTTGTTTCTGTTTATCTTGGTTTGCAAATATTAGGCAGACATAGTTCTCAATATGGACAAATGTGCTGCAAAATGCCACTCAGCTGAGGAGATCATAGCTGTTTTTCAATTATTGAAAGCATATGCAGAAGAATAAACTCACAGCTAATTTCAGAATGAAGGTTTGCTGCAAATGCATAAACCCTCGTAAGTAAAGGGCATAAGACCTAGTATTCTATTAACTAAACAGAAATACTGATGCTTTTGAATACATGTAGCAAAATCCCCAGAGACAAGGAGCATTGTAGTTGACACAATCACCACATACAGGTTATACCTGCATGTGTGAGAGAGTGCCTATTAAATGCCACATAGGCCAATTCTTCCAGCCCACTTCTTCTCCCTCTCTCTCCCCTCCCTTTCCCTCTCCCACCCTGCCTTTTTTTTTTTTTTAAGGGCAGAGAGGAAATGCAGACAGTTCTGTGAACAAGGCACATCTGCCAAAACGAAGCTCTGGAAGATAAGAGAGTAAGGGAGGATGAGGAAAGATGTGGCTGCATTACCACCCTCTACCTATTTTTATTTCAGAGCCTCCCCATGAGAAGGAAAAGGGATAAATCATGATAATTAACATCTGACTCAAGCCCTGCTCATCCAGGTGCCATTGCTGATATCTAAGGGGATGTAGCTTAGGACAAAATTTTAGCCATCAGTTGGGATGATGGTCAGAACAGCTTTAGTGAGTAAAGTGATGTACCCTGCTCCCTCTGCTCCCTGTGAAAATCCTGGCCTGAAGCCAAGGAAAGTCTCACAGGTTCCATGGTACAATGAGAGCCCATGCAACACTTACCCAACCCACTCCCAAGCCCTGAACAGTAGAAGATGCCCAGGCTGTTCTTCTCACCATGAGGCATAGCTGGACCACACACTTGGATGAAAACCTGCCCCATCTGTGTACATGCAGGCATTTCACAGTTTGCTAATCAGCAGGCATTGGATGTCTCAGGGCATAGAGTTTGGGTTGTTTTGTTGTTTTGGGAATCAAAATATGCAAGTGACCTCCTTCAGCTGCATGTCACAAAGGACATGTTTGAGTTGGCTTAATGGTCCAGCAGCATCTATAAATTTTCTTTCTCTTGTCAGTTTGTGTCACAACCTCCGTGTTGTTTGAGTGTGCAGGAGGGACTACTGGTGTCTACCAGAGCTATTTGTAAGCACGTTTTCTCCTCTGTCCTATCAATTATTTACAAAAGTAAAACTACTTAAGTATGACCAAATATCCAAAACCTTCGACACCATGCAATGGATAAAGTAAATATTTCTATACCTTATGAAATCAAGGGAGTCCCAGATCCTTTGTAGTTGACTAGTTAGTGATACTCCCTTTATGTGTTTTCTGCTTGTTTGTCAGAAGTGTCATTGACAGGAAATATTCCAATACAGGGTTCAAGATTTCCTGTAGGGGAAAAATTCTTCCTTTTGCTTGTATGATTTTGTATTCTGGTTTTACGTAGTGGAGGGGGAAGATGCACAGTACTCTGTGGAGGATAGCAGGATAGCACTGCTTCTTTGAGACCTGACCTCCTGCTTGATCAGGACTGAGTACTTCTACTCCACATAGACCTTTGCCACTCTTGCCTTCTGCTTGGGCTTCCGCCTTTCCAGAAAGCCTTACAAAGCCTTCATTGGTTCAGGGGTACAGCTCCCTCAAGGGACCTACACAACCATCACCTCATGGCCTAGAAAAAAAGATTATTTTGATGTATTGTTCAAGAAATGTTTTGAGTCCCAGCCAGCCATTTAGGGTCAAATGCTGCTCAGAAGGTTATATAGACATAACTGCAAGTATGCAAGTCAGTATTTCTCTCTGCGAATATGAATCTTTCCCTCTTTATCCATCTTTGAATGCCAGTTGTACCAGAGATCTGTGGGGCCTTGGAGATCAATTTTGACGTGAAAATAATCAGAATCAATAACAAGTAGATAACAAAATGGTCATCTTCAGGCTTTCTGCAACAGGCATTTTCAGAGCTCCTTCTAAGTATATGGAGGATGAGAGCTGAAAAGGGTTTGGGCTACACAGTCTTCACCAGACAGTGATGTTCCCAGAGCCATTCTGTCTTCACACAGCGCTGCCTCACAGCTGCATTTGTATGGGATGCTCCTTTGCTCTCATTTATCGTTCTGAATCGTCTTTACCAAAGACCTTTCTTTCACAGAACAAAGTTGTTCCAGTAAGATGGGTTTTATTGTCTCACTTGCAGATTTTGTGGACAATTATTCACAGGGAAAATATTTATCTTGTTTTTCCCAATCTCATTTCTTCACCTGCCAAAACGCCTCACCCTTTCCAACTCCTTCTAATGCCCATGAAGATCCCATTGTATCATTTTGGTCCATTTTGTAAGCTAAAGAATGTATTGGATTGGGCAGGTCTGGCTTCACTGCCAATTATGACAGCTAATTCGAATGTGGGCTAGTATCCCTGGGACCATATGATGTTCTTCACCAGAATGGCATCAGACTTCTGGCATGGCTCCATCACAGTCAGTGTCATTATTAGAAAAAGATTTACTCCACAATGACCAATTTTGTTTGGTTTGTTCAGTGAATTCATACATAGATGATGGCAAGTTCTAATAATACTATTTCTCTGGTAAAACAGCAGTCCTTAGAGGCAGAAAGTAGAAATCTCAAGTTTGTTCAAAAAATATTTGACTCTATCATGGCTGTAGGGAAAAAAATATTGTGAACATCTAGCTGTGTTTATTACAGCTTCAGAAACCTGGTAGTGAATGAATGTTGGATTATTTTCATTATTTTCTTTCTTAAATCTCCTGGATTGTTGTTTTTTTGTTGTTTGGGGTTTTTTTAAGCCAGTCTCATGATTTTGTAGTCCAAGTCTTGCATTTTAAACCCTGGAGGTTTACAGTAATTTATGTAATGAATTTTATGACTTATTTTAAAACAAGTTTTATAAACTATGAGTCTTAGGCCAGCTGCCAGCTATTAGGAATATATGGTTACTTCTTGATAAAAACTTGCTGTCACTGAAGAAGATTTATGGTTGCAACAAGATATGAACTGATAGGAGTTTAAGTCCAGCCCATGCAATAACAGAATTTATGTGCAGTTTCCTCCTCTTTAATCAGTGATTAGAGTAGGAATGTGATGCATTTGAACCAGTTAGTGCAAACTGTGCTTGTGGGAGTTACTTATTTGACATGACTGGAACTAGTTATGACCTTCACCTTAAGATTTCAGCTGATTCCCCTGGGAATTCAATAAGGCTATGTGGTCTAATCTGTCCCCTCAGTTGGGGTGCTACTGTTTCCTGCATGCCTGGGATGTTGAGCCTCTTTGTTACCCACTGACTTTGACGTGAGTTGCCCAGCAGTCTGAGAAGTCAGGCCACACAGGGATTTGGTACATGAAAGGACCCCAAACTAGGGCATACTTTGACTATCCTAAGGGCAAAAAGCAGTTTGGGTCATTGCCTTTGGTGCTCTGGAAGTAGCTGCTATTCACTGAACAGCTGGTAAGTTGGGAGGGAAAGGAGCTGAGACAACAAGAATGGTAAAGCCAGGAGAGCTCCAGAGGGAAGGGTCCAATTCCAAGCCCTTGTCCTGGGACAGTGGTATAAAAAGTCTGGGGCTGTTGTGCAGGGAGGCTGGTCTGAAGGAAAGACTGAATGGCATAAATTAAACATGATCCAGCATTATATAAGACATGAGATGAATTCACAGGAGAAGCTCACAAAGCAAAAACTGTGAATGGATAGAAGTGAAGCCCTGACCTGTGTGTGTATGGAGGAGAATTGATGAATATGTTGAAACACAAGAAAGTGAGATTAAAATCAACCAAAAAAGGTGGATGCATGCTGGCCCAGCAGCCTGTCCCTGATTCCAGCTGTGCCTTGTGGTTTGAGCAAAGCAAGGCAGCCAGGGAGGAGGAAACGAAAGCTGCAAGGACATCTCATGGAGGGATGTACGTGAGGGAAAGGAAACAGTGACCTTTCTTCTCAGTTGACTCCCAAACTGTTTTGGTGGGAAGGCGGGGATAGCTATCATTACTCCATATTCTAGATCACAGTTTGGTGTAGAGTTATACACCAATCGTAGAGGTGGTGTTCTGGAAGCCAAATTTTCCTTTTACTGTCTTTATTATTCCCTTCTCTTACACTTGCCTCCTATTCCTCTGTATCCTGCTACTTATTCTGCAAGAGAGAAAGACTCTGACTGCACTATTCCCAACTGGGCAGATCTGGTGGTTTGCTGTTCCTGTTGTTCCATCCAGATGAGCAGGAAGGATTTTGGTGGCAAGAAGAAGAACAAGTGGAAGGGAGGCACAGAGAAGAAAACTGCATCTGGAAGGTGAGAAAGGTCCAAGAAAGCACATCCAAGTGAAGAGAATATTTTGTCTTCAGCACAGTATGCATCTGCTTGGAGTATAATGGAGAGGAAATCTCTGAGCAGCACTATAAACACATCTCCCAGCCCTGTTTATACACACACACATAAATGGCTCAGGTTTCACTCCCGTGGATTATTATTGTATCAGTGCAACCTTGAAGTATATTTATAGTCTTATAAGCTGCCGAGTTGCAGCGTGCTTCTTGTTTTTTCCTGGTGACAGGCAGCATGGCCTGAAGGGGTGTTCACAGCTGAGCATCAGTGGAAGAACTTGGAGTGCGGCCACTCACTCTCTGTGTGGCCATGAGCAATTCCCTGCTTCTCCATGCCTCAGTTTCCCTACTGATAATAACAGGAACGGTTGTTATCCCCAAGGCAATTTTAATCACTTTATTAGAGCTTCTTGTACCTTTGGTGTTGAACACCCGGTTGTAACCTGGTGGTTACAGTAGCTGAGTAGAAGTGGTAGCAACAGCTTCTTGTGAGATCCGTTCCTCAGCCTCTGGTTACTGTGAGATAGAGCAGCAGGGGACTCTGGTGTAGGTGCTCTATGTGTCTGTGTCTTTGTGGAACCACCAGGGCCCCACCTTCACTGGGATTTCTGCAGGGAAGATACACAGGCTTAAAAGGCTCCACCATTTACATAATGACATAATAACATGTCATATCTGCATACTTGAGGAAAACTAATTTTCTTTCAGAGACAGGCACTAGGGAAGACTAATTACATTAACCTTTTCTTTTCTAACCACAGGTTATAGTTAGGACAAGGCAAGAAGGTACCAAAAAGGAGAGCAAAGATCTCTGAGTCCTTGCCAGAGCTGTGGGGACCAACAAACAGGAGCACAGGTCTGAGGAGGTGGTGGCAGATGCCAGAGCTCACCCTTGGGTGGGAAGCTGTGCTGATGAAGCCAGCTGCAGAGTTCACTGACTCTTATTTGTCCAATACAGAGTTTTCTCACATTTCATGTGACATGACCCTGTTGCCATCGTGCCTGGGCCTCTGGACAGAGTCTTGTTTTGCCAGGGTTCATTTGAAGTCTAAGGCCTGAAAGGTCACAACATCGCATAGTTATAACTTTCAACTCCCAGACTGTCCTTGTATTGCTAGTTCCTCATTCTCTGCTCTAGGTCTCCTCCCTCCAAATGTGAAGCATACAGAAACCCACTCTTCCTATTTCCTATAACAATTTTTATCAGGCTTGTGATGAACAGCAGTGTCCACTTTTCAACTTCTATCTCTGATGGCAAGAGAAAAGTGTTCACAAAATTAGATGATTATACACGATTATATTCTTTCTCTGTAGCCTAACCTTAGGGGCTACTTAGGCGTAGAGAGGGCTTTCCTTTTTCAGCACATTCCTGTCCTCCACAGTGTAAGTCCATGAGCCAAAAGATGATGTGATTCTGGCAGTCCAGTTTTTGTGTTGAAAGTGTGCATTGTGCTAAGGCTCTTTCCCCCTGGAGTCTTCTTTGTGCACCCCACAAAACGATGAAATCAGGAATGGTAACTCAGCAGCTAATTAGAATAATGATAACACCTTATCCTTGGCAGCTTACTAGCTCACCTGACTGCAGCAGCGGTCTCACCTTGGAGTTTTGTCTCACTTCAGTCTCCAGGTCCTTGAATGCTGTGATTACTCCAAAGGTATACGTCTCCCACCATGGCCCATTCCAACCCTGCAGCTGGAGCCCTGTGGCCTCCCTCCCTCTCTGAGAGCCTTACATCAGGCTCAGCTCATCCCTATTCCATGGCACACTCCGGGATCACAGACAAAAGGAGAAGTTGTGAAGTTGCACTGCTGTGAGAGGGAATGCTTTAGGTGACACACATACTTCACAGCCCTTCCCCAGTCACTGTGCCCCTCCTAGGTCACATCCTGTAGCTCACGTCTAGATCTGCACTAAGAGGAAACAAAAATCAGAGTTGTCCCTTTCAGGAGCAGAGAAGAACTGGGAAAGATGAACAGTCACTTCAAACCTAGGAGTCCGATAAAAAACTTCCCTCCTCCAGTACTACGTGTTAAAAAAAAAAAAAAAAAGAAATTAGCACTTTTTGAGCCAATTCCTGATTGTAGTTTTTTGGAGTGGGACAGGAGAGAGGAAAGGCTGAGTCACAATTTCTGAGCACTCAGCTCTTCCATAATGCTTCATCACCAAGGATTTTAAAGTGGTTTTGACATATGAATGAGTTAAATTTCACCAATTCCTAGTCAGGCCAGGAAAACCTTTGCTGAGTTCATTCACAGATGAAATGGAGAAAGCCTTTAGGTCAGAGTTTTCCAACCTGGATACTTCATGTTAGATACCAAAGCTAAAAATAACATAAAAATGTAGTGGGTTTAAAGTGCATTTATCCATCCTTCTACTGTCACAGTAGCAAAGAATTACCTGGATTTATTTTGATTTATTTGAATCTGGTGACACCAGACACCTCTTCTGCCTCCACCAGAATTACCTATGAAAGGCTGAAGTGGAGGCAACTTTTCTGCTGAAGGGAGAGCTTCTCACTGTACAAAGTAGTAGCATCCTCCCTTCTTCCCTCTCTTTTTCCCTCTCTCTGGTTTCCTGTGTCCAGGACCATGGTAAAACCATTAGAGATGTTGGAACCTTCAGCCCTTTCAGCTCCAGAGACATCTCCGATCAGGTTTCACTCCTTCTACTTCTCAGAGCTCTTGCACTGAAGAAGCTGGTCCTGTCCACAGACATCGTCTGCACAGATATGAGGATATGAGAGTTGCTATGAATCTGCAAAACAAAATGATGTCTTGGACACAGTTAGGTCAGGGGGAATCCATGTGAAAGCAGCCAAAGTTAAGTGAGTTACCTTGGGACCATTCTGGGGTATGAGCTGTCAGTGAGACTCCAAGGAGTCTGGGGTGCTCCTCGAGCTGGTGAGGCAAGACTGGGGAGTGCTAACCTGCTGATCTTCACTGAACTGTCAAGGCTGCTCACCTGGGCTGGAGTTCTCCTGAGAGCTGCCCCCATTTATCTGCCTCCAGAATCCTTGCCTGGACCTGCCTCAGCTTGTCCTGGCAAAAGCTAAGGTACCCCCATCAAAACCTGTGCTCAGTAGCTTCAGAGGAATCACCCTGGGTATACACGACCAAACACAAACCTTCAGCTGGGTACAAGACCTCCCAAAATGGCTGTTGTTTTCTTCTAGATCATGTCTTGCAGGCAGTGCTCCACTAATGGGACTTTTATGACAGTGGCATACTACAAGGCACTATGAGTATTCTTAAGGCTCTGGTCTCAAGTTTATTTTGCCTATGTATCCCCACTGTCTGAACAGAAAGGCTGGCTTAGCTTGTAAATGTGACTTCACAGAAACATGGCAAAAGACAGAGATACCTTAAGCCAGTAAATGCTTCCAGATGGGGGCATTTCTGGTGAACTTTTTACTTCTGTCTCTAAATGAGGCGCTGTTAGCTTTTTACAAAGATCGAAAAGATTTAAGCTTTAGGTAGGATTAAGTGTGGTGGGACTTTCTTTCTTTCTTTTTCTTTCTTTCTTTCTTTCTTTCTTTCCTTTCTTTCTTTCTTTCTTTCTCTCTTTCTTTCTTTCTCTTTCTTTCTTTCTTTCTCTTTTTCTTTCTTTCTTTCTTTCTTTCCTTTCTTTCTTTCTTTCTCTCTTTCTCTTTCTTTCTTTCTTTCTCTTTCTCTTTCTTTCTTTCTTTCTTTCTCTCTTTCTCTTTCTTTCTTTCTTTCTCTTTTTCTTTCTTTCTCTCTTTCTTTCTTTCTTTCTCTCTTTCTTTCTTTCTCTCTTTCTTTCTTTCTTTTTCTCTCTCTTTCTTTCTCTCTTTCTTTCCTTGCCTCTTTTCCTTTCTTTTTCTTTCTTTCTATTATTTAGTTATTTTTTCTTTCTGAGCCTTTTCTCATTTTTCTTCTTTCTCTCTTTTTTTTTTTTTTTTTTTTTGCAAAGCAAGGCAGCTAAGAAGAAGGACACACTGCTTTTTCAAAGAATGAAGCTTAATATATTCCTAGAAGCCCATAAATAGAGAAAAAACAGGCAAAATAGGGAGAGCAAGCAAGCTTGACAGTAATAGCAGTGAGCTAGAGGAACATCTTGAAAGGAACTAGCCTTGTCTTAGGAAATTAAAAAGACATGTGTGTAGCTGTTAAAAAACCTGAAAAAAGTGTCTATGATTCTCAAGTAAGGCAGTCCTGCAGGAGGAAGTTTACAAGAACTAGGACTAGTAGTATCCGTGACTTTAATCTGGTCTTGGAAATTATTAGTTCTAAGCATGCTGGAAGGAATTAAGACCAAACAAGGGGTTTCAGTTTAGAATCTGAGTCTTTGATGCTTTATGAAAGTAATTTGATTGCATCAAATGGGTCCCAGGGATAGGAACCTTAGTCCATAAATATCACCGATCCACATCATTAAAAAAACTCAATCTGCACTTTTTTTTCCTTCTTCTTTTTGCAGTGCTAATATTCGTTGGACATAAGAGGCCCACAGCTGAATCAGCAGGGAGATTGATTTCTCTCTCTCCCTTTAAAAGAGGGAAAGAAGGTCCCTTTGGGTCAGGGTTAAGGGCTTGCAAGGGGCCTAATGGGAAAGTTCATCTCGCAGCTGCCAGCGGTATATAGTACCAGGCCCATGGATAACAACAGGATGTGGGTTTTGAGCACTGTCAGCTCCTTCATGATATATTTCTTTTTAATTTTCTCCTTTTAAAATAATACACCAGCAAAGAACATTCTTTATTATCATAACAAAATCTCTGCTCCAGTGACTCTGAGTCTTTCCTAATTGTTTTCAATCTGTCAGGAGCGCTTTCTGTTTGCATTTCTGCAAACACTCAAGAGATTGCTGTAAAGAAAACAAACAAAAAAAAAATGGCCTGGGCTGACTGAGGGTTTGGGTAATGGGTTACAGCACTTTCACCTCGCTCAGCACTGCTGAGCAGGAACCAAAAGCTGAATTGGTTGGTACTAACTGGAGTATCAGCTTTGCAACAGCCAGTTTTGAGCTTTTGTTAGCACTTCAAGTCACCGAATAGGCACAGTGGCAGTCAGTGAGTTAAAATAAAACTCTGGTGATGGTGGAAGGCACAGGGAAAACACCCCATTCACCCAAGTGTGGAGATGGAAAGTGAAGGGGAAAAGTGCATGCAGCTTTTTGTGCTGTCATCCTATGAATGACAAATAACAGTGCATTTCCCACAGAGAAAAACACATCTGATCTAACTTTTCACACTGTTTCATAAAAAGTGATCTCATTAATGTGAGAGCAGAATGATTTCTGGGAACAGTCGTGTCCTGGCTGGTTGCTGTTGATCCTACAAGAGCCGGTGATGCAGAGCAGCCTTATACAACCATGGGTACATCCTCACCAGTGCATTGCTCTGGTCTTTCTGGGGGATGGAGGGAGTGGTGAGAGCAGAGGGGCTACAGGGAAGGCGGTGCACAGGCCGCCGAGGGACCCCTGCAGATATTTGCTGGCAGAGCTGGGATACATGGGCCATGGGAGGAGCACTGAGGAATTTTCCCATCATCGTTCCCTGCCTGTGTGGGTGTTGCCTCCCACCATGGAGCCGGCATCCTGTTACGAGTCTCTGTATTACAGCACGAATGATGTGCCCCCACCCTGGCATAGTCCCTGTGGTACCACAAGCTATAGGAGAGAGGTCCTACCTGGAAAAGCTGCAGAACTGAGATGGGAGAAAGCTGCCCTGTAGAGCAAGTGAGCTGGGCACTGAAGGTGGCATTCACATTGCCCACTGGAAATGTTCATGAGTTGTCAAGCCTGTCCCTTTCCATTAGTGGTATAGGGACCAATGGTCTGTCTGCAGACAGTCCAGACCTATTCCTGAGCTTGCAGATAGGATGTAATGGTCATGATGACAGTGGCCCATAGCCTTAGAGAAAACCTGGGTTCAGACCTGGTAGACTGTGATGGCAAGCAGAGAAAACAGGAGCTGTGGATCAAGTCCATTGAGTTTTACTCAGGATCTCCTGGGAAGACGAAGACAGAACAGGCCATGAAGCTCCTTGATCACAGCTCAGTGTTGTAACCCCATGTTCCTCCTGTGGTTCTCCCTGGTCACTAGGGAGAGTGTGTCAGTGAAGAAGGAGATGAAGAAGAGTCAGGGCTGGGTTTGCATTTGTAAACAAAAAAGCGGAACCACCGGAACTGTCAGTCGATATGTTTGGAAGGAACTCATCACCCTGACATCTGGTATGCCCTGAGCTGCCGTCAACTACCAGCACTGAAAAGTTCACACCAGAACTTAAGAGCTCTGACCATCTCTAGAGAAAGGTCTGGGTGAAGAATGTGTTGGTGCAGAGTACCCAGAGCCATGAGCCTGAGTCAGGCCTTTGTTAGGAAGGATGGGAAGAAGGGCTTGTGTCAGAAAGGCCTTATCCTGCTGGTTTGGAAGTCACAGCTCCTTTTGCTCTGCCAGACTTCCCACATGTGCTTCAGGCACATCCTTCAGCTTTATCATATGCCCTGTGTAAAATAGAAGGTGTTGCTTTACTCTATCTCACCAGGGAGCTGTAAAAGATAGTCTGTTCTAATTTTCAGGGGCTCTCATGGTTGTTTATGCACGTAACTTTAAAAACTTCAGCTTAAAGCAAACCGCCTTTGGGACCCCTACTTGATCGCAGTACTTAGGAGGAGACCACAGTCATAAAAAACCACGAGGTTCCTATTCCCACTACTGCACAGAGATGGTTGAAAAGTCTTTCAGTGGGGCACGGTTTCCCACCTGTTTTGCACCAGTGTAAGGAGTTCTGCTAAATGCAAGGCATCACTTGGGTCCATGCTTTTCCACAGGAAGTGCTGGACACAGAGATAAGCTTGTTCAAGTTAACACTGAGATTACGGCAAATCTCTAGCAACTAGGAATGTGAAGCATGGCAGCCACAGTAGCCACGGGGTACGTGGGGGCTCTGAAGTGCTTTTTACGAAGAAGCAAAATTGCTTTCCCTCTCATCTTCCTGGGGAGGGGGAGACAGATCCCTGGCTAGCCTGACTTGTCAGGAGTGTTGTTGTTACTACTCATTGTCCTCCCTGTGCCCTTTGGCTGCCTTTGTTCTCTGCAGCAGTGTAAGGAGACATACAGTGTGGCTGTGGGCAGTGCAGGAGCAAACAAGCTCTGGAACAAAACAGAAAATATGTTCTCATGCAAACCTCATTAATAATGGAGAGCACATGAAGAGAAATGGTAAAAATAAATGGTATTTCTTGTTGGAAAGAGAGAACATACTGCATCGCTGCAAAGAGGGAATGTGAAAGGTGAAGCCTTTCAGAGTTTACATCACTCCCTCATAAAACAAATTCAAGTTGTTTCACAGTTACTGCAAGATTTAGCCAAACAGTGGGATGACAATCATCACTTACAAATAAACAAACAAATTGGTTTTATATTAAGATTTTTACTATCTTTTTTTTTCTCCATGCTGAAATGATAAGGCCTTTTCTCAGATTAAGCAAATATGGCCCATATAGCACTGCTTAGCAAATCCATGACTCTTGGAGACATCCTGCCAGCAGGGACTGTGGCTTAGCAAGTCATTCATTATTCAGAGCCATTGGACTACTCTGGCCCGGTGGTCCAGAGAGATGTTTTAAAGATGCAGGTAGTTTTGAGCAGAGAGTACCTGTTATTCTGCCCATAAGTCTCTGCCATAGTGCAACATAAAGTCCTCCTAAGTCTGTGGTCTACATGTTCTTTCTCTTTTATGCTGGTCATTAATCTCAGAAATGCATACGAAATTGATTTCCTTTTCATGACATTGTTTTCAAATGACTCTTCTGTTTTCTTCTGCTTGTTTTTTTGGCAATCTCAGTGGCTTGGGAGCTACAAGGAATATAATTCAGAGCTTTTCCAAATGTTTCAATGCCGAAGTAGTCAGTGCTTGCTTCCTCCCATGTCTTATTGGTTGTGAGTGTAGCAAGAAGTTGAGAAGAGAGGGGGCATCAGGGTGGTAAAACTCAATGCAAGAATGTAGTAATCAGAAGAAAATAGATAATTTTGACCTTACAGATTCTTTGAAACTTACAGAAGTAGAATCAAGAGCAGAACTTGGATGCTAAACCCAGTAGTCATTTGGGGTGTTGGGTTTTTTTAACTGTAAAGTCCAGAAAGAGAAAATAGAAGAGTCAGTTGCTTTAATATGCACTGCACTTGTGAACAGCAAAGTTCCCAAGTAGCAAAACTCTCACAACAGCTCTTCTCTCGCCTGCAAACAGCAAGCTTACATGCAGGGAGGGGGAAAAAATGCAGCCACATTCCTTTCGCACTCCCACTCGCCTCTGAGGTTCTTCCACTTCCTTCCTATGGCTTTTTTTAGAACTGTAGTGTTTTTCTCACGTCCGGCAACAAAGGATGTTTTGTGCTGCTCCTGAGGTTGTTGGTTTCTTTTTTTCTTTTTTTCTTTTCTTTTTTTTTCCTCCAGTTCAGATACAGCTATCATGTTTGAAAATATCACTCTTGTTTGTGTAGAAGCAAATTTTTTTCTCTCTCTGGTACCTTACAAGTTTGATCAATTTCTGAGGATTTGTTTAGTAAATTAAACTCTTCCACCAGAGTCAACATTTGTATTTTCCTGCAACCTTCTTATTTACTTATGAAAACCACCATGCTGCAACCGTAAAGGCAGAACAATATTGGGGAGATTGCAGTGATTTCTGTGCCCTGTTAATGAATTTAATCACTCCAGAATTACCATGGTGCAGGTGAGAGAAAAGCATAGTGCATGAATTGGTTCAGCAAATGCATAAAACTCACTAAAGCTCATAAAACCACAAAACTCTTGTGATGTTCCCTGTAAAAAATCCAGTGAGGAGACAAGGAGGAGCACATTAATAATGGAATTACAGTCTCCAGCCTCTAGAGTCAGCTCTCCCATTTTACAATAGTGTAACATCGTGAAATAAGAGTGGATATATGTATGCTTTTAGGATTAAACCTTTGGGGTTTGATATATTCTTGTCCCCACTCACTGTAGCTGGGTCTTTGTCACAGTGATAAATTGACCGTGGTCACATATTGATGTTACTCACTTTTAGAAGTAAAACCCCAAATATCAGTCATCGCTGTGTCAGGGACCCTGGATATTGGATAGTCAGGCATTCAGTATTTCCAATTTATTATAATTTGTAGGCAACTAGACAAGGTGGGGGGAAAGCCCATGGACAGCCTGGAATTATATCATAAATCTCCAAAAGCCCTAACATAATCTATAAGATTACCTTCAGTTCCTCAGACAAGGAACATGAATGATACAGTGAGCCTGATTTTGACCTTTTGCTCAGCAGTGCTGCACAGGTATTATTACACTGCTGGCTTTGGCATCTGAGGGAGTCGGTGCCTAAATGTCTTGGAAAGGAAGTATTCAGATCCATGAAAAAATATAAGGATTGCTATCTCAGTGCTTGCTTCATCTCGATAGTCAGGGTGAAGCAAAGAGAAAATGAGAGGCCATGGGTCTTCACTTCCTGGTGTGGGAATCCCTCCCAGTTTGTGCAGATGTGGATAGAGTGAGATACCACCCACTGTCACTGCAGACATCCCTTGTACTGCACATAACTAAAGAAATATGCATAGCTATCTTACTTGCTGGGTGCTTTTTTCCATTTTCAGAGAAATAATAATGCCAGCTTTTCAAAGCAGTCAGCAAAATTCAGGAGCCTGCTGGATCTCTTACAAAATGAGCCCTGATTAAGAAAACTATTTGATTGCTACTTTTGTGGCATGTCTGGCTTCCTATCCCTGCTGCCAAGTTTCTCAAAGAGGAAGGAGGTACTTTTTGCCATTATATTGCCAAAGCCTAGCAAGAGCCTTGGAGCCTGCTCTGGTGGGTGTGAGCCATCATATATGCTCTGGTGAATCATAATGCCACACACAAAAATAAGGGTACCTGTGCAAACTGGGAATGTCCCTGTGACATGACTATAGCTTTGTTGTCTGTCTTCTCCCCTAACAGTAGCCTGAATGGAGGGAGAAATGTCAGATCTGAGTGACTTGAGTTGCCCCTCAAGTACCACCACCACTCCGAAAGTCTGGCTCCAGGGATTTGTGCTATAGTACCATCCATACCACCTTTTCTGCTAGATTATTTCTCCCCAGCCTCCCAGAAAGCAACACATGCCTGAGCCACAGGCATTCCAGCAGCCCAGGGCTGAGACAGACATATGGAGGCTGCTTCACAGTAAGATGCCAGGTAGTGAACTGGGATGCCAAAGGCATGTTTGCTTGTTTTATCCACCGGTTTGGATAAGGGCTGTGATTCCGACAGTCAAACACCCAGGGTGGTAATATCTCAAACAAACACATCTGTTTACCAAAAGTCAGTCTGTCTTCCATCAGGTTTGGCTAACATGAGCTAGCAAACATGATTTAACCTCAGCCTTTTCCTTGGGGTAGGCACTTGCAGCTAGTTGGCTGGGTGAGGATACCATCAGCTGAAAGGTGGTGTCAGATGGATGTCCATGGCAAAACCTGGTTGGCACTACAAAACCTTGCCAGCAGAAGCTAGTTTTGTCACTGCAGTGGGACACACCATAACAGCCCTATGAAAAGTCATGGCCAGCTTTTCTGTGACCCAAACAGATAACCAAGCTATCAGCTGATGGTTTCTTACCAAACAAGTGCCACGGCTTATGCCAGCCCCATGCCTCAGTGGGAGGATGTGGTACTCCATGGATGTGGCCAGTGTGCAGCAGTGCAGTAAGGTCAGTGTTCATCCAGACAAAGAAACAGCATTGTCAATGTAGCCTGGGAAAATAGCCTGCTAGTCTGTGGTCAACTCACTTTGCAAGTCAAGATAAAGAAAAAAAAAATTAGTCAAGCTGGCTATTTTTTTTACTTATACAGCACAAATAGCCTTAACTACTTGTCCAAGTAGCACATTCAATAAACAGAGAGAGCGATGCTGTGAAGGCTTTACCTTGCTACTGCGCTGCCCTGGCCATCACCATCTCAGCCTGCAGTCAACCCAGGTCACACTGGCAGCTGGCAGCCTGGTCTTGCTACTACTATTACTTTGAAGTTGCCAGCTTACATTTTCTTGGATCGATTAGAAAAAAAAAACACTTAAAAACTTCTTCCGTAGAGGCAGCTCAGTTTTACTTCAGTAAAGACAAGCAGGTGTTGCTGTGACACCAGCAGACACCTGTGCTATCTCCCCACCACTGGAACATTTCTTAGATTAGGAGGGTGATGCCTCCATGACCCTCGAGTCTGGAACAAAGAGATGAAATGAACCTACTTTTTCTCTTCCAGAAAATGTGATTTATGAGCAGGAAGGATCCACCTCTCAGGGTGGGCAAGTGTTGTGGGACAGAGCTCCACCTTGACCAGCCAAGGTAGCACCCAGGGCTGCAGTGCTCCATCCTAGCTCTAATGCTGCAGGGAAAGGGGGGGTTAAATTGTGTGAGACTTGGCAAATCTTCATGAAGCCCTGGAGGAACTGCACTTGGGAGAGAAATGCAGCCCCTAGATCTACTCTACAAATCCCAAACAACCTCTGGATAAATTTCAGCTGAAAACTGGCTCTTTCATGCCTGCGATAACTGCACTTGACAGCCAAACAGAGACCCTTTCATATTTAAAAATAGAAAAAGCAATTAATTATTGGAGTCAATATAAGCTGGGATCTGGCACAGTAGCAGAGCAGTGTCTGTAGAGATCTGACTGTAGCAGAGGCCACAGTGGCTTTAGAGCTCATGTACCCGTCAGCCCAGAGGGACACGTTGGCATTTTGCATGCAAAGCTGCTCAAACACAGGCACAAAACAGATTGATGCCCCATGGTGGCGGTGTTGGTAGGCAGCAAAAAGGGAAAGCAGCTCTCTGAACCCCCTTAAGAGCTTAATGGAGTCAGTGCTACTTTGTCAAACCCAGCCTGTCTCAGCATTTGGGTATACTTGAGCTATAATATGCTTGCCTGTCTCGTGTACTGTTCTCTGGTGGCTGTGTGGCAACGAGTGCTGTCATGTGAGAGGCAAGTCTTGGAGGTTAGTGGGCAAGCCCTGAGAGCCAGAGCCACTGATTTCTCCTTCCCACAGCTGAATAGTCTGGTTTGATGTGGGATGAAGCACTGCACACCAAAGCTAGGCTCAGCTTTTTCTGTCTCAGTGTTTACCTGAGACAGATCATGATGTGAGGTGGCAAATGGTACTTAAGTTTGGTTTGGTTGGTAGAGATTCAGTAGCATTTGACCTTCTGTTGGCTCTGAGTCCTTTGGACTTTGGTGAAAGCCCCAGAAGGGAGCTTTCCTTATCCTCCAGGAAAATTCTGCCTTTTTCTTTTTTTTTACTGTAAAGCCCAGCTCTAGCCACTTGCTAACTAGAAGCTGTCCTCCTGGATTAGCAACTCAGTGAGGTAATGGAAGTCAGCTGCCTTAGACACTTCATTGTCTCCTGCAAGATGCTTGCACGCGACTGAGGTCACTGATGTTTGGTGAGCCTAAACCAAGTGGAGAAATGCAAGGAGAAGCAGGTCCTGAGCTGGTGGAGGCTGTGTCTAGGAAACTGAGGTGGTGCTCTAATGTGAGCTGAGGAGAGACCTTTGAAGTGCAGTCTTTGGGCAGCTGCCTGGGCCAAAAGCAAAAACTGCACAGGACGTCCACTTTGCTAATGATAATTAAAGTAGTTCCTGGAATGATTTTCTTGTCCTGACTGCAGCACAGTTTGGTTGAAATATGTACAAATTGAAATTTAAACAAACAAACAAAACAAAACCAAAAAAGAATAAAAGAGGAACTTGTAAGAGAGGGCTGCTCCTTTCCCTGTCCAAACTGGTAATTCCCAGCAAAGCCATGATTCAAGCACACGGTGACGGCTCTTTTAACATGATCAAAGGAATAATTATATGCAGTGGAATTCTCTGAACACAAAAATCGCGTGTGATCCTCCCGGCGTGAGGAACTGGCTGTGTGTTTGCAGAAAGCTCCCATTTGCTCAGCAGACCTGCAGCCTCAGCCAGCCACCACAGTGCTCTTCCTCAACTGCCTTCCACTGTGCAAGCCCCCTCACTGCTTCTCTTGGCGGCCGGTCACCAGTGGTGTCCCCCAGGGATCAGTGCTGGGCCTGGTCCTGTTTAACATCTTTATGGATGATCTGGACGAGGGGATTGAGTCCACCATTAGCAATTTGCAGATGACACCAAGTTGGAAGGAGTGTCAATCTGCTGGAGGGTAGGAGGGCTCTGCAGAGGGTCTTGGACAGGTTGGATAAATGGTCTGAATCCAGTGGTATGATGTTTAAAAAGACCAAGTGCCAGGTCCTGCACTTTGGCCACAACAACCCCTGCAGCACTACAGGCTGGGCACAGAGTGGCTGGAGAACAGCCAGGCAGAAAGGGACCCTGGGGGTGCTGATCGACAGGAGGCTGAACATGAGCCAGCAGTGTGCCCAGGTGGCCAAGAAGGCCAATGGCATCCTGGCCTGGATCAGGAACAGTGTGGCCAGCAGGACCAGGACAGTGATTCTGCCTCTGCAGTTGGCACTGTTGAGGCCACACCTTGAGTACTGTGTCCAGTTCTGGGCCCCTCAGTTTAGGGAGGACACTGAGGTGCTGGAGAGTGTCCAAAGAAGGGCGACAAGGCTGGTGAAAGGACTGGAGCGCAGGCCCTATGAAGAGCAGCTGAGGGAGCTGGGGTTGTTTAGCCTGTAGAAGGGAGAGCTTATCACTCTCTATAACTCTCTGAAAGGAGGTTGGAACGAGCTGGGGGTCAGTCTCTTCTCCCAGACAATCAGCAGTAGGACAAGGGGGCACAGTCTCAAGCTGCTCCAGGGGAAGTTTAGGCTAGACATTAGAAGGAAACTCTTAATAGAGAGAGTGATCAGGCATTGGAATGCGCTGCCCAGGGAGGTGGTGGAGTCACCATCCCTGGAGGTATTTAAGAAGATATTGGATGTGCCACTTAGTGCCGTGGTCTAGTTGACAGGGTGGTGTTGGGTCATGGGTTGGACTTGATGATCTCAGAGGTCTTTTCCAACCTGTTTGATTCTGTGATTCTGTAGTTCCTGATGGGAAATATTGCCAGGTACTGTGCTTCATTAGCAGATTTTGTTCATGGTTTCCCACTCTGCACCTGTCTCATTTCAGAAATCAGAAATCCAGCCTTTTCTTCATCCACTGAACAGTCCTTTTCTCCTCCTCATCAGTCAGTGTAGCATGGTGCCTCCAGGGTAGGACACTGCAAAGCTCAGTGGGCTGTAGGTGAGGTTGTGTGGACACACAGGGGTGGGAGCTCTCCTAGGGGTGCAAAAGCTTTCTCTGGTAGCCTGAAGTTAATGCATCAGCACCAGGACACCTGGGTGTTTGAGCAGGATGGGCTGTGTTGGAAGTCAATAAGCCCCTTGACTCCAATGCTTTTCTGCTTCATTTCCTGACTGTTGTCCAAGCCCAAAGTGCCCACCCTGCTAGATTACCTCTGCAGGGCTCCTGCCACTGGGCTTCAGTATACCCACATCTGCTCTCCCTAGTCCACACAAACTCTGTAGGAAATCCCTGAAGCTGCTCACATTCCCTCCAGTGACAAAGCTCACCTGAAATCCCTGCCGGCGTGCACGCTTGTGAGGCAGCAGTGCCAGTGGCAGTCCAGTCTGCATTTCATCGTGTTCATGTGTCCTGCCTCATACAGACTATTCCTGGCATGTCTCTTCTCTTTTCATTCAGGCACTTAGGATGAGCATCTGGAGCTGAGATTGCTCATGTAATTGATACCTTATATAGTGATATGGAGTTTTGGAGTGGCCTTGAAATCAAACAAATCACCCTCTACACCTTGCTAAATGTAGTTTCACTTTGTCAGTGTATATAGTTGGCCCTATCTGTTAATTTTATCTCCTCTTCATTCAGTCATTCCTTAAATTAGCCACCAGATCTGATGGGTGCTGTTAAGATGCTGCTGACTGCTATTTGGTCTACACTATATCATCTTCATCAGTTTTTCACATCTCTTCCCACATGCAACTGGAGATTATCTAGGTTGTTTTTGTTAATAGCAGACAGATGGGAATTGGGTGTCAGGTTGCAATTCTGAAGCGTAGGAGCTTCATAGCCTTTTTAAAAATGCATGATATTAAAGATCTTTTAAAATTAAATTAGTTTCTGGCATTTAACAATTAGTGATACAAAATACATGCTCAATAGAGAGGTCAGAAGAATATGATTCTTTAGTCTGAGTAGTCACCTCTGGACCTCAGGCCTACATATTCCCATCTAGTACAAAAAGTCAGACTCTTGCATTCTCTAAATCTCCCATGTTGGCCCTGGCATTGCACAGCACTCAGTCCAGTGGACTGCATTGCCTTTCTCAATCAGGTGATACATAGCACAGGGATAATATGGAAGGAGAAATACTGGCAGCACTGATATATCTAGGACCTTGTGCATTAGACAGATCAGATTATCTGGGGCTTACTTTTCTTGGATCTGTCAGTTAAGCCTTCAAAATCAAAAGCAAGAGGCATTTCTTGGAGCACACACAATTGTAAAATGAGCTGCAGGACTTTTACACATGGCTGAAGAACAACTATACTGGGTCTGCAAGGGGTATGTTCAGTCCAGGATCCTGTCCTAGTTCTGTCCAGGAGTGGATGATGGAGAAAAAACATATGAAAATAGCTGAATATGCCACAGTCCTTTTCCCAGTGCAGTCAAAGGGCTGGAAGTCCCTGAGTTGGAGACAGTATCTTTGTTTTTAGTAATTCCAATGGACTTTCTGTCCCTTTATAAGTTTCTATAATTTCTCTTTTAACTTCTGGCCTCAGCAACAGCTGATGGCCATGATCTCCACTGTTTAATTTGCACTGGACAGAAACATGCTTACTTTGGTTTGCTGGAAATCTGATGCTTCTTAATGGCATTTAATGTCCTTTCTTGAAAAGAAAAAACAAACAAAAAAAACCAAACCAAAACAAAAACACACACACACAAAAACCCCAAACCAACAAAAAACTAAATCAAACAAAAAAATAAAAAGGAGGGATGGGAGGCTCCAAACTAAGCAGGTAGCATGTGCCTGGGTACAAGGTGTATGCAACCAGCTCATGCTTCACCTCATGCAATCACTTCATGGCTCAGCTTCCTGCGCTGACACTGTCTGCTGACCTGCAGCCTTCTCACCAGCAGCACCCAGCAGGCAAAGCCTGTATGCAAGTCTGCTGGTTGCAGTTCAGCAGGTGAATGGGCAGCAACCTGGCTCCCATCTTGCTCCACCATGTCTTGTATTGTTTCTAGCTTAAGGTCAAGTTGATATTGTCTAGTATTTTTCTATATGCAAGCATTTGCACTCAGTCTCCTACCCTGCACTCCAGCAGAAGGCAGAAAAGTGGGATGCTCAAGAAGTGCCCCAGCTTGGGTCAACTGGAAAGGAAGGATATTGCAGATATCTGAAGTAGCTGTTTTTCAGATACCCTCCAAGTACCATCACATATATCTTAATGTGGCCATGTGGGGATGTGCAGAAGAAGCTCTGACAGCAACTGTCTGCTTATTTACTTACAGAAAATAATTTATGCTCCTACGTTCTCTGTCAGCTCCCATTTTTTTCTTTCTTAATTTATAGCCCCACAGGAGCCTGATTTAAACCCAAAGCCAAGGTTAAATATCACAAGTTATGCATTAACTTGATGTCTCCCTACTTAAACTGTACTCCTCCTTTGGGAAGGTTGCACTTCACCCCCAGCTTTCATACTATGTCCAAGGGATGATTTTAAACCATAAGAAAGGTTTGGGGGTTTTTTATATTGGTACAAAAATACCATCACATGAATCCAGCAATATACTCCTAGCGTGGACACATCTGGCAAAGCTGCACTGGCAGTGGAAAACCTCTTTCCACAAGCAAAACAAGTTCTACTAGTAGGAGTGTGGGTTTGTCACTGTAACTGGAATAAGGGGAGAACTGGCTCAGGGCAGGATTGAAGCTCTTATCTCCCACGATCTGTAAAAGAGGATGGATAGTGAGGTGGCAATGTTTGCTATTGATAGATAGTAAGTTATTAAGAGTAGTAAAAATGAAAGATGACTGCAAAGACTTGCAGAAGGCGCTCACTATAGTGAGGCAATAAAAGAGCAGACAAGATTAATTTAGATAAACATGGAGTGGTGTGCATGGGAAAAACTCCTAAGTGTAGATGCCTGTTGATAGACTGTGAGTTAGCTGTGTCTGTTCAGGAATTAGATCCCAGAGTTGTAATAGCTTGTGAAAACAGCTGTTTGTTCCTTGATAGCAGTGCAAAACAAATCAAACATCACGGGTGAGTAGGAAAAAAGAGGAAAACCAGAACTGTACAAATTTACTAGTTCTGCCTTTCCTTCTCAGAAAGAGTGTATTAGAAATAAAAAGGCACCAAAGTTACAAAGATAACCCAAAGTATAGGACAGTTTCTAGATATTGGGGACTCCCTGGTCCAAAAAGGGAGGGAGAGAATAGTACAGAGGTGCTGACAACCATGAATGCCCTCCAGTGAGTTTGCTGGAAATTACTTGGGCCGTTTCTTTCAATACAAGACCTATGGGACATCCAATATGATGAGGTGGTGTCGGGCTTTAGACAGACAGAAACAACAGTCACAGTTAAACTGCTGAACTCACCACCGCATGATTCTGTGTTGCTAATAGTTGGCAAGGTAAAAAGCAATTAAACATATCTCAGGAAGAAAAAAAAATATTGATAGCCATGAAATGCAAACACCCTGGCTCTGTCTAGGGAGTTCCCTAAGCTACAAACATCTGGCAGTTGGTGGAAAATACAAAGGATTTATTGCTATGTGTTTACCCCATTCCCATCCTCTTCCCTGTGTACCTGCTGTCAGTCCAAGATGGAGATGGGACACTGGGACAGACTAACCTTTGGGCTAACCCATGGCAGGAATTCTTATGTTTGGGATAACCCTAATTTATATCACTTTTATTTAGATATAGTGCTGTATTGTAGTAAAGAATGAGAGTAAAAGTAAGAATCTCCTGCAACGAAAGTAATCTATGCATCAAAACTGATTACATTAAAATAATTTTTTTTATGAGCACGCAGTGGAAAATTGGAAATTAAAAAAGTAGTCATTTGAGCATTGGAAAAGCATCATGCAAATCTCCCTAACCATCTTCTACTTCTGTCTGTCATCAGCCTATTTCACATGCAGTCTTAGCTTTCAGTCACTTGCCAGCCATGTCTCACATTATGAAAGTTCACATGATGCAAAAAACAATGAAAATGTGCTAACTGGACTGGCTTATTTTTTCTAGCTTCTGAGAACGGGGAAGAATAGTTCAATTCCACTTCTCACAGGATAGCCATCTGTCCCCATCCTGACCATTGCAGTCACTGAGGGCATCCTTCCTTGGATAGCTTTAGGAAGAGGCACAGGGTTGGCACACAGCATGAGAGAACTTACAGGCTGATCCTCTGTAGAGGTTAGGTTCTTTCTAATGCAGCTGCTTCTTTTCCAGCCCTAAACTTTCCATCTTAATGCCTGCAGTGGTGGGTTTTCTGAGCACTGTTAAGGTTTGTTATAGCACTCTTAGGCCGCACTCCAGAGTTAGCTGCATTTTGGTGCCGAGCGTTGGATCGTCAAGTTTAGAAGTGAACACCCTGAGTGCTTTCGGAAGAGGTGCAGGAAGTAGATAATTAATTATTAGGAAGTAATTAGCAAAGAAAGTGGTTTGCTTCAAAGTAGGGATTTAAAATTTCACTGGAAGACTGGTGTTCTTCCCTGTAGATGATTGTAAAGAAATTTGGAGCTGCTGATGGTGCCAAACATGCACATAAACCCCAGTATGCCGATTGTGGATTTGTGAGACATTTAAGGACAGCAGGAGGGGGCTGCACAAATGATATCCACCACTTTCACTTATAGCTGACTAAATAGCCATAATCCGAGATGCCTCACTGCAATGTCTGGAAATGGAAAGTTAAGAAAGGAGTTGCTCTGTGTTTCTCTCCTAGCCTGACCCTCTGGCCGGGAGGAGCTGTGGTGCTTCAGTGCTCATGAAGAAGGACTGGTGACACTTCCCAGAAGTGCATGCCCGTCCCAGCTGCAGCTTCACATGCCCGGGAGAGTGAGCACCTTGGAAAAACACCTCTCCCTGGACACCAGATGGATGCTTGGCCTTCTTGGGGAGGAAGTGGCTTCCATTTAAGGAGCTGGATAGAGGTTCTTGTCAGGGATTGCATCAAAGCATCCCAAATGCTGGGTCCCATTGGCAGAAAGGCCAGGGGCAGCTCAAGCTCATGCTTTGGAAGTGTGGTCTTTTGTCAGCTTGAGATTTTCAAGAATTTCAAAGCAGAAAGAAAGAGAGGGGTGTGAGGAAGCTATTAAAGATATATAAAATAAACTTGAAGCGGGGAGGAAAGCGTGTTTCATCAAGGAACTGCACACTTTATTTGGGGGAAGGATCGGTGAATGCTTATTATTTTAACAAAGACTTTTTCTGTCGTGAACAAGAGAAGCAGATGTTTAAAAGACGGACAGGAAGCGGCTGTGACAAATGAAAGGATTTTTGATTGAATTCATGAGCTGTGTTTCCTGCCAGTAATTCATTCAGCTGTAGGCTAGATCAAAACATAATATTATGGTTTAATCAGCACACTTTTTAACACGAAGCCAGAATATACAAGCTCTTGGTGCTACAGGTAAAAAGCCATTAGTACAGTTGGCTCAGAAGCTTCTTTTTAATGCATTATTCATTCTTTTTCTTTTAAGCAAATACATTGTCTATCAGCAAACACCTGATAACTCCTAGAGAGCCATGTTTTGTAGTTTGCACAAGCAGGTGTAGAAAGCATACAGCACTTTCAGGGCATGGGAGATGAAACAGGCTGCCTGAAAGTAAAATCCTACTTCTGTTGCAGTCTGAGAAAGAGCTCAGTTTCCTACCAACTGCAGAGAGCATTAGGTCAAGCTGGTTATCCTTGGAAAAAAATAAGCCTGGCATAAGGATTTTTTTCCTCATCACAGTTATGAAAAAGCAGTGTGTGTGTGTGTGTGTGCATACACGCGCATGCATGTGTTAATTTTGATGTTTTCTGCTTCTTTTCCTTCCTCCTAATGAATTCTATTTGTTTACAGCCTCAAGGAAAGCTTGTCACTAGAAATTTCCTTTGGAGTTTTCAGCTCAGGATTTCACAACCACAGAGCCATTGCAACACAGTGATAAACAAGCTGAGGGAGGCAACTCTGGAGAATTGAGGCTTCTCTTTTTCACTATTTAGTTAAGTAAATAGTTACCAAATGTGCTGAGAGATAGGGAACTTTATCCCTAGCTGTAATGAGTATTAGCAAAAGTCGAATTTTTTCCTATTCAAAAACTTAGAGTAGGCACAGGAACTGTTTTGAACAGCTTAACCTTACACCACTCCTTGTCAAAAAGAGCTGTACTCCCAGGACACAGCACTGGTCTGTAGGCTGTAGAGGAGCAGGGAAAATGGGAAAGAGGGGTTTTAAAAGCTACCTAAAGCTCAGAGTCTCAGTCCTGGATTTGCATTTCCCAGGGAAAATGCAGAACCTGGCTGAAGCTGAGAAACAGTAACCAGGATGTGCCCCATGCAGGATACCAGCTGCCCTCCATCCCCCTTGGCCAGGCTTTTGGAGGAGGGATGAGGACACTAAAGCAGCCTCTGCCAGGTTTTGTCCTCTGCAGGGTTGCAGTCAGCATGGCTTGGCTGCTGGAGGGGTCATGACCTCATCCTTCATCGAGTGTCTCCTGTGCAGGCCTTGATCCTTGGCTTAATCACAATATCCATTGATCTGCTGTGATAACCAGGCAGACTTTCTCTACTGCGTTTAGTCCACTGTAAAGTTTCTACAGGTGACCCTCTTATTATATCAATGTACTGAGGGAAGCCTTGCAGTCATGATTCCCAGGGTTAAAGATAAAGGCTGCTTTCTGGAGATTGGGATGAAATTATAGGGCACAGACTTTCCTTGCTGAAAAAAATCACACAGGTTTGGATAAACCAAAACTTTTTAATAGTACTTGTGAAATTTAGCAAGTGGTTCTAGTGACAGGAGAACGGACATATCTTGACTTTTTTAAATGACTGCTTTCTTTTTTCACTGGGAAACAAAGTTTTGTTTTGAAATTTGTCTCAGCTTTGCAATAGCAAAGAACAGTAAAAAAGAAAAATCCTTCCAGAGGAAATAAATTCAATTTCAAAATTGCAATTAAAGTTGAATGTAGATTTTTCTGTTCAACCCCCATTGAATAGACAATTTTGCTTCTCGAGGGAAAAAAAAGAAAGGGACTTTGGGCCATCAAAACAAAGCAAAAAAAAAAGACAAAACACGCACAAAAATCTTCCAAGGAGTAATAATATTAAAAATACACTCCTCTTCTGTTTATTTTGGTGTGCAGTATAATTACTGATATGATGAAGGAGATTAGATTTGGAGGACCAGATCTCTCACTCATGCAGAGAAGACACATCACATATTTAACAGCTTACACACTAGACCAAAGAAGAATAGATAAAGAATAGACAGAAGAACAAAATTTACCTTCCCTCTCTTCAGCAGCAGAAAACAGAGGAGCTGCCCCATCTTTCAGTGCACAACCTGATCCCACATCAGAGGATCTCAAGAAGGTGCAGTGGGATCTTCTGCCAGCCAGCTGTTTGAAGCAACTCAGGTTATAGACTTGTAGAATGATTTTGGTTGGAAGGGGCCTTTCAAGGTCATATAGATCCAAACTGTTTGCAATGAGAAGGGAAATCTTCCACTTGACCAGATTGCTCAGAGACCCATCCTGCCTGCCCTTGAATGTTTCTAGGGATGGGGCATCTACCGCCTCTCTAGGCAACTTGTGCCAGTGTTTCACTACCTTCATTGTAAAAAAAAATTCTTCCTTATGTCTAGAGGTTTTAAAATGGTTTGAGTCTTCCAGTCTTCTAGCTGAGGCACTAATCTTCTCTGTGGTGTAGCTGGGGAGGAGAATCCCCAGGTCCTTCTGTCCCATAAAGCATCTTCACTGCCAGAATTGCACCCAGCAAGTGGTGACTTCTTGGCAAACAGTACAATTGTTAAATGTCAGCTACTGCTTACAGTTTAATTGCTTTTGAATTTTAGCAAGCAGCTCCTCATTCATAGCAAATTGGCATTTTGTACATTCAAGATTGTGCTATTAGCTGCACAATAGAGATTCTGGTTTTATGTAAATATTGAGATTTGGTAATTATAACCCAAGAGTTATTAACACTCCATGGCAGATAAATGCTTCAGCTGCTGAATCTGCTGTGGGCAAACCTCCTTTCAGAAGGAGCGTCTTATCAGTGAGTGGAGGAAGGCTCTAGCTGCCATACTCCATTAACACCATGTTAATGAGCCAAAAGCCCACGCAACACAATGAAAACATACCCTGAAGTGTAGCAGATGGGCTCAGAAGCCAAAGCCACACAATGGGAAACCTAGAAAATGTTATCTTAAATGCAATAGAAAATAAAAGCTGGGCAGCTTGGCCCTCCTTGTAGCGAATATTCTGGAGTAACAGACATTCCTGAATCTCACTGAGTTTAATTGTGGCCATGCAGGACTTTCCATTGATTTCAGAAGGACTTGGGTCTCAGCTGGTTACAGGCAGTATGTCAAAACCCATCCAGAAACCACTGCTGATCGCCTGAACTCTGCACTGGCGTCTCCAGTGAAATCCTTCGGTGATGCTCACGGAGGACTTGTGATTCAGCCCTTCAGATAACTGTGCTGCTAACCCCACAGCAAGGCTTCACACATCTTGTTGCTAGAGCTGATTAAAATAAAATAAACGAAAACAAGTTGACAAATGTGACTGAATCAGTGTGGGGGGAAGTACTAACGTGGTAATCATGTAAATTATGAACAACTTTCTATTAGTCGTATATGAACGACACTTGGCCACATACTAGTAAAAGTACTTCATTATCATTCGTAATCTTAATTATGTCATAGCAGAAAAAGCCCTCACACTTTGCTGGGAGACAGTGATATGGTTTTAAAGAATGTATTCTTTTACAGACTAGTGTAAATCTGTTTACCTTTCCACCAGCTCTGCATCACTGTACCTCGTTGTCATTAGTGAGGATGTATCTACATGAATCACAAAATCAAAATCAAGTAGCTTTTCATTGTATATCCCAGACAGAGCGAATGCATGCTTGAAGTTCTTTGATAAAGCTTTGTGTAAGTACTTCTTTTCCAGTGCTGTGGTTTGTAGGCAGAAGTACTAGTATCAATATGAGCATTCTGTATGTCCACCTGGTAAAATTTCCCTTGTTGCAGCTTATGAATGCAGAATGATTTCAAATGGAGGAAGACACTGCCTGTTTTCCAGGGATTTTGATATGTTCAGGAATTTTTGGACAAAATTGCTTACCTAGCAGGTTTTGATACAGTGATTATTGGGAAAGACTTTTTGGTCAAAAATGGCATTTCCAGTCATCCAGAGGGATGGTATTTGCATCTTACATTGCTTCCCTGGTCTCTGTGTCAGGCTGCCCAGGGAAGAGGCAACTGAGGCTCTGTGGTTTCCACTGGACGGTGATCTTTGCAACATGGAGCTCCTCAACTCCATATGTGCCTGCTCAAAAAAAGAGCAAGAACCAGGGAGCAGTCATACAAAAAAGTCCTTTTAAAAGCAAGACAGGGAAGGGGTAAGGACTTCAGTGTACACCTGATCCTCCAAAGGGGCCTCCTGCTCAGGGTCGGTCTGGAAAGTGAGACACTTGGTGTAGCAGAACTTGGCCAGAGTTCATGGTGTCAGGGCTGGCAAGATGGGAACGTAGCCTCAAACACATGCTTCTATTTTCCAGTGGCCAAAAAGAGATTTTGGTTACCAGTGCAGATGCCTGTATTAAACATATTAAAGTGATAGTTAGCTCTGTGATCTTCTACATCAGATCTGCAGAGAGCGAAGCCTTTAAGGCAGTTTCACCACACTGTTTTGGTACAAGATTCTTATTAGGGCAATCTTTTCATTAGTCAAAACTTTCTTTCCTTCCCTCTGCTACAAACAGGGCTTGTCACCTGTTTCTCATCTGTTTTCATTGTAGAGGAGAAGTAATTGGTACATCTGGGCATTGTTGGAGAAATGGCTTGGCTGAAGCCATAATTTGGTAATTATAGACTGAACTGAGCCATGCCGATGCCTTGTAAATACATTTGCCTCTGAGTCTGTGATATTGTCACGTGTCTATTCATTTGGCTTTTTTGGGGAAGAGGGAGGAGAGAGAGGGGCAGAGAGGAAAGCTGCCCACATCTGACCTATCCTGTGCATGTGCGGTAAGCCTCGAAAGATACAAAAACGCTGCCATCACAGCAGAAAAAACAACAGCGTGACCCTCTGTAGAGTGTCTTGTGTTCCAAGTGGCTTGTTTTCCTGGGGAATCAATTATCCCGTGTATGACAACTTGCTTCTGGTCTTTTGTAATTGCAAGGAGGCACCAAACCAAAATAGCTCATTTTCACTGTTTTGGTGGTGCTTTCTGTTAAATAGCAACACATGACTGCTGGTCCACCACAGAAGCCAGTTATTTAATGAAAAGTGGGACGTCAGACTCTGGCAGCAGCCTGCACTGTCTGAAGGAGAGGGGAACCAGAAACCTCCAATATTTCTGCCTCTGTGTGTTTTGAATGGAGCTTCTAGACACACCTCCACAAACTCCCAGCCCTCATTCTCACATGTGACACTTCCAGTGCAGGAGAAGGTGTTGGAAGCCTCAGCGGCGTTTTCCACCATCAGCACATGGCACATCAGAGAGCCACACGTCTGAGGTTGGCAAGGATCTCTGGAGGTCACCTGGTCTACCCCTCCTGCTCAAGCAGTACCACTTGGAGCTGGCTGCCCAAGACTGTGTCCAAGGGAATGGACTGTATTCCATTTGCGTCAAGTTGGTAGCATCTACTTCGTGCCTTGGGGTTTGGGTACAGTTTTACATAGGCCAGGTGGATGTTAAAGTTCAGAGGGTTTTTCCCTGAGGGAAATACCAGTGTAAGATGCTGCTGCAGTAACTAAGCCTGACCCATACAAAACTGGATGGGTAATGAGAGTTCGATTTTTGGTGATCTTGTGGCATATCATTGCTATGCTGTGGGTTTAGAGAGGCATTAGGGAGCATTTCAGAATATAGGGGTAAGATAACCCATCTGGAGTTGGGAGTCTTTCTGGGGTTACTCTGGCCTCCAGCCTGTGTCACTTCTGTAGTTCAGTGTACAGCATTCACAGGAAGGCGCCACCATGAAGGGAGGTTTCCCAGAAGGAGGCTCATCCTCTGCATCCCATGGGGTGCCACACGCTGCGATTTCTCCAAATACAAGAAGCTTAGGTGCATATTTTGGGGTAGTGGCAGTTTGTGTTTATACTCATCCCTGTTTTCATTTTTCACAGGAAATTGTCATACCTCTGATCTGTAGTGAGCAACATATTATGGAAAATGTCAAAATAGATGTGTAAAATTCTTATCCTATACATACGGAAGAATCCAGAATGAGAATGGGGAGAGCTTTAGCCATGGTGGGTGAAAGTGCCATTTGCAAAAGGCAGAAGACAGAGCAGAGCAGGGTGGCATTGCTACTGGGCCCCTGCAAGCTCCACACCGGTTCAATATCCAGCCAGAGACTAACATTTTTATTACTTTCTCTTACCTTTTTTTTTCTGAGCAGAGAAAAATCACATCCTTTTGGGCTAGACTAAAATGGAGCAATCTGTTCATTTAGGTACTGAGAAGGGAAATTAACTTCATTCTTATCCGTCTAGCTTATTAGCACAAATATTGCGGCTGCATTATCCTATCCCACATAAAACCCTGTACAGTAGAGCCTTTTAATTGTCTGGCTAATTGTTTGGCCTCGGAGCTGTCTATTTCCGATTGTCTAATTCTCATTAGAATACCAGCTGACACTGAGTCCTCCAAAGCTCCCTTTAGCTGCTTTTAACCACTTCTGGACTAATTTGGTGGTGTTGAAAGCACTTACAGAAAGGCAACCAACAATAAGAAACACAGTGCAAATGTTTCTCTTCTCTAATGCATTCAACATTTTAAATCCTAACCATAAAGGAGTTTTGATGCTGGTTTAAATGCACGTATCCCTACAAAGTCAGAGCATTGTTGTTAGTATTCAGAAGTGTGTAAAATTCATGGACTGAAAATCTAGGCACAAATGCTTCAGTGCTTGATCTGAAATATGTTCTGAAACCAATGGGTGTTTTTCACCCTATGAATAAGGAATAAATCAGGATGGCAGGTTGCAGGCCCCCAGTGAAAGAAGGGATTGGTCTGTGCTACAGTGCTCTTTATTAACCCTATGTTATGCATTTCTGACGATAATCTACAAAACCTGAATGAGGCAAATCTTGGGTTCACACTCTGAATTTACTGTCAGAAATTATTGCTTTATAGCCCTTTTTCCACTTTGTGGTACTTCAGAACCATCGTTTGAAAATTTTCCTTTGGTCAGTTCTTTCAGTTGCCTTCTTTGAACAGTTTTCAGCAATCTAGTTAGTGCCATGAGATTGGCCAAAACTTGTTCCATATTAACATCAAACTGGCTAAACAGAAGCAGGTAGGAAAACTGAGTGGGGCAGGACTACATCAGAGTCATATTCCCTAACACCTCACTGCTCTGAGAGGAGATAGGGAGAAAATGTGTTCTTGTCAGGTTTCAAGTGACATTTGCTAACCTAAAACCTAGAGAGTAATTAAAACGTGGCCAGCTACTGAAACTGGAGTGTAGAGGTCTGCTATGGGTTTATTTCCAGTTCTGGCACTAGGTTCCATGATCAGAAACATGGCTTTTCCACAGACTTTCTCAGCTTCTCCCTCCAATGCAGTGACTGGTGGGCAGAAATGAGGGAAGCTCCAGCAGCCTCTCTGCTACCCTGTAAGAGCAGGCATCACATCTACCAGCCAGGGCACCCGGGATACCCAGTGCCCAGGTCACCCATCCCCAGCAGCCACATAGCGTGCTTTGGAAGCACTGCATTTGACAGCTTTCAAAAGGAAATGCTGCCAGATTGCTGCTTGGTAAAAATGTGGTCTTTGGGGAATTTCCTCGCAATCCTTGGAGAAAAGAGATTGGAATGGTTATGTATGGAGTTGATAAAACCCACACATGCTGTCCCAGCCCACCCCAGGACTTGCCTTGTGTTTCTCTCCTGAACATGTCGGCACTGCCACCCCCTAAACTACTGCATTGCTATCTGCAGCCACAGAGGTTAATATTTCCTGCCAGCAAGGGCAGCTGAACCCTTAGGTCTGGCATGCGCAACTTCTGTTTGTGTCTTGTTCAAAAGATGTAGTAGCAAAATTTTATATCAACAGTTTTCTTCTTACGTGAAAGATAAAAGGGCAAGAAGAATAAAATTTCTGACATCTTACATCTTGGGGGTGCCTGTTCCAAAAGCAGGTCCTGCAGACCACAGCCAGAGTGATCATGGTTCAGAGAGCAATACGAGGCCGTGATACAGCCTGGCAGCTCTTCCTCCATTCCTGAAATGGGCCATTTCCTGCATTTTTCAATACAGTTCCACTGCCCTGATAGTGTTCATTTCCCAAGCATCCTCTTTTAAAAATATTTGAACTGCTTTTGCCATGGATTTATCTTCCTCATTTTATTTTTCTTTCTAGAAAATCACAGTGTTCTCCCCTGACATCTTCTCCTGTCTTATGGAAGATGAGACCGAGTTACTGGTGTCTCCTTCAGCTGTGAACACAGATGGAATTTATGGCTTTTGGGATTGTATTTATAACTGTTTTAAAAGCATAGCAAATGTCATCTACAAAAACTCCTGTTAGGCTGTTTCTTCCCCAGGCACCATGCGCTTCACAACTACTGCGGCACACAAGGCAGGAATCCTCAGCTTGGTGTGAATTCCTGCTTTTGTAGCTGTAGACACCTCTGTGCATTGCTCAGGGATTTATCTGAATGTGACACTTCCTTGAATCCTACACTTCATGTGAGTCACATGCTTTCCATTTAGTGGAAACACGAACACCTCCACTCTTGCCTGTCTCACACAGGGGTCAAAATGGAAGAAAATGCCACATATTTTCTATTGTATGCATTTTTTAAGCTTGTGCCTGCATTTAGACTTCTACTTGCCATCAGGTCTTGCAGCCTTATGAACTTTTTTTGCTTTGTCTTTTGTAGCCAGTTAATTTGCTATAACTCAGTTCTCTAACCTGAATTTTTCAGATATCCACAAGTACCTGATTATTTTTTCCTCTTAGCCTAGGTTCCTAAGGAAACAAAACTTATCCAGTTGTGTTTCTTGTCCGTAATAAGTTCTGGGCAATTTTTCAACCAAATTTGATAGAAGGTGAAAGGTCTGCAGTGCATAAGTTCCTGCAGTTTCCATGAAAATTAGTCTGGTTAGAAGAAAGAAGAAGAAATTAAGCTGGCACTGGAGGAAAGGCAGCTGTCACTCAGTTTTCAGTGGCAGCAGCCAACTGCCCAGCCGGTAATCAGGATCTGGCCACAGCAGTTTGTCCCACCAAAGGGACTGGCAGTGTTAGAGAGTATTGAGCAAACTGCTTTTTGGTGGTGGGATTTTGAGGACACTGGACACCATTCCTCAAAAAACCTGGAGTTTACCAGATCCATTGCTCATGGATCTGATAAATGACTTTATTAAATAGGAAGGCTAAACAAACATTTTCCTTCCTTCTGATTGTGTGTTATTTCTTTTCAAGCCAATGCTTTTGAAAACAAGAGTCTAATGTTAGCACAGCTTCCCTAGGAGAGGTTTCCAAGACTTTCTGCTCCCAGCATTTCTTACTGAAATTAATGGGAGCTGGTGGGGCTCACTGCTTCCAAAAATAAATCTGTACCACTTTGCTAGTGGTACAGATGCAGATGTCTAAATTTAAGCTGTAGTTTTCGAGCATCTGGGATCTGGATCCTAAATCCATGTCTGAGTACTTCAAAACAAGTGGCCTGATTTTTTATAGGCACTGAACAGCCTTATTGCAATCAGGACTTATGGGCTGTACAGATCAGACGATGTTTGGAAGTCAAGGGGTAGATGTAGGTAGCTGAAATTGAGGCACACAGACTGGAGCACATAGGCCCTGCACCTGAGAGCGAGGGTTTTCAAAGCGCTCAGCCTTGGCATGGGTGATCTTATTGAAGTCACTGGAGGCCAGAGGGAAAGAGTTAAGTCAACACAGAGCACTTCAGAGGGCTCCTGGCTCAGCATGTACATCTGTGTTTTAGAAAGATGCTGGAATAAAAAATACTTTGCAGGTGCAACACGGCCAAATTAGCACACTAGAAGAAACTGTAGGTTTTTTAAACCCTTGGCCTGGAGCAGCGGCTCTTGCAGCTTAATCCTACGCACATACCGGGGGCTTTTTGTATTTATTTTCCTTGTGTGCCTTGTTGTTTTAAGAAAAAGGAACAAACAGGGAGCAGTTGGCTGGCAGAGCCTGCAAACTCGGCGGGAGCTGCCAACGGGCCTTGCTGGGTCTTTGCAGTGAAAAGAACGGGCTTGTGGAGTTACAACTGCGCTGCACACCCCTCCTGCCCCATCCTGCCCCAGCTCAATGGGGCTTTGTGTAGAGGCAGGGGCTGCCCAGCCTCCTGAGTCCCTCCCTGGGATATAGACAGGATGCCTTTAACCCTTTCCTAGCTCTACAGCAGGATTTTGATCCAAGCTTTTTTTTGATCCAAGCCTTTTGGGTTTGTTTTCCTTCTTCCAACATCAGGAAGCAACAAAAAAAAAAAACACCCTCAAAAAAACCCAAAAAACACCCTTTAAAAAACCCAAAGAAATCAAACAAAGAAAAACTTACTTTCTTCAGACCCCGATTCAGCACAAATTAAGCCAACAGGAGTTTAGATGTTGCTGACAAGGGAGCTGATTTTTAAGTGTTGAAAAGCTCAGTCCGTAACTTTCAGAACCCAAGCCAACGCTCCATCTCCAGTAATGTGGGAGAAGTTCCATGGTTGAATGAGAAGAGGAAGGATTTGTTTGATCAGAGGTAGATGATTTATCACCTTTTGTTTGACAGCCGCAGGATTAAATGTACTATTGAGTCAGAGGTAGCTGTCTGTAAGGAGATTTACCTGTAAATATGTCCCCTGAGTGAAACAGTCTGGATTACTAAAGATGCCGGATTTACCACAAGCAAATGAGAGGCTATAGAGGCCCACGTGATTAAGTGACAAAATGGAGGTAGAAACTAAGAGGAAATGAGGTGAAACACAAGGGAATGACAGTTCAAAAATATGGACTGAAAAGTAGAAGAGAATAAAACATGTCGGCAGGAGGTTTGAGAGGCTCTTGGGTGCGAAGAGGCAGAAGAAACACTGTTCAGATACCCTTATAAAGCACTGGCCTTGAGTCTTTGCCTGTCCTCCACTGGAAAATGTGGCAAAACATTGCCAGAGGTTCCTAGTGCTATTTATGGAAATGAGATAAAATTGAAGCCAGGTTTGGGGTAAGCAAAACCTTCTTATTCCAAAGCTGTAAAGCCAAAACCCTGGTTTGGATTAAGGACCCTCTGGATCTGCATCTTCTGAGCTGGTGAGAGGGGATCTCGTGGGCAAGGAATCCCATCAGTGCATTGCTTTGCCTTGAATTGCTGCTGGGAGCTGGCTGTCACGGTAATGCAATACTGCAGAGTTCTTGTGCTCTACATATTTGTTTAAACTTGACAAAAACTGAGGCCCTTAATCTGCAACAGTTTATTTGAACAGGCTGGGAAGACAAGGTTATTGTTGTTGTTTGAAAGCCCTGTAATTTAAAAGCTTGTACTAATGATTTGTGGATGTATGCCCGCCGAAGTATGTGAGGATCTGCATGTGGAATACCCAGTGCTGGGAAGTAATAACTGTGTCCACACAGGGAAGAGATGGTGCCAAGGTCACAATTCAAAGGACAGGCCCTGAAGAGTCACCTGGAAGGGCTGTACATTAGCACACCAAACAAAAGTCCATGGGATATGCCCATCCCTGTGTCCTGCATGTGGGTGTCCATTTACCTTGCCTCTTTGCGGGTTGGGAGTGACGTTGTCCCTTTGTCTGAGTTCATGTGCGTGCATGCTGAAGGGACACATCTTTGGTGCTGCCTTCTAAAATCTGGCTCTAATTTCAGACCAATTTACTATTCTGATGAAATGAACCTGCAAAACATATGGCCCAAATATCGTTCACCTAAGTGGCCTGCATGGTTCAGGTTTGATTTGTGACTTCTCTTTACATTCCTATTCACGTGGGAGTCTATGATAGATCTTTAAGAAGAATAAACCAAAACCGGTCCACAGCTGCCTCTCATCAGGGTGAGGGCTGCAGACAGGCTCCAGGGCCCAGCCTGGGGCAATTGCTGCTACTACTGTGGAGGAGGGTGCACACACACTGGGGGCCACAGAGGAGGCAGGCACTTGTTCAGCTTGTGCCTGTTTGTCCTCCCGACAGGCACTGCTTACAGAAATCCAGTCTGAGGGGGGAAAAGGAGAAGAGAGAGAGGGAGCAGAGAGAAAGAAATCATTAAAAAAACTCACCATGATGGAGATTTGGTAGTGGATTTTAAATCACATTTAGACATAAATCCTTTGAGTTCACAATTTCCATAGATTAGTGGCATCTGTGGACCCCAGATAGACTGTAATCACTAAGATTGTTCTAATCTTCCTATGTGAGGTTTTTCAAAGGAAGTATTGAATTACCCCAATTCTTAGCAGAGCTGGGTTTTAACTTGCAAGAAAGTGCTTTAAGTCCGAATGCATATATTAGTGCCAGACCTATAAATTCAGGGTATAATGCTTGTGACTTTCATACATCCTGATGTGTAATTTGTTATCTGGACAATAAAACTTCACAAGAGACACACATGCTCAACTGCACCCACTGGTAATTATATTACAAACCTTCAGGCCCATGTTATCACCTTTGGACCTTGTGTGTGAGACAGTCCTTTGAAGCACATCTCTGCCCTTTGCAGAGAGCGGTGCTTGACTCGCACACCAGGGCTGCCCTAATTGAATCTGCATAGTGTTTCGTGTCATTGCCCCAACCCAGCTCCCATCACACTCTGGAAGTAAGCAGAGTTGAAAATTATATCGTTGAAAAGGGATCTATTCATTATGGAAAACTCTACAGAGAGAGCAAAGCTGTGGTCCCTGCTCATGACCAGAGCATGCAGGCAAACATCAGAGAACATCAGCAGAATAAACCTAATTCTACTCACACCCATATAAATGCAAGCTGGAATTGCTTTTAGTGAACACACTAGAGGGATGTAGGAAGCTGGTATGAGATGGAAATACTCATTGCTGGGTCAGATTCATCACTGGTACATGAAAATGAATGGAATTACACCAGGGATTATATTGTCCCCATATGGGTTTTTATGCCTGGTAACTTCTCAGCTTCAATGGGTATCAAATTTGCGCCTGCTGTACTGGGCTGCACAGCTGAATGCTTTTGCTCCAGTGCTAAGGGATTAAATAGACAATTGAGGTTTCTCAGAAAGGATGTAGAAAATGTAAATCAAAAAGGAGTCACTGGAACTGGTTGCAGTGCTGACAGCCCTTACAATGCATGCTGCCTCCGACTGCTCGCAGTGACCGGCTGCAGCAGCGCCCGCGCTCATGCTGAGCAGTGTCGAGACTGTACTCGGGGTCAATGGGACACGGGACTGAGAGCCCACAAGTCCCCAACAGGCTGCTCCAAGACATGTCATCTGCAAATGGGAAGCTGAATTTGGTCTTCCTGTGTGGCCAGGAGAGCTCGAGTGTACCTGATGTGGGGAGCCTGCAGGGGATGGCTGTGCTCTGACAACAGAGCTGTGCTCCATAGAACTGTGCCTCTCGGCTCAGTCACTGCTTTGTTTACCATGCCACTCGCCAGCCAGACATCAGTGTGGGGAATTGTTTGCCTTTCAGATAACTCTGAAATATTAGGGGCCTGTCAGGAAAGTTTGGAGGAGTCTAAGGCAATGCTACGCCTGCCCTGAGCAGAAATATGCTGGAGGGAAGGACCTGATCTTGAGAACAAGTTCAAGCTGTGCTCTGTTGCTGTATGATCAAAATGATCTGCTTTACTGGAGGGTAAACATTTTTGTTACCTGCTTGGGAAGCAGTCAGCACTTCTTTTATGACAATGAAAGTTTCCAGGTTTGGGTTTACTTAGGGGGGGAAAAACCATCCTTTTGGTTTCATTTGGTTTGAGGTTTTTGTTTGTTTTGGAAGAACACTGCTTCCTTACAACGGACCACAGAAATTCATTCTCCACAGCTGTGTGAAAGCCAAGCTGTGCAGAAAAAACCTGTTCCAGGCACTTGTTGATGTTCATGCGGACTCCACTTTGTATGATGGGACAAGCAGTGACCATGACAGAAGACTGTAATGGTAACTCCATGCATCCCTCTGGTGTTCTCATCACCATGAGGTTGAGCTGGTTACCTTAAGTAGATGAAAAGCAGGTAAGGAGTTTGGGAAAGACAGGGCCAGACATCATCACAATGTGCTTAGTGTTAGTAACTGTGTGCTGTCTACCATGCCATGATGGTGTGAAATGAATCCCTGGGCTCCTTTCTGAATAGAGCTGTGGAGTGCAGAGGGTGGATTTGATTCTCACGATCTGCAGTGATGTGGAGAGTGCTAAGAGGAAGATGGTGTGTTTTCATGAGCTAAGGGTGCAACTGTATAGTTTTGGCAGCCACACTTAGTTATTTTACTTTCCTGTGTGAGCTTAACAAGGTTACAACCTAACTGTGTCGCTATGTTGGAGACCCCAGGGTCCCACATTCCTTGGTATGGGCTTCCTGTACATCCCCCTGCCCGAGGATCTGGGTATTGGGGTGTGTATGAACAGGGGAAGGCGGCTGTTGCTTGCATTGTGGACCTTGTGCTTGTCAGTGTGCTGAGAGTTTCTCCCCTTTGTCTCCCAAGGGAAGCTGATTTTGTGTGCAGATCTCCTGGTTTCAGTGATGGTGAGATGTTTCCCAGGGTCCATTAAACTCTGAGTGGGCTTTCTCTAGTGTTCAACTACTTGTTCATCTCATGTGTCAGCTTGCACATATATTCTGGCTTAAGCGACTTGCAATGGTATAACTCTTGCTGTAATGCACGTTTGGAATGGTTATCTGTGTTTCCTCCTAGCTAAAGCAGTGCAACTTCCATCTTCAAGTTACCCCTCTTGTCTGGGAGCTGCCAAAGTGACCTCTCGGGTCACTTGATTGATTTTCAAGAAGCACAGGGCTTCTTGAAAATCAATCACACATTTGCGGAGACAGTGCACATCCTGATTGCCTTTGGGTGGTACCAGACTGGAGGCCTGGTGGTAAGCTTCATGCTGGATCTTCACAGCTGTGCTATGGAAAAGCAGCATGCTGCTTTTCCTGCACATACACTTGACATGTGGCTACTTCCCTCCCATCTGTTATCAGCCTTTTAGAGAGCACTGGACAAACATAGGTAGGAACTGACAAGCTCTGTCCAGGTGTTTTGTGTGGCTTGAGAAGGGACTCGGGGCTCTGCGCATGTATCAGAGGTTGAAATCCTTCTTCAGTGCCTCTTTGCCCTGTGGTTCTTCTCTTTTTCACCTCTTGTTTATTTCCTCCTTGCTGTCAGCAGATCAGCAGGACTCATTAGCTGAAGCATAATTCTGGACTAGAGCTGGCTCTCATCCACTCAGTTGGACTGGCCTCACTTCACACAGCCATATACACGTGTCCAAAGATATTCTTCAACTTCAGCAAAGACATATGGAAGAGCAACATATATACATGCAAAAAGAGTAGCAATAAGACTGACTGAGTTGGCTGAGTTGTCACAGGCTTTGTACAGACCTCTGTCTCTCAGGTGGAACTGCATTCACAACTTAAATGGATGCTTTTTCTTGATTTACTGGAGGTTCACTTACAGATACAATAGGATTATGAAATACAGGTATCCTCAAGTAGATTATTCTTCACAGAGGGGTTGTTTTCTCTGCCTCTTATCTTTCCGAGTTTAATACCAATGATTTAGTAACTGAGAACTATCAGGGTAGGACAGCGCTCCTAATTTTTCTCTGACATATGCTACGGTGAATTAATAATTACTCTGTAGAAGGCAATGAAGTGGTAATAAGCAGGATAAATCTTGGTGAGCGAGTAAGAAACATGTAATTGCAAGTCCCTTTTATATTTCACAGCACTTAGGCAAAAACTTTACCCCTAGCAGTTTCTACTTGAATCTAGTTCAAAAGATGCATGCTATGGTCAGATTTAGGCCCAAATTACCATGATTGAAGCCACAACACCTTAGCTGAGCTGTGGAATTCTCCATTTGCATACAAACTCTTAGCCTGGAGCCAGTGTAAAAGACTAATTTCAACCCCAATTAATTACCAGTTGAACTAGAACAAATTGCCTTGCTGCGGTCTTCCAGTAAGTGCAAGGTGAATTACCATGGCTCAACTGGCCCATGAAGTAGATTGTAAACACACTGTTGTAGTATCTAAACTCCTTCTTTACTTAGTGGAGACCTAGGCAATGCAATCAGTAGAGTCCTGAGAGCATTTCAGATGACCCAGTGTTGCCTTTTCCCATATATGAATATGTCTGTTCATCCATCTTAAGATGTTGTGCACGTTAGAGCCTGCCCAGTCTCTGAGGTGTCAATTCGTATTGTGTGACTGCCATTGGAACGATTTGTGGAACAAGGCTCTATACATCCTGGATAAGGGCATCAAATACACTGAGATAGTCAGATGAGAAGTACTGTGTCAAGGCACATTTCTAAAGGGCTGCATACTCTCTGTGCTTTGCACCCCTGGGGTCAAAACTGCAAGATGTGTAGCAGCCTTTGTGGACTCATAAGATAGAATAAATCAGAGGCGTATTGGAAGAATGCAGCATTTCGTAAGATTATACTTATATTGATCTTTCCTACCTGTGATTATTTCTGTTACAGAGAGATGACATATTATCACATCTTAACTCCATATCATAGGTTAAGAACTGCTATGATCCTTCATTGATAGATGGAGTGCAGAGGGCCAGAGACCAAGCACCACAAAAAAGTGATGACGTAATCATGACCCAAGCTAGTGGACCCAAGCTGTTTGAATGGTCCTGTGGTTGATTTCTGTCTCAAACCAACTCAAACTTTTAACTTGCTCAGCTCACCATCCCCAATATCTGAGTAAGCATCCCCCAGTTTGAGTGTGTATTCAGACTCTACTTTGGAAGTTAGAAGAGTCTAATGATTTGAACGTGGTCTGTGGTGTGTTAGTGGTGGTGAACAGAGGACAACTCCAGTGGTATTTCATTTTCTAGTAGAAACACGAGTATATTGGTTGTCCATTAAGTTGCATAGTGAGTTAGCACAGAGCAAGAAAATTAACTCAGATCTTGTGCCTTCTAAACCTTTATTTTAAGAGCAGTTTAACATAAATGGCAACCAGATAAGAAGAAAGCAAAGCATGGCTTGTAGGGAGATGGAAAAAGCTACAGCACTTTCTCCTCTTGGACAAGATTGCAGCATGGTGGTGTCCAGACTGGTGGTGATCTGTGCTGTTGAGTCTGCAGGGCACAACATGGAGTAATGCTGGGAGCCATCTGGGATTCATGAGAGCCTTCGGGAAAGCTAGTATGGAAAATGTGATGGTTGAACCTTTCCATACGTTGTTTTCTATTTGTCATTTTGTTTGCTGTCATACAACCATGATAGCTACAGACTTTTCCCATGGGATTTAGTGATGAGGAATCATTCTCAAGCTTGTAATTTCTTTTTCTACCGACAATTCATAATATTTCCCTCTTAGTTTAGAGAAATTCAGCTCATATGTACAGTCCATCACCAAAGAACTGTGCTGCTTCCTCACATTTGATGACTAATAGTAGAGTTCCTTAAATCTTATCCCTTGGTGTCATTTGGATTCTTGACAACTCCACTCTCTCATGGGATGAGTAAATATCAGTCTGTTCCCAGGAAGATTAACTAGTAAAATGATTGAGTGGGGAAAAAAAAACCCAACACAACTTCTCAGCATGTTGCACTCCAACTGCCCTCCAGACTTCCCTTAGACTCTTCAGCCTTTATTTTTAAGATGCTTTAATTTGCATACATTCATAAAATCCTAGAGTGTCTAAAAAATAAAAGCTTTTTTTTTCACCACCAAAGCAACTAATTTGAGGAGGGATTTAGCACTTTGAATAAAAACCCATGGTCTGCTAGGGAAAGAAATGGGTAAAACCACAGCCATTTTTTCCTGCCACAGTACAGAATGTATCTTGCTTGATTAAAGTCAAACTCACTGCGCTTGAACAGTAACAAAGTGTGGAGCACTAGATAGGAATGAAAGCAATCCCTATCCACTGCAACCCCCTGAACTTCAGTGAAACTAGATTTCCCCTCAGCTTTCCTGGAAAGAGGTATTTACTTCATTTTAGTGGTTAGAAACTTGGCCATTTGTCTCAGCTGCTTATCCAGACTATCTCTGCAGTCAGTGTAACAGGCAAACACAAGCAAGTGCCTGGTCTGTCCTTCAGATGGGTTGAATTGCCACATTGGGAGGTGCTTCTCTCACCACTGACTGAAGGACTGTAGTCCCAGGGCAAGGAGGGATGTTCAGTCCCATGCTAGATGTTGGCACAATCTTCATGGCTGTTGAGTTATGGAAAGGGAACTGGGAAGCAGCAAAGGCAGGGTGCCAAGATGAGGAAGCTTAACACAAGCCTCGCCACTGCTACTGTTTCTGTAGACTTTTCAAGGGATCTTTGGAGCATGTCTCCTCCAAGCTGAAAGTTGCTCCTCCCTGTTTCACAGTGAGGCCCATATTGTCCATCTCTGCTGAGGATATACTGGCCTTTCTCTTCCTCCATGATCTACTTTGCAGAATGGGCAACGCTGGTCCTAGGACAGGGAGAGACTATGACAGGTCTCAGGGACCTCTTCCATGCAGTAATCTTTTGGTTACTTGGCCAACTTGATGTTGTCTCACCAGCTGTGTTTCTGCTCATGTTGCCCATCCAAACTGTCTTATGTGTTCAGAAATCTGAGTCTTGGGCAGCTGCTTCACTTGGCTTTAAAACCCAGCTCACTTGCTGGTACTATGGAAACATGAAGCACTAGCAAAGTAGAGAGCTTCATTTTACAGACTTTCCTTTTGCATTTGCAGCAAAGACTCAGGATCTAGCCTTTTAAACTAAGTTTCTTAACTGCATTTCATTGAACATGAATTAGAATAAACATCTCAAATACAGCGCTCTATAGCATCTGACTACAGGCTTCTGAGATCCAGTTTACTTAACAGTTGCTCTACATACACTAGTTAATTCCTCCCATTGACACTAGCTGAGGACTGTTTACTTCATTATCTAGATGTGATAATACCATGCTCCCACTTCCCCAATCATTTTATCCAAGGAATACAAAGATCTTTTCTAATGTTAATGATTTAATCAGCATGACACTCTGAACAAGTTTGCCCAAATGTAAAATGAGGCAGGGAGAACCTGAAAGACTGACCCACATTCAATCCTGTGCAAACCAGGATTGAACTGGAAATGCCACCTATCTTGTTCCTGGTTGTTAGAAACTGCCTCACTTAAAGGAACACAACTACATGCACAGATATAGCTCTCAATTTGTTTGGGGGTTTTGCTGGTTTTGTTTATTTGTTTTTATGGCAATGCTACTAATGTTTATAAGGATCACTTTTCATTCACCAGGTCATGTGTAACTAGCAAGGAGTTGGCGTACTGGAACACTAAGCTGAGTCATTTCTTCTTAGGTTTCTTCTCAGGGTGACACATGTAGTTTTGCTCCTGAAATGCCTAAACCACCATGGGACTCAAGGCAGTGCTGGGCTTTGAGAATAAAAGAGAGGAAGGAAAGGACTTGGGCCTTCCCTTGGGATGTAAGCTTCATGTCAGGTAGGAAACAATTTGTACGACTTCAGGAAATGCCCCAGATTGAGAAGGGGAAGTTCAGGAGTTAAATCTGTATTTCTTGTTATTTAAATGAAGCGTGCACATCTGCCTTTGAGAGAGGGTCAGGAACTTGGATGCTACCTCTCTAGTGCAGCTGCTGGTTAACCTGGGTGATTTCTTTCTGATCACAGTAAAGGTTTCCAACGCAGTTTGGGAGAAAGCTATGTGTCCTGTGCAACAGATGTAAATCTTCCTCTGCCCATCGCCCCTCCAGCAGGGGATAGCAGGCGCAAGGAAACTGCTTTCCCAACAGCCATGCTTGTTTGAGCTTGTGCCCTCTTACTGCTGAGGGAGAGTTTGAACAAGAGTTACAAAAACAAAGTGTGTATCTTAAAGCCATGAGAGATGCAGGATCTGCTTTGCACTTGTGCATCACTCTGACAGAACACTTAAGCATATACTTAGTTTTAGCTGTGGCATGTAGGTTTTATCAACATAGAAGATGGAGTTGAAAAGGACCTCAAGAAGAGGCCTGGCTCCAACCTCTGACATCTTATCTCACGCCACAATCATCAACTTCTGAATCAAATATTTGTATAGCCTGTTTCTGCAAATCTCCAGCAACAAGATTCATAATACTGTGAAGGCAAAATGTCCTATGGTACTTACTGTGTTTCAGTTTTCTTCAGTGGCTTGGGACCAGATTAAAAGAAATTATTGGATATTACATTTCAGAGAGCAGTTTTATGAGTGGTTGTACTCATCACTTGGAAGCAAGGCTGTAACTATTGTTGATTCCAAACCATTAAGGTGTAAGAGTGGTTTTTTCTGAGTATATGCATTTACCTTTATCAGAAGGTATGGTGGAGATTAGAAAAAGGAGCATTGATATCTAATGTGATTATGACAAATACAGGTGTAAACTTTGTAATGAGGTCTCTTCATGTCTGGTAATTTTCCACTAGCAGCTTCCTGGTCCCTACTCTGAAATTAAGTAAATTTGAGGTAGCTTTACAAATGGATGTGCTTAGTAAGAGGGCATCTAACAGTTTTTAATAAGTCTTTCATGCAATATATGTATTAATTTTGCAATTAAACTCTAGAGAAGGTAGCAAAGGCCATTTAAGGAGAAAAAAGTGTTATTTATTTCTAGTGAATTACTTTTTACATTATCCTGCTGCATTATGCAAACACTGTTAGGCACCAAAAAAAATAGCAAGTATTTGCAAGAAAACTTCCTTACATTGAGTTACTGGGCGTTAATGATTGGTTGGGAGTATAGGAGGGAGACTGTGATTCCTCTAGGCAGGACATAAGCACCTGCAGGTCTGTATCTGTCACCATGTGATGGTGGAGGAGCAGAGCCAAAAGTCTCTACCCTGTCTTCTCCCTTCAGTAGGGCAGTGAGGCCTGAGGAGCACAGATGATCTGTGGCTGTGCCACCATCAGGCCCTAAAAATGCATAATCTCTCACCTGATGGGTAGGCAGACCCTTGGTGCCATCACAGTGATGGGACCTCTGCCTCTCTTGTGAGATTTAGCCCTTCCTGAACTGGTTTAGGGTGACATCTACTCCTCTCTCAGGCTGAGCAAGGACATGGAACAATTGATTTCACTTCAGCTTCCAGTTAGTCTCTAGCCTGGGTGGCCCAGATTTGGTTTTAACTGTACACTCAAGAGATTCAGATTTAACCCTTGCATGTTCAAGGATGCAGCGTTCATTTAAATGAAGAGCTGTATTCTCTGTCCTTACATTTTGAAGCAAACTTTCTATTAGGAGATGGTGGATGCCAGTGCAGAAGGACCTAGAAAGAGCACTGACAGGGTAGTCCTGGGATGCTGTCTCATCCAGGTATTGTCCTGCTAGTGAGGGCTATCTTAGTCCTGGTTCTCCTGACTGGAGGAGCAGGTCTGGCGTGTGTGGTATAGGGAGGACAGTTGGTTAGGTTTACTGCCCTGATGTAGCATGTGGTGGTCAGCACAGGGATGCACCACAGGGCCACTCCAGACACCATTGCTCACACAGCTTGCATGCCTTATGAAGCCTTTTCCCATTTCTTGACCCTCCTTTTCATCACTATTTCTTATCCCTGTTCTTCTCCCAAAAGTGACCCAACACTAATTACCTTTCCCCTAGTTGGTCACTTCCCACAGAGGCAGATGGGCTTCATGGGCAGTGTAAGTCTGGAAATGGTATCAAGCTGCAAGCTGAGGTATAAAGCATCACCATTTTTTCTGCATGATGCCGGACTTTGCTTAATTCAGGATTTGTCAAAGCATCTAGAAAATTACTTTTTTTTTTTTTTTTTTTTTTTGCCTGTTCTCTAAAGAAGACACTGTTGGACTACATCCCTGTAGCGAGCCTTGGCCAGATCTTTCACAATATTGTTTATAGCTCACTTTTAGGCTTGTTGCATGCAGTGAACGCTTGTGTTGTTTCAGGCAACAGCAGGTGAAATAGTGAAGAGAAAAAGGTTAAAACTTCTGGGGGAGCACTCTGCAGCACTGCTGCTTAGCCATGCATGTAGTACAGCTAAAAATAACAGCTAATGGAAGGGGAAGCCAAGATGATCTGTTGATTTATAATGGCTTTTTTCCTGGTTTATTGCTAGAGTGCCTTGCCCACAAAAATTTGACATTGCAGCCTAACTACCATTAGATAATCAAAGAGTGCTCTTCTTTTCGTTACTGTACATCCCGATTCATTTCTTGGCATAAGCCTTTCTTTTCTAATGTTATTCAGGCAAATTAGAAAGATGACTTCTAAACTAATCAAAGCATTTCTTTCTCTCTCAATGATAGTTACAAGGTGATGCATATAGGCTAAGAACCAGTGTGAGAGATACACATTCAAGTCTGTCCTGGATCTGAGAAATGTACTTTGTCTGGATTTGTAGTTCTTTTCTGATTTGGGTTTATATCAGTGGTCTGCACCAAGGAACACGGAGATAATAAATGTAGGTGTCCAGACTTTCTTCCTTTCCAGATTCAGAATTATTCCTTAAGTCTTCTTTAGAAAAGAACTTAGTTACTAGTAACAGAAAAAAATGTCAGACTATTGATCTCTTTGTATATTTTTTACTTTTAAAGGCACAGTAGATTGTACACTGAGAAAGTAATATTTTATATGGTTTGTAGAAAATAAATCTGTTTTATCACTGCAATAAAAAAGGAGCCAGATGTTTAGAGGAACATGTTCCATATGGAAGAGGCTTAAAATTGTGGAACTTGCTAAAACCATGCAAAGCTGCAATTATGGAGAAAACAGGAAGGCAGCTTCCTCCCTGAACATACACCATTTCCCAAGGAGGAAGCGAGCCTTTTTTCTCTGCTCTTTGTTGATTTTGAAGCAGAGACACAACTATTAAGTCATGACCATAAAAGGCTTATGCTGTCAGTGACATCAGTGGTAAAATCACCCTTCTTCGCTCCCCACAACTCTTAACTACACTTTTGAGAGATTTCTGCTTCCCCTATAAAAGAGTTAAGGATGCGTGGATTTCTTTGTTTCATGGCCAGTACACTACCTAATGTAGGGATATCAGCACTGTCACTTTATGAAAGTATTTCCAGCTTTGCAGGAAGCTGAGGTGCCTACTAAATTTCCATGAAATGGAACCATGCACCTCCTTAATTAGCTAATTTCATTTCACTTCACCAGACCCAGACCCACTGTGCTGAGGTGTGGCCTGCCACATCCCTAAGCACGCCTTCTGCCTTCTGATCCAGGTGGAAGTTTGCTGACTGGCTTTAGCCCAGTGAGCACCACATGTTTATTGCCTAAAATGTCGTTTAAAAGGAGGAACAACATGGCACTGCTTGAGAGCCTATAATAGCATTTAGTTTTTAATGGGGGCTAAAACCAGTCCACGTGCTACTAGAGGACAGCAGTGGAGATTCCATGCCTTTCAGAGGACCTGCATGCTGCTCTGCTGAATGCTCCTAAGTGAGGCTGGATGCTGGGTGTTTTCAGCAGCTGGGGTTTAATCCAAAAGCCCATAGCATTTTGCTCCAGTCCTCAGGCTGATTCTATGAGAAACTGAGGCTTTAAATTCCAAAATTGCACTGAACTCCTCACAGTGCTGCACTGGGTGCTGTAATACAGGCTGTGCTACATCTTCACCTTACCTTTAAATCAGGCTCTTGTTAGTATAGTCTGCTGTTACCTAATTTGGAAGTGCCATAGGTAGGTGTGAGGAGCAAAGGAAACCTAGTAAATCCTGACTCTGTAAACCAGAGTTGAATCTTGCATTTAAAAGTATGCTATGAAGCATTTGATTTCTTCCTGTCATTGCAGCTATATGTTTTGAGCAGAAAAAGGAGGCAGAATGTGACTGAAAGTTGATCTTTGTTCAAATATATCACAGGGGGCCAGTAAAAACATCCCAAATTCCTTATGCTGGGCAGTTCTGAGTGCAGTGTTTGGAAAAGAGAATATTTTCCCACTTTTTACCTATGCAATGAATATCTTTTCCCTTGTGATGGATTTCCCTATCATACTGCTAGGCACTGAGAAGGTGTAACAAGCTTTTTGAATCATGCAGTCACGAGGGATGGTGTCATTTCAGGAGTCACCAAGCAGCAGCATCTGACTTTCTTCTCCACCTGGGACACCTGCTGATCTCTCCTGGGGACACAAATGAACTGAAATCTTTGGGGTCAGTGTAGGAGGATCTGGGCAATGATAAACCAGAAGATCAAACCAGGTGATTCAAGAGTCATATTTATAATCACCAGTGCTTGCAGGAAAGGGTGTTATGGTTGTGTCCTGGAAAGGGGCCAATGTGAAGCGTCATCAACCTCAGCTCAATTTTACTAAGAGCATTTTTGTTTCTAGCTTGTTTTATCACACGAAACCAGCTACATTCATGGGATTTGGAGAAAGTGCTGCTGCACTGCACTGGAAGTTTTGACAGTTCTTTTAGTACCCTTTAACAGGCTTAAGAGATAGGCCAGCAAGAAACCAGGATGACATCCTCTGGAGCACAGGGCTTCAAAGCAAATGGATCCCCCTCCCTCCTCCCCTTCACCCCTCAAAGGGCAGTGTCTCGATGACTTTGGAGTTATAGATTTTGCAGCTGCAGTGAAAAAAAAAGTGCTGCAAGTTGTAAGGAAGCAAGAAGTATTTGTGAGATCAGAAGCAAGTGATTTATGAAACAGTGAAAGGAAAAGATGTAGCAGCTTTAAATTCTCATGCACACATTTCTAGATAATAAAGTTTTGCGGTGGGGAAATAGCTTTTCAAATCACCACCTTTTCTTCTTCTTCAGTGAGCTGACTCTCAATACCATGCAACAGAAGCAAAGTCCTTGTAGAGCTTTTTTTATCCCTTAGGTCAGCATCTCCACATTCTCCAAATACATTTGAAAACATTATTTTCTCCTTTTCTTCATTTTCATTTTTAAGTCTTTAATATAGATTCAACTGCATAATTATTATTCTTCATGTATTTTCTACTATTAAAATAAATTGATTCCTTCAAGGATTTCTTTCATAGCCAGTGGTAGAAAGTAAGACACAACAATTTTGAGCTCATCTTGTTAGGTTTTTTATAAATTTTGTCTTATTTATTTGTTGGAAATTCGGTCTCTTATAAGTTAAGGATTTGCCATTATTAATGGATGCATGTAAGACAATGAGTTAAAGTACTGGTCACAACTGTGATTTAAATAAGCAAGTAAACCCCTTCAATTTAGGTAATCTTTTTTAGGTCTTGAGTTACTTTGTATAATTTACATATTTTCCAAAATGAAAGTTTAAGTAATTGTTTCATAACAAAATACATTAATGTGCAGCTAATAATGGATTTTACACTAATATCGGGGATGGTTTAACAATTTAGAGCATTTTTAATACATACACATTAAAGCCATAGCATACTTTACCACATACATATTCAAATTTCAATGTTATCTGTAAAAGATAATAGTATGAAATAAAGCCATTTTTATTGTGGACATTTTTCTGGTAATTTTATCAAATGGCACATACACAGAGTCAGAATACAAAAATTCATTTCGAATGTCATAATGTTGCCTGTTATTAAGGGAATATGATAGATAATTCAAGAATAAGTATGTAAAATAATTCATTTTTAAAAACCTACTTAATGTATTGAATGCTAAGAAGCGTATCTTTAGAGGTGGATTGGACAGATTATTTCAGACCATCTTGTCTTTCAGTTTCACACTCAAACTCGTGTGAAAATATCTTGTATGTAGTTTTTATTCCTTGACTAGAGAGGGAAAATTGGTTTAGTTTTGTTGTGTTTTTTTTTTTATTTCTCAAGTGGTTTCTTAGCATTCAGTGAAGTAACTACTGAACTGAACTAAGCTGAAGGAACTGAGAGGAAGAAGTGCTTTCTGCACCTGCAGAACAAGTTGCAGCTGTCAAGCACTGGTTTATCACTTCAGCAAATTCTTGTTCCAGGTGCTCAGCAAGTGACTTCCCCGAAGCCTGTTGTTTTGCTTTCTTAAAACTTCGCTAACAGCATGCACTGCCTGAAAGCTATTTGTGTTTAATTTAACTTATAGAAATATATGGCTTAATTGTCTCATAAAAGATGTCAAGATTTTAAATGTAATGTAAAGAAGTTTATTTTTAAATGAAAGTACACTGTATTCAAATTGTATTAAAATAGCAACACTGTCTGAATAAAGTGAATGATAAAGGAACAAAAATACTCAATAACCCATATATTCCCTTTGAAAAAGATAATGAAATAACATTTTTCTTGAAAGTACTCTTTAAAATGTAGTCCTTTTTTACTTAAGTCAATAGAAGGAATATGTGAGTTACTGAAGAAGTTTGTATCTCCTCATTTTATTAATACATTTTTAAAATTTTAATATTTTTTTAAGTATCCAGAGGCCTCTCGGCTATGATTTGCAGATAAAATAAAAAATTAAATAAAATAAATAAAAAATAAAATTTTTAAATATTTCCATTTTTATTGGAGGGAATTCAGATGATAGTTTGAAAAACATTCCCCTCACTACCTTTGTGGAAAGTGAGCCCTAATTTCAGATTTTTCTTTGATTTTTTTTTTTCTTTTAAGAAGTCATGAATTCATTTGACTGTGACAACCTCCGGCAGGATTTACTTTACTACACACGGGGATACCCTTGCAGGCAGCAAGCAAAAGGTCCATCTAACCTGGTCCCTATGTCTAGTAATGACAGGAGTGAATATTTAGACCAGAGTGTAGGAGATTAGATGACCATTACCTTGGTGAATGTTGCCAGTTTGCAGGAGTCGCCAACACGGTGAGACTGCCAACATCATGAGCTGTGGGCACCACCAAATCAGTCCCCTCTGAACTTGTCCCTTCACTTTTTGAACCCACTTCTTCTTTTGGCACCCATTCAGCTCTGCACACAATTTACTTAGCTTGTGAGCGAGATGGTTTAAATGGTGTAAAATAAACCTGATAAATTTCTGCTTTTCACAGTGTCATTGAGAAATTTTGGGATGCCACTGAAAAACTTGCATTAGTTTCGGTGGAGACCATAAGACACAATCTGAGAAAGGCATTTGACTGGGAAGACAGGTACATATCTATTTCAGCAAGCTTTGGTCACTTTGAGATTGTTATACAGGTGATGCCCTTCTCTGAGTCTGACTGGCAATTTTCCAGCATTATAGCAGCCTTCAGAAGCACTAATTGGCGTGTGGAGCACAGAGGGTGCTTTCAGAAGGACTGAAAGGTGAATTTCCCACTTCTGCGTGTATGAAAGAATTATGGCAAAAGAACTCTTATTCCCCAGAGCTATGAAACACACAGACTACAGAGCAGCTCAAAGCAGGAAGTTTTGGACTGCAGTCTATAATTTCCTAAAATCTGAACCCTAACCAGAGCTTTTGGTTTAATTTTACATTCTGTATGTGGGTCTCTTGCTCCAAGTACTGTCAACACCCAACTCAGTAAGCAAAGGCAGCAAGGAATTAGGGATCACCCGGCATTTGTAGCGCAGTTAATTACATGTATAACATATAACAACTTCCTGAGATCCAGTGAGAAGGCCAAAAGCAGTGATGACGGCTAGGCTCCCTGCAAATCCAGCTGAGTGAAGGAATGCATTCTCCTCCCTCGTGTTGCTGGGGCAAGCAGAATTTTGACTGAAGGGACGGACGAGATAAACCCAAAGCAAACATAGATGCAAAAGTTACATTTGATCAGATTTTCTAAAGTACCTTGAGAGCCACCGTGAAGTCCTACCTCTCCAGCCATCTGATGGGGGACCTGTTTGGGAACAGCCTGTGGCCCTTGCAATGGTGCCAGGGGATCAGCAGCAGAGTGGGCAGTGATGTGTGCCTAGGTTTTTTCTAGGTGCATTGTCAGGAGGGGCCATGGAAGCCCTCCTAGAGCTTCAGCTGTGACCACTGAGACTCCAGCCTCCCACTAAGGTGAAATTATCCAACTTCTCTAAAGCTCCTGGAAGGGATGAAAAGGCAATTGGATGATCACATGGGCAGCACAGTCATATAAACATCATTCCAGTGGGAGACTAGGCTGAAGAAGTGGTTTTTGAATGTCCTTGACTTAGATGCACAAAATGGTGTGTGTGAAGACTAGCAGGAGTAAATTTAAAGTTAAAAAAATAAATAAATTACCAACTAATATAAGAGTGAAAGGTAAGAACAATTATCCTTGTACAAAAAAATCCCTGGTACTTACAGGAAAAGACAGCTTTGCACAAAGGAAGATCAGCCTCAAAAAAAGGGAGTACATTTTGTTAAAGAATTGCTGTTCTTTCTGCTGAAAGGTAGAAGGTATTTTTCCAGAAGGTCCAGTAATTTGCTTTTGCAGTCGTATACCAGTGAACATTGGGAATAGCTGTGGAATGGAGGTTGGTGTTGGCCAGCTCAAGTCTGAAGGTCATTTTTTTTTAGCAGCTAAGGAAAATAAGTTTTACAGCCCAGGAGCAACTCAATAGTTCCTTCTCTGAAGCATAAAACATTCACAGGAATCAGTGGGGGTCCTGGCTGAGAAGGGAGTGGAATTCCTGGTTGAGCTTGTAGCCCCATACAACGCTCTGTCACGTATCATGCTGCATTTCTGTGGTTGGGCAGGAGAGGCCATGGGATGGATTTCATGGTTCACATACAGATCCTAAACCATGGGATGTGGTGGTCTGTACAGAGTAATGCTGTTCCCACACTTCTGCCCCATAGATCTGTCCATTGCAGAGCACTGGCTGATGGAAAAGCTGAGAGGTGGCCTATAGATGCAAAAATTATTTACCATCCATACCTACCCATGGAGGGACACCCAGATTTCAGATGCAGCCACAGGAGCTCTCACACTGACCCAAAACAGCCTGAAGAGCAAATTCACCTACTGCCTGCATGAGGAGGAGGTGGAGTCCAACCCATACGGTGCTCTCGGCATTGAGCCTGCTTACAGGGAGAGTGAGAACTGCATCCACCTTTAACATCAGTCAATCAGTACAGGGCAGTGAACATCAATTTGGAAAGGGAAAGGCAACTAAAGAAAAGTCAGACTGACAGTGAGTGGGCTCACTGGTGCTTACAAAGAGGAATTGCCCTGCTTTTAGCAAGGTGGAGGGAATTTCATGGCACCAAAAGGCACGATGGGAACTCCTGAATGGCACAGGCTGTAGGATACAAGGATGTGGCTGGATTTCAAAAGGAGTTTGCTTTGTGGCTGTCAATGCAGTCCCTTGATTCATGGTTGGGTTTTGTTTCTCTCTCAATTGTTGTTTGAAACACATGTGTAAACTGGCCAGAGTTTTGCTTTTTGTACTTTTCAAGGATGATCAGAACACAAAGTGCTGTCTCATGAGTTTTGTCGGCCCAATTCCCCTCCAGAAATTTGCTCACATCTGATTTTGTTTCCTCTGCCCACTCTCTCTAGACACACTGAGTTTCCAGTGTCATTTGCCTCCTACACATGCTCATTAACCCATTTCCCTCCACCTCCGATCCTACAATGCCCATTTAATCCAATTAATGGTAGGAAATAAGTGGGGGTTTTATGACAAGGGTGTGAAGTTCCGTCTGACACTTTGCATCTTTCCAAAGAACAATGCTTTCTTAATGATTATGTTCACATGACCATTAAGCTGGTGCTGCCACAGTTCTCCCTTCAGTTTTAATGAATATAATAAACAGGAATGAACTTCTGCTATCTGCAGCTGCTGCCATTGTCTGTGAACTGCTTCACAGTTGCTTCAGAGAAGTTTATTTTAGCCTTAAACCTTTTTCAAACAATGTGCAAGAGAGTGAAAAAAAAAAAAAGGTGGTGCTTTTTGGTCAGCTCTCGCCTTTCCCAGATGTTTCTGGCATGAGAAATGCTGTAGGACAATTAAAAAGGAGCCTCATTTTCAGAAATATTTGGGAATCAAGACTCCAGTAAAGTCTCAGGGCATTAAGAGCGCTCAGAAATTTGTCAGCTCTGGGGTGCAAAGTCTCTCATTGGTTGTATGACCATGAAAATCCCAGAGTGGGAGAATATCAAGGTAACAGAGCACAGGTTTTTCAGTCATATTCAGATAAGAAGAAAATCCTAGCTTTACAATCTCCTTGTTTGGGACAAATCTCTCAAGCATTTTTAAAATGTTAACCCACCCCAGTAATGCTTTGCACGTAGGACTCTTCAAGCATAGGTTTCAGAGCATTTTATATTAATTTCCAGCACTGGGAACAGACCTGTGTGAGACTGAGATAAAGAACCCAAGAGTCGTGGTACACAGTCCTTGCTCTGAGCACTAACACTTAACTAACAGCATTGCAATGGACAAATTTTTGTTCTCATCTCATCAGAATTGAATTTTTATTCTGTGTATTTTCACCTTTGGATATTTTTGTTCAATATTCAGACAGAGCCAGTGCTACATATACTACCTGTACTCACCATAGCCAAGTTAAATTGCTCTTCCCTAAATATTTTATTTCAGATGCAGCTATCTGCAGGAGTTCTGACAAGTTCTAAACACTGGAAACATTTAGTTTAAAATTATTATTATTATGTACATACAGCTTTTGCAGCATTGTGATTAAAGTTGTGTCAGCAAGTAACATTTAAAAGGCAAGTTTCGGGACTTATAACTCAGTGAAGAAATTCACTTGGGGCTAAAAGTTGGCTTTTTAAGCATTCTGTGGGAGTTAGCCAATATCTTTGAATTTTTTGGCTTCTCTTGGCTTCGAGTCATAATGTGACTGAAACATGAGTTTCTTATTTTCTCTGTTTAAAAACTGATCTGTTGTCTTCCCACCCATAATATAAGGTAGCCCCAATTGTTAGTGTTTGACCTAAAAATAGTTATATGTTTCTTATTCCATGGTAGAAAATTGGTCAATTGCAGACAGATTAACTGAATAACCAAACCCACGTTGTGCACTGTTAATTGGTTTTGTTCTTTGTGAAGATGGCTGATGCATCTTTTCACTGTGACAATTTGTAACACTCTTTCCACGGGGCTGATCATGTGCATTTTAAGGTGTTTTGAGATTTATTAATTCCCTGAAGGGACAGCATAAATGCATACTGTTATTTGTCTTGCACATACATGACAGATAAAAATGCAAATGGTTTCACCTCCAAATGAAAATCTTGGGTGACAGCTTGACTATTATTTGGTTGATTTGCACAGTTGGTGATTTGGGGGTTTTTGTCCCCACTTTTATGTCTAGGGCTTGAAAACATTGTAAAACCTCTTTCCTCTGAGGTTTTTCAAGGGTTAAATTAAGGTTTGCAACAGCCCTGGGAGGCAGATTCTCAGATCACTGTTTTTTATGAAATATGTTGATATTGTATAGTGAGTAGGTAGCTGTTTGGTGTAGTGCTATGCACGTTATTGTGGGCCTGTACATACAGTGAAGTTACCATTGTGACTGTCATTTGGAAACCTCACACCTTTTTTTGCTTAGCAGTATCATGAAAACAGGTTCTGATTTGGAGTATATGAAGTTACTAATTTCCCTTCATGGAGGTATTTGAAATATCTTTGTATTTTGAGGAGAAGGTGTTCAGAGGAGGATTCAGTCCTCTTGTGATTATGACGGAATTTCAGATTTAACCAAAAAACCCTGCAGTGTCCTCTGCCACCTTCTGCAGTTCTTTTTCTTATGGCTCTCAGACTCACCCCCAGCCCTGCTATGTCAGTAAACTTGGGATTGAATCTCCTCCTTTTCAGGAAACCACCAGCTATATGCTCAGGAAACTGAGGACAGATTGTCAGTTGTGGCTGTGATCCCATGGGTTACATCAGCTCTGTGGCTGGTGATGGTTATTTCATAGACTCCTGCTCCTACTAGCATGGGCAAAGCTTCTATTGATCCAAAATGGAAGTCTAGCACTGAGAAGAAGTCTCTCGAGGGGAAAGCTTGTCTTTTGGGAACAGGAGTTTTGTGAGAACCAGCAGAGATGGGAAGGAGATGTGGAGGACATGGCTGGAGGTGGGAATAAGGAGGGTGCTAGGGAAGCTTCTGCAAAAGGAGGAAGTCTTAGGAGCCTGCACAAACAGCTCCAGAAGTTTTAGGCAGTAGATAGATTGTTACCAGTTGTTAAGCCGTGTTTTACTTAAATGCAAATGTATCTTAAAGATTAACAGCCTCTGAGCTCTACTACTATGTTATCAAACCCCAACAGACTAGAAATGATACCTGTCCTGACTCTTCCCCCACTCCATTTGCTGATGTTCGCAGATAGATCCCCCAGTCCTCTCGTCCCGAGCTGCAGAACACCGGTTTCCTTCCTTTACATCTTTTCATCCACTTAATTGTCCTTTCTGTGTATCCGAATATCGCTTGTCCTCTCCATGTTTCCCCCATGTTTGAGGTGAGGGAATGGCTTTAAAGGTTAGAGAGATGTCACCTTTCAAAAGTAATCCATGACCCTGTGTTGGCTGTTCAGCTGGGGGTTTTGCACAGAACCACTCCTTGCACTCAAGGGAGGGACTTAACTCATTAACATGGGCAGCAAAAGGGCTTAGCACTGTTCGCTGCTCTGCTGAGGTTCAGGTCACCATAATCACCACTGTCATTTTGCAGGCCACAGGAGTAGTCCCAATTTAACATTCCCATGGGAGACTGGAGGTATGTGGAGGTTGCAAGGCAGCACATGGTATCTGTGGAGAGAAAGGAACATCAAACTCATGGAGATTGTCACCGTAACTTCTTCATTGTCTGACACCACGGGGAAGTAAGAGCTGCCTCTCAGAGCTGGGAAAGACAAAATTTTTGAGTGACCTCGTGTGCTCATGCCCATCTCTTTCAGCCTGGCCACCACAGTTCTTACCCCAGCACCAAGGAAGGGTGTGCAGCTGGCCCAGATGTTGGTGCAGGAGGCTGAGAGGGACCAGCTGAGGTAGCTGATGAAAACTCAAATTCATCATGTGCTGTTTGGTGAAACGTTTACCCGTGGCTATGTCCTGGGCTTTTAAGAGAAGGCAGGCAGCAGCATTTGGTACCTACTAATTAAATGCAGTTTGAACTGTCTTGTGGTAGTGTTGTGAGAATCTGGCCCTTGCTGTGACATCTGCAGCCAGACAAGTGACACCACCCAGCCTCTGGTCAAAACCTATGTTTCCAATTCAGCAAACAGCAGCTAAAACACTGTAAGGACCTCAAAAAGACAAATGAATTAAAGACTAATTCCTATTATTTGTGTAAGGTGTTAAACAGGGCTGAAAAATGTATCCTTTTTTTTTTTCCAGAAAAGTGCTTTATAGACGTTAAATATTCTTTGTCATTTGTCTTTTTTTTTTTTTTTTTTTTTTGAGAAAAAGACTATTGCTATTCTGTTGAGTAGCTCCATGTTTAAAAAGAGAGAAGAATTTCCTTGTAGAAATTAGTAGATTTAAAAATTTGGAAGTTATTTGTTCTGTGGTATACGAGGTCTTCTTCCTAATGTACATGTTACTTAATTTAAAAAGCCAGCATAAACCTTACAGATAAGTCACAGAGTTGTTAGAAATATGTAATGAGGCTCGCAAGCTTATTTGTATTTTTCAAGAGGCAATGATACTGTCTCCTAAAGCTTAGAGGATCTCAAGTTCCTACACTCCCAAAATGGAGGGCAAGTGCCACAAAGAATTGAGAATTCATGAATATTGCAACAATATCAGAGGAAGTGGAATGTCCTTCCCCAAGCTCATCAAGCCTAGCTGAGTTCCTCCAAGAGGGTTTAGGACTGTAAAACAGTTGTAGATGTCTGGCTGAGAATGGTAATGCAACCAGTGGAAGCCACTCTATGCAGTGAAATCATACATTTGGTAAATGGGAGATCTAGAAATAACTTTTTAAGGCCTGAAGAATTATTAAAGGAGAGCTTAGTACCTTGTTATGTGATCCTTCAAGAGCTTCAGCTGCTCAATAGCTTGCTTTGGACCACAGCAGAGAACCAGAGGCAGTACATTTTACAGATGTGCTTTCACCCTTTGCAAACACATTACCAGAGGTCATTGAAGAATGTTGTCAGCGTACTGCCAAGGTGCTGTGTGTTGTAGGTTTCCATGCGAGGCAGCTGCCAATACAAGAAGATGCTCAGTCTGTTGGCTTGCAGCATAACTACCTCCCAGGTTCATCTATGAAGGTCTGTGGTTCTCAGTGTGCTGGCGAGGTGGCAGCTGTCACCCAGTTGTGTAATAGGCTGATCAGTTTTCCTAACATTAATGTTAATGTCCCTCTCACCCACACGGAGTATGGTGTGGGCCAGAGCAGTTGTGCTGTCTCACAGCAGCTACCATGGAGCACGTTCAAGCATTGTTCAGTGCTGAAAGCTGCCTCCAATTAACCCAGCTGCACCTCCTTATTAGGAGCGAAGAGCCAGCTGCCAGTCAATGTGATGCTAACCACAGCATCCCACCTGCCACCAGCCAGAGAATTCGGTGTGTCCTAGCCACATCGACTCCACAGGCAATTGGACTCCCCTTCCATGAGGTTTAACCTCCTCGAGTCTGCATCTGCAATGAGGTTTAATTTCCTAAAGGTGTAGAGAGCTACTAGGATTAAGAGGTCTTTAGTCAAATCCTGTTGATGCCAAGTGGTTCTCGGTGCCAGCTGGCTCAGAGCTTTTGTAAAGACCAAGTCTGTTGAAGCCAATGCACGCCAGACTAGAAGAATAAAGCAACTCTTAGTGTACAGTCACCCATTTACATTGCATATTCTCACATCTTTTTGAAGCCTGACCCTGTGTGCCTGAGGGATATCATCCATGACACCTATCTGACCTAACAGAAGTGGTTGGAGAACAGTTCTAACTAGCAAAGCTGGGCAGTATCACACCTTCAGCCATACAGGTTAAACCCAACCTAGAGTGAACCAGCACCACCAGCTTCCTGTCCATCCATTAGTGTTAAGTGAAGTCCAGGGTAGCTGAACTCTCTGCACTGAGCAGGGAGTAGGGGCTGGTTGGATGGCAGGCACACCAATGCTGCTTCACAGCCACAGCCTTTGACTCGGGCTGTGCAGACAGCTGGCTGTGCTAAATTACCCCTGCACGAATTATCAGAGTTTATGAGTCAAAGCTGAAAGCTCCTTTTGCAAATGGGACCTCAGCTCCTACAGCACTCTGTGGCTTTTGTAATGTTAAAATCAGGCTGCTTGGCTGGGTCTCACAAAAGGGGCCTTGCTCCCCTTGCACACGTGCTGGCTTCCTCCTGGAGCACAGCGAGCAGGGATGCTCCTGTCACAGTGAGCACCAACAGCTCCCTCACTGGAAAACTCATCTGAAAGCGAGAGCAAAATGCTGCTGCCAGGGAAATCACTCAGTTATGTGCCTCCACCAGGCACTTGGCTGGACCCTTTCAAGGGAATAAACATCAGCAGCAGCTTTCAGCCTAGGGGTTCCTTACCTAGAAAGGTCCTGCCATAAGAGTGTCCTATAGCCTGGCTTTATCTTCTGCAAGAGACATGCTAAGTCCCTGGGAAGGTCTGTCAGCCCTGCAGAGGTTCTGCTGAACTCAGGAGTTCAGCATTCAGGGCTCAGTGTCCATCTATACAGCAAGAAGCTGGAAAGCACATGAAACCAAATTACTCATATTTTCCCATTTGTGCACATGTGCTTAGCTGGTTTTAAATTATCAGTGTAAAGGCCTACTAGCTTTGTAATGTACACACAGAAAGATTCCCACAGATTTTTCCTTTTTTTTTTTTTTTTTTTTTATTGAAGCCAGCTGAATAAATTCATAGGAAGTTGTAACAGGACAAGTGAAATGTATACGCACATTCCCTGGGAATCCAAATGCCTTTAACACATACTGTATTTCATGTGAAATTTATTTTAGAAGACACAAGAACAGCATAACTTTTTCATCACTGTGTTTTAAAGCTATCACTTTTGAATGAATTAAGGTGACAAGAAAAAAAAGAAAATGTGAAAATCCCAGAACTTGATACCCCCCTCCCACATTCTAAGAGAAGAGATTAACTTCTCCATTTTTCTGGGTCACTGTCAAATTTATAACTAATTACAGAATAGCTTTAAAATGGAGCCCCAATTTAAACTACCGTGAGTGAGAAGCAGCTGGAGTCACAATTAACTGTGGAGTTGGGTATTGTCTTGCACTTATTGTCTATTTTGTCATAGAAATTTTTGCAATTGCATTTAATTTTAATGAAACTATTTCTGGCCATGACATGAAAGTGTTATTTGAACATCACACAAGTGGGGACCATGCCAGAGGCAGGGGGAGCTGTCTGATATAACCTGTGGGGTGGTCAAACCACTGAAGAGCAATGTCTATGTCACAATTCCTTGGGCTTAGCAGACCTGCTGTTGGTGCCAGCAGATGTGTCAATCCGCATGGTCACACTGGTGAGCAGCCTGGTAGTCAGCAGCAGCTTGCCAGTCTCAGCTTTTGCAAGGCAATGGTACCAGGGTATCCTTCACCCAATACCTGCTCTGGCTCTACTGCCTTTTGTGTCATAAAAATCTGGGAGCCAGACCTCTAGCTTGTTTGAGTCAGGGGCTGATTTATGCTATCTGAGGGATCTGAAGGTCTCCTCAGTCAGTTCCTCGTTTGTAAAATAAACTGAGCTGAGCTTAATGAGATTTTGTAAAATTACTTTGGTGAGCTCTGCACTGGATGCAGTAACACTTAGCCCACTGCAGAGAAGGCTGATGCTGTCTGGGCTGCCTGCAACCGGGTGGGTGGCCCCTGCATGTAGAGATGGGGCTATGGTCACTGATGGGAGGAAGAACTTCAAAACCCAGCATCTCCTTGGGGCCGGGCCTGCCTGCTCATACAGTTTGTGATGGGGATAAATGATCAGAAGGGCATGATCCTTCTCTTGAAGTCAGTGTGATGTCCTACACCTGGATATGAGTGTGGGTTTTCCAGAAGCAAATAGTTTCTGCATCCATTCTGAAATTAAACAATTTGTTACTCAGCTACATGATAGCCATGGAACTGTAGATGCCACTTAATACTGCATGAGCTGCGTCTGCAATATTTTGCCCATGAGTCTTCATGGTGCTGAGCTGTGAGGAATTCCCTGCCTGAGTAAGGTCAGCAGAGCTGGGCTTCAGGTGTTTGTTTGGTGGGATGGCACATTCCCAAAAGTGCATGTACAAGACAGGGACTTGTCCCACTTTGTGCAGAAAGCTAGGCCTGCTCTTGCTGGGCGTGTTCAGCAAACATAGATCCGTCCCCTTCTCCCACACCTTGTCCTTCATCAATGCTATTGCTTATTGTGAAGCCTGATTTTGAAATCACTCCTGACTGCTAAATGAACTTTGTCCCAGCATGCTGACTATCACACACTCATCTAGCGAGGATTCCCTGCTGCCTTCTGAAAACAAATACATTTAAATGAAAGGGGGACAAGGAATGCTACATTATTTGATACGTGTATTTATATATATATATATAAAAATATATATAATATGATATATTATAAAATAACTGTTGCTTTGAAGTAGTTGAGGTTCATTTCTGGAGGCTAAAAGATCTTGTTTATGACTGCAGTAAGACTCCAAGTTGCCAGGGGGATTCTGCCCCACAGATTTGTGCTCTGGTGTTGTATAGCTGTGAGTTTCCTAAGGGGGAAGGGGAATTGGTCCTCCTGCTCTCAGAAAGGCTCCCATGCTTCGATTGTTCAGCATAGTGCAGGGTCTCCCTGCACAGCCACACTCATGGCCGTGCATGGAATAAAAGTTTGCTGTTCCTTTAATTATGAACTTTTCTCACTTGGACAACTTTTGGGTGGTTGCTGGCATGAGCTGTGTACCATGTATAAGGAAAGGATGAGCATGTAAACCAGGAGTAAGGCTTGCACTATTCAGATTTTCCAGCAGTACCACTCATCTGTTCTCTATGACAACTCTTTGCATATGTCCTCTTCTTCCTGCACTGTCTACTGGTTGTCTTTTCTGCGCTATATTGTTGATTCCAATGTCCACGTGGGACTTTCGTCTTGGGTGAGAGAGCTCAGTACTGCCCAGGTCAGAAGAAAATACAGGAAATGGTGCTTTTCTGTTGGAATTTGCTGACTCAGTGAATCTGAGCAGTCTTGCAGGGAAGCTTTGCTTTTGACATGGTTCTGCTGGAATGTGATGGACTCACTGCCTTCTCACTTTTCATTCTCCCACTTCACCAGCAGCACTGACAGAACCAGCTCTCCTAGCCTAGGCTATCCAAGGCAATGAATACCAGCCAGCCCCACAGCCCAGCTTCAGCTCCTGGAGCGTTTTGAAAAGCGTAGGTTTTTATTTTAAACCCCTTATGAAAATCCAAAGAGTGAAATCCTCCCCAGGGCTGCCCAGTTCTTCTCCACACTATGCAGGGTGGGGCCTTGTCACTGTGATGTGTGGACTCAGCCCAGCTTTCAGAGGCTTTGTGCCCCAAAGGGGCAAAGGTTTGGCAGGACTCACACACTGATCAGCACCGCTGGCTCTCACGCAGCCACCACGACAGCCCTAATCATGTTGACAATCTGACGGAGGACTAGACCTCCTCAAAGGGGGAAAACTGTGGGTACAGTCAGGGGATGCTTCCTCCTTCCTTCCCCCACATCTTCTCTTGATGTTTCCTCAGCCACCCTTGCAAACACTACTCCAGAGGTCCTTTTGCCCCTCTCTCATGGGAATAATGGCAGCTGCAGCCTCTCCCTGTTGGAAATAAGAAAAGTTTGGCATGTGCCCCTATTGTCCTCTGTAAGAGAACCTTGACCCTTGGGAGAAGTTCCTTTCCCCTTCATCTCCCTGAGTAAGGAGAGATGATCAGGGTTTTTCAGGCAGTCATAAAGTGGGCTGAATGACCTAGGTCTTGGGGCTATTGCTGTTTTGGTTTTTTTCTTTTTAAAGAGATCACCCATCACCCCAGTGTCTGAGTGTGTGTCCCTGAGAGAAACCGTCTGGGGTGGCTCTTATCCCACCAAAGAGAAGTATCTGGTCATGTGCACCTGAGGAAGAGTACTGGATTTTGCTTCTAGAAATTTGCTTTTCATGCAGTACTTTCTTCCCCTTGTCAAATGCTAGGAACTGAGAAGGTCACAGGGCTGATTATATTGGCTATATGCAGGCAGCATTCAGGCTTCCCAGCAGAGCTCTGTCAGTGCAGTTCAGGCCTGACCATAACTCCCCTGAGCTAAATCTGTCATTTACACTTAGTTTTCTACCCATGAAAAATATTTACTGGGGCTTGAGTTAAAGTTGCCAGAGCCTTTGTTTTACCCAATAGTCTGGTAGATATGGGAGCTTTCTAGGATACAGAGGTATTCATCCTAATATACTAATGGCATTCAATAAAAGAAACCCTCTCTAATACTGCAGAGGAGCTGAAATCCTCAGGTGCTCCCTGTCTAGCTTAATAACATCATCACTGAGTTTTCTTGGCTTGTCTTCTTCTTGAAGTGAAACATGCCAAAATGCTAATGACAAGGGATTTTTTAGAAAGTCAATGATTTGTTATACTGAAAAATGGATGACTGTGGAAGACAGCAGTTTTGGAAAGCTCACACAGATAGCCAACCTCCCTCAAAGTTTTAGCTGAGACCTTGTAAAAATGGACTGTCAAGGTTATCAGCGCACAGACAATAAACAGTTCAGGAATGCAAGGTCTTGCAGGGAAGATACAATTCTAAAATATTTCCTGGGAAGACCTTGGAGGAGGTTAAGTTTGGAACCTTACAAATATAAGGAGCCATAGCAATATTTATTATTTACACGTGACTATCATCCCTCTGTCTTTTACAAGGGAGGCATCACTCTGTAAGAGTTTTAAGTAAAAGCTCATACATTGTTGGCTGTGATTAGGGACTCACAGAAAACGCTGCATATTTAAGGATGCTGCCTAAATCTGGTCTAAACCAAACCCAAGGTAGTCCAGTGGGTTTGTTTCTCTAAGGGTATTAATAGTCTTTGGTGAACCTTGCTGGGATGGTAAGTTGTTGCCGCCTCAGCCATCCACCCCACTGCCCTAGGGAGGTTGTCTTGCCTGGGAGCCAAGTCTGCAGAAGGGAGTGTCTTTTCTCACCTCCTTCCCCCAGTGCCCTGATGAAGGTGAGCTCAGTCCGTAGTACCAGACTGGGAGGTAGGTGGCCAAGCCACTGACCCACATTTGCCTCCATCATCTGGTAGAGGGAAGGGATGGGGTGCCAGCAGGATGCTTCTCTTGCATCATCCCAGCAAGATTCACCAGAGCCCATCTGCCAAAGCCCTTGGTGCCTGAGGTTCACTGTATAAAAAAGATTACAGAGATTTCTAACTTGAAACAATTTTATTTCAACTCTTGTAAACCTACACTTTGTATGTCAAAACCCCTTTAAGAACATACAGAGATTTGAGGGTGTTTTTTCTCCTTTCTGCCTTTTGCTTTGTGACATGTTTGTTCTGAGATCACCTTCTAGGCATCTTCTATTAAAATATATGTGACAAGCACCAGATCCACTTTCACGCAGCTGTGCAGTATGTTATTTTTCATGCTAATGCACTGTTACAATTCTACTGAGTGCAGTTATCTAGAGATCAAATTCGCCACATGTGTGCTGTGTTTTTTGGCTACCAGGTCAAGAGCAACAGGGAGAAGGAAACGATGCTTGTGCATTAACTGTTAGTGTTGCCTTCATGAAACATTGGCTTAATTTTCAGGCCGTCAGAGGAACTTTTGCTTCGCCCCACCTGCCCTCTTGGTTTTTTGTTTTTTCTGTCAGCACAACTGACTGCTTCATTGAGATTTAAGACCAAATGGACTGTTATTACATGAGACAGAGTCACTGTCTGCCACCAGGAGATGATTTAATGTTATGTGATACACAACCTTACTCTATGCCCCCCTACTGTTTTCCACACAAAAATCATTCTCCAACTTGCTTTGCTGTCAGGTTTCACCTAGGAGAAAATTTGAGTCACTGACTACAGCAATGACAGCAACCAGAAGTAATGATTAAGGACCTCCTTGTCATGGTTGTACCAGATAGTTGTGGGTGAAGAGGCTTATGAAGATACATTCAAATCTTATTTACCCCAAGCCCAGCAGCTGAATTCTGCCTTAGATGACTGCAGTACACAGTTGGACTGAGTACACAGCAGGACTGCACGCAGAAGTTGCTAATATAGCCCAAATCTCAAACTATACTATTGAAACAAAGAGGAAATCCTAGCTTTGGTGAAATACTAGATATCAGTATGGTCAAAATTGCACTTCCAAATTGTTCCTAGAAATGCAGAGGGAGCTTTTAGGGTTTCAAAAAGGACTCAAATCAACAATATACAAGCAATGCAGCCTCTCTCTCTCTTATACCAAATCCCTCTTACAGCAACTTTCTTCTTTGCTGCTGTCTGAGCTAAGAACTACCACCATGTCTGATGTCCTTTCTTCATCTCAGGCTACTTACCTAGCTCATCTAAATATGAAACAAAGTTTCCCTCATTGGGGTAAGAGATTTGAAGAGTTATTGAGCAATTTTGTCCTTCGAAGAGGAATCATTTCTCCCCAGAGCCTGTCCCATTGCCTTCTTCAAGGAAAAGTACATCTGCAAGCTGTCTCCACCTTCTGGAGAGAGATTTATCTTTCACAGCTTCCACTGCTCTGTTATTTCTTCAGGTATCAGGAGAGATCTTGCCTCTTTTCCTTTCCTCATTTTCTTGTGGTCTCTGATACACTAAAGCAGTAGAAACTATTTCCCAGACTTTTCTATGACTCTGAATTTCTGAGTATACAAGAAGATACCTTTTAAGTTTATACTTGATAAAAAATCCTGTCTCATTCATAAGTTAATTATTCGAGAATGTCACAATAATAAACTTTGACTTCTTAACCTTTTCCAGAAATGATGCCAAGACCAAATCCTGAGGCTGCTTTCTGGCTAGTGATTAGTAGCTAGAAATCTGACCTTTTCTGTCTATGTAGAAAACAAAAGCAGTGAATGCAGCTCTCCATGCTGCTAAAGTCAGCTTGATTACAGCTCCATCTTTCTTTCTCAGTAACATTAGCCCTTGGGTGTTTTGGTCTGCCTTCCTTTTTTTTCCTTTGAAGAAAGATACAGACCTGAGCTAGACTTCGGAAAACTTCTGAACATCACCACTGCTTGCAAATTAGTTAGAGTCTATCTTTGCTCATTTCTTAGCAGTTGTGTGCCCATTGCTGTCCCATTCGACTGCCTTTGAGTAGTGTGTTGTGCAACGGGGACTGTCCCTTGGACACACACCATTTGTTCTGCCAACATCTTCCAGGAGAAAACTATCAGTGACTGAGAGCTTGGAAGGGAGTTTAATTAAATATTTGTTAAATGAACATGCCAACACATCCATTAAACATCTTCCCAAGATTAGGTTGAAGAATGGCATCATGCCTGTGGACAGATAGTGGTGGAGTCTTTAACATTCAGTGACTCTTGGGAGGGTTTGTACCACCCTTTGGACTGGACCTGGAGTACATGATGTCTTCTGCTCAGATGTGCTTGTGTAAAGAGTCGTACCTTGCAGAGGAATAAAGCTGTCAGAAGGACTCAGTTTTACCCTAAGAACCACACTTCATGTAAAACTGCTCTGCAGTGCAGAGCTGGCAGCAGCGACTGCACTGAAGAGCTTTGTTTATCACATTGTTGTGCTTTAATGATTACTCAGCCTCAAAACTATGTGTTCTTCAGGAATGATGGGGTTTGGGACTGTCACTCAAAATTCATTATAATGAGTGATGTTGTTTTCATCCCACTTTAGCTAATGTCAGTGAGGATGTTCCAAAAATTGTTGTTTGTCATCTATGTTTTACAGTTTAAAGGTGATCTCTTTATGCTGTTATCCCCCTGCCACTATTACAGAAATAGTGTCTTCTTTTTAAGGTGCTCAGAGTCATCTGCTTAGCACTGAGCTGATGACAGCCTCATATTTGTCTCTGAAGGTTGCCTGGAAATTAACCCCTCCCTGTTAGGCTTGTAATGTGCCTTGTCAAAGCTTCTTCTGGGAGGTGGTGAGGTGGTACAGTGGTGCTTGGCGGGCCTCTGCCGAGGAGGGTGAAAGATCAGAGCTGTCTTGCCCAACATCAGCTATTTCTGTAGGCTGAGGTCTGCAAAAATCAAGGTGCTGACAGACAAAGCCCTGATAAAGTTCACTGCAAAAATTAAAGCATCTCCCACTTGCAGCTCTCTGCTGACTCCTGTCTCAGGATTACCAGCCTCGGCTCAGCACTGGCAGGAGGCAGCTCTGGAGCCTCTGGCTCAGCATCTGCAGTGCAGTGTTCTGCATAAGACCAGCTTTGTTCTGTCCTTCAGGCTGAACACCCCTCCTGTGATCTGGTCTGCAGCTTTGGGGCAGAGGCAGTAGTTTGTGGCTGAGGAATAAGAAAAGCTGGTGGCAATGTCTTGAAACTCCTGCTACCGTGTGCTGAGTGGCTGTGACTCAAAGCCTCTTGGCTCTGGAATTGCACTCAGCTGCACCTCGGGGAGCAGTGTGATCTCACAGAGTGCTGAGCAGCAACCCCTGACATCCATGGAAACTTACAGGGTTAGCATTTATCTGTACTAGAGCAAAAGGGAATGGAAACTGGTCTCCGAGTGCCACAAATGTGAAATTACTCACCAATTTTCAGAATGTAATTACTTCTCAGTTAATCAAGTCCCTTTAAAAGGCTCTGGACGCTTTCTGCAGCCATAGCTAGTGAAGTAATTTTTGTGTTAACAACATTTATTTCGGTCCTTAACATGTTTAGATTGTGAGTAAACCCTATGCAAAATGACAGAAATTTATGGCATACCTCTGGAATTCAGATCCAAACCAGTTTTGCACTATAGGCATGATGGATTAATCACCATTTGGTTCTGCATATAAGCAAAAAGTCTTTAAAGTCAGTTCTGTGCTGCAGAGGAAGTCAGTGGAGCTTTCCCTGTAACGTGAGTAATGAATCTTGGCTGGGATGAGCATTTTGGAGCCACAGCTCTGCAAAAATTCAAATCCCTAAAGGAAGTACGGTAGCATGAAGACCTGCAAATAATGGATGACAGTAATCCCACCAGGAAGTGATAATGGCATGTGTAAATATTTGCCTTAGTTGATTGCAAATTATGTCCTCCTAGAACATGTTTGTCACTGTCGTTAGTCTTTAGCTTTGCTAAATGCTTTAACAGCTGTGGGGTCATTCACAATGAGGAATCCATCTCTACTAAGCATGACCAAATGTCTGAATGGGATCAGATTAGTTTTTCCTTGTGTTTTTATTCTACTGTTTATCATATAATCATAGAACAGTTTGGGTTGGAAGGGTCCTTAAAGATATCTAGTTCCAACTCCACTGCCATAGGCAGGGACACCTTCCTCTAGAACAGGTTGCTCCAAGTCCCAACCAAGAAACCAAAAGCCTGTGCTGTCAAGCTGGAGTATTTTTCTGAACACCACAGAGTGTGCAAACCATGGAGTCAGTGTGGCCATATAGAAGTCTGCATCTAACCAGATGATGAAATGAGATTGGATTCTATGCAGAAGGAAGGATTTTATTGCTTCATCCACTACCACCCTGTTTTTAGTGCTCTTAGCTCTGTAGAATTGTGGCTGAAGGTGAGGATGGCTCTGATGAATAGGAACAACCTGTACCAGCAAAGAACACTTGCAATTTTCCCAATCAGAGTCCTGTCAAACCTGGCTAACTCACAGTCTTTCACATCTTGCAGATTCCAAGAGGGATTAAGTCTTCATTGTCAGTCTAATGAAGCAAGTTGAAACTCAGCTGAAGTTTTAAAGAAAAAAAGAGGGATCCAACAGTCTTCAACAGAGGCAGCAGATTAGAAGAAAATGGGATTTTGAACAGAAGCACAGCCAGAAATCAGTGCGGCTTTTATGGCTTCCCTCCTCGTTTATCTATAAATCCCATTCTTTCAACTATTTAGGACTTATCTCTACACAGAAGCTGAATTAGGTTTATTTTGTAAACCAATTTAGGAAAGCTAGTGCAAAGCCCTGTGTAGATACCCACTTTTCAGTTTAAGAGTGTCTGCAGAGGTTAAGCTGGCACCTGAGACAAAACCTCAGTTAAAGTGGTATTGCTTGGGCTTATCTGCATGGAAGATAGAGTGAAATAACTAAAATGTGAATTTAAAGCGTTTGAGGTAATACCTATTAAACCCATGAGTGGATGTTTTTATCTAGACATAAAGGAGCCTTTAGTTTGCTTCATTCATTCCTAAAACAAGTTACAGTTACTTTATTTCAGAATGAAACCTTCCATGTAAGTATTAAATGTCCTTTAACTAATCTACTTGAAATTCACATCTATAATTTAGCTTTCTTTCCGGTGTATACAAACACTTTTACGTAGTCCAGGTCAGATTTGCTGTAAGAGGAAGGCAGAAAAATATCCTCACTAAGCTATAGGATAATTAGTTATTAATTTTTCACTAAAATGAAATAAAAGTCCCATGTACCCCTAAAGCATCAGTTAGCCAGGTTCTCTCAACCTTATGGGTTTATACCACTAGCAGATGAATTCCCTTGCCTGTGGTTTACGTTGATGTTTTCACATTACTCCCTGCTGGGGATGGGTTCCAAGTATCAAAAAAAGTATTTCTGATGTGCTAAATATCATAAAAAAAAAAATTTCTTATCATCTCCCACATTTGAGCTGTCCTAGCTGAGGGCAGCTTTGCCCTCAAGGTAGCAACTTGTAACCTGTTTCATGCTCCTCAGAGGACTGTATTTATCCCTGCTCCCTCTCAGGCAGGAGCTGGATCAGTTCCCTGCTCAGAGCTGTTAATGGTTGCACAGGGGCTCTTCTGCTGGGCGAACTTTCACTTTCACCAGGTTCTCAATGACAGGATGTGGTTTGCTGTGTAAATGTAAAGAAGAGAGGAGGATCCGGCCCTGTAGGCTCTCAACTCACTTCTAAAATACTCCAGGGTCTTTGGCTGTGCAGTTTATCTGGCTTTTTTTGGTTTTTTGCTACTGTCATTTATAAGGGCTGTGGTGATGACAGAAAGCTCGTCAGAGCATTTTCTAGTGCCTAGAAATTTACTTGCTAATTCAGGGGAATGTACGATTACTGAAACATCCTCTCCATGACAGTGACTGTTGGAGGTATTACAGGAAAAGGTGCAAACAAACAAACTGTATAACCTTCAGGGTAGACAGTTATGAGTGAGCCTGCCAAAAGGTCCTTGTGCTGAATGCTTTAACACATACCCACGTTTATTCACATTGCAGTGTAACAGCAGAATTAAACCACTGAATCAATTGCTACAGAAGATGCCACATTCAGAGATACAAGACTCTGAGTCTATTTCAGAATTCAGAGAAGCGAGAATTAAAAGATAAGAAATGAAAAGTGGTTCAGAGGGGATTCTGGTCAGCAGTCATTGTTGGTCTTAAGTGACAGTCATCAAACTTGCTTGAAGACCACAAATAAAAACCGGTGCTGATATTCCTGACTTCTTTTGCCTCTTGTGGGCTGCAATTGTACGCCTGCATTTGTCTACAAATTATCAGCACAAAATGGGCATAATAGCATAATATTAAAATCCCCAAAGTATGTAAAAATAACTAGGTTTTGGGTTTCCTTACCTCTCTCCTTTCCTGTTTCCTTTTTTTCATCTCAGATTTTCATGCTCTACTGTCTTTGTGGAACTTTGAGCACCCTAAGCATTGGCAATAGCTCGAGGCAGGGGTGACTGTCTTTCTCCTTGAGCAATTAGTTATGCCAACTGTTTTACGTTTTTCTGAGGCACGTGTTCACAGCTCATGCTGTACTCTTATTGTGTGAAAGAGTAACACAACAAAGTGTAAGACTTCAAAATTGTTCCAGAGAGGTCACTCCGTAGGCATGGTCAGTCCCACACTATGTCCTACAAATGCCATAGATAGACCTTACCTTTACCGTGGACACCTGCTGAGCCTGTGGTGTTGACTCGCTGGTCTCTGTAAAACCTTGAAACTTGTCCTTCCTTCCTTTTTCCTTCCTAGTCGCATTTGGATGTGCTGTGCTCACATCCCTGGCATCTCTGATAACTTATTGCTGTAGCAAATGCACTCACTCCTCTAAATTTCTTCAGTTAGATACAGTGTGAAGGCAGTCTGAATTTGACTGCCAGTGCAGTGTAGACAGGTACTTCAGAAAGTGTGAGACTGGTCTCCTTAGTGACCTGCACAAACCTACTGGGGAAATGGATCTGGGCTCTTCCAAAGACTCCAGTGAAGTTGTCATACAACATTGCAAGATACTTTCCTGACAAAGGCTGCTGTTCAGTGAGCATGGCAGCGTGTACAAACACATTAGGAGAATGCATCAAATCAAAGTTTATGTGCAAACCTTTGACATGCAGGTATTGTCAGGAAAGAGCAGTGGTAAATGGTATGTTTGGCCTACAACGAAGGCCACAGTGGGAACATGCCAATTTATGTCACCATCTGTACCACACAGGTGATCTAGACATCTTCTTTCCGCTGCCTGTCCATGGCACATCATTCTTCACCTCTGGAAAAATGGGTGGAACTCTTGTTCTGTGCTCTCCGGTTCACTCGTGTGGAGAGAAGGGGCTGAGGTATGGGTTCTGCAAACTGGATTTCATCTTCAGAGAGAACATTTCCTTTTCCCGTGGTCCACCTGGAACCAGAGAGGGGGGAACTCCCATCGAGATAAGGGGAGGGATCAAAGAGCAGGGGTTTTGCTCCAGGGGGGCTGTGGGACAGCCCTGCTGTGGGTGATCCAACACCTGCACATTCTAAGAGCTGGCAATCAAAGGCTGCATGGCCCCGAGCTGAGAGTGTCTATTTTTTGTTGTCAAACTTGTAAGTTCAAATAGGATTCTGGGGTTTTGGTTTTTCTCAGATTTTTCTATCGATAACTTTTCCGTTTGTGTACAGTCACATGGATCATTACTTTTTCAGCCTTTAGTTAAATTCAAGTGATACAAAGTATATTGGGCAGGATTTGCAGGTGGTCTACATCAGGATAAACCCATAGAGACAAGAAGCAGATCAGGCCCATCACATTTCTAAAAGTCAGGTTCTTTCTTACCGGGAAATAAAACCTAAAATAAAACCTGATTTCCCACTGCCCTAGCTTTAAACCAGTACATGTTCACTGGAATCACTCATAACTAAATCACCACACTATCATAAAGTTAGACTAACATGGGTGTAAAACAGTTTTCTTCCACAGTGTTCTCTCTAAGTTTAATAATATCTTGGGCACTGTGGTCTGAGCCAAAAAAAAAAGCACTCTTCATATATTCTTTAGTCAGTGGAATTTTTCAATATCCCAATCTTTATATTGCAATATTTTAATCATTGTTTATTTAATTGCTGTTTTCCTCAATATATATCTTTCCTCTCTACTTCAAGGCTTTTGGAATTTTTCCAATCAGTCCTATATCAAAGAACATTTACAGTCTTCTATTTAAACTTCTCATGCTTGTAAACTAAAACCTGTGCAAGCCCCAAGGCCAAGGCTTTGGCTGTATGCTGTCCGTAGCGGATTTCTTTTTTAATGCATAAACTAATTTTTTAGAAAAAAATTCTTTTGCAGAAATAAGAATCTTATCAGAAAGTTGATGCTTCCATTTTCTGATTGGGATGGAAAGATAAAAAGTGAAAAATCTGAAGCTGATAAATCAAATTTCTTCATCCTCTATTTTTTCCCTTTCTTTTTTCTTTTTCCTCTTTGTTCTTTTGCCCCCCCCACCCCGTTGTCTCTATGAAAGGGAAGTGAGAAAAAAAACTGTGAAGACCAAAAGCCTTTCCACTTCATGTTGAACAAAAAAAGAACTCTGTTATTCTACTGAACATGAGAACATTTGGGAGATCATAGTTTCCTAGTGGAATTTATATATATATATATATATATATCACACAGAGTCACACACAGAATATACTGAGCTGGAGGGGACCCACAAGGATCATTGAGTCCAACTCCTGTCCCTGCACAGGACACCCTGAGAATCACACACGTGCCTGAGGCTGCCCTAGTGCAGAGCAGAGCAGGACAATCCCCTCCCTTGACCGGCTGGCGATGCTTTGCCTGATGTCCCCCAGGACACAGTTGGCCCTCCTGGCTGCCAGGGCACTGCTGACTCATAGCCAGGTTGCCATCAACCAGAACTTCAGTACTAATTGCAGTCTTTTTGTAATATTTTTCAGGATTTCTTTTGTTTGAGGAACTAAAGGCACTTTCCAGGAAGGTGGTCTTTAAGACTGTAACTGGTGGGGAAACACTGAAGTCCATGAAGTGAGACAGAGAGGGGTAGCATCACCGAGGTGCTTGCTCGAGTAGAAATGCAAGTGATCAGGCTTTTAGCAATAGTGATGTGGTGGGACAGAAAGGTTCTGTGGAATGCCAAGGACCCTTGGTCTACATCTGTATGTGTTATGTTAGGTGTTTTGCTTTGGACCAAGTCCTTGCAATTCTTGCAATTGCACGATCCTGTGCAGTGTGCTCTAGGATGACCTGGCTTGAGCGGGGAGGTTGGACTGGGTCGCTTCCAACCTTACCCATTCTGTGATTCTGCGAAGTCTTGTGCAGTTGCATGGGCTAAACCATGGGCTTCCATGTTGGGAAGGCAGAGTAGGACTGAGGGATCTTCTGACCTGCCTCTTCCCTGCACTGAACACCTCCTGCCTTCTAGGGAAGACCTCCCACATCCTCTACCCACACTGATGCTGCCCATCAGCCTCACCTCTTGCAGATGTGGTAGTTACACGTAAAGTTTCACTGGTGAGTGATGGACAGCTTTCAGGAGAAGCAGAGCTTAGAGTCAGTTTTGGCAACAGTGTAGCACTGAGCAGAACTTCGAAAGAAGCGGTTGGAAATCTCTTGATAATAAACTTTCTCACGAGATTTTTGGCAACCTTTGTGTCTTGTCCCAGCTGGAAATGCTATAGGAATGTTTTTTCTTGGCGTATTTTGTCACTCCCAATTTCAGATAGCAAGTAGGAAAACATTTATTCTAACATCCGAGAGGTTAGAAAAAGTGGTCTAGTAAACTGAGTCTTGGAACAAAACAGAAGTGGAGGGCCTTTGGTTCTGTTTAGATGCCTTCACTCAGTATTCCACAGAAAGTCATATGGAAGTTGCAGAAATAAAAAAATAAGAAAGCTGCCCAGACCTTTGAGACATCTAACTAATCTCTTTGCTGGGTTCAGAGTTATTCCTTGTAGTATACTGTCTTTTATTGTGTCAATCTACTTTTAAACAACCCAAGCAATAAGCCTTCCACTTCTTCACAGGGTCACAACAATGAAGCCAGTAAATCTCAGAATTAAGACTTTTTTTCCTTAGCACTTGGCCTTATGAACAAATTACCCCAGATGAGCTCATCTCTGGTGGTAGCTGCATGCTTGCTTGTAGCACACAAAAATATTCAGCTTAGCTCTAACCTGTTTCAGGGCAGTCTAGGGCAAGTGAACTTTTGGGCTGAAAATGCACAGGTAAAGACTTACTGTGGCTCTGCTAACACACACTAACTCGCCAAATGATGTATGCCTTACATGTGTCCAATCTTTTAAATCCATCCCTGAATGTTCCCTGGCTTAACTGGTCAGCCCAGGTCTGTTCAACATCTTCATTAATGACTTGGATGCAGGACTTGAAGGAATACTAAGGAAGTTCGCCAGTGACACTAATTTGGGAGGAGCTGCCGACTTCTTCAAGGACAGAGAGGCCCTGCAGGGAGACCTCAACAAATTAGAGGGTTGGGAAATCACCAACCACATGAAGTTTATCAAGGGCAAGTGCCAGATTCTGCTCCTGGAGTGGAGAAACTCTGGTTGTGTGTATAGACTAGGGAATGAGGAGCTGGAGAGCAGTGCCATGGGAAGGGACCTGGGGGTCTGCTGGTTGACAGCAAGTTGACTATGAGTCAGCATTGCCCAGGAGGGCCAACCTCGTCCTGGGGGGGGGGGGCATCAGGCACAGCACAGCCAGCCAGCTGAGAGATGGGATTGTCCTGCTCTGCTCTGCACTGGTGGCCTCAACTTGAATACTGTGGCAGTTTGGGACTCCACAATGTAAGAAGAATATTAAGACATTAGAGAGCGTCCAAAGGAGGGCAACAAAGACAGTGAAAGGCCTTGAGGGGAAGCTGTATGAGGAGCGGCTGAGGTCACCTGGTCTGTTCAAGCTGGAGAAGAGGAGACTGAGGGGAGACCTCATTGCAGTCTTCAACATCCTCACAAGGGGAAGTGGAGGTGCAAGTACTGATCTCTTCACTCTTGTGACCAGTGACAGGACTTGAAATGACATGAAGCTGAGTCAGGGAAGGTTTAGGTTATATATCAGGAAAAGGTTTTTCTCCCAGAGAGTGGTTGGGCACTGGAACAGGCTCCTCAGGGAAGTGGTCACAGCACCAAGCCTGACAGAGTTCAAGAAGCATTTGGACAATATTGTCAGGACATGGTGTGACTCTTGGAGGTGGTCCTGTGCAGAGCCAGGAGCTGGATTCAGTGATCCTGATGAGTCCCTTCCAACTCAGCATGTTCTATGATTCTCTGATTAAAACCCCAGTAAATAATAACTCTGCTCCCAAGGCATTTATATTAGCTGGGCACTTGAATTCAGTGCTCAGGCAGGCTATCTGTAGTTAACTCTTAATCTTTTCTCATACCTTGGTGCTTCCATCTGCCTCATCTCTTTTGCTGCTGTCTTCTGAATTCCCTGCATTTTCCCCACTCTTCAGCTCTATGGACTGCAACACTCTGTTCCACATACTCACATCATAGCCCTTTCTAATCACACCATAAACAGGAGTTTAGTTTCAGGTACGAGCAGAGCTTTGAGTGACCCAAACAATGCACTTTCCATACACCTAATACTGATTCCACTAAGGGCAGCTGTTAATTTACAGTCTAATATATTGCTTATTGTTCTCCTAAGGTTTCCCTTTATCCTTTTAACAACTATCCTTTTCAGAAAGATATGCATCTAGAGCTCTGTTGTTCTGTCTCAGTTATCTACAGATCACATATGATCAACAAAAAGCTCCTCTCTTTGCCCTGCCAGCTCTGCAAGCCTAACCTGGGATCTCTCAATGAAACCAGGATCCTTTTTTGGTTATACATGATTCCCAGGAATCCTGTTTCACCCTGAGCTCTATTATCAATACAATTAAGGTGAATTTGAGCTGGTGTGTAAAGTTTTCAAAAGAGCTTACATGACCCTGGAGGCTGGGGCTTATTTTCAAAAGTGACTTGGTGCACCCAGGAGCCTAAGTGAATTAATTATCTATTAAATTGGTTCTCTCTTATGATTTAAATGCCTTTGAAAAGGGAATTTCAGGTTCCTTCAGCATTCCAGGCATTTCTTAGAATATTGCTAATGTTATTTAGGTGCAGATGTATCAGACTTCAGCTAGCACAGAACTGGGAAAGTACCAAGTTTAATTTTCAAGCTAAAATTTGAGTTTAGTGCTCAGAATTTGCAATTTTATCCTGAAAGCAATGGGAATAAACATAAAACCCTTCATTCCTGGCTCAAAAACAATCACAGACTGAGTAACTGAGACATACGGTGGTGGCTGCTGTAAATCCCCATTCAGGGACACTCAGTGTAGCTGAAGGAAGTGATGGGACATGGCAACAAATAAGACACTCCATTATATTATAGGACATTTGATTTGGGGATTTGGCATTTTTACTGGGTACTTGCCTTCGCTGCAATGGGTTATTTCTCTTTGTAGTTCTTAATATTTTTATAAATATTTATGGTAAATATGAAACATTTAAAATGTGCCCATATTTTAAAACATTAAAAGTATGAGAAAAATGCACCATAGACATGAAACAGCAACAGTGCATATAGCTGTACCGATTTACTCCTGTTTATTATGAGTTTTGCCTGGGAATACCATTAAATGTCCTGACACTGACGTCGAGTTTTCTGCTCAAAAGTTTTATCCTATGTCAACCAAAAGGACTCTGTTCCTCAGTCAAAATGCAATTGTTAATCATTTTCTGTTTCTTAGTCATGCTCACTGTGGTTCTTCATTGCTTATATCCTCTTGTCAGAGACTGCTGCTCACAAATAGCTGCTCAAATGCTCATGGATGAAAGGTACATTAACAAAAGGGTACATTAGAAACAACCTTTAGTCCAAGTGGGCAAATCAATTTCTCATGAAATACTAATTCCATTGGAGTTAGAATAGAGTTCATCAGTGCTACATATAATTGTCATCGGAATGAGGTTCACATCTGAACTCAAAGTGCACACTCTCCCACACTATTAAAGAAACTAGTCCATTAGTTACCTAGCCTTATGTTGGAGAAAGATACGAAGAACTACTTCACTTTAAACAGATTTATCTTTTCATTTAGTTTTAAGGTTTTAATTGCGTTCTCAACTCCTCAACAGTTCATACCCTTGGAGAGAAAGTCTCAGAGGTCCTGAAGAAAAAGCACTGCCATACTTTTGTAGTCAAAAAATCAGTTAATTGAACTTCTGGTTCAAGATGAGAATTTTTCTTTTCATACTTCTCCTTCTGTGTACTTAAACTTGCTTCTGATCTTACAGGGTGCTCATCTTGCCACGGTTAGAAAGCTCCTAAAGCCAGCATGACTGCAGGATGTCCTGTGGCAGTGGGTCACTGCAGTCTGAAGAAGGGCTTGACGGGGTCTGTTGGGTGTTACAGGATTGCACAAACCAGGCAGGATCTTGTCCCTAGGTCTTTTGTGTTTATGTATTTTGATTCCATGAGGTTAGGTGGCATTGGGATGCCAACCCCTCACTTGTGGTGCAGAGATCATTTGATTTTTCAGCGATGTGCATACTTCACAGTGGTTCTCGGTGTGTTTTTGTAATTAGGCATATTGAACTGTGCCTTGTTTTACTGCTGTAGGAAGAATCTCATTTGTCAGCAGTTTTAAGCTTTGCCAAATAAAGACTTATTGGCAAACTGCATTGAGCTCTCTGATAATAACCCAACTTTAGAAAACACACACCCTGCTGTGTTGTATTCAAGCCATGGTGCTGTTGAAATTAAAAGGGGAGACAATGCCTGCTTTCAAAAACTGGAGGTTCTTTGTATTCTAATAAAAGCCTAAATTAATGTTTTAAAAGGTTATTGCTATTTTTTACCAGCTAGCTGGCACTGTGTATAAATCTTATTTAGGCAAGGTCCTACATTATTTCACTGTTTTTAACGCGTCAGGCAGTATCATACTGCCACGGATAATCAGTTCCTGAAATTCATTAGTCTAACCCGTTAAATCCCTTTTGTTTTGCTTTAATAGCAGGGTATTTCTGTGTATTCGGGAATCTAATACATGATGTACATTCTGACAACACCAGCAGGGACCACAAATATTTCTTACATAATCTAAAGGACATATGTTTGGCTTATGGCAAAAATAACCTCATCATTCCTGTGTTTTAGGCTGAGGTGTCCATGTGAGGTCCTTTTATAAGAGCAAAGTAATAGGAACTATGTATAATTTAATCTTGTTGGCTTTGAATGCATTTCCTTCAGCTTTTAAAGAGTGCTCTAGGAAATGGAAAAACACACAGTCAGCTATGAAATTCTATGACACTGATGCAGTCAAGCTATAAAATATTCTTTGCATCTTAATTGTATTTTATATAGCCATATAACCTTGTGTAATTCTTAACTCTATAAATCCTAGCTCTGCATCCTGCTCTGGCAGCTTGGTGAGAGCGGCAGAGGAATGTTTCCCACAGTTCATTGTTCCATTTGGTTGTGTGGGCAGCGCACAAACGTCAGGACTAAGCAGAGAACTTGCACTGAACTTTGCAAACTGCTTTTTGCAGACAAAGGATTCTCCTCATCTCTGTGGGTGAACCTGATCTTCCACGATGAGATCCATATCTGAGCTCTCTCCAAAAACGGTCGTGATTTGACAGCCCGGGGTACGACAGAGACTGTTTTATGTAGTATACTTTACTAAAAGGTTTGTAGGACAGTTTGGGGGAGAAGAGAAGATAATTTTGTTGGCACATAACTGTGAGAACAAAGCAGGGCATGACAAAAGCTAAATACCTATCAGGTGAGAGATCAAGACAGAACAATCATTCAGGCACCACCAACCATGTGAAACACTGACATAATGCAAGTGTGCCCGTGGTGATGCTGGACCCAGCAACACAGCAGATGCACTTACCAGTTCTTTCTGCCCTCTAATTGCCCTCTTTCAGTGAGAACTGCATCCCCAGCCAGTGCCACACTCTCAGCCTTGCACTTGCTTCCCCACTGTAAAACAGAGACTGAGAAAAGGAGACCCATATGCAGACACGGGAGACTGTGGTTTAAAAATGAGGAAAACAGTGGGAGGATCATAAAGCGATGATGGATGTGATCTGTTCAACTCTGTAGCATATTTCTAATAATAGAAAGTTTTTAGAATGGATAGACAGAGACATAACAGGATCCAGTGGCTGAAAACTGAAGCTGGATAAATTTAGATGAGAAATAATGCTCTGTCTACACTGCAGATTACAGTGCAGTGTTGAGATGCATGAACATTAAATGAGCTAATTCAGAGAGCAAAAGCCATCCAACAGCAGCAGCAGGGAGATCCCAGACTGATATCACTCAGCAAAATAAAAGACCTTGCCCAGAGCTCTGTGCTACTGCAGCCCAGCCATTAGACCAGGTTGCTCAAAGTCCCATCCACCCTGGTCTTGTCAAGAGCAAATGTAGCTCATATTGCAACATCTCATCAAGGAATGTTGAAATTACTGAGTGGCATGCTGTGTCTCACTTTGCACATAAGATGTAGACAGATTTTGCATTAAGGTCCCTTCCTGGTTTTAGGAATTCTGCATGGCTGCCTAAAGTGGATACTGTTGAGAACCTGTCTAGAAATATTGGGGGACATCAAGCTATTTGCATAGTTGAAACTTTCTGCTAAACCAGCTGAATTTCCATGTCATGGTGAATTTTGATATTTTAATGTTTGGCTTTGTTTTACTTTTGAAGATTTTTTTGGTTTCTCATAGCACTGAAATCCTGTAATGCTTTTTTCTTTGGAAATACTTTCCACAAAATATATTGCTTTTGACAAATCAGCATTTCTGCAATGGAAAATCCTTCCTGACTGAAAAATTTCCAACTCCCCATCATGCAATTGCAGTTGAAACTCATGGGTTAATCTCCATGAAGTTCCACAGGACCACTGTCTGCAGGAGGGACTTTTACAGCCTCTTTTGGAGAACAAAAATAAAGAGGAACTGACTTTGGCCCAAAGGGATTAATTGGTACCCTTATTTCATTAGGTTATTTAAAGCAAAGTTCTCATTAAACTTTCATTGGAATAACGTTAGAAAAAATCTGTCAGCTGCAGCTGTTGGGAAGAATTGAGAAGTCAGCAAATTACCAGATGATAACAAAAACCAGTATTAAAGTCTGAGAGACGGAGAATAAAGCTGCAGACTGGAGATTTGGGAGCTTTTAATTCTCTGGTTTTATATTTGTTGGATATGCAGGCACTGGTGGGCCATTTGCTCTATGTAAAGTCTATTGATCTAAGGCTCAACAGAAGCTGAGGAAACCTCATAAGCCTAGAGTGTCAAAATAAGACAAAGTGGTTCATGTGGTTTGTCACTGAGGTTGTTTGGCTCTCTCTGGCCTAATTAGCTTCTGTGGTGATTTATGTTCTCTTAGTTCATCCTGTTGAGACCACTGCACTATGCAGCACTGATGGATTAGTCCTGGCACCCCCACAGTGACTGTGTGCATGTTGGGGTGAGACCAGGACATCATGGCAGTATGGGGAAGAGAACAGCATTAAACCTGAGCTCCACGTGCCTTGTGTCACTTACAGCCTTTACGTTTCTGAAGCTGGATTTTTTGTATTTAATTTTGTATTAGGCATGTAAATTCAATTAGAAAACCTTTCCACTGGGTTAGCCTGAGGAAGGCATGAATAATGGTTATTGCTTGATTGGGTTTGGTCAGTTTTGGCCCACTTTCTGTGCCATTTGGGCCTGTGTAAAGCAGTGTTTGGATGGAGCCAGACTCCTTACAAACAGCTTTCTGGAGTCACTGTTGCCATGAGATGACAGGTCAACAGCACAACTCATTTGTACTTGAGTGCACAGTCTGCACTGAAGCCATTGGACACCTTGGCCAGACTGCTATGATAGCAGTCAGGATGCCTGAGTTCCCATCACACTCCTGTGATCTCAGCCCTCCCCTTCCCTGTGTCCTCTTTCCCCTCCCTGTCCTTGCCTGTGGTGGTTTGGGCTGTGTTCAGACTGTCTCAGAGAGACAACAAAGCCCTGGGCCCACCTACCCAGGACCAAGACATCCAAATGCATCCATATGTGGTACTGGCTGCTGGTACTGTTCCCAGAGAGCTTACACAGATGCAACTAGGGACAGTTTGCATTGAGAGGATCGGGGAAAAGGAAGGTTCAAAATGCTGTCTGACTGCAGCATCGTGTGCCAGCACTACTTGCAGTAAGCAATGGGAAGCAGCTTATCATCAAACAAATGATTTGCTAGAGAAATCAGATTTGAAACCCTAAGAACTGAAGTTGAATTGATTGTTTGTCCTTTATGGGACAGGAATACTAATGGTGTCATACTTTGATGCCACTAAATGGACTTAATGCTCAGCTGCTGCAGCCAAGTAGGGCTCTGCTTCTTTCCCTTCCCCTTGCTGTCCCCCTGCCACTCCCCTTCTACTGGCACTGAGAGTTTTCTGCCCCCACCAGAAAACGTGTGCAGAAAGCTAAATCAGCAGAAAATTAGCCTTACAGAAACGAGCAGAGAGCCGGCAGCTGGCTCAGGTCTCCAACCCAGCTTGTCTGAGGCCAGAAAAATGCCAGTGCACAAGGAAGAGTGGGAGGAGAGAAGCAGGACCATTTTCAGTGGTGACTGTTGTTTAAATCAGTATAGTTTCCCTACAGAGCCACAGCGTTAAGTCTTGAAAATGCCAGGATGGGTACCCTGCCTCTACTGAGCCTCCCAGGCTGTCTGTCAGTTCCCACAGCTCAGACATCCTGCAAGCTCTTCTGCAAGCCCCTCGCCTGAAAGCCTCTGCAGGCGCAGGCACATCAGCAGATCCAGCCTGCAAGAATTCTTGGCTGGGGGAATATTCCTATTTCTACTTGCTTTTTTTTGTATACTTACATTGTGTTGCAAATGCTGATTGTGTTTTACCCTGGAGATTATAAATCCTAACAAAGTACACTGAAATCATCGAGCTATTTCAGTTAGCAGTTCCTGGCCAAAAGAATTTTTGTTTATTTTGTTTTTCTTTTCTGTTAAGTGAGGTTACAATCAGTGCTTGAAATTTGGCAACTGCTGAAGTCCTGTGTAGTATCACTGAAAAAGGAATAATGTAGTCCTCAAGACAGGGAAATCTGACCTATGTCATCAAACACCTCTTCCATGGTCTGTGCATACAGAGAGTTCAGACTCTCGGGTATGTTAGCACAACTTCAGTAATTGTGCTCTTCTGATTACTGGTGGTAACAATCCATGTGCACACTTCCAGTTCCTGACAGATACATGGAAATTTGACTTAGCATAACCTGCTGTCATTGAAGTGTAACTTACTTCAGGATTGCTTGAATTATATCCCATTTGCTAGGGACTATGAACACACAAGCGTGGAGTTGCCATGACTGAGCTGACACGTGCCAACAGTGTCATGCTGCAGGAGCTCAGTTATAAGTCTGAACTCATATGGATATATTCTACCAGAGGAGAAACAGCATATCCATACTGCGTCTCATGAAATCGAAGTAACTGCTGAATTGAATTTTGGTTTCTCATTCCATTTTTTTTATGAAAGAGAAGGGTGAGGGCTGACTTGGTTAGTCTTGAGTGTTGCTGCGTGAGGTGCTATAGATGGGTAGAAAGCCCCGCAGCCACACAGACAGAATTAGAATGGTCTTTAATAGCTGGAAGCTGTATTGAGAGAAATCAGTCTCCAAGTTGAATGTGATCTATACATACACATATATTGATCTTTAGGAATCTACCAGTGCACTTGTATTGATAGAGGATCAGATTCTTAGTTGAATTATAATGAAGTGCAATTCCATTAATTTCATCTGCTCACTGCCCTATCTCTCCCACAGCTTTAGCATCTTGGGCCTTCAGGAACAGACTTGCTTACTCCATTGCCTTTGAAAAACAACTCTTGTCCTTGATGTTAGCTCAGCTTCACCTATAGTGAAGCAGTGGGATTTGCAGCCTAATATACAGTGTGTTCCCAGAAATGCATGCACACAGTGAATATAGGTGTTTAATAGTTCACACAGCTCACTGAAATAACTTCTACCAGGGCATCACACATGATCAATACTTGCCTCTCTTCTAGGTTTTTTTATTACAGAGAGGCTTAGCAAAAGACATTTTTAGTATGTTTGAATAAACAGAGCTTATTTCTATCTTCAGAGTTTGGGTTTTGTCTCAGAAGATTTGTAGACAACACTTGAGACCGTCCAGCAGATAAGTGAGAATTCCTTTGTCCGGCGTTCCTTCATGTTTGCTCCTCCAGTGGTTGCACAGCCAGAGCCATCGTCTGGACAGGGCACACGCACAGACCTTCAGTTTCCACATAGACGATGAACTGTCGGTTCTTTAAGGCCAAGTGTGTGCTGCAGCACCGGTGCCCCGCACGAGGCTGCTCCGCTCCTGGTCCCCTACGTACCACACAGAGGGGCTGCAGGGGGCTTTGCCCACCATGGGGAAGACAGCCAAAGGGCAGCCCTGTGCTTTTTTTTTTCCCTCTGCTTTTGTCCTTGATGGAGAAAGCAGAGTATTCACGAGTCAGTTCCTCAGTGTTGCCAACCTCTGTCACTCATAAATTGTTAATTGGGCAAGCAAAATCATGTCACTTGGGGTTTTTTTAGGGCTGTTGTGTTTTGTAAGTCTATGTCTTTTGGCTCCTATGTTGCAGGAGCTTTGAGTGCCTTTCTTTCAAACCTTCTTTTGTAGTTCCCAGTTTAAACAGGTAGCAATTCCATGTTCAGCAGCAGTCTCAGCTGGGCTGCATCTTCAAATGTAGGGCAACAAATTGGGATATATATGTAAGCTGGAGTATGGGATATCCTCAGCCACTGTTTGATCTCCTGACCATATTTCAGCTCCCAAACTTGGCTTTTGAAGTATTTGGGTTTATAACCAAGCTATAGATATTATAGAAAGACATCCTGAGCAGAATCAATGGGGTCTCTTGTATATTATAGTAAACCAGAATTTCAAATACACCAGAAAACCCTACTCACCGTGCTCTTAAATAGCATGAGAATTGCTGTTTTGCCATTTTGCAACTATGAATCATTAGACTCCAGGAATGTAATCCCCATTAGATCATCCAGTTCAGCTCCCAATCCCTGTCAGATTGTTCTCTATAAATATTTTCCTTATACAAGGTATTGCATTCAGTTTACTACATCTTAGACTTTCCACTGCTTCCCTTGGAAAAGAGTGGATCAAGAATACTAGGAAACATCAAATCACAGTGAATATGTCATTCCAGACTGTAAACAAGCAAAGCTAAAAATAATTTGAGGACCATGTACAATGGAAACCTTCCACTTACAAAGAAACTGCCAAACATCTACTCTAAGAGGGGAGCCCTTGCATATTTTTGGACAGTTGTAGGTCCTCCTGTCAGATATTTTTATTTAAGAAATAAGACCAGAAAGAATATGCTACAAGCTCAGAATAGTGGTTTCTTTTGGAGAGATAAAAAATGAAACAGACTTGTGGTTCTCCTGCTTGTTTATGTGTCATCCTCCTTTATTGGTAAATAATTACAAGCAGAATCAAATGATAGATAGCTGCTGTGCTGAATTCCACTGTTCTGATTTAGTTTCACTAAGCATGGAGGTTTTGAGTCTGATTTTTAAAACTGTCAGGCGCCAAATGGCATGCTTCACATTAGCCTGCAGTTCTGTACCTAATTTGCATTCAGTTATGCAAATTAAACATTTGACTTGAGTAATCACACACAAATCAGCATGTCTGATCATTTGCACACATGGTTATTCACTTCATTTGCTCAAATAAAATATATACTCAAACTAAATAGACAGCTTAGTCCGTAACCATTTCAGTAACCAGCTTCAGGATTTTTGAGGCTGATGATGTTGTTTCTTAATAGGGCAGCTGCAAGCAGTTAATAGCATAGGCATTCTTTAATAAAATTTCCCTTGTGCATGTTTACATGCCTTTCGAATCTGTTAGTGATGGACATAAGGTTGCCTGAATGCATGTAAAGTCGAATGCATGGAAGTTTGCAAAAGCTGACCTTCAGTTGCATTTTTGTCTGTTGGTATGCTAAAAGCAAGTAGGAAAAAATAACCCTGAGGACTAGTTAAGCATGCTTATAGAACATAACCTGGTTTGGACAGCTTCAGCAAGAAGTGCATCTACACATATGCTCGTTAGAAATGTGCAGATTTAGCATTTTCCTGTGTTAAATAAGCAAAAAATAAAATTACTTCTGTACCTAAATATTCATTCTGTCAGTAGCATTCCTCTGTTCCAGGAAGTTGCGATAATATGGATTGCTATCTGATGAAAGAATATCAGCTTTTGGAAAAAAATGTGAAATTATTTAGCAAGTGAAGCAGAAAGTGGGGGTTCAAAATATTTCAAACACATTCAGTTCTTCAGGGAAAAGTGGCTGTTGGCACAGGCACAGAAAACTGCCTTGATACACTAATGCTCAACAAATATCTTGTCTACGAAAAATGCATTTGATAAGCAAGGTCTTTTGAAATCAAGATGGTTTTATTATTTCTTTGTGTGCAAAATTGGAATGTAACCAGCTCCTGTAAATTAGATAAACAAGCATTTTAGGAATTAATCCTGGAAAAAAAGATTAAAAGAAAATAACATTATTCTTCTGAGGTAGCAATACGACATTTAGCAGCTGCCCACTCAGGTGGTGCAGTACCAAAGCTACCTCCCTGCATGGTGAACTGTGAAGGACTGTAAAGGCTGTTTGCCATAGGTAAACCATCTCTTGTATTGCATTCATGACTGCTCAGGTAGATAAGGAAGGCTGGAACATGTGAACTGAAAGGAGCTCTGTAGTGAATTACAGAAATTTGAAGTCCCTCTGAAACCATGATAGTACTGAGATCTCTGCTTCTGTGTATACACTAGGATTCTTTGGGGCATATTCATAAGGCTTTGGTACCCAAGGAAATGGGCTCTCAGGAGCATCAGCCATTGTTTTCAGGCACCATCATGAGTTAGTTGTTACTTTAGCTAACCCATCTGGATCCCTCTCGGTCAGGTACATTAAGTCCACAGTGGTCAAGGTGGCCTCATTCCTGCCAAAATAACCCATGGTCAGGAGAGGAGCTGCTGATGTCTATGTCAGGCATCTTTACTTAAAAATATAGTCTTGCCCAAAGGGTCAGGGGTGGTCATGGCACTGACAGACAGTTCAAGAAACAGTGCTGTTTCCCCAGCATCTCTCCATGCCGTGCCACGCCACACACCTACGCAGAGAGCTGCAGGGAGTATTTAGAAGACTTCAGATGATAAAAAAACATAATGTGTAAAGCAACTGCAGGGCAGTTTTGATTGGCAGGAGTCATGCAGGCCCTGAGCATGGCTTGACTTTGGGGCATGCCTGGCCAGAGGCATGCCCCATGACCTCAGACTAAACATCCCCTTTACAAACAATGGGAGTGAGAGATAAGTTTTGCTTTGTTTTGGCCTCCATATTAATTGTGATTAAAAATAGAGCCCTCAGCAGTGGCAAGGAGCAAAACAACTGAGACATTGTTAGCTTTATCAGGAGAAACAGGGAGAGAAAATGATGAAAACATGAGGCAAGCAGAGAGACCAAGGACTGGATAAGTCTGAGCAACCCGTCCCCCTCCGGGTCAACCTACCTGCTCATTTTTAGTGCAGAACATTTTCCATGTCAGTATTTAGTGGCTGGAGATGACAAACCTGTTCTTAGATTATTCATTCCCTGCCTCCAGTTCAGGATTACACAACTACAACTAAATCATTTGGTGTTCTCAAGACTTTAGCACTGGAAGTAAAATCTCAACCCCACGGGGATTTCCAATAGCAACATATTCATCGGTTTCAAGAGATTTTACTCAAGGGAAATAACATTCCAGCTGATTCTGAAAGTCTTGACTGAGTTCATCTCTAGAAAGTGAAGACTGCAACACCAGAGATGTGTAGGGAGATGCTTCTGACAGGTCAATGCTTACATTTTCAAGTGGTTTGTTTCAATGCTTTGTGTTTGAATTTGGACTTAGTGATGATAGACGAGTTTGGAAGCTTCATTTTAAACAGTATGGGACAGAAATACTCGTGTGTGCAGAAACAAATCCCATCATTAGCATTCATTAGTGTTTTGTTATATTACACCAGTAGACAATGATCTCTACCACATGAAAGCTCCATTTTCATGACTATTATATGAACATAAATATAATAAATGACATTTGCACAGCAGAAGATATGATACCTTAAAAAACTTCTTGCATTTCTTCCCAATGTATATCCTATATGCTCACCCTCAAAACTGAGAGCAGTTCAAAATGAACAGAGTGAGTGGAAAAAAGCAATTTTTCATTTCATTTCATACACAATTAGAAATGTTGGGATTTAAATCTCAGAGCAAGCCCAGATATGAAATCTGGACTGGCTGAGGTTTGTCTGATTCTGTATGGAGTCATTCTTAATGATCATTATTATGACAGCATAATGTCCAGATAAGCAAATATTGGCCTTCCCCACGATGCTTTTCCAGCCTCCAGCCATCTTTGGCTAAGCATCAATAAATGGAGTATTTGCATTCACAGAATGATAGAATATGCTGAGTTGGAAGGGACCCACAAGAATCATGAAGTCCAGCTCCTGGGCCCTGCACAGGACCAACCTCCAAGAGTCACACCATGTGCCCAAGAGTATCATCCAAACACTTCTTGAACTCTGTCAGGCTTGGTGCAGTGACCACTTCCCTGGGGAGCCTGTTCCAGTGTTCTGGGTGAAAAACCTTTTTCTAATATCTAACCTAAACCTCCCCTGACACAACTTCAATTCATTTATCTAGTTACTTTCTGAATCTATTTAAACTTACAGCATGAATGACATCCTGGTAAAAATAACTCTGTAGCAGTTTCTCACATCAGGACCTCCTTGTCTGCTTTTACCTTGTCGTGTGCACATTTAACATGATGTTGTCCAACTTTTGCATTTGAAGATTCATTGATCTCTTGTCATATTATTCCCTCAAATTTTCCTTTCCTGGCCTGAATAAATCTTAGCCTGTTTAACTTGTTCCTCTGTGGAAACTGGGGCTTTTTTCCCTTTGACTGTCCTTTTTGCCCTTCTCTCTATATTTTTCTGTCTACTATGTTCTTTTTATGACAGGGGTGGATTTAGATACTGCCAGCGTGATGTGTCTGCCTTGCTCTCTGTTCCTTTGCTATCACTCAGATTGGTGTCTGAACATTTGCATTTCTGGGCATTCAGGTGGTGTTATAGTACAGTATATTTTGACGTGGGGACCTCATTCCCAAAGAGTAAGATGGATTTTAGGTCCCCTCTCTGTAGGTAGAGAAAGGACTGTTTCGTTTGTACTGGATTCTATATCAATTTATATTGAATTCCATCTGCTCTTCTATCACCTAGATGCTGGTAATCTCCCTTTCTTGTGAGTTTTCACTCATAACTTGCTCTTACCCTTCTGTTCTGCCTTTTAACCAATGTGAAGAGCTTCCCTCTTACCCACAGCAGCTTAATTTCCTTAAGCATCTCAAGCAAGTGACCTTGTTGAGTGCCTTTGGGCACAAGCTTTCCAGTTAAGCTATGTCAATGAATTTTTCTTGTTCACATGTTTGTTATTTTCTTCAAAAGTCCTTACTGGAGTTGTGAAGTACAATTTTCCTTTGTAAAAGCTGAGCTGAACTTCTCTAGTATATCCTATTTATCCCAGTGTCACCTAAAGATATTATTTAGAAATTTTTTTATATATACATTTTACCTGGTTTAAGTATTTTTCTTAGAACCTTTTTAAAAATTGGTGCCACTTGCCAGTGTTCTGATGCCAAGATAATTTTTAACCAACAGCTGCACCCTGTAGTTAACAGTTCAGCTGAATTAAGATGGAAGTAGGAAAAACACTGATTTTTGGTTGTTTTGTTTGTTTGTGGTTTGTTTGTTTTGTTTTCATGTTTTTGTTTTTCTTTGGTTTGGTTTGCTTCCTGGAAAAGAGTTTAGTTTTGCAAGTTTCTGAATGACTTGGCACTTTAGTTTGCTGCTGGTGTCAACCCATAACATTCAGTGATTATCTTTATATTTCGACTGTTTGACAAATATTGTGATCAGGGACACTCAGCCAGTCAGAGAGTAGAGAAGCTGACCTGTGCTGCAAGCACTGGAAGACCTGAAATGAAATGAAATGACAAGCACAGAAAACGAACAGTAAACTGGAAACAAAGCTAAATAAAACTCACATAAAATAGAAAACTTGGAAAGAGGCAAAATAAAGCAGTCAATTTTATTATGAGTAATTCTCAATATTTTTCCATTTCAAAGAGGTTGCTCTTCTCAGTGAAAACCCAACTTTGCCATAAATGTTTCTACCACTGTTAGAACTGAGCTTGGAGGAAAGCAACATGTCCAGCACTATCTGTTACTCATCGGGGATGTTGTATATTTAAACTGACATAGGACTGCGCTACAGAGGCTGGAAACATTAAATAGCATGCAAGTTTGTGTTTCCTTGAGAATATAATTGCCTGACCTCTACAACAGATGCCATTTGCCAAGATTTTCTTAACAAAGGCAGTGACCTTAGTTTACTACATCAGATGTATTCAAGCTTTGGCACTGGCTTATACCACATTCCCTTTCTTTCCTCTGCAGTTTTCCCTATTGTTTAACTCACTCTATTTACTTGAGGCCCAAAAGAACCATCACAAACTACCTGCTCCACAACACGTATTGGGCTGATATTGAATTACAGTTCCTTATTTTAAGAAGTTCTGTCAGTGTGCAGTCCTGTGGAGTGTTGTTTATGAAATAAGGCTGTTACAAGGTCAGAGGACTAGCAACCCCGTGGGATGGCAAATAGCATTGCAAACCATACACTGTTAATTATTTAACATGTCTTCAGATGAGTGATTTGAACTGAACTGTCTCATCTTTCACAGCTAAATACTCAAGATGACTCAAAAGCTTTTATGGCCTAAATCATCCAGGATAATTTACCTCTGAAAACTGAGATGTTGATGAAACAGAAAAAGAAGCTGGGCTTCTTATGGGTTTGAGTCATTGTCCCTTTACATTCCTTTTTCTTACCAACCACAACATACCCAGTTCCTTCTCGTGTGTTCTGTAACATCCTCACCAGGTAAAAGACATTAGATGCCAGCTGGGTCAGTTTGTACCTGTGCCAGCCTCTGCCTTCCTAGCCATTAATTTTCATGCAACCTGTAAGAGCTTTATTTCTCTGAGACTCCAACCAGTCTGTCAAATCCAAATGGAATGAATTCAGTGTTGGCAGGGAAAGAAGGAAAATGCAAAGACCCTCAGCAACCAAAATTCCAGTGGCATAGTACTCTAGCATGCTTATCGTCTCTGGAAATCCAATGTCCCCTATGTCAATCCTCCAGCCAGAAACATGATATTTATTAAAACAGCATCTTTAAAATAGCTATCTACTTAAAAGTCGGTCATAACATGGGTGTGTCCTGCAAAAGTTCACTAGTGACAAGCTGCTTCACATACGAGTGGCCCCTTAAAGCTTGAGGGGCAGCAAAGACTTGTCTCCACAATAGAAAGAAATGGCCATCCTTTGCTTCATTTCCTCTTTCTTTCTTCTTTAATTCTTCAGGATCTTGCTGGAGGATCTTGCTGGAGATCTCTTCTTTCGCTGAGTTCTGTCCTTTACTCCTCAGACTAAAACATGCATTGTCTCATCCTTATCTCCCTGCTTCATAATTCTTTTATTCTCTTTCCCCTGTTCCTCTTTGCTGTCTTCTACTTGAAATTGCACCACGCCTGCATATACTGATGTCTTCTAAAATGCACGTCAACTGCGTTGGTCAGAAAGGGGAGTAGAGGCCAGCAGTACTGCTTGAGTAGGCACTCAGCCTCAGGTTTTCCAGGGGAGTTTAAACAGCTGCTCAGCTTTGACACTTAATCCCCATTAATTTTGAGTAGGATTTAGGGGTCTAAATCCCTCTGAGCCTCTGGTCCCAGGTCAGCAACATTATCCATTCCACATCACAGCCCCTTAGCAAGAACCTCACAAAACTTAATCCTATTAATGACAGAAGTGGCCAATGTATGTGGCCACTTTTCTCTGTGCTCATGTCATCTCTCCTTCTTCCTAATTAAATTGCAGTTGTGCTGATTGGCAGGGATGTACTTATGCCTGAAACCATGATATAGGGCTGCTGGGGTGAGAAGCCAAGAGGGGAGAAGGTCAGAGCAATATGGAAACCTAGGCTCTGTGGGGATGTAGGACTGTCAGTTTGTGGATTGCCTGATTTCACCATGTTCTCAGGAGAATTAAGTCTCTATGCACATTCTTCTCCCTTTTGCTCTCTCCAACAAAAACCACGACAAGAAGAACTGAAGGAAACTGTGAGTAGGAAGGCAGATTTTCCAGTTCCCTTTGTAGGAATGACCCACTTAACAGATGATACAATCAGGGTATTTACTCTTTTTTTGCCGCTTCCAGTAAGGGATGTTCAAGAGCAAAATGCCCATTCATTGGGATGCCCAGTGTCCAAATTAGCTGGCACAAAAGACCTAATCTTGCCCTCAGCAATCCTATTTGTTCAGGTGCAAAGTGTCTGCAGTAGCTACCAATCTAAATACAGATACTGGAACCTAAAAAAAGAAAAAAAATAAAGAAAGAAAGAGAAAGAAGACCATTTCAGACAAACAATAGTAAGCCCAAGCAAGTTTCAAGTAAATTAATTGTGGAACAACACAGTGTACCATTTTGGCCTCCTAAAATGGAACATATTCCTTATAAAATGGGCACACTGTGCAGCTCTCTGACATTTCCAAATGAAACAATAGGACCACTAGAATGGAAAGTCTGCAGGAACAGCAGACAAGGAAAGGAAGTTTAGGTTGAACAAAGGTTTTGTTCATTTTTACAGCCCCTGGAGGAAGACCAGTGCTGTACAGAAGCTGTTAATGATGGGCTGGATTGGATGGCCTAAATCAGTGCCAAGATCTAAATGTGTTTTTACTCCAAACTCCTCCCCAGCTGTCAAGATACCCTGCAGAATTTTCAGCTGGTGTGAACCCCATGGGCTTCTGGATCAACACCAAAAAGAAGGGGAGGGGGGACAATCCTGTCTGAGATTTCACATCACCTTCTCATTGGATAAATGCAATACACTTGCATGAAATAGCAAATCATTAAGCTTTGTCTGACAAACTTGCAAGTTGCCCTAAACTCTTGGGTTTTAGGAAGGAATTGTGCTCTGCTGAGAGCTTGCTCAGGTAACTATGGCAACTCTGCTTCTCTGTTAGGCTTTGAAAGAATTGTCCTTAAGTGAAAACAGCTCCAGCCTACCATTGCTGTTTAATAAATAATCTGCCAGTGGAGGAGGATTCAGGTTCAGAGAAGCTGTGCTTCCTTTCAATTAAGCTGGAAAATAGTAAAATTCAGCAAAACCATTTTCAGAATTTCCTTTACATGACTTTGTTCCTCCACCATGTAAACAAATCCCTCATGCACTCCCGGGGCTCGGTGGAGAGGTGCAGGCTCTGGGACCTGCTCCTCGCAGCAGGTAAATGAAGAATTAGAGCTCATGAACTGCTTTTGCTTGTAATCTGCTTATTGTACTTGAAGCCATTTCAAAGCTGTATGTCATCATTTTAGATCTACATGAGCAAAATGAAATGTTTCTTTGTATTAGGCAGAGAGGGAAAGAAAAGGAGAGAAACCTTTTGAAATTTTTCATTCAAGACCATCGGGGGGACATTCGACCTGCGTAATTCTGCAATATGTCAAAGTGCATTGGGGTCAGAAAATAACACTGCACAGTTCCTGAGTAGGAATGATGTTTACAGGCTTTTCTTTTACAAGTTTGGATTCTGCCAGGGACATTACATGAGAACTTACAATTTGTTCTTTATAACTAAGAGCCGTTTTGAATAGTAGCCAGGCAGTCCAGGCCAGGTTCTTCTTCTAGGCATTAAGGACAGGCCTTGGGGCCCATTAGGAGTATTCTGTTGACTTCAGTCAGGGTTGGGTTACTTGGGCATCTCAGAGGCATAAAGGTGAGTCAACGGCAGACTCACTTCTCCTACCTCTTGGTGCAGTGGAGTGGAGGAGGGATGGCCAAGGAAGCAGAGTTCACCCTGCTCCTGCTCAAGCACGTTCCATGCATTTTGAAGCCTGAGGCATCTCTGTTCCAGCACACATTTTGCACTTGACCGTATTGCCTCTCCTTCATGAGACAGAGTGAGCAGCATGATGCATTCAGAAGTGCTGTCAGATAAATAGAAGAAAGCTTCTGGGGCCAGCCGAGCATGTTCCACAGAGAGCATGTTACAGATACCTAACAGGATCCAAGGTACCTTTCAGATCTAAGCATCTTACAACCTGCCTCAGCCCAGGCTCCTGACCAGCAAGGACAGCTCTCACCCCACCTGTGACCTCCATTCCCTCTGTCAGTGAGCATGCTCTCTGAAAGGCAGGCAAAGGCACTGAGGGCCACAGTGTGCCCTTTCTTCCCTCTCTGCCCTCTCACTGTTGAATCCCATCCAAGTTTACCTGCCAACATCCACTGGTCTCCGCCAGCATAAACAGTGGCAGAGGGCCACAGGGGCTGCAATTCCACTTATGGGGAGGGCAACAATAAGAGATCGGTTTGGTCCAGAAAATGTATGGAAGTGGCCAAAGTGGCGGCATGACCAAAGCAAAGCAAATACCTACAGAAATGATACCTATATGAGCCCTCCAAAATACTGCAGAACCATGGTAGGACCACCTCTGCCTTCCCTGGCTCCCCAGCCTGGGTGGAGGGCAGCAGTTCAGACCCTTTGAACATGGTCCCACAGGGAGGCAGGGTCCAGCATCACCAAGGACAGGCACCTGCCTCAGCTCTGTCCATTGGGCACCAAGATATTGAAGCCATTAGGAGCATCAGGCAGAAATAGCACCTGGTCACCACCCCAGGACAAGGCAGGGGCAATGCTGTGGACAATGCCAGGATGAGTGAGATGACTGAGGAAATGGAAGGAAGTGTGTTCTCTACTGAAACCCCCAAATTAGGAAAATGACTCCCACCCCATGTCATATCTCTGCTTTCTTGGGATCTGCTGGATCCTGAGCTGAAGATGAAGGCTTGCAGGCTCATAGGCACTCTCTGGTTATTGTTGATGAGCCTGGGACATGAAGTCATTAAAAATAACTCCTCTTGCCACTACCCAAATAACTCAGTAGGGTTGAATGGCTGTAACCCAATTTGACCTTTTGTCATTCTGAGTGCTGCTATTATGATGCTGCAGTTTCATGATTTGTGGAGAGTAAATTCCCCTCCAAACAAAGGCCAAAACAGGACTGGGGCCTCATGCTTATCTCTGGGAGAGTAGGGTGGGGTGGCCATGCCTGAATTCTCTCCAAGCTAAGGCAGCCCCAAAACCACCATGTTTTTAAGGGGGCCCTGTCACTGGGAATGGCTGAAAACCTTCCACCAGGGTCTCGTCTGGAGTGAAGTGAAAGTTTTTCACTGTAGTCTATTAACATTTGGGCAAAGTGTGCCTTTGTAGCTGAGATAAAGTTTCCACTCCTGATGGAAAAAAGGAGGGGGAGGAAAGGGAGAGAGGCTCAGAGCCTAAGAATCCTAACACTTAGATGTCTTAATTAAAGGTAAACTTTTGCTTTGGGGTGGCTGTGGTTAGAGCAGCAGGCAGAGACCTGACAGCACAGGCTAAACAGAGAGAAAAAGACTTTCTTTCTTCTTTTTTTTTTCCCTCCAAACATTCACTTTGGCCTCAGTCTGAAATGGCTTTGAAATTTCAGACACCTTTATGTAAAAGTTCTTAATAAAGAGGAAAAAAATGTCCACTGCGTGACATTTGTAATCCTTCTGATTTAGATGTTTTAATAATGCGGGAGTTTATCTTGGAAGATGGTGGCTGACCTGGAATTGAAAGTACGTCTCTGCCAGTGTAAGGCTAGAGCTCAGACAGAAGACTTAAATATAATAATATAATATGTGTCTGTATGTATATATATATATATACACATACACATATATAGACATATATATGTGTGCACTATATAAACACATCTTTAAATAATCATAAACTCCCTTTAAAAATTATTTCATCCCAAATTAAGGTATATACAGCATCTGATTGGCTCAGACACTGTAGAGTGGTGCCCCATGATATATTCATTTCCTATTCTGGTGTGGTTAATTGGGTATTGCAATTTAATTACAGCAGTCAATAGCACTTTCAGTTGAGTGTCTTAAGTGTTCATTTAATTTACTGTAGATTTAATAAGGCAGTGGTTATATGTAAAGCTGTTAACCATCTGGATGGGCTGCAAAGCCCATCTTTTCTCTTGGGTAGCTGGAGCCTGATCCAAGACACACTGATGTCTACAATAGTCTTTCTGTTGACTTCAAGAGCTCAGACCTAGGCTCCTTGGGGAGCAGGGAGGTGGGCAAATGCCTCTGGCTGTGGGCTTCCTGGCTGGCCTGTGTGAGGGTGGTTTTTTTAAAGTGTTGTTTCTTTTTTGTAGGCAGTTTCATATAGCAGTAATGGCAGGAAGAGCACCTCATGGCTCGGAGCTTGGTAATTGGGAGCTATGAGACTGATCCTTTTTGGTTAGGATTTTAAGTGAAATTTCAAGAGGCTTCTCCCAGTCTGGGTAAGCAGATGATGAGTTGGGTCACACCTAGGAAAATGTAAAATAAACACACCAGTTTGGCAAACCTCATGTAACTGAGTGATCTATTTTACCCCTCTCACAAGGTCTGGCAGAGGTGTTCATCCTCTCTCCACCTCCTGTGAATCACTAGCTCATGCCATGGGTCAAGAAATAGGCAGATCAACAGATTTTCAGATCACTAACCTACTGGGGAGAAGAAAAGAGGCAGCCACTAGGTATCAGCATTGCCTCTCATGATTTCAGGGCCTTTTGTAAATGGTGTCGTGATTTGTTTGGGCAAAGAATGATATAGCACAGCATATGACTGTAGGATCTGGTCTTTATGGCCTGGAGACCTGGCTATCCTATCTTCTTGCATAGTCCTATCTGATAATCAGGCTTTGGTAAAGTTGTAAAACACCACAGTATTGGATGTTTTAGAGATATACTGCTGCCTAATGATTCTGGCAGGTGCCTGAGGGGATTTCCAGGAACAGCTGGGTCAGGAGTGGCCAGACATTATGTGTACCAATATCCTTACCACAGAGACCACGTGTCATAGATGGATGAGAAGAACTGGGAAAGAAGAGAGGTTTCTGGGCAGAGGATAAGTAGCCAGATTCCACATCTCTGCCATGGAACACGCAGAAAGAAGGTGTTTTGGGGTGTCTTAGAGCAGCCCATCAGTGCAGGCCATGGTGACCCCATTGGTTGCCTCTTCCTCCAGTCAATGGCTGGGTTTAGCCAGCAATCCCGCATTCACATCCTGCCCATTGTATTATGTTGCCTAGACCCAGGGCCATAGCTCTCTGCCTGGCAAGCTGCATGTGACAGAGGAGCCCCAAGTTCTTCAGGGCTGTGTGCTCCCATGCTCCCTGTGCTTGTAGTCAGACTGTGTTTAAAAACAAGCAGCAGGAACGTCGGCAGGCACAGGACTCCAGCACATGAAATCAAGTGGAGAGAAATTCTTCTGCTGCAGAAAGTAGGCAAAAGGCAACTGGAGATGAATAGGCTGCCTGACAGCTGGCAGACATGCAGCCTGTTTGCCATAGATGGTAATATAGGCACTGCAACTATTACGGCTTCTGAAGGCAAAAAAGCAATAAAAAGCTTTAACCTCTGCTACCCAGGAAAACAAACAGTGGTTTCAGATGCCATCGGTGGAGAGGAGCCTTTTTGATGCTTGTGACAGGCAAATGGTAGAGAAAGCTCTGCTGAGTTGTGTTTGAGATTAAGGGCCAGGAGTGCCTGGGTTTGTGCTTTATTTGTACTAGTTACACAGCCAGTTAAAAAAATTACATTACTGCTGTTATTATAATGATATTGCTATCACTACTGTTATTTTTTTACACATCAAGAGAGCCTGGACAGCCAGTCTTGATTTCTTATGTGAATGCAAACGGCATTTAGATTTTTGTGGAGATCAGACACCAGACACATTCCTACATTCTTGTCTGATGTTCAATATTTTTCCATGAGTCAAGGAGAACAAGAATGGGCATATTGTGTAAATGCAAAACTCTGCCTTTTTAAACTGACACGATGAATTTCAGCCCTGCCTCTTTGTCTCTCTTCTCCGAGCAGGGGCTTTTCAGCCTGCCAGATTTTGTTACTTACTATCCTTGAAAACAGAGGGAGGGAAAAGTCAGCCCTTGTTAATTCACTGTCCCAGTTACCTAGCATTGCTGTATCCTTAAGGACTGTTGATTTTTTTTTTTTTTTTCTTTTCTGAGATGGTGAAGAGCTGTGGCTTTCCTGCCAGCTCCATTGTGTTCCCTCAGTAAAAGCCTGCAACACTAGAGGCACTTTAAAAAGAAGTGAGGAGTCTGTTGCAATAGGCGTCCAACAAAAGTTCCTGCTGCAATCTGCACTTCCAGTAAACGCTGGTTCGTAATCCAGATTTCAGGCTTCGGGGCTGGTTCTTAATAAACCACTGATACAGGTCAGTGTAGCTGCATCTGTTTACAGCAACAGAAAATTTATCTCACTGTTGAATTGGGATTCAGTAATTGGGATTCAGATTCAAAAACAAGGCCATGTATGCAGACAAATATCATCATATCAAGGGTCCCTGGAATTTAAGTTTCACTTGGGGAATGTGGCAAAACACTTCCCCACCTCTGTATTTTCAAGTGTGTGTGAAATGTGCCTGATTGATGACCTAAAGACTGAACTCATCCATGCCTGCCAGAGCAACAGCTGCCCTGGAGACTGCTCTGATTTGGTCCATGTCCCAAGCAAGACTTCATGACTAGCCTTTCCTAAGGCTTCTCCGAAGTGTAGACCACTATAGACAGAAGTCGGCATGAAAAGACAGACTTTTTTTCTGGACAGAAATACCTTTGATTTTATTTTTTTCAGGTATTTAATAGGGTATAAAATGCTTATTTCAACTCCATAAATGAGAATAAATATGTATCTACCAAAGCCAGCCTGGTCTAAGTAAAATACACATACAAGGTTTCACTGAAGAGCTTTGATAACCCTGAGTTTTTCGTTGGTTTTTCTGAGAGTGGAAAGTTGGTGAGTGTGCCCTCTGAGCACATTTGACCCAGAGCATCCTAGGTAAGGCTTATGAAAGAAAGGGAAGCATATGAAGGGCAAAAGGAACTAATTAGCACCAAGAATGATGTGGTCATTTGTCCAATCTGCTACCTCTGGAGTTTCAAATAAAGCAGTTTGCTGTCCAACCCTTCAACTGTAACGCTTTCTAGTCACCATTAACTAGTTCTGTAAAGGTGAAAGGTTTCGCATTAGTTATAAAATGTAAAATTATATTTATCCAGGCTAGCATGTTCAAAAGTATGTTGGGATCCATATTTTGACACCTAAATAGATGTCTGCTTTTCAGAGGCACTGAATGTGCATTGGTGTCTTTTGGAATCTAGCTGGAAAATGGGGCTCATTACTAATGTGTTTGACAGCGTCTAAATGCATGAAGAGTATTTTTCAGAAAAATATATAGAGATAAAGCCCTTGTCATGGAACCTTATAATCAAGAAGAGAGAAAAAAGGCCAGCAAAATCCATCTAAAGACTTGTGTAATCTCAATGAACTTAAGATCAGGCTTCAAGAAAAGCATAATTTAGCAACTCAGTTTCATCTCATGCAGCATCAGTTTGCTCGGTCAACCTTTTGATTTATGTCATTTAAAGACTACTGATCTGATGTCTTCCCTGAAGGAATATGCATAGAAATGGAGACTGACATTTCTCAAGTACATTGTCATTTATTGCTTTCATCTCCTCCTCCTCCCTCTTCATATATATCGTTGACTTGGAGATAAGTCAAATTTATGCATTCCCTCCATTTGTTCTACATTCCAAATTTTCTAGTTACTTACCAGGTCCATCGTAGAAGTGAACAACAAAAGGATGAGAGGCAAGGAACACAAACTGCTGACTAGATGTAAAGAAGCTGGAACAGGGCCCAGACAGGTTGTGGAGTCTTCATCCTTGGATGTGTTCAACACTTGCCTGGACAATGTCCTGAGCAATCTGATGTAACTTTGTTGGTAGCTCTGCTTTTAGCAGAGCATGTAGTGACAGGACAAAGAGGAATGGCTTCAAGTTAAAAAAGAGTGGGTTTAGATTAGATATTAGGAAAAAATCCTTTACTGTGAGGGTGGTGAGGCACTGGAACAGGTTACTGAGAGAAGCCGTGGATGCCTCATTCCTGGAAGTCTTTATGGCTAGGCTGGATGGAGGTCTGACCAACCTGGTCTAGTGGAAGGTGTCCCTAAGGTCCCTTCCAGCTGCAGCCATTCTCTGATTCACTGATTCTATGTCCAGAGATCCCTTCACATTTCTGTCATTTTATCCTAAAGGTCTTCTAAGGAACTCTCCACTAAGGCCTCTGCCACAATACTTTAATTTTCTTTCTGTGAGTAACATGGTAAATGGACAAGTAGCAAGTGAAATCTACTGTGTTAGTGGTCTACAGAGATGGAATTTAAGAAATGTGCCTATGGAGCTATACAAGTGCAGAGGGTTTCCACTGCATGACTCCTGGTGGGGACTGACTCTAGGTGTCTGGAGTCCCTTATCCAAGTCAGCAGAGCAGTTGAACAGTTTTGCTTCTGGCCACACCTGAGGCATCGTTGATGTGTAAGGCTACAAAAGTGATGCAGCACTGATGCAACAAATCTCCGTTGTAGTGGGGAGATCCTTAGAGTCCTTGGCTGTGCCAAGGAATTCTGTTTCTTGGGAGGGTTGTGGTACCTGTGTCCATTCTTGTAGGGATGTTTCCCCTTGTCACAGTGTGTTGTGTCAGGAAGGAGACACTATTCCACTCAGTTATTGCCAAATAAAGAATTTTTCTCATTTTGAAATTTCAAAGCCAGCAATCACAGTTGACTCTAGAAACAGACTCAAGGCTACTGTGGAGGAAAATATGACTTTGAGAAAGGCTTTTATATTTGAGAGGCCTAGAACTACTAATTTTTCAGTGCCGTTTCTATTTGCATAAGCCAACTCAACAGGTGATCAGTAGGAAAATAAGGCATATAGGACGCATCAATTGTAATGAATCCACTTATGTTCCATTAACTGAAAACTATCATAGCAGCCAAAAATACCTGAAACTTCTGTGATGACCCTTTGTCATTTACTACCATAGCTGGTGGGGATGGGCTGCTGACCAGGACTACCAGAAGCATCTTCATCAGCTGCTTAGCACCCCACTGTGTCTCATGAGATTCAGCAGTGGGTCTAGGGTCCCCTTGAAGAAAGCTGTAGGCGGGATAAAGGCATCCAGTACAAAGGCTCCCAGGAGACTGGATGGCTGCAGGGGTGTGAGCATCTGCAGCAGGGGATTGCACCGACAGTCTTAGTCACTGACACTGCTGCTCCAAGCCACAAACCACGGTGTGTGCTCAGCAGCAGGGCTGTGCCTCAGAGGGGAGGATAAAGGAGCTGAAGGGCTGCAGTGTACAAATGACATCACCTCATCCCTGGGAAGGTTTGCAAGTCCTGCCTAGGTGTGGTCTCCTTGAACCTTTTTGCCAAAGCAAATCTTTTTACAAAAGCCAGGCTTTTGCTAGACGCAATATTCTCTTTGCCAATCAGAGAGAAAAAGAACAACAGAAAACTTCTTTTCACTTTATTCAAAGATGTCTCCATTGTGTACTTGTGTGAACTTCCTCTCATTCTCTTGTGCAAATTCATTCTCTCCACTCTTCTTGTCATTTCTCACGTTTCTTTTAAGCATGATCTTGTAAGCTTTTCAGTACCTGAATTGCGGGGTTTTTTTCATCTTAAAGATGCCTTTTTCTTACCCTGGACTGTTCCTGGATCCCTCTATTCACACTGACCTTTTCCACCTCCTGGAGCATCCCCTCCTGGGTGAGTGCTTGTCTCCACTCAGCCTCTCTGGACATTTTCTTGGGTTTGGATATTCTCAACCTTCTTATCAAGATGGTACTGAAAGAAAGACCAAATAATGAAAAATCATCTGAACATGTGCTATTCCAAGGCAACAAAGCATTTGGGGTTCCTGTAACCTGCTGATGATCTTACATAAGAATTCCAAATTGATCTTCCATATTTCATCATCTTCTGGATACTGGTCATTTTTACAGTTTTCTTCCAGACTTGTGTCTTTCTAGACCCTGTGGCATCTCATCAATAGCAATGACAGATATATTAGGGGAAGATACACAACCACCTTGATAGGCCTGTGAAAACCACTGGTCCTCCCCTTACCTCTTTTTCCCCTGCCCACTGAGAAGCACTCCCAGTCCCCTGGAACCGTAAACCTGTTTGAAATGGGATGTTTAATATTTTTCATACTCTGCTACATATGCTATCATCACCTTTCATAAGTCAGCATCTTCCCATTTCCAAACAAATGTTAAGTCCCTCTTTAGGTCTTGCTGAGCTCTGAATCTCTCATGCAGTTCCTCAGACTCTATCCACTTTGGATGAAAAAGTATATCATTTCACTGGCATTGAATTTACTGCAGATCAAGTTTGTTAAATAATCTCTCGATCTGTAGTTAATCAGTTAGAGTCTTATTATATAAACTTTCATCATTTTCTCTTTTATTTGTCCCTTCTATTGTCCATTCTCTTCATAGGAGAAGAAAGCTTCTTCTTCAAAGCTTTTAAATTGTTGTTTCCAAATCCTCCAAAGCCCTCTAAATCTTTGCCTGTTCTGCTCATATAGATCAAACTCTTGGTGGGGTGCACTTGGCCTGTCCTGACATTGCATGTTTAAGCTGAAGGGTTTGAAAGTGGCTCTTAAGTACTGTTCTTACTTTATGTCCTTAATGGGGTGAACGTGCATGATGGGGAGAGGCAGGGTGAAGATGCTAATACGAGTCAAACACAGCCATCAGGCAAGTGCAACAACCTCGTTAGAGACATTCTCTTACCACAGGTCTGAATTTGATTCTAAATATCACTTCTTCACTGAAGTTTTTGGCAGAGGATCAGCACTCCTTCCTTCTAACAAGAAGCCATTTTGCCAGTTGCTCGTTAATAGCATTAGCTGATGCATGATGGAAGGGCAGCTCTCATTGGCATGGGCCCTCCTTGTCCTGGCTGATAGAGTCTGATGCTGGAAGCATGACTGGGTAATATGCTGAAGGGATCTTTCTTTTCCAGTTGACAAGTGATGACTGTATCTCCTATGAAATGTAACTTGCCCTGCAGAAGACCTCAAGGCCAAACAGTTGGCTTGAGCATCCTGCGTGACGCATTGATTTGCAGGAAGAGAGAAATAGTCTAAATATTTCCTTATTTTCCAAGGCTAGATAGATGGCTACTGTCTTCCTCCACTAATTGAACTTTGATACAGAGTGTTGCAGAGGAGATAGGTGCTTAGGTAGGTAATAAAAGCCCACATGTGGGCATGGATATCTGCCCTAATGAGCCTACAAAGCCTTCATAGAGGCAGTTTGGGAGCAACAATGAGCAGAATATCAGGACCAGACTGCTCTCAGCAGTCTTTCCTTAGGTGAAGTCTGCTGTGCTATTGATCTCTAAAAGGCAAATCAAATAACAGCAGCCACATTTTTAAGGATTAGGAGCTTCCTGTGCAAGACAGTATGTGTTTTTAATACTTTAAGCTGACTTATGAAACTGGTAAACAATGTGGAGGGTGGTGTTGGATGACCTCTTTTACATTCCTGATCATCCTGTCAGCATTTATAATGCATTTGATATTTCCTTCTCATCAGGATAGGATCAGTTAAGCAGTCGTATTTCCCAGAGCTCAGGTTGCATTAGGCTTTGTTCCACATTTCGTGGTAATAAACGTTGACATAAATTTCTGTAGATTTCACACAAAGTGATTGTTAATTTATTCATGGTTGAAAAGGATCATTAAAAAAAAAAAAAAAAACACACAACAGAAAAGACTTCTCCAGAAGACAAATACACAGCTTGCAAGATAAGAAATGCAGATCTTTCATGCCTATTTGTTTTGCACACAGTAATGACTGCTACGTTCTGATTAGCAATCTTGACCTAGTTAAAGTGCTATTGTTTTTCTGTGTTCCTATTCTTCTCAAAGACTGTGACTAGACATGATATTTTATAATCCATCAGATGTAAAATCTGCATAAAAAATATAATTATTGTGCTTCAGCAACTTGGACAAGAGCCCTGACGTTATGTTTGTAGGCAGTACACTGTGAATAATATGGATGCATTTTTAGGTTGGTATGTTCAGTTGGCAAGATACATAATTTTTCCATAAGTGAAGGTAAATTGTGGGATTTCTAACATACTGATTACTATTCCAGCCTTTTTCCAGCTAATGAGAATTAAGTGGATACTTGTCAACCAAGGAACATCCTTATTTATTACTACAAATTCAGTTTTAGTGGCACTTATTACAGTAAACAGGGAGGAAAACTTATGTTGCCTCTCAGTCAGCATTATTATTGCTGGTGGTACTTATGCCCAAGGATCGACCAGAGTCAGGACACCATTTCAAGAGGCCTGTATAGGCACCAAGTTTCTTCCCAAACTGCTTGTGATAAGAAGGACAGGGATCGGCAGTGGGAAGGTTTGGGATGTGCAGAACAAAATTCTCATGGCAGTAAACCTTGCTTTTGGTCATCCAAGTGATCTCAGGAACTGATTAGCTAAATAGGAGGGAAGTGAGACAGGGTTGAGGTGTGCTGTCTCATGTGCCCTGCACTCAGCCTACAGTGTGGGGCTGAAGGCACCTGTGCCTCCTCCTCCTCACTGCTCAGAGAGAACAGTGGGTCCCCTTCCTGGGAACACAGAGGGGGCGGCAGGAGGCACCTGGAGCTGAGGCTGTGCAAAACCAGACGGGAGAGAGAAACAGCATCTGCTACTCCTGCACAGCTCTTTGCACCCATGGAGGGGCCACCTTGACCCGGCCATGGTGCTGTGCGGCACTGTGAGGACACACCAGCTTTCAGGACTGCCCCCTGTTGTGCACTGTGCCCAGAGCCTCCTTTCTGTCACTCAGTCTGACATGAAAAATTAATGCTGCTTCCCAGATCCAGCATCATCCAGCAAATTGGACTTTCTGAACTTGGGGTGCTAAAATCTCTCTGAAGACAACTGTCATGCCTTCATCCTCAGCCATGTCAGGTAGCTGCTGCAAATTAAGACAAATACTAAAAATAAATATGCTCATGCTGTGCAAAGAGCAGAAGGGCTAGGGAGAGGTTCTCAGAAGAGAACCCTGCTCTTGAGGTCTTCAGGAGAGATGTCAGGGTGAACCTGACGCCACTGGGTGTGAGAAAGAGGGGGAACAGCCAAGCCATCAGATTTTATGAGATATGTAGAAATAGAGGCAACAGGAGCCCTCGTGAGTGTGTTGTCAGAAATGGGCCTTGAGGATGCATGTGTGATTGTTGCATTAGGACCTGTGATGGCCCCAGAGGTGGCATCTCAGGGCAGTGGCCTCTCCTTGTCCTTGTGTCAGCCCCAGGGTGCCTCTGTGGCTTCACAGCTGACCACAGCGTGAGTCACCACAACCATCCTGTTGTCCTATTGTGTCTGGCTGAAGGGGTAAGAAAACAAGGAGAGAGGCACCTGGTCCCTCTGCACACGGGGATACCTGCAACTGGGAGGCTCTGCTCTGGTGAGCTCCAGTCCCTGCTCAGAGAGGCACTCCCCAGCTTGGCACAGCCACAGACACTGCAGGAGGTAGCATTGCAGAAGACCGACAACAAACATTGCAAACCCCTATTTTGAAAACGAGAGTTACTGTCGTTCAGGATCAGGCTCTAAGCCCCCAGGGGTGGCTTGCTGGGTCAAACCCTGCAATGCAAAGGTGCTTTCACAGCATAAATAAGAAGTAGCATTCATCATGTTTTCCTCCTTTGGAATGATTTTTTTTTTTTGGCCTCTTTTCATTGTTTGAATATTTCTCGTATTTTTCCTGTAATTCCTTTTCCCTTTTGCCTCCCCAGATACGTGAAGGATTTTGTTTACAGTGCAGCCATAGATACAGTCAGCACATATTGTGAGAAAGTCTAGGTAGTCCAAAAGGGACCTTTTAAAGTGGATTTTTCCGCTGCTTCTGTATTAAAAGCATAAAATCTAAAGCTGCCTTTTTTTTAACATCAGAAGTATCACTCTCCACGAATCACTAATGCTGCCACACTGCCTGGTTCATAAACAAAGGGTGGCAATCATGGGGTTTCAGTTAGTAGCACCTCACAAGTTTTGTCCTGATTGTTCCACCACACAAGCTAAGAAAGCTGCAGACCTTAGCAGGACATTGGGAGAGTTGGAGAACAAAGGTGGTAGGAATCTTCTTTTTATGTGTTCAGCTAATAAGGATTACTGGGAACTTAAAACTATCGTGCTCTGGTATCTTCTCTGTAGGTCACTTGGGACATTTTGGTGTTTTGGTCTAGTCTTAAGTGTCCAGCTATAAACATTTCAAAATGTGTTACTAACATTTGCCCTGGGAATTTTTTTTTTTTTTTTGAGATCTGCAGGCACTGTGGAGATACTTGGGCAAGTCAGAGGGATAAGCTTGTGTTTTACTTGTCCTGAGAGCTGTGAAACTCCAGGTGCTGGATGGTTAACATAGGACTTCTGTCAAGCACTGTGCTTCTACACAGCTTTAAGTGAGATAAAAAACAAATTCTAAAGGAAGTTCAATTGCAGAAGCTGTATAAAGTGCACAAAAAATAAGACTTTCATTGAAAGTGAAACCAGATAGACTGTGCAATTTCCTGCTGACACAGACAATTCTTTTCTTGGCCATATTGAACAGACCCTGCAGAAAGGAATGCAAGGTGAATATACATGAGTAATGTCAGACGTGTATCAAATATGTGATAAAAATATTGTTAAATATGTGTATTTTGGAGAAAACAATTTCTAAAATTTCTCATTGATGACTTTTGCTTTGGCATCAAAAAATCATTTGTTTCCATTTTTTGAAAAAAAATTGAGACAGAAAAAATAATCAATTTTCAGCAAAATCCTCTAGTTTTACATTTAGTAAAAAACTTCAACCAAAAGAAAGGTTAAGTAATTTTTCTTTCCCAAAAGAGAATTTATTTGTTAGCAGGATTTGATGCGCCCTTGGTATTAGCTCGGTAGATCTGCTGATTTGGCCTGGTGTCAAGGAGCATTAGAGAAGAAACTGCCTCTCTTAAATCCCTTTAAAACTCAGAATAAGTTATAAATATAAAATTTATAAATATTATATATGTCCCTCTGCACAGGACGTGGTGTCATACTGGGTCGTTTAGACCAAGACATCTCTAGAGTTTTGCCCTCCACTGTTAACGTCCCCAAGCAGTTTGGCCACTAACAGTGCTGGGCTGTCTCACGGACACGATCTCCAGAAGCTCAGCCTGTGCAGTTTTAACTTCAGAAGATCAATCATCCAGCACTGCCTCGCTGTAAGTGCGTGAACACACTCTGACTCACCAGAGGCTGCTCAGCAAAACGTCTCACTATAACACAGGCTGCCAGGAAATGCCTGTGCTCTGTGATGGTTCATCCAGTGCTGCACACCAACCTGTGGGATGGAGCTGGGTATGGAAGGTTTTGTCCTCTCCCACTTACTGTCATGTCACTTGTTTCCCATCACTGAGCCTTTCAGTATTATGCAGTTCAAGCAGTTTGAGATGTGTAATCGCAAGCCTGTTTGATCGGAGGAATGTGTCTCTGTGTGTATTATAGGAACTTTTGCTTTACATTTACTGACCCAAATCAATCCTGGCTTGCAAATTGGAAGAGATGGAGCCTGAAATCTGGCAAGTTCTTTTTTTTTTTTTTTTTCCTTCTGAAGAGTCTGTGTTTTGCTTTGGGAAAAAGAGCTTGAGTAGTGACTTCCAATTGGTAGTTAAAAAATGTGATTGTTAGAAAACTGCAAAGATTTGAGTCATGGAACCTTGGTCCAATCCCTTCTGAAAAAAAAACAAAACAAAAACAAAAACAACCCACATGTAAGGCTGGGGCAGCAGTGCTCCTCCAAAGGCAGAGTTCAGATGAAGTAGTGAGATGGAGAGGCTTGTGATGGACACTGCTTGTGTCACTGAACACAGACCAGTCCCCTGCAACCCCCCCGATATATAATTGGTAACAGCTCACTGCAAGGAGGCAGAGGGGGCTTCATCCCTATGGGCTATTCACATCCTTCCCATGCCCTTGCTCTCCATATCCTGGACTTGTGGGGGATGTGAAATCAGGACCTTTTTAGCAGCCTCAGTGAAGTCCCCTAAGAGTCCCTTGCATCTTGCAGCCTCACTCACTATCATTTCTGCTTTAATGTGGGGACATCTATTGACCAGGGTGTTGTCAGCATTCCAAGGGCTATGTTTGCAAGGTTTTGAGGAGATGTGATAAGTTGCACAGTGCCCCTTTTGGAAGGCACTTCAGCAGAGCAGATGTCGTGAAACCAGGAGTCCTCCAGCCCATGTCGAGGGAGGGAGTGCTTGGTTAAGGGATGTGTCTGGAGACCATGGAGCTCTGCCTGGCTCTGCTGCTGACTTTTGTGTGGCAAACCACTTCCCAGCTCAGCCCTATCTGCTCACTCAGCTCACCCTGCTATCTGCTAGCAGCTACTGCAAATGCAGGAGAAGAGCAGCTGCTATTCAAAGCCCAGTGTAACATCTGCATTTTTACATGTATCAGAAAGCCTGGTGCAGGTGCCCTGAAAATGTGGAGACTTTTTAAACATCTCCCTCTGCTTCAAAATGTCAAGCAAACTGAAATTAACTCAGAAAGTCATATTAACCACATCAAATGTGTACATATGCAGAGAATATATTTTTCATCTATTCAGTCTTTCTGTCAGCAACAACTCTGAAAGCAAAATGTGCTGCCAAGTCATGTATTCTGATGACCTGGGAACTTCCCCATTTCCCAGGAAGATGAATTTGGGGGCACAAGAATGATTTCTAATAAACACACCGACAGAAAAGATGATGGTAAAAGGAAGTGCAGCTTGCTTTTTTTTTTTTTTTTTCCAAAGGAAAGTACAGTGACTCATGTGTCAGAAAGGAACATGCTAACCAAAGACAGCCTGTGCCTTTTGTAATGACCACCCAAACCTCTCCTCCCGAGGGACAGCAAGTGACGAGTAGTTACTCTTGAAGGTACACGGTCTGTGGACTTGTACAAATAGGCACCAACATGTCTATCCTTACGAAATGAAAATGTGAATCTGTGATTCAAAAGCTATACTGAAAACTTAACTTGGGATATGAGATGAAATTTTCAATGTCAGAGAGAGAAATTACAAACTTTATTTTTAAGGGCTAAATCCAGTGACCTTCTGATGCAATGGAAGGGTAGATGGGTATGGAGGAAATAAGTATTTCTCAGTTGATCTCTTCTCAAGCAACTCATTGGTATTCACATCAGAATAAAATTGTTCACACCTGGAGTTATCTGGGAAGAGCTTTTACCTATAGATAAGCCTGGAGCTGAGAGGCATAGAGGCCACAACAGAGTATTACGTGCCCATGGACTTCTATACGTGAAACACTATGATGCAGATAATGTGACTGGAAGATCTTATAAATCATCCTTCCTCACTTAACTGGAAAATTAGAGTTCTCAGTTGTCTCTGCCCATCACAGCCTCCCAGAGGCATCACAGTTTGTACAGGCACCATTTTCTCACTGGCACACACAGGTATTTGTCAGATGGCATTGCCTGATGTCTCCCAGGCCATTGCACTTCTACCCAGGTGCAGAAAGGCAGAAGATGAGCCATGTTTCACTGCTTAGTTTCCTGGCATTGCTCACGGCTGAAACAGTGACAGCATGCCCTGAGTGAGGGCTGTGCGTGTGTGTGTGTCTGTCTGCTGCTCACGTGTGTGACCCCTTTGGTCACAGAATCATAGAACCATTAAGGTTGGAAAAGACCTCTAAGAACAAAAGTGGAGAGCTAAATATAGGACAGCTACCCTTCTTTTATAGTGATCTGTTCCTTTATGAATGATGTTCTGAGCAACTCTTCTTGAAGGTGTCATCTTATTAGAGGACATGTGCACCAAGGCCAAACTTTTCAGCTCATGGGTTTGACATCTCTGTTTTCTGTGTGCAGGGTGGGAATTTGTGTATACAACCACAGCAGATGAGAGTAAATCAGGTAGGCAGAGCCATGAACCTCTTTTCCTTCAGTAGGCCCACAGGGCTGGTAAGCAAATTAAAGTATTGCTGTAAATATCCAAGGAAAAGGAAATAGAGTTACATCTGTCAGAGCAGTGTTATGTGGACTGTGTGTTTTATGGCAGATGTTTCAGAACATAAATAATTAGGGCTTAATGTATTAATATACATCTCTGGGAAATAATCCATCAGTACATCATGAGCCAGACCCTTGGCTGACATAACCTGACATGTCTCCAGTGGTTTCATTCTCAGTTTTCAACAAGTTACATCTCACGTCTTTAATTATACACATCTCTGGCCAGTATAAACCTGTGTAAACTCAGAATGCCTTAGTCTTGTTTGTGCCATTACAACATATCCTAGGACCTTTGGACTCTGTGGCAGTCAAAAATGGTCTTTTGGGTCATATACTGAAATCAGGAGAGTGAAAGCCTGCAGCAATGGAGAAGCACAAGGGCAGGCTTCATTACTACATTCATCTCTGCCATCTAAAAGTACTTTAGATCTGTCTGGCAGAGCTAGATGGGAGCAAATCTGGGCCAGATATGGCTTAGGTTTTACCAGCTCCAGCTCCAGCTGCCTCCTCCCTCACATCCATTGGGGAAAAAGGGTCTGTGATCAACAGGAGGCAGCAGCGATTGAAAAATGCTGGTGGCAGGGGTGGTGGTGGCAGGGAGATTCATCACTTAAAGCATATTTTCCTACAGCTCTGCACAGTTTCATTGACTGAAAAAGCCCAGAGAAGCTTTATGAGCTAAGCAGTATTTACTTGCCTGTTGCCTTTCAAGCAACTGGACTATGGATGGTTTCTTCAGTATTATCTAATGATTATTATTTTTGTCTCTGCTTCTTTCAGCTCCAAGGCTCCTTGAAGAGAAAGTTGGTGGTAAATCTGTCGCCTGTCAACAACAAGAGGCCCAATGGTGTTTCAGAGAGCTCTTTCCTTGATATTAAGAGGATAAGAGTGGGTGACAGTATCGCAGTGGGACAAGGTGGACAACATGTTAACAATTGCCAAAGCCAGTCAATGTCAGGAACTATGACTGTGGGGCAAGTATCACAAAGAAAGGCCAGCAGCCTAGCAAACAGTACACATACTAGTGGGAATGGCATGTTTAATATGACTTTGAAAGAGGTAAAGAAAGAGCCAGGAGAAACGATGTCCTGCAGTAAACACTCAGACGGCCAGACGTCCCATGAGAACATGTTCCCTAACAGATATGGGGAAGACTCCTGGGACCAAATGATGGATCTTGAGCTTCAGGAACTGTTTAATGAATTGACTAATATATCAGTGCCACCAATGACTGATCTTGAGCTAGAGAATATGATAAATGCCACGATAAAACAAGACGAGCCATTCAACATTGACCTTGGGCAGCAGAGCCAGAGGGGCCCTGTGAGACCTCTGCAGATGGATAAGATGGTGATAAAAAGTGAATATGCACCAGGCATGAATCAGGCTCCTGTGGGCTCCCCACAGATGAGGCCTTCTTCTACAGGTTCAGCCTTCACTATGGCCACCACTGCCATGTCCACCTCTTCACCCATCCCCTCGGTGCCTCAGAATCAAACACAGGTATCACAGGTTTCTTCCGCGTCCAGTCGGCCGTTGCCCAACTGGCAAGAGGTGTCTCATGCACAGCAGCTCAAACAGATCGCAGCCAACCGGCAGCAGCATGCCTTGATTCAGCAGCAACAGCAGCAGCAGAACCAGACAGCCAACTGGTCCACGCTGTCTCCATCAGGACCTTCCCCCGGACCCTTTGTGCAAGAGAAAATCCCCAGTCCTTCTTTCCGCCAGCAGCAGTTCAGCCCACAGAGCTCAGCAATGCTTGGGGTACCAGTGAATGGAAACCAGTCAAAAGGGATGAACAACTATGTTTATAAACCAACCACTCCCCAGAGCAATCCAATGGATATAATCATGCAACAAAAGCCTCAGGACCTCAACAGGAACTTTATCAGCAGTGCTCAGCCACCTCTAGAGCAGCATCATGGCAACACAAAGCCTTTGTTTCACTTTAACTCAGAGCAAACAAACCAGCAGATGCCTTCAGTTTTGGGTTCCCAAAACAAGCCTGCCCTTCTGCACTACACCCAGCAGGCACAGGGTTCAACTCCTGTGCAACAGCCACAGCAGCAGCAGCAACAACAGCCGCAGTCACAACCTGCTCAACCTCTCCCAAACCAGTCTCTTCAGAGGCCACCTAATGTAACCCTAGCAATGCAGCAAAAAATGATGCTTCAGAAAATGCAGCAAAGCCAGCAAATCTCAGGTTTGCAGTATCCAGTCTCTCAGCAGCATAGACAGGTAAGGCAAACGGCAAATTCCTCCTTATTTGTTATAGAATGATTCTGGTCCAACTAATAAAAGGCTTTTCCAGCCTGGCCTCATTCCTCCAAGAGATGTGTACTGTTGGCAGGTAATGACCCTCTCAGCATACACTTCTGCACAGCTGGTGATGGCAAGTTTAGAACCTATTCAGGTGTATCATGAATGTGTGCTTAGAAAAATTTCAAGAAACACATGCTTAATGCAATGGAATGAATGTGTCACTGCTATGTATTATGTAGATACATGTCAGAAAGGTGAGATAGTAGGGCAGATGCAAGCTTATTTTGGACTCCTATCTAAGTTTTCTAGCTTACAAAAATTTAAGCTCTTTTGAAGTCAAAATTTTAATGAATTCCTCTGTTATCTTAGATTATGTATTTGACAATGTTAATTTTTATGCCATCATTTTTCTCAGGAAGGCAGGGTTAGGAAATTCTCTTTTTAGATATATTTTGACTGATATGACAAAAAATACTGTTTGCACATTTGCTATCTGTTTGGCAACGAAAATCAGACTTATCTGTGAGCTTTATAAACACCCATCACACTTCTGGGAATATTGTGTGGATAAAATACAGGCTTAGATATGAAGGAGAAGGTTGCCACAGAAATGTCTGCAATTATATACCACATGGCCAGCTCCCACTGTGTTATCATAAGACAGTGATCTGACAAAATCTGCTGTTATAGCTCAGTTATGCTATGCCAAGTCCCTGTGCACCCAAGTCTCAGATCCCAAGTTTCAGACCTGCCAATCAAAGTTAGAATGTGCAACCTCACTGTACTCCAGAATCTAGAAACCAGATGCAAAACAAGTAAAACATATTTGACCTTGGGACATTTAAGCAACTCCGAGTAGTTTCTGTGGGACTTTGGCTCAACACATTTGAAGATATGAAATCAGAATATAGGTGTGGAGATAATCTATGGATGTAAAAACAGCTATGAGAAACTACTGAAAAATGAGAGCCTAGGTTTTCCCTGGAGTCCAATAACACTGCATGAATGAATCATGCAGAACTGGAGTTTCTTCACCAAACTGTTTGGGTGAACAATCTGTTTTAAAAAGGGTAAATACAGTTGTATGCCTGCACACCTTTCTCCTTTTAACTCTTTAAAATTTCCTGACCAAATAACCATTATTTTTTTCCAACAGAAAATCCCTTAGCAAGAAGTACCAGGTGAAACCTACGGCTAGGTTTGAGAAGTTGTTTTATTAAAAGATGCTGGAGAACGAGTGTTGGCAGGATGCAAGCACAGTTTTGCTGGTTTATGGGAGCTGGTGTTTCCTCTTCTTCTTGGGCTACTGTGTGCTCTCTTCTTAGGTGCATTTCCCTATTTTCTTAATGGACTGGCAGGCAGATGAATTTTAACAGTTTCTTCATTCAGCCATGATGAACCTTCCAGCAGTCTGTCAGCACAGGAGAGACAGGCAGGACTTCTGCAAATACTACTGTTTTCTGAAAAAAATTGCAAGGTCACATTCTGGAAAGGAATAAAAACAGAGAGAGCAACTCTGCTTGAGGCAATGTTAGCTCCTTGCTCTGTATCCTCTTCGGTTGCTCCTCAGGGAGGCCAGCCAACTGGATGGGACTTGGCCACCTTGGCCCTAGCAGTACTTGCAAGTACTTACCATGAGTTTAGCAGGATCTCTCACCTGTGCAGCCATGAGATCTTTTGGCTCAGGAAACTTGTCCTAAATGAACTTTGCCGAGTGCCAAACTTTGGATATTACATCAGGAAAGGAGTTTTGCCTATCATCACAGACTTCTGCAAACTAATTTTCTGAAGTTTCTTGTCATCTGACCACTTTACACAGTTGTGTCTGCAGGATGTGGCTACCTTACCCACAGTACAGCTGAGAAGCTTGAAAGCTTTGTAGACACACATTACAGGGCCTTTGCAGCAAGAATACTGGTTTTTCTATGCTATAGAGAGAGAAGTGGATTTTTTTCAGAGATCTTTAGCAGTTTTTCCAAAGTGCTGATGAAGTTCAGAAAATCAGTTAGGTCTCTCTCAGCAGAGTATTTTATAGCTGCTGGAACAAAACTTAGAAATACAATTGCTCGGTAAATTACAGAGTTTTTGAAAAGTTTGAACATAACTGTTTACCTGCAGTATTTATGAATTCCATGGGCACCTTTAGTGCCTGCCTGCACAGCTGCAAGACCCCCTCAACTCCTTGGTCAGGGCCCACTTCTCCCATAAGTCTGAATATTAAATCAGAGAAAGAGGAGACACTCTAGTATTATCTTCCAGTAAAGACAACTAAGGTCAGAGCAACTTAGTGGGTCGACTGCTGCTGATTCTTGCAATGGGGACATCAGCTCATTTAGGCGGCACAGTCTGCTTTCCTGAAGGATCATCTCCCACTTCTGAGGATTCCTACACATCAATAACAGTAATGCATGATTAATTACCAGCATTTACTAATTAACTTCATGATTAATACTTGTTTTACTCATGGTCTATTTCTTCATGAGGAATCAAGGTTTGATTCTTCTTGGTATCATTCAGCTCCCTCTCAGATCACTGTAGTTGTGCGCTGTAAGGACGATCTCATAACTTGCTGGAATGCTTTGTAGCTGATAATGTGAGTTCATAAAGGGCTGCTGTGACATTGCCATCAGATATCACTGACTGAAATGCTATAAATTCACATTTTTAGAGAACCAGTTCATCCTCTGGATTTTCACTCCCCAAGCTTTAAGATCCCCAAAACCCATTTGAACTTGGATTTATCAGTCCAAGCTGGCTAACTGGAAATGGAAGGGTTATAATTTCTCTGCTTGTCATATTCCCTTTGTGTCAAATTGAAACAAATTTGCAGCGGGATTTGCTAATTAGGGAAAAGTCATAAAAATGATGGAAATCATCTTGGTTTCCTGCAAGGTTGATCTGAATCAAGGGTTTGTTTGCCTCTCTCTTATTCTCCTTTGTTGTGGGAAAGATTCCTTTGCGTTTTCTGTTAGAATGCAATATACACACAGTGATGAAAAATCTCATAGAAATTCAACACTCTCTTTGTTTAGGGAATAATTAGAACTTCCAAATTCTATACAGGTTTAATCAGGTTTGCAATACTTATATAGAACCTGAGCTGAAAATCTGTAACTGGGCTTGGGTAAAAGTTTGAAGTCTAACTTTCCCCTTGTGAAGAAATTTAGTCCAGTCAGTGAAAGATGCTTCTGAAATAAGGATTTTGAATGAAAAATTTAATGTTTTTAACTAGTCTAAGAAATTCCACACACATTTTCAAAGTTTCTGATCGGACATGAGACTTGCTCAATAAGATCCATTATTTTCAGGGAAGAAGAAAAAAAAAATTAAAAAAAGAGAAAAAGCCTGTATCTACTAAATAAAATATTATCAATCCCCTTCTGGTTTTGACCTAAAGCCAAATTAAACTCAAGGATTTCAAGCTGAATTTTTCTCCAATTGTTTTTATTCAACTTCATTTGCTCAAGGGAAGGGAGAATAGAAGGCTGAGCTCATGAGAACAGGAACCCTCATGGAGCAAGGCCACTCCATCTGCTATATGTGGGCATGTGTCCTATTTGGTTTTGGCTTTGAAGGCGGGGATAATACAAGGGATCGTGAGAGCTTCATCCCCCACTTTACATGAACAACCAGTAGTCACTATTTTTAAGGCTCTGGAAGCATCTATGTAGTTACAAGCGACAACAGTGCTTGCTTGTACAAAGCTGAGGTCCACGTTAGCCCCTGTTCCTTTAGAATTGCTTTGAGCATGTAGTCATCTTCTTCTTTTTCACTTCTCTATTTTCATTTTCAATAACCCAGGAATTGCGATTAGTTGCAGTTTTGGGGGTGGTGTGGGTGGGTGGTGTTTGCCCTTACTTACCCTAACTGGAGCATGCCTAGGATAACTTTCTTCACAAGGTCTTAACAGGCTCCTTTTAAATCCAACCATTCTTCCTTTCTACTGAATCCTAAGCCAATGGCCATCCAACTGCTCCGTTCCCCAGGGACACAGCATGGCTGCATCTGGCTGGAGAAAAGCCGCAGAGCAGCACTGCACCAAGGCATGTGCCACCACAGAGGAGCTCCAAGTGCTGAGGTGATCCCCCCTTGCAGACCATTCCATTACACCAGCCCTTCCAATGCCCAGAGCTTAACTGATATGTATTCATCACTCTTAAATATCTCCAGGGGATAGAGATGGTATTTCAACTAACCTGGCTGCTCTGCAGAGATGCTGAAACAGATTCTCCTCTCATTTTCTCCAGTGTAAAGCCAGGGAATTTTCATTTCATGATAGTGTAACTGGACTTACAGTAGCACGGTAAGCAGCAGGATATGACCTTCTACCTTTTTGTTTTAAAGCATGAGCACCATATGGATTCAATAAAAAGTATATGTTGGACTGTCAGATAGTCAGAGTGCTATAGTCAGTGAGGAAGAAGCATCAGGAGCAAAAGAGCTAGTGTCTTTTTTGAAAGTGCAGATATATAGAAACTCTTGTTACTATTCACTCCTGATCAGTAACTTACATCTCTAATTTAGCCCCTGAAATTTCTTAAAGAAAATGTGGCTTCTTTAAATGATTTATATCAAAACAGTATTTTCCTAGACCTCTGTATTTACCATTACAAAAGAAAAGAAGAACACATTTTGGTGGGGCAATCTCTCTGTTTTCAAGTGTGAAGGAATTATTTTGCAAATATTTGTGAAATGAAGAGAGAAAACTTAGAATGGCTTATGGTAATTCGTACAAACCAGGATTTGAATTTAACTTAGATTGTAAATAACAACGATTTCAGGCTTTAGGAATCTGTAATAATAGAAACTGTTCCATAGTGTAAGAAAATAACAATGTGACCTTCTTTCAATGCTCTCTATAAAAATAATATTTGGATGACAGCTTTTATTGATAGCTCCATTTTAGTCACATTCCCTCGTGCAAGGACTTCTGAATTAAATAATCTGTATAAAAACTTGAGTATGTCCCATAATACCACTATCTGTTGCAGGGTCACAGCTGATTTATGAACATGAAACCAGAGAGAAAATGTCATAAGTTCCTGTGTTGTCATGACAGATAGTTATCTTGGTAGTGCTTTACATCATTCATGCTCAGTTTGCTGAACAAAATACATAGACAGTCACACTGTGAACAGTCAGTCCCTGAGGACATTGTAACTCAGAGTCTCAGGGACATTCCCACTTCCATAAGGTTTCTTGAACTCTTTGCACAAAGTATTTACACTGGAAGAATAGTAGATTATTAGCCATGGTGAAATGCTTCCAAGTTAAGGGATTTGGGCAGTAGATGGCAAAGTTCCTTAAGTCTCTTTTGAACTGCTTTTTGAAGATACTTCCATGAAGGTACCAAAGAAAACCATCATTGCACTTGCCTTATTTGAGTTATTTGCTAATGTCAGCACAATTTAAGTCTTATTTGTGAAAGTGCCTGGGAGATCCACTGATAGGGCAAAATGTCATCCTGTGAAGAACTGTATAAACTCAGATTAAAAATGTCACCTGTTTCAAAGGAACAGTGTTGAACTGGCTTTTTTAATATCAAAGATAAGATGGGTTTTATGGAAGGAATTTGATAGATATGAACTTCTATCTACCTGCAGGTCTAGAAATGTTGATTTGAGGACAGCAGTGGTTCAAGAGGCCCTTCATGACCAAGTCAGCTGTCTTGGCTGTGGGGGAAAAACATGCTGTTGGAGACAAGGAGGTACAGTCAGGCTGTTACCTGCTTCACTCCTCTGATTTTAGTCCTCAGCCATCTGGAAGACAGGGGCTGGGGAAAGAAAGCAGAGGGACCAGGTGTGTACACAGGAGAAGATGATGATGGCTGCAATGAGGAAATGGCAAGTGAGTAGCTCCACAGTGCTGGTGGCTAAGAGTACAGTTTACAGGCTTGGGGTAGTAGGGTAAATTGAGGAATCATAACCAAAAACAGGACATGAGTTTGTGCTTATTAGATTAACAGGAAAGGAAGTCTAGCGGGGCAAGACTGGGATAAGGAACTGTGAAGATTTCATGCTGACCAGAAGGAAAGGGGCCAGGGATGTTTCAGGTATGGTTCTCTGCTAATAGGCAAGTTAGTCTATCTTGACCTGTGAACTTGTCTATAAAGCTATGGTATCTGCAAGGGTTTCTTACCTGGCTGAAGTGAGGATTCCTGCTATTGCTGCTTGAGCATTTGAGGCCAGAGTCAAGCCCTGAGACAACTTCCTGCAGGGATTTTGGAAAGGCAGCCTGGAAAAAACAATATAATTCCACAACCATTTGGAGCTGGCATGATGAAAAACCCTTTCCTGTAACTTTTTACTTGTTTGTAGGCAATTTACGAATACCTCAAGAAGTCAAGGAACAAAAAAAATTTTAACAAGCCCCAGCTACCATTTCTCTCCCTAGAGTTTTCCTATTATTTGAATTCCCAAAAGCGCTCAAGAGTGCTCAGTCAGAGTAATTTGTCTCTCTAGGGGTTCAAAATGAAGGAATATTTTAATAGCAAATATTTACTCCTCCACTCAGCCACCTTTACCGCTGGTGTTTTTACGGCGGAGACCTGCCCCAGGCCACAGATGACTGTTGTTAAGACAGAACAGACCAAGTAATGTTTCCTTAATGTGAGTTTTCACGGGTGAATTTACCATTTGAATGTGATGCTGATCCAGAAAATCAGCCAGATGCTCCAACAGAACTATTCCAGAACCATCTGCCTGCTTCATTTGCTGCATGCCTGTTTCTGGTAATGTACACACAGTGTAAAAGACAGGTTTTGCCCTGAAGAATTTATACTCTAAATAAGGAAGCCAGCAAAACCTTGAGATGAAGGAAATGTTACTGTATCTTTTATATATTCTTGTGTATTTGGGGAAAGAGAGAAGGAAGATGTCATTCAAAGCCACTACAGTCAGTCCATTGGAGTTGTTGGATAAGGGTTTTTCATTGCAGAGAAATCCTCTGACAGAGCCTGGAGTTGAAACAGACCCAGTGAATCAGTAAAAAGGAATTGAGTAAAAGAAGGGATATTTATCCCTCTCTATCATGCCAGATACCTGTATTTCATGTTAAGCCCCTTCAGAAAGGGACAAGAAGTCCTCCCTCAACCCAGCCCTTTGTCCACTCCTTCCTCTGGCACCAACTCTGGCACTTGTCTGAGCTCTCACAAAACAAGCAGAAAACTATTCTTTTTCTCTCTGTGTAAGTTTTCTCCTCTTCTAGTGACTTTCTTCAGCTTGCAGGGTCAGGCAAAGCCAACATTGGCACAAGGGAAGTGGTGGGAGCACATAGCTGGAGGCCAGAAGCGGAGATGGGATTGCTTCTGCCAGCGACAGCGAGTTGTTAAACTCAACTCATGTGAGTGGTGCTGGGGAACCTCAGCTACCAGGGAGGCTGGACAAGGAGTGGAAGGTAAACAGCTGCATGCAAGAGGGAGTCTGGGTGTGGAAGGACAGGACAGGGAGAGTCAGGAAGCAGAAAGTTTAGTGCAAGAGAAAGAAGCAGTCAGGTGAGACTGGATCCAGAGTAGGGCAATTGTGATGGGGTGGACCAAGATTGTGAGAGAAGGTTGTGAAGGAGTAAAGCAGGAAGCAGGAAGAGTGAGGGTCTGAGGGCAGGAAGAAGCCTGGAAGGCAGTAGTACAGAGTTCAAATTGAGTTTGGATGAGACGGAACAAGGGAGAAGGATTGGGAGCTTCAGAGGGGAAAGCTGAAAGTAAGGCTGGGTGCAGGCAGAGGAGGACAGGGCATCTAAGGGTGGAAAATAGTGTGGGAGAAAAATGGGGCAGAATAGGGGCTACTGATGCATAGGGGACAAACACCTACAGTCTTCTCAAAGGGGAAAGTAGAAGACTGGTAACACTTAAAAACTGTTTCTGTCCCTATGCCAGGAATAAGTGAAGGGGCCTAAGGGCTTTGTCTCCAGTAGTTCCCAAAGCATCTGCAGGAAGCCTTCAGAACAGGGCAGGAAATGCAGCCCTGAGCCCTTCGAATGGCTGGTTGAAAGGGCGTACTACATATTTCAGGCTGCCACTCTCCATCAGTCAGGGAGACAGAATAAGCAACATACTTGTCCCACTGGAAAACAACTAATACAAGCAGTTCTCTGGTTTTCTTCAACTTCAGGGGACCCTACAGCTTCTCTACCATATACAGCTGCAAGTGAAGCCATTGAATAACCAACATGAGTAGAACAGTGTAGAACAAAACAGAACAGAATAGAATAAATAGAATAGTTTAGTTGGCAGGGACCTACAATGGTCACGTAGTCCAGCTGCCTGACCAATTCATGGTTGACCAAAAGTTAGAGCAGGTTCAAATACCTCTTAAACACTGACAGGCTTGGGGCATCAACCACCTATCTGGGAAGCCTCTTTCAGGATTTGAAGTTTCTTCCTGCCTTGCCAAAGATATTCTTGAGGAAGAATGATAGACATTGAATGGTCCTTTCAGGTTTTCATAAGAAGCTGTGTAGTCCACCTTGATTGAAAAGTTCCCCATGATTGACTGATGCCAAAATACTTGCAAAGACTAAGGTGTGAAAATGAGGAAGGATGGTATTTTTGTGGAGACAATTTGTTGTGTAACTTGTAAGAGGGACAGGGACTTTGAGGGCTTTATGTAATTCTGTGAAGATGAGTTAGATGTACTCTAAGAGACTTTTCTTTTTCCAGTCTTTTCTATAATTTGCAGTGGTTGCAGGCCGGGCCACAGCCCGGCTCCAACTGAGTGATAAATGACTAAAGGATTTAGTGCTTTGGTTCTGGTTAGAAAAGCATCCAACTTTATCCATTGCAGAAACTAGATTTCTCCAAAGGATTGTTAACTGCAATCCCAGCGAAAGCAGGTTTTGCTGGGGTAACTCCAGTCTTGTCTGGTTTCAGCTAGAATGGAAAAAAAAAATTACTTTTTTTTCCTACTGGAACTGGTAAAAGACACGGGAAGACAGCAGGATTAGCAGAAGCATTGGGAGCTTCACAGCCTAAGTGCAAAACAGAGTGGGAAGAGGGAGGGTGGGAGCAAATTCTGGCTATCCATTCTTAATCCAAAGCTGCCTGCTCCTTCCCAGGCTGTACTTCACTGTCATACACTTGCAAATTCACTCCAGGAATGAAAACAGACTAACTTTTAGCTTGTTCCCAAAGCTGCAAATTTGTCCCTGCTGGGTGTTAATTTAACTGCTTCCAGGGCACCAGGATGTCTACTGGTGTTCACTGTGCTTGCTTGCTTCTTTTTTTTTCGCACATCTGGTGTTGTGAAAACTTCCAAGGCACCACACAGAAGAGTGATGAACTGACCACTTTTAACCCTTTCTGCAGCCTGCTAAGTGTCTCCCTCTACTGTTTTCTCCCTAGAGTGGACTCTGTGGGCTTCACTACACAAGGGATCCACAAACTCTAAAGTGGGTCTTATGAGCATTGCACAGACTGAGAATTTTTTCAGCTCTGTCATCCTCTGTTTTTCCTGTGAGCAAACCTGGCTAAACAGTAATAATAACTGGACTTCAAAAATTTCCATCAGGAAGAAATGTATTTGGGGCAGGGTGAGGTTTTTTCCAAAATACTTCTTTTTTCCAATTGCTTTTATCTGGTGTTGCCACTTCCCAGCAGGGAGGATGTTCACTGCAGTAGTTTTGCTCACATTATGGCAAGTGATGGCCTTTTCCTGTTGGCTTTTGATTGTTGCCATTTGTTCTGGAATGGCATTAACTGTTTATCTGCTGCATTGACTGAACCAGAGCAAATCCAAAACAATCTCGGTGTCTCATTTCCAGTCACAGCTGTTGTACTCTACCAGACTTTATCCACTTTGTTTGCTTTCTGTAGAACAAGTTGTTTGCATGACCTACTCACTTGTTTCACTACCATATTCCTAGCAACAGCATACAAACTGCCTTTTTTTTGTCTTGGCTAGGGCTTCCTTGGCCTGTTGTGCAATGCCAGCCTTATGGCACAAGGAATGTGCAAAGTCCTCTTTTGCTGTCTTCCTCTCAGCCCTATCATTACTTTTAATCCCACAGCTCTGCTCTCGTGCTTCCAGCCCACTGACTGTCCTTTCTCAGCCCTGGTTCCTCTTCAGCGCCCAACTCTGGGTAGCTGAAACACCACTGAGAAACATCTCACAGCCCTGTCGGCTCCTAACACAGCAAGAAAGTAGCAGCACCCATCACATCGATGCAGGAGACACAAACATGCCACAGTCCTTGATTTTGGCATCTTCTCTTCTTCACTTAGAGTTTTCACTGCTGAGTTTTATTTTTAAAAGAAGTAAATAGCTCTCAGTCCACAAATTACAGGGCTCTTTGGTAAATATGAAAGCTAGTTCATGGGCTAAGTACAGCTGTGTTGTCAAAATCTTGTTTCATATTTAAAGTGCTATCAAGGCTGCCCTTTCTTCTCAGAAGCAACAGTTCTTGGTGGGCAAAGCTCCAGGGCTGCAGGAAGCATTGGAGACATTCTTCAGAAGGGTTTTCCATAGATGTATATAAGTACTGCATAGGAAAAAAAAAAATTCAGATTTTTAATCCTCCTGAAATGCTATCTGGAGTGTTGTACTCATGATCTGAAAATACTAAGGAAGTTGGGTTTGGGAGATACAAGCGTTCATCTCCCTATTGTGCCTGAGCTTTTTAAAGCTGCGGGATAGGACTTATGTGCCCATAGCCAAATTATTTATGCAGATCTAGAGAATGTTCATCCAAAAACCGTATAGCTTTAACATATCCTCCTCTGTTTTTCTTCTAACAAATTTTCCAACCACTGCATCTAGCAACCACTTTTGACATTGGCCATGAGTAAATTTAGGCTGGAAATTAACAGCACACTCACATAAATTTGAGAAATTGTTTGGCTTTCCTGAGGAGAGTGCTGGTAGCCAAAAACCTAACTGCTTTTAAGACAAAATTTAAAATAAGTGCTAAATTTGTGATAGCAAGGCTCTCAGATTAAAAATAGGATCCTTTTTTAGTCTGCTTTCATAGCAAAATAAAAACTAGTCCTCTGATTGTCACCTCTTGTGTCCCTTTCTTTGTAGAAAGAACCAAGCAGGAACCTGTGGAGGCCACCTCTAAGCAAAGTGAAGTAGATGGTATGGCTAGGGACACCATATAGACTCACAGGCATTTATTTGTAGTATTCATTTAAATAAATGATCTGTTATGAGCTCTGAGGATATTTTCCCTCTCCTCCTCCCAAAGAATCCAAATCAAATTGAACGCTAGTTCAGTTGGCATGGTAATTGTATATAAATTTGCACATGAAACATTAATTAAAGTCAAGCTGTGGAAAAAATAAAAAAGCTAAAAGACCTTTGGACATTTGTGTGAAGATCACTGCGCTTGATACCAGGGAGTATAGAAATGTTTGGATTGTTTGCTCAAACAGGCACAATGTTAATGAATCATTTTAATCACCTTCATTATAGTCTTTCAAAGAGAGGAGACTACTATGCAAAACCAAGCCTGACAAAAACAACATATAAAAGCCAGAGGCAGTTTTGAGGCTGCTAATTAGATAACTTTGTCTTGATGTTTGCATTTGAGCCTATAGATCTGGACAACACAGTGTTCTACTCTCAGGGCAAGAAGCAAGTGAATGGCTGCTGCCCCATGTCCTCTTGAATGACGTTTCCAAGGTGCCCTTTGGTCTCTCTGTCCCCCGAGTAAACATTTGGGATAGTCATTATTGTGCTTTTCCCAAATCTTTCTTACATCTCTGGTCTTTTTGTGGCAACAAAACAATGCAGAAGCTGGAATTACACTATAAATGTTACTGAACAAAAAAAAGACATAAAATTTTGCTCAGATTTTGTGTTATTTTAGCCATGCAAATGCTACAAGCAAAAACTAAACCAAATTGAGTTCACGACAAATATCAGTAGGAAAGAGATAGTGATAGCAGAAGTAATGAAATTATGTAATATATGCTAATTGTTTTCTACACACTAACTCATCCATAAAGGTTCTGTGAAGTGAGTAACTATTTACTGTTCTGTAAAGGTTAAAAATTGAGATGATGAGATCAATACTTTCTTCTAACACAGCTGGTGAAGTGAAAGCATTTGAAAAATATGTGGTGCTTCTAAGTAGGTGTTTTGGTACAAGGTGACTAAGTTGAGGAGAGATGAAGTAGATCAGTACTTGTGAAAACTGGCCATGTATTTAGATGCATAAGCATGGCTTTAATTTTAGTCTCCAAATTAGGAGATTGGATTCAGAATTACCAGAAACTTTCCAGGTTTTATAGATTTGTCAAATTAAAATGTTTTGACCAAGTACTCCCATGTTAAAACTTCAAATAGGCAAAGATTCCTGTAAATGTCAGAGTATTTTCAGGAAACTTCCCTTTAGAGGTTTCACCAGCCAAAGTGGTCAGAATTTCATTTCATTAATATTTAAATATATATAGCTTAAACCATTTAAAAAATTCATAGGTTTACATTCCATGCTGCAGGAGGCTGTATGTGTTGATACTCGTGTGATGGAAATAATCTCATGTACACTGTGGTAGCACTTCACAAAATGGCAAATAGATGCAAGATAAGAGCTACACTTCAAATGTAGATCACAAAAGAAATTGATTTCACACCAAAGCTTCTAAATTTGCATCTCAACTGCTTTATATGTGTCTATTTACACAAAGGCAAATGTATTTTCATGTGTGATGATGCAGAGGGCAACTCTGTCCTTACTGAAATGTAATCAAAATATTGTTCATAATTGCCATATTCCATAAACAATAGTTAAAAACAAAAGGTACATTTAAATATTTTAATTTTCAAACCAATGCTCTGAAATATTGGGAAAAGCAGATTTTTATTCCTTGTACAGACTCAGGTCTATCTTTTTGTTCATTGGTTCAGCGTGTTACTGGGTTTCTGTGAGAAACTCAGGGCAAGTTCTGTAGTGAAGGAGAAGGAAACAAAGTCTGTACTCACCTGAAATACCCTCACCAATTTTGCTCAAAACAGCAACATGAACAGCAGGAGCCACTGTGGTGGAAGTGGGGAGCACGCACACACACAGAGACATATATATATATATATATATATATATATATGTGTGTGTGGGATAATGAAGCTGTACTGCTAGGTGTTTACATCTCAAGCAACCTTTGTGTCCATCTCAGGCAACATATGGAAGGGAAGAAACATCTTCCTTGCATTTAATCTGAGACTTTTCAGACGATGACAGGGTATGAGAGAGGAGGTACAGACAGAGATCATGAAAGAAGTGGGGAAGACAAATGGAGAAGAGTTAGTCCCTGTCTCCTAGCATGAAAGTTGTAGGCACCTGCTGATATCATCAGGCAGCAAAACAAGCAAGAGGAAGGCATCTTATCCCTAACACCAGGGAGCACTTTCTTTAGGCATCTTTGCTACACAACATTGTGGATACCAAAAGTAAGCATGGAATCAAACCTGGAGTTGGGCAAATTCAGAAGAAATATTTCTGAAGGGCAGTCAGACAGTATGATGTAGAGGCAAAACTGCATTCAAAATGCCTGAATGGCAGAATCTGGAAGATATACTGCACACAATTACAGTATATAGAGGCTCTGTTCCTACAGTCTGTCCTTGAACATCTCCCCTCAATCGCTGTGAAGGTGACCACTGTAACACACAGTTCTGTTTGGAGCCACAGAAATAAGGGTGCTTCATCATATCAGAAAAGGTTACTGATACAAAGAATGCCAGGAATTATGTCCTGTTTGAGGGAATTAATCTTAGCCATGTCTTCCCCAAAGAAGTTTAGGATCACCTAACCTACAGCCCCTCATTGTGGCAGTATTTTTTCACTTGACTTGTTTCAAGTTGACCTGGCCCATTTTGGCCCAGCAGCCCCAGGGCTCGAGACAGTGGATCTGCTGTTTGCTTTTTCAGCTCTGAGAGCAGGCACAGGGATGTGATTGGGAGCCATGACTCTTGGAAGGAGTTTTTCAAAGATGGCAGCTCTGGGAGAGCTTAGCACCCCCCAGAAGTTTCGACTGCCATATGTGCTCCTCCAGCTGATGCCTTCAGGGCAAGTTTAATGACTAATTTCAAAGGGTGGCACAAATGTCCCAAGGAACAAGCAACAGAAGGGAAATGGTGATTTTCAGCCATTTATAGCTGATCCAAACTGGAATGGCATTTCATGGAGAAGCCAAAAGCATATATGTGAAGGTACTAGCCTTGCTCACTTCCAAATATTTCTTGCAAAAAATGAAGGAAATTAGATTTATAAACTAATTCTTGCAGGATCCTTTTCAAGCCAAGTATGTAAAGCCCCAAAATACTAATGTCTGCTTTTTAAATTATGTTCAAAAGACTTCTGATTACTAGGGTAATCTGGGGAAATAGTGACAACAGAAATGTTTACTCCTTCCTGCTATTGCAAGTTCCTAAGCAAAAATTTTGTCTCTGATTTTGAATGAGGCAGAGATCGCCTTTGTATCATTATGACCACAGAAAAGAGCTTTTAATCGAAGAAAAATTTACTTATATCTTCGGACCACTTTGGTGTATCAAGGACTTAGTGTTAACAAGAATCAGGCTTTAGGTGTACCAAATGCTCTTTAAAAATAACACAACAATATACAAAGTAAACTCCTAGTTATTAATTCAAGAGCAGTATGAGAAGCAGCAGCAGTAAAGAAACCCAATATATCCATCAATCAACACTGTGGAACCCTGTTTGTTTGCACTAGTTAGAGGGTGATGAATAGGTCCTCTGTGTAAAACATTCAGCTACAGTGTGAGAGAGCAATAAATTATGTTTGTTAATTTTATATGCCATACATATAAAAATAACTAAAAATTGTCAGTACACTGTGATGGTGACAGAAAGGTTTGGCGCTGTAGGAGTCTCAACCCAGTGCTTTTTCACCGCCACGAGCGAAGGTCTTTTTTGGCCTTTCAGGGAATAAAGGCCTGGAAGAAGAATTTTACCTACTAATCACTTAGGTTCCAAGCTGCCTCATTGAACAATACTTACCTAAATATGATGCTTCTCACTTAAACTTATAATCCCCATTAGTAAAAGGAGAGACAGGGGCCTCCAGGGAATGAGTGACTCTGTCCCCCAGGAGGTGCCAAGAGCAGTGGTGACATGTACGGTGGTGGCAGAAGCGGTGGGGAAATGACGCCATGGCTCACCCCACTCTAGAGAGCCAAGGGCAGATGAGGTGAATGCCCCATCAGGGTGGTGAACAGGTGGGCATGAGCTCAGCTGTGGGCCCAGCCTGTGAGCACAGTCTGGCCTTTTAGTGACCAGCAGCGAGAGTTTGGTCTCTGCAAAGGTAGAGAAGAAATTTACGCCTGGGCAGCCAGCATAGGCTACATTGACATGTCAGCCTGGTATTCCTCAGGCTGCTTTCAAGCTGCAGCTGGACCATGGTCAATGGGCGCATTCTTTTAAGCCCAAGTTAGACTCTTGCAGTTTGGTTCATCTTTATCTGTGTGAGCTCCTTCCACTTTTGGCTGTGCGCTTTGACCAGGACAAAACTTGGCACACACACATTCAGCCTTCTGTCCTACTGCTACACTGTTGTACAGCTCTGTTCGCGTTTTCACACCCAATTCTGTAGCAGCCAAGGCTAAGCTCACGTGTGTGCAGCCTCAGCCCTGCTCATATACACTGAAACTGCTTTTCAGAAATCTTTCCTGTATAGTTAAACTGGGTGACATCGTGTGGTGTATACTGCAGAAAGGTGCATGGTCTGCAATGACACTAAATAGTGCAGGCAAAAGTATGTTTGAGTATTTTTTAATAAACCATCATTGCAGAGGAGAAGGCAAGCTTGATAAACCACTCTGCTTTTTGAAAGCATGCTTTGTGGTAGTATTTATTTTTCAAGTCACGGCAGTAAGAAAATTGGTCTAATGCATGAGATTGTTGCCATGTTATTCAATGGTGGTGTAAAAGCTGCTCTTAGTTTCATGGGAATGAGGTTCTTTGCCAAAAATGAGATGCCTCAGCTCCCCTGTGGGACTGCCTCCTAGTTTGGAAGGAATGGAGGAAGCTGCTGTGAGCACTCAGAGCAGCTAGCAGGAAGGATCGTGCATTTGTGGCAGCTTGTTTGTAAGGATGAAGGAGCAGCTCCACCCCTGGCAGCTGATGCAGCAAGCCTGGCACAGGGTGAGGCCAACAGATCTGCCGAGTGTCCCTGCCCTCACATGCCAGCAACTATTCCCCAAACTGCTGCTTGCTTCTTCCAGCACTCGAGTGTTGCTCCTGCTTGTACCTGGCTGAAAATCTGAAGTCATTGCACTGAAACTGACTGACACTTTGCAGGGTGCTAGGACAGGGCAGAGTCCAACCTGCGCCCACAAGGCAGCACAGCACAGCATGGCAAATTAGATGGTCCCTACAGGGGAAAATCAGGAAGGCTTCACTGATAGCAACACTGAGCTTTATCCCCCAAGCTGTACAGTAGAAATGAATGTAAAAATAAAACTAGCTTTGTTTGATTTGTTAAACACAAATTGTTTCAACCCCCCTGTCAGCAGAAAGTCTTTTTTTTTCCTAGCTATTGTGTTTTTTTTGGTCAGAAATGGGGAGAACTCATTAACACTGGTGTTTTGAACTGTAGTTTAATAGAAGGCAGACTAATACAGTTTATTAAAATATGCATGTTTGATGTTAGAGGCAATGTTTGCATAAATCCTTGGGGAGAGGATACTGTAGAGCTAAAATGATGTTTTTCACAGCCAAACGGCATAATCCCATTACCAAAGTTTTGTGATCAAGATGAAAGGTACACTTAGTAATTGCAAGGGATAAACAGGGGTTTTTTTCCATAACTGCCCTTATTACTCACGGATAACAGATCCAGAGCAGACTGTTACATTTCCTTCTCTTCTCTTTCTGTCTTCTTTCCTTTACCACCCACTTTGCTTATGATTCACCAGCAGTTTCTATGGACTGGATGTAAGGAATGAGGGAAATTTCTGTTCTCCTATTTCATTACAGAAGAACATCCTGAAGAGATACATTTGCAAATGTTTAGCGTGGTGAGGCAGATACTGCTCAGGGGGGATAAAATTTTAAAAAGTGAAATTCTTTTCCATTACTTTCCTCCACCTTCTAGCTTTCCAGCAGGCTGCTCAGCATGTTTCAACCTCTTCCAGCTGGTGAATCCACATTATTTCAAGGAAATCCACAGACCCAGTACAGCAAATAGAAACCTTGTTTTCCTTAGTTACCTTTTGACCCTCAGAAGTAATCTGTGACTCCTGGGCATCTGAAATTATGCTGCAAACTAGATTTCAGAGATATGAAGGCAGAAGGGTGCATCTACCAGAAAAGAATAGCCTTCCTAACCATTCCTCTGCTACATTGTCCTTGGAGAGGAGAAAGAAGTCCTTACTTCTCTTGCAGGATATGGGAAAAATACTTTTTTGCCCTTAGTTCAGTGCTGCTGCAGCAGCAGTTGGGGTGGCCTTTGGGCTGTTTTCTTATACATAACCAAAATGAAACCGTGCAGTCAAAGCACTGGACCCTAGTGTGATCTGGCAGGCGTTAATTTTACATATTCTGGTGGACATTTTGTTGAGTACCAACTGGCAGTTTTGGTTCAGAAAGGAGGATGGATTGCACTGTGGGGTTTTTTTCTGCTACTTTATGGCTAGCTTGTCATATCTGTAACTGAGGCCCTTAAATCAGGAACTGACACTGTTCCCATGTCCTAAATGATTATGTGACCCTGTAGGATTGAGTGATGTGTTAATCTTTTCTAATTATACTATACTGTATCTCTTGTGTTCAAACATGGTCACGAACAGAGATGTTTCTGCTCCCATAGATGTAGATGGCAGAAAGCCAGCTGGAGCTGCACCAGGTGCTGTTTGTGGCCCAATGACCATGTGTTTGGGGGGAAATGGAAGAGCTTAAGTTCATGGAAGATGCAAGAAAAAAAAGAAGTTGGAGCAGGATGAGATCTAAAATGATGTTTTGAAGGTTCTGTCCCTTTTGCAATGTGATTCCTCATTCATCATGCAAATTTATAATTTTCATGCAATTAAAAAATAATTTTGTTATGAAAGTGCATTTGATTAGCTTGTACAGTTGACGGCTAGTAAATACACACATAAAAACTCTCCTCCTAATGGGAAATTTCACTTTTTACTGGAGAAAAGGCATATTTCCCTTATTATAAGCAGAGAGGGGAGATGAAAATTTGTCCATCTGGTTACTGGCTGTAACCCAAGAACTTTACACAGGTGATCTAAACTTGTTGTGTCATGACATAAAGCCATGACTCAGATATGTGCCTAGCTGGATCCTCACCAATGCTGCCACAACAACTGTGTACAAGGGCATTACATTTATTTTAGAAATTAGAGTCACTCCTTGTCTTAAAGCTCTTGATGCTCCCAGGGTGATATCAATCACTGACCCAGAGTTCCATGGGAGCCAAGGAGTGTGTATTTACCACCATTCCTTCTCCTTTTCTCTGGTCACAAAGCTGGCTGAAGCACTGGGGTGGATACCTCTATGCTGTCAGACAAGTGTTATTGTCAGCTTGATATCTGCCACTCAGCAGCAGTAATGCTGCCATCAGAAGGACTCCTGTGAGCATACAGTGAGTCTCCACTGGGGGCTATGCCAGAGTGTCTGCTATGAGAGAAGCATCCTGCTGTGGACAAGCCTGTGCCTCCTTCTGCTATTCTGAAGGAACTTTGGAGCATTACCTGGTTGTATCACCCCCTCTTTTACACAATAGAGGGATTTGAAGGTATCCTAACATGTATCCAAGTCAGCAAAAGTGGCTAGTCTTTCCAAGCCCTCAGCATGCATGGTTGTAGCCAGATCTCCAGAACTGCTTATCAGCTTCTGAAACTGTGCAGTGGAATGCCAAGTGCCTGCCTAGGACCTGATGCTGCTCAGGACTACAGGACTCCTGACTGGAGCAATACAGGCAGATGGGTCACAGCACTTACGGCATCTCAACAGTATCATAGAGATGTCCAAATTAATTAGCCCTCATGAGTCCCATGAATTTCTGTGTCATACCTCTCTGGAGCCAGACCTCCATTTCGGGGACTGTGGTGTCCTCTGCCACATCTCAGAAGAGCCCACACCTGGCAGAGCTTCTTGGATGGATTTGTGATCCCTGAAGAGCTGTATGCACAGCAGACCAGAGGGTCTGGAACAGAAAGCAAGCCACAGAGAAGCTCTGCTGCTGGAGATTCACCAGTGCTTGCCTGCTCCAGCAGCCTGGTCAGAGGCCACACCGTGGCCTGAGTTGGTGCTGTGAGGCATCTCTGCGACCTGGTCCTGCTATGAGCCATCTCCCTCCATGTGACTCAGGCACATGACCAGTACACCAAATGAGTGCTGCATGATTCAGCTCTGTAGAGCTGCGAATGATGGAGGGGGCAAGAAATGAGAGCTGTTGCATGTTAAAAGGTTGTGAAAATGAGAACTCAGAAGATACATTTTTTGATGAAGCTACTAAGACAAACCGGAGGTCAGATTTTCTTGAGCTCTTCACTTGACAGCTGTCTGTCAGATGCAAGTAACTTGATTTTAGCAGTGCACCTGGCATCTCCATCTTTTCTGAAGAAAGCGGTGCCAATAAGTCAGAAATGGGGGATTTTGAAAAGCTTATCCAGAACTGCTGGTGGCTGACATCCCAGGTTTGATGTTGAGTAGCTACTGTCTGAAAGAGTGGATAAATGACTGGTTCATGTAACCAAGAACTACTACAGAGGCATTAGCTACAGACTACTTGCTGCTGCCTAAGCACCCAGTTTAGACTTCACTGAAGTCCCTTCGGAGAAGGTTTTGGACTATTGACCGATTCCTTCAGCTAGAAAAGTTCTGTGATCCAAGCTGACAGGAATCTTGAAGTTGAAACATAATTCAATTCCAGCTCTTGGCAGCAGGTCTCTATCAAAACATGATACAGTCACCTCTGGAAAGAGGAATAACTGTATCCCTTCTAGTTAGATTCAGATCTGTCAGAAGCATAGGAAGAAAAAAGAAGGTAAAAATAATGGAGCAGGAGAATAAAATTAATATCTGTCTTGTCTAAATTTCCGTTTGCCTTCCAGCTTGTAAGGCTTTCAGATAAAAACATAAAAAATAAGCCTTTGACGCTATGTAGCACTATTGTGATACTCATTTTGAGGCCAAAGTGTCACTGGTTATGGAGAGAAAGGAAGGGAGCGAAAAAGATACCTTTTAGTCAACTGATTGGTCCCTGGTGTGCATTATGAGTCATAGCTGCTTATTTCACTAAAAGAAACAAGTTTTTACTTTTTTTTTCCCCTTCCTATTAGCAATACATAGCACTGACAGCTCAGGGAGGACTGACTGGATCACACTCTGGCTCTCAGGTCACTAACAGCAGAGCTAACTTCGTTTTTATTGCTGCGATGATGCAGAGGCTACAAGAACACAGCCTGACTTTCAGGCCACAGGTAGTGTTCACATTCCTGGCAGTTGGAAGACACAAATGAGGGACTTTGCAATGGAAAGAAAATGTGAGCCCAGCCTTCTCAGTGTTCACATTCACAGCAGATGCTATACAAAAGCATGGCTCTAAAAAACCCCACAGATAGATCAACAGGCTGTTCAAAAAAAAAAAAAAACACCACAAAAACTGTGGGACAAGTCCAACCCTTAGTAAATCCTAAGCCAGCCTACACTCTTTTTGAGAATAGATATATGGTCTTGAGGGGCAGAAACAAAGCTGAAAGGGAAAGCAGTGAGGCAAAGCAGGAGTCAGAGTTTTACTGACCCAAGACCAGGTGTCCTTTTACCACAGCAGGCATTACTATTTGGGATATGCTGTGGGAAGATGCTCTATGCTCCCTCCCCAAGAAAATCTCCATAGCTGGATTTGGGCCGTGTAAATTATTTTGTTAATGATAAAGCAACTGGTTGGTTGATTTGTCAGCTGAGGAGGTTCATGCCAAGAAAGTCCTTTTCAGTCTCCTACATATGCCATGACTGTGCATTAAAAGCCTAAGAGCCAAATACTCCAGTCTGTTTCCAGTGTAAGAAAACAAGATTTAAATCAATGGGTTTGCTAAACTGGGACTATGGTAATGCATTTCACACAATATAATCTGTCTCTTGTATTTGTTGCTAACCAAAACATATTTTATTTAACCAAGGAATTAAGCTGGTCTAGTAAGTGCCAATTTTGCATGAACCTTATTCCTATACTCAGTTTCCTACTTCTATCATTTTAGCTTTCCATAACTTTATTACATGTGGATGGGTATGGATGCCAGCAGTCTTTTTTCCCTCCCATTTCTGCAGAGCTTGCCACGTGCATGCTCTGTACACTTACTCACATGCCCTAGGAAGGGGTCCCAGTGGAGTTGCTCTGAGTATGTTGCCAGCACATAGCAGAGGTGAAACCACCAGGCTGCAATAAAAAGTTTTGCCCTTGAGGCAAAAAGAGGGATGGAGACAAAAAGCATTTATCATTTCCTGTCACTGTTATTGTCTCATGGTTCCTCCTCAGCTAATGCCAGACCTCTGGCAGTGGAGCAGGGAGGGATGGGAGAATTCATGCTGTGCATCCATTGAATTAACAATTTGAGGGAAGAGGCTTCCAGTAGCTCCTTGAAGAATCAGTTAGAAGTGAAGCTCAGGCAATTCTACTCATTAGGTATGTCCCTTTGAAGGGTAGAATTTGCCTTCTGAATCATTTAATTTAGTTTAACAGAAAGGTTTTAATTTATTCAATTAAAAGCACTTAAATCTGCAGTACAATCCTACAGAACCGTTGAAGTCAATGGGAACTCTTACAGTGACTTCAGTGACTTTGGTCCTATAAAATATTTTTTCTAATTACATTTATTTAATTTATTTAGTTGTATTAAAGATTTATGACACAGGAAAAAAATCTCTTGCTTTCTGAATTTAATGCTAATTCTACCTTCTAAAAGTCATGTTTCAATAAAGGAATTCATTCAATCATCAAACTAAATGAAACATTCATGATATCTGAGCTCTCTTAATGTTTATGAAATGTGGTTGCAACTTGAACATATAGCACTCATTTCTATTAGGACTAGAGTTTAAAATTTATCTCTGCACTTTTTCTGCATTTCAATATTAAGCATTTAATTTAGTCCTGCCAAAACTACTAAAGAAAAACCCTCAACAAAAAAACATTTTGAAATATCAATGTCTCCACAAAACATCGAAAATTTGAAAACAATATGCTTGACCCTTTCAAAATTTGCATCCTCATTCCTACACCAGCAGCACTTTTATTTTTGTAGCTGCCTGAAATCAGGCAGGACACTCATCTTTCCCATTGACATCACTGAATCATGGATCAGTGCACATAGGGTGGAAGCTTGTGATTAATATCTTCATGCTAATATTTATACACTTACCTAATTTTACTCCTAAGAATAATTCAACTACCATTAGAATTTCTGGTTCACTGTATAACTTGAAGTAATTATTTCAGGTTATTTCCCACTACCGTTGTAAAAGCAGATCACAGATATGTTGTCCTCAGTGCACTCAACAACAAAGTAAATGGCAGTCTGCGTACTAAAAATTTTACATGTTCTTTGACTCATTTTTAAACTGCGATATTTCTTATATATATAATAAACCAGAAGTACTCATGTATATATTGCTTTAGTGGAAAATACTGCAAAGACATTTTTATTATCTATCCTCCAAAAAATTGCTATCACTTTTTAACTGTAGAAAGCTACAAGACAAGTCAGAACAGTTTCAAAGATTGCTCTTCATCAGCTTTAAATTAGTTGCTCTTCAGCCAAATTTTGAGGTTGATGTCTTTTCAGTTTTGAAATAGCACTTAAACATCTTCAGCCTGACCTCTCAGCCAGTGTTTAGTAACAACAGGAGCCCAGGATCTCTGCTGAGAGTCTGCAATGCCAAATAAAATCACGTAATTAAAACCAACACTGAGGTGGCATCAAGTTAAGGGGACAATAATTTCTGAAATAGCGCCAAGTTGTTCCCTTGCTACTGTCTGCCTGTTGCCTGATGCTCTTCTTAGCGCAATTCTCTACTATTGCCATGCCCTCTCTGGCACCTATGTGTGTCCCAAGCTATGGGAAACAGATTGAATTACTTGGATTTGCTTACCCTCATTTTGCACTCCTACTTTTAGTAGTAGAAGCAGTCCCAGGCACTCTGCAGCTCTCAGTGTTTTGCATTTTTTTACTTTTGTTCTTTCATACTTTTGCTGTGACGAGTGAGCAGGGTCCCCCTGCCAGCCATGTATGCCTAAGCAAAACTATTTGGGGCTTTGAAGGCTGAGCCCAACACAAAGCATTCTCAGTAAGATCTGTTTCATGTATATCATCTCTTAAGTATCCTTTAAATGCTTTGTTAATTGTGAGGCATTAGTACAGGCAGGGAGGAATAACTTTTCACTTAATCACTCATGACCAAAAGGTTTCTTGTAAACTGGATTCACTCTCTCATCTCCAGACTTTTTATTCTTATATCTCGCTCCTCATTTGAAGTAGCAATCTGCTACTTATCCTGAAAACAGTTCTTCCCAGGCCAAAGGAAATGGTTTGAAGCTGCTTTTTCCTTCTCCCAGGCCTGCATCCAGGATGAGAGTCCAGAAACTCGCTACCGAGTGTCGGACACAGAGTCCCAACAGGGACAGATGCTGTACAAGCCCACAACCTGGTTCAGGCCCGGGGAGATGAAGTTTTTCGCCAGTTGCAAATGTCTGTTACTTAAGAAGAAGAGCTGGTCTCTCCTTTTACTGTCAAAACAGAAAAGAAACCTGGTGAATTATTTTCCATAAATTTTGTTTTATTACTTACCTTGCTGGTTGGGTGAAAATTCCTCTGAAGCTCACAAATTTTATTCTTTTCAATTGCTTTTTGGGGTGATGGGACCTCATTGAGTCAGTAGGTCTCCTTTATCACCCTCGATCTAGAAATGCAAGGAAGAAAAGAAAGAATTAAAATTGTGTACAAAGGTCAGAGAAAGCTTAAAGTCTGCAACTCGAAACCACTGGCACGAAGCTGCAGCACTTCATATTTCTGCTGGGAAGGGATCCTGCTTGTGGAATCAGAGTAAAAGAAGTTCTTGTGAATCTTACCAGTGAATGTAGTGATACATACACTCAAAATTATGTGTGTGTGTATATATACATGTAAATTTGTTATATTATATATATATATGTACATGTATATAAAGACAGAAACCTTTAGGGGCAGTTTTCATTTGAAATCCTTGCTCACTCCTGGATGATTAGAAAGGATAATAATAACAGTAAAAAAACCTCAAATGGGGATTAAATCCACAAGAGAAGAAGTGCTCCATTTATTGGAGCCTTGCTTATCTCTCACAGAGTAAGGGGATTATGCGATTGCTTTTGTGTTCTGAACGATTGTGGCTAGACGGTTTCTGACATAATAGACTTGCCTACTGAAATAGAAACATTACTGTGAGATGGATTTGCAGCTGGCTGCAGAAAAGCGTCTGTCTGAACAGAAACGTCCCTTGTAACTTACTGAAACACTTGCTCTGAGCGTGGAAGTCAGGCCTTTTGGGGAAGACATACACTGCCTTGTGCTGGACTCACAAGATGCCGTAGCCTTTGGAGACACTGGGGCTGGTGCACTATGGAGAAGGGACCTGTGTTCATAAGCCCTTTTGAATGGACAGTGTGACCCAACACTTGTGGACTGGCAGCAGGGTGTATAAGGAAAGCTGGCTTTTGGGACATGTTGCTAACCGGTGCAATGGGCACCAAGCAAGGAGCTGGATTTGCGGGAGCACAGTGGAGTTATGTGGCCAGCTGGCATAGGCTGTCCCCAAGAGCAGGCTCTGGAAATATATCTTGCCGGAGCTCCATCTCTCCAGACACGCAGAGTACAGACTCCTTTGTGATAACCATCATTAGCTTCAAATACTACTTGGGAGACTTGGAAATGCAGAGCTCCCTGCAGCTTCCTCACAGCCTTGCTTTGCTAATTCAGACTGACCCATGTGCTGTCCTCCAGGGCTGCTGTCTGGGTTTTCAGGATGGCATCATGTTCCTTGGAAGTATTCAGTCTTGCTTTACTCTGGTGCCATGATCACAAAGGGGCTTTTAGTATTAGACACAACTTTTATCAGAGTAGAAGGAAGCCTATGAATCCTTTTCCAGGCAAGGACAGAACTTCCCCACTAACAGGTGATACTGGGGCATGCAGAGCAGGGGTCAGTTCTCTGTGCCCCTGCCTTTCCTTGGGCAGCTTCTTTCCCTACTTTGGTAGGTCAGCAAATCCCACGTGACAGAAGAGGTGCTCCCATCCAGCATGGCTGGGCAACAAGAGAATCAAAACCCCAAGCTGGGACTTCTGAAGCTCTCGGTGTGGGGTGGGGGCAGTTGGCTTCAGAGGAGCAGTGCAAAGCCAGTGCAGAGCATATGGGAAAAATCCTCCCCCTCTAAATCTGAAACAGTGCACCGGGGCACAATGCCAAGTCAGATCTTTGGGCTGTGCTTTGCTATCCCTCCCACCAAATCTCAGTATGTACTTTCCAAACATTTCATCAAAATAAAGCTTGATCCCAGGGCCTCTCATGTGCCCACAGCTGGCTGTCCCCAGGAAAGGGACAGCCTGGGAGGGATGTGCCCCAGGATGCAGCTCCACTGGCCTATCTATTCCTTTCACAGATGGAGCACACTCACGGGTTAGGCTATTTTGTGAGGCAAGGCAGCCCAAAGCCGCTTAAGTGTCAGAAAGGGACAGCAAAGAGTTAAGATGTTCAGGCAATCACAGCCACATCAGAGCTACTCTCCTTTCCTGTTTTCATTCACCTCTGGCCACTTCCACCAACACGCCCACCCCCACCCCTTCCCATAACCTGGTCACTTTGTTTGGGGAAAACATTAACTTTCTGCAGTGTTGCTGGTAGTGTGGTGTGGGGTTTTTTTCCTTTAAGATTATGTCACTTTAAAATCATTTCACTTCTAAAAATGACAATAAACTTTACACTTTCCTGCTGTAAAACAGGCCAGTGCTGTCACTAATTTGCCTATTCTGGGGGATTTATGGCCCCAAGTCTGATGTGATGCAATCCCTTCAAATGAAAAATCATCACGACTGAGCCTGTAGCACAAAGAGACGATTTAAGAGGAACGGGAATAATTAAGGCTGGCCCTTACAAGCCCAGCACAAAGGCATTTCTCAAAGCAGCCTGTACTCATAGTGAATAGGCAGAAGGGGATCTTAGTTGTCCAGGACTGAAATCCCCCATGGTCTCCACCACATCTGCGAATGAAGGCAAACCTGTGTCTTTGGATTTTAGCCAGTGCCTGGGGAAAAAAAGAGACTGCAATTCTCATGGGTTCCTTCCTCCCTGAGCCCTCTAGACCTTCCTAAACCAGTCTCGGTGAGGGGAGGATGCTGAGCATGTACCAGTAGCAGCACACGTGCACCCACACAGCTCTGCATCACCCTGCTTTCAGTTGTTCCCTCAGTAAGGAACTGAGAGCATCCTGTGGCCCCACATATTTGCATAATAGCAGATAGGACTTCAGTTCGGCCATGGCTGACATCCCTTGATTAGTAACTGCTGTCTCGCTTGAGCCTCTGGCTTGAGTTTGGCATCCCTTGGATTTAGAGACTCCTGCTACCATGCCTCCTGCATGGGTTGCTCAGCTTTGTACCCGTCTAGAGCAGAATTCTTCTCAGTGTCCCAGAAAAGCCCAGACCAAGAGCTGTTTAAAACTTGTGATTGTTTCCCAGCATCTTGGACACCATAGCTGTGTTAAACCTTCCAGATATCTCTCTTCCTGGTGGTCCCTGCTGCAGCCTGCCTTCCCCTCAGGGACCAAAGCACCAGGTCACCACCTCCTGGTGCACTACTGGGGAATCAAAATGGTCCTGTGGTGCTCCAGTCTTCCCCTCTGTGTTTTGCCTAAGGCACAAAACTGCCTGTGGAGGGAAAAATTGCCCAGCAAATTAATGTCCTCCTGCCCATTTACTGTGTGCTTGAAATCTGAAATTTGAGAGCAGTTAAAATTCAAACAGCGCATTTAAGGAAGAGAAAAAGGCATATTTTAACTAAAATAATAACTTAGGTTATGTTTAAAAAGTCACCATCAGGACAGTTTCCCCAGAAAGTCAGGGGATTTTTGACTGCTACTTTAAATGAGCCACCAAGGATGCTTTGAAACGGGCATGTGTTGCATTAGCAGTCCTTGCCAATGGGTTGCTCTCTCTTTGGGAATTGAATTCATGTCCAAAATGTTAAAGGAAATTACTACTCCAGTTAAATGACAGGGTGATAGTTTCAAAAACACACAACTTCAGTTTATCTGCCCCTCTTCAACTAAAAAAATGACCAGTGATTACAACATGAACAGGTTCTGTTATTAAATCTCACTCATTACCTAGAAATGAGACTGAACAGAAAGCCAACAAGCATGCTATAGAGATCCCGTATTTTGAACCAAATGGTATATATAGCTTTCATGTTCAGTTTCTGGCTTGTCTCTGTCTGCCTTTCCAAGAAGGAGACTTCAGATTATAAAAGCCTTAGGTCAACTTGCAGCTGAAAGCACTCTAAGATCACCATCTTTGCAGCAGCATGCACACAAGTGGTGCAGTTTAATAACCATAATAAATGTAACAAATATGAGAAGTGTACCAGTGCTAATCACATTTTATATCAGCAGGCTCTTTTAGCCTTAATACAGGGAAAAAATGTATCTTTGATGCAGCTCCTCTCGTTTTCTATAATTTCTGTGGCTGTTTTTTTATGTACTTCATAAATCCAGTTCTGAATGTGACTCACTGGTAATCTCAACAGATTTCCTTCAGGGAAACCATAGTGTCAAAAGTTAGGTTTGAGAAAGTGGCCCATTTACTCTGCATACTTAGTCTCATCTTCTGTTTGTAGGTTGTCGATGCAAATCCTATATCAGATAATTGCATTGCTTTTTTTTATCTGGAGGCATGTTTTTAAACTTTGGGCTATTCATGAAGAATTCTCAGTTAGCATTTCATGGCCGAGTTGTGATAGTTAATTCCATGTGGTCACATGAGCCCAGTAGCATCATTTCTGTTTGTTTATTTGGTAGCCATAACAGCTAAGTTTGAAAATGAAAGACCTATATTCCTTCAGTATACTGGTTTTCACTGGTCAGTGAAGCAATTCCAGCTAGGGATAGAATAGGGCTGGACTTGGCCAGTATGGTGTTCCAAGAAGAGGTAGTGTCCTAAATTTTTCCTGCAGTGCATGCCGTCAGTAAATCCTTCACATTTTATCTAAAAGCTTCTCCCACCATCCTCCTCCAAACCTCCTCTTCTCAATTTTCTGTCCCCTGTCCCTTCCTGTTTCTTTCATGACCCACAAGAGAATTGGGCTCTGAGGAGCTGCATCCACAGATGTGAACAGCTGACAGTGCTGCTATGGCTGTGCCAATCGAAGCTTTATCCAAATTCTGCCTATCTTAATTTACCAAACCATTGGGACAAAGGTCTTGGTGTCACTCAGTCATGCTCACATTGTCCTCAGAGGTGAAATGAAAAGACAGTATGCAGCTACATAGGGAAGGAATAGGAAGTGTTCTCCTACTGCATGTGTTTATGCAGTATCTGGCTGAGGGTTGAGGGTTGCAACCATCCCAATTCTCCAGCTATTGCTTAAGAAGGGAAGGTCATCTACATCAGCCTTATTGCCCTTGTTATTGTTGCTTCCATTTGGCTTTGCAAAGTAATAGATTATACTCTATGTTAGATTTCCTGTTGTAATAGATGCAAATGATTTGCACTCTTTGGTTGCTTTTTTTAGACCTGATCTGCAAATAAACACTGGGTCTTCTCCAGCAGTGAAAAACCCATAATTGTCTGGATATTGAGAGAAACACCGTAGTTCGAGCTGCAAAATGAATGTGTAATGGTGTAGATTCATTCCTGTTTGCACTTTCCTTGGGCACGTTTCCTGCACAGATAGAACATAAAATTGTTTATTTCATAAGAAAGCGGCTGCAGGCTCTGTCTTCGGGCACATGGTGAGCTCAGGTAGAAGTTGGGAGGAGATGCCATCTGCTGGGAAGTTTGGACATTGTCAGAAGGAGGAGCAGAGTTGGAAGCAGCTGTGAGCAAATGATACGGAAGATTAAATTAATGCTTTATGTCTAGCCACTAGTTAGGGGTGAATCCCACCTCCCACTTTCTCTGGAGCTTGGAGCACTGAGGCAGCTGCTTTCCTCCTGGTGAGATGGTTGTCTAGCCCCTGTTGGCCAAGTAGCTGCTGAATCATGGCCACATGCACACTGCTATTTTCAGTTGTAGGAGCCTCAGAAAGAGCATGTGGAGGGGAAGAGAGAGAGAGGTCAAATAGGAAGATTTAGGACAACTGGTAGGAGTTGGTATAAAAGAGAATACGAGCTTGAAGATTTAGAAATTTAAGTAAGTGGGGGGAAAAAATGAGCCTATAGAAGCCTTGGAAGGGAAAGCTTTTAATAGCAGGAACCAAAATAGCAGTAATTGTTATCAATGGGGACTGAAAAATGTATGTCTCTAATCCAGCAAAATGTTGAACTTCCCTGAGTAATACTACTAACACCTTAGTTAAGCAGTTATGCAAATACCTGAATGATAAAGATAAATTAAACCAAAAGCAGGAAACAGCATGTCAAGAATAAAACTGTTAATTGTTTTTTGATTTAATCCTCTGATTCTCATTACTGCTTCACTCTACAACCCACTGTGTTTTCAATGTAACTTTCAAACTTTCAAGGTGGTTGTAGAGAAGGAGGTAGAGCTTAGTGCTTTCTTCATTTCCCCCCAGTGTGTGATTGCACTAAATGTGTTTTTAATATTGCTTTTTACCACTTTGATTTTTTTATTTTGTTGTTGTTGTTCACATCAGAAAACCACAAGACAGACATTAGATATGATTTATCAGGAAGTATCTGGGGCTGTGCCAGATGATTAAAAAAGAAAAAGAAAACAAGCACAACACACATGGGAGCCCGTCTGAATAAGAGTCATTGAGCTGCAGTCATGAGAGAACTTCTCTGTAAACTGGAGTTGGATGAGCTGACAACAACTAGGATACCTGTGTCATTTTGTCGTGGGAAAGGAGAAATGCACCTATTCATAGGGATTCCTTCCAGTAGCTGAAGGGGGCCTACAAGGAAGCCAGAAGGGGACTTGCAAAATGACTTGCAAAACCATGAATCACTAGAGATTTGTAAGGTTTAAGCTCTTCAAAGATCATCTCTCAAAGACCTGGAGGAGCTAATGTATAAGGGTGATGAAAAATAATAGACAGTCACATAGGCAGCTGGGTAGGTGGGTGCATAAGTGGCTAACCAGGCAGTCAGGTAAGAAAGTGACCTTTGGATGACCTGTGTTTCATTTGCTTGAAAGTTCAAATCTATTCTCCCTCACCTGGGTCCTGAAACTGGCCACTGAAGGATTTGCAGTTTGTTGGGGCTGTTATGCTGGTGTCCATGAGGGGTCACTCCATGAAGCACCTCCCCCTCGGGCATGGGCTCACCTGCTCCTCTGCTTGAGGTGAGGGAATGGACCTGCTCCTTCAGAGAGAATCAGAGTGCAGTAATATGCAGTAATTGTTTACTTTTACTGTGAACACAGGAACTGCCAAAAAGTTCCAACAAAGTTTGGTACTAATTCTTTCCCACCTTCATTTGGTTACATATCGATTTGGCAGAAGGAATAGACAGGATTTGAAACAAAACAAAAGCAGTCACAATCTCATTTTCAAACTTGACAGTTTTTAAGAAATAATGAAGAGTGACCATCTGAAAGTAAAAAAAAAAAAAAATAGGGCTTTGTGGGGTTGGAACAAAAAAAAGGGGAAGGATACTGAAATACCTTCATTCACTGTTTAAAACAATTGCTCCAAGCAGGAAACTTGGCACTTGAAGATTTTATTAAATCAATTCAGAAGGATCTGTTTTCAACAAATGAGATAAATGTCAAGCTGAAGTCTTTAGGCACTCAAAGTACATCACATTTTCCTTCCCCAAGAAAGTAGAACAAAAATGTGCACAAATAAAATTACTTACATATGTAAAAATCCTGTTCAGTTTAAGTAATCTTTTCTTCCTGACTGGATGTATCAACAGTGTATCGGAGCTTAATGTAATCTTTTAAGAGTGTGATTATTTGAGAATGTTTTCATCCCCCTCTACTCCTTATTGTTAACCTACATCAAAGCAAATATTTAAACATGTATTTATCTGGATAGCATCTTTATTTTGGTCACGGTGGTTCTGGGTGCATCCCATATGTATATGGAAAGGGACATTCAGGGAAATCATAATTCCTTACAATTTTTTAGTTTGTTTTTTTCATCTGTTTAGCAACCTCTATCTTTTTGGTCAGTCTCTCGTCTCCCATTATGTGCTTTTCAGACTGATCCACCTCCTCAAATGTCTGTTTTTCTGCTGCTGACTCTGTGCTAGCATAGCCTAATGCTGCCAGGTGCATTTGTTGTGGTGGGCAGGAGGGAGGACCTGGCACGGAGACAAGGGCATGCTGCTCTCATCTGCAGCTTCCAAACTTCCACTGCCTGTTAGTCCGGGGGTTTTCTGGCAATTCAGTCCTTTGCATTTTAGTAGAAATATGGCAACAATCTTAGGTGCGTATGTTCTCTTTTCATGGAGGAAACAGACAGAAAAGGTGCACTTTTAGAAAAAGCTAAATCTCTTCTGGATCTCATGAAGTCAGGAACTGTGGAATAACGCTGATCTCTTACGTGCTACCTTGGTTCCCTGAAGATCCCAGTGTGATGCCTAAGCAGCCACAGGAAAGTAGGAAGGGTTTTTTCCACTGTTTCTATCAGTGTACTACTTGATTATGCCTTTGCAATACCAGGGAGGGAGGTCACAAACAACTTTAAGAGGTGGAATCTTCCAATCCCAAAGCACTAAGATTTGTAATCCTTACTCAAGCTAGGGAAGGCTATTGTCAATAGTCCCTTGATATTTAAGCTCTCCAAGCCACTGAGTCATTGGGCCTACTCATCTGAGTCATTACAGAAGGGAGGGAGCACTGCTGTTGCATAGAGGACTTTGGCAAAGGCCAGTTTTCAGGGAATATCCCACTGAACAGATCCTCTCCCATCCAAATGTGAAGGATGTTCAAAACTCAACAGGGTAGAGCAAGAGAGAATCAGGAAGGGGATGGCAGGTGAGTGATGGAAAGCAGGGGTGAGCACAGTGGGTCAGATGACTTCTGTCTTCTCCAGGGGATGCTCAGCCAGTTTTCCATCCCAACTTCATGTGATCCACCTTTGTTCTCCCAGAATTACTGATAGGAATCTCAAAATACCAGAGAAGAGATGAAAAGAAAGCTTGTTCCTTGCCAGGTCAAAACGTTGGCTAGGGACATCACAACTCCAGGAAAAGCCACAGAAGAGGAAAAGTTTAGTCTTGATGGCTCGCATTGCTGGTTACAGAGTTAAACAGAGCCATTAGCAAATCTCCCTGAATGAGCTGTCTGGAAATGAATAGAAAGGCCAAGTGGTCCCACAGTCTTCCATCTTGGGAATCTCTGGCACAAGTGTTTGTCAGGTTGACCTTGGCTGCCGTTTGGTCTTCTGATGGCATTGAAAGATGGAACCCTGTCTTTGGAGGAAAAGCTCATGGAGGTCTTAGAAAGCAAATGAAGATGTTTTTGTTTCTGTTACTGTCACTGAAAGCTTTCTTTGAAAGATTATTTCTCAAGGAGGCAGAAGTTTGTTTTCCAAATCTTTCCGTAACTCCTATAAACTTGTAATCTCTCCTTTCACTTCTTCCTCTGAATGTAATGATGCTCAGTCTGACATATCTGGGGGAGTGGGGGAAGTCAGTATCAGTCTTTACCTTTTCAGAGCTTATGCAAGTGACCCTGCTTCAGTCTCCAGTCCATATCTTCCCTGCACAGATACCAGCTGTATGCTTGTTTTGGTCCCCAGAATATTGCAGGAGAGGCCATGATGAGAGGAATTTCTCAATGATCCTTTTGTTTCTCTCACTTCTCAATACATTCCTGTGATAATAAAGAACCTTAAGGTAATAATCTAAACATTAAGGTAATAATCCAAGTGTGGCAGCTTTATTTCTCCTCAAGATATGAACAATGAGATTGTGTCCATTGTGTCAGCACCTCACATGTTGGCTTCCAGGGTGGAAGACGAGGATAGAGATTATTAAATGTGTTGCTCCAGTGCCATGAAAGCTGTCAAACTTTCAAAGGGGAACTGAGATTTTTGAAGTACAGTCATCCCCAAGTAGCCAGAAAGCCAGCAAAGCCAGATTTATACTTTCCACTGCTGTGTAAGCACAGGGACCATTTCATGGACAGCATCACTCAAGGAGGATCTTTGACAGAACAAGTAGATCCCTGCAGGACCTTTCTAGCTGGCATAGGTTAGAACAGACTTCAACTTCTTTAGGTCACAAGCAGAATTATTTTGGCATCTCTAAATGCCATAATGTAGGATATTGTGATTCTTGGGTCTTTTTCCTGTGTTTTGGATGTGGTCTGCTGGTTGGCTAGAGAACATACAGCCAGGAATATTATTTAGGAGTCTCAGTGTCAATGGATTGAGTCTGGTTTAGCATATACCTGTTTTCTGCTACTTGCCTTGCTTAAAAGGAACTTCCTTTCAGTTATTATATAAATAAGGAGATGTGGAAACTCTTATCTAACAAAGTTCAGACTATCAATGGGCTAAGAGACAGTTAAATCAAGTTAGGAAAGAAACTGTGGGATTAAATAGTCAGATTCTTAATAAAGTGGTATCATTGGGATTAAGGCCAGGATCTTTGATGTACAACAGACAAATAGATCTAGAAAAAGGGGTAACAGAGTGATAAAGTTTGCTCGTAACATAAATTATTCAGTGTAAAACCAAATGCCAGCTGAAAGAAGAAAAAATTTTAAAAAGAGAGAGAAAAAAGGTTCCTGACAAATAAATGCCTATGAAATGGTGCTTGTCTATAAATACAGAGTAACAAACATGATTAAAGGAAACAATCCTGTGTATATGTACAAAATCATGAGGTCCAACTTAGCTGCCACTGCTCAGTAGATATATATTGAGTTGTTATGAGTAGTTCTCTGAAAATATAAGGGTCAACAGTTATCAGAAAGGTAAATAGTAGGTACAAAGTATTGGAAAGGGAATAGAAAGCAGACTACAAAACATAATTTTCCCAGTGTTTAAACCCATAATTCACTCACATTTTGACTACTGCATTGCAGTTCCATTTTACCCCTAGAAGAGGATCAGAGAAAGGCAGCAGAGGTGATCAAGAGAAATCTGGGAGGGCCTGTTGGAAGCATGCAGGTATGATTGACATGGAGAAGATATATGAGGGGGAGAAGCACTCTATTTGCACTCTATTTCCTGTAGTCCAGGTATTTATTACGAATTGCTGTTGGAAACAGGATACTCAGGTAGCTGGAGATGTTTGTTACCTCTTATACTCTTTAGAATAGAATAGAATAGAATAGAATAGAATAGAATAGAATAGAATAGAATAGAATAGAATCTGGGATAGGAGAAAGCTGTTGTAACCAACAATATCTCATATGGGGAAACCTGTGTTAGATTTTTCTGTGTTATGAACATATCACTGATTTTTGCCCAGTATTAAGGGCAGTGGAGACGGTCAGGCCAGTGTTTCTGCTGAGGCATCAGTTACAATGAAGAGAAACAAGCAGAAGTTTAGCTTGTGGGCAGAAATTTCCCAGAATACATTGGCAGCTGGGCAGAATTAGTGCTTTGGCTTGGGTCCCAAGCACACTGGCTCTCTGTTCCAGCACAGGAACAAACCTAGGCAGTGTTCTGTAAGATGGATCAAATTCCTCAGAATGAACACAGTTCAGAAGTATCTGCTAGTCCATGACTGTGACACATCTAAGGATTGCAGCACCTCTCCCAGACAGGGGCACAGGGAATCACATGTTGATGCTTAGTGAAGACATCTCTGTTTTCTAAAATTGTCAGCTATCTATCATCAGTTCAGAGAAATGCAGAATTTAGAGCACTGTCATTGTAATTATTGGTACATGCTATCTGTCATCGTCACTGATAACACTCGAGCAGGTAACATGCGCTTTGTTAAGGAGCGTCATGAATAACTATTTTGTCACACTGATACTACTAATAAAAACTAACAAATTTTGTATGATTACAAGGGCTGTCAAAGTGTGTTCTCAGCTGAGTATTTCACCTATAGTTGCTGTGATCACCGGTGATATGTGATCACAAGGAACCTCAGTTCAGATGAGGATCCCACTTCACTGCCCCAGTGTCACAACATTGCGAGGACTCGCATTACTGAGGCATCCCCATTGCCATGTAAGAGATGGAAAGTGGTAGGATGAGACAGGGTGCTCACAGCATGGCTTTCACTGGTGTTGGTCTTGAATTTGGGGTAGATCTGGTTCCTCACAGTACAGGAACACTGCAGGAGTAGCTCTGATCCTGGTGGATGTGCTTTGCTGAGGAGGGAGTTTCACCTCTGGGCACCTTGTTAAGGGTTAACTTGTGGCGCTGCTTGAGGTTGGCAGCAGAGAAACTGGGAGTGCCTGAGAAGCTAATCTACATGCTGGAAATTGTGTTCTGGGAACATTAGGTCTACCCAAACTAATTTCCCCTGTTTCTGGGTTTGCTCAGAGGTACCACAGCATCTCTCCAAGGCATAACATTGTGCAGCTCTCTGATAGTACCTCCAGAAATCACATGGATGTGCTCTATAAAAAATGGGAAGGAACTAAAGGTCCTTGCCAACACACTTTAGAACTGACTATGTCTTAATTTATCCATGACAGAGTGTCTAACTCAGTAGGTGAGAATTTAGCTATGAGTATATTGAGTGGCAGCCAGCTTGGAGCATGAGTCTAATTTACTGTAACTCTTGCTAGATTCTGTCTGATCATTATCGTGCTGAACAAAATGTTTTCAAAGTGCTTTTATAGGGTTGAGTGACTTATTCAATAATTTATACCATTTTGGAGGGATTAGAGGATGAATTTAAGTCATCAAATAATGCTATTATGGCTCAATGACTACATTCTTTATCAGGAAAAAAAAATCAGTTGTAATTATGCTCAAAAAGACAGAGACCCTTTATTCAGCAGTTCCCCCAAGAACAATGATATCAAAGATGCTGATAGGTCTCTCAGCTGTAAAGAGGGCTGTCCTTCTTTGTTAGGAAGGAATATATCATCTGCTGTCTGCTTATCTGTATATCCATTGTTCCCTTTATGCCACATTTTTTCAGTATGCCATGCCTTTAAGCGTTTGTTCCTTTCAGAAGCCAGGTACACTTCCCAGTGTAGAGCTCTGCAAACTCTTGAGGCGCCCACATCCCTGCTTAAGTTGCTTGGAGTTTTGCCCCTAATTTCAGCAGAGAATTTCTGTCAGAGCTCGTGGAACAAAGTAAAGGCAAAGTCCTTGTGGCAACTCTCTAGAGATCTTTACTTACACCGTATTGTAAGGTGTCTGCCTGACCCTTACAATTCATTTAATATTTCTTTTCCATTTCGTTTGGTTTTATTTATCTAAACTGATAGCTGCTCTGGCCAGGGGACCAAGAAGTTGTGCTTCCCGCCAGTGGAGTGAGCATTGGAAGATTTCTTTGGACCCAGTTTATGTCTAGTGCTGGCAGACTGGCAGTGTAACCCAAAGCTTTCATTTTCTCCTTAAAGATACCCAGTGAAATCATGAAATCCCTCTCACTTGACCTCTGAGCTGGCTTTTGAGACAAGCTTTTAGCAGCTTAGGAAGAATTATCTCAGGGAGGAATCAGGTCACACAGTGTATGTGGACAAAGACTAGATAAGTCTGATTTGAGTAAGGGAGGAGAATACATTAAATTATCCCTTATCCTTGCAAAATGACTGTATGTACAAGGTGAGCATTAGTTGGAGTAATTCCTCCAGAAGAGCTTGAGAGGTGCAGGCCAGAAGCAAACACATCTAACTGTCAGGATGTTTGGTTTTGTAGTTCTCTGCACATCGCTCTCCATATCCCACACCTATTAACTTGTCTTGACAACAGAGCCTGGTCCAAAGCCCAGTGGGATCTTTGCAATGCACTTGCATTTGGCTCTGAAATCTGTTACTACAGATTTGGTGCCCATGTAATTTCTCAGTCAGATTTCTTATCATCAGATGAGAGATGTCTCATTTCAATGTGCAGTCTCATGTCCAAGTTAGCCCCCCATGCTCCTCCAGTCAGCAGAAGAATAGAAGCAACTCCAGATTAATCCCATCCATTTCAGAGGCCAGACTTGGCCAGTAACCCTCTGGAAGCAATGAGCTGCCTTCATTACATGAACTACCAGGAGAGCCTGGGTGACTGGATTAGATACCTAACTTTCTGATGGCATGAAAAGAATCCGTTTCTGGCTCCTAGATGGGACAATACAGTAACTCCTGTCCATTGCACGTCTAGGAAAGCAAGGACTGGTGGGCCTGGCTACGAAGATGGCTGTCTGAATCACTCAGCATTCTCCTGAGCTTAGATGCCGTAGTAGTTGCGACACCTAATTATCCATGTATAGTAGGTGGTCCAAATAGAGTGCACAGCAGAGCAGTAGATGGGGGTTGCTGCTGTCAGATTAGATTGAGATTAGATAAAGCTTAATTAACACTTTATTTTTGTTAGATTCAAGTCTGATTAGTCACACAAAAAGTATTACAGAGAAGCAGAGCAGAAATCAAGAGGTACAACTAACATTATTTAAAATCAAGGAAGCATTTTTACTAGAGTAAGTAAAGATCTTGCTACAAGACCTTGCTAATAAGGGGTTATTCCCTGAGTTTAACACGTTTTTGATCTGAAGAACAAGATGTACTTGGAAAGAGCTCTTTACCATGCCAACCAACTACTTTGTAAACTTGCCCTTTCTAGCCCAAGCAGTCTAATTTACATAATCATACATATTTCAACACCCATTTGAGGTACTTTATGTCATTGATTCAAACTCTCAGTATTTTCCATCACTTCTATAATTGTCATAACAAGAGGGGCATGGTATTTTAGAGATATTTTATCAAGTAGTAACTTTAATACAGTTTTTCAAGAGTTTTGATGTCAACTCTCACAAATGCCACATCACAACTCCTTGCTATCCAGTATCAAATCTTTATCATGATATTTTGAATATTCTGAACCTGCAGTTTGACCTATCACAAGATTTTTGCCCTTCCCCTAATTAACAAATATATGTGAATTCTTGTGTGTCAGAATGTCCTCCTGTTGTTTGAATCCACACAGGCTCAAGCCTGGTAGGCTTCTCTGGCCTACGAGATCTAAAAACTTACCAGAAACTTTTGTGCAGCCCAGAGAAAAGGTTGTTTGCAGGAGTAGCCTGCAAAACAGCCTTTGGATAAACTTTTTTCTGTGCCAAATAGTGCAAAGCAGTGAGCCAAGTAAATCCTATTTAAACCTTATTTTTAAGTTAAAGGAGACATACGCTGTCTATTGCCCAAGAAAGAATCCAACTTTTGCTTTTTAGGATAGGGAAAAGGATGTCACAGATCACGATAATTTTGCAGTAGAGTAAATATGCAGTTTTAGAATATCTAAAATCCAAAATAAACCAAGCTCACAATAAGTGAACACTTCTCTCTTGTCCTCTATTTTTGTCCAACTGCCAGAACTGCTAAGGGATGACCTCTACAGGGAAGTCAAATCAAACCAAACCAAGTCCTTTTTTTTTTTTTTTTTTTTTTACCTCTGTGGTGTCTAACCAAGTGGTTACAGAATGCGGTACAACTCATGTAGTTCATTTAATTCAACTGGTTTCTCCTTTTGCTTTCTCTTGTCATAAGCACAGTTAAGTGGTCAGCTGGGTGTTTCTACTTCACCATTTTATCTGAACTGTCTGGTCCAGTGCATCTCAGTGGGCATTGCAGATGCCAATGAAAGGCTCCTTGCTGTACTTTTATACCCTCAACTCTGCCACCAGACAGTGAGAAGGGTACACTCTGACTCCTAAAAAGTCTGATACCAATAAACTGAGTCTTTTCTTAGTTTATGTGTTTATTCGATTGTCTGGGTGTGACCAACCATGTGAAGATGGAGACAGAACTTGAACCTCCGCAGTGCCTCTTCAAAGGCATTGCCAGAAGGCAACACTGTGTTCCCCACAGCAAAGCCCATAGCTTGTCTGGCAGAGTGGATAGCATGAGTATAACAGCCTACCCAGAGCCCCTTACTCCTTACTCTGTGGGTTATTGACTTTTGCTATATCCCAATTGTGGGAAATACCGCAGCAAAATATGAGGATGATTTGACGTAGGAAATCGCATTTGTGTTTTCCCTTACTCAGAGAAAGAAAACAGGACAGCAAAACCCTGTCCACCTGTTCTTTTTCATATGAGAGTAGATCTATTTAAAAACAGGGGTGTAAAATGGGTTTTCACTGCTCTTGCACAAGAATAATACAAAACAAGCAGAAATCATCCAAGAAAGTTTTTGTTGGCATCAGCCTTCCCATTCTCTGGAGTCTCACATTATCTGATAGCTGGCATACGGCAGGCTCTGGATAGTCTGTTATTCTTTCCCACGCTGCAAGATTTGGGCAGTAAATAGCTAAATAAATGCCAGAAGTATAATTCTTTTTTACTTCATCTGGTTTAAGAAGCCTTTCCCCAGATAATTCCTCCCAGGCATGCTCTCCGAGGCAGGACTGGTCCCTGTGGATCAAGCTATTCTGACCTCTCTAGCTGGCTCCATTTAAGCTTTCTTTGAGCCCAATGAGATGCCAGGTGCTCCTTGAAGGGCCTGTGCCATTGTACAGTGGTAGCAGACCTCTGTTACCTTTGATAACCTTTTTCTTCCTGAAGTAGATGCACCATCACGCAGCACTGCCATGCCCAGTAAGGCTACCAGAGGAGCAGTGAGGCAGCAGATCAACTCCCAGGATGGGGATCCTGGCCAGGCAAAGAGCTAAACTCTGCATGACTGAAAGCATAAGTGGGTGAGCTCTGTCTAACCTTGTTACCTCTCAGAGAAGAATAATCTTATAGAATCATAAAATCATTTGGGTTAGAATGGACTTCTAAAGATCATCTAGTCCAACTCCTCTACAATAAGTGGGGACACCTTCCACTAGACACTGTTCCAGTGTTTCGCCACTCTCATCATAAAAAAATTTCTTCCATATATTTAGTCTGAATCTTCACTAAAACTAAAATGTGGGAATAGAGATTGCTAGTCAAGACTGAGACAAAAAGGATGTTGAGAATATCCTCATCCATTCTTACCAGTTTGCTGGTCATGTTCATTGGAAAGGTATGCTTTCCTTGTCCTTCCTTTTCTGGCTGACATACCTGTACAAGCTCTTCTTGTTATTCTTGCATCCCTTGACAAGTTTGGCTCAAGTTGCAAGTTGGCCTTCCTGACCCCATCCCTACACAACTGCGAAGCGATCCTATAGTTTTGCTGGGATACCTGTCCCTGCTTCCACTGCCTATGCATTTCTTTCTTGTCCTTTAATTTGACCAGCAGGTCCCAACTCATCCATACTGGTCCCTTGCCTTCCTTTTCTGAATTCTTACACCTGGGGATTGACAGCTCCTGCATTCTGTGGAAAGTGTCCTTAAAGATCTTCCAGCTCTGTTCTGCTCCCTATTTCCTGAGAGCAGTTTGTCAGGGGCTCTTACTAACTTACTTCTTGAATGGCTGGAATTTTGTTTTCCTAAAGTTCAGGGTCCTGGCTTTACTCTTTGCCTGGCCCAGAGAAGTATTTGGAGCTGCTGGGGTACCCGAGAAAACCACACTGCTTCCTACATCTTGAGATCATAATGAAAAATGAGTCAAATCCCAGGAGTGCTTTTTAGGAAACCTGGTGTTTTCACACTTTAATGAAACTGCTGTTGGCACAGACAGATGAGGGATAGGTAGATTTGTCAAACCCTCAGGCTGCTGCGGCCACTGACACCATTTTATGACACTCATGAAGAGAGTGAAAGGGGATGGCAGGAGCCTAAGGTCTATGTCAATTCCTGCAAATTAACACCCATCAAATTAAGTTGTTTTATAACAAAGACAGTGACTGTTATAAAGGAAGGAGAAGGTCCTTCAGCAAGGAGAGGGAAGACCACAGTTGGGGTTGTGTGATAAGGACTCATTTAAAACTGAGTAGATGGGCAGTTATAGGTGCTCTGTTGAACCCTGCATTGTGCACTTGCACCAGTGCTGTGGGCTGTCATGGTGGGAAACAATTATTGTTGAAACATTTTTTGTCACAGTGGGAAACCGCTTCTCTGCCCAGTGACTTGGTCCACCAGTTATAGTCCTGGGATGGGTAACTGGGAACAAAGAGATCCAGTCCCACCTGAGGCATGTCTCACCCGCAGCCTCAGTCAGTGCGTGGAGATGGAGGTCAGAGCCATTCTTCACACATTGCTTTTCAGTATTGGGCATTGTTTTCTGTCAGAGTTCAGAGCTTAGTTGGTTTAGAAAGTGAATCCCAGGAGGCTCTGGTTTAAGGATGCTCATGTTCTTGCTGTGTATTCTCAGTAGGAGAGTTTTGATCTTAAAATGTATCTCTGATAGTGTTGTCACCCATGTTGTATCCATTTGAATTCAAGTGCTTGGCTCAAGTGATGTGGTTTTTCCATTGTTGCTAGTGTTCTTTGTGCTTAATTGTTTTTTTCTTTCTTCACTGAATATTTTGTTCAAGTTGACTGCTCCCTCATGCACTCTTGCAGCAAAGCTGGCATTGATGGTGTTTGCTTTGCCTTTTTTTATTGCTTGAGGAAAATTTGGGCATTATGTCATCAATTTTTTTTCTTTCTTTCTTTTTTATTTTTTGTACTTGTTATTTAGAAGTGACACAGATATGTTTGAACTACAGAGAATTAATAGGGAGGGCAAATCCTATATGAGGAGGGATATAGAAGGTGCAAAGAAATCCTAGAGAAATGTTAATGGGAAAAAAAGCTGAGGAAACTAGATAATAGCCTGGAAAGCAAGAGGATAAAAAATTACAGTAATTTCCTATAGAATTTTGCATTAATGGTTATGATCAAAAGAAAAGGCATAGACTTATTCTCTTTCCATTAGGTCCGTTAGAATGCAATAGTTTTGCAAATGCTGCGCTTTTGTATACCTGATCTTATAGTGACAGCCCTGTGTGGGTTCAGGTCCGGAAGATGGTTGCATTCACACAGCATCCTACTGAGCTCAATGTCCCTCAGCTCAATGTCCTCCAGCATGGTTTATCTTTGAGACTGAATAGTGGCTTTTGAGAATAAAATTTCCACATATTCCTAGTTCACTTGGCTCCATGTGATCCTAGGAGCCCAGGTCTCCACTAGCTCGGGGAGTTCAGGACCATGCTTCCCTGTATGTTGCCTACGTACCCCTTGATTAGTGGGACTGTCAGAGTCACTGTAGGGTAGGAAACATGAGGATAAGGTGAGATGCCAGAAAAGATACATGTTATACATAAACCTATTATATGTAAAACTTCAGTGTCTTTTTTAGCACTGCTTTGGGAACTGAACATTTAAATATAAACGTGTATATATGAGACTGTCACCTATTACTGAATTATCCAACTCTTCCTCTTACAAGACTCTAGTTTTGCTTGCTGATAGTTCTCCTGTATTGACCTCAGGCTAGAAAATTTTTGGGAAAGATAATAAACATATGGCAATGAGACAAGAACATTTAGATGAATAAGATATACATATACACAGATAATATATGCTCACACTAAAGGTACAGACAGATAATCACAAATGTCTCATTCAGTCAGTTGAGGAAGTTTCCACTGCCTCAGCTGGAAGTTACCACTCCTTAATGGAAGCACAGAGCCTATGTGTACGCACGTACCTTGTCCTGTAGTACTAGGCAAAACAGGTCCACTCATACCAGCTCTTGCTCTAGCTAGAGCGGTGTCAATTTCTTAAACCCCTTTAATTTGTTTTCCTGCAATCATGTGATGAAAAACTAAAGGGTCTGGCTTGTTGCAATGTGGGTATTGCATATTACAGTCATTGCAAATGATAACGCTGAAGTAGAACAAATCATTATGTGTCTGGTCTTGTCCAAAACCAGATAGGAGTCTTCATCATTCGTGCTTATTGGCAAACTTATTTTAATATAAGTTAAAGCTCCTGAGGTATTTAAATGTTGAACTCCATACAGAGCACAGGATAGTACATTAGTACATGGTGTCTCTCTGAACCAGGTATCTTGTCCAGAAAGTGCAAAATGAGGTCACTCCAAGCCAAGAGTGCCACTGTGCCCCTGTGGCTGGATGGAGATCTGGGAGGAAATTCTAGTCCCGTTGAAGTCAGCTGGAGTTTTGCCATTGACTTTGATGGAGCCAACATTCCTCTTCCAATGCAGACATTTCACAATAACCTCCTCTGTTGAACTTTCAACACATGCATGTTATTTTCATTACAAATAAACAAAATATTTCTAGAATGGACACCTTCATATATACATTATGCCAGAAGATGACATTAAAAGTTCACCATGGTGCATGTGGTAAAATACTAATAATCCATCCTTGAAGTCTCTGGGAAAAATTCTGACATGAACAAATCTCCTTTAGGTCATTTTGCCTGAATATACAGCAATCAGATTTACAGCTAAGGGTTTATTATTTTTGCAGAATGCACATGCATTCCGAATTTGCCATGCTCAGAAATGGAGACAAGACTTTCATCTGTGCGCTTGGCTTTGGGAAAAGACATCCCTGTGTGTCCGGACCCGGGCCCTGGTATAGAGCAGACAGGAAATCTGCCAGACTGCCTCTGCAGGAGGCTGCCTCCAACACGTGCAGCAAGGAACAAGAAATGTCCTAATGATTAATCACTGTCAGCCTTTGTTCTCGTTAAAGACTTGATTGTCAAACAAGGCTGGTAATGAGGCACTGTTCCTGGGTCTGTTGCTGTGTGACTGTGCAAGTGATGAATCTGAGCTTGGACCCTGCAAGATGCAGTTCCCACATTGCCCAAGTTTAAGGAGCTGGGTTTGAGAACATTGTTGTAAGACTGCCTGCTAGCGGCTATGGGGCTGTGCAGCTTTCCATCAAGGATTATGGCACGGCTACAAATAAATCACTAATGGCTGAAAATCAGTTCCCAAGGATCTCAGGAGTAAGCAGCTTCCTGTTGGTGCCGAAAAGGCAAAGTGCAATAAAAAGTTTCTATTAAGAATTGCACAAATAACTAACTATCTGTCAAAGTCTTTTGCTCGTGGTTTCTCACCAGTAGTGAGGATTGGCTCCTTTGAGGGATTTGCTCACCCATTTTTATGTGTGAGATTGTGCACAGTGTTACCTATTTCTGAAAGTAGTTATGAGGTACTACTTTAATGTCAGTGTGTCCAAAAAAAAAGTGTCTTTTTAAAAAGCCTAGTGTCCCTGGCTCTTCCAGTGAGAGCTGCAGCAGTTGGGTATGCTAAAATACTTATCCCTGCATGCTGAGTACCTGCTGCATAGCTTGATGTCCAAACCTATCACTCCAGTGGATGACTCACACCATGAGGATTCAGAAATCAGGTGTGTGCTCTCTACTTTCATGATCATTTCCAGCTTCAGTGGAAAGGGATGAGTATGCATTTCCTCTTCGACCTCTGTCACTCCAGTTTGTTGAAGGAGTGACACAGCATTTGCTTCTTTTCTCTGCTTGGATGAAGGCACAAGTATTTCTGGAAGACAGCCTGGGCTTGTGAAATTACAATGCTAGTGTCCCTGATTCCTTGTGTATGTGCCTCGGAAACATGGTTGGCCCTAAAATTTTTGTCCTGAGAGCTCAGATGTTCTCAGGAGAAAAATACAGAAGTTGGCTGAGCCAACTTCTTATAAACATTCCACAAAATTACTGAAAGGAAATATTTTGCAGTCTTCACCCAGCTGTATCTCTGGATATTAGACACAGCAAAAATGGGTCTCAAGATCTTGCAATATTCAGGTTTTTCAAATGCTGTTTGTACATATGAAAGCGATCTTCCTGGAATGCATAAAAATACTCTCTGACAGAGTATTAGGAGAAATTCAGCCTATCTTCTAGATGGCTAATTTGGGAGGCTTTCTGGTCACTCTGTACAACACCCTTAGAAAGTGATCTACTAGTGCTTGACAAATCAAAGTGTGTTCACACTCACTCTTCCAGGCATCTTACTCAAGTGTGACTAGAAGCATTGAAAATGAGGAGTGCAAGGGAATGTTCCTATCATCTAATCAGGGTTCCTAAGTTGATTATCTAAAGTAAACATCTGAAGCATAATTATTACAGCCCCATCCCTCTGTACAGTGAGGGGAGAACTCCAGCAGGCAGTTTAGACAAAATCTGCTCTAAGTTTTTTGTTAGAGACCTAAACTTAGAGGAGACTTGCTTTGATGCGTTCATTCCCGACTTGACGCTGGGCACAGAATGCGTTGCCCCACAGAGGAACAGAAAGGTGGAAAAATTCCCCATCTTTTGAGGGAAAATCTGCAAGAAACAGAAGCTTGCCTTTTGGCACAGATGCCAGGGCTCCTGGCTGGGAAGCAAACAGCCTCTGTGGGCACTGTGGTTTAGTAAAAAAAATTACCATTGTTTCCCTTCTGTACCAGCAAAATTATTCAGCAATTCGAGGCATTTCAGGAGAAAGAGATGAAAGGTTTACCTCTCCTTTTCCAGCCAAATGTCCCTAAAACACTTCTGAACTAAGAATGCAGAGACATAAGCTTTCAAAAGGTTTTCAGGGCTCCTGACAAGCTTTAGAGAGAAAGGAAAATGAGGGGAAAGAGAAAGGTGCAATTTGGTTGGAAAGGTCCAAAGCAAGGAAGGAGAGGAGGGGGAGGGGAGGAAGGGAGGGAGGGGAGGGAGGGAGGGGAGGGGGGAGGAGGAGGGGAGGGGAGGGGAGGGGAGGGGAAGGGAAAAGGGGAAAAAAAGAGAAGTGCATTTTATAAAGTTCATATGTGTGTTAGAAGCCAAAACATCCCTTCATTTGTATGAACAAAAGTCAGCTGCATCAGGGATAGTGAAAAGAAAACTTGGTCTTCAGTGCTTTATTTACTGCTAATTTAAACATTTGAACGTAATGTTCTTTGTGATGCTGATGAACAAAACTCCAGTTGTGCTACCAGCTCTGAGGAGCTCTCACTGACGGCCTCTTTCTGCGTCTCATGGGTTTTATATCTCACTGTAACATCAGAGCACATGATGCAATACACCTGCTTTGTACTTAGAGTGCTGTCGTGCTGAAGTTTCAGCACCACTGGACCAGCTGGGGTTCTGTGGTGCTTGATGAACACTAACTCAGCCCTCAGCTGCTGCCACTGCCCCAGCTGGCACCAGACACAGCCCTGAAAGGGCTGCAGCTCATTTGGAGGGATGTGGCATGCCAGCAAGTGGGGCAGAAACTGGGGGCAAATTCAGATGGACATTTGTACTTGTTGGAGGTGTGACGCTTCCAGCCTTCACTGACACCTGGCTGGCTGCACGGATGTTCTCCTGGTCATGTTGCTTCCTTGGAGGCAGAGTGGAAAGGTTACCTTCCTTGTGCATGGTGTCACTGTGCAGGCAAGCACTTGGGGTTCTGGAGCCAGAGGGATGCTGGGCTGCTGGGCAGAAGGACCCTTGGGCAAGGGGACATGCATGTCTCGCTCCAGGCTTTCTTTGGTCAGGGGTTTCTAAAGTTAAAGCACGTGAACCACAGCATGGAAACCCAGGAATGAGGTTCAAAAGGCAATACCAGCAGATTTAGATGTGTGGAGTTGTATTAAAGCTGCTGCAGTAAAGCCAGGCTTAGAGCAGGATGAAACAGTTCAACATCAGGGATGTTGGAAGGTGCCCTTTGTCCAAGTGCAGGAGCAGAGCTCCACATCGCTGACAGCAGTGTAGCCCTTCTGCTGTCTGATTTGCAGTGCTGCAAGCGGGGGATGAGAGCAAGGCTCAATAGCACTGGTTCATGAAGGGTCAAACTGCTGCACAGCTAATCCCCTAATTTATTAGGAAACTTCTCCGATCCCAACGTGGCTGATTGAAGATCAGCTGGCAGGAGAAGTAACACATCGTAGATTCATAGGTTCACACTGACATTTCATGAACAGCAGAGAAACGACCAAATGCAAAAAAAAACCCAACCTGGCTCCAAATTGATGATTTACACTGTTTTCTCAGGGTCTGTTTGCCAAGCAGCTGGTGTTTTGTGCCAATGGCTATTACAGAAGAGCTTTCTTTGATAGGTACTCTGAATGGACACTACACAGTTTATCTTAAAACAAAATCCCTCCTACTGCTTATATGGGCTGGTAGGGGATGAGGGAAAGAAAAAGTTGGCCTTTGTTGGTTTTTTTAAGCAGGACCATGAAAGCACATTCAGGGGAGCCTGCACTATCTGTGCAAAAATGCAACAGATGAATTCTATTAATGGATGGAACATGTGGCTGGGTTCAAGCTAGAGTTGTCATTTGAATATAGAAGTCAAAGCCAATTTATTGTAACATATTTTTCTTTTCAAAATATTTTAAGAAAGACAAAAAAGTTTGCGCAACAACTTGGCAAGCAGGTCTGTTGAGAGGAGGTATTTTCTATCTTGCAGCTAACATAAGGGCTGAAAAATGTGGCAGTGCCGAGCAATCCTGGATTCCTTCTGGAACTGAAAGAAAGTGTGCAGGATATTATTGTGTAAGAGCCCAATAAATCTGAAGGGTGGGTTTGTAAGACTGCCTTGGGGGCTGCAGGTGGCTCCAGAAGAAAGTCAGGGTTTTTATTTCAGTAACAGTCTTTAAATACTTTATCTAACTAGCTACACACTCATGTGTCCCCATCTAGAAGCCACAGAACTATTTTAAAATAGAAACACCCGTAACAATCATTGCATTTCTTCCTTGCCAGATGGTAGAAAGAAAAGTGGGATTAGTCTGTAGTGAGTGTCATTGGGGAGGGGAAGGATGCAAAAGCTAAGGCACATGGGCTTTCCTGGAGTTTGCAAAGCAAAATGACCAGTCCTTGCTTCACTGTTGGTCAGTCCATATTTCCCTAGATGCCATGGGGGACAGTGGCCATGGAGCAGACTTTTGCTAGGCTGTAGACCAGATCCTGGATCTACACCTCGGTACTGAGAGAACCCCTGCCTAATAGCGAGCATCAGACTCCAGCTGTGGAGTCTTGTGTTGCAAGGCAAAAATGCTGCTGTCTGTCAGGTTACAGAGAGCTATGTGGTTGGTTTCTATGGTGAATTGCAGCCAAGTGGAGGCAGAGAATGGATGTGTCTCATGACTGTTGTGACCCCTCCAGTGTATCCCATTTTCTTTGAAGCTGGGTGGCTAAGGAATACCTGAGCATCGAGTGATCCAACATAGGCTGAGTGGTTTTGTGTATACACAGAGAAAGCTATTTCCTACATTTGGTAAAGGCCCAAGTACTAAACACTGGTGGAGCAAGTAGGCAGAAAACATATTGCTGCTGAGGGAAATCATGGCTGAGAGAAAAGGAGCAGCATATTTTCATTTCATGTCTCATCTTGTATGAGCAAGTACTTTCTGCATTGCTTTCTGCAATGAATTTTTGCCATCCCTTCCTCATGAAGCTGCACTCTGGGAAGAGGAAGTGGGTCTAGATTCCTCACCAATACCAGAGAGACCCTAAAGCACTCTTCAAGGACCTTCCCAGTTACACATTTGTTTTACCAAGGAAGTTGATACACTTTAAGCCTATTTAATCCTGTTGCTAGTGGGAGTCAATTAGCAATCTCTCAGAGATTGCTCTTGTTAGGGAGATGACGGGATGAATGAAAGCAGCACCGTTCACCCCACTGTGAAGTATCAACTTACCACCTCTGTAGTTTCTAAGAATAGATGGCACTTTCAGTAATAAGTCTGTAACTTCTTGCTGCTGTACACCAGATAGTAGGAACCAGCAGACACTGAGTTTGTTCCCTTGTGGTCAAACAAACTGCCATACAGCCCAGTGCATGTTTCCTGAAACATCCCCAGGACGGCTCTGTTACTTCTGGTCATGTTTCCCAAGCTCCTGGTACAATACTGAGGTTTTCCACTGGAATCACCTGGCACATTTTCAGTCTCCCCCGAGCAATGAAGTTATTCAATCCCCTTCTTACTTTGTCAAAGCCTTTGTATCGGTCACTTGTCCTGAAAGTCTGTGGGCTGCGTCCTGAACTTGAGCTAATTACATACAAAAGATTATTTCCCTTTCTTCATGCTTGTTGTTATTTTCATCCTTCACGAACCATTTCTTCTGTTTCAGGATCAACACTCTGTGGTAGGCCAGGGAGCTGGCCCCACTCCAAGCTCCAGTTCTTGCTCAAATCCAAACACTGGAAGTGGTTACATGAACTCATCCCAGCAATCATTGTTGAATCAGCAGTTGATGGAAAAGAAACAGGCTCTGCAACGGCAAATGATGGAGCAAAAACAACTCCTTCTACAGCAGCAGATGTTGGCAGAAGCTGTAAGTTTTCTAATTTCTTATTTTACATGGAAAATGCTGTCATAAAAACAATAGAAAAGAAAGCTAAGATGGGGAAAGAAAGCCCCCTAAACTGTGAGGTCCTTTTGGCAATGCCTAGAACTTCAAGAGTGTGCCTCATATTTTTCAGCACTTTGCTAAGCCCTTTTGAAACCTTCTTCAGTCTATATGAAACAACTTAAATATCCAAGCTACTGTGGTGTCATTACAAGAACAGTCCAAGCATATGCTTGATTTGAGGCATATGGAGGTCGTCCATGGTTTTCTTTGCAAGATAAACCAACATGCACTGATAAGCTACTTCAACCTCAGAGGAAAGTTGACTTCCAGGCTCTTTGACCCAGGCAGCATGGTGTAAAGAGCCTGTGTGTAAACAAGGATCCGGTACACTGATTTTGGGTTTCAGCACAAGTTTGCGTGCTCAGCTGGGATCATACATGAGTCCTCCTTTTTGCATTTCCAGATACCTGTAGTCAGTTCTTCCCCCTCCTTTGGTATCTGAGAGACCAGCTGGGAGTTTCTGGTCATTTTATGGAGCATGGGGGATTGTACAAGGAAATATTTCTCGACTTTTTGATTTATATAGAAGAAAAAAGAAGTTTCAAGTCAGCTCTAAGTGCTGCAGTTTTCTGTCAGAAATTTTAGCAGAAAAAAAAGTTAATTGCTTAAATAGCTCCTCTTAAAAATAAATAGAAAATGAAAATACTCTACAGAATGTGTTTTTTTAATCAGCTTGACTTTGCTGTTGTATTGTGTACATAGAAACACACAAAAAGCTTGCCTACAGTTTCTGAATGCATTGCAAGGATTTCCTGCGAGATAACTTGTCTTTCTTCTCCACAAGGGTTCAGATTTAGCAGGATGTAAAAACAAGCCTTAAAAACCTTAATCAGACCACTCACCCATCATGCATTATGGAAATGCCTAAATACCACAAGAAAGACTCTTTTCCCAGTGTTTTTAAGTGTTCCTGGGAGAAGAAAAACCAGATTTTTCATTGGAAGGTACATTTGCCTGCTCTTGTCAGGCAGAAGATCCTCAAATCACTCTGGTGGACTTCTGTCACCAGCCAGGGCCTGACTCTTTCACACTGGTGAGGCAGCTTGCCATTCTGGCAGCTGAGCATGAAAGCTGGGCGCATTGCAGAGGTGTGAAGCTTGCCCAGCAGCTGCCCAGTAAGAGCATGTGTGCACCAAACTCACAATTTCCTGCCACGGGACCACATGTCCTAAGGTGGTGTTGCTTATGGGTGAACAGTAGCACTCCGAATGCATCAGGTCACACTGATTCTGATGAGAAATTGGCATTGACTCCAGTGCTTGCCCTTTCCAGATCTTTATGACCACAGGACAGCTAATCAGATTTCAATTCAAGGACTTTGATTTCTATCTTCCTCTTACCAGAGACATGTCCCTGCAGGTTCAAAATAATAAAAAAAAAAATTCTCCCCAACTAATATTTTTTTCTTCAATCTCTCCCTTCTGTCCTTGCCCCAATGCTCGTACTCCCAGTGTAACAGGAAAGACAGCATCACGCACATGTATGGGGAAGGACAGGGCACTGGTGAGTGGCATGAAAAGCAGCCAGCACAGCACCATCCTTGCTACACCGTGTGTCCTGCTGGCACCCCTGCTGAGGGGAGACAGGGAGCGTGGACAAAGCAAGGGCTTTGCTGATTTTTCTGGTCACCCCTCCAGTGTAGGAGGAAGAAGTGAGTGAGGAATGGGCATGCCTGTGGATGGGGATGATGAGCTGAAGTCCTCTTTGCCAGCTGCGCGTGCTGAGAGAACTGTGTGGGTGAAATGGGCTGATAGTCATTGACACAGACAAGGAGCAGGTGTCAACCCTTGCTGCTCCCCAGCTGCACAGCTGTGTGCTTGTTTTTGGTTAGACATGGGTGTTTGCTCTGTCTCCGTTCTTTCAGAGAAAGCACACCTAGCTGCACAGACAGGGAGGGAACCCTGAGGAACCATCAGGCCTCTCTTATCTGATTAGCACAGTGAGCAAGGCAGGGTGTACATCAGAAGATACTTTGTACTGCAGTGCAGACAAGGACAGTGTTCTCAGAGGCTGAGAAACTCCCAGTGGTTTTAAGGAAAGTTAAACCAGTCTGAAACACACTGAAAACAGCAAAAAGTTTTCCATATAGAATTTAGTGGGTGATGGCACAGTTTCACAGGTGCCTCTGTGGACCAGACAGGGTGAAAGGAAGAAACATCTTCAGCTTTATACATACTGAGATAACAAAGAGATGGGCAAAACACAGAGACAGGAAAGCATAAGAAAAAGCAAATTAATACATTTCTACTCTAATCCTCTAGGAGAAAATAACTCCACAAGATCAGCTGAACAGACACTTGACACGACCACCACCAGATTATAAAGACCAAAGAAGGAACGTGGTCAACATGCAACAAGCAAACCAATATCCTGGTAAGTGCCCATGGGCTCAATGAAACTGTTTGTTTCCTTCCTTCCTTCCAGCTGGAAGACAATCCAGAAGAGCCATGCATGTACAGATGACCAGGGCATGACTTTCTGGATATCCACTTACATCACCACAAAGGCAGTGGGTGGTGGCTGTTGCTCTCCTGTGCTATTTACCTTACTGTCCTGCACCACTGAGAAGTGCTGATGTATGATCTGGTGGTTCATCCTAGCTGATACTGCCTCTCTCAGATATGGGGAAGGAGGGGTTGGTACCCCTCCCATTAGCACTGTCTGGGGCAGAGGTGCACTGAAATACTTGATGCACAGGTGTCCTCTTGACTATGCAATCTCACTCCATCCAGATGCTTCTCTCATGTATGTGGTCCATTTTGCTTCAGAGAATGAGATGAAAACCATCCCTGCCTTTGAATGGCAGTTCATGTACAGTGTGAAGACCTTCATATTGATTTTTAAGTACCTCACATGGCACCATCATGGGTGGTACTCTTGGTGCGTTTAATATGCCATGGTCATGGCTGGTCTACAAGCAGCATTTCAACAGACCAGTCAAAGAGTAGAGGAAAAGCCCCTGGTTTCTGCCAGAACTGCCACAGGCAGGAAATGCCCAACACTTCAGGACTAGTCCTTCGTTTCAGCTCTTGTGCCCTCACCTCCTTGGAGAGTCTAGTTTCAGAAGCACAGGCCTACCTGTTTGACTTTTCATGCTGTTCACCTTGCTGGCTGGCTGGAGGCCACTCAGAGAGCAAAGGAAAAATGCTGAGGAGAGAGAGGAGGTGGGAGAAATGCAGCAGATGGGATCAAAGGATGTTCTTTATACTGCAAAGTGTCTTTGCATGTAAGTATAAAAAGGATCCTTTGCCTTCTCATGTTATTTTGTATACAACACACTGAAGAAAAAAAGATGGTTTGGTGTTTTGTTTTTCCATAACTGTTGGCTCTGAAGATTCAGCCAGTGATCTGAGTCTTTCCTTCCTACCTGTCCTTTGTAGCAAAACTTTTTCATCTTCTGTTATGATTTTAATGAGCTCTGAAGTGAAGCTCATTCACATGCCACCCCTCTGCCCAACCTGCTGGTCATGGGACCACCAGCCCAGCTCTGTGGGGAAGGGCCAGGTTGGGCTCTTCAGGCAACATTCAAGCACCCCTTTGCTTTGCTTCCAAGTTCTAGCAGTGATAAGCTTGCTGCGGGATGGAAACTGCTGCTGGGAACTGCCACTTTCTAATGGACATGAGTGTTTATGATCTCCAGTAAATCTGCACAAGCGTCCCTGATGCCAGTGTAATAGCCCATGGTGAGGGCAATGCCACAGGGCAGAGAGCGCCCTGCTCGCTGGCTACCTCCTGTGCTCCCAAAACAAATGCTTTGGCAACCCTGGCCGTTTGCTGGGGAATCTTGTGATTTGGTGTGTTGTTTAAAGGCTCATTCCTGGAATCAAATGATTAACTGAGACTCTTGGCTTTTACTTAAAAACATTCCTTTTCTAGCCTGAGAGAGAAAATGGAAGTGACTGCAGCCACATCTGTAAAGGCTCCAAAATTAGTAGATCACCACTGTTATTCGGTGGTTCTTGTTGTTGTTAATCTGATGGTCTCTTTGTCAGTCTTGTGGTATTTGGCGTCCCATCTCCTGGGTTTGAAACATGTGAGATTGGCAGCACTTGTCCATTCAAATCTCAAGTCCCTGCTGAGTGAGCCCTGGGAGGACAGCAGCTTTTCAGGCGAGCCTGGGAGAAAGGGCTGTTCTGGGAGCTTCCAACAAAGCTACCAGACGGAGTGATTAGGAAACTCTTGCATAAGGGAGTAACAGCAGGGAATCTGTTCCCTTTTTCTGGGAATAGCTTTGCTCAGGTCAGGGAAGAAGAGACAAAAAGCTAACTAAAACAACACCGGGGCTTGGAGAAACTTGATTAATAGTTTTATTCCTCTATCCTTTTCCTCACAGTGCCATGTCATGGCAAGAAGCAGGTGAATCAGGTAGGGAAGACGTTTCTCTGAATGGCTGTAGCCTGGGGTGCCCAGCTGCTGTACACAGTGCTTCTGGGTAAGGCATTTCTTCCCATCTGGAAGAAATCAGAACACAAAATACTTGTGTTAAAAATAAAATCATAAAAATAGCAATACAAAGAAAGAGGAAGCTTCGTCTTTTGTACAAGTACAGCCCATGTCCCAGCCACTTGTGTTTTTCAGAGTGTGGCATTTGCAGGAGCACTGGGCTCTGTTCAACAGCTGGCAGGGTCACCCCAGGAGGGGCTTCATCCCAATGACAAGTTAATTAACTCCACAAACTTGTAGTTCCTCTGGAGGGAGGAAACCACCTCTCCCCAGCTTGGTGTTCCAGGTCTTTTGAAATGCCACTGAATTCTGCACCATTCCTCCTCAGCATAAAGGAGCAAAGAATCAGGGGCCCCATCCCTATCACCCCTGTAAAAAGACCGTAGAATCACAAAAAGGTTTGGGTTGGAAGGAACCTTAACAATCATCCAGTTTCAGTCCCCCTCTGCCCTGGGCAGGGACACCTTCCACTAGACCAGGTTGCTCAAAGCCCCATCCAACCTGGTCTTGGACACTTCCAGGAATGGGGCATCCACAATGTCTCCAGGCATTCTGTTCCAGTGCCTCACCACTCTCTGAGTAAAGAATTTCTTCCTTATATCCAATCTAAGCCTACCCTCTGTCCGTTAAAAGCCATTCGCCATGTCCTATCACCATATATCTTTGTAAAAAGTCCCTCACCAGCTGTCTTGTAGCCCTCTTCAGGTACTGAAAGGTGCTAGGTCAGCCCAGAACCTTCTCTTCCCTAGCCTTAATAAACCCAACTCTCTCAGCCTTTCTTCACAGGAGATATTACAGTAGCTCTGAAAATGCACAACCCATCAGCAGAGCCAAATATAGGGCTAAATGTGTTTTTGCCTGCTGAGCACTGATTGTGAGAATTTGATTGTCCCTGTGGAGCTAAAGCCAGGTGGACTCCCCATAGCATCTCCTGTACCAGGAGCTGACCAGCTTGGGGACTGAATTTAGGTGCTTAAGTTAGGACAACATAATTCTTAAGGCAAATATATTCTCTGCAAGTGTCTCCCACTTAGAGCCAGCTTGTGGAACAGGCTGCCTCCCAGGACAGGGGGGAGCTTCTTAATTTAGGTATCTATGTTTATATTAATTTGGAACAAGCACTTTGGTTGTGGAGTCACTCTCAGTGTTAATAATGATTTGGCAAGAGTTAATTTTTAAGTCCTTAAGGAAAAAAAATTAATCTTTTGCATCCATTACTAAATGGAAATAGCATACATATAAAAATAATGCAGAAAAGTCAGAAATAAATGATTTTTTTCTTCAGTTCCAGTCTAAGGGAGCGGAACATCATTATGATGATGATATTTCAACAGGAACAGTATATTAAACAGCTGTTCCTAAACATAGACTTTTAAAATATGTATGCATATGATTTGTCTTCAAGGGTTTTAAAAGAGCTGGCTGAGAGGTTCTCCAAATTCTTAATGTTACTTTTTATTTAGTCTTGAAACTCCAGATCGCCAATGCCATGACAAAAATTAAAAGATTAAGTAGGTTAATGCAGCCCTAGTGGCCTAATGAAGAACTCAGAGAAACTACTTGGGGAGCAAATACAGCCTGAATAATAAAGAACATAGGAAGGGGATATAATTACTATCAAACAATATGGACTGATATGAAAGAATCTTTTCAAATTTGTGTGGTATTTCTTTCAATGAGATGACAACTTGAAGGTAATAGTTGTTCAGATGATGTCCTATAAAGCATCTGACTTCATACTGCCAATTTTTGTTAAGAAACCAGAGTGACACAAAATTAACACAGCTCAAAAGGTAATCGCTGACAGATCTCCAGATATCACTCTGAGCACGGTGTGTGATTGGAACCTAATGCACAAACACTGTCCAAATGATGCCGAACAAGAAAAATAGAGCTTACTTTACATCTATATTGGAGATGTGCAAAAGCTGTCACTGTGACTAGCACTGATGCACAGCTCTGAAATCAAACGTCAAAAAGAGCTTTGAAGGACCAAGGGGCTGGAAAACACGACACTGACTGAGACTAAAGTTTTCAGAGAATGCTGCAGGCATGACACAGTCTTGAAGCACCTGTGTGGGAGGAAGGAACTGATGATGAACCACCTGATAAAATTCATCACACAGACCAATATATTCAATGAAAAAGTCGAAGTTAGTCAAATTCAGTCTGGTTTTGTTGTATGTATGAAGGATCAAACCAAGGCAGTGTCCTATGTCCAACAATTGTTACTAGTTGCTATCCGTGAAATAGAAAATCTACAGAATTGTATGTTCCTTCCTCTGGCAGAGGCTCAGGGAATTCCCGAAATGCAATGGTATCTTGCTAGCCAGCCCATTCAACTGGTTTTCTCACGCATTGGGAGCCACACAAAGTGATATGAGAATTTAGCTTGTACTGTGCCATGTGGCAAACATTTCCTCAGCTGACCCATACGCTGTGTGAAGAAACATCTCCTTTCGTTAGCCCTGAACCTGACTTCTCCAAGCTGTGCTTCCCGCAGGGCTTGTACTGGAAGCAACAGTAGCAAAGGGAATTAAGCTATGGAGCAGCTGATTGTGTGCACTTCTCCACAGTGCCACCTACAGCATCCATGTCTGGAAAATGGTTGTCTTCAACCAGCCTCTCAGGGATTAATTCAGTCTTGCACTGCATAAGCAATCAGCCTACAATGGCATAATTGACTTACCATGGCCTCAAAATAGAGATTATGTAGCTGCAAAGGTGCTGCAGAAGTGAGCTTGTGTCCAGGTTTGGAGGCTGAAGGCCTTTTTTTTTATGATTCATTGGCAGGTGTCAGGTACAGGAAAATCCTCCAGTGGGCAGAATTAGCCACGAGTGGTAGATTTGTGCCAATTCATAACTCATAGGTTTCTGATGCACAGAAGGTGAATTTCATGTGCTGCAAATGCCTGCATATCATGTATGGTTCCCTTGTGGTCAGATCAGCTTCTGCAGGGACAAATGGCCATAGTCCATTTGGAAAGAGAGTTTAGAAGGGCATCTGAGTGGGACTCCCCAGGTACAGCACTGAGTCAAGTTCTTGTACCTGCTCTGCTGTTACGTGGGAGGACAAGCAGGTCACAGACTGGGCTGAACTGCTCTCCCAGCACATGGCTGCAGATATGTGAGCTGCAATCTCAGCTCCCACTGTCATCTGGGACAGGCATTCCCAGAAGGGATGGATACTGCTGCTGTAGTTGAAAAAGGAGCCTGATGATGGTGCCTCTTGCTCCCCATTGTCTTTAGAGGGAGTCAGGATGAGCCATGCCCAGCAAGGAAGTTCTCGATCTCTGATCACTAAAACAGGCTTTGTTCTGTCTAAGGTGTCTGGCACTTCTGTAAAAAAAGGCAGAGAAGTCTTCTCTCCTGCCCAGTGATTCAGTCTGTCCTTCTCAGCTTTAATATTTCTCTTACAATGAGCACCAGTTTTGGCTTATCTGCTGTCCTCTGAAGGGATGGAAAGATCACCAAGGGCTTCATATAGGCCAAACCACCCTTTGGATGATAGGTATCTTGAAGGCCTTGAGCAAGTTCTGGTAAGTCCTCTTAAGAGCACAGTATCTTCTTCAAGAAATTCTGCTAATAAAAAATAGGATTTTTGACCTGTTGGTATATGAATGACACCACTTATTGATACACTCATGCTTGTTGTAACTTTTGCCTTTTCTTTCCAGGTGGTTCAGCAGCTGTGAGCATGAGTTCCAACAACATGTCCTTATCCAACCCAATTTCAACTCATAGCATCATGCCCCAGAGCTCCAGTCTCATGTCCACCGCCGCTGGAACCCGAATGCCTTCTGTCCCTGCTGCTCGGAGTGTGGGCTGCTACGGGAACCTTCCCTGCAACCAACCAAGTGCATACAACGTGACTTCAGGAATGAATCAAATGCAGCCACACAGAAACCAAAATCAGGTTCTGCCCAGTCAGAATAACCCCATGGTGTCCCGACAGCAAACCATGACACAGGGAAACAGTGTGACAGCCTTTGGGACGGGGTCAGTGGTCAACACTCAGCAAATAAGGCCAAGCTTGAACCATGGAGCAACAGGTATCCCTGCTCAGCGGCCGGCCAACGTGATGATCACAGCTACTGCCACTGCCCAGAACTGGGCCCCACAAGAAGCTGCAGTGAAGCAGCAGGATGCACTGAAGCCTGCAGGGGTCCGTTTCCCCACTGGCACTCCATATCCTAACCAGTCTTTGCAACGCAATGTAGGCAACCAGCATTTTCCTCAGCGGGCACTGGTACCTCCTAACCAGTTAACAGCGGGAGTCCAAATGAGGCCCCCTCCAAACCCAATGCACCAGACTCTAAATGGACAATCTGCTGGCTCACTACGAGGGCTCAGCATAAGACCTAACCAGCTGAGAGGACAGACTATGCCTACCTTGAATCAGCCAGGAACAAGTATGACACCGCCGTCATCTCTGCCATCAACTGGTTTCACATCTACCAACCAAAACTCTAGGGGTTACCAAGGAGGTGATCATGGTAATGACCTAGCGTTTGACTTTCTGAACCAGCAAGGTGACAGTATAGGACCTGCGCTCAACAGTGACTCGGACTTTATAGATTCTTTACTGAAAACAGAACCTGGTAACGATGACTGGATGAAAGACATCAACCTCGACGAAATTCTAGGGAACCACTCGTAAGTGACAGTACTAAGAGGGAACCAGATGAAGAGACAGCAAGGACATTAGCTTTCTCTAGATGCCAACAACCTGCTTTATTAATTTACACTCCAGTAACTGGGCTGTTCTTTAAAATACCACATAGGGTAACTGCCCTCTTTGAAGAGTTGCTCTAGGAACAAAATTGAGGTTACCCCAGATGAAGTGATAGCGTAAGTGATATTCCTGCCTGTCACAAAGGAGTGAGAATGCATGAAGGGTCTGTTCCCCACACCAGTGCCCAGCGCATTGCAAACTCATCAGTTCTTCTCACAGGGACTGTGGGGAAAAATGTGTTTAGCTTCCCACACATGGAAGCACCAGACAGTGGTATGGGTTGTGGAACAACATTTCTCTGAGTGCAAGTAAGAGCCCCAGTGGTCCAGAGCTCTTCAGTCATCATGTTCGCAGCCCTTACCTTCCCTGGGACTGCAGCCCTGACAGCATCAAGCCCTGTCTCTCATGGCATTACAAAAACTGTTTACTTCTGCTCCATACAAACTCACATTTGCTTATTCAATTATTTTGTTATAAACCCTCTATCTTTTCTAGCACACAACAGGGTAAGTGGTCTTATCCAAGAGAAGAAGGAAGCAGATCATCCAGCATGTTACTCAGTATGCTCTAGCATTTGCATTTTCCCTTTCATCAGTGCTTGCAGTGAGTATCAGAGGACGATACTGTCCTGCCAGTAACACAGTCGTTTTGGGCATTGAGGGAAATACGAGATGAACTATTACCAAAGCTCAGGATCCTCCCTTTGCCACCCTGCCCTACCCCAGGGACTACAGTGACTTAATGGAGAACTTGAGTGAGAAGGGTGCTCACGATTTGACCCTCACCAACTACTTTCCCAGTCCAGCTTAGAGGAGGGCAAATGCTCAGCTAAGCCACTGTCCTCATTTTCATCTTAAACCTTGGTGAGTGTCAGTTAGTTCAGCCCGGTCCTTTTCTATCAAACAGGTTCACCCCAGAAGAAATGCCATCGTTTTTGTCTGGGGAGAGGCTGCCATTTTGACTGCACAGCATTTTGGCTCCATGCTTTTTTCCTTTGGTATATGAGGGGAGTTGAAAGAGTTCCAGTGATGGCCAAGGTCCCCACAGCCTCCACTGGGTGGAGTATGAGAGGCTCTGCCCCTGAAACTAGCATGCATTTCAATTATAGCTCACAGTAGGAGACTCCACTCAGCCACGTCTGTGCTTGTAGATGAAACAGTTTGGGGAAATATTTCTGGACACTGGACTCAATCATCTGTTCTGGGTTTGGTGATGGCCCAGCTAACAGTGCCCTGAGCAATTTCGGTGCATCACTAGGAAGATATCCTGGGGCAAAGACTATTCCCACAGATAGTTTGGAGCCACCTTGCCTTGAAGGCTAACAGAGCAGAGCAATAAGGATACAGGTAGTTCCACACCTACCAAGGAACAGTCTCAACTGTGTTAAATTTTTTGCTATAGACTTGGTCAGTAAGGACATCAGAAGGATATGCTATGTCACTATAAAGCAGCTCTACAGTGATTCAGACAGGATTCATGGATGGGAACAGATCTTGCAATTCAAATGAAAATGCTGTTCTTTAAAATGATGTGGTGTGACGTGTTTCACAGCCTCCTCTGAATTAGCTAAAACTAGATGTGGCAAAGGAATACAATGCCTATGTTCGCGTGCCTTGGTGCCAAGAGGCATTGCTCTGCCCGTGCAAGTGCTTTATTCATCCTTGTTAGTGGCAGCGGGATGAGTAGACTATCTGACAATAGCCTCTGCACTTATCTGACCTATTTCTTGAGAGAGGTTTTAATAAGGCTTTTCCAGTCAGCTCACCCTGTCATTTCAAATGGGCACAATTTTTCAAGATGTTTCAAGAAGCACTGTCACACAAATGAGCACTAGCACCTCCAGGAAAGGTGTAATGTGGGCATTTAGTTAGACATGCCAGTTGAGGCTGTTCATTCCCAGAAATGTTTGTCATAAGAGGGACAAGAAAGCCTGCTGAAGAATCCCTTCTGCCACTCCAGCTAGTGATCATTGCACACCCCTGCACTGTGTAACATGGTAGCTCAGCTGCCCAGAAAGCTCCCCCTTCTCCCCAGTTTTGGCTGGGGTGCATGTGGTCCCTTTGATACGTCAGTACAAGTTTTTCCAAGTCTTTGAAGAACTTTTCAGCTCAGATCACTGGGGTCCCACCTAAGTTTGGAGAGATGCAAATGCAATCTAACAAATGTGTCTCCTGTAGGTCATGCAAAACTAGACTGAAATAGTAGCTACATGAGCTTGAAGCAGAAGGAAGATTGGCTCATCTGCCTCACACACAGGCACACACCCCGTTTACGAGCAGGTCAACAGTGACTGCCAACACCCTGGTAAGGAACAAGATGACTCTGCAATGGACGCCACTAAGGCTGAGGCTGAGTTAGTATCACCATGAACAATGGTCACCGAAGTCTGGTAACTTCAAATACCCTCACACACCATTGAAAAAGCCACCACTGCTTTCTATATTAAGAGCAGACTGTTTTCCAGATCCTCAAATGATGTAAAAAAATTGTTCAGCTTAGGAGCTGATCCCATGGAGTCAGGAGTTGGACTCAGTGATTCTCGTGGGTCCCTTCCAACTCAGGATATTCTGTCTACTCTGTGATATCATATGGTGGTGGGTTCAATGCTGAGTGTTTTCTTGTTGGCCTCAGCCTAGAGTGGAAAAGACACTGGGCTGTGAGTGCCATACCTGGGAGCAAAATTTTATCCTGTCTTAAGTAAATTAAAAAATGGTAGAGGCCATTTCCAGTCCTGTAAATATAAGCCTGATGTATTTGAAATGCAAGCTTGTAAAGACTCTTGCAACCAAAACTTGAATCCAGTACCATTTCTTCAGAACACTTGTATCTGAATGGAGCTAGTGTCTTTTTTCTCTTTTTTTGCAATGGCTAAGTGCACTACCCTTATAGACTATTTTTCATCATTGACCGGGCACTCTTCACAGTATTGGGTTGTAAATATAAAGAATTATTTGTTTTGTAAACTTTTGTAAAAACAACAACAAAAAGTAATAATATTTTGGTAGGAATAATAAAAATCATATTATTTGGGTTATATTTATACATATGTGAAATAAATATACTATCAAAAAGTTGTATTTTATACAAAAAGTCAACGGTTACCTTTTGTATTCTATATACAAAGTTTTGTATGATACAATTGTTTATTTTTATCTGCAGACTTCAACTTTGGGTTTTGGGGGAGGGCAGAATGGGATCATGGTTGAATAGCTGGGTCTGACCCCAAGCTCACTGAAATCGATGGAGTCTTTCCATTGCCTTCACAGGGCTTTGAATCAAGCCTTTAAATTACCTTCAGATATGTTTAACATCTGAAGCTCTCTGGAAACCTCAATATGAAAACATTCCAGGTTTCAAATTTTTTCCCTGAAAAAGGCTTTTATTATTATTATTATTATTATTATTATTGTTATTGTTATTATTGTTATTGCAGCTGTTGGGATGCAGGTGGGACCTATGTAACTGTCATGTCCTTGTTGCATGTATGTCTGCTTTATATTTTCCCCATATTATAAACCAGTGTTTCTCTATACAGACTGAAAAGATGCTGTACAGAAATGTTTGTGTTTATGCATTTTTACATGTGGCTGTATATACCTCCTAGTACTATGCAGTGACACTTATTTGACTCCATTTATTTTTCACCTAAACATGAATAGTATGTTTTTCAGTAGCTATCAAACTCTGCCAATAAATCAATCAAAATTATCCCAAGTGTCTCTTTTCTTAATGTGAATTTTATACTGAATGTCTGTTTAGTCAACTGCTGGTTTATCTGAGTAAATTAAAATTATGGTGATATTTTAGGAGGGGGGTGAGAAAAATGTACATGTGGTAGCTTCTAGGAGCTCAGCCTGCCTCTTTGCAAGAGAGCTGTGATGTTTTCCTAGTGACAGAAGACATAGTTTCATTACCAGCAAGGGTTAACAAGTAACGGTTAACAAAAAGTGGTATTTTAGCTCCTGATGAATGGATTGATAGTCTTGCAGCACAGCAATTTGCTCTGGGATCCTGCAGAAGTTAAAGCCTGAGAACTGTGAACCCCCAAGAGCTAGGCACCCCAAGAGGGCTGGCCAGGTCCCCAAGCCCATGCCATGCCCTGCCCTGGATCATGCCCTGAAGATATCTGCCCCTCTCCCCTCACTAGCAGAGACCCCTAATGAGATGCCAGATGCCCTTCTCCCCCTTTCCTCCTTACCTGAACGCATTACACCTCATTCTAGCCTAAAGAGATTTCACTATATACCAGATCACATCGGGTCCAGACTGTTTCACACAAATATTCATCCCTACCAGGCTATTTTTAGCAGGTCAGCACCGAGGAAGTGATGTCCTATTCCTCGAGAGGCTTTCTGGGCTCCATCTCCAAGTGGGCAGCTCTTCCTACCCTACAAACTGAGCAGAAGGGATGGTGGAAGGGGATGTTTCAGAGGGACAAATGTCAGCACATCAATGCCTGTGCTCAAAGGCTGCCTTGTGCTATTTTCAGATGTAGAAAAAAAAAAAGGGCTCCCCACAACTTAACTGCTTCACTGCTGGTTATGATGCTCAGGGACTGCCATTCAGTGCATCCACCCTTTCAGTCCCCTTCTGCTCACCTTCCCCCAAGAGGTAAGTGAGGAGGCACCCTTGGCTGCCCCTCACAGCACCAGCTCAGCTGGCTGCTGCCCTCATGGGGTTTTTTGCTAGTGTTGCTCGGTCCCTCCATTGTATCTCCCACCCACAAACAGCTCCTCTGTCCTTCCCTGGCATCTGGCGCTTCCACTGGAGGGATGGGGAAGGATGCTGGCAGGTGCCCTGCGTCCCACCACACCCGCCGTGCCCACGTTCCCAATCCTGGATGGACACACTGAAGTGAGGAGGTGCCCAGGAGGTGCATGGCTCTCTCCTCGCTTCAGCATCTCCAGCGCAGGCGGCAGACAGTGCTTCTCTCGCACTCAAGGGGGGAAAATAAGGTACAGTCCCACTCATCTGAAGGTAAACCTGAAGCAGGTCAAGAAACTCAAGCCCTAAAGGTGCTTCTTTGTCTATCCTTGCTGTAAAGGCAGAAGTCAGGGCAGGTGGGATGTGGAACCCTCAGGCAGGGCTGCTGCCCACCTGAAGAATGCACATCTGTATGAGTGAGCTGAAAAACAGCCCGGGCCCCCTCCCCATCCCTGAAGTGTGGTTGCCTCTGCCACCAGGCTGTGAGGGTCCCTCGTAGTGCTTAAGTGCAATATCTGCCCTCCTACAGGTCGCACCATAAAGAGGCATTCCCACTGTGGATGCAGGACAAGAGAGATAGGATGGTATAATAATATGGACACACCCAGTACCACGTGGTTTCCATGAAAGAAAATGTCCCCAGGACCGTATCCTCTGCCCAGGGAGATGTAGCCAGCGAGACCACATGGAAGGGGTGTGAGACAGGGGTGGTAGTGAATATTTTGCCTGTCTGGCCAGATGCAGCACAGCAGGAATTGCGCCAGACCCAGATGAGGGCTGACCTTTCCCATTGCATCCGAATCACTTGGTGGGAGCCACTACCAGCACGGACGGGCAGACCAGCCGAGAGTGCTGCTCCCTCCTACGGCAGCATGGAGGTCTGACAGCTGCAAGAACGAGGGATGGCAGAGAGACGAGTCCTCCTGCCAGAATAAAAGTTTAGACCACAGGAAAACCTTACTTCATCCTTATTTTTAAATTGGGCATTCTGGGTCATGCAGACCAGTTTGACAGACCCTCTGTACTAGGATTCCAAATCATAGCCCAAGTATCCTTTTTAACAAAATACAAAATTTATTTAATTGTTTTCTTGTTCGCAAAATTGTTACAAGCTAGCTCAACCAGAAGTTACTGTCGTAATGGAGGAATTGCAGGGTGAAATCCTCATCCATATGCTCCAGAACAGGTCATGCAAAATGAAAAAAGTAGCCTGATTAGGACTTAGAAATATAAGCTTTAAAAAACCAACCAACCAACCAACCAACCAACCAAAAAAATCCCAAAACCACACACACACACACACACACACACACACACACACAGAGAGAGAATATGAAGAAGAAAAAAGAAACCCAACCCAAAGTAGCAATTGCCAATCTGGCATTTTCATTACAAGGAACTACTTTAAAAGAGCCAGAGCTTTAATTATTGCTTTGCCTGTAATAACTCAGCCTCCTGTGGGCTGAAGAGTAATTACCCAGGAAGTGATGGCCTTTTTGAGTGGACATGAAGATCTTTGTGTTGCTGGTGTGCTGTGTGCCTGTGTACCAAGGCTGGATGGGCTGCTCCATCACCCTTGGGATGTGCAATGGCAGAGCCAGCCTGTGCCTCCTGAAGCAGCACGGATAATGCCCTGCTTGGCTTTGCTGGCATATGCCTGGTGAGCTGCTCACTCGCTCCAGACATGTTGTACATTCCTGTGCACAGCTTCAGACAACAAAGATGCTCTATCTAAATTTTTTGGAAGGCTGCCTGTCATGTTTTCACTCTGGCTGACTGGTATGCCTTGTTTGAGAGGACACAGTTGCTCTCTTTTATCCTTCGTGCCCAGGAACATCAGGAAAACACTGTGGTGCTGTTAAGCGTTTGGGTGAAATGCTGAGTGTAGGTGCATCCATGCAACTCATGTTGAAGTTAACAGATCTGAAGGCAAAACCTATCCCTCAATATCAATTTGACATGAAAGGAAAGGTTCCTGGACACTGTGAAGGTCAATAAACAGGATGTAAGGGCAGAGTTTGCCCTTGATACCATTATGTTGGAGGGACAGGGTGAAAATAAAAACAGGGAATGTATTCAAACTGCCATTTGTGCTGACCAGGTCTCTAAGTACAACAGGGAAGTTTGAATCTAGAGGTCTACAATTTTTTTTTTTTTAATTAAGTTAGTTCCTGAAGAACTCCAGGGTACCAGCCTCTGAGAAATATTCTTAGAAATTATTGTGCTATTGTTTGAGGATCTGATCTGGAAAGTTCCCTCTTGTAGATGTATCCTACAGGGTTAATTCCATAAGCTGATTTCATGAACAAGTGGGCACATATGACAGTCAAGTTAATATATAATTCATATATCAATGAAATTTCCATCACTGAAAGACATCTAACTTTCTCAAGGAAAAGCATATGTGGGGACTCTGCAATTTGGCTGCACCTCTTCAAATTTGTTTTACAAGGAATTTGGTGAACTTTCTGAAATTGCAGCTTTTAAAAAGAGAAACGTGTCAGAATGCACACGCCATATTATTTGATTCCACAAACTTCAGTGTCTTTAAAGTAAATACCGAAGAATGTCTAAAATATATATGTGTTGGGCAAAATAACCCTTTGCAAATCTGCACAACTTTACCAGTGATGGTTTATTCCTTTTTGAGTTCCTTCCTCTTTTAAGAATTGTCCTTTTATTCCATGTTACTTTTTCTTTCAGTTAAGACTTCTAATTGGCATAATGTTATTCATAGTACCTTTGTGATTAAGTTAACTGTACAACAAATCAAAATCAGTGAAAAGAAACCCGTTGTACTCTCTCATATAATTTCCTTAGTGTGAACATGTTAGCCTTGGTCTGTTAGATAACCAGGCTGACAGGATGTCTACAGCAGAGACAGGAACTCCATGTGTGTTCCCAAAGGCTGATCAAAGCTGCAGGGCTATGTGGTATCCCCATTCACACGTGAGCAGTGAGTTAACTGCATTAGTACAGCTAAAATCAGGATTTCATGCATAACACTCCCCTAAAGCCAACTTTTCCCTCCATTTAAGTAACAAATGCACTAATCAAAAGAGTTTCCCTATAGTTACATGGCATCTTTATGTTATTATATGCCACACTGGTCTTGATTAATTCTGTGGATCTTGTAGAGTAAAGCCATCTCATGATAATCTTATTCATTAACTTTCCCTCCAACCCCCAAGACTTAATCTAGTGTGTTTGACAATATAAACTGCTAGCTTCTGACATACAAATACCAACAGACCATCTGTTTATACTGGAGGAGTTTAAAACCTTCTCAAAGAAAATGTCTGGAGTGCTTTAGAGGGTTACAAAGAGGAGCATTCAACAGCTGACAAGATAGTGCCGTTTAAAGAAGTAAATAATTTAAAAAATGGAATTAAAAAAACCCACCCTGAAGAACACTTCATTAGTTTCTCAACATTGAATATAGTCTTTTTGTAAGTGACTCAAGTGCACAAAACCTCACAAAACTTCAGAAATATTCTTTTCTTACATCTGTGTTTTTAACCCTCAGTAGTGGCCTATTTTGGCTTTCCCTTTGGGTTTTCTTTTTAAAAAAAATTTAAAATTGAGTCCTTTTTATACACTTAACTGTGCCTCCAAAGCCTCCTGCTATTAGATCGGTTTTAGCTTTCAGCAAGTGAGAGTGTGCAATAAAGCAAAATCTCCCAGTGGCCACCAACGCTGCGACACAGCATAGCTGTGCACTTGGATGACAGATTAGCTCCAGAAATGCTACTTTTTATTAAACTATCTTTCATCAGAGAATCCTTTCACCAGGCTTTTACAGCTTTTGATAAAAGGCAAGATTTTCAACAAGGAGCCCAAGCCCTGGCTCCAATGCCCACTCTGATCAAAATGATGATGTCTGGCCCACGGATTTTAGCCCCACCACTTCTAGCAGCACCCTGGTAATATGATGCAGCCCAGGTAGAAATAAGCAATGCAAACGAACAGAAGTCTAGATAATATATAGAAAAGAATTAAGGTCGTTTAGCCTGATAGAGAGGAGATCTGAGAGAGGATAGGATAGCCTAGACAGAGTCTTTGAATGGATAAACCATTGTTTCCAGGGGTAAAGATTAGGTATTTTCCATACTGATCTGTACAGGCCAAGAAATCACATGTTCAGTTTAAATGTCAGATGGAAGCTTTTAACAGGAAGGATAATATGAAGATGAGGAGGGTAGGGGGTCTGAAGCTCCTCAGGACGTGCTTGGACAGCTGTCAGAAATTATGGTGGTATGGTTAGCTGTCTTCAGCCAGCGGAATGAACTAAATACCTTCATGGGTCCCCACAGAAAGGCAGAAAAACTACTGAAAACAAATGAAAAGTTTTTGTGTTGAGGAAGAAAAGGAAAAAAATAGTTTTGTGGTGTGGGGGAGCCCAGCTGGTTCTGGGCTCTCTGTAAACTGAGATACCGAAGATGGAACTTCTTACACCTGGCAGAGGGTCAACCATGGACAGTAGGACTGTGACACAGAGTGGGTTTCCTGTTAGGAATGTTAACCTATTGTGTTAAGACATGTGGTTCTGTGTCCAATCATAAATTGTTATGTTAGTGGTAAACCAATGCTGTGTATACATGTGTTACCCAGAACTGTATAAAGGTAGATACACTGTTGCAATAAGGTAAGCTGGTATCCTGAAACCCTGTCGCTTTCCCGCCTTGACAGCAACATTGTGGGGCTTAAATCAATGAATACTCATGAAATTATACGAACATCAACATCTCACAGCCCACTCCCCCATTCTGTAATGCAACTACTCAAATTCCATTCTGCTCCCATACCATAAAAACATGACAGGATGCTTAAGAGATATGGGTTTGTCCCAACGGCCGTGTCTGCCCCTTCAGATGCTTTCCTGGGGAGTGAAGTTAAGGAAATCTATTTGAGCCCCCTTTCCTGAAGAAAAAGATTTTGATTCTGTGCTTACATTTTTGTGTTGAAGTTACCAAGGCACACTGGCTAATCACTGGAATGATCAGAAAGTCCAAGTGATATCCGAATCCAGCCCAGAGCATGTCTAAGTTGATGTCTTTGTTCACTTCACAAAACTAAACAGGAGTAGCTTGTGAGAGGATTAGATATCTGCAATTCAATCTAGATGATTGCTTTATAATGGAAACCCACCCCTCTCTATACCACCCAGAAAGCCATCACAGGATGAAGTACTGTGGGCTCCTGTTCCACCCTGGTTGAAGCTTCAAGGGGCTTTCAAGACAGAGGTAAAAGAAGACATACAGCTGCTACAGGAGACAGGCTTAACAGTGTGTGAATGCCATGTGCTTGTAAAGATATTTAAAGGATTAGTGGAGAATTAAATGTTTGTCTTTGTTGTTCAGCACAGCTTCAAAGCTGGAAGACGACAGATATTAAAGAAGATATTTCCCTTCTTTTAAATACCGGAAGGAGACTCCTAAAACAATAGCTGGAAAATGCAGGCATGACCTAACAGATTTATACACAATGATGCTGAACGATTCTTATCAGATGGGTGAAGAGCCTGCTATTCTGCAGTATAAAATGGTGATATAAAGTTCACAATTTAAAATACCAATGAACAATCCCTAGCGCAGACAAAAACGCCAGCTCAGGATTGCTCTCTGGGAAACACAAGGCAAGCATCCTGGCTGGTGGTTTCAATTCATCCTTCTGTGTTGGGCTGTGGGTTACCTGGCCAAAAGCAGTGATGTTTCCCATGGCCCCTCCTCAGAGCAGTTCTCTTGGGCACCCAAGGGTGGTTACCAGTTCACTTGCTGCTGTTAAATCTGCCTTGTACCGAGAATCAGAGCTCTTGAGTTCCAGGAAATTTTCTCTATAACCTTTTAGGAAAAAGCAAATCTGTCAGAGAGATGCTCTTGCAGAGATTCTTAGGCCAGCAGGTGCTTTCTGGGGGAAGGCTTTAGTTAAGGATTCAAGTAAATTCAGTGCCTTAGGTGGCAAGAGGGATGGGAGAGTCTTTCTCAGAGGTGTTATGACAGTAAATTAGATTTTTACTGAAGTGAGAAACTTGCAGCTCCAGGAATAGGGCTAAAGGGGTCTAAAGATACCTTGGTATGTTCCTGATCCCAAGTTATTCTGCGTAGCTTAGATAAATCTGGGGACATTGGCTAAGTTGTGGCCCACACCCTGCAGTAACTGCCTTTCAGTCACAAGAGCTCTGCCCAGGGCAGCCACTCTGTTCTGCACTGTGGCTGTGCTCTGGCTCGGGGCCCTTCTGTCTCCAGCATCATCCTCTCAAAAATACCAAGTCCAGTGGTTCTGAAAGTAGTTTTAGAAGGCAGACCGATGGCTGTTTTCTGCATGAGGGAACATCTCTTCCAGCTGCATTTGGGAGCTGTATGGATTATTCTTCTTCACTACTCTTTTTTTATTTTAATCATTATAGAAAGGGCAGAGGAAAGGCAAAAACCTCACTCATTATATATTTCTCCCCTCCTGCTCCAGCCTACTTCTCTGAAAGATGTCATCACTGAAAGAGTTAATTTGGACTAGTGGCAATTGATATCATCCTTAGAGAATAAATGAAAATTCTTTGTAACAGTAAACACTCTTTCTAAGCAAACACAGCCTGACTTCCTAGGCTGCCCATCACCTAACACAGCCTCATTACTTATGACTTCACAGGCCCCACAGTGAAGAAAATAGCTTTATTCATCTTTACTGTTGCCATAGTATAAATTTGAAATGCATTCGGTTTTGTCTTAGGTTTAATGAGAGTGAGAATATGCTCTACACAATATTATCCAAGTATTTTTACAATGTGCACTGAGCTAACATATATTCAGATTATTGAGCAATATATTCAAAAAGCGAAAGGCTTTAAATTTTGTCCATGAAGAATGTTGTAGCAGAACAAGGACATTCCTTGCCTTGCCTTGCCTTGCCTTCTTTTCCTTTCTAAAAGAATCTCTTACTGGGGATGTTGGTCCATCCTACAGTTGAGTTACATAAGTCTTGCCTTTACAATGGATTCTTGTAATTCATCTCCAGGAAGGATCAGACATCAATTTTTTTGAAGCAGGTATGCATGCTCTGCAGAGGGAATGCCCTTGGGATAAAGAAGTATCTTTGCCTTGGAAATTCCACTCTGCTTTGGTTGAGAAGTTGAATCTTAAACCTCTGTTCTTTCACTTCTCAGTTTCCTTAGGCTGGAAAGCATGTTGGCAATACTCCAGCATGACTGAAGCATTGAGGGAGCTGTGAGGCACATGCTGATGGTTCAAGCTAGAGCTCATTCTGAATTCCTGCTGACTTCGGGCACTGCCAATGCCGCAAAGCACCTCTGCTCTCTGCAGTTGTTTCTACAGCAGAGTTGGCCAAAGCAAACGTGTCCCAGCCAAAGCATCAGCCTCCAAACTGGCTGTGCTCACAAACCACCTGAGCTTGTCTATCAGCACACTGGGGATGGGCTGAACCTGTTGGCAGAGCAGCAGCAGATATTGCCCAGAGACACTGATGAGCTGCCAGAGCAGCTGCAGATGGGAGATGGTGGAAGACTGTGCTTCACATCACCATCCTGTCACACCACTCTGGAACCCCCATGATGGACTGAGAAGTGTCATTCCTGGGCAGGCGAAAAAAAAGAAAAAAGAACAGTGCCTTAAATTCCTTTGTTCTCCCTCCACGGTAGTGCCAACATATCCAGCACTAAAACTCACTTCTCATCCTTCTCCTTCCTTGTCAGGGTCAAGAATTCCCAAGCTAAGAAACGAGGGCTAGCATCTTCCTTCATAAACTCATCACCAGCAATATATGACCCTTTCAATCTCCCAAACAAACTGCAGGGACATGCAGGGCAGGCTTTTCAGGGCAGGAAAGAGGATACTGTATTGTGCTCCTTCTCCTTACCTTTTGAGCCAAACACGAGACAATAATCCATTTCAAACATCCCAGACCCCAACCACACAGACATGCACAGAGGAATGAGGGTATCAGAGCCACCAAAGTCTCTGAGTTAAGTACTGCAGGCTCAGAGGTGATTGACTGTAGATGATTGTGAGGTAACTTACTACACATAAGATAATTAAAGCTTAATTTTGGCTTCACAAACTGCAGGAGTTTACATATCAGCACTCTGTCTTGCTATGCAGGGTAAATGCAATTGACACCTAAATGCTGAATATGACCAGAAATGGCAAAATTTGGTGTTGCTTGTGAAGTCTGAATTCAGCCATACTTATGTGCAGGCATTAAACTGATTTCTAATTACACAGTCTCTTCATGGTTTTTGTCCTGAACCTTCACTGCATCCAGCACTGAGATGGGATGTCCGAGCCAGATCGCATTAGATTGTACCAGGAAATTTAAGAACCAGGCAATTCCTAAATTTTTGTACACATGCCATTCCATCCTAAATATTTCTTTCATGGATTAATTTGATGAATACAACAGAGATTGTTGTATTCTACAATCAAACAAGTGGCTAGATGGACACAAGTCAGCTACTTCTTTCATGATCTAAAACCAGCTTCAGGAGGAGGGAAGTGGTGTTGATGCCTAGGAGAAGGGTAACAGTGATGGGTCCTTCCAGCTCATTCCAAAATTTAAGAGTCTGAGACCACTTGTAGGACATTTCACACTCCTGCAGTTGTGCACTTCCCTGACTAGTCACTCACTACCACCTTCTTGGTAGAAGCACATACTTCCCTTTTTAGCTGTCTGGTGCTCCTAGAAGCACTGCCCAGCATCCCCATTCTTGGTATGTAAAGGCCCTGGAGTCAATGAGAAACAACTCCCTGGGTAGGTTCACATTGCTAAATAAGATGGCATCAGGGAGATGCTGGACATGGAACCAAGTGGAGCAAATTGGCTTCTGCTCATACCAGAGCCAGTTCCTTCTGGAGCAGTCTTGTCACATCTCTGCAACATTTAGCCTGATTCTCCTCTGGTCTCATTACGGCACTAATTTTTCATTTTAATTTTGGAGGCTATTTCAAATCAGCATTTCTACCACAAAGGGAGAGCCACTAGGCAGGTATTTTCATGGCAGGAAAGGACAAGAGCACTAGGCTGTTTCAGAAGGCACAGCTTGCTGTCTCTGTGCTAGAGGCTGCATAGGGTGCAGGAGCCCAACCTGGTGCAGCCCCATCCCATACCACTCTCTGAGAGCCATTACTGGGGCCTACTCCATCTCGAAGATTGTTCACCCAGTGGTAAATCTTAGAAGGCAATGTGAGTGCCTTGAAGGCAGCAGACTGAAGCAGTCTTGCCACCCCAGGTGGTAAGCTAACAATAAAGTAGTATGATTAATCAAGGCACTAGCACTTAAATTTGCTCCTTGTCCCTCTTATTTGGCATTATTAACAACTCTGTGATTTGTCTTTTCCAAATTACAGTTCCACTGGAAATTGCAGTAAGATTCTTCCCTTGTATTCAGGGGCTTGATGTGCCTTCAGTAGTTTCCTGAACATTTTCCACAGCTTGTGCTTTGAAGACAGGAAACCTACACAGAGCAGATAATCAAACGCTCTCAAATACTTCATTTTTATTGCACTTACTGTTCAGCTTGCAGTTCTCCAGCCCTTTCATCACTAGAACTTAACACCCTGTTGCTTCTAAAAGAAAGTCAGACAACGGTATGAGCCTTCCATGTGGAAATTTGAGCCTTCAAGGTAAATAAAAGGGAAACCAAAAAGAATTAATTTCTACCGTGTTTTATATTCTAGAAGTGTCCTTCTAATTTTTAATATCATCTCCAGATCTTACCATTAACATTTTATTGTGTTTTATTGAAACACTATCACAATGTGCATCTTCCTTAACAGAAAAGGAAGCATAAATGAGATAAAATCAGGTATTCTTAACCATTTCCCTAATTGTAGCTATTAAATACACCAGCTGCAGATTAAGATCTCACTACGAGAAGTCTGTGTGCACATAGACAATATAAAGATAATGTAGACATAAAATTACCTGCATTTAAAATGACTGTTTGCTTGAAAATTGGTGTATAAGTCAGGATTGTAAAATTCAGATTTGAGATCCAAGACCTAGAGACTTATCCTGCATATGAACACCTAACCCCCTACCAGAGACTGCAAGTGCTGAGACTTCAGACACACTCCTAATGGCTGACAATATCAAACCAATTCTTTTCCCGATGCCCTTCCTTCCTGATCACCCTGTAACCTCTGTAAATACATTTATTTCCAGCAGCAGTGGTTTAACAAGCACCAGAAATTTCAAATTTAACTCCTGTGAGTAAATTTTTCTTCCTTCATGTTTGCCAGATTGGAGACCATTACACAGATGGCAAGGAGCTGCTAGAGTGTTGCAGTCCAAACCTGTAGACAGTCAGACAGCTGCTGTGATGTATGTAGTCTTTCAGGAGAAGAGACACTACACTGCTTTATTTGAATTGACACAAAACATTGATCTTTGTGTTTTGCAGCATGTAATGGAAGTCCTGCCCGTAGAGCCCAAGGCCTGTGGCTCTCCAAGTGCCTGCACCTTCAGTCTGCTCATCACTATAGTCCATACCTTGGATTGCACTGGTACCTCAGCTGGGTGAGAGCAAACACAGACTGCAGGGCATTGCAATAAATCAGTATCTGCAGAGGCCATTGAGAATGAAGAGCATGAGGCAACGAAAAGCCAGGTGAATTGCCTGACTCTAGGTCGTGGTCTGTACTCACTGAGCACTCACTGGGGTGGATCCTGACGTACTCATTAACCTGGCTGATATGCAATGCCTGACTGCTATGCAAGCAGCCATGAGCTGGTGGTGGGAGTGAGGGCAAGAAAGCACGACACAGGCAGAGTAGCAAGCAGAAAAAATAGTCTGCCCATCAGAAGTGCTCAGAGGTAGCAAGCTATAGCCTACAGGCTTAGGTCCAGGTTGAGTCCAGAACTCCATGTCTCTAGCATCTTGCACCAATATATATGCATGAGTGCATAAAAAATAAAAAAACAATTAGGTGACCAAAAAAAGTCATTAGCTTCTGCTTCTGTCAGACACAGAGGGGGTGCAAGGCAAAAGCACTGTTGGGGTGCCATCATAGCCAGTAAAGAATCACATCATGGGCGAGCTAAGGTGACCATTCTGATCAGTACAGCGCCTTGGAGATACAATGACAATTTAAGTGTAGCTATAAGTCCCTCTCTTTGTTTTGACAAGTTTCCAACTTCAACAGCACAAGCATCATGCCTCAGCAGGACCAGATCTGTGCATGCACCCTTTGACCATCTTGTAACAGATGTTCTTGCAACCACAAGCAGCTCTAGCTCCAAATCACAGCCACAGCGAGTTGTTCTTCATCCATCTCTCTGCCTGTGCCAAAGCTCTTGCTGTTTCTGACCTCATATTTTATCAGCCGATGGGGCTTGATAAAAGGAACATGCCACCTCCAGTGTGATTTGATGATCGTACATCACAGTGGGATCTCACCAGTAACAATCCGCCCTTCCCAAGGCACTGAGAGTCTTTTATTGGCTGCCCACTGCCCTTAAGCTGCACATCAAGGAGACAAGAAAATGTAATAAATCTGAGAGCCATTTTAGTGAATCAAAGGGAGAGATGAGGGTGTCTCTGGTTGTGTGGGTTTCAGAACAATTATGGGATTGAGTCATGCTGCAAATTTGTTGGAGTCACTGATGTGGACTACTAGAGAAGCCACAGTGTGTGAAACTGCCTTTGCCATAAACCATTTAATGTGCTGGCTATGAGGGCACAGGACTGTATGAGTATAGTGGGGAAAATATGGGAGATTCATAGAGCTCCAGCAAAGAGAACTAGTTTTAGGATGGAATGATTTTAATGTTAGGGCAGGACCGAAGGGGACAGAGCAATCATTTTCAGAAGCTCTTGCTCCCCTGTTATTTATAGGGCTTTAAACCCTGTGTTGGGTTGTGTGATGAGAAGAGAGGGAGGGAGGGGAACGTCTTATGAGCTGTACCATGTAAGGGCAGGTTATGACAAAGACTGCAGCAGGTGAACAAGCTTTCTTAGAGAGGAACATTTGCACACATGGTCCTGCTTTCACAGTCTACCCTTTGACCACTGTAGAGCATGATTCCTCCTCTGCTCCAGGGACATTCAGTCAAGGAGTCACAGACCATGACCAAACATCCCTGTGAGAGGTTATGCCAGGACGCCCAGCATGTGTGATTGTCCCTAGCTTTGGTGAGCCCTGTGGTCACAGTGTGAGACATGACAGACCTGTGTTTGGCTGTGCAGCAGCAAAGCTGAGGAGTTAGTCCTGGGATGATAGCATCTGGATTTGTAATATCTGGCACATTCATATACCAGATGTATGGATTACACATACAGAGCTAGAAAGCCCCTAAGCTAACAGACACATAGTTTAAATACAATGGACACAAATACTATCTCACTTTCACACTGAAGGACTGAAGCAAAAATCTTGCTTCCCTCACTTAATCATGTCTTACACGGTACATAAAATTATCCTCTTTGCACTGTATTCACCACAACTTTGACAGCCTCTAAACACCTAAGAAAGCCTGGCTATGTATTTTACATTTTGTATGTGCTACAACCACATAAAATTTAAGAAAGTATTGGAGGATTCCTGTTTGTCCTTTAATTGGAATTAATCTTTTACTCCTTTGATTTAAAGAAGTTCCTTGTCATTCTCTCTTTCAGGATATCACCTCAGCTGTGTCAGCCACATGGCATTAAAGATGAACACAATTTTATTACTTATCTGTGGTGTTAATTTTATTTTTCCATTTCCTGTGTTGAAATCACAAAATGATAGAACATCCCCACCCTAAAAAAACCCAAATGATGATACTTGTAAGATAATGGTAAGGGATGTGGCAAGCAAAAGTAGGTTAACAGACTGAACTACACTTATTTTGCATCAGTTATAAAGCAGTCTTGTGAATTGTCCTTAATTGGTTTTGGTTATGTCAGGCCTTTATTTAATTCTCCATCACTTTCAAGAGCCCTGAGGTAACACACTTCACAGAGAATATTCTGACTTGAAAATGCAGTATTGTTGAGCAGAAAGACTTACTGAGCAGACTGCTAGTTTCTTTCAGCAGCAGGAGAGATCCAGGAGGTGATTAGCTTTGTTCTCATTTACAAAGCACCAGTGGGAATTTCTAAAGGGTTTCACAGGCCCTGGGGATAAGGCCAAGAACAAAACAGGGCAGTGAAAAGCAAATAGAGCACTTCATCAATAAACTACTTAGAGATGCCACATCAATAGCAAATTAGGAAAAAAGGAAGGCACTTTAATACTTTCACATAGCAAAGGAGGTTTATATATTGTTTTTATTCCTACTTGACTTTTTTTAAACAACGGCACCTCTATCAAACTAAGCTTAGCAAAGGGAATAGAGGTAATACCAACTCACCACCAGGCTATTTGATAAGACTTGAAAGGGAGAGATGCACTGCTTTGTGCTAGTTCTACAGTGCTGACCTCTCCCAGGGGTTACTACCGCCAGGAACTCCATCCTCGGAAAGGCTGAGAAAAGAGCGTACCAGTGGCAAAAGGCTACCAGGAACTAACTGCCTGACTGCTTACCAAAGATGTAAAAGTACTGCTGTCATAGCACCCCCTGCCCACATGTTGCCGCAGAGGACACCATTGGCTCACCAGACATAGGTGTGGATGGAAAGCTAAACAAAAGCGGAAGGCAGAGAGTATGTCATTAGTACCTCATTTTTGATTAATAAATGGTACTTCTAAAAGATTTATTGCCCCTAACTAGAGAGGGGTGGGGAAATCAACATTTAAAATAATTCTACAGCTGGTGTGAAATCAGCACAGGTTTATCAATCTTTTAATGGTAATGATGTTGAGGCATTTTGTTTGGATTGTAATGCTGCAATAAACCACTAGCAATTAGTTTATTTTTCAAATAAGAATCTCACTTTTAACCTGCCTGAAAACAAGAGTTCTTCTAGGCTGAAGCCTCCCCTCCCCCTCCCAATCATTTGTCAATTTATTTACTTTTTGTTCAGATGATTAAATAAACCACACAAAAATAAACCCTGCTTCAACTTGTATTTTCAAGTTTGCACCAGCTTCAAAACCATCCTACATCAACCTTGTTCAACAGCAGCTGATAGAGACTAAAGGAAAGAGCAACAGAGGGAATTTCACAGCTGCATCATACAGTCTCAAACAGGGCTGCTGCAAACCCACTTCATCATCCTGCTTGTGTTCACGACCTTCTGCATGACTTCAACTGCTCTGGAGTCACATTCTGATGACAGGAACAAAATGGGAAACAACAGAGAGAAATACATCAACTAATTTACTCCTTGAAGCATGAAATAGGATGATGTTTCAGTAACCATTTACAGCCACAGAGTTTAGAAGATATAGGGTTTATCCTGTTTTGAGGTGGTATTTAAAACAGGAAGGTCCATTTGGACTGATGCTCCTTACATGGGATGGTTTTTACCAACAACCAGGCCTTACTGGAAACCCATCTGTCTCCTAACATGTCCCCAGTGCTTGGGGTTTTTTGCCTTGTGGGATTCTTGCCAAAACAGCCGAGCATTTGAAAGACATCTGCATGCTTGGTATGGGAGGCTTAAGGTGCAGCTCCTCAGTCTTCGTAAGCAATGCCAAGAGCTTTTCTCTTGCTGCTCCATTGTTCCAGGGAACTGAGTGTACCATGGCTCTTCCTGCGGAACGTTTCATACCGAGCGCTGCCTGCGAAGCCTCCCAGGCACAGATCATCATGTATGCACTCGAGCTGGCAGGCAGGTAACTTCACAGAGGATCCGTGCCAGCACCCTGCAGTCAGTCTCCTGTCATTTTGACCTGCCATGTTCCACAGCTCCCACACCATCCAGCTGAGGGATGAGCTCAGACAGGATTCTGGAGCACAACTGCTTTCGACTGTTGGGTACACAGCCCAGCACAAGAGCGGGTCCCGGCAGGGTACCCCGCAAGGCACTGCCGGCCCTGCCCCTCTCCCCGCACGCCGGGGCGGTGTCTCTGTGTCTCTGTGTCTCGGTGTCTCGGCCCCTCGGCCGCCCCGCCCCGCCCGCCCCCCGCGCGGCACGCCGGGCCAGCATGGCCGCCTGCCGGCCCGCGGGGAGCCGGCATCGCCGCTGATACACAGCGCCCACCGCGGGGCCGCCCCGCGCCGCCCGGCATGGAGGAGAGCTCCAGCTGCGAGAGCCTCGGCGCCGGGCGGGCGGCGGCGGCGGCGCGGCCGCCCAGCGGCGACTCCCTGTCCAGGTAATGCCGCCGCAGAGCCGTCACCGCCCGCCCGCCCGCGGGGCGCCGGGGCCGCCGCTGCCGCAGCGCCGCGGGACTCGGCCCTCAGGGACCACCGCGGGGCCTGGGGGGAGAGGGAGGGGCCGGCAGGGGAAAGCAAACCGAGGGGATATGGGGCTGGTGCCTTTTCTCCCTCTGTGGGCCGGAGGCTCCGGCGTTTCCCCAGGGTCGGGTCTCTCCCGGCGGGGAGCCTCGGGAGTGTCCCTGCGGTGGGGGTGGCGGTGCAGGACGGCAGGCATGGGCACCGCTCTGCTGCGGCACAGCAGGTTTCTCTTTCAGGCCTTTGGTCAGAGCAGGAGGTGCCAACCGCACCAGGCTCTCGGTAAATCCGTGCATAGCCAAGGCGGTGCTCCTGCCCTGGATACCTGCGGTGAAGGGATTTGTGAGGTCGGCAGCACAGGTGGGCGCTGCTGGAAGGGCAGGTACGGCACCCGGTTGGTAGCTGCCTTCGTGCTCTCTGCCTTGCCCGTGCCAGGCCTTGTCCTCTGCTTCTTCAGGAACACATTTCCTATGGTGTGTTGAGCGTTTGTGGTTTTGCCCTTATGGCTTTTTCTGAGAGTTTGATTTTTGTGGTCTCAGTGGCTTTTAATGCCACGTGTGTAATATTCAAGGTCTTTAAGCCGCGGAAGCCAAAAGGAAACTTTCGTGTTCCTCCCATCCTTCGCAGGCTGTCGGTGAAATTTGATTTTTGTGACTTGAAAGCGCATCTCTTTTGGGCCATGTGTTTGATGGAGGAGGGTGTGGTAGGAAGGACACTGACAGACTGGCATGGACTGTGGCATGGGAGGGCCTGGGTGTTGTGGTAGAGCAGGGATACCTGGGAGCAAGATGACCTGATGGCTGCTAAAGGTTGTTCTGTCCCATACTGGCTGCACTTGCCATGCCCAAGTTGTAAGATTATATGGTAACTCAGGATGAAGGGATCTCTGCATCCCTCCGTCCAGCCTCCTGCTCACAGCAGGGGCAGCTCTAAGATCGGATCAGGCTGGTTTGGGCTTTTACTCAGACTGGTCTTGAAAACCGACAAAGATGAAATGCACAGAACCTCCTTGGGCAGCTCATCGGCATCTCCTGCATACCTTCCACATAGGCACTGAGGCTGCTCCAGGCTCCCATAGTCTCTCCTCATAGGCAGGTTGCTCCAGCTCCACTATCCCAGCGGTGCTTCCCTGAACTCCTTCCAGCACATCAGTGTCTTTCCTACACTGGAGGGCTAACACCTGGATGCAGTGTTCCGGAAGCACTGTAATGAGATCCTTTCCCAGATCTCCTGGCTCTGCCTCTGTTCTTACAGCCCCCATGGTGCTGGTGGCCACTTTCCTGCCAGCGTCTCTGTACTCCCTTGTTAGGCTTTGTATTGGTTTCCTTGTGCAGTTTACCAGTGTCCTGCCAGATGCCTACAGGCCTCTTTCTCCCTTACCTAACTGACCCAATATATTCTTCTTTTTTCCTCTGCATCAGCTCAGGCAACTTGGACCCATATGGAGGTCAGTCACTGTAAGAGGCCTGTGGACACTAAAGAGAGCTTAACTCAGAAGAGCCAGTGGCTACAAGGAAGCTCCTGTTCAGCCTCTCAGCAGCATGCCCTGCACAGATGGAACTGTTGGGAAATTGAGATGATAAATCTGTTTCTGTTGAGCATGCACAAGGCTGTGTCCTCCAAGCCCTGAAAAGGCCCAGACTTTAACAGATTTCTTGGGATATAAAAAAGCTTACTCAAAAGCTTTCAGAATTTCAAGTCTCTGCTCGAACATCTAGAACCCATAGAAGAAAGCTGGTCAATTTTTTTTATGTGTTCCAAACAAAATATATTTTTTTCTAGCCAGGTGTTTGAAATAGATGAATTATTTACATCTGTAATTATTAATAAAAAACTCTCATCTTGATTTGGCGTATGCTGTGAAACTTTTTAGTTGAAATGGTCAAGATTAGGGCAAAATTATAAGACAGAAAAATAAGGTTCTTCTAGTGAGAGATGCCTGGTGACCTTCAGAATGTTTATTATCAGATCCCTGTGCAAATCTAGTGATGCTTACGCACAAATAAATAATTTTATATGAATTAGACAGTACATCGATTTTTTTTTATCATTAAAGCTGTTCTGCAATCTGATTTTATGCATCAGAACAATTCCTCTAAAGCTAATGGGACAATTTGTATGCACTGAAATGTAGTTATTTTCATGCTGTGTTTGTGATCTAATAGTTTGTGATCATAGGTTACAATCTAATAGTCAAGCTATTAGATTGTAACCTATGACTGTGACACATTTTTACCAAGTGATTTTGTTTAAAACGAAGAAGTTAGCTTTGGGGGTTGATGTGGGGAGCATAGTGAATCATGAGGGTGCTGTCATCAGTTTTTATAATCCATTTTGTTTAAAAGGAACAAAACCCAAGAAATGAGTAGAAGGTCACTCATCCCAGAATCGCAGTTACCCAGCCACGTGAAACCTTACTGAGTTGTAGTTGCTGAATTGTTTTACACAAGATTTAGAAGACTTGGAAGGGTGCTAGTATGAAATACATACAGCAGTGCACTCCTTGGATTCTCTCAGCTCCAGGTTGGAAGTGTTATATTTCTAGAGGTACTTAAGATCTAACTCCTCGAGAAGACATGCTTGATAGAGTTTACTTATACTTAAGGTTGCTCACATTCAAATAAGTGCCTTAAAGAACTTATGTAAGTTTATTTGTGTTTTAGTAATGCCCATGAGAGACAGCAGTAATGGCATTCAACCGTGAAAGTTGCTCTGATATTTTAGTAGACTAAAGTAATGTGCAATACCTGTGGGCCTTGAGGAAGATGTGGGAATAACTAAACAAGTGTTTTCTACTTTCTCTCTCAGCTGGAAAAATGTTTGAAAAACTCTTAATGACATAGTATAGCACAGGGTAAAAAATCCACAGCTCTATATGAAAATACAAATTAGTTTCAGATGAGCAGGTCACAGTTAATTAACTCAGCTGCCCTCATAGTTGTGCTGAAACAGCCATTCTGCTTTTCAAGTCTCAGCTGTCTCACCCTGTGCTGGGTTTGGGTGGCACAGCACTGAGTTCTGCAGCTCTCTGTGATTTGCAGAGGTCAGTATTTAGGATGGACTTTCCTCTTACATCCTGTTCTCATGAAAGACACATGACCATGAGCCAACTACTTATAAAGAGCTGTGGTGGTATTTAATTAGCAGCTTGCAAGAAGTGCTTGTGTGTATCTGCAGTTGTCAGTCCAGGAACAACCCGTGAGACAGAAGAAGGAGTGAGGTAAAACACTGATTCTAATGTTTGATGAGCTACAGTACAGTTATGTCCAGAGGAGTAAGCTTTACTCAATATTATGGGCTGATCTTATATCTTTAAAATGGCCTGAGGATCCTGGGTGAGTGAGTAATAAACACATTTCAGCGGTGCTAGTTATTCAGTCTTCTTCGGAGACCACTCTTAAGATGAATTTGTGGGTGGGGTTTTTGTGTTGTTCTTTATTCATGTTTGAAGTTCCATATGGACCCTTTGACCTTTGGAATTCAAAGGAACAGCCAACAAAATTCTATCATAATCTTTTCCTTTAGTGAAAGGAAAGTCAGATAGAGCCATGTATGACTTTAGCAGAACATATGACTGTAGGAAAAAAGTGATGTCAAACTTCAGATATTTACTTTTCATTAAAAGTGATTAGGCATTTTCTCCATGTAGTCTGTGTGCTTATGTGCTGTAGTTTGATTTAACGTGGGTCTCTTTATATTCCTCGGAAATGTTACCTGAAAGAACATATCACAGTCCAGTAAGATACCTGAGATGCTTTCTGTTAGATCTGCAGAAGGTAAATCTGTATTGCCTGTGCAAAAGTGTGGAAGTGATTGTACTGTAAAGAAACTGCTATAGGAGATGTCAGTGATATTTCAACCTTGGTATAAAATGAGAAAAAGAGGTAAGGCAGTGGGCAGATGTTTACCATCAGCGTGATTGTAGCAATGTTTGATGTTACCACTGTCTTGGTTGCTTGTTACCACTTCTGTGCTGGTGGTTATCATCCACAAAGGTCTGCAGACATCTTGGATCCTATGCACTGCACTTTTACTGAAGCATATGAGAACGATCATGCTCCTTGTCTTTATGTTTTCAGGAATAACTCTGAAAACATAAACTCTGTGTAAATCAGTGCAGCAAGGTCTGTTGAAGCAATAACTCCATGAGGTATAAACTCCCCCTTGTCTCAAATAGGGCCCTGTCAATACCTGGTCTAATTTAAGGCTATGTTGAAGGAATTCTTTCCCTGCGGGTGAGAGTGATGCTGGAAGGAGCTGAGTCTGTGAGCTGTTGGCTGAGGAGGGCTTTTGCTGTAGCACCACATTGCTACCAGATGTGTGAGCTTTGCTGATTGAGTTGTTTTGTGATGAGTCATTGAAGTTAGAGTTTGAAAGGGAAGATTTTTGCCAGTTCTGGTGTTTGGTGAAGTGCGAGTAGCTGTCGTTTTCCTCGTGGGCCTTGAGAACATTGCTTGCATTTGATTTCTTGTATGTGTGAAGCAGGATTTCTCAAGAGTCATTACCATTAAAGACAAGTATGCTGCTGGCTGAGTGTTGATAATAAACTGGTTTTTGCATTAAGAGACTTAACACTATGCCTAGAACTAATTAGCAACTCCAAATGGGCTCGTCATTGATTTTAATATGTAAGCGATGATTTATAACAGTTGCAACTGAAGCCCATCCTGAGATAGGTTTGGGGGTTTTTTTGTTACTGTGTGTTGTGAAGCTAACTAGCAGTTTTGCCTGCATATAGATTTGCAGAGCAAGAAGAATCTTTTTAGAGTCTCAGGATTTTGGGCAGAAAATAACAGTCAGTAAGAAAGAGTTTAGAGCTTTTAATTTACACAGTGTGCTTGTGAAGAGAAACCATTAACTCTGAAGAATTTGGGAACTGTTTTAAGTAGCAGTCTTTGCCATGCAAGTTTCTATTCCTTCATTCATCAGAAACTACTCCTACTTGTCTCAGGGTGCGAGACCTTCAGTCTTAAACATTTTCCTCTGTTAGACGCGTGCACGTCTCATTGTCCCAGCCCTAACTGTTCAATAAAACACTTTTTATTGGTGACAAAAATGTTGGGTTTTACGTTTATTTTTCATTTGAGAATATAAAATAAAACCGACACTCACCTGTTCATTGCTGTAATTAATGTTACATTGCTGTTTAAAGGCTGCATGGGAATTTGCGGTGCTGTGGTTCTAGCTCCTGTACAGATGGTGATGATTTCTGTGCTGAAGAGACAGGGACCAACTATTTAGACGTGCCTAAGCCAGGACTACTCCATTTTTAATAATGCCTGGCGAATAATTTTACTAAGCTCTTGGATGTGCAGTCGAGTGCTGAGACTCCTTGCTGAGAGACTGGGCAAAGAGCAAGAAAGTCTAAGGATGAGATGAAAAACAGTGGTGGAGACATGCGGTGAGATCTGGCAGCTGGTGAGGAGTAAAGCTAGGCTCAGAACACGACTCTCTTGGGTCCCAGCAAGAACTGCCTTTTCTGAAGAGAGATGCTGATGCTATGTTGACTAACTACTTGCTAGACAGTTCTGAGTTGTACACATAGTTCCTTAACTACAGGCTATTTACAACAGAGATGCAGTTGCAGAACCTGAATTTTAAGACTGAGAATGACCTGACAATGTCAGATTACACTTCCTATCTGTTGCAAGATTGTACTCCTGCTATGACTTCGATTATAGGTTAACACCTGCCTCAAACATATTTTATCACCTATTTCAGATGTTTTATCGTCTCCCTTCCTTTGCTAATTTTTTTATACCTCACATACAAAGGCAATAACTGCATTTGGAAAGGTCATAATACTTCTTGAATGGCTCAGCAAATCGATAGTCCACATCTTCTTTTTCATTAATCTTTTCCTGATGACCTGCTTTACTGTCACTGGTTTTTCATGCTGAGGATATCACCCAGTGTAAAAAGAGACATGGTCCTTACACTGGAGGGCTTATGTTGACTCAGGAGTTGGACTTGATGATCCTTGTGGGTCCCTTTCAACTCAGAATTTTCTATTTTACCAGAAGGCTTAGTGAAGGAAAAAAAAAAAAAAAGCATTCATTAGAAATGCATCAGAAACAGAGGTCACTTTGATATATAGGTGTTACATGCAAGTCTATTTGTAATACAACACATGAAACAGTCTTTTTATTTGTCCATGGGAAGCCCATTCCACCATGAGGAAGAGGGTGACAGGGAGGGAATGAAGTGCTTGGTTTGTAGAGGTGTCTGGGATAACCCAGGGAAGAGAGAAAACAGGAGAGACACTGTCACAGTAGTTACCCCATCTTCATTTTTAACTGAATAAACATCTGGCTCTTCTATTACCCTAGTAACTGGGAGCTAATTGAGGAAAAAATCAGTGAAAGACAACAACAAAAAGTCAGTGGAACTTTTCAAGTATTTGCTTTTCCCTTTCCTACCATCTGTAGTTACTTTTACCAGAAAATGTTCTCACTCAGTAATTTTCCAGTGATTTCAAGGTAGCTCTTTTCTTTATTTCTCTCTTGATTCTCTGTTCCATGGATTCTTTTCCATTGCTTTCTAAACCCTGATATATTTGATGAGGAGAAAAGTGTTAGCAGTTTTTGAGTCCATAATCCCTTCAAGGTGATGTTCTAGTAATTTAGTTAGCTCTGTACAAATGCTTCCACTTTACAGATCTGGCCTTTGTAGTCTTCTGGCCATCGCATCAGAATCATCAATACTAGGTCACCCAATGATTCAAATTTGATCTGAGTCAGGTGTGGGTGTGTGATTGTATTTCTGCTAACTATTTAGAAAAACATGAACTTATGGATTTTTTTCTTTTGTTCTGAGAAGACTGGCGACACCTGTTTAGAATGAAACAATGTGTTTATCTGGATTTATTTACTGTGGTGTAGGGATTACATGCCCATACAAAGTGTTACACTCAAAACCTTGTTTAAGGGCAAAAAGGCAGCATGTCTTTACATAGCAAAGAATTTATTCTTAGTGTAACTGAATTTTTGGAAGTTTAGCCATTATTAGTCCAGGTGCAATTATTACAGGAAAAGAAAGAATAATGATGCCGTTAAAATGTCAAACATTCAGTTCTTGGTTTCTACTTCTCTTCTTGGTGTTATGTTTATCCCTCTCTTACTCCCTCTTGGGGCCTCAGGGCCCCAAGTTTGCTGATTTTATTCTTGTGGTGATGGGTGTTATAACAAGTTGTCAGCATCTGGAGTCCTTTGCTAGGAGAAGTATGAGGTTCATCCTGGTGATTTTGTTTTTTCTTCTTTACTATAGGATTCACCTGGGACCATTTTAGTATGTTTCGTAAAGCAACTTTACACCTGTCTTTTTCTTCATTGCTCCACAGTTCCACATTACATCTGATTTTTTTTTTTTTGCCATATATAGTCGCTCTTATGGGTATTAGACGCTATTTCTTTGTTCTCTTTGTTACCCCTAAACCCAGTTTTGTCCAGCCCCAAGTCTGCATTTCTTTGGCTGACCGTTGGTGAGTTGTTTACAGCCATGGTCTCCAGTGTCAAGCTTGAGCCCAGTTTTTTCTCTTGTGCCTGTACTCCTCCATGCCACATCCCGTGTCTCCACTTCTCCAGACCTCTGCTGTGATACCAGGCTGTTGTATTTCTTTATACAAAGTTGCTACATTATTGGGGAGTGTCTTAATATGTGTAAAATAGCTGCTTGCAACTGTTGTCTGTGCAAAACTATGGTTGTACCTCACACAAACAAAAATAAAACGAAGTAGATACACACACCTGGCCAGTTACAGAAATTGCAGTCACACCTAAGCCAGTTAAAAAAGTTGCAGGCAGGCCAAGAAAAGCAAGAGCGGCTGAGGCCTTGAAAATTCAATACAAAGTTTATGGCCCATGAAGAGCAATGGCAACACTGAATGACAGGGCTAAAAGTTAACCCAACTATTTTTTTTCTGTACAAAGTGTAACCGATGGAATGAATATACATCTGGTCATTGCTTGGTGTTTTGTGATCAAAGTGTTTGGTGGGTTTTTTACCCCCCTACAAAATACACTGAGGTGAACCACAGCCTCATTCCTACCTTTGCCTTTAGTGAAAATTTGTGCTATTTTTATTGCTGTGTTAATAAATCCTGTTGTTGATTTCAGTTGACACCACTGATGAATGGTCTTCTAGAAGAGTAAGATTGCACAGATCAGCAGTAGGATTACCCTCATCAATGAGTTCAGCTAAATCCTGCCCATGAAAGAGCTGAAGGCTGTGAACAGCTTGGTTACAATTCTAAGACTGAAGGGCGGGTCTGGCTGCTGTGGAGAGCAGATGCTGAAGGCAGGGACAGGTCACAGAGAACAGTTCTGGAAATGGGAGCCACTGTGCAGGAGGGCCTCCAAGCTCTGTCCACAGGCACATCATGTGAGAGAATAGAATCACAGGATCACAGAATATTCTGAGTTGGAAGGGACCCGCATGGATCATTGAGTTGAACTCTTAAGTGAATGGCCCATATAGGGATTGAATGAACAAGCTTGGCGTTATTAGCACCATGCTGTAACCAACTGAACTAATCTCAGAGTGTGAAACCTGTAGTACCAGAGATGAACTGCTGAAGGATGACTGTCAAAATCAATCATCACAGTAGAGGTTGGTTTAACCAGTAGATGGGATACCTTTAATAAATCAAAACTGATCAGCAATCCCATAGAACCTCTGAAAAGAAATGAAAAGTGTGAGATATTCTGCTCATATTTTACCCAAGTTGACTTTTGAGTAGACTGTTCTTGCAAATTCAGTCTGTGTCTTCCAGTCTAAGAATGGCTATCCCACTCCCACTCTGAAAATGAACCTCATAAGAGAGGAAAATGAACCTTATAAGAGAGTACTTTCCAAGTCTTTTTCCTCAAAGGTAAAGCAACATGCTAACAAACTGGTCATGAAACACGGGTGTGAGAAGAAGGATATGGTGGGACTGTTTGTGGTTGTGCTCAGGACTTGTGCCAGCAGAACAGTCTTGGGCCTTCACTTATTACTACCTGCTGGGGCATAGCTCATGCTGCCTCCAGCACCATGGAGAGACATAGTTAGTCTGTTTTTTGCTAAAACATACTCTGATTCTAGATTCCACTTTCTGCTTCCACCTTACATAAAGAAAAATACAGGCATCCTGCATGAGATGTTTCTCATCTTATTGGATTGATACAGAGTTCTGGTAGTCTCTGGGGTTTTTTTGTAGACAATGGTGTAGAGTGAGTCATCTCAGTTTCTCTGCAGTGACTCTAAGTAGAGCCTACAGTGAATAATTCAGGTGTGACCACCTCCACAAAACTCCCTCCTCATCATGGTGGTAAGGGCAAAAAGTGCATTGAATTTGGGTTGTTCTCCACTCCAAAAAAAGGAAGGAGCTATTTCTTAATTCACAGCTTTCCTCTTTTTAACGTTAGCTAAATCTGTTCGCAAGTGAGAAGAGAGCAGAGATTTGTAGTTTGGTTTCCTAAGCCCCATTTCTTCATGTATGTGTGTGTACCTGTCTAGTTTGTCCACTAGTAGTTTTTGTAACGTGGGCAGTTTTAACCATGTTTGACAGAGGAGTGGAAATAATAACTTAGAACAAGTTTTGCATTTAAACAAAGATGGGAAATGGGAGGGGAGGGCACAGGAGTTCTTCCTTTACAGAAAAAGCTTGTTTCTTTTTCAACACAGAGGAATACTTAGATAAGAAGGATTACATGTATGTGTGCAGATTGTTTTGGACAAGGCTTCTGTAAGTTGAAGAAATACATTTTATTCTCTCATTTTTGTATTTGCTTATTTTCCTGTGCTGCAAAAAGGTGTCTGCAAAATGCTGTGTTCAGTTAAAAGCACAAAACAAATACAAACTACTCTGCTGCAAGACACTCATCATCACAGATCCAGGGTAGGATCTGGTTCAGATTGCCATATCTCCTTGTGAAGTGGCTTATCTAAAACCACCTTACCCTTGACAAAGTCAATACACTCCACAAGTAATTCAGTTGAACAAAGATAAGTGTCCACTCTGGGGAGCTGAGTTGTTGTCTAGACTCCACTGCTTGGGTTTCCATTGGGTAAGTGGGAGCATAGACACCTGTGGTATCTACCAACCGGAGCCAAACCATTCTGACCTCATTGATGCTACTCCTTTTTGAGTTACTTTGCTTTTCATATACGTTCCTCCTGCTTAAGGAAGCAGAAATGGCAAGACGAAGTGGCTGTGGGTGATCTTAGACTAGCCCTCATTTTGATGAATGAGAACTGATGTACAGAAAATCCTCAGATGGCTTGCAAACTTTGTGTGCCTCATTTCAAGGTGGAAAAATTTGAAAGGCCTTTGTTTTCACCATGTACCCTACAGGTGGCCAGTGGGGTGCATGAGTGTGTAGAACCCTTTGCCAAATCTGGGCCATATGTCAATAAATGAGTGGCTGCTAAACACTTATAAACTGGGCTTTTTATTAGGCAATAAATGGGACTCAGCTTGTGGAGTGACCTGGCACCAGTTATGAGTGTTGAACCTGGACACTTTAACTGATGGACCACCATCTTCAGTGATGCTGAGCTCTGAGATTTGTGACAAGATACACAGTTATAGAATTGTTAAGGTTGGAAGGGACCTCTGGAGATCTAGTCCAACCCCCTGCAAGGCAGGGTCACCTAGGGCAGGTGACACAGGAACACATCCATGTGGGTTTTGAATGTCTCCAGAGAGCGAGACTGCATGACCTCCCTGAGCAACCTGCGCCAGTACTGTGCCACCCTCAGTGTAAAGAAGTTCTTCCTCATGTTGAAGTGAAACTTCTTGTCGTTTGATTTATGGCCACTGCTCCCTGTCCTATCAATGGACATCACTGAAGAGTGTGTGGCACCACCCTCTTGGCACCTGCCTTTTGGATATTAATGAGATCCCCTCTCAGTCTTCTCACACAGCTGTTCAGTGTTTCTGAAAACATCCTGTGTTGTCTTATGTTGAATTTCTGGAAATATGGCCCCCAAGTATTGTATACTTGTCTGACTTTGAGCTTGAGATTTTGCTAGGGAACAATTTCATGCAAGGACTGGGTTTTCAGTGGAGTAAAGTTGTTCTCAGTCTTTTTTTTTTGCACTGCAGCAAAGCACATGGCTGCATATTGTCTGTGAAAGCGTATCAAGGTGTTACACCACGTCAGTTTTGCTAGGTGATACAATATTCTCCAGATTGGCTATATTTATATATCCTTTCCTCCTTCTTTTGATTTTTCCCAGGATGGAACAAGTAATGTCATTGATCAGTAAATCGCTGGTATTTTTAATTCCTGTGGGTGTTCGGTTTATTGGGGCAAGGGGGTTGCGTGGTATGTGTTTCAAAGAAAATCAGAACATTTAACAATATGTGTTACGTTCTAACTAAGGTGTTTCTTAAATAGGGACATAGGAAGGAATCTAAAGAAAAACTGAGGCAGCACATGGACTGTGAGAAATACATGTATATTTGGTTAATCTATATGCAACTGGTTCTTAGTACGAAAGTAAAAGTTAAGGTATTGCCAGAATACAAGTAGTAAAAGAAAAGTTATATCTGTCTTTTATTCAGTTCTCCTTTCTGTCCTAAGGTGAGTAGTTATTAATATAATTTTTGTTTCTGTTTCTTTCCTTGATCAAGTTAATAGTTTTTTCCTAAAAATAAAAATAAATTTATAAACAAACAAAATATTTAATATCCTATGTCTTCATTCAGAGTGTTTGCAGAGACAGATGTTGCCAACCCTCTTTCTCCTGTGGTGTGCAATGGTAAATCCAAGGTTGCTCAGATGTAGGAGATAGCAGTACCACCCAGGTCTCTTAGTTCCCTGCTACAGAACATCACTGAGCCCTGGAGTCAACACCTTCTGCAGGCAAGGCTAAGGGACATGGGTGTTCTCGTAGCACCAGGAAACACTTGGATTTTTGAGTTGCCTTTTTGCCAGAGCAATCATGTGGCTTGGCTGTGGTCTGCTGAGACTGCTACTTGGGCTGTTTGGGGAAGAAAGCTGCAGGTCAGGACATACGCTGATTCACTGCGGCCTAACAGATCACTTGCCAGACACTCTGTCAGTCAGTGATCTCCCTGATGGCTTTCTGTCTGTCCCTTTGCAGCAGTGCCTCAACCATCTGAAGCGTGAGGTGCTGGAACGTCTCTGCCTCAGCTGTGTTTTTTTGATCTAGAAATACTATTTTCTCGGGCAGTGGGGGCAAGATCTTCTTCACTTCTAGTTCAGTCCTGCCCTCTGTAGCATCTTTGAAAACAAAGGCTCTAACTCCTTCTGAACAACATCGAAGATCCCCAAAAACATAGCAATAAGGAATTAGGAAGATGCAGAGAAGAGCAGGTGGGAGCACTGTTCAGCAAACAGGCGACCCTGTTTGTGTTGACAGTAAGCAGGGTTGTGTTTTGAACCTCTCTTCACCTTATAGTCATAATTTATTTTTGGTGCTAAGGGTCTGTGTGGGTGATTGGAAACCCCTGAGCTTTGGATACAGACCCAGATGTGTGCACCACCTCTAGGAAGTCTGTCAAACCTTCCTCCCAAGGCTTGGGGCAGGGCCAGACCGACAGGGCTGCCTTTCTGTTGTGTCTCACCTGCAGGAGGTGGGTTGCCTGTCTTGCCCCCTACTCACTGCTCAAACTCCTAATGCTGCAAGCAAAAGTGCTTGTCCTAGTGGTGGATTTTGCAATCCAAACACTTCCATTAGGAACAGGAGTCAGACCAAAGTACTGGATTATCAGCCTGCTTTCAGAAGGTAGTAAGGTGGAAGAATTTGATTCAGCACCTATTTTGTACTCTGTGGGTTTAAGCTGAAATTGAATTGGTGAAACAGAGGCAAAATGCCAATTCCCTGCAGAGGTCTGACAACTTCCTGAATTTTTTTTTCTTACGTTCTCTTGTACCTGAGCATCATCCCACACCAGCTGGGAGCTTGTTAGAAACCTAACTTCCCTTTTGTTCCTCTCATGAATATAGATCATTTTGTAGTTATCTTCCATGTGCTGATCAGAGAATATCGTTTGAGACCTCTGATCGCTCTTGTTCTTCCTGTTTTTTACCTTCTGGATTGTTGACTCATGAAAGCATGATACTGTGGGCTGCTTGCTGTTGTTAATTACAAACTGCATATTGGTTTGTCTTTGGGCGTTGGCCTTCTATTCTTGGAATCTTGCAAATATTTTAAACAATCAGCCTATTGTTTAGCAAGTGCATGCACTGTAGGCCTTTTGTGAATATGAGTTAAAAAAAATAATAAAAGAATGACTAATGGAGCACGAACAGTGCTTGTGACACTGTAGTCCATTGTGTAACTACTGAGAGCAAAATTTGCATTCCTAGAAAAGCTTGTTCACGGTCAAAATTTAGGGCATTCTCTTTATGGCTCATGGGAAAACATGTACTATATATTCAGCTCTGGATGCTATTTGGAAGGATCAACTTTTAAAAAATGTCATTTTCCTCCCTTGGAACAGTGAAGTCAGACTGAGACCCAGCTTTGCTTGGCAACAGATGTGAATCTTTTTCATTCAGGCAAGTGGCATGGGGGGGCTATTTTAGGTCTGTCACATACATGCACCATGATTTGTTTGTTGAAATGGCTTCTTTATAAGATGATACTGAACTTTGACATTGCCGGCCCTTTTGAATAGTAAGGGTACATTGTTGTATAATGTAACTGTCTGCCTCTTCTGAATGCCAGAGGCAGCCTGGCAGTTGGTGCTTTTCTTTCCTTCAAAAGCATATTTGTTTATGGCTTTTAGTTTTTCTGCTCTGAGATTGTTACAGGTTAAGCAGAGGTTAACTTGTAACTGTTAAGTGGGATCTTCAAATATTTTGAGAAATCATGAGTTCCATGCACCTGAATCGTAGCAATTGTCTGTCTTGCATGCACCTAAAAAGAGGGTGCAGGGTGTTCAGAGGGGTAATGGTGCATCTCCTATGCACTATTGATGCATTATGGTGCATCACCTATGCTATAGGTACTGTGGCACTTGCTGTCTAGGTAGAATTAGCCTGTTTTGATTTTGCAGTTTGCTGTGAAGAATTAGGATGGGGTCACTGCTCGCTGGAGATACTACTCCTTTGGCTGTCTGTGAAATCTCTTTGGGAAAGGTATGTGCCCATTATTATGGGCACACATGGTACTGATCACTGTGGGAGTCCTGTACTGGGAGAGATGGTGCTGAAATGTTAAAACTTAATTTACAACAGCAGAGCCTGTTCCGGCTCCTTGGCAGAGCAGAAGCCAGCACAGAATGCCCAGCTCCTGCTTCAAGGCCCTGGTTCTGTTAGATGCTGGCTGAGCTTTGAAGTGTTTGCCTGAAGAGGAGCATGTGAGGGACTTCTGAGGACCCTTCAGGGTCTATATGCATACACAGATAAGGACTATGGGGACCACTTAGCCTTAGCAGAGATTCACATAGAGCTACTGTAAATGGGAGAGTCTGATGTGGGCAACAGCTGGATGTCCCAGGCCAGTTCAGCCAGGACTAGCGAGGACAGAGTCGTATTCATGGGGAACAAGCACCAGTTTGTCTCCCTCTGTTCTGATGTGACCCAAGGGGTTTTTCAGCATTACTTTTTTCTTCTCTGAAAAAAACAGGAATGTTGAGGAGGGAGTGTGGTCAGCTTGAGTTTGGGAAGTGAGCAGGCAGCGCTTAATACCTTTGCAGCATTACACTTGTAAGTGAAGTGCCAAAGTGCTGCAAGTGCTTCTATTCAGGGCTCTGCTGTAAATTCGAACCAATTGGACCCTGCTCTCTTGGCATCTGAAGCTTCCAAATTAAATTGTATTTGCCACTAGTCATCATTAATTTGCAGTTTTCACCTTAATAAATTTTAAGAAGGCACATAATGAGAAACTTCTTTAAAAAGCAGAAAGAGAGGAAATGGAAATTTGCCCTCTCAGTATTTTTCTCATTTATGACCTCCATGTCTGAAACTGTATCTCTCAGTGGTGCATTTTGTCACTTGTTTTCCATGTCAGTTCAGTGACTATTGAAACAAAATATTCTGTTTGATACTGAAGAAATGATGTGAGCAGCTCATGCTAATTAGCATCTGAGTAATAGACACACCTTTGCAAGCAATGAAGAATCTACTTGTACTGACAGGGAAAGAATTTTCATAAAGAAGGTGCTGGAAAGGTGACTTTATCATCACTATGTTTTGGTTGTGTTATTTATAGGATTGAACCAGGTTAATATTTTAAGACACTGGTACAAAAAAATAGGTGTTCTTAAGCCCTGTGAATATACTGTAAATAAAAATGGCATATTTTTCACAACTGTGTTTCCCTTCTGTTCCATCAATTTTTCATAGAATTATGGGTGTTAAATTCATATGCACATTCCTGCTCATTGATTTAGGAGGGGAACTTCAGGAATCAGAACCTAACTTTTTTTTTTTTCCCCTTCTTGTGGTCTGTTTTGGTTTTGTTTTATTTTGTTTGAGGTTTTTGTTTGTTTGTTTGTTTTTAGACAGTATCTTATTTTGAAGCAGGACAAAAGTCTCTTTCTTACTTTTCAAAGTCTGAACAAGTATCAGAGAACCATAGAATGGTTTGGATTGGAAGGGACCTTACAGATCATCCAGTTGCAATCCCCCTGCCATGGGCAGGGTCACCTTCCACTAGACCAGGTTGTCCAGGACCACATCCAGTGTGGCCTTGAACACTTCTAGAATGGGGCATCCACAGCTTCTCGGAGGCAACCTGTGATGGTGTCTCAGCCCCTTCATCGTACCCAAGTCCTTTTGTGCATAGGATTTACTTGTCTTTGTGAAAGTGTATATAATTTATGTTCTTGCTGATCAGAAATACTGTAGAAGGAATATATGTATTTTTGATGTTTCTGCTGAACAGAAAGAGGCACACTTCTAAGAACTTGCTTGGAAATAACCATTCTCAGCAATTACAGGCTGAAATAGTTTAGCCAGCTTACACCTCATTGATTTCATGACTTTTGTCTAAGGTTTTGCCAGAAACCGTTGTCAAGTTTTATGTGATACATGAAATTGGTTGTTGTGACTCTCTTCTTGAGTAACACAACTCAAGAGAAGATGTTATGTAGCATGGTTATCCTTAGGCCTGATATTCACAGAAAGCTCTTCACAGACATCTATTTGGAGGGGTTTTTTTCCTCTGGAGAGTGGAGACAGCAAAGTAAAATGTCCTGGGTTTGAAGTACAAAGAGTGTTGTATTAAGTTCCCTATAACAGGGGTAAGGATACAGGTAGGAGGGCTCAGTCCTGCATTGGTCTGCAGCAGGTTAAAGCTTCAGGGCTTCACAGTTTGATTCTGGCACTTTCTTTGCATCTTTGTGGTTACCTTTTACCTGTCCTGGATTCACTGTTCTCCATGAGGTCAAATCACCCTGTTCAGAAGCTGTACTTGTGCTTTCTACTTCCAGGGGAAACTATTGCTTCTCTACATTAGAAAAGAAATAATCTCATTGTCAAACCTTTACTGTAACAGTTGCAAAAAAAAAAATTGACAGCTACAAGTTTTATTTCTTTTCCTAAGCTTTCTGATATGTCACATTTTTTACACTGCAGGGATCTGAGGGTAGAGATTGCCTTGTATCGTTATGGCAAATGGCATATAATGATACTCTTTGAAGTGGCTTAAGACCTTATCACTGGTTTCACCCAAAATATTTTCCCTGCACGTTCATAGTTTAACAGATAGAGTTTGCCTATCTCAGATGTTTCTGTTTGCAGCTTCTTTACACCTTTGTTGACAGCCTCAGCTCAGCACACTGGCATACCTTCAATTCTGCTACGGATGCTGTAATACCTTTCAATTGCCTGAACAGGAATCACCGGAGGGCATCTGTCTGAGTCTGAATTATGTTTGAAAACCATCTGGCATGTTGTGGGATAGTCCTAATAATAACAATGAACACTTTATCAGGAGTTGAGTCACTGTGCTTGGTTTCCAGTATAATTCTCTTATTAGTTGCATATATGTATTCCATATAGCCAAGGGGTTAATGCTGCGTGCAGATACTGTATAAGACCATTGTGCCGACAGCTCACATTTGGACTCGTCATTCACAATCTGGCTATAAAGAAACATATTTAAATAATAAAAATAATTACCAAGATGAAAGACATGGATCAGCGTTAATTGCGTCCTAGACCTGTTTCCTGTGTCTGCATGGGGGAGGAATGAGGAAAGGAATAAATGGGAATGGCAGTCACAGGAGTAAGGTGCTTTCCCTGGAGGTGCTTTTGACCTGTTGAAGAGGTCTCTTTTCGTACTTAACACAGACATCCATCAGTAAGGACGATGCAGAGCTGCCTCGGACTGAAGCATAGAAAGAAAAATGCTCCAGGAGGTCCTTGGTCTTCCCTGGTTCCTCACAGGAACTCGCTTATTTTCCTATAGGAAGAGCTCAAAGTATTTTGTGAACCTGAGTATATGTTGTTTCCTAGAACCTTAATGAGGTTCAGAGATAATGCTGTACTTTGGCACGTTTAAGTAGTATTGAACTAGGCCTTCAGCTAGCAGTGACTGGCACAGCCCTAGTGATTTTGAACCCTTGCTGAAACCTGTCCAAACCTACCTGTGTTCTCAGATGTTTGTCAGGTGCCCCCCCAACCCAGAAGTTACATGTGACCGTGGTGCCTTGACTGTCCCTCAGGTTTAGTCTGTGTTGCCTTACTGGTTACACAGCTGTTAAGGGGTTGTCACTGTGAGAACAGAGCATCCTCAGTGGGGTCCTCAGCATGTTAGGCTGGTGCCAGACGTACTCGTCATGTTGCCAAAAGTATGGTAAGAGACAGCTTTAACTTTACATTGGCAAAGGCTGGGACAATATGCAGAAGCTGTGTCAGAAGCACGAGTAAATGTTTTGCCTGAGATGATGCAGAAGGGCTGGTGGCAAAACGTGGAGGGAGCTCTTGTCTCCTGAGTTTATGTATTGGCCCCAGGATGTTCTCCTGCTCTCCGCCACCCAGAGGCATACGATACTGTGCGGTTTGAAGATCTTTGCTTTTGCATTGGCAGCAGAGAAGAGCTCAAGATTGACTAAACCACTGAAACTAACAAACTTCTCATGTGCAACACTTGGAGGGGCATTAGATTAATTAGTTTGCTGAGCAGTGGAGCTGAAGCTGTGCAACTGTCCGACAATGATAAGAGGAGGGAGCTGGAAACCAGCGACCTTTTGGTTGTCTGCTCCTTCGTTCCATCTCAGCTCCCTAGAAATGACAGATGAGAAGAACAGAGGTAGCCAAACATATGCAACCTATGCATACTCTGCCGAGCTGCATAATCCAGGGGTATTGTTCACTGCGTGTGCAGGCTGTGCTTCCCAAAAGCTCCCACAGCCGACACTGAGAGGAGGCATCACTGGTGGTTTCTGCGGGAGCAGAGGGACATTGGTGTGGGGATCTTTTGAAAATCCACTTCTAAAATGCAAACACTTTCCTTCTTTAACACCCACTTGAAGCCCAGTGTGATCAATAAACACAAAACACTTTCACAGCTCAGACACACTGTGGATTATGGTTCTCCCCCCTCCTTTTTTGTTTCTTTTTGTTTCTTTTTGTTTCCATTGCATAAAGCAGTCTGCCCCATAGTTTGCCATAGTGAAATTAATTAACAATTTCATAAAAATCTTTGGTCTTCAATGGTTAGATAATTGCTGCTTGTGTATTAAGTAGGCATTGGGAACGTACCCGGGCAGACAAGTTGTGTCAACCCAAAAACTGGTGAAATTTTGATCCTTTTGTCAGCACTCTCTCTCCTGGGAGCTGTTCAGAGCAGGGTAGACAAACACCTCTTGGGAGATGTTTGGGTGTAGCTTGTCCTAGCGTGGGGGCAGAGAGGCTAGCACGCTCCACTAAACCTTTCCAACCTTTCCAGCTCCCTTTTCTATCAATTAAGGATGTGAATTTTTTATGCAAAAAATACTTGGTTGAGTAAGCTGTCCGGCATGGTGCACAGGGCCATGTCAGCTGCTGGTATGCCCTGGTTTAGATACTTAGCACCTGTGCTAAAGGATTTGTAAACTCAGCAGAGTTGCTGACCTTTAAAATACATTTAAATACACAAAAGTCTGGGACCTGAAAGGGAAGGGAGCTAGAATGCATGGCTTCTGGAGGCTCACTCTGAGACTCTGGCTCCCCCGGCTGGAGCCGGTGCGGGAGAAGGCACGGTAGGGACCCAGGCACAGGAGTCAAAGGCGTCACCCTGCAATAAAGGCTTCTACAGTATCTGCTTGCTCTTCATTGATAAATAAGTACCGCTAAGTACCTTATAAATACCATCTCCTTATAGGTTGCTGTACAGTAAACAGGTGCTGCTCTGTAGAATGATTGTGTGATTCCCTTTTTTTTTTTTTTTACGTGCTTATAAAAAAATTAAATTAATTAAGCACTTGCAAATGTGAGGGTGAACACTTTGAAGATGAAGAGTGGCCATGCAGAAGCCAGGCTGAAAGGAGTTGCAAGGCAACACATCAGGGGTCTGAGCTCATTTAAGTAATGTAAAATGTGGTTTAGAGCTAAGCCTAATTTAGCATGCCTTCAGGCTGCTGTGCACAAAGTGCTCTCAGCCTTCCTCATCGTCTCCAGATCCAGATTCCTTCCCTCTCTGTATGCTGCATCTGATGATTTATATAGCCATGTAATGAATCCAATCAGCCCTGTTACCCACCAGAAGACTCTCTCCAACTTTAATAACAGTTTACTGCCCCGTCAGATCAGCAGATTGAGCCGTGCATCCCGTGGTGCCCATCCAGCAGAATGGAGATGGTAGCAGTTTACCTGGCAACACTGCAGGAGTTTAGCACGTTGAAAAGTTGAGTGAATAGCTGTTGAACTGTGTACAGCAAGTGCATTTGGTGGAGTTGTGCTATTTGATTGGCACACCAGTGTCATTTATTTTAAATAATTTTTTATTGTTCCCAGAGGTTCCATTTTGAAGTTTCTACTTCATAGGATGAAAGGGTTGCCAATACTCTTTAATGCTTGGAGATAGAAAACTAACTCCCAGCAAGAGCCCAGTTTTGCTGTAGTCCTTCATGTTTTTAACACTGTTCAATACTTTGCCAAACTCCAGAGAATAGAAATAAAAGTGGAACGTTCTGGCCTTTTGGTGGCTGTTTATCAGCAGCAAAACAATTTCTGGACAATTAGCAAATCTCCAGGCCCTTTGGAAGCTCAGATTATAGCTATTTCTAGGTTGTCACATCTAATTAATACAAGTAGTAGCGGTAATGCTCCTGTTGATATTCTGTTTTGGCCGTGACTAGGCTTGCAAGTCTGAGAGCTGATCCTTAAGAGTGTCTTTAAACCCAGATAAAACCTTTTTGGGTTTGGTAAGGGTGTGAGAATTAATTGGCACAGGTAGCATTTACTGCTGTACAGTGGCTTCAGGGAGTGACATTGTACTACAGAGGATCCTTCTTTACAGTCATCTGGGGTCTTAAAAACCTTAGTATTGAATGCTAATTTTAAGCAATTAGGGTTCTAGGAGAGGCTGCAGCATAAAATTGCTATAAAATATAAGCTTACTTTAATTGCTTACAGCTATATTAGAAAAACTGTATAAAAAAGAAAATTGTTGTTTTGCTTTCTTATTTAGCAAATCACACTTTGTGTCACCAGAGAGGTATGCTGGGAGAGTCTTTTTAATTCTCCAAAGGGTTATACGTATACTTGAAGGAGAGAAGTTGTGTGTGATGAAAAGAGGTTTTATTCTGAATTTCTTCCACTGCTGTAAAGCTGCGGTTGGAGCTGTGCTGGCATGCGTTCAGGAGTCTGTCTGTTTTCATCCCCTTGCAGCACACTAATATCTCCCATCTGAAAGCCTGAAATGGAGGCCCTTATTTTCTGTGACTTAGGATTTGATCAAGTGTTAAGGAAACTTTTCTGTCTGACCATCCAGGAGCCACTCTGGCACTCGTGCTACCTGAGCTGAGCCCGTAGCACCTCTGCAGTGGGTGGCTCCAGTGAGCCGGTGTGTGCCCTGCTTGACTCCCTCCCTACACAACCCCCACTCACACAGTCAGACAAGGCTTCCTTAGCAGCTCAATCCCAGGCTTTCCACAGCAGAGCCTCAGTCATCTCAATCCTTAAAACAGTATAATTATGGTGCAATAATAAAATAGCAGCTTGACCTGAGTGCCTTTGAGGATGGACCCAAACAAAGGAAACCCTGGGCTTTTATACCCCAACAGTCTAAGTGCACAAAAGTCTGCGGTCCTGGGCTCCTGCTGTGTCTCTGAGTGTCCGATCACCTGGCTAGGCCACAGGTCCCTGTGCCCTTCGTTGTGCAAAGGGTTGGCAGTTCACAGGCTCTTGCCTGAGGCTCCCTCCACCCAGAGCTCAACCTGAAGCTGGCACTGCAGGTGCACACCCAACTACCTGCTCTGAACATATTCCTCAGCGCTAACTTGTGGTTGTGTTAGCGTTGGCTCAGTCTGAGCTGATATTTGGTAATGAATTGTCTACCCTTTGGTAATCCCTGGTAACAGTGAGTAAAACAGGTTCTCTTAAAGCACTGCTGAGGGCTGAATAACTGAGAATGGAAAGGGTGGAAACAGCAAAAAATGCATGATATGTCTGTGAGTGGCTGAACTTGTGAGCTTTTGAGTCTTCTTCAGCACAGTTTTGATACACTGTGGTGTTTCTTTTTATAGCACTTCCACTTCGCACTCGGACCATTCTACTCACACCAAATCTGTTTCTGCTATATCGTCCGACTCGATTTCCACCTCAGCAGACACCTTCTCTCCAGATTTAAGGGTATGTATGTTTTGTCTTAAAAAAAGAAAAAAAAAGTTGTAACCTCCTTAAGAGAATGTCTTGCTTCTGTGAGTTGGATACGGTAAAATGTCAGCTTCCAATAATGCCAACATTTGTGTAGCCAAATCATGAAAGAACCTGAAGTCAAACAGGTGAAATTGTAGTTTAATCTCTACCATATTATCTCCTTTATAAAGTTGTTTAATCTTCAAAAAGCTGACTGCAACCATCACTTAGAGATGAAATTTCAAAGGAACTCCCATTTTCTTTTAGGTACTTTAAGTAAGTGAAATCCTCAACCTGTGAGTTGTATATAGCTTTTTTTCCTGTTGTGTGTGTATATGTAAGAGATGTTCTCTCTTGAGAACTCCTCCTTGTTTGTAAACACTGAGTCCTTGGAAGTATCTTCTTTCAGAGAAAGATTGCTATCTTCAAGCTGAAAAAAATGATCTTCTGTCACAATTAATTGCTCTGACATTAAAAAGGTCCAAACAGGGCTCTTTTAAGTTTGTTATTAGAGTAGTTAATTATAAATTCAAACTTCTAGTTCAGTGTCACGGGATTTTTGAAAGCTATCTTATGAAACCAAGGGTTTGCTGATATATCTTTGCTTTGAAAAAAACATCCCTGAGTATAATACTGTTGGTACTGGTACATTCTAGTAATGATCCAAGCATTTCTCAGCTGTGGTTGAGAGTCTTTGTAAAATCTAAACACAGTAAATTTGCATAAAAATATCTGAATAAAAAGCTAATTCCTCTGACAACCATGAAGATTTTTTTTCCTATGAGTATTGTCTCAGTCATCCATAATTAATAACAGAAAGTTCATAAATTACAAGAATATGAATGTTTCTTTCTAAAGGCAGCTTATTAGCCAGTTTTAAACTAGGATTTTAAACAGTAGTTTATGTGTAATCTATGACAGTTTACACCTTTTACTTATGGATACAAAAATAATCTTCCGAACCCTGAGATTAGCTCAGTTGGTTACTGCACTGAGCTTGTAATATCAAGGTTGTGGGTTTGATCCATGTATGGGCCATTGACTTAAGAGTTGGTGGTGATCCTTGTGGGTCCCTTCCAACTCAGAATACTCTGTGATCTGTGAACACACCTGGGTATGGAAGTTTGTTTTATGTCTAAACTTTTTCCTGGTGTGAAGTTAGGGTGCTAGTTACTCCAGCATACAGAAAACATCATTTTTAGCCTGAGGCTAAGTGATTCATTGTTCCGAATAAGATTTCAAATACTGCTACAGCTCTTAACTGTATATTATATATATTATATAACATTATAAAAAATTAAACTCAATTTCTTAATTTTTTACTGAAGTTTGCATATGTGGCGTTTTTTTCCAGTTTTGATGCACAACTGAACTGCTTTTTCACAGTTTATGTGACACTTGAGGACTATCTTTAGAAGTAGAGAACTAGGCAATATTTCCTATTTGGAATCAAGGTTGTCTTTCCCTTCTGGCAATTAAGATGTCTCAACATGTTTTCCTTCTAACCCTGATTGCTGCTTGTAACTCTTTTCCCCTCTTTTATCACCTTATCTGTGTGTACTGTGAGCTGTCTGGGTAGGGATTCCAGCTCTTCTGAGCTTGTCTGATTCCCCATCCAACAGGGTCTCTGTACCCATTAGAAATCAGTGTCCACAGAGGAACATTCACTTAACTGCATAATAGATTCTTCAAGCAGAAGATACCTATGTATTGCTTACTGGAGGCCATCAGAAACCCATAATTCCATACTGTGCCACAGTTCTCATAATTTGCAGAGTGATTTCTTCACAGCCTGCCCTCTTTTTTTTTTATTATTTCTAAGCAAATTGAAGTTCTGCCTTGGTTGGAGAAAATGCTGCTCTTCTTTCATTTAGAATAGTGTTTCAGAAGAGATGGTTAAGCAGAGAATTACTTATTTAGAATAAAGGCACTGCAGGCCAAGTGTGAGCACCTGCTTCTGCTGCCAGAATGCTTCTTGCTCTTCACCTGCATTAATTCTGCATGCCCTGAATTCAACACAAGCTTCACGTACTTCACCTAAAAACTTACTCTTGCAGAGGTGGTGTGAGTGGCTGTGATGGAGTTGTGTGTAGGTGTAAAGCTGGTTCTTGCCTTTACGCTTGAGTAGCTGTTTGTCAGTGGTAGACAGACCTAGTGAAAATGAATTCCCATGCTCCTGCTTATGTTAGGGTATAGGGAGAAAGGGGCAGTTTCCACTACTACATGTTGACCTTACCTCTCCTAGAGGAATTCATGCATTCATCATTGTGCTCTTTGTTCCTGAGAGTGTTTCATGCTGGAGAAGAAGCCTGGGAGGTGAGATGAAGATCAGTTCTCTGCCTGTGAACAACCTCTTGTGTTGGTATTGCCAGTGCAACTGCAGACTCACAGTCTGTCCTCAAATCAATCACTGTGGGTGCTGATGTGTTACTGTTTGCTCCCTGGGCTTCCTCTTGTAGCCTAATGCCACCTCCAAAATGGAACAGTTAGTATGAGTGGTGGTCAGCTGACACTGATTTCTTTCAGGTCTTGAGGATGATGGATGTCCTTTCCCTGGACTTATCATTCTTTGTCCAACTTTCTTTGAATTAACATCTCTGTCATGTGACAGTTCTGCAAGCTTTTAAAGTCAGTTCTGTGAGAGATTTTTCAAGGTCCTAATTGTTCTTACTATTTTCTTTGTTCTTAATGAAATGTGGCCTTGCCTTCGATATTGCAGATGAGGTCATACCAATAACTGATACAGTGGCTCAAGCATGTTCTCTGTTACTGCTCTCTCCTTACATGCCTGAATGTCTTGTGTAGGTTTGATTGGCACAAGACAGCACAAACTCCTGACTCTTAACAGGTGCTGAGATCTGAGCTAAGCACCCCATTGCTGTGGGACAAAAAGAAGTCCCACATTGTTCCTGGAAGAATGTACGAGAATAAGCCCTGCAGAGGGAACTAATGCATTTTGTGGTAAATGTGCTATGGGAGGCAAGTGCCTGTGCTACGCGTTGTTCTCACAGAAAGGTGTTGCATCAGATAGCTTTAAGAGGCTGAAAATAAGCTTTTCAGGATTTTGACGTGGATCTGCTGCTTATGGGATTATGATCTCGATGTATATTAAATTTTTTCCTGCTACATGGATCCATCATAACTCCTACTTCTATTTGGTCTCTGCCTTTGTGTGTGCATTGGCTCAAATTTAGGAATTGAACTTCTGTGACGATGGAAAAACACTTTGTCATAGCTACAATTAGCACTCTCTTTTTCTGTGGGGAATTTTTAGAAGAATAGTAGGCGTCCATTGGGAGGAGGGAAGCAGGGGAAGGACACACCTAATTTCTTGCTGTCTGTGCCTGCAGTTTTCTTTTGGAGTGCAATTAACACTCTGTGTGTGTGCATGCATGTGTGTAATGAGGTAAATGAGACAACCACAGGGGATTCCTACTGAATGCATGTGCAGTATTTTTCCTACATTTTTCTCCAAAGTATTTAATAATAACCTTTATGAAGGTTTTTATGTTTTGTTTTGTTTTTTTTGGATTTTTTTTTTTAATGTATATTGAGTATTTCAGTATCTGGAACTAAGATTAAATTGCCTTTCCATTAGAAAATTTATAGAATTTTCACTTCATAAACTAACTCTAGGTAACTTTTGGCTCCTTCAGTTAGTTTCATAGGGAAAAAAAAAGAAGAGGAAAAAATCCCCAACCCTCAACAGAAAAACAACAAGGCATTATTAGTTTCTCCCTCCACCCCTTTCTTGATCTCAAATCTGAAGCTGTTTAGAATTTATTTAGGGAATATACTTTTTGAGGGAATTTTTAGCAAGTATGCTGCCATATGTTTTAACATAAGTTATAGATCAGGCAAGAACAGAATTGAAGTAGTTGGAAGTGCAAATGGAGTTGGAAATCCATAGATACTTTGTAATTTGGGCTGAGATGTTAAAAACACCTTAAAGCAAATATTGCCAAAGGGATTGAGGTGTATAAATAGCTATTACAGATCTAGGAACTTGATGGTTAATAAAATACAGTGAGTTTCTTGCTCATAAGTCCTATAAGGCAATATTTTCTCCAGTGCTTATGTGGGGAGATGTGTCCATGCATTTTATAGTACTTAAGTCTTCTTGCTGATGTTCTAACTTCTATCCTTAGGGATTTTCATTTTGAATTAGCTGTTGCTTTATAGGATAATGCCTGAAGTTTACCAAGTTCAAGTCTTCAGAGTAGCCCTTATGAAAGGATTGGATCCTCATTTGCAGTTGAGAAGCAGTGTATATGGCCAGTAGAGCTTGCTGCCACTTCCCTTACAATCACTACCTTTGCCTGATAATTTGTTAAGGCCCGTTGTGTTTGCTTTTGGATTGTATACAGCAAAAGCTTAAACTGGAGGACAGAAACTCATATGGGTTTTTTTAATATTGCTTTTTGCATCTAGTCCATTCTCTGGACAGGGGAAACCAGTACAGCGGCCCTGTATGTCGCCTGCTTAGCTTGCAGCCTTCAGAAAAAGTGGTTCAAATTTTTGTTCTTAACTTTGCTGTTTGGGACCACTACAATGTTCTCCCCTTAGAGGGCAACGGTAAGATCCACAATTCCTTATATTCCTCTGAAGTTCAGAGAAAATGCTGTACAAGCATATGACCCATCCTTTGTGACTGTTTGCACCCTCTATAGCAGTTTTCTTCTTTAGTGTATGAGGAATCAGTGGATTTGCAGTGGGTTTATATAAGACATGCAAGAGCATTATTGTAGCATTCCCAGGACTCAAGAGATTAGAAGTGGGAAGAAACAGACTGGCTGGTGTAACCTTAATTTGTTATCTGTTGTGTGTATGTTCACACAACCAGCCCATGTGGTTTATTTTGTAAGATACATAACTGATGCATGACAAAAGGTATATGAAGAAAATCTTCCTTCCAAGATAGTAAATGGATGCCTTTTTTGTCTCCTTACGTTTCCTGGATGAAATCTGTTTGGGCAAGTATGCATTCAAGCTAGCCAACCACAATTCCTTTGTGCTCAATGGAAGGAAATAGGTCTTTTATGATCTGATTTGTTTCGTCTTTAAGGAATTGCCCATGCTAGGTGAGAACATCATGGAGCTGAGCTAGAGAAGTCCTTGGTGCAGATGTTGGGGACATTATTAGAGTGGCAGCAAGTGGTTTCTCAACTTTAGCTGTGCTCCAGTAAAGGTGCAGTTTTGTCTGTTTTGAAAACCTACTGTGTTTCTCTTCTGTTTATGGAGAGAGTTCAGGGTTATGTCTCTCAGATTCTCTGACTTCTAAAATTGAGGTAAATCCTGTCCCTCAGGTGATGTTGGACAGGATTAACTGAAATGCCAGTTACTGACTTTACCACCTTTGTGTTACTTTGTTCTAATTTTCGTACAAAGTAGCTTAGACTAGTTTTATGTAGAACATGTATATCATTAGTAAAAAAACATATTGAAGAAAGATGTGATCCCCCCCTCCATCCTTCGCTGTAAATCACTAAAAGTAGCCTCAGTGAGCTTTTCCATTACTATCTCCCTGCCAACGCAGGAAGTGTGTCAGGCTTTGGTTATGTGTAACACATGTTCAACAAGAGCTGGGTTTAGAGAGTGACATAACGTTTTAAACTCTAAGCACTCATTTAAACAATGTTTTTTAGTTTTGCTCTTACGGGACTTTTCACCTAGTGAATGATGCTAGCTTGGAAGCACTAAATCATGACAAAACCTCTGCTGAAGCACCTCCATGGTCGTTGAAGATTTTCTACCCTGACAGTCAGCTCCATCCCTTGCCTAATGATACATGGGGATAAATATTCCTATTTCAGACTGGCCCTTGTCTCTTTGCCTGGGACTGCCTGTTAGCAAACTAGTTCATAGCAAATGCAAAGATGTCTTCTGCGTTGTGAGCTTTCCTTCCCGGTGCACTGGACTGTGACTGCTATTAAGTTACAGATGATATTGCACAAGCCACCAGATGGTGAAGATAATTGACCTCCGACCACAAAAGACTTGGCTAGATGTGAACTGGTGATACAGCAGCGAAATTAAATAAACAGTTCATCTTCTTACTGTCACTATGTGAAGATTTGGCTATATGTTTCTCTGCACCATTGCTTTGGGCTTAGTTATATTCACATGCGGAGGTGTACTTCACGTTTTGGTGGGTGTACAGGAGTAGAACCTATGCAGGCAAAAGTTGCCCTTACTTGATCTGCTGTAGTATTTCCACAGGTCCATTTGCACACAGGAATGAAATTCAAGGGACAAATCTAAGAATAGGCAATAGTGCCTGTTTACACTGCTTTACACTATTGAAGGTATCAAGCAGAAGGATTTAAAGGGCAGCAGAAGAGAAGTAAGAAAGTCTTATAGGGAAAAATATTGTAGCTCTCTTGAAAATCTGATTTTGACTCTACGAGTTGTGCATGCATGCCTGTGAGAAGTGGGCTTCCTTTGTTTGGAGCATTAAGTTGTTGATGAACAAAGGCACAAATGACTACTTTTGGAGAATGAATAATGCTCTTGTCCATAAGCGTGGTCATACCAGGGCAGCCCTGTCAGTGACTGCAATTTAGCCCCTGCCATTGCCATGCTTTTCCAAGACTCCAGTTAATAGTAAATGCTATATCTTTCATAAAAATTCCAGTAATTTTCAATTTAAAATATCCCAAGAGATGGAAAATCTTGGTCCCATCCTTGTACCAGTAAGTCCTTTCTTCACCTCCTCCTTTCAAGGAAACAAACCCACAGAGTAGCCAACCTCTGGGTTGCAAAATATTGATTTCATACAAATTAGATAGGGGGAAAAGCCATATGTAGACAGTTTTTTGTCTCCTTTACATGGGAATAATACTCCCTAAGTGCTCATCTAGTTAGAAGAGAGCAAAGACGGCAAACGTTGCTAGTTTTTCTTATATAGAGGTACCTAAATGCTTGAATATGGAGTAATGTACAGTGAAAGAAATATGTGGAAGCGTTTATGATTGCCATCTATTAAGAATGGTAAAACTAAGAGAGTAAGCAAATGGCCTTCATATGTTCCTCAAAACTATTTTCGTCTCTTCCTATTTGACTGCAACATTTCTCCTAGCTACAAAGTGCAAGAATTTTCCTTTTGTTGAGTAAAACCAGGTAAGAGGTGGCTTCCCTCTCCTCTGTTAGTTACAGTTTTGTAGATTGAAGGACAAGTCAGGCAGGAATGAACAAGCATGGTATTTAAAAGGAGCACATAGATTTGTGGCTGCATGCAGTATCTGCCAAAATTTGATTTTCTGTAGGTGTTTTTGCATGGAATGAAATATCCTTGTTGCCCTCTGTAGGATTGTTTGTTCATTATAGATATATAGTTACCTATATCTTGAATCCTTATCATACATATCACAAAATTCCAAAGTGAAATTCCTGGTAATGGAGACAGTATTCTGTAACTTATTTTAGTTGGTAGAATTTATAACTCTGTCTTTGTCAGAGTGTTTTTCTGTTACTTAATGATGATATTAACTTCACTGAACTAGTTTAATGGTTTCCTTGAAACTTTTAGTCTTTTGTTCATGTATAAATTGTTTGCTAAGCAAAATTCAGTAAAAATAAAGGGTAGAGTCAGGCTTATGTGCTGTCCAAAGTTTTTGAGCAGCCTGTGGAGAGCAGAGGCGTTACGGTTTGAGATGTATGTAGAACTCTTGGCACTGAAGAAGGTTCTGTATTAAAAAATGTTGGACTTGTCTGAATAGATAATATCTGCAACACTCTGTGCCAGAGAGTGTTGCTGTGTTGAGTCAATGACGACCTTCTGTCAGAGCCTAATGAGAGAATTGTCTTGAGCCACCAAGCCATACAAACTTGAAGAGACAAACCAGCCGTGGTTGAATGAGTGGCCCTCAACAATGTGTTCCTTTGAGCTTCTAAGCCTTGTACAAGAGGTACTTGTGCAGTGAGGGCCCAGGAAATTCAGCAGCCCAGAGAGGCTGTTCTTCATCTCTGGACATTCAAGTTTGAGTGGAGAAGAGCATAGTTGAAAAAATAAAGCAGAAAACCCTGGGGAAACACTACATGGTGGCTGCTTCCTCCTACTGAGGAGTCCCTTTATATTACTCTGGTGACTGTATTTTTTTTTTTTTTTACATACACTAATCTTCAACTTCTTTTTAAAGATTTTCAGGACAGTGGTAAGTAAGCAAGTGATTTCTCAAGCCTTTTTATACTTTCTCCATATATGGTAGGTAGAGACCACAGTTTGTGATTTATTTTTTTTTTTAGTTAATTCAGGAAAGCATAGTTAAAAGGCAGTTGCAGTGTACTATGTATGTTATTGTCTTTAGAGTAATGTAACAGGTGATTTGATGTCAGAACATTTTTTGACAACTTAAATACTTCTTGTGTTGTTTTTTAACCAAGCTAAGAAGCCTTCTTTGGCTGATTGCTCTCTCAGGAGCTGAATGGGCTTGATGTGGTCTTTGGAGAGTATATTTGATTCTTTGTGTACTATTCTGAAATGATCCATGTGTCCATGGTGTTTTGTCTTTACCCTTTTGAACTTCTAATATTCCGAAAGAATAAGACACAAAGCATTTCCCTGCAATTAATGTCTTGAGGCTCTGAATGCCTCTAACATAGTTTTTCAACTCAGCTGGTCATAATCCTCAGAAAAGTCCCTGTGCCTCAGCCAGGCAGATACTACTGTTTTTTCCTCTAGTCTTTGGGCTGTGGTATTCTTAGTGATTTGAAAATAATCAATAAAGTCCATTTACTTGCTCAATTTATGTTTTATTGCATTTCCAGTAGGATACTTAGCACATAAAATCTTCTCAAAGTACACTTGAAATAGCCATAAATGGCAGCTGAAAACCTCCTCAAAGTAGCGCAGTGTTTTCAGTCAAGTAAGTATGGCTTCTGTTCTGTGGTCCTGCTAATTGAGCGTTGAGAAGATAGATGCATCTTAGCAGTAAAATGTGCCCTTTTTCCTGTGTAAGAAATGTTCCATTTAGAGAAGAAACCAATGCACATATGAAAAACCGACCTAAAGAAGCATACTAATCTTGTTTCTGAACAGATTTGTGTCAGTTCTGCAGCTTCTGTCAGTGTCAGCTGGACAGAATTGGACCTCTGTGGGGATTATTTTCTGACATGAATGGAAAGAGGTTCTGTATCTGTTTGTTTCAGACATTTTTACAGTGTCATTGGGATAATGATAAATCTTGATACACCTGCCATAGTGGCATTGTCTTTGTTGATTGATGGAAACAGCTATCAGGAAAGGAGTGGAAGGGCAGTTCAGAGGAAGGAAGCGGTGAACATGGTTTGAGACCCCCCAAAAGGCATTTAAAGGAGAGAAGCATTGGTTATGTAAGTGTATATGTTTTGCTGTGGATTTACAAACAAAATAAATGAATGAGTGAAGTATGTAAAAGTAATCCTATGGCTAAGTCTTTGCAGGAAGGCTGATTTCTCTCATGTGGTTCTTTGAGACAGCAGACAAGAGCCAGCTCTGACCCAAAAGCTGTCTTTTATGCTACAGCTAGGATGACCTATCCTACAAGCTTTGGAGTCGTGCCTCTTTAAATGAGATTCATTCAGGTTTTGGATCTGGCTTGGCTCATTTCCTGCTACCTTTCTGCACAGAGCACGTTTTTACTTCTCTGCAAAATAGAGGTTGTGACTGCTCAGTTGTATGTGGATGTCCAGGAGATTGGGCATTGCTGTGTTGGCCACAAGGAAGCACGAGGGTTGGGATTTGCTCTGCCAGATCTGCATTGATGTTCCTTTGCCCTAGTTATTAGTCTTCAATGGGAAGAGGGGTACTCATCCTAAAGGTGCATCTCCTGGGTATTCTGCTTTCCATTGACTGGTACAGGGTGACTTGCTGAGGAGTTGATCTTCAGTTTTAGCTGAAATGGATATTCCTGCAGCTTACCGACTACCCTGCCTACAAAGTGGTGAAAATGCTGATTAATGAGGATATTTAATCATTTGCCAGTTCTTGAGAGAAAGAAATTTAAAAAAACAAGCAGGGAAAGAAGGAAAGTTTAGATATGTTAAGTACAAACAAAATATTCCTAGGTAATCCATTAAAATGTGAAGAACCAGACAGATATTTTCCTGTAGGAGATAAAACCTTTCACGTGGCTGTTGAGTTTCAATTCCATATTTCACACATAATTTGAAAAAATGCATGTTTTAAATTCTACTCATTCTGTATGTATATTATTTCATGTGTACAATGTACATGCACATTCTTGTCCTTGCAGCATATATTTTGCCTGTTGCTGCTGACCAGTGCATGCTCACAAGGTTGACATAGACGTGCCAAATCTGTGAGTAGAGGGGCTGCAGAAGCAAAGAGATTTTGTGTGTGTGTGTATAATGCTTGTCTGTACAGACAGGTTATATATGTTTATGTCAAGGGGCCAGTTAAGAGACTGCCTTCCTGCTGTAGGAAACATAAAACAGGACTGTGTGTAGCTGAAACAAAAGCAGCTCCCAGCCTGGAGAGCTTATCTTCTCAGTAAATGGGGCAGACGTGGTTTTGGGGAAAGGACTAATACAGGAGCAAGGTGGTCATGCAGTTGGATCGAACATGTTGTACAAGTGCTGAGGCTCTATGTGTAACAGATCTGTTCAAAATGTGCAAAATGATTTGGAGTGTGTAGGAGGTTACCAAGGAGAGATTAACTCAGAGTGAAAAAAAGAATCAGAAAAAGGGTACATTTTAATTTTGTCTAAGCAAAAAAAGATTATTTTTGCTCATTTGATTGTGATTCAGGATAGAAGAATCTCTACAGACTTAGGAAAACTGTTACACAGCAGTTTGGTAACACAAACCTGTAGTCTCCCCTTAAGTTTTGTGAAGCCAAACAATCTGACCTTTGTGGGTTTCAGGACTCAAATATTCAGGAGAAAGTAGAAGAGAGTAACTGAAAAATGGCTAGGAGTGACCTCGGGTGCTCTCCTCATGCATCTTCGTTGTCTGCAGGTATGTGTTGTGTCCAGGGACAAAGTTACTCTCCCTGGTCAGTCCCAGCTGCTCTCTCTCCCTCTCTCTCTCCCTCACTATATGCCTTCATTTCTGTAGTCACACCTTAAGCCAGTCCTGGCAAAATGACCCAGGTTATGGAAAAACTTCCATTATACAAGCCATTAAGAGAACTCTGGCATCTTGACTGCACTAGACCCGGGGGCAATTAGAGCAGTGGCAGGGTGGGTAGGAGGAGGCGTTCCTGGCTTGGCCTCAGCCAGCGCAGGATGTGTTTGTCATCCTGGCTGTGCAGCTACTCTGGTAGGCAAGCGCCTCACCAGGCAGTACAAGAGGAAAACACATCAGTTGTTTTGTTCACAGGCAAAAAGCAAACCCTGAATTTAGAGTTTCATGTACCCTCTCAGATCCTTCTGGAACAGTATGCAATGATGCGCAGACCTCTGAGATCCTATGTGTGGAGTTTGCTTGCAATTTAACTCTGTACCAGACTGAGTTAACTGTAGCTGCTCAGGGTGAGCTAAATGCATGAATCTTGTGGGGACATCAGTCAGGAGAGGGATTTTTGGAGCAGCATGCTGGCTGCTGTCTTAGGAGGCAGTGTGAACATGTGGCTGGAGAAGCTTGCCAGAACTGCAGTACCCTGAATTGCAGCAGTCTTACCTTTTTAGCAGGATCTAAACTTTTTTCCCTGCCCCCATACATGCAAGCAAAAGGTATAATCTTTTTGTTGCTCAGATCTGAAGGTTACGTCAGCAAAACAGCATCAGGATTTCCCTGTGTTGTGTGCAGTAGTTGGGAGAGCATGAGAGAACTCTGCACCTTCAGCCACGGGTGAGTGTGCTGGAGCTTACACAGGGTGGGATCCTGGAGTAAGAGGAGTGGTTGTTAAGTGTAGCAGCGTGGGTTTGTTCTGCCGAGTCGCTGCTTGAGCAGAGAACAAAGGTAGGTGGTGTCATGAATTCCTCACACCCTCTGAGCTGAGGCAGGACTTAGGTGCTAAGGTACTCCTAGTCTCAGGATCTCAGTGGGCTGTTTTATCTAGAGGGAGAGCTGCTGACGGGTGGGTTGGATAGAGGATGTTACTTGATAAAAGAAGACAGAAATAAAGGTTGTTCTGGTGTGTAACTAGACTCTTCGTTCCCCTGGAAATTCAATTATCAAGCATAACATTTCTGTGGGGAAAAGGTAACAAAGACCTTGGCTGGCTTAGAGGCAAGGCAGAGTAGTCTACCAGGTTTTGATGGTTGTATCTGTTTCTTATGGAAACCATCTAGGGATGATTATGACAGATACAGCCAGTGTGCAGCTCTGCATCTCTGTGGTCCTATTCTTAAGTAATGCTGATTCTGCCCAGCTCTGGCTGTGGCCTTCACTGCAGATCTCTAAGAACTCTTTAGTTTTGTTCTCACCAAACAATTTAAAAACCTGAGGCAATGCAGAGGTGGCGCATTTCTGTTGCAGATGTATGTGGCACCCGCCTGTGTCAGCAGCCAGCCATCACTCTCCTGCAGCCAGGCTGCTGCAGTCATGTCCCTGGCTCCCTTCCCTGCTTCCTTGCCTTGCTGACGCTCCTAATTTAATTTTGCAAGGTTTGCAGAGGGCTAAATTTGGGCCCAGGAGTGTTATTTTTAGTCTTGAAAAGAGGCTAACGTACAAAAAAAGATTTTGCGCACAGTTTAATGAACCATTTTTGGATTTTGAGGGGGAGAGGAGGATGGCAGTAAGATGGAAGGGCTTTTCATGTCATCTCTTTAGTGATAGAAAGAGCAAGGGGTCCATCTATGATATTGACATCATCTCAGAGCTCCACGTGCGTTGTCCCATACCATTCTTTCCCCTTGATCTCTTTCCAAAACTCCTCTTTTTTTAGACACCCACTCTTCTTCCCTCCTGCCAGCCTCCATCCTTCAGTGCTGCCACAGATATCTTTTCCTGTGCCTGTTTCCTGCATTTTCAGCCCTACACAGATTGTATTTCCCCAAACCAATTTTAAGGAGCCATTGATGGAGGTGGATTTCAGGAAAATGCCTACCATTCATTTCTTGGTTTCTGCCAGGATGGGTTTCAAGTGTTCATGTTCCAACTAGAGGCTCATTCAAGGTCTAAAGCTGAACAGAGAGTGCAAAGACCAACACCACAGAGAAGTGTTTGTCCTTTGCTTTCTGACCATGTCTGTCTCACTCTCTTGGGAAGGATACTGTTATCCAGATCTGATGTGCTTGCACCAACTTTGAAATCATCATGGACGCAGGTAGCCTTTGTTATCTGAGATAGGTCATGTGGCTGAGGTCAGTTATGGGATGGTGAAAATCAGTTTAGTCCTCAAGTCTGTAGCAAAAAATAAAAGAAAGAAAAATAAAAGGGATGGGGAGACAAGAAGGCTGACCTTGAAGTGCTGTGCTTCCAGGAAGCCATCGGTTTGCTGCCCTGTGTTGAGGTGAGTTCAGGTTTGGATCACTGACCCTTTCCTCTCACCCTCAGGACTCCACATTTCAGGGAGTGTGCATGAGCAGATGGATTTTATCAGACTTAGAAGAACCTAAGTTCTTAAACTGAAAAGGCTTTCAACCTTGCCTTTAGAGAATGTTGTTGACGTGGAGGTCCTTGTCTTTCATGCTGCTTGCCTGTTCCCCCTGTCTATCCCCCACCTGCAGTACAGTGTTCAAAACCCACCTGAGCACTGCCCACCTCTGCCATCGTGGCAGATGTTTGTCAAACTGAGTGTGTTCTATGTATCTTACCTCATATTTGTTTTGGCTTAAGATATAATCCAGTCCCCCAAATGTTTACTGCTGGACATACTCCCGCTGACATCTGCAGGAGAGCAGCGAGTCCAGCTGTTGACCGAAGTGATCCTCACAGCAGCTGCTGCCCGTGTGGGGTACGGACCTTCGCAAAGAAGCTGTGATCGTGTTCTGAATGCAGAGTGTATTTTCACTAATGTCCTTCCAAGATAAAAAGCCAAAAAGATGACCACCACTTACAGGCTAATTAGCCAGAAGCCTCCATCTCATTTATCACAATCCAGATGTTATCCTGCTAATTTCAAGGCAGTTACTCAAGCACAAAATTAGACACACAGGAGTTGAGAGTGGATCTACATCACATACTTTTGTCAGGGAGGCCCTCAGTCAGGGCTTTGATGGGCTGTGTGATCTTTGGCCAACACAGCTGTGCTGACAAGAAGTCCTCAGCATCGACTTCTGCTCATTATACCATCAAAACCTTGTTTTTACTGGTATTGCTGATGTGGGGGAGGAGAAGCTTCCCTGCAAATTGCTGCCAGAGTGAGCTCTGTCAATGGTGACCTCTCCTTAGTCATCCTGTGGACCCCAGTACAACTGCTCTGGCAGCCTCCCTGGTAAAGCTGACCTAAGTGGGTGCGCTTGTGAGGTTCCTGTTAGGAAGCTGGGACTGCACCTGCTTTTATTATTAATTTTTTCCAAAAGTCTTTTGAATGCATTTTTAAAAATGTACATCTTGTTCTCAAGAAGGCTTTGATCTTGTTAATCTTTTCATCTATGCATCAATCTGTTGTGTGAAAATGCTGGAACGTGCTATTATTGTGGCGGGCTTTCCTAGGATTTTGTTTCCATTTTTTTTTTTGCATAGTTGAGGGAATTTTTATTTCCAGAGGCTCTTCTTCTGGCTTGATCCTACATGAAAATTGACCACAGACGTGTCAGGTTCTAGAATGCCACTTTAGGCTATGCCTTTGAATTTTCTTTGCAGGGATTTCCTGATATCAAATTGAAACAATGCTTTCTGTTGCCTTGCATAATGTTAAAGAGATTGAGAGTGAACCTGCACATTCAGTTGCGAGCAGCAGTGAGCTCTCGTTGTGTATCTTCACGGGACACATGCCAACTTTGAACTCCAAGTTTTGTGGTTTCTGTAGCATGAGGAGAAGTCTAAAGTAACTTACCTGCTGTGTTTGTGGTCATTTGGCCAGTCTGAGGCATGAAGAATATCATTAAATCCATCTGCATTTGGGCCACATAGACTTAGCCTTAATCTTGATCACTTATATTTGCTTTTCTCTCCTAGTTCTTACCATAGGCTTAGACCTCAGGTTATGCTTTCATAGTTACGGCCATACTTTCCTAAAATATCCATCTGTTCATGAAAGCAGCTGTTCTTGTGAAAACCCTTGCGTAAATGCAATCAATTGTGTGAGAAGTCATGACCCGTGGCATAACCTGGATCCAAAGGAAAGTGGAGAAGGGGTCATTTGGCAGCCAAAAAAAAAAACCAAAACCAAAACTGTACCTCTTATACATGCATATCAAAACAGAACCTTTCCCAACTGATCCAAGTCAGGACTTTCACAATTTTCAGACCCTCACTGAAGACAGTGGTGTGACAAGGTGTCCTTTTCAACTTTCCTCAGTGTAAACTAGAAATTGTTCTGCTGAACAGTTGATAGCATTGTGGTAATAGTTGATCACTTCAACTGGGAAAGGAACTGGTTCCTTTGGCTTTGTATGTAACTGTGAGAGAATTCAAGTTGTGAATTGTGGGTAGGAGAAGGTTGGAGCATGAAAGGACACCTGGGAAGTATGCTGTCAAAGCACAGAGCCTGGTGTTAACCCCTGAAGAGGCTCAAACACTAGGCAGTACCTCAAGATCTTTGAATAATTTTTTTGTCCTCGATATTGTTGGCCCCTTGCAGGTAAATTTAAACTTCTTGGTTTATGAAAACCTAATGGATTTCTCTTTGTACTTGTGTCATTTGCCTAGGTCCTGAGAGAGACTAATAAATTGGCTGAAATGGAAGAGCCACCTTTGCTACCAGGGGAAACCATTAAAGACATGGGTATGTAAAGAGGAAATTCCTTATTGTTTACTGACCAAATAGAATATCCATAGAGCAAAATATCTTGGCAGTCACTGACCAACGAGAGCAAATTGCTGATGTTTTGAAAGCCATGATCAGGATGTTTCATTAGTTGAGGGGACCAAGGTAACTACGTGTCTCCTTTTAGCAGGTAGCAAATACAAAGCAATTCAAGGCACCTTAGAGTGACTGATGAGGTTGTACAGCCTTGCATTTCCTGCCTCCTGAGAGGACATGGATCGACTGTTTCAAGTTGTCCTTGCCACAGGGTAACTTCTTATGCTGACACAGCACAACTGTGTGTCAAATCTCTGTCATGGACTCCAGGAAAGGATACAGTGCTTTTGCAGGGAACTTGCTGTGATATGGGGATGGGGTTTTGTTTGTTTGTTTGTTTGTCTGTTTGTTTTATCCAGATGTTCTGACATGCATCAGGTTTGCCGATGCTCTCCAGTTTGAAAGCTTGAGTAAGCCTCTTGATTAATTTTCTGTGAAAGATTTTTCATTCACTTCTTTACCATGTTGCCTTCCTCTTAAAATGATATAAAAGAGTGCAACTTTAATCCTAAACATAAAAAATAAAAAAAAATGGAAATACCTCACCAAAAAAACACCCAAACAAACAAACCAAAAAATCCACCTCAGTGTTTAGTCTTTTTTCTACCTCTTTCCTAAGGACTTTGAACTTGTACTCCGACCAAACACTGCAGACTGACATCTAACTCGCACCACAGACACAGTTAGCTCTGACAGCAAGAATATATTTTGAAGGGTTTCTAGGGAATGGTTTAAGAGATAAGAGTGTCCAGTGTTTTATCTGTTGCCAAATGATGAGATGAGCCATATAAATCTGTAAGACTGGGTGGCTTTTGGAGTAGTCCAGACAGCAGCTGCCTGGTCCAGCAAGAAGTTTAAGGCAGCAAAAAGGAAGTATTTGTTATTCACCAGCAATAATTATTTCCTGTTAAAAGTGTCAGGAAAGGCAAAATTTTATAGGGATGGGAAGAAAAAAATATTTTCAGCTAACCTAATAATCTAGGGTAAGATTGACCTGTAAAAGACAGGGATTCCACAAGCAAGCGAATGAGTAAATCTGGTTTTCAGTTTCTTTCTCCCATAGATATTCTCTTATATATACCAAAGACTGAGCTTGTTAGACTTTCCCTTGGTGACAGCACTACTACAACCTCTCCATTATAGCTGGAGTCCATTCTCACAAACAATGAAGCATTTTAATGCCTTGGAGATCCCTATTTATCAGGTAGAGACTGCTGAAATCATACAGCTCTGAAGGGGTTAAGGTCAGACAAGCCATGTGTGTAGGTACACGTGTACATGCATAGTGTAATTAAGTAAAATTGTTTCCTTAGGAAACCAAGCTAATAAAATGCAAATGTGAAAGATGATGTGGCTTACAAGCTGGCAAGGCCAGTGTTTGAGATCATGCCTGGGGTTCCTTACCTGCAAAACATTTTTCTGGCACCTTTTCTGTTTACCCAGAAATCCTGTTCTTTTTCAGATGTAAATGCACGCTTTTCTTATTAGTAGATTTTGTTGGGGTTTTTTTAACATTTTGAAATTACAGTTTGAATAATGGGAACTCTAGTAGAAAAACCAGGCAGGCTGCCCTCACCCCTATTATGCTTCACAAGTCTGCTTTCAAATCTCTATCAAACGAGTCTTTGAAAAGAAGTGATTAATAATCAGCTACTAATGAAACACTTGGTTTAATTAGGACTGGCTAGAAGCATTTTGTGTTTAATTGTCCTTCAAACAAATGCATGTAAATTTATATAAATAAATAAATAGTGGAATTACTAGCATGTATATATATTATTTCTTTTTAACCAGATACTGTGTACTACATATTTTGCTCTGAATTAGCCACTTCTGATATTTTAAGGATCCTTCTCCACATCCAGATCTTGAGAGTCATTGAAGACTATGCTGAAGCAGAGCTGATGTGAGGATGATTTAGTTATATGAGTTGCCAGAGCCCTGGAATAAGGCAGTCTCCTTCTTTCTCTTCCGCCAGGCTAACTCTCATGAGATAAATGTAGAAGAAATTAAGGTCCTCATCCTGATGCCTCAGTAGCCTCACACCTCATGTGTATGGTGGGTGTCACCTGGAGGGGAGGCGAGCTGTCCTCCTGACACAGCTTTGCACAGTGGGTCCCATGGGGTGCAGAGGCTTGAGATTATTAAGATGATCCAGGGAGTTCTTTCATGGATCTGGCAGCCCTGGTCAGTGGATCTCATCTCTGTGTTTTTGAGGGATGTCACTACTTCTTGGTGACAGCGTAAACCATTGCCACAGCACAGGCAGCCAACTGCTTTAGCAGCAGAAGACGTGATAGGCAGCAGAGGTGGGGAGGGAACAACTTAAATCTTGGCATTTTTAATTGATGTAAACCAGAAAGGCAGTTAGGAGGGGTGTTTGCTGTGAAAAACCAGCCTTTTGCTGAAACAAGTGAGAAACATTTGAGGCCTTTTAAGAAGGGGACTGTTTTGAGTCACTATCACTCAGCCTCAAAAATAATTGAATTGTTGCAGAGTAACTTGATCGCTGACTTCAGACCTAAAATCACCAGCAGTTGGGTGTTATACAGATTCATGGCTGCTGCAAATCACTGTAGCTCCGCTGGCTTTTGGCAGGAGGGCCTTCATCCCAGGGCTGACTCTGCGTGCAAAGGTTGTGCAGAAGGACCCAAGCGCCCTAAAAAACACATGTAGGAGAACTGCCTTCTCCTGTCCTAGGTGGCACAAACCATCCTGGGGACAATCCTTAGCTTTTATGCAGACTGTTGTAAGCTTCAGAGGCATGCATCCAGGCAGAAGTCGTCTCCTCTTTTCATGCATGGTGTTCTCAGCTACTGACAGTAAGAGTTAACAGTTTGAAGCCAAGCACTGGGTGTTTTACGGGGTAGCAGTTTTCTGCAAATGTAGGATTTCTGGTGATGATACTACTTCTGCTCAAACTCTTACCTTCTCCACGGAACCTAAACTTGTACATTAGCTCTAGGCTCTAGGCTAGAATCCCAGATGAAGCTTGTTTTAATGTCATGATCTGAAAAGTAAAATCCCCTAATATGGTTGCTGTCATAATTTCTCTCCCATAAGTTAAATCATGAGATCAACAACTTTTTTTTTTTTCTTTTTTTAAGCTAAGGATGTTACTTACATCTGCCCCTTCACTGGAGCAATCAGAGGAACCCTTACTGTTACCAATTATAGACTGTATTTTAAAAGCATGGAACGGGTAAGCTTTTGAAATAATCTACTTTTGTTAGCTATTTAATCTTCAGACCTAGGTGTTCTGTGAGAGTAATTCTGTGTGAAATGTAGCTGTATGTTTAAAAATATAGACATAAGGGAGTAGGAGCTGGGGATTTTTCCCCCTCCTCTTTTTAAACTCACAAATTTCAACTGTCTACAGGACCCTCCTTTTGTCCTAGATGCATCTTTAGGTGTAATCAACAGAGTGGAGAAAATTGGAGGTGCTTCCAGTCGTGGTGAGAATTCCTACGGGCTGGAGATTGTATGCAAGGTAAACTCTTACCTGTGTTTTACAGTAGGAGAAGGGGAATGTATATTTTAACAGATTTTCTCTGTAGTATTGTAGGAAGTTCTGCAAAATGTTTCAGTCAGTATGACTTCACAGGCATCAAAAACCGTCTGATTTTAAAGGTATTTTTCAGTATCTCCAGTTCCAGTCATTCGAGACAAGATACAAACCCCTTTATTTAGGCTTTGTGCTGGGCAGTGACTTTTCTTCCTAGGGGAAACTTAGGCCTGCATCCTATTAATGCAGTTCCCAGGGTTGCCCATCATACTATTCCAGGTAGACAGCAGTTATTGTGGAATACAGCACGTACACCTTTCTCTCATTTGCATTTCAAGAGCAAGAAAGGAGCACGTGTCCCCCTAAATCATTAGCTCATGTGCACCTGCTGCTGTGCTTTGTGGTGAGGGACTGGCAAGTAGCCTTCAGTCCTCCTCGAGGCTGTTCTTTCATTTCTTTCAAGGCAGTACATATTTCACATATGCCTCGCAAGAGCCCTTGGAATGACTGATAATATGAACTTCAATAAAAATTAACAATTTGCCTTCTTGTGTCTGCTTGCTATATACCCACGAAGCAGATAAAGCCCCTATCTTCCCTTCTAAATCCATACCACTGCTGTTTATTGGGTCATGGCCCCTCTGCCTGCCTCACTGGCCACATAGGAAGAGCTGGATTCAGAACCTTGAGGGTCTTGGTCTGCTTAAAGCTGTTGTCAGAGCCCTTGAAGGCTAAGAGGATGCCACTTGTTGCTTAAGAGCAGAATGAAAAGGGGTCCCAAACTACTCTGGTCACTGCTGTGACTTGGAGGCACCAAAGCTAAGCAGACTACCAGGCTGTGGGTGCGCTGAGTCAAGACCAGCTGATGCAGTCGGCACCAAATCATCCAGCTGCTCCCTTGTCCTATTGCAGTCCTAATCCACCCTGGCTAGCGTAGAGATGGGGTGCTTGTGCCGGCAAGCTAATTTGTTCCCTGTTTTGATCTGGATTCCTAGTCCTCAGCCATTTTGTTTATATGCAAATTTGTACACATGGTCAGGTTTGGAATGAACTGCATTGTTTGCCTGGGTGGGAAACTTGGACACAAACTACATGATGAGTGTTTTGGCTTTTTGTAGCATATATATGCCAGCCTGCTTGGCCTAGGATATGCAGAGCAGTTCAGTGCAATAACAGAGGGGTGCAGATACAGCTTATACCTCCTGAAATGTTCTCTGAGACCAATCACGTCATCTCTATTTGTGAGGATGCAAAGTCTTTATCTGTTTATCTTATTCTCTGACTTACTCTACAATCTTCATATGCTTGAACTTGATAGCTCATTTCCTGCTGGTAGCTTTTAAACAGTTTACTGCAAGTGTTTGAGTTGTGGGCTTGGCTGGAAAAACTTGGCACCTTAGAGGTGCTTTATTTAGTTTTGGCATTTGATTTGGTAGAGGAGTGTGGAAAGGAGGTCCTGAGTTACAACTCTTTGTGGAAACTACTGCTGTGTGAAGGAGGAGTTCTTGGTTTCAAGACACCTTCTTGAGTGCTCTGAGAGATGGAAGCTTTAAAGGGAGATGGTGTTGAATGCTTTGCACCCACCTGGCTGTGCTTGGGCTTGGGCTACTACATGCAGTAGCTCTGTGGAGATACTTTGTGAGGCAGACCCTTCCAGTGGTCTTTTGGCACAACTCGGCATGAGTGCTCAGTGAGAGCTAGGAGGTCTGTCTCACAAAGTCCTGCCGATCAGAGACAGCTCGTCCCTGAGCGGGGCTCTCCCCTAGGCTTTCAGCAGGTAGAGAGCTTCATGTGAAGGCAAGGTGCTGTGGTCAGGCACACCTGTGCACTTCGTCTGCTCCTCTGAATTTGGGGCAGGCTTTGTTGGAGTTTGCAGGCAACCACTGAGCCAAGCCCAGCATTGCAATACAAGTGTTCCAAGTACAGTATTAAATCAGTACCAGAAGGAGCATTGTGGCGTGACCCTATTTTGAATTCTTGCTTTTGGATTTTCTTTGAATTTTGAAGTGGTTCAGAAATTTGCAACTTGATTTCCCTCCTTTTTTTTTATCCTAGGATATTCGAAACTTGCGATTTGCTCATAAGCCTGAAGGGAGAACTAGACGGTCTATATTTGAGAACCTAATGAAATATGCTTTCCCAGTTTCAAACAACCTGGTAAGTGCTTTCTCTTCAATTTTTACAAAAAAGACACAGAGTGGCAGTAAACTGTTTCATTCTATCCTTCTACTTGGTACAGCATTCACATGAGGTACATTTTCTTGAAGGAAGAGAAGTGGTGGTTTTTAAGTCTGTTTTTAACTGAAGTTGATAGGAGTTTAGATCATATAGAAAACAGGAAAAGTCTACTACTCTGGGCTGGATTCTTTCCTGCGTGGAGAATGACTTACTGATTAAGCCTTGTGACAGAGGGAAAGTGGTCAAAGTGCAGTGACATCCATCAGACGTTTACAGCTAATGGTGACTGCACTGCCCCAAATCTGAAGTGCAATTCCTCTGCTCTGTAATGTTATGACACTGCAATTGTTGTTTCAAATGCTCTTTGAAATAAACTGTTTGTTAATATGTAAGAGAATTCTTGTCCAAGTAGTTTTTTTCTTTCTCTCTTTAGTCATAAACTCCTTTTGTCCATGAAGTACTAGGTAATAGACAAGCAAGATCAGGGGTGTATTGGAAAGTACGCTGTTGGTTGAGTTACCTGATACAGCAAGAGTGTTAATCTTTTTCTCAAAGCCCTAAAAAAAAAGTAAGTGCGGTGGGGAAAAAGGAAGGGTCGGTCATGTGTTAGTATTTGAGATATCAAACATCCTTAAATGGGCTCTGAGTGGGCTCTTAATGGTAAATTTTCTTTCTTTCAGCCACTTTTTGCATTTGAGTACAAAGAGGTTTTCCCAGAAAATGGATGGAAAGTGTATGACCCAACTTGGGAGTACAGAAGACAGGTGGGTATTGTGCCACATCCTCTCTGCTCTTCAGAAGTGAGGCTCTGTGCAGTAATACAGTTACAGGTCACGTGGAGTGGAGAATGATGCTGCTGGCAGATGTTGTGCAGGCTGGATTTTGTTCTCCACACTGCATTGATGGATGACAGCAGTACAGCTTTAGAGACAGTAGCATCCACTGATGGAGATTGGCTTGGGCTGCAGAAACTGGGAGCTAACTTCAGCCTTTAGTAGAAAAAGCTAATGCTCTGTCTTGGTCATCAGCTGCTGCTGGCAGTGAGGAACAGAGGGTGGGTGCATCTTGTAGGTACACTGCTGAGTTTCACACCTCAGCATTTGCTTGTATCAGTTTTAATTCTTTCCAGTTTTTCCTGTCTTAAACAGGAACTTGGGAGGAAGAAAATTAAGAGTAGAATGCCTTTATTATCATAGGGAATCAGCATAGGAATCAACGTAGATAGTTTTGTGATTTACCATAGCTTAGAACACACAGTAGTAGTGTGTCCAGAGTAGACTGGTTAAAGGTATTTATGGTCATGAAGTGACAGGCTCTCAATTAGGAATACTGTGGTAAGAACTTGAGTAGTTCTCCCTGGAGGAAAAGATGAGAGAATTTTGTATTTTATAATGGAATTGCTCCTGCCATAAAACTCTCAAGTAGAGGAAAGAGCTCAATTTGGTGACACACTTGCCCTGGACACAGTAAACATCTGTCTCATCTAGATCTGCCAATAAAAGCAGTTTTCCTTTGTAAAATTAAGAAATTTTAAGCCATGTAATTTAAAGATTTGTGTCTTTCTCTTGCAAAGAAACAAACCCACTGTCCTAGCCTAGCTATTTATCTGATTTCTGCATCCAAAATGTAAGGATTCATTTTTCTAGCTCTAGTCTTCTAAACGCTGGGCATGCCTTCTAAATTGGTTATGTAGGCCTGTCATTAACAGATGGGGAGAGAGCTCTTCACTGTAGGGGGTGATTTGTTCTCTCCTAAAATAGCTGCCTAAGATAGATCGCTGGCTTCTAGGCTGCTAATTGAAAGTGAGATGTATCTTACTGTATCTTACTGTATGCTGCCTTCATTGCAAAAAGTGTATGTTTTGCAGTGAGATGCCACAATCCAAAATCCTGGTAGAGACAAAATCCATTCATTTGTAGTCATATTGTATCTAAGGTCAACTTTGGTTACGAGACCAGATAATGCAGTTATTATTATTACTTCGTTTAGAATTTACCTCTTTCTTGGTAGTTATTTTATGGAAAGATCTGTTTATAGAGAAGGATCTGCAGCCCAAGCTATTTGGGCAAGATGCTTCTTCATAGGTCCGAGAACTTTGGAGTAACAACTAAAGATCTCCACTGAAAAGCACAGCACTCGCTTAGCCGAGCTTCAGTTGAAACAGATGAAGTACCAAAGAGATTCTTGCAATACCTGGAAAGAAGGAAGGGTGTCCCCTGTGAATTTCGAAGTAAATTATACCACTTTCTTAATCCTGCCGTGTAGGTTTTTTATAATAGAACCTTATCTGTCCATATTAGTGTTCTTATACTATGATCTGGTGTACCTTAAATTTGGCAGGAGTTCAGTTACGTGGTGAAAGGGTACATGTATTTGCACTCATGTAGTTTGCAGCTCTTCGTGGCCTTTCTGTAAAGAAAATGAGACTGGGCCGTGGTGTCTTTGTTTCTGGTCACACAACGTAGCACTGTTGTGTGTAAAACACGACAGCTCGAGACATTGCTGCAATGTGCAGTTGTGCTATGCTGCTTTTGTATCGTTGTTGAGTAGAAAGGAAAAACTTTGCCTGGCTGCTTTTATGTCAAGAAACCAAACTAATGTCCAGGTGCTGAAGTCCTTGGTCATTTCCTTACATTGCCCAAATCAGGATATTTTGCAGCCATGGCCTATCTGAATTTTACCCCTGATGGGCCACAGTTACTGCCATTCCAGATCATGCAATCCATCTGTTCCAGTAGCTTATCTTCAAAAGTGACCAACGCCAGCTGCTGAAGAAGAGACAAACCATACTGCAGTAGATGTTTATGTTGTGATGTGGCCAGGAGGAGAATTTCATCTCTTTTGTTAGATTGATTTAGGTCCTGCAGCATGATGCTTTGTGTCCCCTCCAAAACTTTTAGGTATTTCAGTCTGTTTATTTAATTCCAGCATTTATAACCATGGATGTTCGATTTATCTGTGTGAATGTCTCAGCCTTTTTTCTTAATCCAACCAGGTTCTGCTAAAGCAATAACAAATACTACAGTAAATCAGGATTATGTCCTGAAATGGCAGCAGGGATTCGTTAACAGTGAAACAAAACTGGCATCATCAAATCAGATAATGTCACTGAGTCTGTGAATTGTGATCAGAAACAGAAAAGCAGGACATATGCACTGTCAGCAGGACATTTCGGAACTGGTTTAAAAACTGTTACAGAAGAGCTGGCCTAGGGCATAAGCAGTCCAGCAGTATGGCCAGGCATCAACTCGGTATATCTTAGGCCAGGTCAGGCTTTTCCTGTGGGAGCAGGAACACAGAGAGAGGGGAGCAGGCGAAAAGTAAACTCCAGCTACCAGGCATTCAGAAAAGACATACAGACCAAGATCTGTGGTCTGCACTGGTAGACATGGCAAGTTTGCGTGTGGTATTATTTTTTTATTATAATTTTCACTGAGATTAATAGAAGTGTGTTGATATGATAGCAACTGTAGCAATTAGGAAAGATACTCAGTAAACCCCTGACTTCTCTGTTAGCATTCTTGTGAAAGATGGAAATATGTAACTTATTAAAAATCTGTGATTGTGTAAAACTATGGGGAGTAATAAACAACCTGTAGAGAACAAAAGGAACTCAGAGAGGTTTGAGATTTAGTTGGTAAATGGAATCACATGTGGCAAATGAAATTTAAAACTGAAATTGCTCCCTGATTTTTATTACGTGCAGGCTGGCAGAGTTTAAAACAGAACTGCAAAGTGAGTAAGACTCAGTTGAAACCAAAAGGCCTTGAGATGCCTTTGGAGTAACTTAAAGCTTTATTTTCCTTAACAAGGTGGGGAGCATTTGGAAAATATTACAAGGGGTTGTGAGGCAGGAAATATGTGATATTTCCCTACATAAGTCCTTCTGGTCCAATCCTATGCTCTGGTCATATCTACCACGTAGCCACAGTATAGGCTTGTGATTGCTCCTTTCAGAGAAAACATATAGAAACTAGTAATTCAGAAGAACTGACCTGTTTTGAGGGTAAAAGAAGAGCCCCAGCATTAGTATACAAGCAGAGTGGGAAAGGTAGAGCAGGAGAACAGAGGATTGCTGGGTGTAACGTAGCAGAGTAAAGTGAGAATTGAACTGTTAAGTGTCCCATGGTTTAACTGAGGTCTCACTTATGCTAGGTATCTCCCTACTGCAGAACAGATCACAGCTCTCTTGTGCTAAGTGGACACAACATGGGCTGAGTGTATGGCAGAGGGACCAGCTTGGCTGTGCAGCTACGTCCTGTGTTGGTGTAGGGATGCGCCTCAGCCAATGTGCTTACCTTCCTGGTATCTCATGGCTCAAACCAAGTTTGAGAGGCACTCTGCTGGTGTGTAACTCAGGACCCTTCCTGCCTTGCCTGCTGCGGATCAAGGTGCACCTACATAGCTAAACTCAGAGTTGATCTGCTGGATCCCATAGAGAGATGTGACTGTGTGTAATTTCACCAAGGAAATTAATTTTTTTTCCTGTCAGTGGAAGATCCCCATATGCTTAACCTTAAATATGTGCTTTGCATGAGACTTTCCTGGCCAGGTAAGATAGGAGGGAGGGCTGCAAGGCCTGTTCTTAAACCTAGCCATGTGTCAGAGGCTGACACAAGCCAAGGATCAACAGGAGGCAGTTTGGACAAACTGTATCCTGTTTGGAGAATAAATTAGTTGAATAGCACGGGAGTGAGGTGCATTGTTTCAGCTTGTCTCAGTGAGAATGTTCATGGGACGTTTAATTTATGACTACAGATGTGGCTGTGCTGCCTTCCTTAGTTTGTCCTCTGGCAGCCACCAAACATGGTGAGGGCTTTTTTAGCCTCATTTTTTTTTTTGCTTTTTAAATTATTTTACCTAAGAAAGACTGACCTTTTGTAGCAGCCTTTGGTCACTAATGTGGACACCCAACAGCCGTGTGCTGTGGCAGCTTCCGAATGATCAGCCTCCTGTTAGCGAGGCACACCTGGGTTCCTCCTGCAGGTGCACAGGCAGGCAGCTCCCAGAGCCATTCCTTGACCTGCAGAGGCTTCCTGAGTTATATCTGTAGCAGTGTGGTTTGATAGTAGGCTTTTGGGTACTTAAAACTCACTAGGAAGCGGTGAAATGCATCTTAGATGAGGAAATACTAGTGTGCTTTATATCACGTTTAGCTGTCTCTATTGATTCCAGCTGTAGAGAGGGCAAATCTGAAGGAGCACGAATAAATGCAGAAGCTACTCTGCATTATGGCAAACGTCCTGGGAAGCTGCAAATTCAGCTTCTCTTCTAGCCCACTTGGCTTATTTCTGTTTGCTTCCAGTCCTTACAGAAAGTCACGATCCAAATCCAAAGCGTTTTGGGTGGTGCTGTGATTCGAGGCTCCCGTGCTGGGGGAAAGCAGACATTCCCCATGATTCAAAGGAAATTTGAATGCTGACACACAGTGTCTTTTCTTTCTTTGGGAGCTTGTGATGGATTTTTCTGGTCTGGGCTATTGCAGAGGAAAGATCTCCTTCAAATTTGTCAGTGTGACAAGTGAAAGTCTTAGAGCTGTGGGGAGCTTTAGAGCTTAGTTCTGGCCCAAGCAGTGTGTGCTGAAGCCATTCTGACCAGCACTGTGCAGAGGGTGCTTTGCAGTGCCCACTGCTTAATCTTCTCTATGAGCAACTGGTAGAGTTGCAGGATAGAATGAAAAGGAGCCTTTTTTCCATGTAGCTGTTTGTCAGCTCCCATTTTCCTTGTCAAGACTGTGCTGACAGTGTACTTTTCATTCAGATTTGGGGGAGGTGAAATCCCCAGGTCTTGCTGGTGGATCCACTGCATGTACTTACTAGGACAGGACTGAAAACTAATTTGCCATTAGCCCGCTTCCAGGTAGTAGCCAGCTTGTTTACAGCTGGCACACAGCTATGAGCAAGAGTCTTGCTGTTCCCTGGTTGACAGCAGAGCTGGTGGACCCAGCAGGTAGACTGAGCATGTTCTACCCATCAGTAAGCTTGGACTGTTGTCTACACATTGCTTATGCCTGTTTCTGCCAATTCTTAGGCTTCAGACTGCCGAAAATAGCTTTCCTTTTAGGGTTTTGGGGTATTCGTGATCCTGGCAGCTCTGCTGATTTCCTTGTAGTAACATTTCCTTCCCAGGGAGGGCCCCAGCAGAGAGGTGGTTCACAAGCAGGATGTGTGACTGGAATTAGACAGAAGGTCTGTCCTCCCCTCAGATTTTTAACCATGACCTCTTTTGACAGCATGACTCACCGCTGTGATGGTGAACCGGCTGCAGTTGGTGTGGGTCAGCCATAATTACCACAGCTTGTCTGACTTGTGTTAGATTTGTCATTTATTTCCTGTGTGAGCCATGACAGTGGTAATCACTGTCCCACCACCCTCCTTAAAATGAAGTACTGTTGTTAGAACAGAGGCATGTATTGTTTTAAGAGTTGATGTTCCCCTAAAACACACTCTGTGCTTAACAGTCTGGCCATGTTCAGAGCAGCAGATGTGTCTTCCCCACAGCGATGCTTTGTGTCGGTGCTCACCCCTGCTGCAGCAAGTGTCTGTTCAAATCTCTCCTTGCAAGCGTGCTGTACCAGCCACTCTGTGTCGATCTGTTCATTCCCAGCATCAGCCAAACCAAGTCTGCAGGTTGTCAGGATCCTCCCCGCTGTGCTTCAGATGTTACCTGAAGGTTGTTGTCTGGGAAGCTCTTGAGTGGCTTCCCCATCAGGGCACATTGAGCTCAGTGATATGTTTGTGTATGCACATTCCCGGCTCTCCCAGCCCAAGTCAGACTAGTACAAATGGAGATCTTAGTCTGACAGAAACATGGGAATTGCACATCACATACAGTAATGCAGCCAGAGACATAAAATTATTAAGTTTTTGGTGTTTTTAGAGGATTACACAGTTGTGCCACAAACACTCAACAAGGTCAAACCAGACTGAATTTTTGGGGGTGTTTTACTGCCTCTTCTACCTTCTGCCCCTCCCCTCCATCCTGTCTGGTATCTCCATTTTGCATCCCTAATTTCCACCCACCACGTTTGAGCTAAGTGCCCAGAGAGAGGTAAATTGGTCACGCATTCTGTCCTGCTCCTGATTCTCCTGTGAGCCCATGGTGAGACCAGGAGATATCTTAAAGATGCGCTCAGGGGGATCACCTGTGTTGCTGCATCTGTAGCCTTCACAGTTCCTTTGCCATAGGTGACCCTGCCTGAAGTCTTCTAGTTTCACTGTTCTTCAGTGACCTGAGCAAAATATCCACCTCTCTGGGAAGAGGCATGAAATGCAAATTACCAAGATAATGCGTTCCCAGATGCCAGCCCTAAATGTCCTTCATTAACAAAAATTGCCTTGAATTTCAGGTCTGGGGATTTGACTATGCTGAGGTCTCAGAGCAACTCATTTGCTAACGTGCTGTTGTTTCCTCTTTAGGGAATTCCCAATGAAAGCTGGAGGCTGACCAAGATTAATGAGCGCTATGAGCTTTGTGATACGTACCCTGCCATTCTAGCTGTGCCTGTAAACATTCCTGATGAAGAATTAAAGAGAGTAGCATCTTTCAGATCAAGAGGACGCATACCAGTGAGTGGGACAAAGGAAGCCACTTTGATGTGGTTTTGTTACACATACCTTTGGGCAATAAATAATACCAAGATCAGGCTGAGTGGATTCCAGGGAGCCAATAAATGGTCGATGGATAATAAAAGTGGCAGCAACACATTTGAGGACTTAAAAAACAGCAGTATCTGCTGGAACTACTGTTGTGAAAGAGATGTAGACTAAACCAAAATGAGAAGATAAGATAATTTAGCTCGACTCAGACCAAATCTCCATTTAATTCCTGAGAAACACAAAGCAGCCCTGTTGGACTGTTTACAATTGTCTGGCCTACTCTGACTTTCAGGATAGAGGAATACTTAGTGATACTCTTGATTAGAATACTTGATAAATGAAATTAAGGCCAAATACATTGTTATGATGATTATTTCAGCAGTAACTGAAAATGTACTGGTGTACTTCTAAAGTTTGTAGAAAATTCTATCTTGTTCCTAAAGTACTTAACTTTGACATGGTATAACATAAAGTAAGACATAGCCCACATAGTGACTCACACAATAGCCAGAAAAACAGTTTGCATCATATTTAAAAGTCAGACTTAAATTATTTGGTCACCTTTTGTTTGTTCAAACTTTGGGAATGCCACAAAAATGAATAAGGACGGAAGAGTTCTTTCTTTCATTCAATTGTGATTTAATAGAATCCAACCTTCTGGAACTGGCTTATACAGGATGGGATCCCAGACTAAGCCATTACAGGTTGAACACTTCACTGGCTAAATTAATCCCATTTTTCCTTTATTTATTTCCCATTTGTTTTCAAAGGTCTTGTCATGGATTCACCCAGAAAGTCAAGCAACGATCACTCGCTGTAGCCAGCCAATGGTGGGAGTGAGTGGCAAGCGAAGCAAGGAAGATGAAAAGTACCTTCAAGCCATCATGGATTCTAATGCTCAATCCCATAAAATCTTCATATTTGATGCAAGGCCTAGTGTGAATGCTGTAGCCAATAAGGTCGGGTGCTTTTTCCTGTGTCTAAAACTGGGAATGTAATAAGTTAGAGCACATTTCCCACCTCAACTTCATATTATTCATAAGGATCACAAGTGGGTCTTCCACTGTAAAGGAAATCTGCATGCAATGATCTGATTCTCTAGACAGACTTTTATACCTGCACTGGTATTTGTGAGGTATCATTGTGACTACTAAAGATCCATTATATTAATCTACAATGGGAAATGAAATTGCAAGGGGGAAAAAAAATGAAGTAATACTGAGGTCAAACTCTAACCCCCTGGATCTTGTGTATCACCATTTTCCACTTCACGTGGTTGGAAGACTGCTTCCTCTTAACAGCACCAGGACTCTGTCCCCATTAACTGTGATAGGAGCAGGGAATACTCAGTACTTCTGAAAATCAGGCATCATGATTTTTAATTTCAAAATATAGCTGGGGATAGCTAATGTCTAGGAATAGTGCTCTGTTCTTTCTGCTGTTGTAGAATCATAGAATTCCTTGGGTTGGAAAGGACCTTTAAGGGTCTAGTCCAACCCTCCCTGCCAAGGGCAAGGACATCTTCCACTAGACCAGGTTGATCAGAGCCTTGTCCTACCTGACCTTGAATGCTTCTAGGAATGAGGCATCTTCCACTGTTCTGAGAAACCTCTTCTAGTGTTTTACCACCCTCAGTGTAAAAAATTTCTTCTTTATATCTAGTCTGAATGTACTCCCTTTTAGTTTTAAACCATTAGCCCTTGCCCTGTCACACCAGGCCCTACTGTCCCCAAATGACTCCATCTTTCTTATAAACCCCCTTTAAGTACTGGAAGGCTGCCATAAGGTCTCCCTGGAGACTTTTCTTCTCAGCCTTTCTCATAGGAGAGGTACTTAAGCCCTCTGGTCATTTTTGTGGTCCTTCTCTGGACTCACTCAAACAATTCCATGTATTTTCTGTGCTGAGGACTCCAGGGCTGAATGCAGTACACCAGATGAGGTCTCACAAAGGTAGAGTAGTGGGGTAGAATCACCAGCCTCAGAGAACAATCACCTGCTGCCCATTTGGCTTTTTGTGCAGCCCAGGATACGATTGGCTTCTTGGGCTGCAAGCGCACATTGCCAGCTCATGCCCAGCCTCTCATCCAGCAGCACCTCCAAGTCCTTCTCAGCAGGGCTGCTCTCATTTTGTTCATTCACCAGCCTGTGTTGATGCTAGGGGTTGCCCTGACACAGGTGACACCTTGCACCTGGACTCATGAGGTTCCCATGAACCCTCTTCTCGAGCCTCTCCAGGTCCCTCTGGATGGCATCCTGTCCTTCAGGTGTGTCAACGTCACCACTAAGCTTGGTGTCATCTGCAAAATTCCTGAGAGTGCACTTGATCCCTTTGTCTGTGTCACTGATGAAGGTATTAAATAACACTGGTCCAAATACCAGCGGTGTCACTCACTGGCCATTGAGCTGTTGACCACTACCCTCTGGCTGTGACCGTCCAATTCCTCATCCACCAAACTGTCTACCCATCAAATCCTTACCTCTCCAATATAAAGAGAGAAATATTGACAGAAGTTCAGGTAGATGACGTCCATAGCCCTTCCTTTCATCACTACTCTAGTCACTCCTATGTAGAAGGCCACTAGGTTGGTCAGGCAGGACTTGCCCTTGGTGAAGCTGTGCTGGCTGTCTCAAACAGCCCCTGGTCATCCATGTGTTATAGCATAGCTTCCAGGATGATCTGTTCCATGATCTTGCCAGGCACAGAGGTGAGGCTGATGGGTCAGTAGTTCCATCTTTCTACCCTTTTAAAAATTGTGTTTCATGCCATCACTTTAAGCTCTGTATTAATGGTAGAACTGCTTTGTTGCACTAAAGCTCATTTTCCTTTCTTCTTTTTTTTTTTTTTTTTTTTTAAATCTGCCTTTCCCACTGCTTAGGAAAGGCAATTAGTGTGTGGGTTATACTCCCCTGTAATAGTATGTTAAATTTTTAAATGATAGAATAACGAATGTAATGAGCTAGCAACTTGAATGGAGATAAATGATAATTACAGAGGAAAAGAAGCCTTGTAATGTGATATTCTTTGGTAAAAATTATAGCATTCATTAGCTATTGCAGGAAAGAGACACAAAGTGTGTGCGTGTACATGTTTGGTCCCAGCTGTAAGATAAAGCCAGTGTTTTCTGCCTGCTTTAGATAGCCCAGTCACTGTGGTATTTTGTCAGCTGCCATTTGCTCAGGACAAATGACTGGGATAAAGTATAAAACATGTTTTTGCTTAATGATTTGTCTGTGGATTTTGTTCTTCAGGCTAAAGGAGGGGGCTATGAGAGCGAGGATGCCTATCAGAATGCAGAATTAGTGTTCCTGGACATTCACAATATTCATGTTATGAGAGAGTCGCTGAGAAAACTGAAAGAAATTGTGTATCCCAATATCGAGGAGACTCACTGGCTGTCTAATTTAGAGTCAACTCACTGGCTAGAGCATATCAAGGTATGCATGTCTGCATCCAGTGCATGTGGCTGAGCAACCACAAGTCCTTACCAGTCTGTTCACTGGGAAAGATATCCAGAGCTAACTCCAGGATTTTCAATTCATGGTAAATTTAAAGACTTAGAATTTGATTTTTATTTGTGAACGCCTAAAACCATAGTTTCTTGGAATCTGGAGAAGATGGGAATAGGGACAAGAGAGGGGCCTGAAATAGTGAAAGATGGTGTTTTGGAAATGAAGTATGTTCCTGGGTAATGCATAACTGTGAAAGTTTTGGTTAGAGCTCAGGAGTCCCAGAGTTTCCAAGCTCTTGACTCAGGGATCCTAGTGTTACTGCCTGGTCCAGACCAGAAAATGCTGGGAGTTTGTGCCCTGTCGGCCTTCCAGGAATCCAAGTAGAGTCAGAATGAGGAGGCAGAGTGTTTCAACTTCTACAGATGTTGGTTCTCAGATTAAGTTCTTTCTCTTCTAAAAATGTCCAGTTTACATTGTTACTCTGCTAAAGCAGACAGGGACAGATCTGCTTCTGGGGCAGCTGCAAGGTGATGGCCATTTTGTATTCATGTCACACACAGAATACTCCTGTGTTTAAAGCCTGACCTGTTCTAGGACTGAGCTTAACGCAAAGGCTCTTCTAGAGTTGTGCCTACACTAGAGTATAGATGTGCTGTCATCTTGTTGGAATAAAAAATGTGTTCACCAGTTTGCTGTCCTAGTTTTAAAGTAGTTGGAACTGATTTACCATTCTGCTTGGGGCAAACAGAGCCCTTGGTTTGTCCTGTGTTGTCACTAGCCATTTTTCATGTATAGTTTCTGTTCCAAAGAGATTTTGTAATTTGTTTTTTCCTTGTCCTAGCTCATTCTTGCTGGAGCCCTCCGGATTGCTGACAAAGTAGAGTCAGGGAAGACATCTGTGGTTGTGCACTGCAGTGACGGCTGGGACCGGACAGCCCAGCTCACCTCTCTCTCTCTGCTCATGTTGGATGGCTACTACCGAACTATCAGGGGCTTTGAAGTCCTGGTGGAGAAGGAGTGGCTGAGCTTTGGCCACAGATTTCAGCTGGTGAGTCACTATCCCTTGGAAGGCACTATATGGAAAGTTATTGTCCCCCTTGAAGGATTTCAAAGGAGTTTAGCCTTTCCTGTGAGAATTTTCCTGGTTGAAGACAGGTGAAACCTGCTGCCACTGTTTTCTGCCTATAATTCCAGTCATCTTTTAACTTCCTTGGGGGCTGTATTGGTTAGATAGGAGGCACAGGGAGTATTAAATCTTTCAGGTGTCTGACTGATATGTCATGTTTCCATGCTTAGGCTTGAGCTAACAGTGTGCTTTGGGTTCAGGGCTGGCATTTCTGCTGGGAGTTGGCAGAGACCACTGGGGTATTTTTTCTTCCTTTGCAGTTCATTCAATTTTCTGAGACTGTTAGGCCACTGTCATCACAAATGCCTTGGTATTGAAGAGTTTGGAGAATTTGGTTATGACCTTGACCTCACATTTTCTTCAGGCACACTTTATTTTTGGGGGGGCTTCTAATTGCCTAGGTTTGATCAGCAGTTTGAGCCTGGACCACGAGTAGCTTGTGGTTGTGTTCCTGTTGCTGGCAGAGAGGCAGCTTTGTGGGCTTGTGACACAGCAATTTGTTATGGTTTGCACTGATGGGAACTGAGAGGGCCTTTCGGTAGTATCCTTTCAGTCTTTGTTCCTATTGTGTTTTGCTCATAGCTGTTGTCTAGTGGTTGTTAAATTTTGGCAAGGACTAGAACAAGGTCTGTTTACAGCACTTGCAGTGCTGAGTTGCATTGTCAAATGCTCTGAGGAAGGTGGGGAAACTGAGGCACTAAAGCAACTGAGGTTCTGCTGCAGCAAAACTTGCTATTTGATGTTTGAGCAACGACTGTTTTAGCTTCTTCCCTGTCTAGACAAGGAAGATAATGATAGTGATTTCCTTTGGTGAGGGGTGAACAGCATTAAAGAAGAGGTAGAGATCTCTGTTGCATACATGTTATTGTTCTTTGTACGGTACTTGGGGCTCCTGGGTAAGACATAACCATTAATGTACTATAGTAGTTATGAGGAATCCTGCCTCACACGTCTTGGCCACACAGCGTGGTCAGGGTTGGAGGCCTGCTTCTGGGAATACTGTGATCACTGCCTCTCTTGAGGTGGCAGGAGACGGCCTGGGCTAGTGTTTGTACAGCACTTGGAAGCTGCGAGGTGTTGCGTGACGGTTATCGCCACATGCCATGCCTCTAGGTAGTGTTTAGACCGAGCCCACTGTACTACTGAAGTAGCCAGGACAACAGCTGCAACTGAAGCAAAAAGCATTCTCATTTTTCTTCCTTCTGAACTTCAGCTTTTAACTGAAATCAGTGCCAGCATAGCATCTGGAGCCTCTACTCAAACAGTTCTTGTTTTAATTTAGCACGAAAATATCCCCATAAAGAATTTTCACTTCAGAGATGAAGGGAGTAGTTGTCCTTTCCTCCTTTACTCACTAATATGGACAAAGCAAAATCAAGACTCGTTTGAAACTTTTTAAAGCTGTTGGTAAACGTTTGGGTGACTGGCAGGAGATCCCAGCAGCTTCCCCGTGAAGCCCTGTGCGACTCCTGTTCTTTGTCCTGCTCTGTTTCAGAGGGTTGGCCACGGAGATAAGAACCATGCAGATGCGGATCGCTCTCCTGTCTTCCTCCAGTTCATCGACTGTGTCTGGCAAATGACAAGACAGGTAAATTGCCACATTGTGGCACTTGTATCCACAAAGCCAGTATACCAAGACATGGCACAGTGTCTGGACACAGGAATGATTTCCAAGCTGACCATTACAGGCTCTACGTTTGGGAGGTTCCCCTACGTTTGGGAGGTTTTTTCCCAGATATGTGGGACCTGGAAGGTTTTTTGTGTCTTCTGTGGCACAAATGTCAGCTGTGGTCAGGCGGTTCACTGAAAAAAAATTAGGCTTATCATGGATTAAACCAGGAGAAATAGGAAAGAAGGATGCCACTACATATGAAGCTGTATCATATTCACACAGAGAGAAAAAGAGGCTTTACCATCATTGAAGTCACTTTCATCATGCTCTCCTTGGATTGCTCCTAAAAGCAGGCATCCTGACCTGCAGCTGGTGAGCTCAGGATGTTGCAACTGGGGCAGCCTGGGAAGAGAAGGATGGTTGTGAGGGAGGAAGGCATGTGTTTGCAGTTCACTGCATGTATTCTTACTGACCCTTTGCGGAGCTTCAGTTCTCCCTGTCTCAGGTCTGATTGTTTAGGCATGGATCTTCAACAGCAAACATGGCCTGTGCCCATACACCTGTTCCTCCTGCTGACCTGTATTGCAAGATGCCTCCCTGCTGGTCCCTCTGGGAAGTACTGTGTTACACACACAGGTTACTTCCATTTAGCCCTGGGAAATTTCCACTTTTTTAATGCGTTGTTTGACATGTGCCCTTCATACACAGTCTGGTGGCGTGGTCTGTCATGAGGGGCAAGCTTCGATTTGAAGCTGCACTGAGTGTGTATAAACACAGTGCTCTAACCCTTCAGACCTTTGGCTTTTGCTCAAAATTCCTCTCTGCAAATGCAGAGCAGCTTTCCAAGAGAGAAACTCTTGCTTCTACAAGGAGCAAATCTGCCCCTGAATATCCAGCCAGGAAGGGAACAGGGACAAATCCTGTTCTAGAAATCAAGAGGCCAACTCCTTACCAAGACGACAGAGTGGGAAGAAAGTTTATTTTCCTGTTTTAAAATCCCAACCTAATTTTCTCTTTCTGACTGAAGTTTCCTACAGCATTTGAGTTCAATGAGTACTTCCTGATCACCATCCTGGATCACCTGTACAGCTGTTTGTTTGGGACCTTCCTGTGCAGCAGTGAGCAGCAGAGAGTGAAGGAGGTAAGGTGGCTTCTCTCCAAGGTGAAAGCCTGTTCCTGGGATGGCTTTAGCTCACCACATACTGCTAGGGAAGTTGGTTCCTCGCTCAAAGATAGTGGTAGATGGGGGTCTGGGAAATGGCAAGCCCCCTTCTCAACAGCTGGTACCTGGGGTTTTCCTGTTTGCACAGCCTGCTGTCTGTTGGAGACACTTCATGTTTCAGAGCAACATCATCTCCCCTCTGGACAGTGCTTCTGCTTCCAGTTGCTCACTATGGTTGAATAGCTCCTAGTGTCTCCCAGGTAGTGGAAATGCAGTTTTGCTTTGAACTTTAATGTAACCTTCTCTGTGGAAACTGGTGCCTTTCTGTCCTCTCTTTTCTTTGAAGTGGTTCCTTTAGGGTGCTTTTAACTACAAAGTGTGTGCTGTCATTCTGCACACATTACAGCACATAACTTGTCTCAGTGTGTGTTCTTGCTATGCATTTTTCCTGGAGAGGACAACACTCCTAGTATTAGTAAGGACGTGCCTCTATGTTCTGCCACAAGCCAGCTCTGCCCTGCAGTCTTGTCGAGGTTTGTTTGCCAAGGGAAGAGCATAGAGGTGTATACATTCAGACACAGTCTGGAATCAGAAGGAAAAGCAGTGACACTCCTTCTGTCTCACCTACCTAGAGGTGAAGCATTCTGTCACTGAAGTGCTGTGGCCTAACAGCACACAGGTACATGAGGACAGTGCTGTGTGGACCTGATGTGATCATATTGGATAGCACTTAGGTTAAAAAAACCCCAAACAATAAAACCTAACTGTAATATAAAAGTGGTTGCATTTTACTGTAGTGAAATCGGGATCCCTGTTTCTCTGGAGTCTGCAGTGATTGAATAATTGTAATGTCCAGAAAATAAAATCTGCATGCTATTTGCATGTGGCCTTTTTTTTTTTTTAATATTTTAAAAGGCCTCAGCCTAGTGAAGTACTTAATCTAGAAAGTACTTCAACACTGGTTTCAGTGGGACTATTCACAGGCCTAATTATTCCACTAGATCAGGGCCTAAGTCAAATGTTTTCTTTATTTCTTTTGCAATTAAATACTCCAGCAAGTCCTTGAGGAGCACTTTAAAGAAGTGAAGTTTAACTAAAGCATTGAGAGTTCACATGCCAGTGTCCCCTCACTGTGCCAATGGCAATTCCTGGTCTGTGTTGGCAGCTGGGTGGGTAAGAGGGGTTGTTCTGTGCCAGGGCATGTAGTGTGTGTGTCTGCCTGCATCCATGTGCTTTTAGTACACTAACCACATCAAAAGAACAGTTGGGGGGGGGGGTTAAGCTACAAAAAAGCAACTAGCTCTGTATTAATGACAGGCATATGTCTATGCTGCTATAGTTTGTAGATAGCTGGAATTCGCATGGCAAATAAAACCTCCTCCACCCCCTTCCCTTACAGAGCCTTCCAAAAAAGACCGTATCACTTTGGTCTTACATCAACAGCCAACTGGAAGACTTTACTAACCCCTTGTATGTGAGCTACTCCAACCATGTCCTGTATCCCGTGGCCAGCATGCGCCACCTCGAGCTGTGGGTCGGCTACTACATCCGCTGGAACCCCAGGATGAAGCCTCAGGTACCTCTTCCACAGATCCTACATCTGTTTCCCTCTCTGGTAGTACTGATACTGTTATTTTGCAGTTCAAGATATTTGAAGCACAAGATGTACAAACTTATGCTGCCCCTGCTTAAATTTAAAAACCAAAGCCTAAATTGAAATGCCAGCAAGAGCGAGCAGCACCTACAGCTGGCTGGTGCAGCTGCTCAGCTTGTGAAATCTGCAGGACCTGGATACACTTGGCAATTTAGAAAATTCCTCACTTAGAATAGGGGAAAGAAACATCTGAATTCTTTTCACAAAAGAGCGAAAGAATCCCAAGACTTCTTTGGATGTGGGATTCTAGATAGGATTTTTGGGGCTGTATTTAGGCTACTGGCAACAAGAACCTGGTGCTTTGCTTTGGCTCCCTGAGGCACAGGGGTCTGCCTGGAGCCCTGTGACACCCCTGACTCCAGCCAGCAGGGATGCTGGCTTGCCCCGGGGCAGGCACCTCAAACAAGCAGGCCCTGAATGCTGACATCACTTTTTAGGACGAAAGGGACAAAATTTCCCAGGTTGCCCCTGTGGCCAACTGCAGTTGACAGCTGTGCAATTCTGGGGTGTTAGAAACAGGAACCAAACAATGCTTTGCAGTCAGAACCATGTGAAAACACTTAGATGAACCTGTAATTTTTTCCCCAAAACTCCAGGCCAAAATGCTGTGGCCAGCAGCCCCCAGAAACGTCAGCTTGGCAACTGTTATCTTTCAAATTTTTAGCTGTTATCTTTCAAATCTTTGTTTAGCCACCGTTGCACTGTGTACATTGGATCAAAATGAGCATCTCAAAGCTAGAGCAACTGTGCTGTACCCCTGAGCACATGACTGATAATACTCATGTACAACCCCCTCCTCTCTCATAGCTGTGTGTAAGGTCAGCAACTGTTTTGTGGTTCAGGCTTCCACTACCACACTTACCTCCCAGCGCTCAGCTACATGTTTGCTTGCAGGAACCTGTCCACAATCGCTACAAGGAGCTTCTGGCCAAGCGGGCCGAGCTGCAGAAGAAAGTAGAGGAACTGCAGAGAGAAATCACCAACCGTTCCACCTCATCCTCGGAGAGAGCCGGCTCTCCCGCACAGTGTGTTGCTCCTGTACAGACAGTTGTATAATATGGACTTTTCTTGCTGAGGATCCTTCCCAGGACCACGGGGGCAGCTTTTCTGAAGCCCTCTGGATTTCCAGCATGGTATCTGGAGGATGCCAACCTATTTATTTATTTCTCTCCAGGGTAATTTATTAGTACTGTAGCACTAGAGGAAGCTTAAGCAAAAACAACAGACAAGGCCCCCTATGCAATTAATCTTCTCAGTGGCTAGCTTATAATACAAGCCGATTGCTCTTACCACCTAAAAGAAAACTAGAGCTTGCTCTTTGCTCACTGATGTGCTGGAAATCACTTGGCTTTAAAGAGAGACACTGCACTAGAATGAAGTACTGAGGAGGAAAAACATCTGCTCAGAACTTTGAAAGGTCTCCCCTTTGCTAAAAGGAAAGACTAAATCTGACTTTGTATTGGAGACTCAAATGCAGCTGTAACAGCACAAACCCTCTGCTATTAATTTCTGCACTGCAGTGTAAATGAGGGTGCTTGCCAGCACACTTGGAGAGAAGCAGTGATAGTGTCTGAAACATATCACTCCCTTCACCTTGATCTAGATCATAGGAAGCCATGCAAATGATGCCTTATTTAAAGAAAGGGCAGCTCCTCCCACTAAAACACAATGGTAGAGGAGAAACCTACAGGATTTGTACAAAACCTACATTTATTTTGTAGGATGCAAAATCAATGCATCTCTGCAACTCCAGAATCTCACAGTTTACAGTGGGTGTGCCAGGATGCAACTTAAGCACCTTTATTTCTGGCCTCCTGTGCCTCATAGTCACCAGGGGAAAGGTAGTGGAATGCCACAGGGCATGTGTGAACTGCTGGGATCAGCCATTACATTTTGCTTGGGTAAGCATAATTAGTGACTTTAATGCTTCTGTGCAGGGTCATAGTGGTGTACTTACAGTATTTCAGTGTTCCGTTAACTAACGAAAGCAACTGTACATCAACCAAAGATGCCTTTCTGCCTGCATTCCAACCGCTGCTTAAGGTTATTCTGGCAGACCTAACATCTTAGCCACATTTAGGCCTTTTTCAGCATAGTCTGCTTCAAGAATTAGCATCACTTGACTAAGCTCAAGTTGAAATTCAGTTTTAATACAAAATTTTACTGCAGAACAGGGGATAAAACACTCGGTAAAGCCGTGACTTCCCTGTTGCTCTTCCAAACAGGTAAGCACAGGGCTGTAGAAGATTCGGCTTACAGGAAAGGCATTTAGCTATGTGCAAGGCTGCTTCTCACTTGAATGCTAAGGAGGAGGGCACTGCTTGGTGGGAGTTCTTGTATTGCTCTCTTATGACAGGATCCCATACTGTGGTCACCTGTCAGCATGCTGCTTCACTCAGCTACTCTTCCACTAGAGAGAAGGATTTTCCAAGACAGTACAAGAGTGGACCAATTTCCCCCATAAGATACTGCCTTTCAAAAGCCACATTCCTTCCCAGGCAGTAACAATAATTTCCCCCTGCAGCCTCCACTTTTGCCTGCTCTACTACTGCAGTCACCATCTCCGTGCTTTACAGAGAAATCCACAGCCACCTTCTGACAAGATGAAAACAGGCTGTACAGCATCAGCACATTTGTTATAGGGTGGCCTGAGATATTATGGTTCAATAGTGCTAAAGAATCCACACAAAATACTTCTGAAGGACTTGGATTTGCTTTTATGGTAAAGGGCAGATCTGCTCTTACATACAATCATTATACAAGATGGTTCATTGCATTCTTCTGTATTAGCAAATTGACTATGTGTGTATATTTTGTTTCTTGATGAAGGCTGTTTGGTTTTGCTAACACTAATAAAAACTGATAAAAGGGTAACATTCCTGTGCTCTTACTTTCAACAGTGTGGTTCTCCAAAGGATTTGCAGAACACACAAACAAACAAAATAGCATTGCAAGTTTAGTATGCGAAATCCAGATCTCCCTCATTTTTCTGCAGATGGTCTTGCAAGATGCTAATTTTCAAACTCTAAAATCTAGAATGACAGGAAAACAAAATCAGTCTTTGGACAAGTTTCTCTTATCCTACACAGACCAGCATTAATACAGATACAGTGCTTAGCTGCTCAGTATTACAAAAATAGAATCACAAAACAGTCTGGGCTGGAAGGGACCTTTAAAGACCATCTAGTTTCTAACCCCCTGCCATGGGCAGACATCTTCCACTAGACCAGGTTGCTCAGAGCCCCATCCAACCTGGCCTTGAATACTTCCAGGGATGGAGCATCCACAACTTCTCTGGGCAACCTGTGCCAGTGCCTCACCACTCCCACAGTAATGAATTTCTTCCTAATACCTAATCTAAACCTTCCCTCTTTCAGTTGAAAGCCACTCCCTCTTGTCCTATCACTACATGCCCTCTACAGCTTTTAGGTACTGGAAGGTGCTGTAAGATCTCCCCAGAGCTGCCTCTTCCCCAGGCTGAACAACCCCAACTCTCTCAGAACCTACTGTCCTAATACACTGTCAAGTGCAGAAACTGATTTTTTCATTGTGACAGTATTTCATACAAAGTATTCTGAAATACTTTCACCATTAAAAAACCCTCCACCATCTCTGCACTTTTACAGTGCATTGTAAAAGGAGCACTCACATTTTTTGTACGTAACTTACGTGAAGCCCAAATTCACTGGGATGATTTGGGATCTACTCTGGATGCTCCTTGATGCTCTCACACCTAGTAGGCTTCCAACTTGGGCACCTCATTCACTGCAGGCAGCACATATGGAGCCTAAAATACTCCTAAGCCCTCCATCAGTAAGGAGCTGCATTGAGGACAGCCTGAGGTTGTGCTGAAGTTAACCAGGGATCAGCTGAGGAAGCTGATCTCCAGAAGTCCTTCCTAAGCAAAACGACCAAGTGTAAGTTTCAGCTACCGATTTTTCAAGACCTCTAGGATGAACTGCTCTCCAACTGGTTACTCCCACTATACCTGGTTAACAGCATCTGATTTCTCCCATCGCAGCTAACACTTTCTGCACCTTCAATGCCAGGAGACAAGCAGGGTGGATCACCTACACATAACTTAAACTCAAAGCCCTTGTGCCTATGTTGATCCTGTAGAGCTCCCTGTTCAGCTCCAGGCAAGGGTGGACAACTGTGACCCTCACCTTACCTGCATTATCTCACATTCATCACCCTGACCAGGGAGAAGTCACCGCACCCCAAAAAAGGGCTGCAGCAAACACCAAGCTAATACAGAGGAAGTGCAGGTTTCCCACAATTCACTCAACAGACAAGCTGGCTTTATTATTTTTCCACTGTATATACAAGTAACGGTCTTCTGTACATTCCGTTAATAGGAAATTCTTTAAATTATTAACATAATAAATAAAATTTACTCAGCTGTGCAAGTCAGAGCACAAAATTAATTGCACCACTACCAAAGTAGATAGCTCATCAAAGCACATATTTCAAGTTAAAAGCAAGATGCCAGGACTGAATGGCATGATTGAGGCACTTGCAGTTTAAAATACTTGTGGTTTATCTCACTCCTTTACCACCCACAGCTGTGAACCAGGAATAGGTATTATCCCCTATCCTATACCTTTTTCCTAAACTAGGATTTCTGTAGAAAAATATCACTTGATCATTAAGCAACATAATTCATGTGTTATTCTGCTCCTTTTTTGAGTTCTCAAACATCCTCTGCCATTCATGCTGACTAATGCAACGCAGCAGAACGAGAACTAGGAAAGCATTTTGAAGAGAGCTCCACAGAACACCTTTAAAAGGTGTTCTCTGAGAGATGGAGCCATTGCAGCTGCACACAGAACTGACAGAAAGCCCTTAAGACTCAGGGCTGCAGCATCAATTTCAAACAAGGTGCATCCTCAGGAGCCTCCCAGTTCAACAGCAGTGTGAAATCGTGCTGGCACATCACACACACACCAACCCACATAAACGTGCAGTGCTTGGGTGTGCTGAAGGAAAATGGAGGGAATGCTGGAATCATAAGATAAGGGACCCTACTGTTCAACTCAGTGGCTGGGTACCTTAAAAACAGAATGTGTTCTAAGCTAGATCATAATATATACAATCAAATGCAGGGATGGAGAACTAAGAGCCTGTATTTCAAAAGTGTGCTTAGTGTAGAGTAGTCTCTTCCACACAGTGAAAAAGGCAGCTGCTTTACATCCAGAATGTGAGAAAGTTTGGCCAGTTTGGGATGATTCAAGAACATGTCTGCAGAAAAGTCAGTAGTCCCAGCTGATATCATCTTTCTGTAGAGAAGTCTGTATGGTCTGCATGTCTCTCAACAACTGAAGATTCTTGCGACTCTTCTCCCCAGGTTTCACTTTGATGGGACCAGCATTCTTTCCTTTTGTGGTTACTGTAGTTGTTACTTTAACCTCACTAACAGGGAACCTGCTGTCTTTCATTTGTTTAGCAGAAGTCTTTTTGGACTTGCATTCTCGCTTAAGTCTCTCTAGCTGAAAGAGAAGCAAAAAAAAATATTAAGCAGTGACCTTGTTTCATTTTATGTTCAGCAATTTTTCCAAACATATCCCACCACTCATCTCACCCAGTTAAGCAAATGGATGTTTCCAAGTCACCCTGAATAATAAATATTTTCCTTACAAAACACTGTTATATTTGCATCTTTAGAACTATGATTAGCTTATAGTCTGAACTACTAGGTTACCTCTTTAAAAACTGACAAGTTCATTATGGGGAAATATCTCCATCAGGAATGTAATGGAAAAAGCTGACTTGTCACTGTTACCAACTGTAGAAAAGTTTTTCTGCATACATACTAGTGATTTTAATAGCTGCTCACTGTCAGAGATGTAGCTTTAAAAAGAATGCCAGCACCCTGCTGGGGTGAAGAGGCAGTATCCACACACAGCACTGTAAATAAGACTCGGTACTCCCCAGAAAAGAGTGAGCTGGCACAAGGCTGAGTGGGGAACTGGGCAGTCTGAGGTGCAGACATTCATATGCCCAAACTGCAACACAGGTGGCTTCTACAGTTCCTCTTTCTTCAGGTAGAGGTGCTTCCTCCTCCTAGTTTACAGCTTGCAGCAGTTTTCCTAAATCCTGGCTCCTAAGCTTTTGCCAATAGCATATGAGCATCATTACTACTGGGAACTACAGCACATCTGCTTCTCTGCAGCAGTTCCTCTGAAGATCATAAGAGATCAAAAGTGAGTAATGCAAACATTTCATATGTCCATTCTGGACATCAGCAGCAGAGCTCTCAGCACATATTTTATGTGTAAGTTATGTCAGGTAAGGGCAAGTCTCTGTTCATATGAACTGAGCCAGATTAAACACATGGGGTTAAGCTCTTTGAAAGAAATTCACTAAAATTAATGAAGATGAAAGAAAACAGGAAATCAATATGTTTTATAGTTTTGAATGAACAAGCTACACTATTCAAAACATTTTGAAAGATATTAAATAAGCAAAACAGTCCTTTTTTGTCTTTTAAAATGCAAATCAAAACATAAATAGGTAATTTACTCAAAGTAAAGGAAAACTGTTAAACATTGTTCAAGGGACAAGAGGTGTAAAGCGTGATGCAATTAAATGAAAGCTCTGCCCAGGAAAGCATGAAGAGTGGGCACAAGGGTGACAGAAAGGACATTTCTGCAAAAATACTGGGATAGAAGGATGGAGGCATGCAGACTAACTTTGGGACATCAAAGCTAGAGCTAGGCAATACTACTCTAAAGTAGTTATTTCTGCTTTATTCAACTACTATTAGATTAGGATATCACATTAAAAAAGCCACTTAAGTCAGCAACTCTACATGAGCATGAACACAGTCAAAAGAAACTCACCTGCAACCGATGCCTCTGAACTTTGCTGATCTGGTCTGCCTTTGCTTCCATCTTTCCCACCAGTGCCTCAAGTTCCCTCTCCAGATCCTCCTTCACTGCAGTGGTTGGGGCTTCCTGGATGAGCTTTGACAGCTGCTGGTGATCACTACCATAGAATTCAGACAGAACAAGGCTTGCATCAGGCTCCCTTGGCTTCTACCGTTTGCACCCCCAGTTCAGAAATAACACTTCTAGGAAACCAGAGCATCAACAGCCAGACATGACCAACACACCGTAACAAACCAGTAAGAACAGTTTTGCTGGTTTGTAGCACATCCTGGTGGCAGGCTGCTCCTACATTAAGTCTTAATAACATAAATAGTTTCCAGCTTCAAGTCACACATTCAAAATGACCAAATAACCCTTTGAGAGCATGATCTCAGCACTCACTCAGTTTTGTGTAGATGTACCTACTGCAGTTGCCCAGTACAGTAACAATTATGGTCTGTTAACCAGGACAAGCAAAATGTCTAGTAAAGCTGTCCTTTAATGGAGTATTTGTCCACATCCTGGTTTTGGCTAGGACAGAGTTAATTTTCTTTTTAATAGCTTGTACAGTGCTGTGTATTGGATTTAGTATGAAAATAATGTCGGTAACACACTGATGTTTTTGTAATTGCTGAGCAGTGCTTACCCTAAGCCATGGGCTTTTCAGCATCTCCTGCTCTGCCACTGAGGAGGCAGACAAGATGCTGGACAGGGGGAATAGCTGGGACAGCCAATCCATACTGGCCAAAGGGATTCCATACCACAGAACACATCATCCTCAATATATAAGCTGGGGGGAGCTGGCTGGGAGGGACCCACTGGTGCTGGGGACAGGCTGGGCAGCAGACAGGTAGTGAGCAATTGTGTGCAATTGTAGAGTTTCTTTTTCCTCGGGTTTTATTCTTCTCTCCCCTTTTGATAACTAATAATGGCCAGTCTTCGCGAGCGAAGATCCGGGGAAGGTCTTTCCACCTTCCAGCCTGCGCATTGGATTTTTTAGGTGAGACACAGTGTGCGCGGAACTGAGCCCACCCTTTAATCCTAAGGTTCATCTGCCGGGGCCAAGCGAGCTTGGACGGTGGCAGCGAGGTCCTTAGGACGTAGGTGGGTTGCCTTTAAGGGCTAACGAGCTCCACCTGCCCGGGAGTGGCCCTGACCGGGAATCGAACCCGGGTCTCCGCGGTGATAGCGCGGCGCCTTTACCACTAGACCACCAGGGGCTCCATTTTTTGATAACTATTATAATTACATTTTACTTCATTTCAATTATTAAACTGTCCTTATTTATGCTGATGAGTTTTACTTTTCTCAATTCTCCTCTCCATCCCACCACACTGGAGTGAGCAAGCAGCTGCATGGTGCTTAGCTACTGGCTGGGATTAAACTTCAACACTCATTTTTGGCACCCAGTGTGGGGCACGAGGGGTTGAGGTAATGACAGATCTGACCAGAGTGTGTGAAAACAGATTTTTTTTTTTTTTAATAGGCATTCATTGTATTGGCTTGATAGTGGCTGGTCAGAATGCTGATTTATAATCAGAAATTTATAATTTCCCTGACCATGAAATTCCTCATGGCGGGGGGTGTGTGTGACCTCAGCACCGCCGTCCCTCCGCACTGCGGGAGCCTCCTACTGGGGAACGTTTATAACTACACCTTTCACCTTTGCTCCTCACAGGGCCAACCCGCGGAGGAGACATCCTCCCACACCTTCCGCTTCTTCTCCGGGCTAATTACAACAGCGTTTGAGAACTCTGAATACCCTTAAGATGTTAAAACCTGCACGGTCTTAGTGCTAGGAAGCAGCATGGTGCTGAATGTGGTTCAGATCAGGGGAGGGTGTGCATTTGGGAGCAGTGAGCTGAGTGGGACTGAGTTGCTGTTTAAACCTCACAAACAATAAGGTTCCTTTAGAGAATACACACCACAGGGAACCCTGACTTCTAGCTGTGGGACCATAAGGAAGACATGACGAAGTAGCATGGAAATACTATCTAAATCATAGAGGCACAGGTATGTGAATTGCAGGGATAAAACAAACAGCAACTTTCCTGAAGAATCCCCCCATTTGTGCTTAAGTCTCCACTGAGCAGTTCCCCAGACAAGAGTGGCAGGGCTGATCTTATTCCTGATCCTATGAAAAGGAATTCTAATTTGTTTTTACACAAATGGAGAATCCTAGGACCAATATTAGAGGAGCCTTGTCTTCAGCCAGCACAGCAGAGGGACAACCAGCTTTATGGACTGTGGATCAGATGGCCCGGCACATCAGCCTCACCGGAGTACAAGGCTCTAGGAGACCCTGGTCTACAGTGCACCTAATGCCATCAAGCTGCACAGGGGCAGAACCCATTTGTATTTCTGGAGTGACAGGGGATCCCAACAGCTGACAGTCCTGGAGGCTGAAATCAGCCAGAGTCATTGGCAAAAGCACCCCAGTGCAACTGGCCGAAAGACTCTGTGCAACCTTGGAAGAGACCATCTCAGAAAGGGGCATTTTAAGGACCCAAAAGGCTACTGGGGGGCTTTCAGTATAGCTGCCTGGGAGACAAAGGAAATGAAGCAGCTCTCTACCCTGCCCGGTCTCTCAGAGGACCCTTCTGTTGTTGAAGGGGTTGAAGGTCAAAGAACAACAGGTAATAGAATGATTTGGGTTGGAAGGGACCTTAAAAGATCAACTAGTTCCAAACCCCCTACCACAGGTAGCGACACTTTCCACTAGACTAAGTTGCTCAGAGCCCCATCAAGCCTGACCTTGAATATTTCCACAAATGGGGCATCCACAGCTTCACTGGACAACCTGTTTGAGTGCCTCACCAACCCCACAGTAAAAAATTTCTCCCTAATATCTAACCTAAACCTGCCTTCTTTCAGTTTGAAGTCATTACTCCTCATCCAATCACTACACATCACTGACAAAGTCCCTCTCCAGCTCTCTTACAGCCTCCTTTGAGCACTGAAAGGCCACAGTGAGGTGGCTCCCTGGAGCCTTCTCTTCTCCAGGCTGAACAACAGGAGAGGTGCTCCAGCACTCTCTGATCATCTTTGTGGTCTCCTCTAGACCTCCTCAAACAGGCCCAAACCTTTATGTTAGGAGTACCAGAGCTGGACACAGCACTCCAAGGGGGAAGTCTCACCAAGGCAGGGCAGAGGGGCAGAATTACCTCCCTCGACCTGCTGGCCATGCTGCTTTTGATGTAGCTCAGGACAGGGCTGGCTTTCTGGGCTGCAAATGCACACTGCCAGCTCATGTCCAGCCTCTCATCCACCACAACCCCCAAGTGACTTCAGCAAGCAACTATCCATAACCTTTCCCTGCCCCAAAAGGCTTCTGACAGATGAGTCCAAAGTCATGGACTAAATGAACTCAATAGACAGGGATGGTCCACAGACTGTGGGAATGATATGTGTATGTGCACACATCAAAAGACTGGAAAGGTGATGGTGGTTAACTGGGATATATTGGAAAGTGTGGAGCTTGGGTAGGACATAAATGATACAGTATAAGGGTATACAGTGCCCATCCCAACAGAGTGGAGGGATGGGTGTGTGGGAGGGTGCGTGTGAGTGAGTGGTTGCACGGTACTTAGCTGCTGTCTGGGTTTAGCCCACAATAATCCACTACATCAGGGCTGTTGCTACACTTCACTGCTTCTTTTGAATTCAATACTGCTGCATATAAACACAGGCATGGTGTCCAGACTGTTTAGCAGAGTCTCCCTCTAACTGCAAGGAGAAATGACAGCCTCTGCAGAATGACAGCCAGCAGAACGAAGATTTCCTAAACTAACACCTTTCTCAAGCAAAGCCTTCCAAGTTCAAAGCAAAAGGCAAAAATATAAAACATATTCATAATCTGCAATGGAGAATATAGCACACTCACAAACTCATCTGTCCAAATTCATCTTGTAAAGTCAGCAACACTTCTGAGAGCTCTTCCTGAGACGAAGACGATTCCATCGGCAGGGATGGCCTTCTGGTTTTGCTGGCAGGATGAGCAGTGCTGATGGGTTTTGCCAGTGGAGTATCATTTACCACATGTCTGTTACACAAAGCTTTCGTGTGTTGTTTCATCAGGTGTAGCACATGTTGCACGTTGGCAGCAACTGAATGACTGGGACTGGTAGACTGGAAGGAAAAGTGAAAGAGACTTCTTTTAAATGGCATTGATAATGATAATTGATAACACTGAAGAATATTTAAAAACAAGAACACTTTTGTTTTGCTGCCAAGAATGTATTTTTTGTTTGAATTAACATTTGTTTGAATGAATAAGCACTAACAAGAACAGTTTGTCAAGCAGCATAATGCAGACCTGTTTCTGGAAATGCCAGCTCAGCAAGTTATCAATATCCAAAATGTATTTTGAAGACAAACTGAAGAAAAGCATCAAAGAAAATTAAATGATGTGACCACTGGGTGTCAGGAGTGCACCAAGTCAAAGTCACTTAAGGAGTTGCAGCTACTGAGCATTAAGCTTATCAGCTCACCTTCCCAGCCACAAAGGGTACGTCACCCAGACACAGTCTGTAATGGGGCTGCACAGTGGAACGGCTTCCAAGAGGGCATTTCTGGAAAGAAAGAAGAGAAATGTTTAGCAAAGATTACATTACAGCAAACCCATTTTCCCTTTACCTTCTAATAAAGGATGCAACCCACTTCCTGATCACATGCACACATCCTTATTTAACTCCTCAGTAACTCTCTTCTCCCCATCTTACCTTCTCTGGCTGCTTAGCTTTTTTCCTGGGTTGTCTTGCTTTTGGAGAAAGCAATGGTGATGCTGCTTGAATCAGTCGTCTGTTGGTTTCCAGGCCTGTCTGAAGCTTTAATTGAGGGAATAAGAGGAGTTACTGAAATTATTTTAATAAATAATCAGAGACAGAGTAAGCAGAGAATTGCAAACCAAGAGTTTTTGAAATACAGGCTCTCTGAAAGCAAGGGCTGTAAATTTTTAGGATGCTTTTCTTTTCCAAGGTCCATTTAAACATTTAATACTTCCTCTGGTAGCATTACTACATTTACTAGTAATCCTAGTAAATTAGAGAATTAGCCTTATTGCATTAGCCCCATGCAGGCAAGTGCCCAAACATCAGCTGTGCTTTACACTTGACAAAGTATTAGGGAAATCCAAGCCACTCAACCTGCTCAACCATGATCCCATGGCATATAGTTAACCAGCAACTACTTCTGTTTTATTGACAGTAAAAAACCACTCCAAACAAACACAATAAACACCCAACCACCAAAACATCTTTTGAAAGATTTAAGTTTAGAACTCCTTGTTGACAGTGAGAATCCTGTATGCTTTGCTGTTGGCTTGACAACAGCATGTTGCCAAGACATGACACAGCTTTACAAATCATGTCATAACCAATGTCATATAGAAGCATTCACAGCACAATTTTTCCATGATGAATTTGAGATCCCTTTCCCCATCACACCAAACTCATGGCCTAACACATTGCCTCCATAATTCCTCAGCAAACAATGAGCATTTAACGAACAGTACACATCCAGGTTAGGAGAAGACCAGCATCCTTATGGGCTCATAACCAAAAGTACATTGTCTCTTTTTTGCCTTCTTCTAAAATATTTTAATTACAATTATGAACAAGGGAGCATACTTGTTGACCTTGATCTATTTCTATTTAGAGATCCCCATGCACACTCAATTATTAATTAGTCTGAATTTCTACTCCTCTTTTCCAACAACTTAGTGGAGAAATCAAAGCTTCAGTGCCCATTTGCTGTCAGAAAAAGGTTTCCAAAAAGCTCAGAGAACTTCAGAATATTTGGTATCCCAGAGAGGAGGAAAAAAATAAGGAAAAATAAAAAAAGGCTAAACCCAGGATTTCATTATTCTTTGACGCATATGGGAAGCTCCTTCAGTAAGCTTAGCTGAAAATTTGATAAAAAGGAAGAGCTAATTACAGTGCATAGCAGTACAAAAGAAATTTCCTGTTGGTTACCTCAGCTGCTTTTTCCTGAACAAGCTTCCTTGCGTGTTCTTCCTCCCAAAGCTTCTGTTCCAGCTCTTTCATTTTTTTCTAGTCAAAGTTGAACAAAAATAATAGCATTACTAATTAAACCATTTTTACTTCCTGAACCCTACAATACTAAGAACTTGAGCAAAACTATGAGTCCAACTTATGACTTAGAGGTAAGTGAAGCAAAGGTAACTGAGCATTAGAACGACTGCTGATGCTTTGTCTGTATAGGCATAAATGCAGCAGTCAAAAATCTCATGCTTCAAACTTGATTTTTCTTACTTCCACAACTGATATCTGAATTTAAGTCACAGCTGACAGCAATACCCAAAGCTGTCTCTCTCCAGCTGTAAAAACACTCTAGAAAGTAGGTTGCTTTGTGTACATTATCCTCCAAGATTTTGTATTACAAAAGAGCTAACAAAGACATATCAGGTATCATCCTCAGGCAAGAGAAGACTTGCTTTACTTAGACCACTAATGGTATTTTTGCTAAAACCTGTAACTTACAGTCTTACAAGAAAAGACTTTTTGAACATCTAGCCACCCTCCTAATAAAGAAGAGGGAGGAAAGTTTGTATGATGCCTCTGAAGTAATTTAATTTTTTAAATCGCAAAAGCATGTAAGAACTCTTTCGAAACTCCTTTTCAAAGAAAAGGTTTAAGGGCAAAGCCACACATTTCTTTGTAAACCCTCCAACAAGATGAAAACCTTGTTTAAACAGGATACACTGAAATTCCCAATGTTAAAGTTATCAAATAGCTTTCTGACTTTTACACAGTAGAAAAAAAAAATAATCCTGAGCTCCAGTACACAAACCAACTTCCCTTCTCACCATCACCCCCCAAAGACTGATAACTCACAAAGCCACTAATCAAGCTTGAGGCAGAAAAACATGCAATACAGAGCAACAGCTGTATTTGTACACTTCTGTTTGTTTATAAATGCACTACACTGAGGTAGAAAAAAAAATTCAGTTCTGCTTTACTTAAGCATTAACTGCAAGAATAATGTAATGAGCTGTTATACAAAGGTGTTACAAGGCAAAAGCCTGGATAAACACTGAGGACAAAGGCACGATATAAAAGAACCAACTTTTTCTGTTGAATACAAGAAGCCTCCTGATGATTTTTTTTTCCATTCAAAACAGATGAATGGTAACAAAGGTTGTTTTCTGCCTTTGTGCACAGTTATTGGCACAGATCTTGATATCCTTGCGGTCAGTCTATAAAGATCTTTTATTAACCTGTTAAGTTTGACAGAATTTTCAGTATGAAAAATATGCTGTTTAAACTGAAGATTGTCATGAAGCTGGGCCAAGGCTTTCATTCTGAAACGAACAAGTATTCCCTCAGCTAGCTGTCCAGCTGCATAGCAAGTATCTATCTTACTGTATCATCCATGATGGACCCTATTAGAAATATATACCTAAGCTAGATTACTGAAATAATTTTGTTTTCTTGTTTATAGAAGAAAGTATTGCACAGATTAGTAAACTATCATTAAGAAAGAGAGGGCACAGGGCCAACCAAACAGACCCTCCTTGCTAGTACTGCCCATTGTCTAAGACAGCACTGCACAGCACATGGGCTGCCTAAACAGTCTGCTTGACCACCCCTAGCCACTGCAAAGAATTTCAGTGAAAAAAAATAAAACCAAAGTATTTCAATTTCTCTTAGAAAACAGGCAAAAATAGACATTAAGTCTCATGCAACCACCTCAGAGAATCACAGAACCACAGGATGGTTTGGTTTTAAAGGAATAATTAAAGGTTACTTAAGTCCAAGACCCCTGCCATGGGCAGGAACACCTTACACTAGACCAGGCTGCTCAGAGCCCTGTGTCCAACCTGATTTTGAATATTTCCGAGAATGGGGACATCTACAACTTCCCTGGACAAACTGTTACAGCATTTTGCCACCCTCATTGTAAAAAATTTCTTCCTTGTATTTAGTCTAAGTTTATCCTCTTCTAGTTTAAAGCTACTGCCCCTTGTCCTATTGCTACAGGCCCTGCTAAAACATCTGTCACCATTCTTCTCATAAGCCCCCTTTAAGTACTGAAAGACCACAACAAGAGCTCCCTGGAGCCTTCTCTTCTCCAGGCTAAACAACCCCAATCCTCTCAGTCTGTCTTCATAGGAGAGATGTTCCAGCCCTCTGACCATTTCTGAGGCCTCCTCTGGACCTGATCCAAGAGGTCCATGTCCTTCAGGCACTGGGGACCCCAAAGCTGGGATGCAGCACTCCAGACAGAGTCTTACAAGGGCACAGTAGAGGGGGAGAATCACCTCCCTCGGTCTGATGGCCACACTGCTCCTGATGCAGCCCAGGATATGGTTGGTACTCTGGGCTGTGAGTGCCCACTGTTGCCTCATATCCAATTTTTTATGCACAAGAGCCTCCAAGTCCTTCTTGCCAGGGCTGCCCTCAATCCTTTCGTTCTCCAGCCTGGAGGGAAGTTGCCCTGACCCATGAGTAGCACCTTGCACTTGGCCTCATTGATCCTCATGAGGTTCCTGTGGGCATGCTTCTCAAGCTTGTCCAGGACCCTCTAGATAGTATTCCATCCCTCAAAAAACTTTAACCAAAGACAGAAAGTTATGAGACCTCACAGAACACTTAAATGTCATAAAACTGGTTGCTGGGATAAGCATCCAGATTAGTTCCACCAGAGAGGAAATGTCTCCAGACTAAAGACAGCTTTTACCTCTGTGCTTCTCTGCCTTGCAAATCAGCATCTGCTGGACAGCTGAGCAGTCAGTGTCCACCCAGCTGACACAGGGAAGCTGCTGCTTCTCACCACCTGGCAATGAGAGGGCAGAGGGAGAGCTAGAGGTGTGGGTAGTGTACAGCCACAACAGGATGTGAAGAATGGTTCACAGAATGGTGGGAGTTTATTAAGTCTCATTGTTAGCATTAAAATCAATTACTATGAACCACAGTTCAAAAAGCATCATCCACACATACATTCAAATTCTGGTCACCTGGCTACACACAAGACCAGAGCCCAAACTGCACTTTTAGGGAACAACCCTGTCCTTACTCCATTCTCAGACAGAGACCTGTTCAGATCTTTTCAGTCAGCTATCCAGAGACTGCACTGCAAGTCTACAGTTGCAATAAACATGCCTCAAAAGCATTTCTAGGGTAAGTACTCCTATTACAGGCACTTCACAGAAACAGTAATCTCAGCACTTCTTTTTCACAGGCAATATTAACATTAGCAAACTCCTCGAAGATAATACACTTATAGGGTCAGGTAGTGGTTCTGCAGAGATGAAATGCTCTCAGTAAGATCCACACACAACTTGCGCTCTGGCAGCGCCTGAAATCAGAGGCAGTTAAATTATTGCTCGCTCATGAGCGGTCACCTCACCGCTTTCCATCCATTTCAACACACCATGTATGAAACAGTCTTTATTTCTTGCTTCAAATTGAACTTGAAAACATTCCTGTGGTCCCATGGGCATAATTACAAATCAAAGATGAAAGATGCAACTGTTCTGGTCGGGGAGTACAGTCACTCCGTCAGGATAAGGTAACACCTAGCATACGGACGCTCACGTAGGAACCTAGGCCATAACCACAGAGGCAGACAGACTTGTGAACCAGAAAATGGCTCATCATCACAAGGAAAGTGACCTTTAGTCATAACTAGATCCAGATCTTTTTCAGCTCCCCGAATTCAAAATTGTGTGAATTAAATACCCCATCCCACTAAAACAGATTTAACTGTGACAGCTACTAATCCTAAAGATAAAGAAGCAAAGACATCTAGTTAGATTCAGAAGAAAAAAAACCACAATAACAAATAAGAATCTTAAGGCTGAAATGATTTCCCCTAGCCATGCACAAAAAGGCAAACAACCCAACCTTACTAAACTTCAGTTGCTACCAGGCAAAAACTTGGTAAAAGCCCTTCAGAGGGAATTCTGGTTGCTGAACCAGTTATTACAACTTTGACCCTGGAGGAAACTGCTGCTTCTTTCACTCAACAAGACCCAGAAGACACTTATTTCTCTTTACAAGTGTTTGGTCTAAGTCAACAATGCAGACACTTGTACTCCACAACTGCAGCTCACCACAATGGGGTGTCAGGATCTTAAACAGCTTGTTACAGCTGCCTTGGCTCAGGGACTTCCAAGAACAGTTATAGTGTCTAGAGGTCCTGCAGCAAACCAAGTAGCTGAGGATTTACTACCAAACATCTCCTTATGTACTCCCAGAGATATACCATCTACTTCAGCACCTTGTAAAGGGCCGGCATGCAGGGTGGCAAGCCTGTGATTTTGACAGAACCCAGACCTGCCATCCTCAATACCACAGTTTAATCTTGTTCTATCTGGTCCTTTTGGGGGAGCAGGGAAGAAACTTGCAGGTGGAAGCCTCTCCCTAGTTAAGTTCTCTGTAGTTTTCAGGCTTGGGAGACTTGTGGTCACTACAGCAGTAGAAAGAGGTAAGTGCATGTGACCTCAAAAGCCAACATCACAGAGAGTACACAGAAAGATTTATGGGGTTTGTGTGGAAAAGTTTTGGTAACAAGTGGCTACAGGCATGGCTTCTGTGAGGAGCCACTGTAAGCTTCCCCTCTGTCTGAAAGAGCCAATGCCAGCCAGTTCCAAGACAGACCCACCATGGCCAAGGGTTGAGCCCAACAGCAGTGGGGGCAGTACTTCTGGAATAAAAGACTTAAGAAGCAGAAGAAAACCTGCTGGGGAACAGCAGCCAGAAGAGAGGAGTGAGGTTATGTGAAAGCAACAGCCCTGCAGACCCCAAGGTCAATGAAGGAGACAGAGGAGGTACTCCAAGTGCCGGAGCAGAGATTCTCCTGCAGCCCATGGTGAGATTTGGGTTTATTTCTAATTATAAAGTTACAAAAATAATAAAAGTTCAAGGGTCAACCCACCACAACAGCATATGACCAAACACAATCACACTGAGCTCATAAAAGCTACTGATTCAAAAGGAGTACTGAAAAGGCAGCCTGGTTCAAACCCACTGACAGCTATCCCATGCTGGAGGCCTTGCAAAGCCATGCTCCAGAAATCTGCACACAAAGTAGCTAGCAATAATTGTGTTTCTTAAGAAGGAGGGCTAAAAGAAAAAAAAAAAAGAATCACACACACCAAATTCACATAAGTCAAGTTAAATATGAGTCATAACAGAAAGTAACCGTAAGTTATTCAGTAGCATGGAAGGCAAGTCAGAAATTGAGATCTTAGGAATGCCTGTAAAGTTATGTGCCTAGGCACCACCTAATCATAAAAGAGGAACACAGATACTGTTAAGGTTTAACACCAATTCTTGCAGTATACAGTGACCTAAAGTCCATCTAGCCATGCAGACTTTCAGTAATAACTTTAAATTTTTACAACACTTCAGCTTGAAAAAGAAGTTTACTCGCTGTCTTTCTCTACAGCACAAAGTTTTGCTCAGCTCTTTTACTGACATATAGATATCAAGTGCTGATTACAACAAACAAGACAAATCTGACACAGTATCCAACACAAATGACAGACCTCTGCTATGGACTGCATCGCAGTAAGTCTCCTATACTCTTTTTCCAGCATATCCAGCTTTTCCAATTTAGACTGAACGTGTGACTGATCAAGCCGATCTCTCTCCAATGAACCCTTGAAGGGAGAATTGAAAAGGAAAACAATTTATAAATACAATAAGACCATCTACAGTAAGCCTTGTGTCTGGAGCACAAAGGAGGCCCATACACAGTGCAGAGGAACTTCTACTTCCTCTGTGCAATTTTAAATGGTGCTGCAATCAGGGAGCGAACACCACTACTGCTCCACCAATGCTGGGGAACTGCACACTCAACCACATTCTGATGAGAGAAGATTCTGCAGTCTCTCCTTCCTCCAAACCAAGGTTTGGTAAAAAAACCAAACCAAGTTCATTATGCAGCTACTAAAGATAGCTTTCTTCTACATTTTTTTTTCTTTAACAAATATTTATCAGACAGAAATAGAACAGCTACAGAGACCAATGAACAGAGAATTCTAGGTGATCCATACACCTGTAAAATTCAAGTTCATTTGGTCAAAAAAAATAGGTCAAACCCTAGTCACTCATGTAGAAATAGGAAATTTTACTGCTACGTCTACAGAATGGGTATTTCACCACCAGTTTAGCAAAAGCAGTGCTAGCAAAGAATATCCCCAAAGATCTGAAGAGTGTGAACACAAAAGGGAGGTTTTTTCCCAGTGGTATGTGGGTATAACACTGGGGGATAAGGATGAGCTGTTGCAGTAAGCCAATCCCACAGAAGCAAACAATTCTTATTAATACCAGAGCCTGATATTGCCTTAGAAACAGGTGCACAAAGAAAATATCAGGGTCATGAGAAAACTGGGAAATGAAAGTAGGGAAACTATCCACCACTAAGTATATAAAGGCCAGCTGAAATAGACATGCACATTTGAAAGTATGAATATTACAGAAACTATGAAAAATCACGACACAGTTAATGATTTTTAGGATTAAACTCTTAATATAATTTTGAGAACACACCTGTTTCTCCAAGAGATGAGACTTCTCATTTTCTGCATGTTGGATCATTTTTCTCATGTAGTCCAGCTGTTTCTCCAGAAGGCTGCACCGAGACTCCGCAGCTGCCAGCTGAGAAGCCAGTTCTGAAGACAACAGAAGGCAGAAAACTGAAATCATGTACTGTTTGGTCCTGGGATTTTTTTCTGTTTTCAAGACAGTTCCAAAACAAACAAGAAAAGGACCATCTAAACAAACTCACATATTAAGCCAAATTAACTTCTGTATGCATGCAAATCCTTAAAACAAAGTATGTTTTTTAATTATTTTTTGTAACTCCATGTGTCATTGCAAATTAAGAGATACTGAAAGTAAACTGAAATTATTTAACACATCAATAATGTTTCATCCACATCACTGTTCCATAGTATCTATACATTTTGCAAACAACCTTGATTTTTCTTTGACACTTCAGTCTTGTCATGCTCTTTATATTCCATTTGTTCACTCAGTACTTTTTTATAGTCTGCTGTTTCCCTGCTGAGGTGTTTTACATTCTCCTCCGCCTGAAACCTTTCCAACTCCAGTCGATGAATTTTTTCCTGGAGATTCTTCAGAGCAGAAAATATGGCTGTAATGAACAAATACTTTTTGTTAAATATTATTAAATCAACACTTCAAAGCAACATTGAACTTGAAACATTTTTATAAAACCATGTTATGTAAGAAAACTAGAGTGTTCCTTACAAGCATCCAAGACTCTTTCCAGGAATTAAGACCTGCTTCCCTTTAAACCATAACTGATTCTAAAACTAATAGATGCCCTTGGTGCATACCTTTCACCTGATACATTTAGGACAGATACAACTATTTCCCAGAACAAAGCATGCAAATATTATGTTAAGTGCAAACAGTGCATCCCCTGTCTCTTTGTCAAAACGAAAAAAAGTTACAACTAGGCAGTTAAAATAGTGGCAATTCTCTATATCATCGCTCATAGCCACAGAGCATAATCAAGGTTAGCTATCAGAAGGGCTGTAGAAGTGTTTATTCATAAGTTCAATTCTTTTTTAATTCTTCTGGTTTTGCTCATGTTCCCCTCCTCCCCCCAAAAACAAGCATCTCCTTTGTGCTGAACCATTTTCCCTTTCTGTTGCGTTCCCAGCTTTAGCAATTACTAAACGAACCCTTTATATATAATTATTATCACAAAAAGAAAAGCAGAATGAAATAGAATTCACATCACCTTGCAATTAGACCATCTGCTGGTAATCTGATGTATTACATTTCTTAGCTGTATTGTTTAATTCTGTAAAGGGAACCACAACCATAAGCCCTTTCCCCAATACAGGGCTGATAAAGCAAAATACAAGAACATCTGTACATACAGTTCATATAGCAGATTAATCCGCAAGGTAACATCAGCCCACTCCTTTGTGCTTAAATCTACTCCAGAGAAAGAATATGCCTTTATTACAGAATGCATGAGCACTAAAGAAGTTGGGATTGCATCAGATTACCAAAAATAAAGATAAAAGGCAAAAATATTTATCAGAACAAGTTTTCCAGAGTAAAAATTCATCAAATCTTGAAATGCAGAATAGCATGAGACTATCACATGAGTAAGAAGTACCTGCTTTAAGGTATCTGTTAAGTACATAGTGTCAGCAGTCACAGTTAAGGGGAAGTTATTAATAATTTGGCCTTATTTGCTTTATCAGAGTCACCAACTAGCACCCTGTTCTCTATTTATAATACTGTTCCTAGAATTCAGTTGAAATGGGCATAGCTGAAACTATAAACATATTTGTTACTATTATCCTTAAAAGCTAAATTGAAACCCCTGTATATTCACAATAATGACTAACAAAATACAGCAATAAAGCAACTCAAGCAATGAATAGATAAAGGTGAAACCCAACAGGATGCCAAGTATCATTCAGCCATTTCTATTAGAGTATTAAAACCAACTATGCATGCTGAGACACACAGATACAACACAAAGAAATTAAAACCAGAATAAACAGAATTTGCTATACTCAATTTCAGGATTTTTCAATATGACTTTTTTTTAACATGGGAAGGAGCAATAAGGACCCTCAATAACAATCAAATCAATTCTCCCATCTGAAGTTAATTATCATATTCTTACACTTACTAAAATATACACTCCAGATAATTTCTGCATTTTTATTGGTTGTGTAAGAAGAGAAATATATTGGATCACATCCAGGTTTGATTCAATTTTCAGTATGTATTCATATTTACTTACACTTCAACATTTTTTGAAAATAAAAATATTTGTTGATTCTTACAGAGGGATATGATTTATCCGATTGTCTTCCATCACCTGTAGTTATTTCACAGTTGGCAGATTCCCTGTTTGAAACTAAGTTGCAAAGTGGAAGCTTATGAGTCAAAGGTTTGTTGCTAATACAATCTACATATGCCATCTACAAAAATACATCTACGTCAGTAATTTATAAGGAAGCTCCTTCCTGCACATCCAATTTTTCATGTCACAAGATTCTTTCAGTTTCGTGTCAACAGCACTCTCAGAACTGATGGCATTGAGAGTAAATACTGGATTTTAAAGAGCACTTCAAGAATTAAGATTTCATCTACTAGGTAACTAACATACAAGTCTCAGTAATTCAGACATGAACTGTGTTATTGGAACAGGGACTTGAGGTTATCATTCTGATTTTTTACTTAGTTTCAGTAATATTACGATTCATCCTAAGTATTTCTCACTATTTTCCCCTATAAGGAAAAAAACATGAAGTTGTTCATAACTTTAGGCCTCCATGACGCTCCAGTCTCAAAGGAACATTATTGCAATGAACCTGAGCCAAACAGCTTATCAAAGGATCAGCCCTGCTCTAGTCTCCTAACTCCTCATGCTGCCTCCTGTACTCTACACCCCACAAGGCAGCTTTGGAATACATCTTGCTGCGTGACAAGCCAATTCACTAAAATAACAAAAAACTAAACAAGAATGGTTTTTTTGTTCATGCCCTGTCAGGCAAGACAAATCTGTTTATCTGGAGATGAACATCAGGACCAGAGTGAAAAAGGAAGGAGAAGGAATAGCCTAGAAACAAAGGATAAATGGGAGTAAAACGGCCTCCCTTTTTGGTGTGGTGAGCTCTCAGTTCAGCACTGTGCTCCTCTCTGTATCCTCCAAGTCTTTGCTGACATGATAAATACTTAACACACCCTTTTTGACCATGACAAGCCTTATGATTTCTGTCAGACCAAATCTCTTCCTTTGCTCCAAACCATTCTGAGGAAGTTTCTTCATTTCTAACTCAGCTGTGAACTCAGGAGAGGAAAAATTAAAAGAGAGGAAGACTGAAGAACAGGCAAAGAAAACATGTCAGTACAACTTCAAAAAGCACTCAGACTTTTACAGTTCTCTACTACCAAAGAGTAGCATCTTTCTCCAGCTGTAAGATGACCTTTCTCATCAGGTGCTCTTCAGAAAGATAAGAGCAAAGGACCTACAAAACAGATGACCTGGACATCCCTGGGAAGTGATAAAAGGATAAAAAGACTGCAAACTCTGTAGATGTGGGGGACATACATGTATTTATTTCACCACATGATTCAGAGACAGGTAAGAAAACTCTGATAAACTATTACCTCTGCTATTACTTTCAGGATATGGAATTACTGGTTTCCATGGGGAGCGCTGCAAATCAGAATTAATAAATGGCTTGTAATTTGGGTATTCTATAAATGAAGTTGCAGAGAGTCCATCTGTGACTGATGAAGAGTTATGAGCTTTGTGCAGATCATCCTGAAAATAAAACAAAGATGTTATTCACATTTGTTCCTTGTCACAATAACAAAAATAAAGAAAAGCAGAATTCTATCAGATGATGTCTGGAAGTACTGCTGAAGGAGACTATCATACCACAAAAGCTGTATTTCCTTCCTTAGACTGTGTCATTTTTACATCCAACTGCCCCTCCATTAAAAACAGTATCTAAGAGAAAAATGTCTCTCGTACAAGTTTCCGATTTCTGCTTTTGTCTTCCATTTACTGATACTGTCTCTTGCTTACTGGGAGAAGGCAAGACACAGTCAGTTGGAAAACAACTGCCTTGTTAATTACTGCTTATATTTACTGCACATGAGATACTGTATAAGGTGGCTACAGATGATAAGGCACACCCAGGTTCTGAACCACACTTCTACATGCCCTCATCCAACACAACAGCTCACCAACTGCAGATGCAAGAGTCCCAACCCCTCTCTTCCGCTGGCTTCAATTCATCTTTCCTACCTTTCCATTAATATATTGAACCTCTCAAGACACATTCAGATGACTTTACACGACACCTGTTTGGTGGAATAAGCATAGGAGAAGCAGCAGCAGATCATGGCCAGGAAGGTACTCCTGCCTCCAAGCACCAATGTGCCTTTAGATCAGCTTGAGACTGCTCTCAAAAACAACACCACAGAGACCACAGCTTCCCAAGCAGTCTACACCAACTCTCCAAACATCTGCGGTGTTTTGGATGTTGCAATGACCAGAGGGGACAACCAGAATGTGAAGATGCTAGGCAGATGGAATACCATTAAGCCATGTGCTTTCTAACATGATTCTTCTAAGCAAATGAGACACAGCGCTTGGAATACCATGGTTTACGGTTCTGACTCAAAATTTGGCTACCTGGCCTAAGCCTTCCAACCTGTGTATATGAGCTAAACGGAAGACGAATGCTTATTTTTCACGTACAAGAGTAATTTCTCTCCACTGTACTCAACACTACATATTTCAGTGACAGAACTTGAAGGCAGCCTAGGAGAGAAGTGGGCTGCAGGCAGACGTGAAGCTCCTACAGCTTTCCTCCTCCACTAGTATGTCAACTGGGGAACTGCTGATCTTAGCGGGCTGATTTTATGCTTTTGCAAATACCAATCATTGGGAGCATATTGTGACCTGAATTAAAATACAGAAACTATTAAGTATCTCATACCAAATTAGACAACAGCCCAAAACACACTATGAGGAGGAAAAATAATACAGGGAAAAAATTTAAGAAAATTTGTAAGCTATTTAAAGCCCATACACAGTTAATTTCCACTTATAAAGAAAGTGATTAATCATGGATAAGAAATTAGGACTTTAAGAACAATGAATATATCAACTTCTGTTTCTAAGTACAGTTTTACGAATGCTTTGCAGACTGTGTTTATAACATTTTCCTACATAACATAATGACTTTTTTCAAGAGAACTGCATTTGCACAAGTTCTGTTACCACAGAAAATCAATTAAAACACTAATCCCTAATTAAGAATATCTTATTACCAGTATTTTGAAGAAGTATTGTATGCACGCAAATACATGCTCTCTTATGCTCAGCAGCCTCACTGGTCCAATCAGAACCAGTGTGAATTTAAGACTGAAAGTTTTTAAGGTGCTAACAGGAAGGCCTAAACCTCACTCCTGCAAAAATACCATCCGTGTTACAGGACATTGCATTGATGAACACAGAACACTAAGACCAAATGATGAATTAAAAATTAACCAAGCAAAACACAGTACTTGCAGCAGGCAATAAAAAAGAACAGCAGCAACATAAACCTCAACAACTAAAACAACAGCAACTATTGATTCAAATATCAATATCCTGTCTGTTATTGATTCAAAGATATCCCATGAAATAGTCAAAAAAAAAAAAAAAAAAGGGGGAACCTGAAACCGAAGTAGGACTGCCAGCATCACAATCTTTCTAGATGTCTCTATCATCTTTTATGTCTTTATAGGTAAAGTCTTGTCTGAGAATTAAACCACCAAACCACAGTAGTTCCTTTGTTTGTGTTTGTTTTTATTGGCACGAGTAACATTTTCCTAGCCACCAGCAGACAGATTTGAAAGAAAAAGCCGGCATACTCAAAACACTTGAACACCAAGTCACCAAAGCAAAGAAATCAGAGGCTTTGGACTAGTTGTATGCCTTCTAAATTCCATCCGGATGCAGGCAACAGGCACTAATTTGAATAGTGTAATAGTCAGTACAGATATCTGCTTGAAATAAACACTGAAAAAATTGTGCTGGAATATGATATGTTGTACCAGCAATCATTCTTTGCTTCAGTCTAAATAACCGCTTGCTACCAAGCACATTTTCCTTATATATTTAAGGAAAAGACTATCTTTTAGTTCAGACCATCTATTCAGTTTCCCAAAAAGTGACTTAAAATAATCCTACTGAATACTTTGGGAAAGTTAATGAAACAGAATCAAGGAATTTGCCATCAGAAAGTTCAAACTCCAACATCACAGCAATTCTCTGTTCTTCTTCCTAGTTTCTCTCAAGTCATTAAAAGTCATTCAGGTCTGTTCCTGCTCTTGGAAGATCTCATGGGAAGCATCATGCTCCAATGCTGAGGAAGATCATGAAACATTAAAAAACAAATAATTCAGGCAACTCTATATAATTTGCTCTGAATCTCAGCTAGGCCACATTTGCTCACTACATCTCCTCTCTCTCTTTCAGGGTACTCCCTGTAGTCTTTCATTCCTTATGCCACACTAAAGCCTCAGAATAGTAAATGAAGAGGCTTAACAGTCCCAGAAGGAGCCAAGTGCACCAATATTACATAACAGTAGTCAGCTGAGCACATTTAATCTCAACAGGCCTGCAGACATTACCTTCCCAAATTCATTGCTTCTACCACTGCCTATCAGCTGCCTACTCAAGCATGCAGAAGGGAACATTGAAAACACAGAGCAGTGATAGGTGAACACACCACCAGCACACAGCAACCTCCTCAAGCTCTCAAAGACTGAACACAATAAGGAAAAAAGACACAACCTCATATGGAAAGTTTCCCAAAAAGAACCAGCAAATTGGGACTGATGGACACTTTTCAAACCAAACAACTTGTGCAGATGGTAAAAATGACCCACCATAAGGTTGTTACTTCCCTGACACTATAAAGAGATACAGCACACCACGAAAAACTATGCAGAAGGCTATTAATCTCAGTGGTGTATCAATCTTTTCAGTAAGGAAAAAAACACCTGTTTTTGTCATTATCTTACACAAATTTACTAGATCCATGGACAGCAAAAATAACAATGATTTATAAACAAGTTCCATCTAGAGAACTAAAGAGAGAAGGACACGACATCTTTCAGGCAATAACTGCAGCAAGGAAGCAAGCACGAAGGCAAAAAGTCAGCATCACTGGCACTGGAAAAAGAGCCTAAATTAGCGGTAATTGCAAATTTTTCTGTGGGTGCACAGAAAAAAAAAGGAAAGAAAAAAAAAGACTAATGCTTGGTAATGCTTTAAGTGGTACACAGTAGTCCTCACATGTGGCTACAAAAAACCCCCAAAACAGAATAACAAGGTACTGAGTTTACAAAGCATAAAATATCCAAGTACCCAATTATTAGAACTTTCAAACAGTCACTCTGGAGGGGCAGTCTCAATTAACAACCTGCCCTCTTCCCTCAGTACTTCATAACTAGGAAAGTAGAGAAGAAAGGACAGGCCCTATCACCCAGAGACCAACTTAGAGTGCTGTCTGTGCTTCCCTGATACAGACCGAGTCAGGAGCACTCTACATTTCAGTACCATCTCTAGTTAAATGCAAACATTAAAAAGTTCATTCAGTTAAACAACTACATCAAATGGGAGAGAAATACTGACACAATACACTATTTTTTATCAAGTGTTTCCTGTAGAGTGCCACATGTATGAAAAGCAACTATTTTCCAAGTTTGGAAAACATTAAATTTGTTTCTGTTTATCTTTTTTAACACATACAAGAAGTCTGCAGGGGGCAACTGTTTTTTACCCAAGAGTTTTGTTTTGTTAACTAAATTAATTAAACGGCCTACATTTACTAACTGGACACTAAAACTAGTCTTGTGACATCCTCCTCTAGGCACGCTAGAAAAAAATACCAGTCAGGAAGGAACATAGGAGTCCTCAAACTACTCTTGCTGGTGTAACTGTGGGCTCTCTATGCAAAAGAGGAGATACAGATAACAGAGAACCCTGAGATGGGTGCTCACCCTGCAGGCATCGAGACCCCAAACCGAGTCCCGAGGAGACAGACCTCACACGCCATCATGCTGCACCCTTTTCACCACCTCTGCTCCTCCAAAGCACGTGCAGAGACACAGCTTCGCACAAGCTTTCCCACTGCTCCTCTACACTGCGCATCTTCACAGGGATACGGGCGAGGAAATTCCGGTCCCCCGTAGGTTACCTCCTGCGCTGCCAGGCGCTCCCACGTGCGCCCAAGGGCGCAGGAACACAACAAAGCTCAGCCTCAGCCTCAGGGAACGTGTTCGCCTTACAAAGAGGAACCCCCAGAGAGGCTCAGTCCAGCCCTCCCCACTCTCTGCCGGGAGCCCTGGGCTCGCTGTGCTCACCCGGCCGGCCCAGCGCGGCACCACCGCGGGTTTAACCGAGCCCCGCCTGGCCTTCGTGCGGGAGTTTTCAAAGCCATGACCTCAAGTCACTCCTGAGAATAAACCCAGTTCAAAGCTTTATTCCCATTCACTTGCAGACAGCACCTCCAGACAGCGGTACGGGGTCAGCAAGAGGGCTGGTTTCAACAGCAGAGTATCTGTCTCTTTTTCTGTCGCTTTAGAAAACATACGTGCGTCTCCTACAGGTAAATATACGCACACACATATATACATATAGATGCACATATATATACATATACTTACATGCACACAGATAGATAGATAGATAGATATACGTACATATATAGTACTTAACAGACAAGCTAGCTTCCACCGTCCTCACGGCTCCCGGCAGGCCGCCAGCCCCACACCGCCCCGCTGCTGACCCCCAGAGCCCCCGAGCGGCCCGCCCTGCCCCTCCCCGCGGGGCTCCCCCCGACCCTCACCGTGCGCTGGTGGCCGGGCGCCGCCGCCATGTCGGCCGTGGCGGGGCCCGCGCTAGCCCATGTCCCTTTAAGGCACGGCACCCGCGCGGCGCCTCGCTTGACTGACACGGCGGTCCGCCAATGAGAATGGAGGAAGTGGGGGCAAGTCCCGCCCCGACACCAGCTCAGAATTGAGTGACGCGTCAGATGTCCAATAAAAAAAGAACAAGGGCGCCACTTAGCCAATGGAAGGGCAGAAGCTGAGGGAGGGCGGGGCTGCCACCGCACTCCGCCGGTGGGGCGGGGGGGCGGCGCGTGGGCCCGCGCGGAGGGGGGCGGGCGGAAGAGGCCGGCCTTTGTCGGGGGAGCCCCCGCGGCCCGGCCAATCAGAGCGCGGGGCCGCGTCCCCGCCCGGCGCGGCGCGGGGCGGCCGCGGCGCGATTGGCGGCGGCGAGCGCGGCGGGGGCGGCGATTGGGCGGTGGCGTTCGAAGGCAGGTTTGGCGCGGGGCGCCGATTGGCTGCGCGGGCGCAGCGCGAGCCCGGGCCCGGGGCGGGCGGAGGCAGGGAGGGAAGGGCGGGGGGCGCGCGCGGGTGACGCCGCCGCCGACACAAGGGGGGGACGCGGGCGGCGCGCGGGGCCCAGCGCGGCACCGGCACCGGCGGCGGGAGCGGGAGCGGGGCGGGGGCGGCGGCTCCTCCGCGGCGGCCCCTGCGGCCGCTCCGTCCCTCGCTCCGGCGGCACCTCCCCATTCCCCTCCCTCGGCCCGCCCGTGTCCGCCCCGCCGGATGGCGGCGGCGGGCGCGGCGGCCGCCCCGGCGCTTTATGCGTGCACCAAGTGCAACCAGCGGTACCCGTTCGAGGAGCTCTCCCAGGGCCAGCAGCTGTGCAAGGTACGGGGCGCGGCGGCCCGGCCGGGGCCGTTCGGGGCGGCGGGCGGGGGCGGTGCGGGGCCGGCCCGGCCGGGCAGTAACGCGGCGCTTTCCCCCGCAGGAGTGTCGCATCGCCCACCCCATCGTGAAGTGCACCTACTGCCGCTCCGAGTTCCAGCAGGAGAGGTACGGAGGGGTCGGGCGGTGTGCGAGCGCCTTCGCGGGAGCTGGGCCTGTTGGGAGCAGGGAAGACCGAGAGGGGATCTCGTCAGTGCACACCGATATCCGAGAGGCGGGTGCCAGCAGGGTGGTGCCAAGCACTTTTCAGAGGTGTCCGGCGACAGGACAGGGAGCAGTGGCCATAAACTAAACCACAAGAAGTTTCCTCTCAACACGAGGCAGAACTTCTTTACACTGAGGGTGGCACAGCACTGGCACAGGCTGCCCGGGGGCGTGATGGAGGCTCCCTCTCTGGGGACATTCGGAACCCACCAGGACACGTTTCTGTGTCACCTGCTCCAGGTGACCCAGCCTTGGCAGGGGTGTTGGACTGGGTGATCTCTGGAGGTCCCTTCCAACCCGAACTATTCTATGTTCGTATCCCTTCCAACCCAAACCATTATGTGGTTCTGTTTGCTGGTAATTGCGGGGGAAAGAATGTTAAGGTATGTGTGTTTGTTGCCAAATTCACCTTTGTGCTGTTTTATCTCTTTAGCAAAACCAACACAATATGCAAGAAATGTGCCCAGAACGTGAAGCAGTTTGGAACGGTAAGTAGGCTCTCGGTTCTAAGTGCTGAAGTTAATTCATTTGTGCTTTAAACTGAAAAAAAACCCCAAAAAAACAACCTTATGTTGCAACTAATCTTATTGTCTTTTGGGAAAAAAAATAAACCCAGAGATTGCCATTCAGAAATGTGATGGAAATGTCATTCTATCTCTTGATTTCCTATGTCGGTTACAGTTCCTTTTTTTCAATCTGAAATCCATTTGGGTTATATGTAGCTTAAAGATTAAGAATAATTTCAGTGTAGCTATTTGTAACAAAGCAAAGTTATTTCACCTCACACATGTGAAGTTATTCTCTGTGTGTTCTCATGAGCACACGCTTGATGGCAGGAAGACTGTTAGCCCTCTCTGTCCTTAATGGGTGGTAAATGTGAAAATCGAGCGATGCTGCATACTTTATATTACGTAAGTCTTAAAAAAAGACGTGTTAATCGTGTTAAGCTATTAAGTAGAAAAGATTTTGAGTATCATCTGCATTCACGTTATTTTGCGTTTGCTCATGTTGAATTTCAGCTCCAGTTCTGCTGGAAAAATGAATTTTTCTGTTATGTGAATACACACATTGTATCTGAGCCACCCTGCAGATATGAGTTTGTAGGAGGTATCAAGATAATCTTGTTGTGGAACAAAAGGGCATAACTTCTCCAGGCTTGACATAAACGATAATAGATGAAATTCAGCTTATTTGAGAAATGTAACAGCTGCCGGTATGTAGTCAGGCACTTTGTGAATGTATATGTAAACTGAACAAAGAAATGCTTTCAAAAGCTTAAAGTGTAGCAAAATGAATTGCAGGACAGATCCAACAATGATTTTATAAGTAGTTCATCAAAAAACATAATTGCATTGAGGATAATCAGCCATTTCTAACCTGTGAAAACTGACAGCAATTTCATTTTCCAGCACTGTAGTAATCTAGTTGAGCATATGATATTGAAGTTGATAACCTGACCTGGTGGTACCTGAAGTTGGTTTTTGGTTGTTGGTGGTGGTTTGTTGTTTGTTTTGTTTTTTAAGTTTCCTGCAGAATTGCGGGGATCAGGGTACTAATCTTGGAACTGTAGTGTTATTGAAGCCCTGAGTGTGCAAGGGAGAGGGATGCCTTCAGAAACTTCCAGTCTAAAAAAATGACTTGATTACTCTTATTTTAAAGTTTTTCTGTAAGTAATTTCTCTAGGATTGTAGTAAAACTGAGAGAAAATGTCATCATATTAAAAAAAATAAGAAAACAACGGGTGTAGAGGTGAGTAATCAGATAGTTATGTGTGTTTCTTTTATTGATTATGCATCTGAATTTTCATTGAAAAGTCCAGACTGGTTTTAACTACTAAAAAACGTCATTTTAGGGGAAAAGTTTAGTACTGAAGATAGAAATGGTAGGAAAAAAGTTCTTTAAGATAGGTTGTATGAAGCCTTAGTAGTTTCAAAGCATCGTTGTGTGATTTGAAATACTTTCAGAAAATGCAAATGTATTGATGTCATTTCAACTTATCTTTTTTTCAGCCTAAGCCTTGTCAGTATTGTAACATTATTGCAGCATTTATTGGCACAAAATGTCAGCGTTGCACCAACTCAGAGAAGAAGTATGGCCCACCTCAGACATGTGAGCAGTGCAAACAGCAGTGTGCTTTTGATCGAAAAGAGGAGGGAAGAAGGAAGGTAGGCTTTGTTCCACATCTTTAGTGGCTTAGACTGACAATACACAGTATTTCTCCTTCATAAGAGAAGGACTAGCAGGAATGTTTTTAAGTTCTCTAATATTAGGTTTAAGTTGCTGAGCTGTACTTTACAATATTTAAATTAAATTTTGTAACTTGGCAATTGTTATGTTAGGTACTGAGCTAATTTACTTTAAATCACTCTTTGTAAAAATAGGCTTAAGTGTAAGCAGGCAGTTGTAGCTGGAGAACAGAAAGTAAGTGGCTGAACATTTACTGGTGCTTTGATATTTATTTTATTTTTATTTTCTCAGCCATTGGATCTTACCTACGTCCGTAACTTGAATCTGTTACTTTACCTCTTCTGATTTGCTTGCCTTGCTTTAAAGTACAGCATCAGAGAGGTAGACTGCTCTGAGTAGCCCTTTGTGTTCTGTTTTGTTAAATAGCTTTGGTGAGTGCCACTTTCTCATTCCAGAGGGTGCTGAGGAAAAGAGCTCAAAAGCCTCTTGACTGAACCCAGGAATAATACTGTTTTTACAGAAGAATTTACTTGGTACCTGTAAAACATTGGCTGGACATCTTGATTCTACCTGCAGTATAATGGGTTGAGAGAGGGTGCATGGTGTCTCAACTGAAAAAGATTTGTCCTTTTAAAAAGTTATTGTCATTTCTGCGACATAGAGCGAGTCCAGCATTTGCTAGGACTCTTTGTATCATAACTTTAAATTACAAAAAGAACTGGGGTAAGATTCAGTAGAATCTTTACTAAAAGATAACTTGCATACCTTGGCGGTACAGTAGTGATGTTTCATACCAAAGAGATGTCTGTGTTTTTCCCAAAGATAACAGATGAAACAGTTTTTTCTTGCAAATCTTGAGGACATCTCTCTAGTGCAAGTGTACTTGGAAATAAACCCCGCTATGAATTATTTCACAAAAGGTTGACGGGAAGTTGTTGTGCTGGCTCTGCACGCTGTCCTACAAGAGAGTGCTGCAGAAGACAAAAGAACAGAGGAAGAGCCTAGGATCTTCACATTCTAACTCCTCATCCTCATCTCTTACTGAGAAAGACCAGCATCATTCAAAACACCACCACCATCACCACCATCATCATCGCCACAGCAGCAGTCATCATAAGTAAGTATTTCAGAAATTAAAGTAGCTGTTGGTAGCTCTTCATCTGTGTTCTGTTTGTACTGAGATAAGGTCAAAGTTAGTATAAAAAGCTGTTTGAAACATCAGAAGCAGTAGCAGAATGTTGTTCTTCCATGGTCTGTCAAAATCCTTGTATTCTTACAGTTTGTATGAAGGGAGTTTAGCAAAAAGCAGTTGATGTTCAAATTGGTAGCAAGTCTAGAAAAAAGCTCACGTAATAGCTACAGAAACAAGTTACTTAGTGGTAGACTGGATTTGGCTTTCTAAGCGGTAACTGCTGTGTGATAACTGCTATTTTACACACATTTACCCTGGGATAAAAGGTGTATTTGCAGTGAGTACAGTACAGCTGCTTCATTCAGAATCCCCACCCTGACTTACTTCACCCTGACTGGTTTGTGCACAAATGCTCGCAGGTAAATGGAGAAGCAGAGGCAATAGTGTGGGATTATCTTCAGTCTAGGACCAGTTTGTATCTCTTTGCTAGTTTTTATAATCAAATCTTGCTGGAATAGGCAGTTTGTGGGTGGCTGTGATACTGACATAGGGACATAGGACTGTCAGTTCGTTTAGTGTCACTCTAATAACATTTGACGTAGTTTTGTCCCGTCTTCTGCATCTTTTCTCAATATGTCATCTGTGGCCACGGCGTCAACAGCATACCAACCTTAATATACATACCCAGTTTATTTAGTCATAAACCCCAGAATTCATTTGTGGTTTTATGCTACCGTAATAGTAGTCACAATTCTTATTTTCATTGGTAGGCTTATGGCAGCATAACTTTAGAGCTACTTATTTTTTGTGTTGGATAGTAAATGCTGTGGCTGAAATGGTAATGACCCTGATCTCAGACACACAAACTTTCCTTCTAAGCTCCATGTTTCCAGTGCTTATGGTTTTTCATCTTGACTGAAACTTGCCTATTGAAGTGTGACTGAAAGATAGAAGCAAAATACACTGGAATCATATTTGGAATGAGGAAAAGAGAAATGCATATGCTTTCACTTTAAAAAAGAGAAAAATAAGATTTGGGTTTTTAGGAATTTGAAGACAAAAATCGTTCTTGTCATGCAGAGAGTTATTGTACTGTTCCTGTTCTTTAAAATCTGCTGAAAATTAAGTTACAGCAAGTTAAATCTAGTTTAATGTATGTGGCAGAGGTATAGTAAGGATTAAATAAAAAAATAGTTAGCTCTTTACTACAGAATAGAGCTTCTGATATACTGAAGAGTTGTAACAGTAAGTGTATCTCTATACAGATCACAATGTTCCTGGTTTCCCACTTTTTTTTTTGTAGGCTGCCATGGGTCCATTGCTTCTGGTCCAGTCAATATGACCCTTTTTCTCTGTCCGTTTCATTTATTGTTAAGATCAGACAATAGAGACAGTGCGGTAGAAATACAGATTCTTTGAACTATTTCACGTAGTGCAATCTTCTACATTCCACTATTCCTGTATCAGTGCTCTTTATTAGTTGCTTTTGAGATGATAGAAAGCAAATTGTTACACCTGAGAAGTAGTTATTTTCAGGGATCCAAAACTTAACTTTGCTCTTATGCCACCAAATGAGCACTACTTCAGGCAATGTTCATACGGCAGTATGGAAATCCCAGGAGTGCTGCTTTTGACTGGCTTGCTGAGTGTGAGATTAGCAACACAGAGTTCACAAAAATCAGGAGGTATCAGCAAAAAAGTTTAGCCATCAGTCTTGAAGTCTACCCCTTGTGACTCGCAATAGTATAGGTATTTAGCCAAGAAATACCTTTACAACAGCCTGACATAGTAAAGCGTGATCAGGAATATGACAGATAGTATCAATGTCCAGCTGAAAATTCGTAAATGTTCTCTTCTTTATTAGCGGAAAAAAAAAAAAGGTGGGAGGATTTTTCTCAAGTACAGATACCATTCACATAAACTTAGAAATAATGGCATGTTTGGTCAGTTACCAAGTACATTTCACATATTTCAGAATCAGCAATCTGAGTCCAGAACAAGATCAGGGACTATGGAAACAGAGGTAAATATGATATTATTTATTAATTTTCTTTTAATTTGTCTTTCAGTTTTCATTTAAAGAATTTCCTTTTTCTTGCATTTCTGGCTAGTCTCTAGCATTCCAGCTAGGAGCATGAGTTAGTTATTTTACATGTACCAAATGGTGATATTAGAGAGTTACATAGTATGAGGCTTTAGGTTTACATTTTGTTTGATTTCAGCCATAAATCCTCTGCAGCTATTCAGAATGAAACTCCAAAGAAAAAGCCCAAACTGGAATCCAAGCCATCAAATGGAGATAGGTAAAGTTATATTTTTGTAAAGCCGAGCCATTTCAACCAAATAAAGCACTGATTTGTGGCCAGTTGCCTTTTTTTTTTTTCTTCTTTTGTCTGAAGAATGAGGGAGGTGAAACTATTGTCTAGCCAGATGGATTATTGGGTGGCATCTGAGTGCTGTCAGTCAATTAAATGACTTTATTAGCAGAAAACTAGCACTGTTTTCCTGCTTTTAAGCTGTTTGGAGCAAAATTAAACAAAGCTTATGTATAAGGCAACAGTTATCAACCAAATGGTATTCCCTGACATCAGTGTTTTATCAGTTAGATGGCAGGGTTGAACCTGCTGCTTTAAGCTGACCCAGTATCTAGAGAATTCTTTTGGACCTTAATATGCAAGACTGAATCTTCATTCTGTCTCTGGCCAAATAGTTGGAATAAAAGTGGCTGCTTCAGTCAGAAGGTGTTTGTCCCCCTCAAAGCTAATACTGAATTATATTTCTGCAGGTGTATGTAATGTGTGCCATTAGTAAGGTAATTTGCCAGTTGCATCCATTTCTGTCAGGTACATACTTTTTTTGCATTAGTCTTTAAGGATGTTTGTGGAATTTTATTAATTATTTAATTTGAAATAATAAAAAAATAAACTGGGTTTTTTTGCTATTGATGTTGTAAGTAACTATTGTTTTTCACTTTTAGTAGCTCTATAAATCAGTCTGCGGACAGTGGAGGGACTGACAACTTTGTCCTCATAAGTCAGCTGAAAGAAGAAGTAATGTCACTTAAACGTCTTCTGCAGCAAAGAGATCAGACTATTTTAGAGAAAGATAAAAAGGTAAAAGTTCGACCTGCTTAATAAGAACTTTATAATTTTGTTTTCTGTTTTGTAGACTAACAGTGCCAAAACTGTGACATAAAACAAAAATCAGATGCAATTGTTTTATGTAGCAGCTAATCAGATCTTACCATTTAAAGAACAAGTTTGGGACTTCTGTGTCATGAATATATTTTGTCTCTAAGTGAAAGAGGAACTCATCTTGCCTCACTTCAGCCACCCAGAAGTTTACCTGTTTCTCAGGCTGCATGCCATAGGTGATGGATTAAATGCCAGACAGTGGTTTGCCTGCTTTACATGTTCTAAACTGAGTCATGGCAAAAAGCAGTAACCATTCTGAGTTTAGCATAGTTTTTATTTAGTTTTAAACTAAAGCAACTATAGCAATGTTAAGTCTACATCCAAATTTACATTATAGTGTATGAAAGTTAAATGGTTTGGTTTTATAAGATTGGTAGCATGTGTAGTGTAGGATGTCCAGTCTTTGTGGTGGTTGGAGACTAAAAGAAAAACTTGGATTAAACAGATATCAGTCAACAAAGGTTAAGTGAAATAGTCAGGCCCAAATGGCTGCAGTGAAACTATTAGAAATGATTCACCCTTCAAACAAACCAATGACTAACAAGAGAAATAACTACAAATAGGCACTTTGCATTGCATTTCTTAGAGCTTAATTCTCTGCCATCTGAATAACTAGATGCTTTTAAGACACTGTAACAGTGGCTCTAGAATATCTGTTCAGGATTGAGTAGGTTATGGAATTGTATTAAAAATAAATTTACCATATTTTCAGGTAAAATTTTGATTTTTAGGGCATGGTGGCCTGTCAGAACATTGATGGTTAAGAAAGACTCCTGAAAGGAAAAATGCTTCCACTTTTAAACCATTGTTCAGTAGCTTCATTTCTACGCTTAGATGTGTTTTGTAAAGGATATTGAACCTATTTTCATTTATGTCACTTGCAGTATATGTAGGGTTGGAAGTTCTTGTTATTTCAAGTCTTTAAGTGTTTAATGTGAAAGAGCTGAGCAGTCTGTCATGGATTCTCTTTACATTTTTTCTTCAAAGGACAGACATTAGGCCCATCTCTTTCTTATGAAACCAGGAGAAGAAGATCATAAGTCTGTAGGGAATTCACTTCTCTTTTTGTTTTTAATCTGTTGGGCAAAGCTAACAAAAGGGGTAGGTAAGAAAATGTCACCTGCTTCTGCATAACCACTGCAGTGACTTGTGTTGTGCTGTTCCCATAAGGAGAGCATCTAATAATTTTAATATTCTCATTGCTAAAACTGTTTATTTGACTTCGGAGTTCTTTGAACTTAAAGACTCCTTCAGGCATGAGTTCCTCACTTTCAGAATGTCACTTACTTTCTGCAGCTGCTACAGGGAGGAGAAAATCTGAACACACTGGACAATATTTTTGTAGCTGAAAAATTTACAACAAATTAATGCAGTGCAGATTTTTTTTTTTTTTTGTGAAATAGTAAATTTGGAGACTTGTACTGGGGTAAAAGCCTGAGCCAGACCGGTGGAAGATTCCTGTTAAGGTTATGTCTCAAGATTTGTTCAGGGACAGCATTTGAACGATTTGGAATGCTCCAAAAAAAACCCTCTGAAATATATAACATGGCAACAAAACCAACTCGGTACACCAGCTTTACAGACAGTCCTCATTCATCATTTTTTGTTACAAGTCAGGATGTCAGCCATGTCATTATCAGCGCTTACTGTTTGCAGTATTAGCCTTGGTTGTCTTTCTGCACAAACTGTTAGTGAGACAACAAAGCATTACCATGGAACCCTGAAACTTGATTATTAGGAGAAGATTACAGTTTGCTGAATGTTCACAGGTAGTGTGTTTGTTCATCTGGTTGCATATTTTGCTGTGGTGCAACTATCACTAGGGTTTTTTGATATGTAGCGTGTGGTGTGTGGCTTTGTGTTGAATCGCCTGTAATTTACAATGGCCATAAGTGCACACCTTGAACAGCAGTCTGTGTACAAGGAGGTATAATATGGCATTGTATCAACATACCTGCACCTGACCATTTGATTGAAAGTTCTTTTAAATACTTTAAATACTTAAATACTTTGTTTCACTACATGTGGTTTGACACATACTGAGGTTGGTAATAGCAGTCTCAGTGCATTAGTTCAGGAGTGCAGGCTCTGGTTTGTTATGGCATGCATCTTTGCTAGCAAAGAGTCTTCATTTCCTGATAAATCCAAATTGACTGGAGAGGTTCAGAAGACCCCCGTGAGTCTGGGATGCTTTGAAGAACTAAACTTTTTAAAGAAGTGATTCCTAAAATGTCTAGGTCCATATACAGCAAACTGTTAGTAGTTCACGCAGCTGGCACATGCGTCCAGAAGAAGCATTCAGCGCTTGGGTAGAAGCATGTATCACACTTTAGAAACACCTGCCTCAATGTATGTTGCCTGGATCTCCGTCTCTCTCAGTAGAGACCCAGTGGCAGCAGTACCACACTGTACACAGAAGTTAAGTCATTGAAATTACATGTTTCCAATAACGCAGTTTAATTCCTTGTTACGGATCGAGAAGCAGTGAAACTCTGGAATGTAAATGTCTGTCTAGGACAAGTTGTAGCATAAAATGACACAAAAGAATCCTTTATGCTGTCTTTGTATGGAAGATTTTTCATATGTTACCATACCATATAGCTGAGAGATGTAACTAAAGATTTTGCTGAGGTTTAGCCTTCTTTATGCAAAACAGCATGCTTACATAAGTACAGGTTTCTTCATGTAAAATAGATATAGATACTTCTTAATGTGCTTCTGAAGTGTTGAGCTGTTAATACTGCAATAGTAAATAAATACAGTGTTTCCTGAGATTCCTGAGGCTTCCATAAATATTTCACAGATTGATTAGAAGCCGTGTACTGTAACACTTCAAGGAATCTTCATAGCATTCATGTTTTCAGTTGACAGAACTGAAGGCAGACTTCCAGTACCAAGAGTCTAACTTGAGGACAAAGATGAACAGTATGGAGAAAGCTCACAAGGAAACTGTGGAACAGTTGCAGGTGAGTAATTGCTTATCACTACTTGAGAAATACTTCACATGGAGTTATGTATTCAAGCTGTTCAGTCAGCTTGTTCACTTGGCATTGTTCACTACAATACAGTAGTTGTAAGTTCTTGAGTGGTCATTGCCATATTTAACTCTGGATGCACTGTACAACGGTTCTGCAGTCAGCAGACAATCTTCATATGAATTAAACTCACTCTAAGAACCTCTTTTTAACTTAAGAGGTAAAAGCTTTCTCAAAGGTTATGTTATTTCTTTTCTCTGACAATTTATCAGTTGTCATTGGGCTATGGATCTGATTTAAGGGCTCAGCATTAACACATTGACAGATGTCTGTTGTTGAAGCATACTCTATCAAGAAGAAAGCCTGAATTAGTTGTGTTATAAATCACAGACTGAACAGACACCTGATGCAATACTGGATATACTAAATTTTGCAGTACAGAAAATGTTACTTTTTCTGTTAAAGATGGAATATGCATATCAAAAAACATAAATAGATCTTTGGAAAGTGGTCATTACCTTTTTTGAATATTCTCAGCATGTACACTTTGAAAATTTGTTCATAAATGCAATGGAAAATCAGTACATGACGCTACTGTAGGAAATGTTTCAATAATTCATACTTTTTTTTTTTTGTCTGTATTACAGGCCAAAAACAGAGAACTGCTCAAACAGGTTGCAGCATTGTCAAAGGGTAAAAAGTTTGATAAAAGTGGGAGTATCCTCACATCTCCTTGAGGAACTGGTTTTTTGTGGGGTTTGCTACTCAATGTTCATTTGAGTAATTGTGTGAAGCCCTTAAAATCCTGTGTAGTGGAAAAATATTTTTGCACACCAGATTAGTTGGCATGTTTCCTACATGTTTTTATAATTAATATGCAGCTTTTTTTAGTTACTGTTCAGATGAAATACTTCAACTGGATTGAAGAATGTTTTTATTTTTTTGATATTGGAAACTTTCTGCCAGCAATAGTATTAAACAATTGCATAGAGAACATTGCAGTGCTCTCTCTAAAAGGACAACATGCAATAACAAACTAGGTGTACTTTTTACAAAGTAGCAACTGAGTCTTTTAAACTACACTGATGTCAGCCAAACATTTATGAATCTACAGTGACACTGAACACTGGTTTCTGGCAACTGTTCTTTTACTTTGTATCAAAATATGAATTTAGAATGGAAATCATGGTGCTCTCAAACTCAAAAGAGGCATATATGTATGTGTAAATACGACTGTAATGGTTATATTCTTAGTTATAACAAGTAATTAGTGTTTTACATTCTTGTGATAGGGATTGACCGAAAGATTATCTATTGTACAGTAACAGAGGCAGTGTGGTTTTTGTAAGATTTACTGTAGATTTTTCTTGCAAGTGCCTTTCTCCAACTGTTTATTTATAGGAATGTTGGTATTTTGTACATAAGGTTTTTATGTTTTAAAATCATGTTTAATAAATGTTTTATGTAAATATAAATGTGTGTACAGAGGAATCTGAAACAAAGATCAAAGTGGCTAGTGCAGTGCTCAAAGCAGCATTAAGAGCTAGCTAGCTAATTGATGGACAGTGAATTTGGCTTTAGATAACTGTCGTAGCTTGTGTCTGTGAGGTGTAGAATTTTGTTAGTGCTGCTCATGCCGAACATTTCCTGAACAAAAAAACAAAATGTTTTTGTTTTTTTTTTCCCCGCACTGGAATTTTGTGGTTTATTTATAAATTTTCCCCATTTGGCACAGCACCAATTTTAATCCACAGCAGGCATTGTACTCCCAATGTTACATCCTTAACTAGTGATATACACTCAAAGTTTTAAAAGCGTTTATTTCGCATTGTCTGAGTTAATGTACTTAGTTGTAAATTATGGTGATTCTTCTTAATAAATTGCAAGACTCACGTCTCCCAGTAAAGATACACAGAGAAAAGAGTAGCCAAAACCAATGGCCTTTAAATTAATTGAGTGGATGTAGTGTCGAAGGGTGGGTTGTTTTAATGTTTTGGGTAGATTTTGATTCTAAATTATATCAGTTTAAATTTAGCTCTGCTCCCAATGGACATTAGTCATATTCAGAAATTTCTATTAAACACTGATTTAGTATACCCCAAGGTCTCTGTTCAGGAAGGGAAGTTATGAATCAGCATAAAGGAAAGTAGATTTACGTGGGTGAAGGTTTAGGTCATCTCTGGGTACTGACTGGTAACAAGGTAGCTGCTGATATTACAGTAAACTTAATTGTGTGAAAGCAGCTACACATTTTTAATTAAAGAACTAAAATCTGTAGTTCTTTGGCTTTTCACCCAGGTACTGAACTATGAACACCTTTTCAATTGCTCAAGTGAGTTCCAGCAGTGACATACTACTGAAAAATATGAAAAACTCAAGCTACCATGTTTCATATGCTATATGTGTATTTTTATACCCTAAAATCAACTTTGTATGTTTATAAATGCTCTTCTTTAAACTTACTGAACTAGGGTAGAGAATGCTACTGTCCTTTGGGGTTGTTATTAATTTTTTTAATATACAAATTTGTGACTTTTATTAATTCAGAATTAGTATTTGGGTCATTTTTTTCCAGTTTGAGTGGTGACTCAGGTTCGATGAAATTTGTTTTAAAATACAAAAATGCTTAGCAAAATGAAATGTTTAAATTAAGTTTACCTAATGATATCAGTTCAAGGTGTAGTCACGACATTTTAAATAAACAAAATGAAGTTCTGTATTAGAAGTAATTGACTTTATAAATCTCAGTCAGAAAAATTTTTAGGGGCTTCACAGTGTTTAGTTCTAATTAAATACCTGTGGGTTTTCTTCCATAATCTGATTTTTAACACTGATTTTTTAAAGTTGTTAACTAGCCAACTGAATCCTGGTCCTGAGAATCATGTCCTGGAGCTGTAGATTATTGACATAATAAACAGACGTTCTTTAAACGTGGATCTGCAAGGAGATTGTTGTACTGTATTGTGCTTTTTAGCCTGTTTCCAGATGTTGATTAGCATTGACCAGTAATGGCCATTTTGGCTCAAGTTATTTATGTATTTTAAGCCTGTGAATATTGCGGCCCCCTTTTAGATAGTATGTCTAAATACTTGTTCTGCAGTGAAGCTATTCAGCTGTCCACATGTATAGACTATTGAAATACTGTACTGGCACACATCTGACCATTGACATTTTGTACCTTTTCTAAATCCAATGTTTCACAATAAAATCTTGTCAAAACATTGATCTCTCCTTTTAAAATTATTCATAAATCCATATTTTGTGTTAATCTTTCATGCTGTGTCACTCACTAAAAGTCTGTGGCCAAAAAAGGGGCAGAATTTAATACTTAGGTTTCTGTGAAGATTAGGCACCTTGGACTGTTTGCAGCTTGTAACAAATTAGGGCTTCAGATTACTTTGTCTCATGAAAATATTTTTGTTTTCTACAACAGAATTACAATACTTAGAAATATTTTCTTATAGAGAAAAAGAAAAAAACCTGAAGGTTTAGGTCAAATGTAGTGACATTTAATAAAGCCTTCAACAAGCTTTTTACATACTGATTAGCATCCACATTTGTGTTTAAAAGTACCTGAATTTCGGTCTTACTCTGTTAACTATCAAGTTGTTGTTCTTCCTTTACATTTGTTGTACAAGATGAGTGATTCTGAGATTTGAAGCAACATTTATAATTTCTTTGTGTGTTCTGTTTCTTGTGTCAGGAGGAGTTAGGTGCCCACAGCAACACCCTGCTGGCTGTCAGTCATGGTGGTTTCTAGTGCAGCACAAATTGTGCTGCAATTTGTAGGTCTCATTTTAAATTTTCCTCAGTGATCAATCTTCATCTTTCCTCAAGCCAGAAGAATACTTCTCATTCAGGAATTAAAGTTCAAAATAAAACAAACAAACAAAACCCAACAAAAAAAAAATCCCCTTACCCCAAACCAATAAGGGAGTAAGATTCTGTATCTGTTTGGTCTAGAAAGGGGGAATCTTTGTTTCAAAGCGTCTTGAAACAGTTATTTTATATTAGCTATAGTAATGAACAATATGCTAGTCTAATATTGGATTGTTCTTCGCCTCATTTTAATGCAAACTTGCAACAGCAACTTTGAAGCCACTTATTTCTAAAGCTGAGTGCATTTCAAAACCCTGTGTGGTACCTAGTTTAGGCATGGCTTCCATATGACACATGCAAATGTGTGTAACTGGCCATGTAAGTGATTGAATCCTGAAAAGAGGTTTGCATCACTTGAAACAAATTTCCTTAAAGAAAATTCAAATTTATGTAACTTGTGTGTAGGCATTCAGGCACTTCTTAATGGTATTCAGTAGCTTAAAAAGCTCAGAATCCAACACTAATCTTTTTTTTGAAAAGAGTGATGTTTATGATTGAAAACTATAATCCTTAACTTTCTGAAATGCAGTAAAAGCTGTTCATTCATTTTTATTCCTTCAGATGAGTTACTAAAACATTGGTGCTGCAATAGAAGATACATTTTCTCATATATTAAGTGCAATTGCTTTAGCTTTCTTCAGGGAAGAGCTACTGATAGGTGAAATTACTTCTGTTGAATCCCACAGAAGAAATAGGGGCTATTAGACAAGGGGATTTTAGAGGTGGAAGGAGGACATATTTGTGGTGCTCCTTGGGAAAGGAGGGTAATGGGGATGTCAAGGCTAATGGGAAACAGACCTCTGAGATACCATGTTACTTGTTATGTGATGTACTGAATCACAGGGTTGGGTTTTTTTAAAGGCACGTATTTTTCATGTGTGTGAAATGCAGCATTGCTTAAGGGAGTCTTTTGGTTTGCTTTGTTTTTTTTTTTAATTATACTAGAGTCCAAATTTGAGAAATGAACAGAATAAACCATTTAATTAAATGTGACTTCAACAGATATTAGAATGAATTTGCAGGCCAAGTTGATTTTTACCTCCAGGTGTAAGCCCCTTCCACTTTTTCAGTATCTTAGAGCAATTTATTTTGAGCTGAGTACCGAAAACCTTAAGGTGTTTTCTCTTACTTAATCAACAGGTGTGTTTTGCTTTATTTCAATTAAAGGAGTAGGGCTTTCACAATTAATCCTTCATCAGGTGCGTCAATGCATGTCTTAAGTTTTATTTTTAGATGTTACCTGGGAAACCTGTTACAACCTTCCAAAAAGCAGAAGAGCCGTGAACCTCTATTTGCTGGAATAACTTAAATCACTGCTGAAAGGCAAACAATTATAATCAAGCTGACTCCACTGAAGCACTGTAGTAGTGCTCATACAACCTGTTACAGTTCTGTAGTTGCAGAGCATGTTACAAAATGCAACCAGGAACAGTCATTTCAAACATTCCTTCAGGATCTACAAGAATTTGCCTGCTGGTCACTTACCTGACTCGAGGTACAGCGTTCATTAAAGTTATCATCGGCAAAAAACCTTTCTCATATAATCATGAAGTGGTCTAAGCTGGAAAAGATCTTTAAGATCATTGAGTCCAACTGTTTACCTGGCACTGCCAAGTCCACCACTAAACCATGTCCCTGCGTGCCACATCTACACGTTTTTGAACACTTTCAGGGACAGCAATTCCTCCACTTCCCTGGACAGCCTGTTCCAGTGCTTGACAACCCTTTCCATGAAGAATTGTTTCCTAATATCCAATATAAACCTCCCTTGGTGCAATTTGAGGCTGTTTCCTCGCATCCTATTGCTTGTTATTTGGCAGAAGAGGCTGACCTCCACCTGGCTACCACCTCCTTTCAGGTAGTTGCAGAGTGCAATACTGCTTCCCCGATCCTCATTTTCTCCAGGCTAAACATCTCCAGCTCCCTCAGCTGCTCCTCATAATGTTCCAAACCTTTCAACAGCTCCGTTGCCCTTCCACATTACAGCATCTCAGTGTCTTTCTTGGAGCGAGGGCTCCAAAACAGGATACAGGATTTGAGGAAGGGCCTCTCCAGTGCCAAGCACAGAAGGACAGTCACTGCCCTGGTCCTGTTGGCCACACTATTACTGATACAGGCCAGGATGCTATTTGCCTTTTTGACCACCTGGGCACACTGCTGGCTCATGTTCAGCTGCTGTCAACCAGCACCCCCAGGTTCTTTTCTGCTATGACCCAGATGCAGGACCTGGTACTTCACCTTGTTGAACCTCATACAATTGGCCTCAGCCCATCAATCCAGCCTTCCTGCTCTCCAGCAGATAAACACTCCCACCCAACTTGCTGTCATCTGCAAACTGACTGAGGTGCATTCAATCCCCTCTCCTAGATCATGGATAAAGATATTAAACAGAACTGGCCCCAATACTGAGCCCTGAGGAACAGCCCTCGTGAACAGCTGCCAACTGGATGTAACTCTGTTCACCACCACACTCTGGACTTGACTCTCTGACTCGCTGGATTCGTGCACCTGTCCACACCATGAGCAGCTAGATTTTCCAGGTTGAATGCTGTGGAAAAGTGTCAAAGGCTTTACTTAAGTCCAGGTAGACTACATCCACAGCTTTTCCCTCATCTACAAAGTGGGTCACCTTGTCATAGAAGGAAATCGGATTGGTCAAGTAGGATCTACCTTTCGTAAACTTGTGCTGGCTGGGCCTGATCCCCTGGTTGTCCAGCATGTGCCATCTGATAGGACACAGAATGATCTGCTCTATGACCTTCTCCATCACTGAGGTAAATTTCATTATCACTGTGTTCAAGACAGCCTCCAACTGTCTTCTAACATCTGCAAGAGTAGAGTGAGCACTCAGTACCTCCTCTTGCTGGAATGGCATGATGCTATTTTGCATAAAACCCAAATTGCTGTGCAAGATGAATTTGAAACTTAATTTCTGCGTTCTTTGGTTGAAGATAGTTCAGTCTTTCTCCTGTGATAAATATGATCCAGTTTTTAGGGTGTGATTAGTAGTCTACAGTGCTTTTTTCCTCTTATTTTGCCTTAAAAGTAGTGGTATGTAAAAGTTTTTTAAAAGCAAACACGCCTTTGGATCATATTTACCGAAACAGATGGATGGAATGCACCTCTTCCCTTCCTGAATGCTAAATATAGTAAGAGAAAAATAGAGCTAAATAGGATGGCTGCCTACATAAGGCTAGCCACTAGATGCTGCTTAAACCCCACAGAATATGTTTGTGTGTGCTTTCTGTGCACCAGCCAGCACCTACAGTGGATATAGCTGTTGCTGTTCAGATAGAACACTGATGCTAACATGAGAATATCCTAAATACTGAAATATAGTACTTTGTGATACATTTTAAAAAATTGGAAATTTATTTTGGAAAATTTAGCATAGGATCATAGAATCATAGGATGATCTGGGTTGGAAGGGACCTTAAAGTTCATCTACTTCCAACCCCCACACTGGTATTAAGCACATGTAATATAGTTAAATATAGAAAGAAAAATTGGAACTGTATTGTGTTTTCTCTGATTGCTTTAGCTTAAAATAGAAAAACCCCCATTTTACAAGTCAGGAGGCTGATCCATGGAACAATGCAGTTTAAATGCTGCCACACAAAACACAATGGTAGAATTCAAAGTAGACTCCAGGACTTCCCAGATAGTATGGAGGCTGACTATCTGTTCCCTTTGAAGGAGTTGCTGTGAATAAGTTAAAGTTTTATCCAGTCACCATAGATATGTAATAAATCTGTATCGTTAGTTGGCTGACTTTTCATCTGTACCTTAGAAACAATTATTAAATGTAACTGATTTCTTCATAGTATAAATAACAATACAAAGGTGAGAAGATTATACTTTTGACTTGGAACAATAAGGCTTAAGACTTAGTGTTCTGCTTTCTTTGAGTCTGATGTACTTCTAATTCAGATTTTTCCCTGTCTGATTCTGTTAGTAGTTGTATTTGAAATCTTACTGCTTTATAGTGAAAGAGAGTTCTCATCAACATTTAAAAAGTCCAGGCTTGGATTCAAAAAGATGTAATTGTAGTAGAAGGGAAAAGTGTTTTCATTTATATACTCTTATAGCCATGTTCTGTATTGTATTTATATATTCTGTAAGCAATCTTAAGGAGAAAGACACAGCCCAATCAGCTCCTTAGTACAAGAGAGTCATGGACATAGGGGATGGAGTCCAATGGAGTGCCACAAGGATCATGAAGGAACTGGAACATCTCTCGTTTGTGGAAAGTCTGAGAGAGCTGGGAATGTTCAGCTGGGAGAAGAGAATGCTTGGAGGGATCTCACCAATGCCTATAAATACCTGAAGAGAGGTTCATAGAGGGCAGATCCAGGCTCTTTTCAGTGGTGTTCAGTGCCAGAACCAGGGGCAATGGGCACAAACTGAAACACAGGAGGTTCCCTCTGATCACCAGGAAGCACTTTTTTCTGCTCTAAGGATGACTGTGCACTGGTACAGGTTGCCCAGGTTGGTGGTAGAGTCTCCATCTTTGGAGATAATCAAAAGCTCAAAAGACATGGTCTTGGGCAACTGGCTCCAGGTGGCCCTGCATGAGCAATGGGAATTGCACCAGGTGACCTCCAGGAGCCACTTCCAACCTCTCTTGTCCTATAACTCTAAAACCTAAACAAGTCTTAACAAGGCAATCATTTTTTTTCCTTCATCTATTAAAATGCAGTATTTTGTGATGAAAAATTAGGTAAGCAATGGTTTGATGTGTTCAGTTTTTCCCTTACTGTGTTCAGTTCATTTGGATGGAACTAAAAAAAAAGCCCAACATTGTTTATAATAGCAGTTCACCTGTTAGGCAATGTGCTGTTTCAGGGAAACACTTCAGATTGTGTGAACGATTGTTACATAAGCACCAAGATAGTTTGCTGACTTGTAAAATAAATAATTTTGCACTAAGAAGCATCTCTAAAAGCTGGTTTTGGTAGCAAATTTCAAGTAAGCAGAGCAGGGAGTAAGCAGGAGTAACTTCCCATCTCTTTCTTTCCTGTTAATCTGTTGCCAGCATGATATAAATCTTATAGTAGCATAATCAGAAAAAGTGTTTGAAAATAGCAAAGTTCCCAAGAGTACTTATCTTGCTGGCCAAATCTTTAAAGCCCTTTTGCATTATTTTGTTTTATGTTTAGTGACAGCATTCTAAATAAGTTTGGTCTGAAGCATGTAGGACATGAAGGACATTTGTAGTGTTGTGTTTTCCCTTTATCCATAGATATGTTTTCCCTTTTGTTAAATGGCTATGGTTGAAGTACAGTTTTAGATCACATTCAGTATCCCATTTTCAGTAAAGGCCCGAGTGCTGTACTTTTAAAAAAACCTTCTGTTTTCTTAAAAGAGGTTTTGGATGTGTATCAAAATTGTAAGTCAAGAGTCAGAAAAGCAGTATTTTGAAACTTGGAATTTATTATGTATTTATGTACAATATTTATATAATATGTATTTTTAGTTTATTAATTCAATTAAAAAAAGCAAACTCAGTGTAGTTCTTCACATCTTTCCTTGTGTCAGGAGAACAGAGTCCTGCAGTTGAATAAGGAATATAATTTCCCCTATATTTTGTTGCGGTCATGTGGACAGATGCATTTTTTTGCCTGAAAAGTATCCTTGCAGCAACTCACAGAACATTGTTCCTGAGGCATACAGGAATCAGATGGCATCTTAATCCTTTCATAATGCTGTCATAGTTAACGTTTTAGGTTGAGTAAACTAGATGATAGTGGGAAAAAAAAAAAGCTAAGTAATTGAGATACTTTTGAAAAGCAATAAATAGGAATTTTATAGTGATTCAGAGTGTACTCATAAACTTGGTTCTACTGTCAAGATTGCTATCAGGTTGATAAACATGCTTTATCAAAAAATGAGTATGTTTTACAAAACAGCAAAAACCCATGCTTTTCATTCTTGGACTATAATTAGGAACACAGATATTGATATATTATTTACAAAAATAGCATTGGAGCTTATAAAACTAGTAATTTATGTAGTCTAAAAATATCCCTGCTACTTGAGAGAACATGACAGAATTTTTTTGTTAGTTAATGGAAAACAACCTCTTGATAAGTTTTCAACCCCACTGGAAGCTTTCTGTAGCCTAACTCCTGTTTCTTAACTCTTACTAACTTTGTAATCTTAGTTGTATTTTCTGGAAAAAAATCAATCAATTTTGTCACAACTTCCATGATGGTTCTTTCTTTGTTAATACATTAATTGGCTTAGAATTTAAAGACTGTGACTCTGCCCTCAAGCATAAGTGTATTCTCCTAGCAGATTCTACTAGCATTTTTATTCAATTAAACTACTTTGCTGCTAAATTAGCGTCACTGACATTTCCTCTTTGTGGTAAGATTTGTTCTTACAGGTGTCAATTGGTTAGTTATCATGCATCTGAAAAATAATAATAAAAAAAGGGCCCATCAGCTTCTTAATATAAATACACTTCCACCTGTTGTTCTGGTGCTATTTTTTACCAACATTAAAAATGCCCAGTTTTGGGTGCTGGAGCTAGTGAAAAAGCTCTTCTGGCCCTCCCTGGAGTGACTGTGCTCTCCAGTTCATTCCACCCACTGCAATGGCTGAGGTCCACCCCACCTACAGTCATTCTCCAAGAGGCCAGCAGGGGTTGTGCACATCAAGCCACCACATTTTATTTCATAGTGGAGTATAGGTCTTCATGATTGACAGTACTGCAAAATCAAGAAAATTTGAAATATTGCTTCAATAAGAGCTCTGTTTTCTTAAGCATGGGAGAGGGAGTTAGAGTTGCTGGGTACTTTCCTGGTGAGGATTTTCTCTCTGAGTCCCTTTGAAAGGGTGTTAAAAGGCGTGCTGTCAACCTAGCAGCAACCTTTACTGATAGACAGTCTGAAGATGGAAACTTTGAGGAAGCAAATATATGAGGCTCACTGGAGAAGGAAGAGGCAATGCACATGGTAGACCCCTAAGGGCCAGAGCAGAACTTGTTCAAATTACACCTTTGTTACCTTGTGATCAAGGATCGAGGTCAAGTTGAGATGTTATCAATGACCAGTTCCACCAGAATAGACTAAACCTCTCTAGCACATTCTTAGGGCCATTCACACTGCCTACAAGGACAGTCAGTCTAGGATTCCTGTCAAGAGGTCAGTGAACAATTTAGAGTAAAAAAATGAATTCTCATTTTTGTCCTCTAGATGAGCTTATTTTGCATCATTGTATACGGGACTTAGCTTCCTAACAGAGGAAGTATGAATGCTCTTAGGCAAAAGAGGCCTCAATTTGACTTATTTCTTAGAGTTTTGCTGCACATGCATATTCTGGCCAAATTACCTCCTGTATTCAACCAGGAAATCCTTGCTACTTTTCTTTTTTCCAGTCTTTCAAAATGCAATTGCACTTGTTGATGCAATTTCAAGGCTTAAAGGCAGAATTCTATGCCCTGCTGACCCTGAATAAGGTTGCTGAACAGACATTAGAGGGGAAAAAAATAAAGAAGAAAATAATGACTACCTCTAATTTATATAAATTATATATATAATTTATATAAAACATAATTACGTATAATGTACTGTAATATACAATATGATTTATTATATATTATTATTATGTTAAATATAAATATATTTTTATATCTATATAAAATGCCTGGTTACCTGTCTTTTCTCCCCACTAGTGCAAAGCTGATGGGATCAGTATCATGGGTCCTAGTCATGCATTCTATCCTTTCATAGACTTGTTTTCTCTTAAAATCAACGTGTCTCTTTCCAATCAGCCCACCTCGGGTCAGCTGGTAGACATCAGTAGGATCGTTCTTTGGTTTGAAACCTAAATGGGTGGAGTAGGGAGTGGTTTGTGGTTTGGTTTTGAAGTTGTTGGTTTGGGTTTATTTGGTAAACATCTCTTTTCCAAATACAAACCTGTCATCCACTGCCAGGTCTCTGTTCCTTCCCGTAGGCGGGAAGTGACTGTGACCTGTTTATTTCCCTGACCTCTCCAAGAAACCTCACATTAACGACAGTTTGCACTCAACACCTCCAAAGCTATTCCTTGATAAGCCTCTCCAGGACACCTCCCCACTTAAGACGCAAACTGGTAAGTATTGTGAAGGCTGGTATCTCAGGGTACCAGTGACTGCTTAGGTAAAGTCACAAATACACATGTAAAGTATATCTAAGAGAATTAATACACCTCAAATTAATATTTCACGATCAGCAGCAACCCACAACAGTCTCAGAACAGTAGCATAGCAAAAAAGTAGATAAGACAACCCCAAATGGAGGAGAGAAGGCAGGCTCTGGCTCTTGGCTCTCTGGCTCATGTAGTTAAAAGATTTTGTTTCCTATATACCCTAAGCATGACTGTGTCACAGTTTACTCATCCTTTGTTTTTAATGGAGCTTTTACTGGATGTATCATATTGTTTTCCACTTGGTACATTCCTCTTATCTCTGTGTATTCTCCATGATTGCATTAACTTGTTTTCAATTTAAGAGACAGAAGTGAGCAACCTATTGTTGCTGATCTGTAGGTGCTGTGTGTAATGCTGTGGCCCTAAATAACACAGTTTCAGCATCACTGTATTAGCTAGTAGCCAAGCTTGGTACTTTAGAGCATTTCTGCTTTCTTCTCTGGGATACAAAACATCATATGTGTTTTGCAGTAGTAGCATATTTCCAGCCATCTGTAATTGCCTCCTACTTGCATATGCTTAGTCACTGCATACAAACATACACCTTCTGCTGAACTTTAGTAAAGCTCATTATGTTTTTAGCCGTATGGTATTCTGCAAAGGCTCTTTTTGACAAGATTAGAGCCCAGTAATCCCAATTTACCTCCAAGGAGGCCAGAGGAGATAATTAAAAAAACTACACAATCAGAACTGCTGTCCTAAGGTATCCTGAGAGGACATAATGAAATCACTGCAGTGTAGTCTTGCTCCTCTTTCCCACTTCTGGCAATAGAATAAATAGCGAAATCCACAATTGGTTATGTCAAAGAGTGCAAAGAGGCTTAGTAACTTGATTAAGGATTTATAGTACCTCTTCATGACAAAGAGGAAGTCTATTGCTGCCTGCTCTTCCTGCTTGATCTGCGTCCTGGCGCTGTGAGAAAGGTCCAGTTTATGCCAATATCTAAAATGAGTTGGCTGGCTTCCTCGGGAGAGCACCCTGCACAGTTCTAAAGGAGGAATATTATTGCATGCCACATCTTGCAGGTTGAATTAAATTCTATGGAAAAAAAAAAATTACTCCTTGTCAAATTACAACCACTTCACAAGACCTCATTTTATAGGCTGTTTTCATAGAGTCAGAGAATGACTTGGGCTGGAAGATGACCTTAAAGATCACCTAACTCCAGTTCCCTGCTGTGGGCAGGGTGGGACACCTTTCAGTATATCAGTTTGCTCAAAACCCCATCCATGTTTAATGCAACCAAAGGTTTTATCAGGCAGAAGTACACAGCCCTGATGCCCAGAGAAAAGCAGCTGTAATTCTGGATGATGAGCCTGGCTGACTGCACTGCTGTGTCAGAGCTGGTACCTGCACAAGGAAGCTGAGAGAGTGCTGGGCTGGGCATGTGGGCAGACAAACCCAACCTCCCCATCAGTGGTACAGATCTGGATCTGTTTATTCTTTTGATGAAGCCCCAAATTTTCCATCCTTGCTTCACTTCTCTATCCAGGCAAATAACTGGGCCCTATGAAAATTCATTAAGCAACATGAGATGGTCAGACGGAAAAGTAATAGGGAACACAGAAGCACTTAACTAGCTAAATGGAGAATTTTGTAGTTAAGATCCAGATTTTATGTTGATATTTATGTAAAATACTGTAATTATGTTGTGACTTGATTAAAATACAAGCCTTTCACAAAGAAGAGCAAAACATCTTGTCTCTAAACTGAGGCTGTAGAAATAATTCTTAAAATGGCAAATAGTAAATTCCTTTTATAAAGAAAGAGTATAATCAGTTAGCTAAAATAATGAGTTGTTTTGAGAAATTATCAATGGACAAAGCAATACCAAGGGAATAAGAGGCATTAATTAAGGGAGGAATGAATGTCATGCATGACAGCAGAGGGGGTTTCTGCTTATCCTTCTCTCAGTTTGTATTCATGAATTGCACCTCAGTTTGTCTGTGGGCATTAATTTTGTTTCTGCTTTCACATAATGAGACTAGAAAAGGACAAAGATAAGATAAAGAGAACAGACGATATTGGAAAAAAATACAGTAAATACAGATATTTTAGTAAAATGCAGGTTCTCATACATAATAGATACATGGACAGAGAAACATAGCAAGGAAAAGGACTAGATCTCAGTAAGTGTCTGACATTAGAGGTAGGAAATCTGATAAAGATAGGAAATTATAGAGGCTTTTAAAACATGGCTGAACTATCTGCTGAATGCTGGTTATTAGACACATACTAAGTTTCCTTGTATTCAATATAAAGTAATGCAAGGAAAATTTGAGCTTGATACTGCATCAGTTTTAGGAGAGATGGATTGCTCTTCTGGTTCTTCTGCCAACCTTCTCTGAACTTCGCATCTCTTTTAGTTTCCCTTCTACAGATTATTCCCATGTTCCCTTTTTCTGCTTAGAATAGCTTGCACCTTTTTGTATGTTCTTCTTTTCCTTCTGGTTTTCTCCTGTTTATTGTGCAGAATAAGAGGAGGATGCTTGTCTCCTCCTCACCCATGGTGCATGTGGGAGGAGGTGTTTCCAAGAAGCCTCTGAGAGCAAGATAGTAAGTGTATGGTCCTGTGGAGGTGGGATTATGGCTGGGGGAGGCATCAGATGGTTACAAAGGGGCTGGGGTAGAAAGAAGATAAGAAACAGAAAGAATCTTATGCTTTCCAGCACGTGTTAGTGACTACATAGGAGTAAGGGGTATTGAGGTCCCCCATTCTCCTTTTCTGCACACAGATTTCTCAGTGGTCCTCTACCCTACAGTCTCATTTCTTCCCTTCCCACTGCCTCCTACCCTGGCTTCTGTTGATCTCAATTGTTGAGAGATTGGGTTTGATTTTCTTAAAAAGCGTGGTTGGTCCCCGTTTGCCTTCTTGTCTAATTATAGCCCTGAATGATTAGAGTTTACTGCAGGGATGACTGATGTCATGCCCTGGAGTCTATTACATAGAGGTAAGATTTGCATGTGCAGAAGATCTTTCCTGTTTTTATTATCTGTGTATGTGTAAATGTTGGTCCTGCCTGAAACTTGTCTCTGTCTGGTAGTGATGTAAGTAGGAGTGGTTGTGGAATCTGCTTCATGTCCTGCTTCATTCAAAATCAGATGTACACTTTCTTTGTGCCAGATCCCTGTGATCTTCTTGAATTAGCTGGTATGCAACCTCCACTTGCTTACCAGTGCTACACAACTGATGTGCTATCAGCCTTGATTTTCTCATTCCAAAGCACTTGCATTACTGAAGTTAATGCAGTCATATATTACAGGGGATAAGCTGTGTACATAAGCTGTGTACATAAAATGTGTACATGGCTAGAAGTAGGTCAACAAGATCAGAAGAAAATGGAGGCACCAACAGATTCATCTCATAACTTTTCTTTCCTGTAAAGTGTTTATCATTTGCTTTTCTCCATTGCAGCATATTTTACCATTCTTTACAAAGCAGTCACTTCGCATTTTCTGATACATACAAGTGTGCAGAGTTCATTTTGCTTGGCTATTAATGTTTTGAGTTTGTGCTGTCAGTTTACATTATGTCTGTCTATGCCAGCTAATAGCTCATAGTTTCCAGCATTTCACAGACTACTCTCAGGAGTCTCTATTTCCCAGGTAAGGCAAGGATTTGCATGTTTCTATGCCTTCTGCACACCTGAAGCTCTGAAGTGTAGTTTTGAAAATTGAAGATTCTTTTTGTTTCAGAGACTGAGATAAAAGACAAGGAAAATAACACAAAACTTATCAAAATGTGCATGAAATGTAGAATCTTAGAATCTCTTGAGTTGGAAGGGACCCACAAGGATCATCGAGTCCAACACCAGCCTCTGGTCCAGAAGCTTATTTGAAAAACAACTCTTAATTAACTCAGTCCTATTTTTCTTGCCCCAAAAGGGTCCATTGAGAGGAGTCATCATAAGGTTTTTGCATTGTTTTTGTCCCACCTGAGTCTTCAAAACTGGCCTTTCCTACAGAGGCTAATTTTACCCAAGGGAGAGTTATTGTTTTGTCTCATGATGTAACCATCCACGGCTCAGACAGCCAGGTCCCTGTAACAATATTTAGAAGCTCCTTCATATCTAACATAATAGTTTGCTCTCCACATTTTTCTGGGTTGTTGTCCCTCTCTTCCTTAAGCTATATGCTGAATAAGTTGCCTTAGACATTTCAGTGCCTCAGATGCTTTGTACACCTGGCAGTTTTAATGGTCGGCTTTTGAAGACAGTGACCTCCTAAGCTTTGTCCAGGTGTTGTGCCTTGCCTGGTAAGCATTACTGTTCTGGCCTCCTAGTCATTTGCTGTTCAGTTTTGGTAAAGTAAGGTTCATGCTTCTTTGTCCTCTTCATTTTCAATAGTTCTCTGAAATTTTCTAATTCACATTCGATACAGAGCATATTGTGTAATTGTTTTTAATCATACTAATGTATATGGAAGTTACATAGTTTCTATTATAGGACTTTGAGTCATGCATGTGTTTTCCAGTATTTAGTTTATTGTTCTTTTTTGTTTCCTGCTTTTCTTGAACTTGAAATCTGATCTTAAATCTTCAAAAATCTTTTCATCTCCAAGATAATAGATTTTGCAATTAGTCATTAAATTACCAGTGCAATGCACTTACTGAAACTGTCTAGAAATGCTGTTTGAGTGTTTTCCCAGTAGGGATCTGAAAGATTATCATATTCTGATCTCATTTATACCTGCTTAAATACAGAAAGACTATGCTAAGGCAGAGGAGACACCTTCCTGTTCGATTCCTGTGTTTAGGACAAAAATCTTGGCCCACCTTATTTTAACTTTAGTCTTCATTTCTTGGAGTGGAAAAAGTTACTTCCCTGTGCAGTGATGATTAACAACTCATGCATTGCAGAACAGAAAATACATTTGAACAAAAGCGATCCTCTCTCTTGTTATTATGTTTTTTGGAGATGATAATTTGTCTCAAATTTATTTCTTTCTCATAATGCATCTCTGTCAAGGGAGCCATAATAGCAGGAATTTTGTTGCTGTAAAATAGCATGATTAGATGCTGATATTTACTGAGTTCTTTGTTTGCATATTAACAAAAAGTTGACTTCCATTAATGGCACCTGCACTTTGTGTGGAAAACAATGTTTGTTTTCTTGGAAAAGTACATTTGCATTACAAACTATTTTAGAGCTAAGTTCTTTCTGACACTCTCTATCAGAAAGTGCAGAAGAATCTTCTGATCAGTGCCTTATCACTCTGTTATCTTGAGACTTCAGGTTTCATAGGACTACAGTCCTTAAACTGTTTCTAGAAGTCTGTGTCTATCTTTTATTTGGAAAAAAACTTCAAAAACTGTTGTGATAATAGCATTTCAGGCTAGGCTGGTAGGCTAAAGAATCAATTTTAAACAGTGTATAGAAGAACAGAATTAAGAAGTACATGTGTGGATGGAAATGAAGCAAAATGCTTATTCATAGATGTTCACAAACATGTAGAGATGATTATGTTAAGGTGATGAACTGTGGAATGGGATGGAGACAGATTTCTCTAATTCACTGCTATAATGACAGCGTATTTATGTCAAACCTTGCTTATAGCAGGTTGAGTCAGAAATCTTGCATATAGGTCTTTACTGTTTCATTCTATGTCATTTAAAGCTTCCTTTTTTCCAGTACTGTACTTCTGCTTCATCCATGCCTCTCATCTTTTTGCAGCAACTGTCCTTTATGGTTTGCCAGTGGCACCAGCTTTATTACGTCATCTCCTAAAAATCATCTTTACCTGTCCCTATACTCTTCCTATCCATGTGGCCTCTGCCTGTTTTTCATGGATGTCCTTCCATGACTATGGGCTGAGGACAAGGATGTAGATAGGTCTTGACTAGTAAAATAATTTTATTTTTTATTTTGATTCATGCTTTATTATGTCACTAAGATCATGTATTATCTGAAGCAGACGTAGTCACCATATAATTTCAAGTTTTCTTTTCCTTTTGTCAACCTTACACTTCCTTGTCTGTTAGTCTGTACTTTTTAGTGGGCCAGAGTTCTGGAAGCAGCCACTGTATAATGTAGAGCTCCCAGTTCAGCAAAGTACTTGACCATACGACTAACTTAAAGGATCTATTCAGGACATATGCTTATGTGCTTTGATGATTGCTTTGCCAAGCAATTTCTGTGTCTTGCTGGGGAAAATTACAATAATAATATGCAAAGAATTTGACTATTAGACAGTCATTAATGAATATACCAATATGAAATATTTTCTTTTCCAAATGAGCTTTCGCTACACATTCGCTTTTGTGCGTGGAATTTCACAGCAAGGACATTTAAGTGATGAATAGCTGTGGAACTTAGTTATGCTACCTAGTAATCACGTGAAAGATCTCTTTATTATTGCAAATGGATAAACTGAAAGAAAGGGAATCAAGTATGGAGCAATAATAAAGTAAGTGAGATGACTTTTCCTCTTTGATTGACATCACTCCACTACAGCCAGTGCCAAAGCAGTGTAACTGAGGAGAATGCAAATAATGTTATGTAAAAGTTTACAGTCCAAGCTGAATTTAGGTTCCAGCAAAGATTTTTGAATTTAAGTATTTCAATCAGAAGAGACTTCAGGAAAAGAGAGAAATGAAATTTATCTGCTCACTTACAGAGGGAAGAAAGTGAGATGAGATTTCCCTTTTTATCTTCGCATGGGTTACCTGTGGGGCTAAGTTGGGAGGAATATTGTGCTCTCGACAAGCAACTGGATCCTGACTTGAGCCCTGCTCCTGCTAAATTTGCTTCCACATGATCAGCCTTGACGATGCTTCCTCCTTTGGTCCTTTGAATCAGCCCATAGAACAAAGCAATGATAAAGAATGGGTATCTGATTTTATTTGGTCTGGACTGGCTGCTCCTTGCCGCTGTCCTGGGACACGGAAGAAGTCAGAATTAGTTGTGGCCCTGTGAAGAATCCCATGTCACAGCTGTTCTTGGGACCATTCCTCTAGCTCAGACTACATGTTTCAGTGCTCTGTGGAGGAACACAGATATTTTTGTCCATCACTGATCTTTGCTCCAACAACCAATGCTCTAAGTGAATGGCATATGCAAAATGCTCATCCTAAGATTATGTTCCCTGGTGCATGGGAAAGAAATCAATAGAAGGAAAGTAGTGCAGTGTCACTGAGAATATTATCCTCCCCAGAATAACAAATGGAAACAGGAATCCCCTGGGCACATGAACTAAGGCAATCAAGTGCAAACCTCAAAGGCAGGAGAAAAAAAGAAGTAATTTTATAATTATGACGAGACTCCAAATTCCAGCAGATACTTTTCCTTGGTGGTGGTTGCCTAGAGCAATATGTGGTGGTGTGATAGGAATGGTGGCAGTACTTGGTAGCATGTTTATGGAAGGCAAAGCAATGATTCTCTTGGTGTTATGAGTGCCTGCAGACCCTACAGGGAATCTGTGGACAAGAAATAAATCACAGAGTTTCTATATTTTATTACCTAGGAAGCGTCAATTTTCCCTGCAGTTCTTTAAATTATATTTTTGTAGAAAATGTGGGAAAATGAGGTACAAAAGGCCTTGCACCAGAGCAACTAAGCAGCTTTCAGTCATAGAAATAATGACAAAGGTGTTCAAGAAGAGGTTAAATTCTATCATTCAGCAAAGGTACAGAATTTGGCATTAAAGCTAAGAAAAAGTAATTTTTAAATTCTCTGATACAAGAGTGCTAATTCCAAGAGGTCTTCTGAAGTGACATTCAACCTTCCCCATACTGTGTTCAGATTTAGGAGTGCTGGGGAGGTCTGTACCAAGAGATTGGTGTGGTGATTCCCTGAAGCTGGAAAAGTGTATACTTTTATTTAGGAGACACAGAGCACACTTCTGCTATGGTCTCTCTCCAGAACATTGACCCAACACAGACCTCCACCAAGACATGGCGGTTCAGCTTCCCAGGTTGGATCAGAATAAAATCTGAAAGGCCTGAAAAACTGAGTATGCTAATGAGTTGGGGTCAAGGTAAGCTAACCAATCTACGTTCCTGACTGACTTAGTTCAACTCTGGGCACCTGAATATTACTTCCCAGTTGCTGCCAATTAAGGTGAAGAATTTCCCTCATGTAGAGCAAGCTCTCCAGAAAGCATCTTTTCTCTTCTTAGTGTTTAATATGTCTCCTGGAAGAGTAGGGAGCAGGGTTTTCGTTCCCTAGAGATTGGTGATGGTTTGGTGCTGTGTTTCAGTGCAGGTATTTTGCTGTATGTCAAAAGCCTGGGTTTGCTACTTTTCCAATATCATGACTTGGGATCAGGAATTTTCTTTCAGCCCAGATTGGCAATGACTGGATGGAGAAGAGTTGCCTTCCTTTATAGTGTGAGGCATGGTTCACTTTGTAGGGCTGGCCTGATTTTTATGTAACGTACCCCTGCCTTTGGAGGGACACAGCATATTGATCCTGCCATTCATTTATCCTCCTGCTTCACTGTGGCCATTATAGTGGCAGCTTTTGATCTTCCACTAGGACTAAGATTTGGTAGAAGTGTCCTATAGCATGGGGGCATGCAGCATCTGTGATTGATGGGTCAGTATGGTCTGATTACACTGATGTAAGAGCCACCACATAGAGCTGAGCAATGTAATGGGCCGTGTGGCTGATCCATTCACAGGCTACGTGAGAAACTTGGGCTGCTGCTATTTCTTCCTGAACATCTCCACAGCTTCTTCTTGCCCAGGAAGACAGCAGCCTGTCTTGCTGTAGTACAAAGCTCACATTGGAAACCTGGGTGAACAAAAAAAGGTGTCATAAGGAAGAGATTTTTCTGGAAGGTTTCTGACAGAGAAAGATGAAAGTAAAGCCCCGGAGTTGTGCCTTTACTGAAAAACAATCTCAACTGCTGATAGTAGCTGTGTAAATCTACTTAAATGAGAAAAAGTGAAGAATCTTTATTTTTCTCTCTTTCATAACAGAACATTTAGGCACGAAAACCCATAATTTCCAAGTGAGTCACTGCAACAGAGCAGCTTTAAAGGAACCAACATGAAGTTTGCAGCAGGTGAAAGCAGCTAAAGAATGAGATAAGGGTGAGGCATTTTGTGTTCATAACACAGTCAAGAACTTCAGTCCAGTCAGCTCATGTGCATGTTGTGTTCATGTGGGAGACCGTAAAACATCGTGGGGTTTTATGGATTGAATAAAACAGGAGCCCTCAGAGCTACACATGGGCTCTAAGTCTCTTATCTCATAACTATATTTCTTTCAAAGATATTTCTTTTTTAAAGCACATGGTTACAAACTGGCTTTCTCAACACATACATTACTAGCTTGCACAAATTTAAGAAAAAATTTATTTATAGCTTTTTGCAGGTTGGGTCACTTATCTGAATGTGAATAAGTGTGGCAATTCTTCATTTTTGTATTTTTTGTATCAGAACTGTACACCTCCTTAAAACAAATTATCTAATTACTCCAATGAAGATTTATACCACAATTTATAATAAATAAAGAATAAATAAAGCCCTTTGCCATGTTTTAGCTTGCAGCTTTGACTTGGTATCTTTACCCTGCCTTTTAGATCCTATAATCTCTATAGCAGGACAAGATTTCTCAGCAGGCTTGGAATTGCCAGCTTGTATGTGACCAGATCCAAATCTCACTGAAATGAGTGAGAGCATTTTCAATAACTTCGATGTGCTAGGGAAGAGGCCCTTTCAGCAAGCATATGATACTCAAGCTATTTAATCTTTTGTGTCTTTACAGAGGTAAAGGCATGATCAGCAACAAGGAGTAACCGAGTAACTCAGCCTCATGTTGGCACCAGCTACATGACTGCCTTGAGAAAGCCACAGTCTAAGTGCCTACATGCCAAAAAGAGCAGGAACTGTGAGAAGTGCTGCAAAACCTCTAATGAAAGATGTTAATAGCACTGTCCACCTCTTGACTGCTAATGAAAGCTCAAGTCTACCATTATGATGGTTAGGCTGATTGCTGTTTTTTGAAGCATTTCAGCTGAGCAGAGTTAAAGAAGCCCTTTGAAAGGTCCAAACCAGAGCCTAACCACACCAGATAACTGCAACAATAATACATCTTATGGTCACCAGAAAGGGTAGCCTGCCTCTTTTCCTCTTCTCCCTTGCTCCTACCATCTATGGCACCAAGTGTGGCCTTGCAAGGGGCCAAATCAGATTGTTGACTGACCCCAAAAATCCACTGTTTTTTGCTGGATTAGTCCTCTACTAGTTTACTGAGCTGGTTTAGCTCACAGAGGATTTGTACAGATGCTCACAAAAAAGAGACGGGACTGTGTGATTGCATGCATGAACCTGTGGAGCACGTCAGTTTACCTTCAGAGATATGAGAAAAGACTCATGCTTGAAGGCTTCTCTTTGTCCAGCTGTATTGATTAGTTTGAGATGAGGTGATACCTCCCCCTACAAACTTACCTGCTTTATCCTTAGACCATCACAACTCCAATATTACTACTCAGTAATGCATACAGTGATCCCTTCAGTCATTAAAGGAAATCCCCAGGAGCCACCCTGGATGGAATAACCTCTGTGAAGCGCTTTGGAAAGGCTAGTTATTATATGGAGTGGACAATAAAGGGAAATGAGGTTTACGTTTGCTTATCCAAAAGGCCAGAGAGAGTTCATAGATTATTCTTTGCACAGATAAGCTAGACCTAATGTAAACATTCCTGACTGGAAAGTATCTGCTGTTTGTTTTCCTAACTTTAACCATGTGACTAGCAAAAGCAGAATAAATGAAATAAAAGACAGGCATTTTAATAATAAAGAACCCAGTCTTCTTTGAAAACTCATGTTACTGCTCCCTGAAAAAAAAAAAAAAGTTGAAATTGTCTTTTCTACTCAGTACATGAAACACATATTGATGGGGATGCAAACCTTTCTTGTAAGTGAAAATTGGTGAGATTTCAAATCTCTCCCAGCAGATACTCTTCATTACACAAGAGCAGAGCAACCTGCTCATTTCAGTTAAAACATTCCTCCTATGCCCTTTATGTGTGTAATACTGAGGTTATACTAGGTTTTCTGTGAAAGTAATGGGTATTTGTCCAAGGGGGAGCTTGAGCATCGGAGGGGAAGGTTCTAATGTTTTGCAGTTCTGCTACAGACAATTCCAAAATCCTTGGTGAATATAAATTAGCATAACAGAGCTCTTAAAAATCTCACCCACTACCCATCTGTATCTTTAGGTTCATAAATATTTGAGGAAAAAATCCTCTATCTTCTCTGCCAAAGCTGTTTACAGAGTATTTCAAATCAACTTGTGATTAATTGTTTGCTCCTCACTGTCTTTTTCAAATCTGACTAAACTTAACATTTTTTATCACCAAAGTCTCAACTCTCCATAGTCAGTTGTAAAACTCTGCCTGGGTATTTCAGAGCTAACAAAAGTGTAATTTTTTACAATTAATCCTCTCTGATAAAACTTTCCACTAAAAAGGATAGAACTTTGATTTCTATTTTTTCATCAAAAAATTGCAGCATGTTGTAGAAGAGTTGAAAACACGGGGCTGGATGAGGGAAAGGAGGACTGGCATCAGAATGAAAATAGAAGAGCTGGCTGTTGGAGCAGGTCTGATTCCACTATGAAGTGATGTTTGTGGTAGCTGCTGTTTCTATGGCAACGGGGCAGCATGATTTACTGCAATAACAGAGAAAGCAAATGCAAAGCTTTTGTTTAACTTTGATGCCATGAGCTATTTGTTGATACTGGGGAGAAGGGAGGGAGAAGTCCTTTGGCTTCCAGTTAAGCACATTACTAACATGTTGTAACTATAAAGAAAAGTCAATAAAGTGGATCAAATGGTGTTCAGATCTCCCTTCTGTGCTCACAGAGCCTGCACACACATGCAGACATGGCACTCAAATTCCCTGTGGCGCAGAGCCCATCATCCATCACTCGGCTCAGGAGAGCGGCTCAGCCAAGGTCACCGGGCAGAGTCAGTGGCGACTGCTGGCTCAGGCTTCACGCTGGGCTGGGTCTCCAGGCTTTAGGCTAGAAGAGTTACCAGAACAGGGTGGCTGGAAACTTAGTTTGCTTCTGGAGCATGTCAGCAGGGGTGGGTATGGCACCAGCAGAGCGAAAGAGATGGGTTTATTTGAGTCCATGATGGCTGGAGGGACCTGCTGAAATGTGATAGTGGTGTGACTGAGGTGGGGAGAAGTGCCACAGTTTGGAAGAAAAAGGAGATCCACCATTATAATAGGGTCTCCCAAAGATCAGAGGGCTAAGTTGGAGCTTGTGTTGGTAAACAAAAACAGCTTCTGGCCATTGTGGTTGAGATCTGGTTCTCTGTACTGGGTTAGGATGAAGGTTTGGGACAAAGGGGCAAAAGAGCGTGTTTGCTACCTATTCCTAGAAGATACACTGGGAAAAAGTAGAGGCTGTTAAGCAATTGTTCTGGGTTTGGAAGATCACTAAGACTCTAATGAAGACTGGAGTTAACTCAGAGACAAAAGAATAGGATCAGGGAGAGTGTGAGACTTCACATTTAGTTTCACTGTTGAACCATGCAACATCACAGAACTGAATGAAGGCTGGTTTCAGACATGGGAGCCATCTTTTGTTCAGTTGTGAAGTAGGTGTGTCTGATTAGGACTAGCATAGTGGATACTGGGGCTGGGCAGCTTGACTGTGCCATCACCCCATTTCGTCTGAATTTTCCCTTTCTGTCTATCCCTTGTTGATGTGCCAAGACATCATCACAGAGGAGTGACATCTGACAGGGCAATCCCAATGGGAAACTGAAGTCCACCGGTGTAATGCTGGCTGTGCCACTGGCTGCCACTGGCTGCCCCTCTCTGTGGGGGCCACTCAGCACCAGAAACAGGCCATGAGCAATCAACTAGTTTCCAGCATGCATCCTCCCCTGAAGCTTTCACTTCTGTTGTTTTGTGATAGTCTCCCATCTGGGAAAGATAATCCTGAGCCCTTCTTGCCATGGCCATGCCTGGTTTGAGTGCCAGGAGTGGGAAGGTTCTGGGGAGGTAGTGGCCACCTTTACTCCCCCAGTGTTTTAAATTCATCCCTCTCTGTTTGCTGCTGAGCAGTCTCAAGGACAGGAAACTTAGCTAGATAAGCCTCCCATCTACTCCACTAGGACTCTTCATATGTTTTTATTAGTATATTAAGGTGCCAACTAGCACTGAGCAGCTTGAGTCATTACCATCAGGCCACATAATTTTCCTAAGCAAGGTGGCCCCATGACGTCACCCCGATCCTTGCCCATCTTAGGGACAGCTCCTGACCCTGCCATGCAGGTCCACAGTGAGGTGTAGGTACTACTGCTCTGAAGCAGTGTTAGTAAGATCCAAGTCAGCCTTTACTGACTTGTGAAATATATCTGATGTCTTTAACTTTTCTTGCTGTGTAAATAACATGTATATCAGCAATAAATAGCATTGTTGAAATGACAGAAAGCTTAGGGATAATTATAGGGAAGACCTTACCTGTTTACCTTCCTTCTATCTTGCAGTTATAGAAGTGCATTTATTCTTTTTTTAATCTGCACCAGTTCTTATTCCATAAGACCCTTTTGTGGTGTGTGCTGCTGGAGTGCATTTGTAAAACAAAATTACCAAAGAGGACACAGATGTTGCTCTCCATTCTCTTTTTAGCCATACAAATTATAAACAATGTCCCTTTATATTAAGATACACTTTTCTGTCTCATATTGGTTTTAGAGTTGATTCTTTCAGTATGTTTTCTGTTTAGAGCAGCCTGTTCTTGTTTAAATGTCCCCACAACTGTACTCCATGTGAAAACAATGTTGCTTTCACATTCAGTGCACATATCTCAAATTCATATGTATATTTCAGAACCAATGCAAGGATAGAAGAATTAATAACATTGTAGAGAGCCACAAAAAATGAACAGCACATTTCTCACTAAAGTCTACACTGAGTCAGGTAGCAGCCCCTAGAGCAAAAATGCTTTCATCGTTGTGACCTTGTTAGGTGCGCATTAATAGAGTCTAAGAGCTGATGGTGGTGGAGGTTGAGTCGTTTTTCCCTAAGACTTCTCTGCAATGAATTCTCTCCTACTGGAATACATGGTATTCAAAAGCCTTAGTTCAGATTTCATAGCACAGAGATTTTAAACTTTTTTTCTATACAAGATCAAAGGCAATTATCTGCATTTCTGGTATTGTTTTCTTTTATAACCCAGATGCGCAGGCATTCTGACTTCTGTCAGATTTTGATTTGGTTGTCTCTGGTTGAGAACTGCAAATAAGAAGATGTATTTGAGTGCTTTCTTCTCCCCTCCACCAGCAAAATCAATAACTAGTTCACATAGGGTTTAACTTAATACATGCTCCCACCAAACATATATTTTAAAGACAAACTGTGCTAAGATCACTGCTCGCAGCTTCTGAGTAGACAGCAATATATAACAACACAAAAGCGTGTGTGGGGGGGAAAGGGGTGCTATAATTGCCCAAAACTGGAAGAAGTTTGTCATGAAAGTGTGAACAGCTGTTGTTAAGACTCATTCTGAGCAGAAGAATGCACCTCCTGATGTTTCTGTTCATTCAAGACATTTCTGTGCCACATGGTGCCCATCACACTGAATGCTTTCCCTATGGGCTGCGTAGCTAATAAGACAGAGCAAGCTTTATGTTGAACAGTGAGATGTCTTGAGTTAGCATGTCATATGCAATAAAAGCTATGGACTTGAGTGGTGAAAATGAATTTAGGATACTACAGGGTCCCGATAAAATTTTCTCCAGCAGTGAGCACAATACAAAAAAATGAAATGGTCCTGCTTGATAGGTTTTGTTTGTTTGGTTGGTTGGTTGGTTGTTTTGTTTTGTTTTAATTTGGGAAACAGGATATTTTTTGAAGCTTTGACATGTTATACAGTAGGACTTGAACCAGATTTTTTAGATTTGGGGGGGGGATTAAACTGCAGTTTGTGTTTTAAGTGGTGACTTTTGGATTTATCTCAAAGTTAGACTAGAGAATGTTGCTGTTACTGCTGGACTCGTCTGGAGTTTTATTAAAATAGAAACTTGCAGGAGGTAGGGTATTAGTCTGTAATAGGTCTTCAAACTGGAAATCCAGTCTCATGTTTTATAAACTGAAGAGATTGATTGAGGATAGGCCAGAGGTAAACAGTGGTCTGTGGTGGATTTATCTGTGTTATCAATGTTGAAGCTAATGCAACCAAAAAATCAGCAACCATAAATAATTTTGGAGAAAGGTTTAATTTTACCTTTCCACTTCTAGGCAGCATACCTCAGCTGTAAAATTGCAGAAAACACACTCTAAGGAAGACCATAACCTGAGAGTACTTTCTACTTTATTATTTGAAGTATGAGACTATTTTCCCTGCACACTCTTCAATTTCTCCTTAAGTTTGGCAAGAGGAAGCATTTCCAGACCCAAAGCAGCCATTTTACAACCAACAGCTGCCTCTCCCTAGTCCAGCTGGCAAGCACCTTTCCTTATGCCTTTCTCTTTTTTTATTGCTGATAGGTTTTGCCTCATTTTATCTCCTGAAAACAATTAGACAGTCATCAAATGGCAGTCCTTCCAGTCTGTGTTGGGGCTGGACTCTGGTGAAAGGTCAAACCATTTCCAGTCATCCTCTTTCACATACAGCCTTCCTTTAAAGCAACCCTCAGAAAATAATCCAAATGCAGGCAAGACATTTGCAACTGGCTTATATGAAGGAGCATTCATTACGTGTTTGTGAGATAGTTTATACAGCTCTCTTCATGAGGAGAGAACAGGAGCTGGAAGAGGTCCAGTTGGTGCCTCATGCATCTTGTCATGGCTAAGTCAAGTCCTTCCCCTTCATCTTCATGCTGTCCCTCTTTTACTTCATTTCAAACTCTAAGCCTTATGATCTTCCAGCTCGCTGTCATACAAACCTCTGGATGAGATGTACTGTGCCTCAGTACTGCCTATCCTTCTGCATCAGCTCTCAAGGAAGCTGAAACGACTGAATCCTGTGCAAACATCTACCCTGCAGCCATCTGGAGAAAGGAGTGAGAAGGTACCAACCACAGCACTCTGAAAGCAATGGATTCATAGACAAGTATATGAAAAGCATTGGAATGGCACAGGGCTTGCAAACACTTCACCACAGCACAGCAGGAGGTTCTATGCTCCTTTGTAAAGACCAGGCATTTGTTACTTGCTTAGAACAACGAACCAGCAACTGGGCTTTTTTCATTTTGCTGCTCAACCCAATGTCATGGCCACTGTTTTTTTGCCCCTTATATTTTTTAGCATTGAGAGTTAGGATCTAAAAAGTATTGAGCGGTTTAAGATACGAATGTGGGACCCAAGAAACATATTCAGTGTCTGCCTCTGTGCAGATTTCCTTCAAGCTCTTTAAGCAGGTAAGTGTTCAGGTTTCAGGTCCTCAGTATTTTTTAATGTTTTGTTTCAGCAGCTGGGATAAAACCTGCCTGCAGTCATCCTGAGGCTTCAGCATTGACTTTGGCACAGATAGAGTTTTACTTTCTGTGTATCTAAACCACAGCTGAACATCTGGAAAATAGGGGACCTTTCATTCCTATTTTGTCTTTTAGATCATCAACTATTCAAGGCATTTTCTTACAAACTAATATAACAAAAGCCTGCCCCAGCTCAGCCACAAGGCAGGAGATTGTTATTAGTGCTGCTTCTGACAGCCTGGCAAAGAGAACACTTAACACTTAATGTAATGAAGAGGTGAAAACAGCTCGGTATTTTGACTTGCTGGGTGCTTTGTATACCCAGGCTGAAATTTTCAAAAAGTGTGGACGAATTGTTCCCTAAATACTCATTTTGTTTATCAAGTGTATTGGAAGGATAAAAGCAAAATTTGATCTGTGTGTGTGGGCATACAGGCACACACACACGGACGTGCGTGCCTTGGAATCTGTTTGCAGTACCGTAATGAAGCAAACTCCTGGAGCTGAGCTCTAGATCCTCAGGGGAAATACTGACTTTGCTGAGAAGAAACATTTCATTTTTGAGTCTGACTAAGTGAAAAGGCTGATAGCAGCTGTACTGAAGAGCCTGCCTTTTGAATAAACACTGACTTGCTTATCCAAAAGGCAGTAAAATCACCTTTGGTTTGATAGATTCAGCTGCAGCACTGAGTAATGAGCTGAAAAATAACATTGCACAGACCTGTCAAGGCACCTCTGCATGATCAGACTCAGCATTACAGGAGCTGACAGCAGACTACGGTGGGAAGTCACCCACTGACAAACTTTTTCATACCAAGTCAGCTCCTCGCTCATATGATACAAGTTACAAATGTCTCCCTGAATCCTCTTTGAGAGTGGTTTATCTGTAAATCATTGGAAGCACTTCTTGAGCTATTTCAGCTTTGATCTCCACATAATGACAGCTGTGACCTGGGCTATGAGGAAACTGCAGACCTACAGGGGTCCAGACATGCTCAGCACAACCCCTCCAACCTGGGTGGGAGATGCTGGTTCAGGTTCTGGAAAGGTGCTGAGCTTACTGCTGCAGTTTCACCTAACCTGGGCTAAGGCCACCCTAACCACATCATGTGCACAGGGATGGTACTTCAAACAACACTTTACACTTATTTTTGACTTGCCCTTCTCTCCAGGATAGTAAATGTGGTAAATGGCTGCCTCTCTCTGCTGCCAAAAACAGCAAGCCCAGGAGTGGAACAGCATTTTCACATCTTTTTGTACACCTAAATGAAATGCTGCTGTAACTCACATATGTAGGGGATCCACTTACTGTTGCCATGTTGCAGAACAGTGTTAACACAAGGCCCTCTCCTGGGTTCTGGACAATGCTGGATCCTGCTGGCGTGAACTGAGGCTGCAGTGCTGGAGCAGTCCAGTTTGGTGAGGGGCTGTCAGGGCACCAAGAACAGGAGTTGTGGTTGTATTTCCACTAGCATCATGCAGCTGGGGACAGACACTGCTGGGCTGGGCCCAAGTGGCCACCATCCTTGTCCCTGCTCTTCTTTTCTGGCTGGGCATTGTAGGACAGTGCCATGTTGGGGAGGGCACTGTCCAATCCCTAGCCATCACCCTGGACCCCCAGCTCACCTGCCCTCACCTGTCAAGGCACAGTTTGGTGGGCACACTCTGCCACATCCTTTTTCAAAACACAAGGATTTGTGAGCTTGCTGAGCAGGTGTGAGTGAAAAGCAATGCTGTGCTGCAGTCATGACTGCAGTGTGAACCTGGGTGCCTGGCAGCACTCCCTGGCATGTGTCCTACCCCAGAGGAGCAAAGCAAACAGGGACCTGTAGAAAGGTTTGTGTGTCTGCAAACCGATTCACTTTTCCAACTGCAGAAAAAGATGTAAAGAAAAGGAAGTCGACCCCACAACTATTGCTTCTACCTATAAAGCATATCTTGTCTAGGTCTTTAAGTTGTCAAGGCTACAACAACATTATCAATAAATGCACCTGTATTTCCCCGCATAGACATTTTATAAAACCTTTTTTCTTTGTGTGTTTCCTCCCTACAGAACAAGAAACTTAATTCAAAACAGATACAAGAATAATGGGATACAGTCTCTGCAGAGAAGCCAAGGTGACCCTTTATATAATCTTCAAAACCTCAGAAAATTAGACATTTCTTCTGCCTTGTGAGGACCAAAGCCCTGAAGACCTGGTCCCTAATACAGATGACACACTTGAGAAGTGTGAACATGACTTAAATTGATCATAGGCATTCCCCATTAGGCTGTACTGGAACAATTTGCTGTCATTCTTCATTTTAGGGCTCTGTGCACAGGTATTTTATAGAAGCTTATCTATAGAAGCTTATCTGATGATTATTGTCTGTTATAAACGTGTAGGGATATGTTAAGTGTGTTACACATATTATAAATAGCATTATAGATAGATGCAAGCCATTGCTGTAGGTAACCTATTGGACTGTTAGTCTTCATAAAAAAACACCAGTAGCAGCTCATTAAAAGCGAACATACCATGAACGGTGACCCAGCTTGCCCTAGGATGGGGATGCTCTCGTCGCAGATGTTTCAGATAAACTCTCTATATCTGTCAGCATGTTTCAACGTTTGCTCAACAGTTGTCCTATTAGCACTCACATAAACCTTTTGTGCTTACCTACTTGCTTTTGGTGGGTAAAATAAGTTTCTCTTGGCTTTATTTACTGCTATGTCCTGGAAATCCCTCCACTGTCTATGTACAGGCTCCCATGTTCCAGAGACGCACACAGAGTTGGTCTGCAGGGCTGTGTATATGTAGCAAAGGTCAACCTGGGGCAGAATCCTCCAGTGACCTCTTGGCAAGGTGAAACAGGTGCCAGGAGGAGCTGATTGCTTGTCCCCAGCAGCAGAGCTCTCTGCAGGCAGCATTGCAGCAGGCAAAGCAGCACCACCATGGCAAGCACCGTGACTGTCCTCCGTCCAGCTTCCAGGCACTGCTTATGCACAGGTTCTTTAATCCTGACTAAGAAGCAGCTCCTGAACTCTCTTCTCATGAGAAACCCCACCTCTCTCCAGTCCATTGCTTGTCTGCAGTCTTGGGTTCCTTCTTGTTTAATCCCAGTCTGGCCCCAGCACCCTGGGTTGCCTCTCCCCAGCAGTCAGTGTGTGCCATATGATGGGGGAGCTGTGGGTTCAAAGTCCCCAGGCAGTCTAGAGTTTATGTCACCTGCTTCCTGGGCATGTTTTGTAACCCACGCTGTGAAAGATGCCTGTCTTCATGCCCTTATAAGGACTGTATGAAATGAAGAATCTCAGCCTCATCAACAAATCTGAACCCAAGGAAAGGTGAGATTTCAGAGACAATCCACTCCTCAGCAGTGCTGGTGGCCTGAAACTCTGCTCAATGTGTCAACTCTCATTTGGAGATGCTGAGCTTTAGCATATCTCTCTCATGTATAAGGAAGAGATGAATATACATCCATAATTGGGGTGCATATATCAGCTCTGGATATCACTTGGATGCTTAAAGCTTTAGTGCTGCCACAGACATTTACTTTGAATGACTTTTATGTGAGGTACAAACAGAACTATTCCCAATACCAACTCCCTCCCCATCAGCCTGTACAGTGTAATACTTCATTGTTACAAAACCTGAGAGCACTGTCAGACAAATCCTTCTATGTAGCATGATATCATCACTGATAATAAAGTTACAAAGGCACAACTGGTAAGGAAAAGCCCAAATTCCACTCAAGTATTGACTGCCATGGATTTATTCAGGATATACCAGTATATTTGAAATGGCTCAGTTGGTTTTTTCTGGCTATCTAATATACAGTAAAACCCCTGCTAATTTTTTATTTATTTTTTAGCTATTTGTAATCAAAACCTGCAGGAAACAAAATAGCCATCACAATTGTTAGGTAATCTGCAGCACATGCAAATCTTGAAAAATAAATGTTTTGCAAGTGCCCTATATGTCCCAGATGTGGACTGATTGAAAGGGTAGAGTCAGCACCAAATTTAACTTGTGCTACCTTCTCCCTGGGAAATACCTGCCAGGGACTCACACATGTGTGTAGTAGGGTACGTCTTGCTCACATACCCTTGTCTGTCAAAGTTGCAGCAGCGTGGCATGAGAAGATGTCGTCTCTTTGGTCATTTTGGGATTCATAGATTAACAACCACACCTTGAAATGTCATCCTCTCATGAGCCAGGCAGGCATTCAAGATCCTGGAGCATGCTTTCATGTGTGGTCAGTGTGCAGCTCTGATTTATGAGCGAGTGCTGCACTTTGTACTGATCACAGATGCCTGTCTGCTTTTGACAGCGCAATCTCATTGCTGTTTAAATGAAAGATGACTGTTATGCTGTACTGCTGGTAACCAGGAAAACTATGGTAGAATGTGGAGCAATCCAGAGCCAGGAGTTATATTCTCCATTGCAAAATCCTCTCTGGCAGGCTTGTGGGACACTATCATCTACCACAGGTGCAATTCCAACATCATACTGAGGCAGGAGCCAGTACTGAGGTCCCTCTGGGCAGCAGTGTGCAAAGCAAACAGCAGCAGCAGCCTGGCAGCCTTTCCTGAATGAATACAAGGAGGCAGGTTGTAGAGTTGTTTTTGAACAAAGAGATAGTGAGAGATTTGAGACAGGAAAGCCAAGTTTTGCAAACTGGTACAATGTGTTCTAAAAAGCAGTAAACATCATTAAAATGACTTAATGATTTTTTATACGTACTGCTACCTTCTTACTGGCCAGACTCTAACTGTGTGTCTACCATATTCCCACAAGAAACTGGGCACAACTTTGTTTTTTGCATCCATTGTTCTCATGCTTTTCTCTCTTTGTTTCTAGCCAGTGTGTACCTTCTTCCCTTTTCGTCTAAAGAATTCTCCATAACAGCTTTCTTCTACAGCAACAAGCATAGAAGTAAGAGGTGGTCTCAGGGTGGAAAAATGATCTCTCACAGAACGCTCCAGCTCTAGTGAAGCTATAAACAGTTATCCTGCTGAAGATGTTCCCAAAGACTTGCTCAGCATGATATCACGAGGCTGAGAGCCAAGAGTGAGGTAATCCACTAATTACTTTACCAACACAATAGCTGAGCCAAAAGCAGAATGCAAAGCAAAATGCTTAAAATTAAAACTGTTTATCGAACTTCAGAGCGCTCTGATTGGGATGTGAAGATGTGTCTGCCCATTGCCTCACTCCACCTCCATCACGATGATCCTCTTCTCCTCAGGGAGGTAGGTTCACTAAAGGCCCAGGAGAGCTACCTCAGCACCAGGAAGGTGAAGAAGAAGCTCATTCAACTCCCACCCCCATGAAAGTGTAAGTCTTTGGGTACTAAGCACTGACAGCCTTGGCAGTGCAGGAAAATGGTACCTGGATTGTGTCTTAGGACTGATGTGCCTTTGCAGGGTATCTTTTGGTTTTCCTCTTCCTCATGTTTCTACAACTGTGTTGGAGAGAGTCACCACTTCGTAGTGGGTTTGGGTGGGCCTTGCAATGAGCAGGAGGACCATCCCATGCTCTTGTGTCTAGAGCTCATGTGCTTCTGAGGTGAAGTTTGTCATCCTCTGATCTTGTTGGCCTGGGGTTGGACCTCATCCCTCTGCTGCTGGACTGGCATTTGGGACACTGACCCCGTAGGTGGCAAGCACAGGTTGGAGGCTACAGATTTCCACCCACACCCCATTGTACCCACGGTGCTCACTGACAGATGGGGGGAAGCTGGGGGATGCTCCAGTCTCCTTTGGAATCTTTGGAATCTAGGAGGTTTTGGGACTGACCAAAGGGCAAGGGGACACCAGTGACGGTGCTTTAGGATCAGGGGCTCACCTGGGTCACAGGACAGCCCTTGATCTCATCAGCCTGCACCCACCTCCAGGGGCTGTTTCTCTGTTCTCCATTTTCTCCTCCTCCATGAGCCATTTTGTGCATTTTCTCCAAGTTCCTTGGCAAAGAAGAGTGAAACGAGAGCAGCCTCAGATGGCACCAGGTGGCTGGAGGATGGACGTTCACACTGGTTTTGTATGTATCCCCAGAGAGTCCAAACTTTTCTTTACCTCTTTTAACAGAAGACAGTTGCATCCTCCTGCTGCTCCCCCTGCTCCAGTGCTGAGCAGCTCATTACTACGGCTCTGCAGAACTGGACTGGCTATGCTCAGGGCATCATCACTCAAAAATCCTCAGTTGCTGATGTGACACTTATAGGTATAATGTTACAATGCTGCTGTTCAAGTTCTAGCACTCAAATCCTCATCAATGTGGGAAGGAAAAAAAAAACCAAACCAATGATTTAACATATTTCTCTGTTTGTTTTAAAGATGTTTTCACAAATGCAGTGTGGGAGTTATTTTGCTCAGACTGAGTGGGTGTTGGAAAATGGTGCCAACAGCTGAATTTTGAAAGACATCTGAGAAAGACCAAAAGGGTCACTGGGCAAGCCAGCAAGGAAGAGCTAGCAGTCATGAAAGTGTGAGTGGGAGAGAGCCCTGGCCACATCTTGGCTATGCTGGCTGAAGGCAATGCAGAATTTTGGATATGCTATGGAGGAAAGCAGGATCTGGATGTGGCATGACTGTTGGGAGCACAGGAAAAGGAAGATTCAGTGAAGCCAAAATTCAGGCCTGAGCGCACATTTTAGTATAAGAGGGGGAAAGCAGGGACAGAAGGGGACTAGAGAGAGGAGGCTGCTTGCCTTTTCTTGGTGGGTAAACAGCAGTATGAAATCTTCCTTATGTCAGTTATGGATTGGGTACATGAAGGTATCCATGGCAATCTGGTTCCCAATTCACACCAAGCTTTGATGCAACATGGATGCTCAACTGTCACAAAGTGACCTTGGGAAATCTCATCCAATGTGTGAGGCAAAAAACCCCCAAACTCTTTGACTGCACCTTCAATGGATGTGCAATGCTCGCTGGCACCAGGCTGGGACATGAGCTGAATTTGACTCAGAAAGGAGACCACCTCCTCGTGTATGACTTCACAGCTTTCAGAAGCAACCAGGTGTTTCTTGAGAGACTCCCATCTACCTAGACAAGGGTGGTGGGAAGATAGAATGGGGAAGATCATTGGGCAAATTACCCAATTGCAGGAATTGATCAATATGACACACTGTGGATAGAAACATCTCTGAAACATGCTCTTTTCAGATGAATCAGAGGAAAATTCAAAACAACACAGCAGAGACAAGTCTGGGATTTAATTTTTCGACAGTATTTAGAATGCAGCAATATGCTGTGGTTCTAGTAGCCTCTTGCAGGCATTGAACAGAAATGCATACAGTTACCCCATAGTTTATAATATGCAAGGCAGACACTCAAGGATGTGAAGAGTGAGATTTGGAAATGCTCTTGAAAGTTACAGAGCAGAGCTACCCCTGTTTCAGAGGGACATATGTCCTTGGGTCACACAAGTGTTTTTTGAGAATCCTGTCCTAAGAGATTTCAGCAGAGAAATGCATAAGTTACGTGAAGAGTTGAGTTTAGCCTTCCCCAGCTCTCCTCATTCCCATTTAGAGCCTTATCCATTATGGTCTAAACAGGTCTTGCCCATGCAGCATCAGTCACAGCCTTCTTGAAGATCACCAAAAATCTGTAGAGGTCGGCAGGACCGTAGAAAAAGCAAAAGAATAACTCAAGTTTGCAAAATTCTCACAAATCCTCTGGCTGTCCAAGGGCTCACACCAAGACAGCTGTGCCTGTGCAGCACCTTGTGTTTTCAAAACATTGAAGACCTGGTAGAAATCCAGTCCATGTGAATGTTTTATGAGGAGTATTGCACTGGGAAAATGGTATGGAAGTGATGCAACCTTGCAATTGAACCTTGCTGGAAACTTGTGTCACATCACTGCTGGCATCTCACCAGGTCTGATGTGTGAGCGGGGCTTCTTCACCACAGCCTCTGCCCTTCCCTTCACCACATGAATAGCCTTTTCCCAAGCACTGCTCTGTCTGTGAAACACAGCTGCAGTGAAGGCACAGCATGTTTACCTGCTTTGCCTCTTCGCTGGGTGACAAGCACGTGGGAGGGTGTCACATGCCCACTAAGCTGGGACCCTGCTGGGATGGACCGAGGCAAACAGCCTGCATTCTGCACCAGCACTGAGGACTACAGAGGCAAGGACGATATTGTTTCTACAGAGCGGTCCCAGCCTGCATCCTGAGCCCAGTGCTAATGTACGGCCCCTCCATGCACAGGCAATTTCAGCATTTCAGCATTCTTACCACTCCCAAAAAGCCTTGTTTAGGAGGCTGATAGCCCACTCTGGTAACACAGACACAGACTCTATCCATTAGCTAGTCTGAATGTCCAGACCCTTCCCTAGCCTGCTTAATGGACATAGTGGTAAATGGAGATTCACTCTGGCTCCAGAGAGGAGAACCTTGCTCTATTGTAAATCAGTTAAGGTACTTCTTCTCCTGGAATAAGGGATCTGCATATGGTGGTAGTCAGCTCTGCACAAGGACCAACCTTCCCTACCAAGAGGGGAAATTAAGTCTTTAATATAGAAATTACCCCAATGAATAGCAATGTGTATGACCAAAACCAAAACTGAGTGTTTTCTCTTGCTGATGCTTAGAGTTTTCATGGAAGTACAGCCTTGCTCAGATGAACCCTCTGTGCTTGAATTGTCTTGTAAAATTTCATCAGAGTGGCAGGAACTAACAGGCTGGTTTTTGGCACTGAGTCCTGACCTCTTTCAAGAAGCATGAATTTGTGAGAGGGGATTTCAGAAGTTGCCGAGCTATTCAAGGACTGGCACAGAGGAAAGCTCACAACATCCTTTCCTCAAAATTTCAGTATTTCCTTCATCTGTGCTGCTGCTGCATTCTTCCAGGAAGTTTACACAAAGCGTACAGTCAAGTTTTCACCTCAGAACTATCAAAAGGGGAAGAGACAAAATCAAGTGTCTGCTGCAAATTTTGGATATGCTGTTAGCCCAAATGACCATGCATCCAGCATCCTGAAGAGTAGGTTTTGCAGAGACATAAGGAAATAAAAGGGAATGGATTAAAGCTTACAGTGTGAATGAACAGGATTCAAAGTCTGAGCAAATTAAGTATTTCGAAGCTACAAGAGGAAATGTTCCTTATGCTGTTCTGCTCCTTCCTGCCTGCTGATCATGTTCATTTGAGGCCGGCTCAGTAAATGAAAGCCATGAAGAATCAGTCTAGTGTTACCTGAAGTGTCATGCTGACACTGAACAGCCATTTCTGGTTGTAATTTCACTTCTCTCTAACCAGCATAAATTTCAGAAAGTCATCCTTAATCTGCCTCTGGCCTCTCCCTGTCCTAGTCCCACACCCTCTTCTCTACCAGGCTGTCAGGAGCAAGCAAACATAGGACGGGTGGTTGCGAAGGAGCAACTTATAAAATAAAGGTTGTTGTGTAGCATTTAATCTTTTTTATTTTCTCTTTAATTGGAGCCTAAATTATGCTGGTTTTTGCTTAGGGAGGTAGTTAAAACATTCGTAGCTTTTAACAAACATAACGCCCAGCTGGGAGGGCTCAGCTCTTCTAAGCAAGGAAGGTTTGGTGTTAGTATTTGTTGAATCATCATTAGGAACTTGTTTGCAATACATTAACAGAGGCAGTGTCAATGCTACACTGATCTTTCAGCATCAGAAGGCAGAAATGGGAAAGTGTCATTAAATCTTATGGTCCAGTAGAGGAGAGTTGGCTGAACTTTGGGCTCTGTGGAGTTTACCATTCATTGTCTAAGACAGTGTAAGGTCTCACTCTGGTCTCACAACCTTATGTTGGATGGGAAGCTGCTACCTAATGCAGTCCAATACTTTAAAGATGCATGTTGTGTATCTTGAGCTGTCTCCTTGACGTGAAAGCTTCAGAAACACAGATTGCAAGGGACTACTGGGTAAGCAAGCCTGGCTCCTTTCTACAGCCAAAACATAAAGTACTGCCTACCCTACCATGAGATGAGGATGTCCTAGGGCACTGCAAAGGGTTTTAGAAGCAAATGAATCCTAGACCTCAGCAACTGGAATGGGAGCCTTGATATCAAGATCGGAAATTAACAGCCATACAGTAGAGGATTGAGGTGCCATCCTGTACATCATAGAATCATAGAAGATTTTGAGTTGGAAGGGACCCATAAGGATCAACTCCTGGTCTTTCACAGAACAACCCCAAAAATCACACCATTTGCCTGACAGTATTGTCGATACACTTCTTGAACTCTGTCAGGCTTGGTGCCATGACTTCTTCCCTGGGGATCCTGTCCCAGTGCCTGACCACCCTCTGGGTGAAGAACCTTTTCCTAAAATACAGTCTAAACCTCCCCTGACACAATGTCAGAAGCTGGTTTAGGTCCTTATCCATAATCTCTCTCTGATATTTGTACAGGCACCCACTGCTGCATGGTGGAAGTGCCTTCTGCCAAGCAAGACTGGAATGTTCTCTAGCGTAAAAGAAACTGTTTAACTTTAAATGGTTTAACTTTAAATTCAAAGTGTTTGAATTTGGCATACTTCTGGTATGTTGATGTAGCTACATATATTTGTCATGCAGTTGCTTCTTAAGGAAGTAAAACAAATACGTGCTCATCTACCACAGCCTCTGTGTTTACCCAGCACTGAATCCGACAGCACAGCCAGACACTCACTCTGCTGTAATATTTCCTTTCTGAATAGATGTCAGAGGAAGGCCACGCTGAAGCTGCTGTGTGATGTAAGCCGTGACATGTGCTGGAGTCCTGGTCTGCAGGGTCTGAGGCTGACCACAGCATATTTCTGCACTGCAGCCTGAAAACAGGTTTCCTTTGGTGAAAATAAATGGGGAGAGAAGGGGGATTCTCCCCTTGATATGATTTCATGATAAAATCAGAGCAGGAACATAGATCTAGGAGTTTAAAAGCATTCCTGTCTTCAAAGTTAGTTTTAATTACTGCAGGCAAGTGTGCCTGCACAAACTATTTGAGACTGGCACCTGCGCTGTGCCTGCACCCAGGGGACCAAACATATTCTCATCCACTAGTTATGGGCGTTGGCAGGCTGCAAAATAGGCCAGGTCTCATCCCCTTCTTCTCACCCACAGGAGGAGCTGTGCTAATGGCTTAGGAAATCTGATTTTCCCCTTTCTGGCATAAGTCCTGACCCATTGTATGATCTTTCGTGAGCTAGCTAGGTGCTCCAGAACTCATCCTCTCACTTCAAAAAATATCATTATGATAGGTACCTTGTATATGGGGAGAGAGCAGCAAAGATGGAGCTTCTGCCAGAACACAGACTTGTGCTCAGAATACTGCTTGATACATTCATAAGTAGGATTTTAGGACACATTCCTGTGAGAAACTCAAATCAGCACATCCAGTTCTGTAGTCCCCAGCTGTGACTACGAAAACTGTGAATCTTCATCTTGCAAAAAGAGTACAGCTAAAGGGAAGAGCTGTTTGACTAAAGAGTCCTTGTCTCAAGCACCAAATATATCACACGTGCAAACAGACCCTGAGTACAGACCTCGGGAGCCAGTTGCCCAGATGCCTTTGAGGATCTGGGCCTAAGGGCTCATTCCAACCAGCTGAAGTCAATGGACTATCCCTATATTTAAGTTTTTGCTGGATGACAGCCAAAGGTTCAGCATCTTGCAGAACTGGCTCTCATGATGCTGCATTCCTTAATAGCTGGGAAAGAGAGCAAAGCAATGTATAGCAGAAAGTGTCCATCCATATTAGTGGGTATAAGAAACCACTTTTAAAGGCCTAATCTATGTAAAAACGTTTTTGCTCCACCATTAGCCACTTCCCAGCAAAGGCAGAAATTTCCCACGGCTGACATGCCCTGAGCAAACAGAAGAGCTGAAACAAAGAGCTGGATAATTAGCTGGGAGGGCAGGCGTTCCTACGCTGCGCAGGGCAACCGCCTTGTGCAGCTGCGATGGGGCTTCATGGAGTGACCTGGAAAACAGACCTGACTTTAAAAGTGCAGAGGGTTAGGGTTTTAGTCGTGCTTTTTTAATTTTAAACAGTGATGCCTGTGGCTTTACAGCTTCATGCAAAGGCAGGCAGACAAACTGAAGTATGAAAGGAGCCTTATTAAAACACGCCATACATTATGTATGAACTTGAACTCTTCCTGACCTCTGTAGTTCTGGATCCGCCCCAATTCATAAACATCTTGGGCCAAATTTTGTGGTACTGCAGTAAGTAATTTGAATAAAATCACAAGCTCTTATTTCCAAGACAGTATCCCCAGTTAAGAAAACTCAGGGTGCCATTTATTATGAAGATGCCTAACTCAGAAAGGTACCTGAATAATGTAACTGGATGTTAACAGTTGCCTGTAGCTACAGCCCCATTGTAAACCAAAGCACAGCCCCCTCCCAAGCACGCTGCTAACATTTTTTCATTGTTGTTCACTAGAAAAAGTATATTTAGAATGGCAAATGTATAATTGCAGTTAGAGCCAGTTGAAATACTCAGCACAAATACGTGAGCTTGTCCACCAAGCTTTTTCTTGGACCACAGATTATTTAACCTGATCTTGATCATTGCAAAGGCTCACATTCTCATATTTAGCACTGGGGGGAGGGGTAGTTGGTTGTTTGGTTCGGTTTTAGTGTTTTGTTTGTTGGGTTTTGTTGTGTTTTTTTTCTGAACCTTGCATGAGCAGACAGAGCCACGAGGTTGTTCACGGGCTTATCGGCTCAGCCGTTTACTTGTCCTGACATAGGCCAGGTCACCCAGTCCCAAAGTTGTTGCTTCTCTTCCATGATTCTCAGTCTCACATGTTTCATAAGTCTGAAATGCTGTATTAAATACTATGGTTTCAGTGCAAAGTATCTTCATTAATATGCAAATAGAAATTTGACAGAATGGAGGTAGTTGGCTTCTCCTCAGAGCTGCTCCGAGCCCTTCTAAGCCGCTGGTCTCAAATTCCTGGACATTCCTTCTGCAGGCAAGTGAGTGGCTGTGAACACGCTAAATGCACAATTTGTCTTTCCTCTACCAGCAAGTACTGTGTTGTGGACTCTTTGAGGAGTCTCTTCAGCCATAAAGACTTCTCTGAAGGGCAAAGTTTTGCTGAATAGGGGCCTCAGAAAGGTAAAAGACAGTGGACTCGGGTGGATTTTAGAGGTGGTTTGCAAAACCTTCCCTGTGAGTCTCAAGCCAGTCAGCAAAACCATGTCATCAGTGCAGGAAGAGTTTCTGACTCAGACCTCATCTGCCAAAAGAGAGGCCATGACTACAGAAGTGAAAGAGAGAACTGGCTTGTGTTATCTGGAGACAGTGAGAGGAAGCCTCCAAGAGAATTCTGAAAATTCTATTACATTGGAGGCACATTTCTCATAGAAATATTTTGAATGTAAATTAAGGCTCTTTGGTAAGTTCTAAACTTCTGAGATATTGATTGATTCCTTAATTTTTTTTTTAGTAAATTAATAACATTTCAGTGGTGAAGCGTAAAAGGTAATTTTTGAGTTTTTGTGTTATGAAGTGGAGCCTCTAAAACCAAAAAATAAAGTGTCTCTGGAAATAACTATCACAACTGTGGTAATTGCTGGCAGTGGCTGTAATTCCCAGTAGCTGGCTGTACTGAGCTTTACATGAAATTGATTTGATTTTGCATTTACTTTTCGACCAAGGCTCAGGTGATTTGAGTCCAGGTTCAAATTAAGTATGGTTTCCCGGGGTAAGAATGAAGCGATGTATCAAATGCCTAAGGGAATAGAACAGAAGGGAGTTGGAAAGAGCTTTGTTCAAATTTTTAATTATTTTACCTCATTTGCAGTCTGAGTGGCAAAAGGATATGTTTTCATTTGATCACATCAAACTCTCAGTGCACTACTTTTTTTGCTCTAGCTAGCACACTGCTTACACAGCACAGAGCTTTTTTTCCCCTGACATTCACAGATGTGAGCTCTGATCCCCACACTTCAGAGCTAGAAGCTGAAACTCAAAAAAAAAAAAAAATCTCCAAGTGCTCATTTCTTTGCCTGCAGACCCAGGTCCTGAAACACCATGGAAGCTTTCATCCTCTACCTCAACATCATTGAAGGCTTGCTTAGAAGTGCTTGCCCAGCAGAAAGCACTTTTCAAGGACCTCCCAGCTTCTGAGTTCTGCTGAGAAAAACACCTAAGTTTTGCTTACACATTTCTGATGAATAATTTGGTAATGCCCACGGACAAGTCAGGTTTCTCTTTTGGGGGGGTTTCCTTCCAACTTTGATGGCCCTACTAAGCCAACTGGATTGCTCCTTGGCCTTGAGCTTCGTGGAAATCTCCAAAGGCTCAAGGTAAGGGCTGTTCTCACCCTGCCTCTGCCTTCACAGGTGAGCCCCGTGGCAGGACATGGCTTGTCCTCGTGTCTCCACTGGGCTGAAGTTGTTCTGAGAACTGCCCACCTTTGGCACAGTTTTGGAAATTACCTTTAGAAGGTAAAACACAAGCAGGGACACAGAGGTTAGCTCTAAGCAGGTGAGAGCCAGACACCACCTCAAAGGTGTCTTTGCATCCACCCCCACTCCCTTACTTAGGAAAGGAGGCAGGCAAGCAGCTCCTGTGGTCTCTGCTCCCTGTGAGGAGAGCAGTGCTGGAGGAGAGCGAGAAGGTCTTAAGGGGAGATCAAAGATTGTCACCCAACCATAGGCAACCTTCACCCCTCTGCATCTGTCAGCAAAGATTGGGAACAGACCGCTTTCCAACACTGCCAGTGTCAGAGGGACATTTGAATGCGGCTCTTTATTTGCTGGTGGTAAAATCCCCACTGACTTCACAGTAGCATCCATCTCTGGCACAGGGAAGAGGCATCTTTCACTCTAACTAACCTGAACCTCAGCGCCAACCTCCCCGAGCTTTGTCCATCCTTACACAATGCAGGAGTGAAGACAGAGCTAGGCAGAAGATAATACACTCAGGCCCTCCAAGGGCAGGAAGAGTCCTAATCACCAGAACTATTTTTGGAGGGATCTTTTAGCTTTATCCCCCTTACCCCTGTGAAGCTGGAGAACAGAGCCAAACACCCAGAGGAAGAAAAGAGGATAAAAGGATTTTTCTTCCTAAGGGGAGGAGGGACCATTATCAGAGTCACAGAAAGAAGATCAAAAAGAGCTACACAAAGCAGAGAGGCAGACTCTTTCAGTTCAGAGGAATGAATTGTGAGCCAGCAGAATACCTCAATAACAAATTTCTAATTAACATCTGTTAATTACATCCCACCAAACTAATATTGCATCAGCATGTTTTGTTAATGCATTAGAATTCTGAGCTACACTTTCAAATATTAGGGATCTGTGGTAAACTAGGTGAGGGAAAACTGAGCAGCTGTGACAGAGTGACTCAGTAGGTGTCCCAGATGTGGCAGCAAAGTGATCTGAGCAAGGGGCAAAGCCACCAGTGCCACCTTCCCCTCCCCAGGAGAGTGATGGTGAGAAGCTCTGTGCAAAATCTGCTTGGCTTGTAACTGCATGGTTCCTGTGTGCACATGCAGCGAGCCCATGAGGATGTCAGCCTTGCAATCAGTATGGTTTTCATCAACAGGAACAAAGACATGTGAACAGCTACTGGCAAGCGGCCAGAACTTTCCCCCATCACATTTTTCACAGTCATTTTGAATATGACCTCAAGAAGACCTGTTTGTTTTGCCATAAAAGGCAAAGGGACTAATCCTAGGCAGTTTTGTGCTGATGCTTCTAGTTTTGCAGGCATAAAAGCTTCTGCCTGAAGGCATTAGTAGAGAAAAAGGAGTCAAGATTGGTTATGTCCTGGTTCTTCACAGGATAAGGAAAAAATTACGCATAGACCCAAGAAGGAGGTGTGGTACTTAACACATCAGCACTTGCTAATAAATGCAACCCAGACTTCGATATTAGAAATGTGTGTGTGTGTGTGTGTGAGCATGTCTGGTGACAAGGGAAGCACACTGTAATTTATTAGTGGTGACTGGCACAAATGGCTGCTCTTTGCCACTGAAGAAAGTAAGAAATTACTCCAGTTACAATTCTTGCCACTTGACATGTGGAACATGCTTGGGAACTCCCTCCCAGTCAAGAGGTATCCGTTGTTTCTGAAACAATGATGCTTAATAGTTAACATGCAATTCAGTTAAATTCAGTAGACTAGGTCCACAGGCCTTGTCCTGCAGTCAAGAGGGACCAGTCCTCAAAGGACCTCAAAGCTCCTTAACTTGCAAGTGAGGATCCATGACATTCATTTTTTGCCAGCTCCATCCCTTAATTGCTGGGTGTCTTCAAGAAATTTGTTTCACCTGAGCATGTGGTGGTTTTTTTTTCCCTTTTCCACCTTTTCCTCCGTTCAAACTGTGAACTCTTTTGAGTTTACATGTAACACAAGATGCATCTGTGAATGCCTAAGGGACAAATAAGTAAAGCCTACAGTTCAGTGGCAAGTGAGAAGTACCTCCCCAAAAGGGAAGTTGACAGTGATATTGCAAAACCCAATTTTGTAGAGCTATCACAAGCTACATCAGCAAAATATTTGCCTGCCCAGAATGTTGGAGTAAACATCAACTAACTGTAGATTATCTACACAATGGGATAAAGTATATTCTACTCTGTATTCACACAGTTGTCTCACATATGAGCTGGTCAAGTCAAAGGTTTTCTGGGTTGGACTCATTTGAAAAACTGTTCTTAAGGTGTTGAGTGATGTTGGAAGATGAGCACCAAGAAAGCAGAAGCAACCAAGTAGAGAGTTGTTAGCAAACCTTCAGTGCTAGTAAGTACAAGTGGGGGGTGCCACCATGCAAGGCTTGGTGTTGGAAAACAAGCATACAGCACTCCTGCATACTGTATTTACTGTCCAGGAAAAGTTAACCCTTATGATGGTATTTCCTCCTTCCAGTGCCAAGACCAAGGCACATTGGATTTACTGGTTGCAGAACTTCCAGTAGACCTTGATGGAAGTTTGTTTCAACTGGCTCACTTCCCGTTTTGAAAGATGTTCCTCTTGTTTGTTTTTGTTAATTGAATTGCCACTAGGTTGGGCTAGTCCTGTTGATCCATCACAGGTACTTTTTCTTTGCATGATCCATGCTGTTATTTCTTAAATTTCTCAAGGGATGCTTAGTTTTCACCTGGACTGAATGACTACACTCACAAATTGTCATCAAAGGTATTTAAATAGGTGAAAAGACAAAACTGCAAACACTGTTGTTATGCTGAAAAGCTAACCTACATTCTTTTTAGCACCCTTTAAGAAATGCATTTGTTTAGATAATAACTTATGTAGAAAATTAACTCACACAGAATTATGCTGGACAAATAATATTTTGCTTCTTTATTTTCTATTATAGCATGTGCAATTGTAATTTTTTGAGATCTTTGGAGTGATAAAGTTCCTGAAATACTCTATTCATCTTTATTTAACTTTGAAAGGGGCAAATAGAATGACCTGATTAAAACTGAGTCAGTTGCCCTGACCTTGACTGGAGGGAAACAGAGGACTACAGTCATAGCAGTTTGCTGTGAGGAATCAAAGCAGTTTAATACAAATGATGTCAATCAATTATTTATGAAAAACAGGCCAACAGTACCAGTGTGATATCTAGGAATTTCCAAAGGTGACGGATAAGAGTAACTGCATAAACATAGCATATAGTTCCAATTCCATAAAATATTTGATTCCCCTTACACTTCCTGAAAAAGAAGCTACTGTGATAGGAAACACATAAGATACACATTAAAAGGATAGAACCCAGCAAAGTCTCAAAAGATAATGCAAGATAACTGGAGACTAATTGTTGAACAGGTCATTTCTTAAAGAAATCTTGCAGATGTCTTCTAATAGTCCAATCCTCAAGGATATTTTTGTCACCGGTTTGATGAAAAAAAATCAGATTGATTGCTGATAACATTCCTAGCTGACACAAAAAGAGTGGAAGAGATAAGAAATGAAGAGGGTGGGACAATCTTGGTAAAGAGGATCCTTAGTGACTCAAAATGTATGTAAACACAAACAAGTGGTACATTCAAGACAGCTGAAGGGAAGGTCATGCCTATAGGTGGCCAACAATTTGGTCATGCTTAGAGTACGTGGTTGCCTTTCTGAAAAACCAAAACATGGGCAAAACCAGGCGAAGGCACAGCAGGGCTGACCAGCTGATATCCTACTTCCATGAAATGGCCAGTCAGCCCTCATTAGCACTTGGCAGGAGAAATGAAGTGGTCTCAGCTAACACTAGGGATGTGTCTATTTTGAGAGATATCAGTTACTGAAATCACTGAGGCTTCTGATGGAAAATCCACGCCTTACTAGTTTCTTTGAAGCCATTGCCAATATTTCAAACCAGGATATCCTCTAGGTTATGCATGGATTCTGGACCTTTAGCAGATGCTAGCTGAGAAGCAAGTACTAAGCAGGTAATCTAAGCCACGGAACTGGTCTCTTCTGATCTCAAAATGTAATGAACATTAGATGTTGAGAATCTGTGTTCCAGAGACTCACTCACCACCATACAGGTGTATTTGGCTCATCTACATCCTTCTTCTCCACCTCCTCCCCCTAAGTGATTTCATATAAGCTATTTCACTTGCACAAATTTTCCTTGCCCTTGCTCTTCCCTCTTCTCCACCATACCTTTTTCTCTCTACTAATCTCTCAGCTAGTTTGCTTACAGTGTGAATTCTGCTGCATGAGTCAGAGCTGGTCATAATGTAAGAGAAAATATCAAGTTCCCACTGCAGGGTTTTGAGTATGGATGAGGTGTCCAGCTACAAGCCATACACACTCAGGAGCAAATTGCCACACTCAGGGAACTTTACCCAGTGACATCATAACTGACAAAGCACCCTCCAAAAAACTTCTTCTGGAAAGAGAAGTGATTTTTCCAGGTCTACTCAGGGCAAAGGTCCATCAAGTTAAAGGCTGCTTTTCTGTCTTTCTTCCACCTCTCCATTGCTTCATCTGACGGCATTGGAGTGAAACTGGACCTGCCTCTTCCAGGTCTGGAGTCTGGAGCTGGCCTGGGTGGTTACTATATGTGCAGTGACAGCTTGGACAATGCAAAGAAACCCTGTGGGAATTTGGCTGTGCTCCAGAACATCTCTTCTTCGCCTGTGCGAGCTGCAATTCAAAAGACACAATTTGGACAATGCAGTGAGAGTGGATTTCCACAAGTGAAGTCAATGGCACATCCTGAGGTGCAAGTCATTCTCACTGTCAAACTGAAGTCACCACTCCAAAACACGAGTACATTTGTTTTCTTCCAAGAAACAGCCCCTACAAATGTATTTTTCTACTTTCCACCATTCTGGCTGAAATAAACGCTACACGCATAGAACCGGCCCAGAATAGACATGCAGAACATAAAACCCCAACAGTTAAACTTGGACCACTGTATAAATAGCTGCAAACAGGAATATGTCAGGTAAACATCATAACAGTAATGCCCAGACAGCCTGATGATAGCCAAGAACCCAATAACCTCTTAAATGCCAGAATCACTCTGCAGCTTGCTACAGCTGCATTGGTTTATAGACCTCAGTTATTCTAACCAATGAGGACATTTTACTGTATTGCATTACATTTTATTATATTATATTAATTCTGTTAGGGGTTGTTTGGCTGTTTAAAAGAAGAACAAAGTCTCACAAGAGCCTTGGTCCCTTGCAGAGAGAGCCATATGAAAATCACCTGATACATAACAGTTCCTGAGAGCAATTGCTCAGCCCACATGCTGCCTTGCACAGAAATGATCATCCACAGAAAGATTTTAAGAAATCAGGAGAACACCTCAGAAAAAGCAGCAGGAGGGATGGAGGAGTGGGGGAAATGGTGTACGGAGGCTGGAAACTTCTGCCAAGCATCGCTGTGCAACTGCTCGCCTCAGGCAAGTGGGTTTTCTTTAAATATTTGCAGCATCAGGGCCTGGGCTGGTAACTTGAATATTAATGTAGTACATCAGCACCTTCTAAATGGGTGCCTAAAAGCTCCCAGGACTCTTCCTGCCTGTGATCCTTCTCCTTTCCAGCCATCTCCACTCTGTACAGTTGTACCAGGTCATTTTAAGCAGGAGGGAGAGGCTCATCTGGAAAACTGCTGCATATTTATAATAAGACCATCTATTACACCAGTGCAGGATGGAATTGAAAACATATGGTGCCCTGGGAGCAGCTGTTTCTTTTTTTAGGCCTCTTATGCCCTTCAGAAATGTCAAGATAGAGAAATGAAAATGTCAGGAAACTGCAATATGCTTACTCTAAAGGCCTCCCATTGGTGACGTATTTATAAAGCTGTTGGAAATTTGATTCACACCAAGTGCAGGGGACAAGGTTTTAAAATGCACATTAACAGAGAGATCTGCTTAAGCCAATCCTCCCGATCTGCACCTCAAGGGGATCTTCTGCTGATTGGACACAGACCCTCATGCACCTCTGGAGAAAGCCCCTCATCCTGTAGTAGTGTTTTGATGCCACTCACTTGTAGGAGTCTAGAGGAATGTCCCCATGCCTTTGCAGCTGTGTCCAGAGAGCAGGGCATCTGAGGTTTCACCGCAGTGGTGAGTTGCTGCAGTGGACGGTGACTGTGAGGCTGGGTGGGACAGTTCAGTGGGATCCTCTGTTCTGTTTAAAAGGCAATAAATGCAATCAAACCAAACAGTCACCTGGCAGGCTCTGCCCACACTGTGCCAGCACTGGGACAGTGCTCTTGGAATGTTCCAGTTCATTATTTAGCATGCAGCCACTGGGACCACTTGCAGGGGCCTTAAAAATCCTCCTTATATTTTGTAGAGTCTTAGCCAGAGTTCCCCTATGGCTGATCACGTTTTAAAGACCCAAATGCCAGCATCAGTATGGTACAGCAGGTGGCACAGCAGGTCCCACAGACCATGTGGGGCCAAGCAGGAGAGGAACAGCTAAGCCTCATTCCCTCACAAGACTATAAAATCCTCTTATCTGCAGAACCGGTTGAGAGATGGATCTTACATAGCACACAGAGAGAGCAGGGCTCTGAAAGCAGCTGACAGGAGCTGCCAGTGGAACTGAACAGTCTCTAGTACAAGACAGACTAAAGTTACAGAGCTGCTTTTTCAAACTGGTTGCAAATACTTGCTGCTGTCTCAGATGCAAAGCCTTGGCTGTGCTCTAGCAATAGTGATTCATGCTGAAGCTGAACTGCATCCAAGGTCCCCTCTGGGGATCTCTTTCCAGTTCCCTTCCAGTTTCATGGAGATCAGAGACCTCAAGTCATCAGCTGGAAGCTTTAAAATTCCCAGGCAAGCCCCAGTGGAAGCAACATGTGAGTTTGGGATTGTGGTGTCCTCCCAGCTTGAGGAGGACAGAAGTATACGCATGGATGGCTGTGCTGGATGCCTGTGCAATGGGGCAGCAGCAGCATCTCTGTTTCCTTGCTTATGGCAAGTAACACCGTCCAAGAGAGAAAAGAGGAAGAGGCTTCCACAAGTATGCTGGAATAAATAGTGGAAATATTTCAGTCAAGCTTCTCAAGGTTTTAAATAAATTACACTTATCGAATATTGTGGTTTGGTTGGGGGTTTTTTGCCGTTTTTGGCAAAAATTTCTGGCGAGGAGCACAGAGCTGTGACCATATTGCAATTCTTGCTATGGGCTGTATTAGAGGAAAAGGACGTGGGAGGTCTTGGAACAGAGAAGGGCTAAAGGAAACAGCTATGTCCTGTTTCTGAGCCCAGAGTCTGGGATGTGAAGTGGAAAAACGGCAAAGTATGTACAGATTGTAGAGGTCCAAAGTGTTGGACCACTTCTAGAATAGGATTGAGGGAGCAAAGACCTTGCCCTCAGATGAAGAAGTTCAACACCTCTGAGGTCCTTGCAGGATGGGCTCTGTAGACTACCTTCTGTCTGCAGTTCCTACACACATGCGAGTAACTTATTTCTACTTCGTTTCACCATGCTCAGAACAACAGCCCTGAGACAGACACTTTGGATTTGAGTAGCTCATTTGCAGGTGAGAGTTGAGGTTGTGCCTCCATTGGGGATGCAGCCACACAGGTCCCGTTCCAGACCCTCCTCTAGGGAAAGAGGCAGGAAATACCATTTTGGAGCACAGGTTATGAGATGCTGGGCAGAGCAAGGGCAGCTCCATGGGATGGGACAACAGGCCAAAATAGTTTTGGTTCTGCCTCTAAACCCCAGTGGGCAGCTCACACTGCTCCTTGATGTTCTCCTCCCTTCTGCATGTCCCTGCTACCAGGGAGAAAGACCATGCTGGAAGTTATACGGCAGAAGAGGGTAATAAAATGAACACCAGCTTACTCAGAACATGGAGCAAAGAACAAAAACATTGATGGAAACACAATATTAAAGAGAAATTAGGAGAACTGCAGGAGCAAAAGGGTATGTCACAAACTCCTGGAGAAGATTAGCATGTGAGTAATGGTACATAAAAATTCAAACAACCCACACTTCTACTTGCAGGAACAGTCTCTGCTGGTCTTTTGCATATTTGTGTCTCTTCTTCCACCCCAGAACCAGTCTGCACATTTCCAAATGTAGAAATACCTTCTGCTGTCTGTAGGTGGGAGGTAATAAGCTTTATTTCCAGCACCTTGGGCTCCACTTGGTTCTCTGAGAGCAGGGGAGAAAAGGAGATGATAAAGAATAGATGGTAACGGCTGAGACTGAAGAGACTAATGCTGGAGATGAGGAACAACAAAGAAAGGGAAGAAGGACATGGAGAAAAGAATAGTCTGAAATCCAGTCAGCTCTTGGGCAAGCTCAGATTTGTATGGACCTCTGTGGGTGCTGGGTAGTTATATAAATTTGAATATGAGAAATACCAATGAGAAATGCAGTAACCAATGTCCCTTGGTCCTGTAGCCCAGGCAAGGGACGAAGCACCTCTTGTGCCTATCAAGTGGATTGATCTAATCCCTCTGTGTTTGTGCTCCTGCTCGTTTGCTTCAGACAGATAAGACAGTATTTCACCTGCCCATTGCAACTCCAGGCTTCACCAGCGATCCAAGCCAGATGTTGCGAGGTTTCACTGGCACAGATTTCTGAGTGTGAGGGTCGGAAATTTGGCCCATGACTTACAGATAGCGTGGTTTGGAGTGGCAGGGGCAGAGTGGGGGAGGTGGTGGGTTTTACTTTTTGCTTTACTGTTGGTTTGTAGCCAGATGGCCATTACCCCTCTGAGAAACCCTCTCCCTTCCACTGAAACCTCGTCTGGATGGATTACACTAGCAGGAAGCCCATGGCAAAAAGTTCCAGGATGAAATTTTAAAAATCACACCAGAGAAGTAGGATTTTTGCATTCTATTTCAGAAGAGGTTTCTGCTGTTGCAGTGAAACACCCTCCACACTCATTCTCAGAGGCTGGGGTAGCTTGTAGGGACTTCATCACTTGTCCACAGCGTGTGTTACATTAGGGGAGCTCACCTCAACAGATGTAAAACCTGGGTGGCTGCAGCCCTTGGGAAAACAGGACCTTTGGCCTTTCTGCCTTAATTTCCCCTCTCAGTGTGCTGGAGATAACTGTGCTTATCTGCCTCTGTTGAACACGTTGAGATTTGCAAAAGAGGAGCGCTGGGTGCATGACTAACACTGGTATCATTCTCATCATCCCTCTGCTGAACCCCGTCAGGCTGAGGTTGATGAGAGTCAACTTTGCACCAGTTTAACTGTCTATGCAGGGAAGAGTCATGGCTGCTTCAGTCTCCCTAGGCTGGGAAGGGGCCACTAAAAAGCTTTGAGTGATTCAAGCCCTCCAGCAAGATTTTCTAAGTAAAATCCAAGATACCAGCAGAAGAGGATACAAACCATGCACAGAAAGAAGGACAGGGAGAAGTTAGTTATTTCACAGACATGATCTACAGCCTTGAAATGCGATCATGGCTGGGAAATGTGGGGTTATATTTTTTCCTAAATTAAAATAAAAGCAAGGCCAGAGCTCCAGCAAAATATGGAACTGGGGAGTTCTGGTTTAGCATTGCAGCAAAGTTCAAGTTTGTCTTTAATATTAATTAAATCTTTTGCTGTTGTTCAAGAAAAAGTATCAGCTAAGAGACTGTCTCTGCCTCCAGAGCTTTTGATGTGGTTAATTTTTGGAAAGAAGAATTTGGGACTCAGTTTTTGCAGTGCTTCACTCCACTATCCTGGCCTGAAATAAATACAAAGCCCTGTGCCAAGAAGTAACAACAAGAAAAATATTTTTTGTGGGTTTCTGCTGCAAAGCTGAGATGGGGATAGATGGACTGATTTGAGGCAGGTGGTGAGTCTCCAGGGTGCAGGGCACAGCCATGACAGGGGGGTGAGCATTGCCCTTGTTAACTTTTAGCAGATGCCATCCAGAAAGAGGTAAAAATGTGCTGGTGCTAACATGGCACAGTGTTTTTGCGATAGACCTCTTTAAATAAAATCATTTATTGGAAGAAGTTCTCAGCTTACTTGGACTAAGAAGGAGACTGAAGGGAGGATACAATTCAGAGTGAGGAGCTAATGCATTTCAAGGACTAAAACCTGCACCACTGGGATAAAAGCAAACTTAGCCAGTGACTTCATTGCAACTCAGCAGTAAATCCAGAGTCACTATTTTCTGTGGAGTGCAGATGTCTGAATACCATCCCTGGATGGGAATAAAAGGAAATGCTGTTTACTGTGAACAAAACGCATTATGAACAAACTCCGACACACCCTAAACCAACTTTCTTTTGAAAGCAAGCAAGGGTTTCATTAAAAGCAAAATTTGAGAAAAGAGATTTACAGGATATGTGGGAACTTGCTTGAATGATTAAAAATTAATTATAGCAAGGGGGAGGATGTAGAAACGTGTTATGTTAGGATGCCACTGCATGGCCCAGACAAATCTGTTCCTGAGATTGTAAATTCAGCCCCTTTTCTCCCCTTCGCTCCCTTACATCTGCTGCCCCTGGGCTGGATGGACACTGGAACATGCACCTACAGATGTGAAAATACAGGTGATTCAGTGGTGCAATGCTCCCTGTTAAAAACAGATCTCCCCTGTCCCCCAACTCACTTGTAACCTCACAGAGCAAACTACTGAGCTTGCTGTACCTAAGAGGAGGGGAAAAGCTCCCGTGGACTTCTCAAAGTTTCTCAGGTTAGAAAAGACCTTAACATTTGCCAAGTCTACAGTCTCGGAAATGCCAAGCAAAGCCACCAAGGAGATGCTGGAAGCATTGCAAAAACAGGCTGATGGTGTCAGAGCCCTGTGATGGGAGATTAGCCCCACTCTGCCCCCACCTATGTACCCGATGCTCCTGCCTGCAAGAGGGCTTTTTCTTTGCCCATATATGTTCCAGCAGTATTATACCATTCTACCTTGCTCTGAGAGCCACTCAGACATAAGACCAGTAATTCAACAGGACTCTTTTTCTGCTCTATCCTCTTCTATTTTATCTGGCCTTTATCCCCACAGTAACATTATTATAACCCAGTGTTTGCAACAGCCTCTGCAGCACATCTGAGGCTTCACAGATGTACAGCATTGCTGCAAGACTTTTCTCCTGCAATTCCCTTCCCATTAATATCCAACTATTTCATTTTCTCTAGCCCCAGAGCTGTTTATCCTTTCTGTGAGCTCCTCAGCAGGCTGAATCACCCCTTGGGCAGTGCCAGCTCGTGTGAAGGAGCCTGGTGCTCGCCAGCTGGCAGCCTCTCCAGAGGCAGATGAGCTGGCCTGCAGAAGGACTGAGGTCAGGTTGGCTGGAGTGGCTGCTCAGTTACCATTTCTCCAGGGTTGCCTTCAGTCATTGGGCTGGGCAAAAACTTGGAGAGGACTTGAAGCACTTCTGCAAGAAATTTAAGAGAGAAAAGATAGTTTGATGGGAAAAGTGTTAAGTTTGGATTAAAGTGCTTACTTTTGAGCTAAATTCAATCCCTTACAGTGATATTTAGCCCCCCTGTGCTTCACTTCTTGCTCTTATCCAGGGATGATGCTACTCCTAGGAATTAAAAACAGTGCTTGCCTTGACATAGACGCTATGTAAGTACCCAAATACAGCATAGTGCTGGGCAAAGTCTCTTGCACGTCAGGAAGGTTTGTCAAATGCAAGTCTCCAGCCGCCAGATGCCTGCTGACCTGGAGAAGGGCCAACAATGGGCCTACTTCTTTTTACCTCTGCACTCATTCCAGTGCTCCTCCTGCCTTGTGTTCACACTCCACTCCAGTTCTATGGTGGTAGGGATGAAGTCAGAATTAAAGACAACTTGTTAGACAGATTTTCTTGTTGCTGTTTGTTCCTGGGAGACAGAAGTGTTGACTGGCAGGAACTATAGGGCAGTGAAAATCCCGTTACCCAACATACCCAGCTGTTACACAATACAGAAAAAAAATTTCAATCAATGGAAGTATTTTAGTCCTGCCAAGGCATGGGACCGTGAATCCCTAAAGAAGCGGGTGAGGTCATGATCACTCCATGGAGGAAACGTCCTTGTTTTCCCTAGGCAGAGGAGTCCCTGCAGCAGGGCTCTGCCAGCTGATGGGAGCTCTCTTTGGGTATTTTTCCTCTTTTCTGCACATTTTCTCTCCTAGGACCTCCTTCCATCTGTATAACTCACTTTCCACATCTCTTGCTTTTTCCATTCACCCTGTTCTGCAGCTCAGTAACACCCACCCAACACCCCTTTGCAAAATATGTCTCTGGTGCACTTGGAATAAAGCCATTCTGGTGAGGGGATAGCAATGATCACCTTTAAGATCTTGTCTTTCATATGAGAGTTCAATAGCAAGAAAGCTGGGGCCTGTACAAAGACTTGGAGAGAAGCAGCTTGTTTTTTTCCTCCAGCATATGTCTGTGTGGGAAGGAGGGCACTGATCCACAAGCAGTCTGTTCGTGGTTTCATCTGCTCCAGGCAGGGTTTGCAGGCTGTGCCAGGGACTTTTGGCCAAAACTGTGTCTCCAAAGAGGCTGACGTGAGCACTGTGGCGGACTCTGCCATTGTTTCATTCACAGTGCATGTAGGAGAGTGGCCAGCCCACCCTCTCATCCTGCTGGGGACTCCCACCTTTTTCCAAATACGTAGACCTGCATGACATCCCATGTTTGGCATCTCAAGTCCAGCATGGCATCCCAAGGCCAGTGCATTTGGCAGATTGAGCCTGGAGCCTCTGAGCTGCAGAGGAGCATAACTGGGAGGGGGCTGCTGGGGTACAGTAAATACAGTACATGGGGTCCTTTCCCTCCTGGGATCAGGGCATCAGTGCTGGGAACAGAAACATGTGAGACATGAGGTGCACTTAAGATAGGGTTGGCAGGGCCAACTCACAGGGGCTTAACAGTTCCTGTCAATGCCAACCGTCCTTAGTTCCAAAAAAACACCCACCAAAGTCAAGGGAAGTTCAGTGACTTGGTGAACGGGGCTGCTGCTAGGTCAATATTGCAACTGAGACCCATGCCTTTGCACCCACAGTGAAGTTATCTCAATTTTCTTCTTTATGTGGTGTTAGTATAATTTTTAGACAGAGGGTCAATGAAGTTTCCATCCATCTCTGTTTGGGAAATCCCTTCTTACTGAGAACCCAGCTGATGTGCTGTGTGTCTAAGAGCTGTATAATCCCTTCTGTTGTAGGAGGAGTAAATTAACTGGTTTGTTTTCTTTTGATTGTTTTTTCCTTATTTTCTTCTTATCTGAATTTCTCAATCCTACCTCAAAAGTAACCCACCAGACAGCTCTTATTGTTGCTAATACTAAAGTCCACATTGCAGTGACCTCCCCCTTTCCCTCAACAATATTATATTCACTGTTTTCCCTCTAGTTCTATCCACACCCAGTACATGCCTGAGTTTCCTATCAGGACACTCCATTGCTGATAACAATCAGTATGTCATTTGTGGATGCCCCATCTCTGGAAGTGTTCAAGGGCAGCTTGGATGTGGCTTTGAGCAACTTGGTTTAGTGGAAGGTCTCTCTGCCCATGGCAGGGGGATTGGACTAGATCATCCTTAAAATTCCCTTCCAAGCCAACCGATTCTATGATTCTGTGTTACATGATTTCTGTACTGTTCTCAAGGGATTTTTCAGTCTCCTGGTAGAATATTCCACTGGATTTGACTCCTTTAGCTTCACATCTCTTCTATGAAAGGTCAAAAGGTGACAAAGAACTGCATTGTTTTTACTCTTTTTTTCTTTTTGTATTTGTTCCCGTTTGTGCAGAATATACATGAGCAGTTAACAATCAGAGTTATTGAAAGCTCCTGGATGCAACATTTCTTCTGAGTGTCCAAAACCAGACTTTTTTTCTCTTCTACAGAAAATGTTTATTTTTACTACTAAATGAGCTTGTTGGAAATGAACTTCCTTATCCCTGATGTCTCTACATGAGATTGTCCCTCAAGATCACCCCAAAAATGCTACTGCTAATTTATATAGTCTATAGAAGAGAAATCTGGAGGAACCACAGCCTCACACTGCAATGGTAGATGTACCAAAGCCTTTACCACGTCCACAGAGGACAGGACACAGAGTGATCTGATGAAGTGACACAGAGGTTTCAGTTTAGGCATTTCCAATGGTGAAGATGAGCCCGGTAATAGATAGTCTGGAATTTTCCATTATTAGAGGTTCTGTGAACTGGTTGAGCAAACCCCTATCAGCGACGACTTGGGAGACAATCCCACCCACGGGCAAGGCAGTGCAGTAGCCAAACTCCCAAGGCCCATTCCAGCCCTGCTTTTTATGATTTTATTGTACAGCCTGACTGGAGAGCTCTGAGGGCATGATGGAAGGACTGTGAATGCTGAAAGACTTTCCCTTTAGGGGAAGGTCTCTCTAGCAGTGTGCTGGAGTGGTGTATTTTTTAATATGTATTTTTAAATGAGTTGAGAATGGACTCCCAGAGTATGGATTTTTAAAATGTGGAACATCTAATGAGATGAACTGCTACTTCTAGATTTAGGTAATAGATTGGTAGCACAATAGAAAGTTACCTGGTGCTGCAAAAACACTGATGACTGGGATAAATAATTTATAACTGCTTTGTATTTGTTGAATTCACTTCCAGTGACTGGGCGCAGTGTGATACTCTCACACACAGCTGATACTGGAAAATTTTCTATTATTTCTTCCCCCTTTTTTTTTTTCCCCATGCAGCTGAAGCAATGTTCTGCAGATTGCTCAATGGTCACCATATGTTTTGTCCTGCAGGTGCAACCAACGTGGTGTTTAGTGTGTGAGGACCAGGGCTGTTTCTCATCACAGACAACTTCACCTGAAAGGATAGTCCCTCAGGCAGTGTGGCGGCAGGGTGGGGAGTCCAGATGCTTGTGCTCACTCCGAGCAGCTATTTCTGCCCCATGCACTCTGTGGCTTCAGTTCCTTTGCTGGATGGCGATGCAAGCTTTCCAACGTTGAGTAACAGCAACATACACCTTATCTAGGGGGCTAGCTGTGGCTAGAGATAATTTTTCTCAAGTATTCACACATGCTCTGCTGTACATCTGGGATGTTTGGAGGAGGTAAAAAGAAAAGCTCACAAACACGACTGAGTCAATATTTGTTTTTTGAATGTTAATGAAAGTCTGCGGGGCAGTGCTCCTGCTTTGTGCTATGCAGCTGCTGCTCTGCTGAAGGAGTCCTCCTTTCCCTGGTTGCTGTCATGAGCAGCACCTCCAGGACACCAGCTTGCCCTGAGAGCCGCCACCAAGGGCATCAAACTTTCCCGATGGCATGGAGAAATCACAGGGACAATTGACTGCTGTAGAAATTTGGTACGTAGAAAGTTTTGGGGACAAGCCTGAGTGAAGTCGATAGTTTCAGTTTAGCAAAGCCAGCTCTGGGAGGGTGCTGTTAATTGTGAAGCATTGCATTGGCAATCCCTGGAAAAACATCAGCATTCTTATTGCAAGTGAGATATTTCAAAAATGTGTAGGGTCAGCTGAAAGCTCTGGAGATAAAAATACATGAAATTCATGTGAAAAATGTCTTTTCTGTATTTGTTCTTGGACTTCGAGATTTTACAGTGCAGGATGTTCTGGAGCTTTCCTTGACAAGTCAGAAATCACAGGGTTTGGTAAGCAAAGCCTGAGATCCTTATATATGCATGTGGCTCTTATAGTCATGCCCTTATGATCAGAATCTGCTATGATGAGTCTTACCATGAAACCTGTATCTGTGGCAGGTAGGCAATGAGGTGTCCATCAAGTCAAGATGCAGGTTTCTACAGCCAGGCCTGCACTGTCCTGTGGGCAAACCACAAGCATCACCCTGGGCAGCTGGACCACAGGACTGTGCCAGACTTTAAACTGGCTGACAATACAAATGCTGCAGATGCTGATGGCTGGAGGTGGAAGACAGTCAAACCTTTCAATTACACCTTGGCAATTTAATCATCTACCTGTCAAATGCTGGCTGGGGGCCCTGTGGTACTACACAAATACAGCAATTACTGCTGTGTGCTATTTCAAAATAGAATATAATTTACCTGGGTTAGAAAACACCATTCTGCTGTCAGCAGTCTGCAGCCCCTCTATAGACCCTGCAGACCCATGCATGCAAGGTGTCTCTTTGAGAGTGCCACTGCTGCACTTAAACAAAATTAGTTTTGTTCTGGAGCATTAAGTAATTTCTTTCTTGTTTATGAGATTGGAAAATGTTGAGAGCAGCTTTCTGGATACAGCTTTGGCTGAACTGAACCCTTATACACCAGAGGATCTGATTTGAAGAGGGGAAAAAAAAGAACCATACAAATGGCCAACACACAAAACCGAAAACAAGAGCTGATTAAGGCGGTTTTTGCTGCACACAGCTCTGGAAACACAGATGGGTTTCTATGACTGTGATTTGAGAGGGGATGAACTCATCTGGAAGCCTTGTTTGTTCCTTTTTGCTCCTCCACCCACTGGTCACCCCCAGAAAAACAGCGGCTGCCACACTCAGACCCTGCAAGCACTCCTTGCCTTTCCTTGCCTTTCCTTGCCTTTCTTTGCTTTTTCTTACCTTTGCTTTTGAAGGCAAAAGGCAAGGCCTTGTCTTCCCTTCCCTTCCTTTCCCTTCTTTTCATCTCCTTTTCCTTCCCTTCCCCTCCTTTCCCTTCTCTTTTCCCCTCAGACTGTCTACAAGGACACAAAGCCTTTGGTTTCCGACTGCATCTCCAAGGTCGGTGGGATGGAGTTGCTGGGGTGCTATAGATCTAATGTGGTTGATGCTGGCTGGAGAAAGGGGTAGATTCAGGTCCAGGAGCAAGGTCTTCTCCCTGCTTTCTCCTCCTGCAGCAGCTGTTGAGCAGCACTTTGACAGAGAAGCAAGGAGAGACAGCGAAGGGTACCACACTCTTCTCTGGCAGCTCAAGGACCCCGTGTGCTGAAATATCTCGAAATATTTCCTCCATCATCAGATGCAGTAAGGGTGGACCAATATTTTAGGCTGGTTTTTTAATGCTGGGGGATAAATAGGACATAGAAGGAGCCACAAACAACATGATGGCTTGTGCATAATTTCCTTAGGAAACCAGGCTAAAATTATGAAGTGGAGTAAATATGAAGAAGTGTGACACACTGGGGAAGTAAGGACAAAATAGGAGAAGTATCTAAAATTAAAGCAATCTGGAAGTAATAAGGGCAGAAGTGATGAGATTCAGTAAAGAAAAGAGTCCATTTTCTTTAAGTAGAAGGAGATCTAGTGCTGCATTAGGAAGGTACCTGCTGCTGCAGTTGGAGTTGGTATTGCAGCCACCGCACACCAACACTGCAAACCCAGGGCACTTGGATCACCTTGGGCTCTGTATGAGGATGGAGAGCCTAAAACTTTCCTCCTCTCACCCCACAATTTATCTGTGTAATAAGGAACTGCTTGATAAAAATTGTCCTACTGCCAGTGCAGAAATGGGCAGAGCATCCCATGGAGGATGGCTGGCAGGGTTTGAGTTTACCACTGAAAGCATTTCATGCACACTGGCACTAAACAGAATAAATTTTTATTTTTATTTCCTTTTACTGGAAATAGGTAAGATTCATCCCACATGCCAAACCTGGAGAATGGTCTGTTCACTGCCCTGAAGTTACCTTCCTGTAGAGTTAACAGCCCTCTTGGCACAGCCAGACACGTGAGGACCAAGTGGGTCAGAAAAAAGGGAAAAACATCTAAATCCTCCTACAGATTTATTCTTGACAATGGATTTCATTATTACATTATGTCCTCAACTTTCCACCCCCCTCCTCCTCCTCCACAAACGCGTAATCGCATCTCAGATCTCGGCAATAATTGCTCCGCCACGCTGACAAACACAGCAAAGAAACAGCGTTTGTTGAGGGCTAAGAAAGCTTTGCAAACATTGCTGATTAGCCAGATCTCCCAGCTTGGGAACAGGGGGCAAGTTCAGCTGGAGGTGATGGGGAAATATCCATGGAAAAAGAATAATAAAAAAATAAGCTTAAACTTCGTAATATGCTTTTTGTTGTTGTGCTGTTACTTGAAACAATGTTGCTGCTTCCCTCTATGAGATTCACCAAATATAGTCTTCACATGAAGGACTTTGATTTTCCTTGTTTGAAAGAGCCAATGGTGCAGAAGTGCCTAGGGGTGATGGAGGCTCAGTGCTGGGCTTCAGACATGGGTCTCTGCCAGCACAAGGCACATGATTGTCCAAGGAGAGCAGCACCTCCTGCACTTCATCTGCCCTCATGTCCTCGTAGAACACAACGCACAAACATCAACAAAATGATGCTTTTACAGAGCAAACCCTAACACTGCCTCTGGCTACATGCAAATCTGGTGCAGCCGTGCTGCTTGCACCCTGTCCCACCATGGTGCATGGGACCAGGCTCCCCAGGGAGGCATCGGACACCATGGCACCAGCCCTTGCTCCACCAAAGAGCTTACACTGCCGTGTGATGTGACACCAGGAGCAAGGCTTTAGGTTAAAAAGCAGGTACTGTGTGGGTCCAGACACTTCCTGAGCTTTGGTGGGGTCATTTTGTTGTCACTTTCCACACAATGGCTGTTATTTCCCCTTTTTCCCATCCCTTGCACCCTGATTTTTTAACACCCCACTGCACCCCTCTGAATTCTGGCTCCCTTAACCTGCCCTGTTCCCTCAGCTCTGTTGCTTGAGACTTCATGAGGTACTGTTTTCCATGCAGTGAAAAGAGCTAAAAATAGTAATTGTGGGCAAAAACCCCATCCACAGATCCCTAGATCCCAACAGCTGATGTCTTCAGGGGGATTTAACTTCTTGGATAATGACACAACTGTCTTGGGCCATGTGTGAGCCATTTCTGTCACCTCCTGCCATCTTACATCATCTCCTCCTGCCTGCTGCAGCCCCACACAGCAGCTCCTCTTAGGCACTTCTCTAACAAATGGGATGAAAATGGGGGCAATCACCAAGTTTATGGTGCTTGGGCACTTTATGATTCTGGATGCTTCATAAACCCCTCAGCAGGGCTATGAGGAAGAGTCTGTTTCTTTATGAATGGGGTATCTGCTGTTACAAGTACCTGCTCAAACCACAAATCCAAACTAAAGTGTATTCCACCACAGGAAGCCACTATAACCGAACTGGGAAAAGGCTGTTTTTCAAATGACCAACTAATGACTAGCCCTTCTGAATTAGTGAAGAAAAGGCATAATTTTTCACTTATGGACCAGGTCAGTATTACTGGTTTGCTCAGAAAGTATGCTGCAGACTAAGGGTTTATGATAAGACGTCACCCATTTTTTTAATAAAATGTTTTTTCCAAAGAATATTCCAAGGTTTTGGCTCAACAGAAGCTTTCACAAAAAATGCCTGCTTAAAAATGGTACCTTTTTCCATTTAAAGTGGTTTACTTTGTGAAGGGGCTGATCACCTGCTAGGGTTGTGGCCCTTGGTGACACCCCTGTTTCCCAAAGCAGGGTGGGCACCAGGCTGGGTGGTTGTTGATCTTCAATGGCAAAGCAACGAAAGAGTCCCAGAACCTGAATGCTCTGAGTCAAGTATGGTATGATCTTTATATTATCACAAATCTCTTTGTTGGACCTGGGATTGTCACAAGACCACTCTGACTAAAAACATAAAATTAATTTGGGAGAGAATGTCTAAATGGTTTTCTCCAAGGTATAGGAGGTTTTGATGGTGCCTTGGGCACTGCTGTTCACATGAGCAGAACTGTCAATTTTTCTGTGCTTCCCTGCACGTCTCTGCTCTCCACTGGGTCTTGGCACATGTATTGGCCCTCTGAGGATGGGCACACACCCATTTTCCGTAGAGCCTACAACACAAGAAGAATCCATGCCCATGACCAAATACTCAAGAAAAAATAACTCTCGCATCTGCTACAGATTGAAAGTAACAATAATTTTATTTCAGGTCTTTAAATATAATACCACTCAAATATTAAGAATGCACAAGGCTACACTATGAATTTATCCTCTGTTCCTTCTAAAAATGTCCTTCTACACATCATATTCCCCTTTGAAACAAATGGTCAGCAGCAATAAGATTTTTTACTGAAGCAGCAAAACTACACACAAGGTCAGAACAATATCTGTGTTATTTACTCCAGCGTGAGTTATGATCTGCCTCCTGCATACAACGTTTTCTGTGTTTCTTATTGATGCAAATCAAAAGCCTGTATTGTCTTTTTGCTGATTTAGGGCTTCATACATTCATTACACCAGGATTCATTTATTCCTTTTTTTCATATATGGGTATATATTACAATGTCACAAAAGAACCCATTTTTGAGTGAAAGATCTGACACTGTTTGTGGCTGAGACCTCTGCTCTGTGCTGTCCAGCTCCTGCGCTGTGCAGTAAGTGTATCTTAGTGGAAAACAAATGACTCCATCACGCCCACAGAATAGGAGTAGCGGGTCTAGGATGTACAGGAGACTTGAAAATTGAGCAGCAGGACCTCAGCAGGCAGTAGGAAGGAATAGTGGCAATGAAAGAGGCTGAAGTAAGGCCCCGTGTGAGACAGGGGGCATGGCATGTCCAAGCCCATGTGCCTGTGATCAGTGTGCTGGTGCAGGTGCCATCACACACCAGACCTATTTTCGTAGAACCATAGTATGTTTTGGGTTGGAAAGAACCTTAGAGATCATTTAGTTGCAACCTTCCCTCCATGGGCGGGTTACCGTGTCCTTGTCAGTTTTCTTTGCTTCTTGTCTCTGTCTCCACACAGAAGCTCCTGGGCAGCCTAAGTGAGGAGCAAGGGGGCAGGGGGACCTTGGGGGCAGATGGCAGTGATGCAAGCACAGGGTGGGAGGCACAGCACTGAGCCCAGAAGCTTCTGCCCAGGCACAGACATTGGGAAAACAGCTCTTGGGACCTCTCTGCTGACAGGGTGATACAACACACAGGTCACTGTTGTTTCAGCCATCAAAGTCTTAAGGGGGAAATTTCCCAAGGCAAGATGGTGATGGGGCTGCCTAACTCCCACTGGAAGTGAACTGATCCTTCAGGCACTGGGAGGTCTGTGGCAGTTTATTGAGAGAGTTTTTCAGTTAAGGGGATTGATGTCCTAATCATGTAATTTTCTATTACATGATTTCAGCGAGACTCTGTTGTACTCCAAGTGAAGGCAGGCTCAAATTCAGTAGGGTGAGTTGATCTAAATCTGTGCTTTGGTTCTATATGCCCCAAATTCCTTGAAACCTTTCATATCTTAAATGAGTTGCATGATGGAGCATTTTATATGCGGCATGACTCCGTACTGCAGGTCTGTCTCAGAAACCTCATCAGAGCAGTCCAGCACACCTGTAATGCTAAAGAGCAGAAGAAGCAGTGGTTTTACCTCATCAAAGCAGTAAGGAACATCATCTGTAGGTGCTTATGAGTCTAACCTACCCACAGAGAGTCCTTTTAATATATCATCCACTCACCACCAGGAACAGACCTCATGACATTCTCCCCTCCAGCCTCTATCTTGACAATACAGACTGCAATTGTCTTACTGGATTTTGTCCATTATTTATTTCAAATGGCTGAGAAATCCATCAAATGGCCTAAGCATCTATCCACATTTTCACCAGAATACAAAAAATGTTTCCCACTGGTAAGATTAATCAGTAATGCTGGCAACAGTAATGTAACAGACAAAGGTTTTTGGAAACTTCTAGAGATAAATACTACCAGGATAGTTTGCATTATGTGAAATTTTCACTTTTTGCATGTAGATGGAAGAACAAATGCTACCAGTAGTAGTACTGTCTGGGTATTCCTGGCAGTGAGAGACAGCAGGGTTTTTTAATGATATAATGATTGAATCAACTAAAAGCAATGATATTTTAGCCTTTTTTTCTCCAAATGATCACAAAAATTGTAGTACATAAATGCATCCTGGGATAGAGCAAAACCAAATGGTCTTGTTTAACTACATGTGGAAGAAAAAATAAAGGTAACAGAAACTTTGCAATTTCAAAAGGGGAAATTAATTGCAAAGGGAACAAATCAATTAACTCAAGGACTTGAACATCAATGGAGCCTGAAATGTCTTTACATAAAAGGTGCAAGACGATTCACTGGAGCACAGAAAACATGTTACAGTTAGAAAGGATAAAGGGGAAATTACAAGAAAAAAAATTTCATATAGAGCTTGTAGAGGTTGTTAAAAAATAGGCAAGTTTTTCAAATGAGAAGACACCTGAAACAAATGGACCTGTGTGCAAGTAACATTAAAAGTACATAATGAAATTAATAATTTCTGACGTTTTAAAAAAGGATAATGTTAAATATAGGAAGTAAAAAGAGTAACAGGAATGTGAGAACAGAAATTATCACACCTGATCTAGAAAAAAAGCTTTAAAAATCTAGTAGGTACTAAAAATCTATGGTGTGTTCTCTGTATCTAAAGGGTGGAAGAGCCAACCCATGAAACTGCAGGGGCAGAGCAAAGGAGACTTGCAAATTTGTCAAGCTGTGAGTAAGAGAAAATGCAGTGCCTACACTCAAGAGGGAAGAGCAAAGTAATAAAGGCAACTGCAATCTGTTTGCTTCACAGTAATAGTATATCAGGCAGGAAAATAAACTGCATGGAAAGAATAATTTTAAAAAGGGACATAGATGTAAAATAGATTAAAAATCATTACGATTTGTAAAAGTCATGCCAGATGAACTTGATATCTTTCTCTGATGCAACTGCTTTCTACACAGGGATCTGCAGTAAGTCTACTATTTGGTGTGATGCCAGAAGAGAATTCATTATTTGAATTGGGAAAAATGGGGATTAGTCAAAGAATAGTAAAGGGAGGAGAGAGGTGACTAAAGAGGAGATGGCAGAGAGTAGTTCTGTAAGATGCAACACCTGCAGGGAGGAAGGTCATTAGGAGGGTTCCTCATAGAGGAGCCTTTGAATGGTTCTTACTGAATATTTCATTAATAATCTCAGTAAAAGTGAAGGAAAGTGTTGGTGAAATATCCCAATGTCACAATGCCAGAGAACAGTGTTGATCAATAGTAAGAGATGAGTATCATTCAGGAAGATTAAAATCACCATGAGAACAGGAGCAAGAGAGGCAGAAATGTGATTATACAGAATTGGATGCCCTACACTAAGAGTAAAGAAGGATCTTTGCAAACTTCTACAAATTTTCTCTGAATCAGCTGAAAATCCTATACAAAGAGAAAAACATGGGTGTACTAATCAACTGCAATAGGTCATAAATATAATAAGGCTTTGAACAAGAAAAGTAAGGTTAGGGTGCTACTACTGGGGCATTTATAGTAGAAGAGGAGAGGTATAATTACCATCTGGGAAATGATACTACATACAAGTCAGTCTTGAACTGACAGGTCATGTTCAAGGAAATGAAGTCAAATATGGGCAGGTGTAGAGGACGGCTTCTGGGAAGCCTAAGGGAATGAAGACCCTTTTTTATGAGATGAGATGAGAAATACAACCTTGTTTAGGCTGACTAGCAGTACAAAAGCTTGCTATAGATTCATTTGAGGTAAACGTGGGATGGGGGCAGAAAGATTACTGAATTTAAAAGAGAACACTGGCGTAAGAACAAATGGGAATAAACTAACCACAGAGCTGGAAATGAGGTTTCTCCTCAGAGGCATGAAGTTTTGGAACAGCCTTCCAGGAGAAGGACTGAGTTCAAAAACACAGCTGCTTTCAGAGCAGAGTTAGTCCAGCCTCTGGAAGGGGTTATATGACATGGCTTCTCCCGATAGCAGGGGGAAAGCACGGGTTAGATTTGGTGAGCCAGAAAACCTATATTGCTACTGCAGAACTTGTTGGCAATGCAATAGTTGCAGCAATAACAGCTCTGTTTCAGCAAAGCACATCTGTGCTTCATAGGACTGGGGAACATGGGGAAAAAGCTTTACTGAATATATGTGTCAGCACAGTAAAGGTGCTCCTCTGTGTGTGTCCGTCATTTCTGATCCTGAGCAGTAGAGTGATTTGTAAGGTTTCTTGAACAAAGCTTCTTACAAAAATTGATTCCTAATAACTGCCAGAAAGTGTTGCAAAATAATTGGAAAGATCTGGTTGAGTGGTTCTTCCTCAAAATACAGATCACCAGAAACGTCATTGTAAAGTTGTGACAAAGAACGTCTAAGGAGACATAAGAAAGGATCACAAGCATTACTGATACAGGTCTAGTTGGGCAAGAAAATTAAAAAACAATAATTTTACAACTGGAAGAGTTAACGCTGCAGGCTGGGGACCCTTGTTCACATAAGTAGTGATAGAACTGTATAAACAGAGGTTCTCGGCACAGCAGTCCTATTCACATGACCCTACTAAGACAGCCACCACTGGGAGCAGTTCATCTACAAATGGCTCTGTTGGTTCAGCTCTACTCACCTTGGGAATACAGCTAAAGCACTGACCACGTGTAACAGCAAGGTTTGATTCAGACTGAAGACGTGCAAGCAAAATGCCTACATCTGATCAGCTGAGCAGCTCTCCAGGCTCTACTGAGCTCATCAGTTCAATTACCTCTCTACCACATGCCATTGGCAAGTGCCTGTTGAGATATTCAAATAGAGCTGAGGAATGATACGGTATCAGATCACGTGGGCAAGTAGAGACCCAATGAAAGAATGTTGTCTTCTGGATAGCTTACAGTGGTTGGGAGAGATATTCTTTCCTGTGAGGGTGGTGAGGACTAGAACAAGTTGTCCAGAGAAGTTTTGGGTGTGCCATCCCTATAAGTGTCCATGGTCAGGTTGGATGGGACTATAAGCAACCTGGTCTAGTGGGAGGTGTTCCTGCCCACTGCAGGGGGTTTGGAACTGGATGAACTTTATGGTCTTTTTCGATCCAAACCATTCTGTGATTCTGTGATTCTATGGAATGACTACTCAGAGCACTTCAGTCGTCTGTGTGTGGGCCACTGACTTGAATCCTCATCTCCACCAACTACAGTGGGACCTTAGCGACCTATCTTGCATACAGGCACTTGCAGTTAGAAGGGGTCTGACTATCTTCACCTAAATTGAGTTGTCCAATAACCTGGATCTGACATTTACATAAGATACCACTGCGCAGAGCAGAGGAAGACAGATACTTGTCTGTGGATTTTCGGATAGGGAAATAAAGCTTGTAAAAGTGCATAAGACCTGAAGATGACTCTAAATAAAGAGGGTTGGACCTGTCAAAATAGGTTTGGTAATATTCAGAGGTGGATTGAGCCCACAGTTTAAATAGGTTTGAATGCAAATGAAAGCACTCAAAGAGTCATGATATTCCTAGCAGTCAGTTTTTACCATCCTTAACTCAGTGGTCCTAACACTTGGAATTTTATAATGGTTATCCCTGAATTCCAGTTTCATAAGTCCCAGCTCCCTGAGTCTTGGGAATCAGTTCCTGAATGTGCCAGCTTCTGTTTTTAACAGTTACAGGGGAAAAGCTTGAAAGTGTGACTTGACCATATGCCAAAAACTGAGAAACAAAAAGTAAATAAAATTAATGCCAAATTTTAATGCTTGTTTTTATAAAAACCTAAACCACTCTCTATTTTAAAGCTAATCTCATGACTTTGGAGACTTGGCTCATTATTCCTGAAGGCTTGATATTGGCAACACTGTTAACTCAGACACTCTTTCAAGAGGATTTGGGGAAACAGACTGAAAGAGCTACAGTGTTTGGGAATAATGGGTCCCTGAGGAAAACCCAAGGAATGCTTATGCTCTGTGGAAAAGCTGGTAAATGGATAACTCTTGATCTCCTTCTTCATATTAAAACAACAGAGAAGGGACAACAAAAGCTGTCAGGAAGATGTGCCTGGACATGTGAGATTCAGAGCACAAGTAAAAAGGACAGCTGTCTTTGCAGCAGTTCAGCACACTGACACCACTCAAGAGTGGCAGCATTTCTGGTTGTTGGTCTCCCAAGGGAGCTGGTGTTGGAGAGGAGGTGTGTGGAGCTAGGATGCAGGCAGAAAGCCTTTGGCAATGGAGCATTCTTCATTGTTTTCCTTGCAAGCCTGGGTTGGACACATTCAGAGGCAAGGCAGAGATCACCAGGCATGAAGAAATTTGTGTCCCCATCAGTTTCCACTTTCCCTTTCCTTTTCCATGCAGCTCTGTGAATCTCAGGTGCTTATGAAGACCATACGCCTTCAGAAAGCATTTCTATCTTGGGCATGTTATCACAAGAACTCCACAGAGACTGTACAAAAGTCTGAAGCAAATTGTCTTCCACTGCAGAAAACAGTGCTAGGACCTCATGGGCTGAGCATATTCAGCCTGCTGGGTCATATGAAGCCACAGCACTTGGTCAAGGAATGGCCCCCTCTCAGGGTTCTTTTAAAGCCTAATGACCCTTGATGTAGCTTGTCCCTACCAACCACTTTCTTCTGCTCTGAAAGCCCACATACCAGACGCCGCTTGTCATCTGCCAACCAGCTGCAGAGCAGATGGAGCTGCTGAGCAAGTGAGAGTTTCCTGTACTTTGCGAGAGGTTCCAGCCCCTGCACTGCAAATGCAAGAGAGAGAGCTCCTCTGAGAGAGGCTGTGGGGAAGGAGACAACAGCATGAGTCTCACACCAAGGGCATGAGATTGCATGGATCCAGTCATGGAAGGGTAGGAGGTGGATGTGTGGATGTTTGTGACAGACCTGGGGCTGACCACTGCCACCACAAAAGGGAGGAAGGCTCAAAACCCCATCTCCAACACACATAAGCACCCCAGGTTGCTTACTATGGATCAGATGGGGAAAAAGGCTTGGATTTGTTGCTGGGAGCTGTCAAGCTGTGGCATAAAGCAGTAAGCCTTCTCAACATGCACACGCAGAGGACCAACTTGACACTTCTGAATTTGTAGCTGAGTATTAAATGGAAAACAGAGATTGGGGAAGGGTTTTTTTTCCACCTCTGGTTTTGTGGGGGAGAAAACTAAAATTTTGTTCAAGGGCAGTTTTATACCTGCAAACAGGATTTATTTTTATAAGATTTATTTTTAATTCCATCCAGATGTTTATTTATAAAATAATTTAGGACTTCTATCCAAATAGACATCAAAGAAACCTTTTGGGAGTAGCACTGTCAGTAGCAAGGGGTTTCAGTGATCCACGAGGTGAGCAAATGGGTTTGAGGAGTGTCAGAGTGTGCTGGGGGAGCACATGCATGGATCCAATTAGGAACCTCTTCTGAGGTCACTCCAATATGACAGGAAAGATGACTGTGCAATTTTAATGGCACCAGTACTTACATGTCACCTTTAGCACCTATTCACTCTACACAAAAATGTGCAATGGTTTGCTTGCTAGGTTTTGTTTTCTTTTCTCTTTTTAAATGTTTAGTTACAATGTTTAAACTTTGAGTCTTTCTAAAATTGCTTTCTATCAAGCAGCGGTACTCAGGTTTTTGTATCCTCAGTAAATTCAGGTAAGTCAATATAAACTAAGTCTTGGTTGCGCAAGGCAACTACTCCAGTTTGACAACATGCAACTAAACAGATCTTTTATCAAATTTGTGCAAATTTGCTTGTATATGCCTCTGTCACTGATATCAAATTGACTGAGTTAAAAGGTGCATGCTGGTGTTGGAGTCAGAGGCTTCCATCGAGATTTGTGCCTCTGCAACTAAGAATCTGGCTTTTCCTGCAGAGTCACAACTCAGCACATAGGACCTTCTGTGCCCTCCAGTGCTGTGTCCCATGGTATGGAGTAGGCGTGATATGGGAATGGACCAGGTTCCTCACAGATGGGATCCCCTTTTCTGTGGGTCAGATGCAGCAAGAGGAGGCATTTCTTGAAAGAGAAACAAAGGACACCCCAAGCTGGAGCAGAACCCCTTGGCAGCACTGAGTTATTTCCTCTTGCCTATTCCAGGGCAGTTCTAAGCAGCACATGGTGGTAAGGCCAAAGTGACAGCCTCCAGGACGGACTTTCTGCTGCCAGGGGACAAGGGCCTTGCATGCACCACATCCCAAGAGTCACAGCCAAGGAGCTGGCTTCTGCTGGCTCACCTTGGCTGCATGGTGCTGCAGGAGGGTGGCCAGGCTGCACATTCGTATATAACCTTCTCCTGCCTGCCTGACCCAGAACCTGTGGAGGGAAAAACACAGTTTGGAAGAACTTACCACTTTTGAAGCAGGGCTGCTGGCAGGCCTGTGCACTGCAGTGCTGAGAGCAGCAGCAGGAAGTGTGGTTGCATGTGAAAACAAGCAGATTTGAAACAGTATTCAGTCCGAGGGATTACACAAATAATACTCCAATGACAATGGAGCTATTTACTCAGTTGACAGTATGAAGAAAGCATCTCTTTTTATCTACTTGTGGTGGTTAGTGGGTTCGTCTCTCTACAGCCTCTGTTGCTACTTGCTGCTTCCCTTGATGCTTCTCTCTGGCACTTTTATTTCAGCTTTCTTTAAAAAGCTGTTTATTTGAGGAGGGTGTGGGCTTCATGCCACAGAAGGGCAGCTGCAGAGATGCACAAAGAGCAGCCTCACAGATGCCTGAGCCTGTGCACATTGGCTGCCAGTGACCTGTTGGCCAAGGAAAGCGCTCTTCTTCAGCCCACACAGCACAAAGGTGAACATTCCACCTGGAATTTGTAATATTGGAAGAGCTGGGAGTATCTCCCCATTAGCAGTTGCATGTCCCCTGCTCTGGTGTCTAGTATGACTATGCCAGCTATGATGCTTACTCAGAAGGCTTCTGAAATAGCTTCTTCTACAGTGAAAGAAGTGACAAGGTGCAAGTCCATGCATTTGTGTCCTCAGCATGTGGGGAACAGACAGGAATGTTTGAGCACAACAGTAGGGATGGGACTGAGGTGCAAGACTATGGCTGAGTCATGTGTTTGCAGCAGCTTGGTTCTTCCCTTGGCTGCAATACAGACCCATCCCCTGTCCCTGCTCTATGGGACTCAGCCAGCTGCAGGCCACCTGAGTGGGTTGTCTGGGTGCAGGACCCTGTCCAGGGCTGAGGCACATCTGGCTATGGGAGGAAGGATGACCCCACAAGCCTCTTATGACATGTGAGAGCAAAACTGAGGTTATATCTTCCTCAAAGGGCTGAAGTGACCTGGACACAGGCTTCCCCACATCTACAGGACATATTTTTGCTTGTTTTGTTTGCACATGTCTATACTTGACCCTCCCCCATAGGTCTCACATATTGACCGTGGTACCTCACCAGGGCAGGCCATGTAATGGTGTACAAGAGATCATGGCAAAGGGTTAGGCTTCCAAAATTCACACTTGGGAGATCAATGCACAGTTCACAGCTCCTCCACAAGCACCTTTTGACTGTGCTTATGGAGGAGCTATCAGATCATTCATGGAATCTGAGCTGCAAACAACCTCAGCAAAAACCACCACACTATATCACCTCCTTTTCTGAAGGGATGGTAGACAGATCTGGCAGCAATTACAGTAGGTGACAAAAACTATGCCATCTTTCCAAAACATGGACATCACTGAAATGTACAGACACTGTCCATATCTGTCCAACCTTCAAGGTCCACATCAAGTAACTAACCCTGACCACTAACAGCAGGTGTGCCTAGCTTGCATTTCTAATCCCTGGACCAAACTGTCCTATTCACAGAGAAGGAGCTATTTCAGTGTCCATGCAGCTTGGATGGGACCAGCAGTCACGAAGGACTTTTATGGTATGATCCACTGCAACGCCTGTCAATTCAGAGCCACCAAACTAGCCTTAAGGCAGCAGAAACCCTTGGCCACTGCAGCTCTGGGCAATATAAATAGGATTTATTACACTAAATTTAAGGCATCTAAAAACTAAAGATCAAGGCTAGATTAGTAATTTTGGATTCCTCTCTAGAAAATAAGTGGTTATTTTCAGAGACCAGCTTTGATAGGCTCTGAAACATCTAGGCTGAACTGTTCTTTCAAAGCATCTTTCTCCATTGCCCGGAACAGGACCCTAGTAAGTCTTAAAAATTTTACACCAGACTTCTAATTTTCAAATAGTCATAGATAAAATGAGTTCCAGTGACTTTCAATAGTGTCTTGTAGAGCCCTATGAAAGGTAAAATGTTCAACTCTCCACTCACCACATTGTCTGTCTTGTGCAGCTAATTTTGTCCATCTGAGGTTAAAGACAGCCTCTTTGCAATTAAGCTTCTTGTTGAAATCATCCCCCAGTTTTAAAAGTCCTGTTTCTAGGAAGCTTTTTTAAAGCTTTATTGTTGCTTTTTAATTTAAGCCAAAGGGGGAAAAAAATGACTGGCAAGTACCAAAATCAAAAAGGAAGGGCATTATGGTTGTTCCACCAAACTTACACAAAGGCAAGGCAGATTTTGTTGAAGTGTTTTCTCATCCTCCTGCACTGCTGAAGGGATTCATTCAGTGTTCTGTGACAAGTAATGACCTCCTCTCACCCACTTTCTAGGTTAGGGTACTGGACCCAGTTATAAGTTGTATTAGGGAGCTGTAAACACTAAGAAGTACTGCTCTTTCAGCTACTAGAGACAAAAAGAATGGATCTTATGACTTCCTGCCAATAGAAAGGCACATGTGTTTTCTATCTGCTGATAATGAACCCACTGATACTGAGCTTTTTGGAGGAACATCTGTGTTTTTTAATGGATACATAAAACCTTCCCTTCATGAACCAGGATCCATTTCACATTCAATATGTGATTCTGCAAGTCTGCAGAGAATTCTTCTGTGGCTCACTAAATATTTGTCATACATTTTTCAATTCAAAAAGACAGATCAAGAAATGAAAAATTTTGGCTCCCCAACCCACTCTTCAACTAACCACTGGTAGTTTGGGGAGCAGAGGGCACGGAGGAGGAAAAAGGTAAGCCCCTGTGCAGCATGGAGACACGGAGTAGCAAATGGAGAATCCTCATAGAGCTAAGCTGAAAAGCATAGGTAAAAGGGAATGAAAGAGTGGGACCCTGCCTGGATAGAGAGAAGAAAATCTCCATAATGATGGGGCAACTTGACATAGAGAAAAGGAGCTAAGACCCACCCTGTTCTTGCACACATCCAGAATTACCCTGCTAGAAGATAACTGGAGATGGCTCTTGGAGAAAAGAATAGTAGGTATATTTTAGAGTTCAAGAAATGTTTGGACAACGCTCTCAGGCATGTGGAGTAATTTTGTGGGTTGTTCTGTGCAGGGCCAGATTTTGGAATTGATTATACTTATGGGTGCCTTCCAATTCAGCATATTCTATGATTCTACAATATCTAGAAGAGAGCAGCTCAAAGGGACATGAATAGATACGTATGTTTGGCAGTAATTTAAGTTGGAGCCATGGCTGGGATAGGGTAATTAAAAACTGGGATAAGAGATGCAAACTGATATGAGAAATCCTTTCTCCAGATGGGAGGGACTGACCAGAAGTAGTGATATGATGAGGATATGACTAATAATATGAGATGGGCCCAAACCACAGACATTAGGCCTGAATTCAGAGCTGGATTCTAAGTGCAGTGGCAACAAGAGCCAGCCCATACAAGGGTAAGACTGAACTGTGAAGGCTCGATATAAACGAGGTCTTCTACAGTTCTGACCCAGAAATTTGGGATTGGCTTCTCCTTCTCATTACTAAAAGTGACATTCACTAAAATAAATTGTGGCTGAATTTCCAGAAGTTTGAGGCTGAATTTTGTTCCCACTACTGATATGTTTACCTTGAACAAAATTGAATACCTGAGCTTGAAGCACAGCTCAAGAAATCCCACAGGAAAAAAAAACCTTAAGTAAGAACCAGAAATATGCAGGAAGCACAGCTTTTTGACAGATATGGGCTCTTTCATCATGAATCCTATCCAAAATCCCAATATACAAAGGCAAGTGGATAAGGGCAGAGATTCTTCTAAAGTTCACCTCAAGGTCAGCACTGAAATGGTGAAAGGACAGAGAAAGAGACACCCCATTTTAGCTAAAGATTTTATTCTTTAATTCTTACCTTACATTATATATTTTCAGAGTCAGACACGGGAAGAACATCTCCTATGGCTGCTTATATATATTGAGTTACAGCTCATTATGTGGAGGAGAGGAGCTGCTAGCCTACAGCAGACTCAGATTATTCAAACTGAAGTGGTGAATGAATTAGGTGGTCTCTTCCTGTGACTCATTAACCCTTAGAGGCACGTTGTCATGAAGAAACAGGAGATATTCTTCAGTTAAACAGTTGATACAGTTTTAATTAAAGAGAGGTCCATACCGAGGCATTTCAGTCATGATCTGAGCCTCCTTGAAGCTCAAAGAAATTGGATTATCTGGAATTTTACTTTGAAAGCAACCCCCTACATTTCATTGAGTATCTATAGGAAACAGCTGCCTTCTGCGTAACCGGCAGAGATTGATTCATCTCATCGCACATTACTTTTATTGCCAACTTCATAGCTTTTGATTGCACAATGCAAAAGTGATAACAACACTGCAGGGCAGGAGGATGACTCATCGGGCATTACTGCTCCCAGTTAGCAGAGCCTTTTCTATTTACCTAGGTGCTTATGTGGCCTTTATCTCCATGGTGTTTGAGTGCTTCCCAAACAAATAAAATTCTGTCTCTGCCCCTGCTTCCTCTGCAGACCCAGCTGTAGTGTTAGGCTGCCTCATCACACTGTGGGTAGCTCTGTGGTGAGCTGGAACCCATTGCTGTGTCCTAGTGTGCTGAGACTTGCATATCATGAGGCAGGTCCTGTCCCAACCAGACACTTGCCAGCTGTGAGATGGAGACTGGGAATACACTCCCCCAGCCAGGAGGTAAACAGGGAATGCACATGGTGCCTGTTGGTGGCACTAACAAACATAGCCTTTTTTTTTTTTTTTTTTTAGAATAATAAACGTGATGTGCTCAAAAAAAAAATCTTTCCTTGTCACAAATTTTGCAAAGGGGAATGGGGCCAAACTTAGCTCCTGACTCACTGGACATTAGGTATGCTTTGCACCTCATCCCAGGGCAGCAGCAGAGAAAGCAGTGCATCTTCACCTTTGTTCTGCATGGAGATGTTCCTGCAGCATGAGTCTGCAAGGGCAAATGAGAGTGGTAGCAAATGAGATTACCCTAAATTGTCCTTTGGGAACTGGCAAGAAACAGCTGCCTGCTCAGTGCTGAAAATGGGGACGAGTTCTCTATGGACAACCTCTCACAAATGTGCATGTTTGTCACTATCCCTTGGGGATGCTGCAGGGGAATAATGTCACTGACCTGCAGTCAAAGAAGAGAATGGTTCCTCTTGATCCTGGACCCATGCGAACACTGACGGCCCAAGTGAAGGTCAGGTCTTGATGTTCATACCTTGGCCCTTAGTTTACAAAATCAACACTAGACCTAAACTGTAGTTTGCAGGAAGTTTGGGGCAGCAGATTTAAATCCCCACTGCAGTCATGTTCAAGCACATGCAATTGCAACTGGGCCTGAACCAGGGGTAAGTGGCACAGAGGCTGATCTGTCATTTGGCAGCTGAAGCAGGCCAGTGTTGAGGACTGATTCAACCCTCAGCTGTCTTATGGCCCCAGCTGAATTCAGGCACTGCAGGGACCATCCTAAATCTGCAATATAATCTTCCCCAAAGGCTGGATCAGAGTCTGGGGCTCCAGACAACACCCACCTCTGATGATGCCCCAAAACTCCTGATGAGAGGAGAGACCTACATGCACTACAAGGGCTGGTTCAGACAGCACGGGTGAAGACCTGCTGTGCCTCCTCACCCTCCCTCAGAACTTCTGCATACAGGGGCTGTGACAGCACCAGGATGGTACTTAATGCCGTGGTCTATTAACCATGGCAGTGTTGGATCAAGGGTTGAACTTGATGACCTTGGAGATCTTTTCCAACCTGGTTGATTCTATGATTCTAGGATATAGCCCACAGTGGTTTTCTATTCTCTCTCAGCTTAAAGCCCTTACGCCTTGTTAAAAGTTGGCAAGATCTTCATAGCTATGTGGCAAGGACTAATAGCTTGGAGTTTCTAATAAAATTTTATACCTCCCAAGTATCTGCCCTGCAATTGCATGGGGGGCCAGAATCATGTCTGGCCATGTCATATCTGGCTCTGCAATGGATTAGAGCCATCTCACAAGGCTGGTTTTAGCATGGTGTTCCATTTGAGTCCTTGCAGAGGAGAATGAACAGCAAGAGTCAGTCATGTGAGCTGTGCAGGATCCCACAGACCTGCTCAAGGACTTATGTCACCCAATCCTGCCACAGAGCCACAGGTGGTTTCCTTCCTACTCCAGACACCAAAGGAAAATACAGCTTCTTAATTTGCAGAAAGAAGGTACTGAGATGTCTGAGTCCTCAGCAGAGAGGCAACTGGCTATACTAAAATATAAAATGTAGGAAAGAATTGTTTTGGTTTGTTTTTATGAGAAAATCAAGTTTAAGGTTATGGGAATTCCATAAGGGACAATCTCTCACAGTAGTGAAAGATTATAAAACTGAATTACAGTTCAAACCAGTAAGTGCTACATTATGCATGGAGACACGTAGACTGTAAGCTTAACAATACACCAAAGCTGCCAACACCAGAGCAAGGCAAAGGGCCTCCTTTTAAAATTCAGCTAACAGTGCCTAGCACAGAATGAGTAATAATGTTAAGCAACACAGAATGAACCATAAAACACTGCTATATGCAACAGCTATTATCCTATGTGCTAATCTTCATATCACATTATTTCCTCAAATAATCATAATATTGTGCCAACAGCCCCTTTATTCTTGCTCATTATTTCTCAAGCTGGCTTCCTTCACGAGGAATAGGGCTTGCACTAACAATGCCCTCAGGGTCTGCAAGTGAAACTGCGCTCAGCCAACCCAGAACAGAGGAAGTCTTTTTCTTGGTCTATTTCTTCAGTTGTCTGTGTTTTTAGCTTCATGCAATTACAAGGTAGTAAGAAATATTTTCGTGGAATAGAACAAAGAAATCCCTTATCATCACAAGTCTTCCAGGCCCTGACCAATCTTCTGGTTTGTCCCCATCACATGTTTTTTCCTCTTGTTCTCGCTTCTCATCAGTCGGGTTTCTTATGCTTGCATCTCTCCTGGTGGACTCTCTGCTCTAACATTGTACAGCATGTTCCCGCTGAGAACTATCAGCTCTGACTTTCTACAAATAAAAAACCCTCTTGTCATTATTTTGTCACACTTTCAGCTTCTCCTAAATAACTAATTCACAACAATAAACCTCCTGGTTGCCATTACAGGCAGGCTGCCAAGCAGTTTAGATGCAATCTTGTGTTATGTTGTTTTTATAAAGGTTTCCCAAAACCCGATGTGAATAGACTTGGGGTTTGTGACTTAAAGTAAAACATTTGCTTAATTTTATATTCTAAATGTTACTATCCAGAGCTGGAAATGTGAATGTAACAATTTGAGGCTCCTATGCCAGCACAAACAAATTTCTCATGCAGCTCATACACAAACTCAAATGTTTTTTGTCTACATGGAATAACTTAAAATAAGTAAGATCATCTTGTTCTTTGCATTTGCCCATCTATCCATGTGTGTCCCTTACTGTCTGGCCTTACATTACAATTTCTGGCACAGCATCTGGGAGTAGTGGTGTTTGATGTTTTTTACAGCACAGTAGGAGGGGAAAGTAAACAGAAGCGAAGTTGCCATTTGAGATCAATGGGCATGTGCATCTTCCCCACGGCCCATGTCAGGGCATATGCATCATTTCTCCCATTCAGAAAACAAAGCTCTGGATGTTGGTCAGATGGGAGGGCCAGGTATAACACTGATAAGGTAGAGGGAGGAGGGGGGTCCAGGGTGGGAGCCAAGCAGCTTCTGACTGGGTTAGAGGAACTAAAATGGTTTTGAGTAATGTCAGCAGCAGAATGCAAACTGTGTTTTGGAAAACTACCTTTCAGTGGCCTCAAAAGGTAAAAAAATACCCCTCACGTTTTCCTACATTCCTGTTTACGACTTCTATCACAACACTGTCCCATCAACCAAGAGAGGATGGCTCTAGCGAGATTTTTCTTCCACTTGTGTACTAACCAATTTATTGACTCATGGGTGCCTGTTCCATCCATCTAAAGACACAACTCCATGGATCTTTTCAGATTTCATGCAATAAATGTGTCAGCCATTAACTTTCCCTCCTGTTGGGCTCTTGAGAAGATAAAAATCCCCACTTTCTGCAGCAAATTCCTGCTATAAATCCACAGAGGCAATTGCACACAATCTAATTTCTGGCTCCTGGGCCCACATTCATCCTTGTCCAACTATTCCTCTTGACTGAGTTGATTAGATTATAGACAAGGGCAGGCGCTCTAAATGCAAGGTCATGCAGCTCAAATTAAATCTAAAGGAGCTGCAGTAATATATGTAATAGAACTTCGACATCTTTACTGTTAAAGACCTGGGGACAAGGTGCTCAGCTGGCTCCACTCTGGTATCATTTGGCCTTGAGAAGGGTAAGGTGGCTTGGTCCTCCTTTGCAAATCCTTAGGAAGATGGTTGCTCCCAAAAGTCAGGTCTCTGGAGCTACCTGATGTTACCACAAGTACTGTGTAACCTATGGGTGACATGCTGTCCCCATCACTGCCATTGAACAGCCAAGTAGAAGGAAACAGGAGGGATAGTGGAGTGAGCAATAATACTGCAGTAAATCCCAGTGCAGCCCACTGTACAACATGTCTGGGCTGCAGGGTACAGCACAGTGTAGGGCATAGCACTGGATGCAGAATGAATAAACTTGGACCCAAATCCAGACATTTCTTTCATACACAGAGGTCCTTACCTACTGCAAAACAGGTTTAAACCCGTGATATTCTAAAAGCTTCTTAGCCTGGTGTACTGTGGAGTTATTTTATGCTACAGACAAAGCAGCTTGCAATTTTCAGGCTATTGTCTTTTTTTTTCCCTTTTAGAACAAATGGATGATGGAGTTACACAATATGTGACACACACTGCTTCTTTACCAGGAACAAAAAAGGTCCCTATTTCCCAACACACAGAGAGAAATGAACAAGTTTCTGCGCTCAGAGTTGCCAGGCTTGGTCTGATCAGCCATCAGCCCAAAAGCACTCCCTCATGAGTGCTTCTCCAGCTCCTCCCCACTGCTTTGTTTGCCTTCCTTGCTGGTGTTTCTGCTTCTTCTTATCCCTCTGCATCAAGATTTATCCAACCAATTATTTTCACTTGGATCCCAACAATATTGTCCCTGTTAACAAGAACTAGAAGTGAAAAACTGAGATTTGTGGGAATTAGAATGAGAATGAAGGGATTTGGCAGAACTAGAACAGGGCTTCAGCTGAAAAGCTGACCCGATAAAGCCGGGAGAACAGGGCAAGAGTGGTATGGAAAGGGTAGCTAAGCTGCATTTTTCTAATCTGATTTAGGCAAAGAGCCAGGAGAAGCAGCTCATCAAGCAGAACGAATGCTGAATGCTCATGCATTTCTTAAATGTACTGTCATCAGCTTACAGCTCAAAACCAGAATGGTTCTGAGTATTTAACTAGAAGCCACTAAAATTCTAGAGCTGGGTGTGAAATTCTGCTTTCAACTAAGAACTCTGGCAGAATTAGAGCTGGCCTGTTGCATGAGGAGTAGAATAAGAGACATTAACTATCTTAACTTCATTGCTAAAATAAACTGCATTAATGCTGGAGCCCCTGCAGCCTTGCCAGCCACCCTGGCTCAACCCTCACCCCTGTGCTGTGCGCAGACTAATTTGGACAACTATCACCACTATTTAACTGCAGAGTGACTCCACTCACAGTTTGGCAGTGGGAGCTGGGGTGGGGGGAGGGTGTGTGGAAGTCCTGGGAAGAAGCTAGGACCTTGTCTTTCTGAACCCAGCTCTTCCTCCAAGAGTCCAGGTACAGAGAAAGCTGCATGGCCTCTTACAGTTTTGGGAAAGTGGTGAGCAAGCAGCAGACAGGCTGGAGTTAAAAACAGAGGCTCCTCTCTTGGGTATTTGAGCTGAACCAGAAAACATTTAAGCATGTGTTACTATGGGAGACGGGATGCTGCAGCAGGTCGGGCACACTGGTCTGCCTTGGCAGAACCACTGAGGTGCTTGGGTCTCCCTGGAGCTGTTTGTGGGGAGGCAAGAGCAGTACCTGGCAGCAAGGCAGTATCCTGGCCTTTCACCAGCCACCGGGGTGCCTGTGCAAGTTCAGCAGGTGTAAATGCACCAGTGCTGGCGTGGTGCTCTCCAAAGCAGAAAGGAGGAGGGCAAACAGGGAACATGAGGAAGGGAGGAGAACATCAAAGACAGGGAATAGAGAAATGAAAAAAGGGAAGAACTGAGGAAGAGTGGAGAAAAGCTGATACATGAGGAAACAAGGGAAATATCATCTGATAAGTAACAAAAGAGACAGAGGAATCCTGCCTTACAGGTGCCTTTTCTTCCCTTCCACCTGCATCTGTCTTTTGACTCCCACTGAGGGTCAATATCAAGATTATAAAGTCACAAAATTTGCAGAGTAACATGTCGAGGTTTTCCTTCCAACTACAATCAGACCCATCCACAAAAATCCTGTTCAATAGCCATAATTTCATTTGATCTAGGTGTAAAGGTCAGCCTGAATGAGAGCCCAGGTCAGTCCAAGGTATACACATAACACAGCATAACACATGCTGCCAAAACGAACAACATGCATTCCAGGTGATTCATGCACAGGGTGACTTTTTAAAATTATTATTAACTACTTATTATTATTATTATGATTATTTATGCCATTTATGGGATAAGACACACATCCTGTCTTGGGAACAGCTGGTGGCTGCTGATACATTGCTTAATGCAATGTCTCTGCTACATCATCATGCCAGCTCCAACCCAGGCAGCTCAACTCCTACCATGCAGGTGCAACTTAAACCATCATCAAACTCCTTTCTCTAAACACACTCCGTATGCCTGGGCAGTTATGCCCTGAATGGTCCCTTCAGTTTTCGGGAATGCTTAATGTTCTTCCAAAATATGCCATTTATCACACACCAAACACATCTGGGAGCTTTTGTTGCAGGGGTTTGACTGCTGGCATCCATAGGAATGCAGTACGGCAGAGATGCCTCTGCTTAGGACACCGTGGCTAATCTTTATGCCTGTGTAACACTCTGATGATGGCACTGTCCATGAATCCAACCTTCATGGGGATTGCAGGGAAGCTAGGGGTGAGTGTATGGACCAGCAGAACTACCTAAAGCTGGGCTGGACCAGGTCCTGGAAACCTCTTGTGGAAACCCAGCTGAGTTGCAGAAGTCAGGGGACAAGGGAAGGTTCGTGACCCTCAGGAGGGATGTGAGCACCAGTTCTGCCAGAGCAGTTGCTGCAGGGGTCAGGACTTGGTGGCCACAGGAAGGGCAAGTCTCAGCCTTCAGGAAGGGGTGATGGTTTGGGTGTGAAGAACAAGAGCAGAGATTGTATGCAAACAAAAACACCCCTATGTGTGGAGAGAGGCAATACAGCTGCACATGCTCTGTCCTGCAACAGAAGCATAGAGGCAGTCAAAACAACCTGGTGGGAAGGGGCTGAGGTCCCAGTCCTACCCAGGGAGTACGATTACGGACTGCGCTACTGAACCCTTGCTCACAGGATGTGAAAAGAAAACATGGCAGCATTAGTGAATAGGCAGGAAATCCAACCTGTAACAATCCAGAAAAAAACCTCAGTGTCTATGTTTGCAGTACAGGGAATAACTTGAAGCATAACCACCCAAACTGAGGAAAACAATAAAGGCCCAATGGAGGGACACAGAAGGTTTGTTGTTGCCTGCTTTTTTTCCCCACAAGAAGTGTAGATGTGCTTCCTCCCCCTGCACACCTGGGGGATCAAGCACCAAAGGACTAAGCCCCCCACACTCTCCACATGCCACACACGCCATGTGTACACATGGGGGTCTGGGCCATCCCCCACTCCACCCTGACAGCCCCTACCACTGGTCTGGCACAGGCACAACAAGATGAGTTTGCTCTCTAGTGCAAAACTGTACCCCTCATGTGGCAACTCCTCCTTTTTCTGTTGCCCCCTGGCACCCACCCATTTTGATTCAGGTTAAGGCTGGTGGGAAATGACAAATCCTTTGCACATAAATCTTAACACTGGCTTGAGTTTGTTGAGAAACGGTGGTGATTTATGGGGGATTAGCAGATCAGAGCTGAGGAATGTAAAGAGGTTTAGGCTAACTAAGTGGAACGCTTAGAGCTGGGTCACAGAGAATTTGATGCAGGCTCAGGACTCTTAAATGGTGTGCTACAAAAAGTAGAGGAATAGAAGGGAATGCATTTCAAATGCCCCTTGTAGCATGGGAAGTTGTTTTCCTGTGTTACAATCTGGAGAAAAGCTTTGGCAGCCTTCTGCCTATTCCAGGTTCCTGGTTCCTAAAGGTTAGCACAAACAAAACACTAAAAGCGCATTTCTTTTGGTGTATTTTTATTGTTTGTAACTATACTTTTCCAACAGATGGACAGATGGTATTATAGAAAAGGTAGTGAAGTCAGAAGGCTGCAAGTCTCTGTGAGAAGTCAAAGGCAATGCCATAAAAAGGTTAATAGGTCTTTTCTATGGGATAAGAAACTGAGCCCCAAAAAAAGAACAAATAGGAAAAGTGTCCTTTTTTTCAGGATGGGGAAAGCAAGGAACAACCATCTTGTGCCTTGCTTTGATTTTTTTCTCCCTTGGTTTGTGGTTATTGTGATTTTTACGGAGCACTGTGTTGTAAGTAAGCACATGACACTTCCTGAAGCTTAGAGCCTAATTTCAAATCCCCAGACTCATAAACCAGCAGCTCCTCACTGAGCTTGTCAACAGCTGCCTTCTGCTTTTGGCTCGGCCCAAAACTTCCAGGAACATCACTGGTCCTGTGCATTGTCCGCACATCTTGCCCCGCAAAGTCCTGCCCTACCCCTGTGGAAGACAGGAGAGAACAAGTGGTGAATATCAGACAGGCAATCAGATGCTGAGGTTCAGCAGGCCAGGTGAATAATTACAAATAGGCCAGCTTGAGTAAAATTATTTGGAATGACGCAAGTTGGTGCAAAATAATATTCATGTCAGAAGCCCTGACAAAGCCAGTGGTCTCACTGCAATTACTCATGGGAATTACATTACGCAAAACAAGACCCTACTTATTGCAAAACACTTATATATTTTGCTTCCCTGTATTAAAATAATCTATTTATTCAACTAAAGATGAATATTTCTTACTTGTTTTGCAATAAAACTTCAGAGCACTGCCAGACAGTTCTCTTCCTGAATTACCCTCTTTATTTTTTTCACAAAGCCAAAATTTCCTTTTATTTCATCAACTGCAAGACTAGAAGAAGAGCAATTAAGTTCAACCATATAAACTTTTTAATGTGGTTTTAGGGGATTCTTTAATGTTTGTATGTGAGCAGATAAGCCATGCATCCACCCATCCACTTAATTACAGGCCTAGTACCTCCAGTCACTCTGTTTTTTAATTTAATTTGATGCCCAGTTTGAATCTGAAGAAATCTGCCATAACACGCCTACCACCTGCAACTTCTACCATCTTCACTATAAACTTCCAAAATGAACAGTTCCTTACCACTGCAAGAAACTGTGAGGTTTATTTTACAGCATTTCATTCTTCATCTAATCTACAGGGCAAGAAATAGCATCTTTTTATCCTAAACTTCAAGCGGAGACAGATGCACAGAGTTAAACAATTACCTCTCACCTCCATTAAATGCAATTGATACTTTCCTAAGCGGCCAGCTATTCTCACTTCACTTTGCTTCCAGGTGCACAACCCAAGACCCTTCCAGAGGACCTATTTCTTGAGACTGGGGTGTGAACGAGGCGCTCTGGACATCTTAACCTGGACACCTTGTTCCTGATTCACACTTGTCTGAAAACAGAAACTAGACCCAAGACAGGCATGGAAGAGCCAGGTAGAGAAGCCCACCTTCCCGAAGGGAGCCCTCCCTGCCTACTCAGGCAGGGCAGCACTTCTCTTTCCAGCCCCTTGGATAATTAATTGCAAATAATTCAGTCAAACTTTACTGGTTAGGATATTTCAAGCCATCCTTCAGTGACAAAGCAGTATGTACTTGCCTAATAATCTTGAAATTACCATGGACTTTGACCGAGCAAGATTTTCATGAGTGGACATTAGAAAAAGCTTGAGTTCAGTGTAATGGGGTGAGACATTCACCACTGAGATGTGAAAGCTAGTTGCTGCAGTGCAGTTATTTGTGGCAACTGAAAGAAAACAACCATCAGGATACTAAAAAAGAAACAGACCTAATTAACACATAGCTCCTGTGTTCACTTACTGGATCACTGCAGAAATCATCAGGGATCAGCTATCTGACCCCAAGGGGGGCAAACACAGCTCGCTGAAATGCATTTCACTTTGGAAAAAAAGCAAATTAATTTTTTGCACAAGTCAGTGAAGAGCAATGGGACTTGAACACAGTGCCTCAAAGAAACTGGTGGACTGTCAGCCTTGATACCCCAGACAGAAAACTTCACTCACACCAGCACAAGGGGAATTTCTGCCATTTGACACCAGCATCAGTAGACTCATGGCAAAGATGAGACACTGGCCTCTAGCTCTCTGGCTGCTGAAGACCAGTGCTGTGAGTCAGGTGCTAAGGTTTTTTTTTTCCCCTCTGCATCAGCAGCTCCCAGGGCACGAATGTAAAACTGACAGAACACAAAATCCATATGAAGAAATTCATAAGGCTCAGCACTTCAGACCTGGAGTCTGCACTGCCAGCGACACCTGTATAAACCTCAAAGCGGGCGTCACTGGAGCTTGTGCTTGGCTTGTTGGGACAGGGAGCTGTGCAGGAAGGATTAAGTACAGAACTGGATCGGGCAAGCAAGTAATGTAAACCTCAGTTAGGCTGTGGAGTGGATGGGGTGGGAAGTGCTGCAAGCAGTATGACATGTCTTCATAACAAACCACTGCTGGAACACGCAGGTGGGCTTGGAGGAGGGACACTCATACCCTCACAGTGCCATACTCCAACTAGAAACTACCCTGCTTCTGGGCTCTGATTTGGGAAGAAGTAAATCCTTCATAAGGCTTGGGCATGGTCCTGAGGGCCATGGCAGCCCAGACTGAGCAAAGAGGTGCTTTGCATTAGGAAAGGCACATAGTAATGATACTGTGAACACAGGGAGAGCAGTCCTAGCCCCAGCTCTGCTGCTAACACTGGCAAAGGATGTCACTACACAGGGTGTGTTTCCACCAAAGAATCATTTGAATGAGAGGAACCAGGGCACAACTGGCTGGAGACAAAGCGTGGCACCCTGGCATATGGGTTATGTTTCCACTTACCAGGAACACTTTGACTTTCAGGCTCTTCCTGCCATTGATCCTGTCAGGTTGTGGTGTTTTCCCTTCTCATCCAGGCTGTGAAATGCACAGTGTTAATAGCTCCCTACAGAGATAATTTTGAGGTACATCTAAGCCAAATCCCATCCTTCATGGGTATTCAGAAGCCCAACACCTATGGACAACTTAATGCAAAGTTCTGCAGGGACTATGTCGTGAGACACAGACAGGGACTTTGACCAGTACCAGCCAAGCCTTAGTGGTGTAGTGACCAGCCAAATTACTGTCCTACATGCTGATTCTCTGCTAAGAGATACAACTGTTGCAAATCTTACTTAATCAATATCTGTCAAGACTCTTAGGTGGAAGGTTTTCTAGATGTAGATAGTCCCAAATCAATCCCACAGTTACTCATCAGGGCAAGGACTGTGGTAAGATGAGTGTGTTTGCACTGCATTTAATGACTAGAGCCTTGGCTCCGACTTGGGATCATGGTCCTACTGCAATGTAAATACAGAAGAGTAATGATTACCAAGAGAGGGGTTCTTGAAAGGCTCCATCTCTCACAGCAGAGATTTTTGACAGTGACTCAATGTTCTGTCTTTCATAACCATAATGACTCACAGCCCCCGGACAGAGAACGAGTGCAAGACAGCAAGTACTATTGTTCCAGAACCCATCAAAATAAGCAAGGTCATTTTCAGCACTTAAAAGAAAATGACAAGCCATTGGATTATCATGTGGTGGGGGAAAAATGCACAGAAAAAAAATAAAAAGAGGGATGAGTAAATTTTCAGATAATAAAGTTCACAAGGAGATACAAACTTGGATACAAACCACAAGCAAGACAGATCAGGAGCTTGACTTTGATACCATTTGCTCAGCTATAAATCAAGATTAACCCCATGTGGATTTATAATGGGATAAGTCTGGCATACAACAAGAAAAGGATCAGGCTTTGAGCACTAAGTGCATCTGGGTACCTTCTGCATTGCCTGATGCTATGAGGATGAGAGGGACTGTTTCTCACCACTGCGTGGCCTTACAACTTGGAGATGCATCTTAAGACAAATAAGTTATCTCTGAACATGTAGGAAGGATGGCTTAGACACAGGAGATAGCCTGCACCAGCTATAACACTCTCTGTGTTATGATCTGAATGATCTGCAGCTCCTCGAATCAGATGTCAAGGTCATGGGTTGAGATGGCTGATGCAATGCAGTTTTGAATTAGTAAGCTGGATCTTACATAGCTGGAGAGCAATGCTGATATCTGAACAAGGTGGACTGTGATTTTTTTATGCGTTCCTAAAATGGAAACTTGCTTGGCTAAAGGGTTTGATTTCTCAGGATTGCTGAGTATCTACCAGGAGGTCATTGGGTACTCAGTGCACCCGAAAATCAGACTAGTCAAATGATGCCACGTGGGAGAAGAGCTTCTTTAGTGGGGTGGATTCTGGGTTCTTGTCTGATTTCTGGAAGATTTCTGAAGGTACCTCCCACAAAAGAAGAGTTTTATGCATGTAAATGCCACACAAATGAGTCTCATCCCTCTCTTTCACAGAGTTCCTGTGCATACCATTTAGTTTCTGTCGTTCACATGGTAAGCTACAGCAGAAGGGGCAAATGATCCATCTCGGCTGACTGACAGCTGGACAACATTTCTGTCCTTCCTAAGAGTACACATGATACTCTTTGCCTATCAGAGAAGCATTTCAGCCAGTAGAATGCCCAGATCAGTTTCTTAGATCACAGGAAAGTTGTTCCCTCATGTTGGTATCATGTGGCCTGATCCTGCTGGCCCTGCTCAGGCAAAATGCCACTGCTGGATACTCCACAGCGCTGGGGCTCATCAGAGGAAAGGATCTGCTTTGGAGCAAGGTGACAAGTGCTGAACAGCAAATGCTGGGTATAGCTTTCCAGCATGGCTGCAAGAGAAAGCACAGCCCAGCGTCCCAGAGGAATCTATGATTCTGTCAGAGGTAGCTCCCATCCAGACCCCAGCCACTGGAGAAGGCTTGTTTGACCTCTGTTTGCAGAGAGGGCACTCCGATATCTCAGAGAGAAGACCACAAAAAGTTGTGAAATGTAGCCTGCATGGTCATTGTTTAAGCTTGATGCTTTTTAGTGTTCCCTGGCGCTGCATGTAGTACCAGAAGCCCTGTGCACCACCCCTGGGAAGAGGAAATAGCACCTACAAATTTGGAGAAGAATAAGGGGCAAGTTTGACATTTGACCCCCGGTGGTAGGCACTACCTAGGCAAATATTTGTAAAAGATAGCTCCGGCTCTTTAAACAAGGAAGGGAAGTGGAGGGGCAGGGACTTGCCCAAGGTCAGTCAGGCAATCTGCAGCAGATTGAGAGACCTTTGGGTCCCAACCCAACCCCCACAATGCTGTCCAGACAGCACTGTGTTTCACCAAGAATCAACAGCTTCACTCCTTGCTTTGCCTGTCTTATGTTTCCTTTCTCCTCTATGCTTGGGCCTTGCTTTGAAATCCTGGACATTCTCCCACTTTCTCAGATCATGTTTCTATTGTCATGAGCTGTGCTTCTGGGTGCAGTCGCTTGGGTCACTGAGTCCAAAGAATCTGAGATCTGGGAATAACATTATGCTTCAAAACATTTAATCAACAAGTCTTTCCTCTCACCTATCGAAAATACCATAAAGCTTATACATGTTGTTTGCTACAACCAACCTGAAGCCCTTGATTTCCACCAAGGACTGGCATCCCAATTAGTGCTTAATGGAAACTAGAAATTGCTTCTCCATAACACATAGAGTAGGTCACTGGGATTTCCGAGACATAGTGTTCTACCTGGAGTGTAAGGTTTGGAACACATTAATACCTAGTATATTGTTGACCTAAGTTTCCCATAGAGCAGAAGAGAGAATGAAGCTAACTAGCATTTGGATGAAGAAGAAAGTAAGCCATACTTTTCCCATCGGTAAGTTCTGGTCCTAGGTTTAATGTGACTTTATGCAATGTTTGCTGAAAGCTGTGGGATTTGCCATTGACTTCTCTGGGCTTTGGACAGACACTGTAGTTTGGAAGGGCCAAAACAGCCCAAGCCTGATACAGACATTTCAAAATGCCACGGGGGAGGTTTTACTTCTGGTTTTCAATGTTTTCTTAGTGGAAACCAGGTGCTACAGTAACACTACAGAAACCTCATAAAATCCCACATCAAGCCTTGCTTATCTAAATATGAAAAACAGCTTCTGCTCTGCAATGCTTTCTGATCTACATTTTACCTGAAGCCTGCAGATAATTTGCAGTGATGTGCTCAGTCTGCACATCAGCCACCCACTCTCACCTGCCCACTCCCTGGTACACAGGAGCAACGATCAGCAGAGGGAGAGAAGGAGGGCTCCATTATGCAGAGAGAAACTCCCAGAAAATGCTCTTTTACTAGAGAAATAATTGCTGCTTAGCACAATCCTCCTTGTCCCAGATTTTACTGAGAGTCCTCTTTTTTTTCCTAGATCTGAGGTGCAGAACATCAGCCGTGTTGAATCAGCTGATAATTGCACCCACATTGCTCATACAGAGCCTCACATCATCCTTGGGGTTCTACTGTACACCAGGTGTGTTCACTCTGTCTCCTGCTCAGCCTGGGAGGCTCCTTGAGGCACAGAGCCTCTCTGACTGCTTGCTGGGCTCCTTCCCTGCCTACCAGCAAGAGAGGGCTGTGATAAGTTCTCTGCATGCCATGTTTCCCTGCTCCAGAGCCAGGCCAAGCAGCCAGGCACAGCTCCTGTACCCGTGCTGTGCCACCTGAGGCTGCCAGGGGGTTTCCCACACGTGGGGCACAGGCCCCGGCATGCTCCACCACCACAAACACAACAGTGGTAACAAAGAGCAGTAAAAAGTGCATTTCTTCCCAAAACTTAGGTCAGATTTTGTCTCTTCACATTTAGAGCTCTAAGTTGCAGACATCTGTGACTTTTTTGACTGTATTTCACTTGAAACAAAAAAAAAAAGAATTAAAGCACTTCCTGTTACCAGGGTGAAAATTCAACAAAGGGCAGGATTTTGCTTTTTTTGAAGCAAGAAGGTCCAGTGTTGGGATGCAATGGCCTTGTGGAGGTAGAAAGTTTTGCAGCCCTTCCTAAAGGTTATCAGCCTCTGAATTCATTTGGAGAGGCTCATCAGTGAGACTGCTCCACTTGTAACCTCAGTGGCTTTATCCAGGTCTGCCAGCAGCTAACAGGCACCACTTGGAAAGCAGGATGGATGTCCTGCTGTTAGCCTGGTAGGGCCATCAGCTGTCTGGCTGAACCATAAAGGCAGTACTGATAAGGCATGTGGTAGCATGGGTGGTCCAATACAAGCAGAATATTAAGTAAGGAGATGACTATAAAAAGCAATTAGGATCCATTAAAACAAAATATGCTTTAATAAAGACTGATTTGTATCTGCTAGTACACAAAGCAAAGTTCAGATGATTTAAGACCAGAGCTGAGGAGCATCTCTTCAAAGTACGCAGTAAGAGGGCTTAAATGACCTTTGGATATTTAAACAAGAGAGCGGTGATTACAACAAGGAAGGTGATTTTACCTCTTCATACGGATTTGATAATTGCCATAAAGCTGTATTCAAGTTAAATGTCGGCATTTTTAAAGGCCTTTTGAAAAAAAATTTTAAAGGTGGCGGAAAATACTAAAACAAACAATGTGAAGGTAAGGAGAAATTCCTGCAATAAGAATTATGTGAGTCTTGCATTGCTCAATTTATCAGGAAGCAAATTGAGAGATGTTTCTGACTGGAGTGGGTAAGGATCCTTGCCAAGAAAAATGGGGGGATCTCAGATGGCTATTGTGCTCAACAGGACATGAAAAGACATGAAAAACTGGAAACCTCCACTCAGATAATGAAAAGGGAATCAGAACAGGTGAGGTGTTCTTTATCCAGTTGTAAGCAAATGGCCTCAAAATGGAGGTAGAGAGGTGATTACTCAGTGGCTGCAACAAGTGGTAGACCAGGCTGTTTGAAGAAATGCTAGACAAGCTTTAAGTCCAATTAGCTGATCTTCACCTCAGAACCCAATGTCAGGGATTGCTCCATGCAGCGACAGGCGCTGCTGCAGCCTGCAGGAGGCAAGGAGAAGGTATGAAGCAGGGTACAGATGGGCCCTCAGAAGAACAGACCTACAACTGAGACCCACAATGTCGGTACTCCTGGTCTTGCAAATGCAAATGGCAAAAAGCCTGGGAAGCAACTAGCAATGTTTTTTTGGTTTGTTTTGTTTTAATCCTTTGGAAACCCTAATAAATGTATTTTATCTCAAGCAGCTGAAGGTGTTGCTTACCTGGCGAGGGGCTGCATTACTTATGCTGTGGTGGAAAGAGAACCTCAGTAGCGAGGGAAGAAGGGGGGTTTTCTTCTTCCTGTGATGAGAAGCACAGGACCACAGCTTCTCCTCCAGTATACCCTGTGCTGCTCTTCTGGATCACTTCTGGCACAGTCTCACATTAACGAACCTCTGAAGCAATTCTTGGGCAGAAATCAGATAATGAATGTAGATGGGGCTGTCGGTGTGACCTGAGTGGTACAACAGGATTTTGGGGGACCCTTCAGTGGAGAAAAAGTAGACACCTAAGCTGATTCTGAGCTGGCAGCCTGCATCTCAGAATATTGGGAAGTATAACCCAAAGGGCAAAAGCAGCAATGACAATAGCTTGAGGAGTTTTTCCACCAATTAAGCAAAGATTTTATTGTGTGCTCATGTGAATAACTTACATACATACAACCAAGCTCTTGAACAAGAATTGTTTGCTGTTTCCACTACAAAAAAAACCCACACTCATGAAAAATCCAATGTAGGCCAGTAAAATAGATGAAACAGTTAAATTGAGGGCAATTCTTTCTGCCATCAAGGAAACCCCTGTTTTCCTGAAGCTGATGGCAACAGGAAGTGTATGTTCTGCTGTGGGGGTTCAGTAGGACAACAGAAGTATCTAAAGGTTGATAGGACTCGGAATTCACAAACCTGAAGCAGAGCAAATAACACCCATTTTGCTCCTCCAAAGCTGTTGTTGGGGAAAGGAACTGCCTCTTCTCTCACACACAGAAATTTTGGGGATCCAGGTCCAAACTGCCAGCATAAAAGTTAGTAACCAGGTCCTCCAGCTGAGGATGTCTCTTCCCTTGTCTGGCTCCACCTGAGGGGCTTGGGATCTGGGCAGAGCTCAGCACTAACCCTTCACCACACTTGGTTGAATTTCTTCTTTAAATGTGGGATGTTTGGGGCTGAGAAGACATTGGCACTGCCCAGCACTCACTGGTTACAGCAGGCCATCAAGTGCAGGAACGAGACAAGTGTTTGAAGGACAAGTTAGCCCTGCTTTCTGCAAGAAAATGATTTCCTTCAAAGTTCATCCCATATGTGTGCAGATTAGGTCAAGAAGGGTTAACATTCAGCAAAATTCATGTCACTAGCTTGGATAGACATGGCCATCCTGAAGCCTTCAAAAATCCTTGTATGTCCTATGTAGCAGAACTTCACCGTTCACACCTCTGCCACCCTGTCCCAACAGAGTTGGATCTACTCTAGGTAAATTGCCAGGTAAAATCAGAGACATTTCCTTCATGGTCCTTAGAAATCTGCCTGCAGCAAATGCTGATCCCCAGTGTGACTGCTACCTCTTTCCCAGGCATTAAGTGACCATATTTACTTTGGTTTCCTTTTCCTCAGCTGTTGGGCTTTGATTCCTCATGTCTGCTCCAGAGCTGAATCACTGCTGGATTCCTCCTCCTCTGTGAACCCAGACCCAGCTGGTATTTAGAGGGATGCAAAACTTTTGCTGCGGTAACTCACAGGATACTCATTTCAGAGAGGGTCCCTGTCAATATCAACCATGGGCAATGTTGCAGTGTAGGATTGTATGCATTATCCTTACATAAGACATCAGCAGATGGAGACTGGCTTCTTGCTCTCTAAACCCTGAAAGGGAACATGTGGCTTAATGACTGCAGAATAGGACTCCTCCAGATTAACTTTTTTTTCCTTCAGTCTAGAGAGACTTTTATCCAGATGTAGCTGGAGTCATCTGCACTGGGATTTTGCCTAAACTAGATGACATTGGCACTGGTGGTTTTTTATTTGGTCTGTTCCTTGAGATCCTTTCACAACTGTTATGCTGCCATGGATGGCAGATTTGGTGAGTGGATTTAGGAGATTTCATCTCCCTTAACAAATCTCATCAGTGGTATGGTCCCATTCGTATCTTCCCTGCTTGCCTCCAGTTCCTCAACACCATCTGTTAGACTAAAGAAGAAAGATGTCAGCTGCAGTGAGCTACCAGGGAAACAGGACATGGAAGACCACAGAGTGGTCTTGTGCCTTTCCCCAGTCAAAGTTCCCTCTACACAGTATACCTTGCCAGGTAACTCACTGTGAGGAGACCTTCTGTCACTATAAGGGTATGGCAACTCTCCTCTTTCCTTCTCACTAGGAAGGACTGACCTGTGTGGTTTACTTATGCCTAGATCTCAGCAAAACCAAGATCCTTTAACTCTTCACCCTGTGTCTTCAGTAAACTCAAACAGGGATGGAATGGACTACAGGTGGGTGCTAGAGAGAGGCAAGCAGCCACGGCATGGTGACTGTTGAAATGTAAACACTTGGCTCTTTCTTATTTCACATTCACCACTAAGCACCAGTATCTGCCAAAGCAGAACTGGTAAAATGCATGTCATTCCAGCACTGTCCTTGACCCAGATGCCTCTATGTTACCTGCCATTTATGGCAAACAGACATGTGCCACTCTGGTTAGAGAGGAGTTGTGTGAGGCTGGAGTAAGACTGGCTCTGTTGTGTGAGGAAAGTAGTAAGAGCCTACTTGCATAGTTCCTTCTTTACCAGAGGAATTTGGAGTTTCGGAGGAGCACAAGGTGAGGCGCCTCTTGTTCAGGACAGTGTACCACCACAAGGCAATGAGCCAGTCAGTGTAATCCATATGTTTTCATGTCTGAATGGCTCCTGTCCTTGGCCCAGGGGTACAAGTTCAGTCCTTCATCTTGGTTTGTGCTGATGGTCACTGCAGGCAGCTGTACCACAGAGCCTGGACTGAACAGTCCAAAGCAGATAGACAGGACGGTAACCTCTCTTCAGGTGCCAGCATGTCTCCACCACATTAGCTTATTACCTGCTAGGCTTGCAATATCCCTTCGACCAATCAGACAGTTGGTATAAACAAATTCTTGTCTCAGAAGGTTTAGAAATAGACTTTTTCCACAGTAGCTTCTTCCTAACAGGGTTTCTTACATCATCTTCTGAAGCGGCTTAAGTTGGTGCTTCGCTGTTGTTCCCTCATCTGTGCCGAAATCACAGAGTGGAAGAGTCCAAGTATTCATGCAGGTTGCAAGTGACTACCCAAAAAAAGGTGATGCTAATGACCTACAGCCCCTTCTGTGGCTGCTGCCTCTTGACTGCTGTCACCTCACCTCTGTCCTGAGGGATTAGCAGAGGACCTAATGGAGGGTACCACCGGTACCATGATCATCTGAGTCTGTAGGATGAGGCACCTACGTAGGCACCCTCAGATCAAAGAGGATCCCACAAGGACCTCACACTTACTGTGCTTCCCCTTACTGCTGCTGGACCATTGTGTTCATCCTGCAGAGTGGAAAAAACCAGCAACCTCAAACCTTATTCCAAGCAACCCACTACTTGAGCAGTTTTAAAAACAAATAGTAACAGATAAGCACCAAGAACCCTATCCTCTGTGATGACTTAGATGAAGGAACACCAGACATGGAACAGGATCTCTAACTGCAGTCTGCAAAAACATTGTCACTGTATGCTCAGATCTTCAGTTCATGTTTTCAGGTTGCCACAATTTAATACACTCCCTTTTTTTCAGAAGTGCAGGAATGAACCCTGTTTGTGAGAGTTCTTATTCCTATGTAGCTTTGCACAATGGTGATGAAGCCAAATGGGAATGCACAGGGCTGCAGGCAGTCTTAATTTCTTGAGCCAAACCTGAACTCTATAAAATCAAACTTGGACCAGCAGTGTTTATGTAGGACAGCATGTGGTCCTTCTGCTTTGGTGTGTGAGGTAAGCATAAAGACTTCTCAGCTCTGTAGAGAGGAAACAGGAAATACTTTAATTGAATGCATCTTTAATTTCCTTTATTTTTTGGATTATTATGTGTAGCCACAAATTTTTACATTTGCTACAGCTGGCTACTTCTATCAGAGACCTGGGCTTTCAAATGTTCTCCAACAATTTCTTGAAGTATTTTGGTTTTCTAGCGGTTTTCTCTTCCTGCAGGTGAAATTTAAACACATATGAAGCATATGGCTTCACATGGTCTCAGAACTGCATCTTACCCTCTGTCCACGTCTCATTCAGTGTAAGGCTAGCACAAATACCCTGTGGTCAACAAGAGTTAATTATCTTTGGTGAAACTGGGATCAATATCTGTCCTTCATATGCACTTTCCACTCTCTGTTGAAAAGTTCTTTATGGGCTGCCAGGGTCTCTTCGCTGGTGGGCTGGCTTTAAAATGTTTCTCTTCTTGGTAGCAAACTGCCTTTTCCACTCTCCCGTGGTAATATCTAGATTTCCTAGGCCACCTTCATAGGTGGTCTAATTTAGGCCAGATGCACACACTTGTTAACATGTCCGTGATGATATATAAAAGCTCTACATTTAGAAACACCTAATAGGGTATTTGAATAGTAAGAATTAAAAAGGGAAAAAAAAAAAAAAGTAAAATGAAGCTCTGTTCTGTAAGTCTATGCAATGCCAGTAAAATAACTCAGAAAAAGGTGGCTTTTGCTGACTGCTGAAACCAGCACTAGATTTTAGGTGCAGCAATGTAGTGGGAAATAACCCTGACAGTAAATCGCCCCAATCACAGATGCCCAGCTGAGTGCTTTACAAACTCAGAGAAGCTTTGGGATCCAGGCTCAATAAATCACTCCAGGTTCGGTTGTCATATTCATTGGGATAACACCCTAGGAAACCTAGGAAGACAGAGCAATGCATTTCTTTTGATCTCATTTGAATCATCCCTGTTGTAATCTTAAAACTCATTTTTAGGCAAGCAGTTGAAGACCACAAGAAAATATTTACTGCAGTTGCTGAAAATACTTGTCAGTCTTGCTGAGCATGCATCTTTTGGGACGATGGACCAAATCTGGCCTCATCCTTATTAAGGAAAGAGTTTGTGAATGCTGGCTAGTAAGCTCATATTTGAGCACCTGTTGAGCTCAGCTACCTAAAGAGATCTTTCCAGTCCAAGTGATAGCAGGTACAAGACTGAACCAACTGTGAATTGCAGCAAGCTTCTCACCTGTACTGGTGTAAACCTGGAATATCACCACAATCCCTTTGGTGCAAACCAGACTAAGTGCTATGAATTGGATTAGGTTCTATAGGGTTTAAATGGTTACCCATTTGGATTGACCCAGACAAAATGGAAAACATTTGAAAACATCTGTAAATGCTTATTTTGTAGTATTTGCAGGGCACAAGAACTCAGGAGGGTCTCTACATCTCTTCACATTAATTTGTGACATTTGGTTTTCTACCTCAGAGAAGGTTTCCAATTCAACTGATTTAGCAGACTGGACTTATTTGCTGTGCTGTGCCACATGATCCATCTCCATTTCTTACTCATCAGATGCAGCAATTGTCCTCTGGCAATCTGCTAATGAAGAACACTCAGATAAGAGAGCTGACCATGCTGCATGGAAATATCCTGATCCATGCACTCACCAGATGTGATGGGGAACCACTGCAACAAACCTTCAGAGACATCCATCTAGTTTTTGAAGGACTGCTCTGGATGGTAGAACTATCCTACCTGGTGTAAAACTTCTGTGTAAGATGTCCTCATAGAGGCAGAGGAGGTGAGGTGTACAGCTATTCAAGAAATGTACAAAATTCATTAAACAGTAAATACTTCCCAAGCTATAACCACCTAAGTCCCCAACACACACACATGGGAGGTGAAGGCTGACATCCTGTGATACCAGAACTCAGACATTCCCTTAAACTGTCTTAAAATCTTGGAAAATTTGAGTGCCCTTCATAACATGAAGGTTATGGTGAATGTACTTGAAGGGAGAGAGGAAAAGAGCAGAACATGAGGTCCCAGCCCACATTTACATTTTAGTGATTTTTCCTTAAAGGACATAGAGACTAAAAAACAAAATCTAGGTAAGAATATCCCAGGGTTTGCAATACTTGAAATTCTTGAAAACTTTGCCAATTAATTCTTTCCTTCTAAAGTCAGGAAATAAATCAGCAGCCTTAAACTCATCCTTTTTTACCTTACCCTGCCTCAAATGGGGTAGTCCAAACTTTTATCTGGAAAAAGGGAATAACTGGTTTACACGAAGACCTTTCGTTTTATTGCCAGCGCTCCATCAGTATTTGTGGGGAGCTAGAAACAAAACAGGAATAAAACCACAAGCTTAATTCAGGTTTCTCAGCTAAAAAAAACAAAAGGATGAAACCATCACCTAGCTGCCTACTCAGCGGGGACTCTCTGAGCTAACCTCCATGAGCTCTCAGCATATTCTTTTTCCTTAAAGTGGTCTTGAGCTGCCATAGATTGGAGTAGTACTATCTTAATTTACCCCAGATGGAGATCTCCCTTTTCTCCCCCCTTCTCCCTTCCCTTCACCACAGATTTTAACCAAGTCCAGACTCTGAGAGCCTCTGGCCCCATTCCTATAAGCCTGCAAAATTTACAATATTCAGAAGCTGCAGTAAGCAGAGGCTGAAGATAGTGATGCTCACTGCTGATCCAGCCAGGATTTGCAAAATAGCAGGAACCTTATGACAAAACCATGTGAGCACAAGCAGATGACTGTAACAGTCTGTAACAGCAGATGACTGTAAGTGCATCCCTATACTATCTATGATAGTGCCCAGATGGCGCACAGAACCAAAAATACATTTTTAGGATTTTAAACCTAACCATTAATTTTCTACATGTCATAATCAATTGCACTAATAATATGCATATATTTTATTTTTCCCTTCCTCCTTCCAGGTCCGAGTAATTTCCTGTACATATGGTAAATATTGGCTTTTTAACCAATTCTCTTTGTCAAATTAAGCTTGATATCGCTCCCTCAACTTCAGTGGTTTTGCTGTTTGTGAGCTGAGATGGTGTAGGGACGTAGTAGAATATTATGAATATTTTGTACCCTTTCAGTCCCCCCCAACTTCCACAATTCTACAATTATTCAAACTACATGACCCAAATGCTACTATGCCCAGTGTCCTCTTAAAGACTGAGTATAGGCCTGAAGTCCAACCTCTCTTGTGATGGTCTTTTTCATACTTTTTAGCACAGGGCCATGAATTTAAGCAGAGCTGTGGACTATCACTGGTTTAAAATGGTAACACATCATACCTTTACGATGCTCTGCCTTTCCAAAGGGCTGCTTAAGCAATAATTAACTCAGTGCAGCATCAGAGTACAGCAGGTGGGTTGGTATTCGCTGTGACCACCTGACAGAAGGGAAAAGCACAGTATGGAGGCTGAACGAACTGTGGCAGTGCTCCCTTCTCCTGCTCCCACGGGCAGGATATGGTCCTGCTGCACCGCTGGGCTGAGCCGTGTTTCGGCAACGTTCCTTGGGAAGCAAGAAGAGCAAGCAGGCCCAGCAAAGCCCTGCAAGGATGAAGCTCTCCACTGCCCCTCAGTGCAACCTGTGCATGACATGGTGTTGGGCCACTGGTGTCTTCAATGTGTCCTTCCTCCACAAGTCAGTGAAGAAGATTGTCCTCATTGCAAAGGAAAAGAAAAACCACTGGATAGGGAAGGGATTCATTCTGTCAGTATATTGATATATAAAATATTGTGACAAGTTATAACTTGCTATCTTTTATTGATGAAATCACAGGCTGGTTGGTAAAGGCTGTAGTGCTCATCTAAGAGATCCCCAGAAAGCATCCAAATGGCTTATGCTTGGCACTGTGACTCACAGACTCAAACAATGGGAAGAACAGCACAGTTCATGGTTGAACAAGGATTAAATGTTAGAATGAAAAATTTCAAATCTAAGGCTAACCAGGGAGACATCGTCAGGCAGGGGCAGGATCCCATGAGACTTTTCTTGAACTTCTGTTATTTAATATTTTTTACTATGAAAAGAAAAGTTAGTTAACTAAGTTGATAGCATATATATGTGCACAATAGCAACTAACGAGGATAGAGTAAACATCTAACAACAAAGACTATTTGTTTTATATACATGAAAGACAATGCTATGGAAAACAATGACTAAGGCCACAAGTGGGTAAATAAAAACTTGTAGCCAAAAGCAAATGAAGCCAACGTGACTGAATGAACACAAAAATGCTGAGTACCTCATGCAGGAATTGAAACAACAAAGGGTTCGCCATTCTCGTGGGAAAACCTACAACACGATCCAATGTCTGTAAGTTGGCATTTGACACACTCAGAGTAGAAAGATGAAGTTTAATAGGGAAAGTGTTAATCACCAGAATAGGTCACTAATTGCTATGAAGAATTCTCTATCGAAGGAAAATTTAAAATCAGGGCTCATGTTTTTCCATAGAAGTCATGCCTTAGTTCTGGTTGATTCATGGAAGTCACAGATTTAAAGATTCTGGCTTCAGTGAGTGACTAAAACCTGTAATAAGCCCTGTGTTGCACGAGAGATCAGACACCTGATATAATTTCTAAGTTTGCAGACTCTTAACTGAGAAAACCAGCAGATGACTGTTCTCCAGTTATGTGTTTGGGTTTGTAAGTGTACTCCGAATTGCAGCTAACTCCCAAGTTAAGACCTGGCTGATAATTAATAACTCCTTTCTCAAAGCCTTTAAAAGCATAAAAAGTTAGAAATTCAGGGGATGCAGTGAACTAACTTGAACTTTTTAGGATAATGATCCATTTTAAAAGTGGAATGAATTTCTTATTTCTCCATCTAAAGGTTAACAGTGAGGTGAGTTACAGATTGAGACAACTTTATGAGGGTGTCTGCCATGCACATGCAAGCTGTGTGTCAAAGGTCCTCCATACCCACAGAGATCTAGAGACTTGATTCATATAGGGCAGGTATTGGAGATGTCCCAGGGTATCCTGCCTATCCTCCATCTGCTTATCCAGAAGGTCTCAGATCTACCTCCAATCTACCTACCCACTGCGGATATCTTGATATTGCAAATCATCTCATATAGCACTACATTTCATGAGCAGGCAACAAAATTTTACCTCAGCCACTGGAGCCTAGGGACTGATTCACGTTACCTTTAAGTAGCTATCTGTACCTGCCCACCTTAATCTCTATCTAGGCTCCATTGACTGCAGTGATTAGATCTTCCCTGACTACAGTGAGAGTTTGGACACTCAACTCCCATGTAGTCAATGTCTAAAAGTAGGTGTCTGAATCTGCAGCTGCAACCCACCCTCAAGATTTAGTTTTGTTACTCATCTTGTGCCACATGATGTGTCCCTGACTGTCCTGCCTGCCTTCCAGCCATCACTCATTGGGGCACTCATGTCCACCAGCCTCATGCAGGTGTCTCACATGCCCTCAAGAGTATCAAATGGCACAAAATGCTGGTTTCAGGTAACCTAATAATGACCTAGTCCTCCATGTAAGGTAGTGAGCAAGTAAGGTAGCAAGCATACTGTGAGCAAGACAGCAGAAAGTGGAAAGAGAGGCTTATTGCAGGCTTGGAGTGCAAAGCTGACTGAGCCTAAGTCAGCAAGGTCTTTCTCCTAAGACAGGCTGTACAAAAGTGCTTTCTACCCCAGCCGTAGGAGGGAAGGAGGAAGAGTTTTCAAAGGAGCATTACCATCTCTTGAACACGAGGCTGTTGCCCTGGAAAGTTATGCTGTTTCCAACTGTGGAGGTTTCCAAAATCCTACTGGATAAAGCCCCAAGTAACCCAGTCTTATCTGAGAGCTGACTGTGCCTTTGAACAGTCTAGGTTCTCTGGACCACTGTTGAAGAACAAGAAGTACATTCAGAAGGTGATCAATCCCCTCTGCTTTTGGCATCTCTTTTGTCATTACTTGTCTTTCAGCACAGCAGCCCCACAATGTCCTATTGTTTTAATCTAATCTTGAACATTACATGCAAAACCTTCCTAACAACTTTTTCCTCGCTTCCTATCCATATCTTTTTGTCCGAGAATCTGCCTCACATTGACAGAACAATTTCCTATAGTCCAGCAATCAGCCAGATCAGTCAAATAGGAGCTGACATTTGCAACTTTCTTCCTTTTCCCTTTCAGCGGGTGGGAATAAATCGCTGAGCACATGAAAATGGATCCAGGCATCTTATAAAGGAGGTATGAAAAACGGAAACTGTTCAACAAAAGGCAAGCATTTGGGGAAATATCTGTTTCTGTGGTCAAGCCAAAGCCTGCACTCAAAAGCAACAAGGTACAAGAAATAATCCTTCAGCAAAACAAAATGGAAAAGGAATCCTTCGGTAAGATCCGTGGTCTCACGATGGGCCTTCATGCATCTGAGTCATGCCCAGCACCAGCTTGACATGGGCAGAGGGTAGGGTTCAGCCATGGCAATGCCAGGCTGATCCAGGAGCTCTCTAGTTCACTAGCACTGCTAGTCATCATCCAGACCCCCCAGCCAGGGCTGGGCTTGGCATGCTGAGCAGACACACTGCCAAAGCCTTCACTAGCTCATTTTGGAGTGCAGACATGCCCTGTGCATTCAGTCCTGGCCCTAGCAGACGGAAATAATGCTGACAGCAGCTTCATGGCCCTCCGCCAAGGGTTATATCATTCGATTCTTTTTAATAGGAAATGTATGTCTTTCTTCATTTACTTGCTGCCATCCAAGCTTTTAGAGCTCCTCACTTTGACTGCAAGCTTCGTCTTCATCTTTAAAAGTCAGACATTCTCTTAAAAGACAACAGTTGATACTAATGCAAGATCACTTGTTTCAAGAAGCTGAAGCTTTAAAACAGCAGATACTCAAGAATAACCAGCAGATTGAGCTCTGTCTGCCAGGCACCCACTGGTGTCAATTTGGCGTAGGGATGAAGAGAAGTGGGTCCACAGTCCTAAACCCAGGCATGGACTCTCGTGTAAACAGCAATTCTCCTGTTCTCTTTTACCTCCTGAACTACTGGTATGTTGACCCTGTTTTGACTTTAAACCTTTCTAAAAATCTTGCGTGCTAGCAGCCTCCCATGGAAACGGCAACAGTTGCACTTACTATTTTCTAAGCTATCATGTGCATGTCTAAATACTGGAAACACATACACCTATTTATGAAAGAGAAAGAGAGAAATGAAATTTCCCTCCTGCCCAGTTGCTTGAGACTACTTTTTCATGATTAGTAAAAAAAGTTCTTGATAAACTATGAAATGCAATGATCTCTGTTAATCTGCATGCTGAAAGTGGCACACAAAGCTATAAATACAGAACAGAAAAATCAGTGATCTCAGCAAGGCAACTGCCAGCAGGTGAACTAATGAAGCAGACACAATATTAACGTCACTTCTGCAGTCCTGTCTGAGTGCTGGTAGAAATAAGAAAGACTATTATCAGGTTGACATCATCTCAGTCTTTGCAAGCACACATCTAGGGGAGAACAAGCCAGGAGGGTCTGCTGAGCTTAATGGCCCTTTGTTCAGGAGCTTCTCAGTGTTCAGGCAAACTGCTTTATAAATTATGGGGGTCAAAATTGGGTAATTCTGTGAAGATGGCTCTGAAGAGCCTTGCAAACACGTGTCTAGACTCCATTTGATATGCACAGCATAAAGATTTCATTGCACAAATACTTGATGCCATATATCACACATGGCAGAGCAATGCTTGGATCCAAAGTCTCTATAAATCCATGAAAACTCTTGATTAAGGCAATAACCAATAGCAGTCTTACGAGGAGGAGCTGAGGGAGCTGATAACCCTTAGCCTAGAGAAAAAGGAGGCTCAGGGGAGACCTTCTCGCTCTCTGCAGCTGCCTGAAAGGAGGTTGTAGCCAGGTGGAGTCAGCCTCTTCTCCCAGGCAACAAGTGACAGGACAAGAGGAAATGACCTCAAGTTGTGGCAGAGGAGATTTAGATTGGATATTAGGAAAAATTTCTTCACTGAAAGGGTGGGAATTGCCATGCCTGTAAGTGTTCAAAAGGTGTGTGGTTGTGGCTTTTGGAGACATGGTTTAGTGGTGAACATGGTGGTGCTAATGGTTGGACTTGATGATTTTAAAGGTATTTTCCAACCTTAGTGATTCTGTGATTGATAAACAAATTGTGGAAGGCACCCTAAAAGGGACCAATTCCACTCTATGCCCCTCAACTTTTGACTTGCATTTTGTGCATCTTCTGTCCAAAAAACAAATCTCAAGCACAGTTGAAGGAGTTAATATTAACATCAAATATTCCTTCCAGACCCTTTTGTGTTAAGTTAAATATTTGTTTCTGTAAGTTCAGCTTCACAGGACTAAAACCAAGAAAAACATACAATTAATGAATTTTCAACACCTTTAATAATAATGTAAATTAAGTTTTCTGGAGCTAAAAATGTCATGACTTTAAGGTCTGCTCTATCTCATCTCGTCAGTCAATGTCAGTGGTCCTTGAAGAAGGCTGAGAATTTATCTTCTCCTGTAGTATAAAATTCCCTTTTTCTATCCTGCTTACTCAATCAGCAGTTGGACCTCAATCTTATTTTTGGTCCAGGATTCAATATTGTCTAACCTGCATTTCTATGGGGTGTCTCTTTGGGGTGGGTGGGAAAGGAATTTCCCAATGGAGGGGAAGGCATGAAGCAGTTTTGTGGCAGGTTGATCTTACTTCAATAACCATCTCCTGCTGGCAGCCTCAGGGAGGTATTGGAGAGAGAGAGAAGCACTCTTAGGAAATGAATTAGTGTGGCCAAGCATAGCGAAGGTGGTCAAAGGTGCACAATCAATTTATCAGGATCACTGCCACTGATTTTGTGTGCGTGTGTGTTTACGTGTGTGTTTACACCTATGCACAATGTAATACATCCACATTGTTGGTTAAAAGGATCACTGCCATCTAGCCAAATATTTCATAATTTTTTATGGTCTGCTTAGCCTTGGATCGGCTGATACATCGAAACGTACCATTAAGTGCTGTCTAATAGATTGCAGACCTCTGTGAAAAACCACTATCAGTGTTTTAGCAGTGCATGGTACATGTGTCAGAGAAGTGCACTGTCAGCAGGATAGCATCTGGGCATCCATCCACATTTTTCTTAGTTTTAAAAGAGCCTGTAGCCTCTTAGAGGCCTTGATCAGAATGGGATGAATAAAAACTAGGTTATGCATTGTAGCTCTCAGTGCAGCTTCTTTCATTGTGCATAAAATGGTCTGCATGTCCATTTGCGGGCACGAAGACCATGTCTGAGCACTTCTTGGGCACTCGGTGGGAATTCATCCTCACAGTCTGCTACCCTGCTGCCAAGAGCAAACTGCACCTACTGTGACAAGCTTCAGGAAAAGGATTTGCAAAGCTATAAAACAAACCAGCAAAAAACAAAATACACCTCCAAAGCACAAAACTCTGCTCACATATCCAGATTGCTTTTTGCTTTTGGTTCCTGCTTGCTTCGCTCTACTGAAACCTCATTGTGTGAAGGTATGGGCAGAATCTGCCTGCTGCTACATTTTGGGTATTTTAAGAGCCACGTGTTTACACAAGATATAAAAAGCACCGGGTGCAGGAGGAAAAGAGGCAGGAGGCAGAACAAGAAGGAGGCTGAGGAGATGCAAGGTAAGGTTAGAGAGTCTCTAGATACCGGGCATTTGGTGCTTCTTCCTAGTACTGGGAATTGGGTCACTCAACAGCTGCCAAAACCATGCTATGAGCATTACAGGGGGAAAAGGCATGCTGGATGGGGGGCCACGGGGCTCAGACAAGGGACCTTGAAACACTCCTTTTGGGTCTTAAGGTCTTCAGAATCACTGGAAATTCTTTCACTGATTTCCTTGACTTTTGGATTGGGACTTCCATCCACTGAGGAGCACTAGCAGTGTCAAAGTTGGAACGAAGGCTACAGGATTTCTCATTAAGCTCAGTTTGAGCCTGTACCAGACTGAACCACCAATCTCTACCAGGACTAGTGGAGCTTCTAAAAGTGTCCCAGGTACTTGCCCAAGTGGTAATGAGTCAGGGATCACTAGGGACCAGAAAGGCTGATCACCATTAAAAATCCTGCACCCTGGCTGGGCATAGAAACTGATTCCAGCTACCCTTGGTAAGTTAGGAGGTATCAGACCTTAAATCTCTTGCTTCTTGTTCCCATATCTTACATCTGGGACCGATCTTGTGTTTGTGCTCACAGAGTCAGGAGCTCTGCCTGTATTCAAGCCTGGGAAGGAGGCACAACTGCCCCATCCTGCTATGATAACTTGGGTCTCTGACTTGCTGCTGAGCCTGTCAAATGTCTAGATAGTGACCCTCTGGTGAAAATCCAAACAACTGACCTGACTGCATCCTCCACTGTGCTCCATTGCTGCTTCTGGTGGCTTCCCTCTTGCCCTGTGACACATGCCAGGCGTGGACTCGATGTGTGACCTATCTGGTGTCTCAGCATGGGGCCAGGGACAAGCTGGGAACATGTCACCTTGCAGGGCATTACATGCAGATGTAAATACATCCTTTCTCAGAGGCATCCTCCAAGTCTGAGCACTGTAGCCTTCCCTTTGGAGGAGCAATTAACACAGGGACCAATGGCAGGGTCCATCTGCCACGGCACAGAACACTTCATACCCCCTTCAACAGCTTCTGAGGTGTACAGACTCCTTGGTGCTGCAGGGAGGAACAGAAGCAGAAGGAAGGATCTGTAAATGGGTCAAAATGATGTATTACAGTCAAAACTGAAGAGATTTCTAGGCTTTTTTAGGAGGCACGCCATGCTCAGAGAACACCTGGGATAAGGGCTCCTTGGCTTTGGAGAAGCTCAAAGTATTGTTGAAACAAAAATTATAAATGCAGTTTTCAGAGCTTTCTAATGAAGTTGGAAGCACAGGAGCAGGCAGCCTAATCTGTCCTCTTCTAATGGGGAATTAACTCTTGGGGCTGTAGCACTAAAACAGACCCTCCTTGCTCACTGCATCCCAGCACAGAAGGCAAGCAAAGCCATTAGCTCCAGAGGCCGCATCAACAAAATGTAGCAGAGTTGCTGGCAGGAACAGCATGAGCTGCCTAGGCTCCCTGAGGCATTAGGGTTACCTGCAGCCACACAAGGAAAAGCTCAAGGTGCTACAGAAATTAAATCAGCTGTCAGGGTATGGTGACAGTCACACACATAACGATTTGAAAATGTCCCCGTCCCAGCCTCATCAGAGGCTGCCACCACACTGAGTCTCTACCTGTCTCACTTCTTTGCTCTTATCCTTCACCTGGTGTCTCCTCCTCACTTCTCCATCTGTGGGGTCCCACAAGTGTCCCCTCCTCAGCCTTAACCATTACTTGGGAACACATTCCCCATTCTGTCGCTCTTGGGTGTTACCATCCCCTGCTACCCAGCCCACAGCTTGAACCCAGCTAGCACTAGCCCCTCCCAGTGGTGGAGTACTGGGCACACCAGGAGGGCCCTCTGGCTCACTCAGTGTCAGTGCATGCCACTCTTTGCAGGGCCCTGCGACTCATCCCTTACAGGGGTACAAATATGATAATCAAGGGCAAAACAGGACATTCTAATGTGAAAACCACAGAGAAGAAATCAAGGGGTATTTTTACCACTGTCTTCTGCAGGGCAGGGCTAGGCCTGTCAAATTTGAGCTGTTTTAACTCTGTTTTCTTGGAATGTTGCTTTTCAGGAAATTCTATATTCTGGCTGTAAACCTATGGCAACAGATCTGGAAAGATGACCGGGGTACGTGCTCCTGCAGAGAACAGCAGTGGCAGGAATCCCTCCATCTTGCAGAGTTTACAGGGAGAGTGCCACTTGCTTTTTCTCAGTAAAAGACACTCAGAGGTAAGCTATCCTTTCCTGACAGCACGCTCGCCTTTCTCCTCTGCTCTCTCCGTCACCCCTGCCAAACTGGATGAACTAGATGCCTTCCCAAGATACACCCCAAATTTAAAGCGTTGTACTGCTGACATGGTCTAATTCACATCTCACTTCATCTCCTCTGTGTACAGTGGCACAACCTCTTTTGACTCCCAGATGGACAGGCATCATGCACTGGCCTGAGGTGCCGCACGGTGCAGGAAGGCAGACTGTGTGGCACTCGGAGCAGCTGGGCAGAGCTGGGTAGATGTTTCTCTCTGGATGATGAGGCAGCAGCAGAGCTGGAGGCAGCACTTCCCCAGCTGCAGGCTTGTGCATTCTCCGTGGGGTGTCCATTCAGGCTATCAGTCGTGTTCCTCTTCTACACTCACAGTTTCCACGAGGATCACAAGTGGTTTAGGACACATGACAGAGCAAAATGGGGTCTGGAAATTACTGTAGCAGCAAAAGCAGCTCGTATACTTTCATTATGGGTTTGGTGCCTTGACTGTGAAAAGGTGGTTGGTTTACATTGATGTAGGAGACAATTGACTCAACCTTAAATAGGGAGATCGTGGGGACCAAGGATGAGCTGCTCCACAGCATCTACCTCTCCTCCCACCGGGGACTGATGAGAGCCCTGGCTTGCCTTCATCCTTGAAGACCCTTGTCCCCTACACCCAAACCTCCCCAAGGACAGGACTGCAGCACCTGGGGTTTTGAGGCCCTGTACAGGACTTGGTCTCCAGATCCTCAAATGTACAAGAGCAATTTTGTGGCCTTGGTATTAATTTATTCAACTGTCATGGAAAGAAATTGGGTCATATTTTGAGGAGAATAGGATGTGCGTGCAAATAATAGCTCTCAAAATTTCATTAATTCTTTTAGCTTTTGCTGTATTTGATCTGTGATAGTCCAGCACCCAAACTGACCTTTAAAACAAATGAATAGGTGTACTTTTTCACCCAACACATAATTAAATTGTAGGCATGACAATTGGAGGCCAATAGTTTACGCAAGTTCATAAAGGACAGATCTACCAAGGGCTGCTGAAAATAATGTTCTGGATACAACCTCCAGGCCAAGAAGATCTTGGACTGCCAACTGTGAGAATATTTATCTCTTTCATTGAAGCTGCTGTTACTGACCAGATTGAACCCGGACTGAGCTGTGTGGACTTTTGCCATGGCTGCAAAAGGGGTTCTTCCCTCCATGCACAGCCTCTCTGCTGTGAACATAAAGCTCTTTTTCTCCAGTGCACCTTCTGCTGTAAGGTCAAACATCAACTTGTTCTGGAGGGGTTTTTGCTTGCTTGGGGTTTGGTTGATTTTGTTTTGCAGAGTGATGAGGTTAAATAAAAAGAAGTGCAGGCTGGACTCTTGCATTATTCATCAGTTAGGCAATCCCAAACAAAAGCCAGGTTGGCATTAGCGGGAGTTTCATGCGTAACTCGTTCCTCAACGAGATCTGCTCCAACAGTGCTAATTTGTAGCCTCAATACCAGGAGTCCACATCTCCGTCTCTGACTTGTCCAGGATATGACAACATGGGAGCACTCATGGCTGCTCCAGCCACCATCCAGGAGTAGAGAGGCAGCTAACCAGGTTGCAAGAAAAAGGAGAGGAAGGTGAGATGGATGAGTGAAATCGGAATAGGAAATGGGTAGATTGGGTTGGGTTTTCTTTTTGCATACAGTGCACAACAACAGCAAGATGTGCAGGGTTGTAGAGCAGATGGTGACAGCTCAGTAGAAAGCTCATGGAGCCAGTGGAGATTTGCTCCGCTATCCCTGTGTGGCATGCCGATGTGTGACACACCATGGGCCTGACTTATCCTCATGCTACTTTGGTGGATCCCCTTTGTTGTCAGGGTGGCAGCATCAGTACAAAACAAGGAATCACAAAACAGTGATTTTGGGAGCTGGGGAGCAGTGTTTCCACTAGAATCAGCCTCTATTTGCCATGGTCTTTGCTGTGAAGAACAAGTAAGGCTGTGGCATGAACTGAACTTTTAAACCCAGGCTGTTCAAGTTCATTTGAAATTAGGACTGTCCTTACTTAATTAAAAATGAAAGGCTCTTTACAGCATTAAGCTACCCTTTGATACAGTTAAAACTGTAAGAAGGGAGAAAAAACAGAATCTGAGTTCAGGTTTGGAGATGTAGTTGTTTCACCTCAGTGGAGCACAAGTTGTTTACAAAATTGATGTTTATAATAGGAACAAAGCACCCTCAGACAAAGCCTGAAAACCCTGTTCACCTGTGGAGAGAACTCGTAACAGGATGCCTGAGTTAAAATCCCTCATTCAGCAGGGCATACCAAAATGAGTTATTTTGTGCTACTTTCTGTTGATTTAAAATGAGATGACACAGAGACAGATTAGCTGAAACCACAGACTTTATAAATTGCGATTTGGTCTCAAAAGCTGAAATGCTTTGATCTGTGATTCAGTTGGGGCTGAACTGAAGTGCATTTAAAGAGGGGGAAACATGTACAAGGCAAAAAGAGCTTGGACATAAACAACATTTTCTCAAATTACGGTAGCTGACCTGAATAAGTCTTTGCCATTATTTTCATCGGATTTTAATCAAGTCCACCAGGAAAGTTGTACAGCAGCATCGCCACAGAGAGATTTTAAGACAAAATATGGCAGTCTCTGGTATGTTTATTAAGGACAGGCATAGAAAACATTTCATCTTTGTTGCCCAGTTTGGGGCTCATATTTGGTCTGGTCTTTCTGTGAGAAGTGTGGTAAGAGATTTTGCAGCTAATACATAAGCAATGTGATATTTTTTTTTTTTTTAATAGAGTCAGAAGATCTTGGATTTGGCAGCTTTGGAAGTTCTTAAGGGTTAAGAATATGCTTAAAGTTAAGTAGGTGAGTTGACGTGTGCTGAGGCAAGAGAGACACTGTCCTACTCTCGGGGGAAAAGGATTCTTCGTCTCTCCCTCCCTTGCTTTGGAAAGGTTTCTACTCTGGACAGCCCTCCCAGAATACACAGCACATTGTGAGACAGAAACCTGACTCATTTTCTCGGTAATGTGAGCTCCTCTCACTGCTCTTTGCACAGTCTGCCGATCTTATTCAGTCTTTTGCAACATCTATCTTTTGAAATAGCGTTTTATTTTCACCTTTTGAGCAGACCACCTTTGTGCTCCCAATCATCTTGACACATTTCACAACTCCTGCTTTTGCCAATGTGAAAGGGCAAGTCACAGCAGGGGGAGTTTGCCAGCAAGGGACTGAGCCTGACCACCCACATGAGCTGGGCTGAAGGAGGGAAGTGGTCCCTGAGCAGCTGGAAGTCTCCTCAGGCAACAGCTCAGGTGCTGGGGCAGGAGCTATGCTAGAGGACAACCCACATCTTTCCTGAACATCTCTGGAAGCCACCTCAAGGCCTCTCTACATCCCGATGTCAGAGTATATCCAATGGAGCCTCTCTGGAGCAGAGCAGAGCAGAGATGTCAGATTTGTTTTGTCACTGGTGGTTTAAAGACAAAGGATTTTCCTGATTCCCAGTGCATAAACAAAGTGCACCAATGTCCTTGTCCTGCTGACCTTGTTTCTGCCTAGCAAGCATTAACACAGCCATGTGAAGAACTCTTCCAGATCCATCAGTGCTACTTTTTCCTTTATTGGAGGTACAGTCATACCTGTATTTGTTTGTACTGCTTTTCAGAGGCTTACCAGTACAGTGTTGTCAATACTAACTCAATCTGAAGAAATGTCCTTCCAGATGAGAAAAGAGCCCTGGACTGGCAGGGATTATCCTAGACTGGAGGCAGGAGTCTTTCGGCTGACGTCCCTGGTGGCGGCATTTTGTGATCCAATGGTCTAGTCCCATGTCTGCCATGGCATTGACTGAGTCAATGCACATCATAACTCACTTGGTTGTTTTGTCCCAGCTTCCCTTTGGCAAAAAAACGGCACTCATATATCACAGGGTAATTGCACTGTTTAATGAGACAGCGGCCCTTGTCTTGCTCCTCTTTATTTAATTGCTCCTACTGAAGACAGACCCATCTTAGAGTAGGATTAGCAGGATTTAATGCACTATTTGCACAGACCTGTGGTATGAAACGCTGCTAGGGAAGTGTTTGAGTGGGAGAGTAAAGATGAACTACTTTGAAAAAGGCTCAATTTGGAGAGATCGATAGCTTAAATTTAGATACCAGTTCAACATATTGCCGAACCAAATGCCGCTCTTTTGTGTGCAATTCCACTCTTACCACTCATGTGCTTAAAATTAAACATATGCTTAAATACTTTGCCAGAGGAGGTCTTCAGAGCTCCATTAGCACTGTATGTTTTTGCTCTAAATTCACTGTAATTGTTTCTCATTGAATAGATGCTCACTGAGTAAGATATAAAAAGAGCATGGGAACAAAGGGGCCCTCAATCTGAGACTTTGATCCACATATTATTCAAATACATAATGACTGCTTTGATTTATGGATTTATAATTCTATTGAGGCATTCCGGAGATTACCCAAAACATTCCAGCTCCAGTCGATGCTGGAGGGTGTTAACCAGAGCCCCCGCTGGAATTAGATGGATGAAATTTAGTTGCCTGTTTGCTGCTGAGATTACATCACAGATTGCAGGATAAGAGCATGGTTCATGGCCATGCACTCACTTATATTTGGTGCTCATTCCAAAGGTTTTTTTTCCCTTTGTCACCTAAGAAAACATCTGAAAGTAGACACTCTCTTCTAGCCGCAGCATATAGAGTTTTGGCAGTATAACAAGACAGCAGACTACATAGTGGGTGTGTTGAAAGAAGGAGCAGATGGTGGATTGCTAGCACAAGGATTTAGCAATACATTTAGAAAACAGATTATTTTGGAAGATGAGAAATTGTGAAGCATGATTAGCCCCCTCCCTCCTCTTTACTCCCACTCCCCTCCCCAAACATATCCCCACAAGATGTTAGCTTGGCCATGCAGTGTAGGAGTGACTCAGCTCTGACACTGACTAAGACTTTTGCAAGAATTCAAACAGGTGACAGCTGTGAGGAAAACAATGCCCTGTTTCTCATTTGCATCAATACCAGTTTGGTTTTTAAAATTCATTTCACTTTACACAGCAGACCCACCTTGGTAACAGAGAGGATTACTAGTAAAGGGACCTGGCCTTTAAGAAGGACTCTTCCTAGGCAGTGTGGGCTAATCACTCAGGTCAGGAATTACCTGCTGTTTGCTTTGCTACAGACGTTTCTCAGTCAGTGGGAACTCAGATCTAGGTTGAGGACTTTCCTTCAAACCTCTCTGGCTGTAAAATTTCCTTTTCCCCAGTCGTTATGTATTGATTATATTGAGGGACAGGATACAGTGTGGTGGTTCTGCTGTGTGAGCAAACAGAAAGAATAAGACTTCATTAAGTGCTGAAACCCTAAGGTAATCCACATAGAAATGGGGGCAGTCTGTACCTGTAGACCCTAGGGAGCCTTCTAGTTACATAAAGAGTCCTCTCTTTCTTTAAGGTCTTATCATGGAAAGAGGAGAGCAGAGATGAAGGGCTTTGTACTGCAAATGAGTGAAACCCCTGGCACTGTGAGACAAACTGGTTTTGGGTTCCTCCCCACTTCTGGGACTCTGGCACCAGGACTTAGGGGCTAGCCAGAGATGAGCTTAGGGAGTGACTGTTAACATTTTCCTCTGTTTGGCCACAGTGACAAAAGGGGATTTAAGAAGGACATAAGAGGGACTGTAGTATAATATCTGGAAAGCCCTTCAGTGTGATACAAGGAGCAGGAGCTGGGCAGGAAATATGAGTGCTTTTCTAGTATGGTGCTGTGAGGTCACTCTTGTTATCAAATTCTGTGTTCAACAGCTGCATCTCATCAGAGGCTGCTGTCACTGGTACAGTAACAGGAACCCCATCTGAACATCAGCAAGGGAGTCTCCTGTCCTCAGTCACTGTGGCACCTTGAAATGAGGTAAGGGCAAACCATAGAGACAATATGGATCCTGGACAAGGAGTTTAATTTTGGTCCTTTACAGTTCATACTCTAAGGATCTCAAAGCCTTGGGACAAGGGGGAGATTCACCTGGAGACCTAGATCACTTTGTTTGTTTCGGTTCATGTCATCCTAAATAAGAGGGCTAAAGTAAAACAGGTACATTGTATTCTGAAGGTATCTGTTTCTTCCAATATCTACACACAAAGCCCAGAGTAATCAGCTCAGATGTTGCCTATTACTGATGGGTGAGATAAATGCCACCCAAAAATCCTGGTTAACCACAAGAAGTGTTCTCTTGGTAGAAAAATCAGCAACCTGCAATCCAATAAATAAATGTAGTATGCTACCTATGCACAACAATAGTACTGAACATAGTTGTCATTTAGCAATAAACCAGGATTTAAGGCCATTAGGGAGGAGGCTGTACTGATCCCTGAAGGGAGGTTCTCTTTGCAGATAAAAATGTCTACTTCAGCATGAAATGACACTGGGTTTAGTATGTTGTTTCCTCAGATGCACCATCAGGTTAGTTCATGTCACTTCACAACTTAAACGAATTCTACAGTGCAGTGACACTAGACATGGTCACTTGGGGCGATGTCCACCTGCCTGGGAATGACAGAACTGGGAAGCCTGATGTGAATTTCCTGATCATCAAAGCACCTGTGTCTCAGTGATTACCAGCAGATGAGTGTTTTGGTCTCATTTTCAAGTAGGGAGTGGAGTATAGCAAACTAGATCTTACATCATGCATCAACCACTACTTCAGCATTTCAGAGTGGAGGCACATCCCTCCAGAAACCACCTCTTTTCCATTGATGCTACAGCTGTGTCCTTTTCACTATCCAGAATCCTGGGAAAGGTTTCTTCTGGTTTTAGATAGACTGGTAAGTCTGGATGGTCTTGATCTCACAGCAAAGCCAGGTGATTATAAGGAGTTGCTTTTTTGTGGATAGGGCTGATCTGGTGGTGAAACAAACTCACAAGGTAACACAGTACTAATCTTCTCTTGTGGAGGGTACTCATAAGATAATGTAGAAGTTGGAAAAAAATAATGTCTTGCATCTGTGTTGTCTGTAGTGGATGAAAGCTGGTGGAGAACTATCAGCTCCTTGGCTTAGAAGTGGTCAGTACTACTTTTGAGGAAGACAGGTTGATTGTGCTTTGAAGGACTCAATAAAGTGGTTTTTGCTCAAGAAGTCATTGCTGAGTATTTTTAATTCTTGTCACTCTCAGCTACAGCATTTTCTTTCTGGGATTAGATTGTGGAGAGGCAGCTCACAGAGGAGCCAAGTGTCTTTGCTTTCCTTCACCCTCCTCAGTCTCACTATGGCCCTGGCTTAAAAACCTCCTTTTGGAGACTTGGAATCACCAGGGACATACTGCCATTGGGCTTATTGCTGACTGCAAACTTTCCAAATGAAAGTTTTTGTTTGCTCATTTTTTTGTTTGGTTGGGTTTGGGGTGTTTTTTGTGGGTTTTTTTTAGGGGGTGGGGGATGGTTGGGATTTTTTCCCACTGAAAATGCTGACCTGACACAGAGTAAACAGACTTTGGGAATGGGATGATTTTGACAATACCGTGACAGAATCTAGGCAAGTTTCCAGTGCAGCCTCACTTGCCAGGTGGGTTTCCAAACCCTCCCTGTTTCTTGTCAGCTCACGCACAGCACCCCTGGCAGGCTGCCCTGCTGAATCCCAGGCACAAGGATTGTGGGTACAGCAAGTTCCTGGAGTTTCCCTCTGCTGCATCAAAAGAGCCTAGCAAAAGTGACCAGTCTCAGGGTTGTCGTGCTAAGAAAGCCATCCTCCCTGAGTCTTCTCCTTGAGAGTTTTGGGAATACTTGTAAATGGTTGACACACAAAATACAGTCTTAACACTTTCTCAAGTGACTTTTGGAACTTTGCCATTTTTACTGTTTATTTGCTTTTGGAGTAAACTTTTTTTTTTTTGTTCCATCTGTGGAACTGAGCATGGAATAAAATGTAGATCCATCTGTTCCAACTACCAGTTACCTCTGACTCCATCAACAGCGAGGTGTTGCTGCACTGCCTGCAAATGCTTCTGGGACTAGACATGACCTCTCCTCAGCAGCTTCATTCTTTCTCCTTGGAAATCTCCACAAATTATCCCACTCCCCACACATCCTCCCAAAGGGTTCTTGACTGTGGGGCACCACAAGGTGTTAATCCTGACAACCTCTCGCCCCTTGTGGCCGTAATGAAAGGCTATTCAGCAAGATGCAGCATTCTTTTCTTTTTATCAGGCCTACGGTGGCCAAAATCATGCCACTGTATCCTCTGGGCTGGAGAACACAGGTCAGCCTCTGTAGGAGACCGACTGGTAAACTGCCAAGGATAACCCAGAAGGAACCCAAAGGTGAGATGAGGGTGACTATGGCAGCATAGAGACATGGTGAAAGACATGCCAGCTCTTTTGACTTCTGGATTGCACATTCTCATAATTCAGGGGAAAACTGCAGTTCAGAACTGATTTTAGTTTCCGTGCTTGTTCCCTGATGGGTTTGATTACAGCAGTGGCACAGACATACTTGCAGAGTTTGGGTCTGCCCAGCAGGCTGTGAAAAGGGGCAGCCCATATTTTCCTTTCTTTTCTCACCTGTGACCAGGTGACTGCAAAGTCCCAGAGTGTTCAATGGATGCTGCAGTCAGAGCCTTGCAAGAGCCTGGCTCTCCTGCTCAGCAGCTTCTCTCTAACCAAGTACATGAAACACGCTGGTTCCCAAGAGGAATTTAAGAAAACCCAAATTTAAAAAAAAAAAAATTACATTAAAACATCTGGTAATTTTTAAGCCAGTCTGACATTTTTGTGTTGAGAGAGGGGTGGATCTTGGGAATTTCATATGGTGCAGTGCCAGGCACAGCCAGGGAGCAGCTGGAAGCCCCTCACTGGTAAAGGGCTGGGCTGGCAGCTGATCGAAAGCACTTGGTTCATTCTTTAAAGAAAAACTTGAAAGGCTCCACCATGGGGAAAGAAAAACACAAAAGCAGTGGTATGAGGAGCTGGCTGAAGGGACAGAGAGAGGCTGCAAGCTGGGGTTTAGTAGCTGTAGTCTGTTAAATGGACAGATCAATCAATAGCCCTTTTAATAGGAAGGAAAGATCAATCTTTTTCTCTTTCCCTGCAAGGGCAACAAAGCTGGTGAAGTTTATATAGCACAAGTCTTATGAGAAGCAGCTGAGGGAGCTGGTTTAACGTGGAGAAAAGGCGTTTGAGGGGAGACCTTATCTGTCTCTACAACTACCTGAAAGGAGGTTGTAGTGAGGTAGGGGTTGGTCTCTTCTCCCAAGGAACAAGCAATAGGACAAGAAGAAACAGCCTCAAGTTGCACCAGAGGAGGTTTAAACTGGATATTAAAAATTTCTTCACCAAGAGGGCTGTAAAGCACTGGATGAGGCTGCCCAGGGAAGTTGTAGAGTCATCATCCTTGGAAATATTTAAAAGATGTGTAAATGTGGCATTTAGGCATATGGTTATGTGGTGAATGTGGCAGTGCTGGGTTCACAGTTCGACTCAATGAACTTTGAAGTCTTTTCCAACCTAAACAATTCTATGTTTCCATGATTCCGTGGCTTACTGTTACCCCAGCTCCCTTGTATTCACTTCCTATAACCAGGTAAATCCAGAAGAGCTGGACTTGGGAGTCTGGATTTGGCCCAGAAAATTTGCACTGGAGCAGGACCCTGCTGGGCTGTGCTGGATGCGGCAGAGGTCCCCACTCCATCCCAGTATAGCCAGTTGGTACTTACCAGCCCCTGGCACTGAACTTTGGGCTGCGCAATGGCCACATAACTAGGGGCAGGGAGGTGGGAAGTTGGTGACAGCCACGCTGGTATAACTTGTTAAAAAATTATACCGTTAAACATCAGGGTCAGACACAACACCTGGTTTTGATCAGAATCAAGTGAAGGAGAGACATCCTTATGATTTATATCTGCAGCTGAGGGGGCCACTTTTCTGTTTCCCACAGTGAGCAGTGGTGGAAGCTTAACAAGGGTCAAGAACCTCTATCAGTAAGCAGATGTGGTCTGTCCTGACTTAGCTTCAGAGAGATTAGCTTCAACCCTACCATGTTGCTTCAGAAATGTTCTTTTCAGCATTTTCAAGGATGTACTTGTCCACAGGCAAGCAAAAAGCCTATGAGCCTCAAGAGACTGGCCTTCAGCCATGGCTAATTCTCTGCCTACTTAACTTGTAAAGCTCCTGGGCACAGGCCTGTGTGCCTGCCTGATTGCAGAGCCCCCACAGAAACATGCAGTGTTCTAGACATGATTTTTATTCAGTCATGAAAATAGTCCACCCAGTCAGACAGCTTTGTATTGTTAGGAGCTGGTTCCACTGGGGAATTTTTGAATTCAGATTGCCCAACTCTAGCTCGGCAGGGCGGGGTGCCAAGGTATTTGGGCACAAAATGGTCAAGTGAGGTTTCATTCTTTTTTTGTAGACAGACAATATTTTTATGCCCCGTCATGGCTGGGCAATCAAAACAGCAATTAGGTTGCATCAGCAGATGTGCTTGCTTTTAGTGACTGTCGGTCTCAGCAGCGCACAAGCTATATTCTGTTTGGTACAAAGATCTTTTCATTTCCAAATAAATCTTGGACCTTTGCAGTGCTTTGTCAACCATCTGAAAAGCTGAGCAGGGTTGGCATTTGCTTTTAGCACTCTCAGCCCGGAAAAGTGCAGATGTTTATCTTTAGCACTCCTGTAAGGTGAGCAGAAAATGGAGACCTTGAACCTGTTCGGTGAAGGCAGAGCACAACTTGTGCCCTCGCTCACAGTCCTGCTGAGGAACAACAGAGCAGATTTTGTTTTCACATCAGCACAAAATCAGCCTGGCTTCCCAGGTCTGGCCAGCACAGCTCCACGTTGTTACTCTCTCCTTGGTGTGGTCTGGCCCAAATCTAAGCAGCTGTCCTTAGAGTCACATAACGTCCCTCTGTAACTGGGGACAGTGGCAGTGCTGCAGGAGTAACCTGCCATGAGTTCCCCAAGTTCACAGAGAGAAAGGGTGACTGACATGGTCCTGAGCATCTTAAACAGAAGGGAAAAACCCTCTGGTGAGGACTCTTGCCTCTGCAGCTGACTGGAGGAGAAGGGCCACCAAAACACTTACCTTATAGATGACCAAAGTTAGGTGCCATGAATCCTAAGCTCTACCTATACATTGCATCCATACCCATAATTTCCCAATCATCCTGCATTCCCAAATCCACCAAGCAACAATGAAACTTGCTGGTACCTGTCACTTTGGAAAGTCAGGTCTCAGCCATGCCTCAAGCTTTACAGGAATTTTTGCAGGTTGGAGCAACCAGGGGATTAAGTACAATAATATTTAAGTACATAAATTTCACTCAGATTAGCTGAGATGCAGCAGTGTAGAGGTCTAGGAGAAAGATTGTCTCCTGCCAGCCTAGGTCATCGTGGACACAGCCACGTGCTCATCCTGGCATGAAGGGAGGCCAGGAACATCCACCTAGCAACATGGGCACCTTGTTTTATAGCACACCACCCTGGAAACATGGTGCAAGGAGACAGTGCAGGGAAAGCTCAGGGTTTGGAAAGCACATAAGAAAATAAGGATCTATTTTCATTTGAGCTTCTTTGGTACTAACAGAATATGATCAGTTTTAACAGGCTATTACATACAACAAGAGTACAGCCTTGTCATCTTTGGATTGTCTGTAGGCTGCCTGCGAGGAGAACAGTTTCACCTCTTCACATTGCATCATTTCTAATAATTTTTGAAGTTAAGATAAAACCCTTATTTTTTTCATATTGATCTTACTTGTGTTGTATTCACTTTGCTATTTTTTCCACCTCTGTCTCCTCCCAGGTCTGCACATGTGTATTTGCACTGAGGATGATCAGCTTGTATGAAGTACATCATTAAAGGGATGCTAAAGGGACTGCCTCAGAAATTAATTCCAAGTCTGAAGTCTGAACTAAGGCAAGGGAAGGTCACCTGAAAGTTTCTTACTGACTTCAGAAGAATGCTGGATACTTCGTACATGTAAAAAGAAAAAAAAACAAAAAAAAAAAAAAAAAAAAAAGAAAATGAAAAAGAAAAAAGAGAGATAAGCAAATTCTGAGCCTTCTGTATTTGGCCCTGGCCCATCAGTTAGCCACTCCCTTTCCAGTGTCCAAAGCACCAGCTTTGTGGTGAACATGGGACAAACTGGAGAAAATATTCACGAATGCTGAGAGGGCAGGGACTTCTCCATACGAAGCTGAGGGCCCTGAGCTAGGGCTGATGGAGTGGCTGTGAAGGATGAGCCAGCACTGAGGGCCAAAAGGCTCCAAGGGCGCCAAGGGGGCTTTCTCCCCAGTATGTCCATTGTGGGCAGATTTCATCAGATGCAATTTAAAAGATATCAAGCTCTTTCCTAACTTCATTTGTCTGTATAAATAAGTACTGCAGTTGACAAAGGGCTGTTCTGGGGTCTCAAAAAGGATGGCAGCTAGTAGTCAGAGCTGGAAATGGGAGGACAGACTTGCGATAACAGTATTTTTTGCAGATGGACTGTCTGGGGCATCCTTTAAGCCTTTGCAGCACCCTGAATCCTCATCACCTCCTGCAGCACAAGGCTGCAGAACAACCCAGGAACTGTGGGGTGTCCCCAAACCACACTGACTGCAGTACTAGTGGGAGCATGGCTACGTGCACGGAACACATCTACAGTGTAAGCAGAGATCTTCGCACTTAGGCTAACAGTGGAACCCAAAGGCCAGGGTCAGACAAAAGTAAACCCTGAAATACTGATATACTGTAAGGTTTATGCTCATCCTATATCACCCACAATTATAGGAATTTCCAGTGATTCTTCGGATATCAAATAGGCTGATTTACCTTTTGGAAAGAACCATCCATCCAAGCTCACTGCAAAGGGAGTCCAGCATATCTGTGCTCCTAACTACTAACACCTTTGCTCTACACACAACTTAGGTGAGCTGAATAATGCCCATGAGTTGTCCATGAACTGTGCAAACACATGATGAACTCCTGAGAGGAAAATGTTTGTTCATTCCTTGATCCCTTATCTGGTGCACTGGAAATGTTAAAACAGGCCAAGGAATTCAACTCAAGAATAGTGATGGACTAGGAATGGAGATCAGCTTTGTGTGCCAAACAGGGGTTCTTGATGCAGTGGCATTTTGAAACAGGTGGCAAAAGGAGGGTATGAACTGCAAGCAAAGGTGCAGTTTGGTTTGAAAGCAAGCCTGAGGCTTTTTTTTTTTTTTTAAATACAAATTCAGTTTCAAAGTTGCCTAAGCATCTTTTCTTTTATCCTACCTCATTTTTACGTGATGGACAAATGTAGAGGGTAAGCAGGGGAACTGCAGCACCCTTTGTGAGTCATTTGTGTCCCTCACCATGCTCTATGTTTCAGCAACTACAGCAGAAGTGACCAAATGCCTACCAGAGCAGCTTGTAGCAAAGTGCTGGTGTTGCATATTTTCAATTAAAGCAGCCATTTGAACATCTTATTCCACCGTGGATTTTTCAAATCAGGTTTACATCCAAGGACCTGCTTTATTTGAAACAACTAGACAGAAACATTAACAAGAATAACTTCTCATAGCAGTGGCTGTTATAAAAATACTATTGTTCAAAATCTCCATCTCACTTGTTGGATGCTATCCCTTTAGATGATGATTTTGCAGTACCACTGGGATATCCTGTGCGATGCCCTTAACTAAAGAGCATCTCTGCTGGCAGCTGATTTTTCTGCTGGTGGGGGAGAGCTCACAGTACAATATAAGTAAGAGTACAGTCAAATCAAATGGTTTCTAGAGTGCACCACTTTAGAAAGAGAGATCCAAAAGTTCAGTTCTCAGCTGTGCCCATGACCTGGGCTATGACCTGTGCCAAGTCACTTCATTGTCTCATGCTTCCATTTCCGTTCCAACCTTTTTGCATTTATCCTTATGGCTTGTGAGCTGGGCAGATGAGTTTCATTGTGTCTGCACAATACATACTAAACCAGAGCTGTCAGCCTGATTTGTGCCTCTTGGCACTGCCAGTGTTAGAGTTCTTGGGGGTTTACTGAAGGTCTGCATGTTTGGAGGCTCTCCTGAAGTCTCCTTTCCTGGGATGTTGCACTGAATTAATTTTTCATTGAAAAGGAAAGTAGATTTTTGAGCAAGCTTGAAAAGGCAAGCACTAGCAGTTCATACTTCAGAATATATGTAGAGGTGAGGTGGTGTTATTTTGGGTATGATAATCATTATTTTTAACACTTGGTGTTAGCAGAATGGCAGTAACACGAAAAGAGCACAAATGACATGCCTACAACAGTAAAATTATTCAAAATGCTCCTGTTTCAAAGGCACTAGACAAACAAACATCTGACTACCATGTTTCAACAGTATGGAAAACCAGTTAATTTACCAGGGGTTGCATAATGTGTCTGCATATTCTCTTTACAAAGGAAGATGCTGCCATTCAAAGGCTGTGGGGTTGTCGGTGGGATTTTATTATGGTTTATCAGGCCAGCCTCACGCTCCTCTGCACTCTGCCACACACAGCGCTGGCGGCCCAGCGCTCCTCCCCTCCTCCAAACAGCACTGCCGAGCCAAAATCTGCCTGCTCCCTATGTGCTGAACAGGGCAGCTCTCCAGAGAGTAAGAAAAGGGGCTGGCAAAGAGGAAACATAGACTTTCTATTTTTTTGTTGTTGATTCCATGGCTAGCTTCTTATAGAGTGTGACGTCCACTAGCCTGCCTCTAAAATGGAGATAATGAGTAATTATTCTGCCAATAACAATGTGTATCTTTATTTAATTCTCCTCCCAGAACCCTAGTTGCCAGCAGGTGATGCAAATGGCCCAGAGTGGGTGACAGGGAGCAATTGCCAATCAGCTGGGTGAGTTCTGGGTGCCTGCGAAGGGTATACATAAACCACGCCGCCAAGGTGACACCTCCCAAAAGCCACCTCACCCACTGGCCTTTTGGGAAGGTTCTGGAGTGGGAATCATCACCCCAGAGAGCTGAGCACAGTGCAATGTACTGGGGAGAGGTGGGAAGCCCAGGGGCAGGGCTGCAGTCCACAGCCAAATGCCTCCCCTTACATTCACTTGCCTGAATAAAATACAAAAGCAGGTTTATGGAATTGCCCCTCCCAAGGTGGGAAGAGAAATTGCTTGCCCCAGGGTCACCCCTGGAACCTATGGAAAAGTCCAGCCTGCAGGCAGATTTGTGAAGGGAGTGAGAGATGAGACCTTCCTCAGATCTTATCCACCTGTATACAACATCCTGAGACTGCAGGGGGAAAAACTTGTTAACCTACAAATAATTTGATAACTGTGCTCAGATCCATCCTACCTTGGTAGTTTATGAGTTTCCCTGTGTATCTGACACTGGATGGGTGCACAGCGCAGCCCCACCGTGCCAGCCACCGCTGTGCTGTGCTCTCCCATTGGTACCTGCTCAGTCCCAGCTCTGCATTAACTTGGCGTCAGATCTCGCTGTGCTGGTGTGCTGTGTACAAACCATTACATGCAATAACAAGCAAAGTGCTGCTTGAACCTTAGCACAAAGAAGCAAAAAGCCAAAACAATAAATGCATTTTCCACAAGGGCAGAGACAGCAGCCTTTGAATAGGAATTGCTGGATCGGCTTATGACTCAGCTGGCTGCTCCCAGAGCACTTTAGCACATGCTCAGCTTGGGATGGCAGATGAGGCTCTGCTGGCTTTGTTGGATTCAAAGTGAAATGCACGCAGAGATGCATTGTAAAGAATGTGGTAGCGGTCTGCAGCACTGTTGGGGCAGTGGGGATGTGCTGCCCACACATCCTCCCTCCAAGCAACGTGGTCACCCCAGTGCAGGCAGCCCCTCAGGAGGAGCCCGGGTGTGAAATGGCGGGCGAAGGGCAGCCCATGCTGCACACAGGGCTCAGCACGGCGTGGGGTGCAACGCACAGGACTCGCGGGATGCGTTTCACCACCCGGGTCAAGCCCTGCTTGTTGGAGTAGGAGGAGGGAACCAGCCCAGGCGCCAAAATGTCTGTGACTCTGCTTAGATCATACTTATAATGTTTTTCTGCACAGGGATCTACGTAAATAGAAAGGAACCATTCATCTCAGCTGGGAGGACTGGCAGCCTTTGGAGTCACCCTGTCCACTGATATCCAGCCACCTTACTTCTTGCCCACTCTTTGATTTCTGCCCTCCTCCCCCCACCAGCGCTGTTCCCAGGGCATTGCCTTCATGAAGTGGCCTTTTGTTCATAGGTGCCTGAAGCCGACGTGCCTCTTTGACTGGCTGCTTCATTTCATGCTGACACCCTTAACTGCTGGTTTCATCTTCCTGGTAGCGATTGTCTCAGATGAAGTTTCAGTATCGCTGTTTCTCATCTGCGGCTTGAGAGTCCCATTTTCAGCAGCCAAAAGCCAAAACCCTTGCACTTGCCTGACCTCTGCAATTACCGGCAGGACTCTTGCTTCACAGCACTGCAGCCTCTGGCCATGGGGAACCTTTGGAGCAGGGGCCATTTGGATAAGGCACAGGAAACATGGTGCAGAAATGGTGCAGTTTGTTTAAGATGTCTAGTTCTTCCTGCAGTTTCACTCAAATTCACTGCTGTGACCTCACTTGCGATTACAGTGTCATTTGAAAACTGCCTGCCATGGCAGAGTGCCTGTCCTCACCTCTGGAGCGTTCTTCTCATTTTCTACTTTTTTGCTTCTTAATCAAAGAGAAAAGTTGCTAGCCACCCTAGGCTGCAAGTCTGCTGTGGATCTTCATGGGCAAGAGACGCAGCAGAAGTGCAAAGGAAAGCATTAAACAGATTTAGGGGATTTCTTCCCTCCAGTGCATATCTGTGCGAGAACTTATGCAAGTCTCCTGGTGCTGCTCAGGATATTCTGCTAGATGCACACCACCTTTAGTTTTCATTATACCATGAGCATCCCTGTTACTTCAACCAGCAGCTTTTAATAGCTCTTAGGCAAACCCCAAACATTTGCCAATGCCTTCAGTGGTGTGAGGAGCCTACAGCATGCATTTCTGCCATCCTTTTAAAAGATGAAGAGCAAGGCATCTTAATACTTCCACAACAGATTAAGTGGGAAAATGGCAAACCCGCCACATGCCTATAATGGTCTTGCACAGAGTAGGTCTGTTTCTGATTTCAGGTAGCACATTTCAGCTCCAGCATGTGGCAGTCAGGGCTGGAAACCCCCTGTCATGCTATTGCTGCACTGTGGGCATGTTCAGGCCCAAATGTAAACTTTGCAGATCAGTAAAGCACCCGAAAGCTGGTGGCCAGTGCAGTGCCCATGGGAAGCCTGGCATTGGACCAGATCTCCATAACTCCAAGTCCCCTGGAAATTTTGCAGCATTTTGGCAAGACATTTAGCATAATCAGAGGACCTGCTTGCCTTCCTACAGGCTCTTCTAAGGCAGATCTTTGTCCTCTCTAGAAATAGGATGCAATGAGATGAAGGCCTATGGTTCTGCTCGTTGGCTGGAAGAGGGATAGGCATTTAACCCAGCAGTGAGGAAATAATTGGCTCAGCTCATGAATCAGCCCCAGCACACCACTGTCCTGTGTGTCAGTACAAGCTCTAGGAAACACAAGCTTGTTGATCTGGGCTCCATGCTCCAGCACAGTCTATGGCCATGCCTTGGCTTACCCAAGATAAGAAATAATCTCCTCTTCTGACAGCACGCCATCTTTCAGGGGTGGATGCAACCATGGTACTGAGAAAGAGAGAGAGAGAGAGAGAGAATCTGCAGCTTTTCCCCTGTGCTAACTAGTGGCAGCTAATTAGATGGCTAATGTCCCACCAGGCCTCATGGCTGTCCTGGGAAACCATGACTTGGCTGATCACTTCAGCATGAAGTGCAGGAAAAGTGTGGATAGCAGAAGAAAATGAGATCATGGTAAAACTATCACAGTCTTTCTTGTAAGAAGAATAAAATTCATTTCTGTCAGTCACTCAGATAACTTCAGACACATTGTGCATGATCTCTTGAGTTCTTCCCATTGGTGCCACTATCAAGAGCTCAGCAACCACATCAGCTTTGTCTTCAGTTTGAGTATTTTCCTGTTTTACTTTCTCTGCAGCTTATCAAGTACAGACACTGTTCTTTGATAACTCCACAGATAACTGCTCTTTCTGGACTTTCATTTTCACCATTCATGAAGCACCTTACATGAGTGGATCTCCACGTACTTCAGGAAGCATTGAAAGGGAGTATCAGGAGGCAGATGGGGTCAATTCTCAGACTTGCATCATGCTGCCCTTTATAATTACATAAAGCTTAAGGACCTTCAAAGCAGTCCAGGCATGGGAAACAAGTATCCAGTTTCACAGAATTACAGATCCTGACTGCTTTTCATGATGAAGGTGGATGCTGGTGAGTATTGTGTCTCCAGAGAATATTTCTTCCACAAAAGAAGACACAAGAAGTCTGTGGCAGTCCCAGAAGGCAGCAGTCAGCTGTCCCAGCCCCCTTGCCTTGCTTTAAGAGAGAGCCTCAGCACACAGAGCCAGTGGAGACTTGGGCTCGGGTACCAGACGGCTTAGGAAGATGACAGCATTTTTAGTATTTAGGAGTTTCATTACTGCCCGGATGCCCACCCAAGACAGATGCCTCCACAGCAGCCAAGCAGCATCCCTTCTTGTTTCTGGGTGATCTCTCATGTCCATCATCCCAGTGGGAAAAGGAAAACATGCTGCAGACAGGACTTGCTGCGATATTTTTTTTTTTACCGGACAACTATTTTTTCCAATCTTTTCCATATTAAATATCCATTTCTCTGCTTTGGGACAGCTATCTATAAATCTGCAAACCAAAAAATGTGATTTATTCACTTGTGACCCTCCCTCTCACCCACAGTCAAACAAGTTGGCAATGCTTTAACAACAGCTGCACATGGCAGCTCAGAACACAACCGACAAAATTACCTGGCACAGTTGCAAGTTGTTCACCGCACTGACAAACAGTTACCAGTCACTTTCTTCTGCCTCCCCTAGCTTAATCCTGTTACAGACACCGCTTGTAAACCACATCCTTCTGCTGCAGTATGACTTGTTCCCACTGCTTACTATATGTTTTCTCATTAAATGCATGAATGCCATGTTTTATCGCAGGGAGAAGTCGTCGTGGAGGTTTGGAGGATCCCCAGTCTGCACAGAGGATGTTTTGCCCACCAGCTGCAGGAAGTTGCTTGAGGCACCAGGACCCCCTTTGCCTTTAGCCAACTGCTATCTTCATCCAGTGGTGGACTTTTTGGCACTCTTTCTCCAGCACTGTTGGCTCACACATTACTTGCTTGATAGCATGTCACTGCTGCTTTACTCAAAGGAAATCTAACAATCCTGCCAGAGAAATAAGGAAAGAAATTTACTTCTCATAAACTGACTAGAAAGAGACAAATTCTCTGCCTACCAACAGGAACGTGCCTATGAATAGTCCCTGAGTAAACACAGATTGCATACTGCAGAATGACATCGAGCATGGTTACTGCCAGCCATCTCTTCCTGAAATTCAATAGACATTGATATTTATACCCAGCCTTTGAGGTTTAGCATGCTTCAGCACAAATATACATTTATTAATACCGCATAACACCAGGCCTTATCGACTCTTATTGAGTCTCCTTTCACTCACAGATATACATATTTTCCAGGACTGTCATGCTCGAAATAAGTTAGGCCAGGAGCGAATGATCTTTTAACAGAGTAAGTAATATGCTTAAGGCCACATTCAACATTATTTCCCTTACTTCCCTTGACCAAAGTGATATTTATAGAGAGGTCTACATTCTGCTCAGCAGTAGATTAGTGCTTATGATATATGACTCCAGTGGTTTTAGCAGAGTGTGTCTGAATGTATATTGACAAAACAGAGAGTGTGAATTTGGCCCAGAATTCTCAGAATAAGAGCACTAGGACTGGAGTTGTGCCAGGGAAGAATTTGGTCCATACTGCTTCTGAAGCAAGAGAGCCAAATAATACAAAAAGGAAGCTGATCTGTAGTCTGTTTACAAGAAAATCCATGATCTCTAGTGATTTAAAGAGTCCAGATAGAAGAAGGTTAAGTTTCAAAAGCAATACAACATTACTAAAATAAGTTATTTCTCCCTGTAAATGGACATTTTAATAAAAATGAGGACAAATAAAATTCTTAAGACATGACCTTGCTGTGGAAATACAATCCTTTCATGTTTCCATCTCAGATCCTGCTCCTGTGCTGTACAAAGACATCACTTTGCCTATAAAGCAGTCATTCCTCTGCTTCTGCTGTCCAGCATTCTCCCAAACCTTTGTCAGTATAAATGCTTCAGAGTCAACAGTAAAGTAGACCAGTCTGTATGCCTGAGGTTCAGTTGTACCAGATGGATCTGGCAGTTACCAGAGCAAGGTGCAATGACCCCTGTTATTATTTATTTATTTGCCCAAACAGCAGTTGGTTTCTGCCATTTCCACTCAGGAGTCCCAGCAGTGAAGCAGTCAGTGACTGCCAGCACCAGCAGAGCAAGGTGTATTGATTAGATTCTTTTTTTTTTTCCTTCCAGACTGAGCCTCCCTTTTCCCTCTCCTGACATTATAAATAGAGCTCACATCTACTGCAACGCCAGGCTGAAATAGGTCAGGGAGCCTTCAAAGGAAAATCTACATGCAGGAGTCATGCATTTCCGTCTGGCAGCAGACAAACAGGCAGGCTAGAGGAGACAGGAGCAGAAAGGAGTTGGCTGATGTTGGTCCAGGGCAACTGCTTCTCCTTTTCTCTTGCTCTGCAGTGCCAGATGGCTGGGCCCATCGTGCTTGCTGTATTTTGGTGTATCGCAGCAGGCACCACCTGGCTGTGCAGGAGGGAGGGAGGCAGAAGTGCCAAGGTTAGCAGGTTGCATGGCTCTGCACAGGCACACTGTGCTGCTTATTCAGTCGGTCAGCTCCTCTGCAGGGGTCTTTCTTTAAGTCTGAATCTCAGAATTTGGGACCTCTCCTGTCCAAAACATCCCCAGCATCCAGACAGTGATCAATGAAAGAAGAAAACACACCATGCAAACAAGCCTTCAGCACTTCGCTGATTTTACTGGGAAAGATCCCATGTGCTAACTGCCTCCACTCACACGCCTAATTGCTTCTAAGTGTAGTACCTTCTGGCAAAATCCCACTTGCACTGACACTCTGGCTTTTCAAGGTGTAACCATCAGAAAAATAATTAAATAGGGTAAAAATATTTTAAAAATAAAAATAACCCAAGTCCATAACAGATGCAAATCTTTCAGCACTTCAGTTCTTCTTTGTCCAGAAACAAAGAATAAAACTATGCCATAATTCAGCCTGATCTTTCAAAATATATATGATCATATCTCATGGTCTTCAGTGAGAAATTAACTTAAACTATGTGCCATATACCAAAAGCTGCTGAGTTTTGTATTTGTTTTTTCTGTATTTTTATTTTGTATTTGAAAATAATGAAAGCCATAACTTTACCAGTGAACACAGGAAGCTAATTTCACTGATCAGCTCCATCCTTAATGTGTCATCATGCTGTACCAAGTGCTTCATTTTCAAAATACAAATAGACAAGTTCACTGCTTGAGAAGTTTTAGGGTTTTTCAGTCAGACAAAGACATTTGTGTGCTTTTCACTGGCCAGGCACAGACCCGAGCCAAAGCAGTGGGAGGAAACAGGCAGCAAAACCCCAGGTTCCAGTTCACCTCCCCAACCAGCAAGTATCTGAACCAGCTGCGTCCTGCTTGCCCTCTTCTGTCTCCTTGGCTTTTGAACTCTTGGCCTCATGGTATCCTGTCTGCAAAAGGAAGGCTTGAGGTGCTTTATCCAGCCTGACATGGTTAGGTTGAACTCTTCAGTGATATGTAATGTAGCCAAAGCAATGCAGCCAAGGCAGGAGCTCCCACTTTCCAGCCTAAGGCCAGCAGCATTTCTGTCTTCTGGAGGAAATCTTGCCACTTGGACCAAGGCCCACAGCACTGGAGGACACCTACCTCTCACAGAGATGTCGTAATTGCATCTTTGATGCAGGCACACACGTTTAGGAGAGGGATGAAACCTCAGGCACATCCTTCCCAGTGCTGCAACTTGTGCCTTGTGTTGTGGCTGTGCAGCCAGTGCAGAGATCCAGACTTGTCCCTGCTCCACGTGCATGACCCCAGGCATCTCTGTGAACTCCACCTCCAGTCCTGGAGAGGAGAGGCATTTCTGTTACCAAAGGTAGTCCTGCTGCTGTCATTAAATCTGCATGGTAGGATTACCTTCAATATTAATAAGAATACATTACAAGAGATTACTTGCAATTCTCCTTTTGCAGGGCGAAAGACCAGGGTACTTTTGTTCTGCTTTTCAGAAACTTTTTTTTTCATTTAATGCATTTCCCCACTGTATCACTCCCAAAAATCATACAGGCTGAAATACTTCCAAAGTTAACTTGAAGCGTAACATATTTTTTTTCCAGATGATCCCTCTTTATGGACTTGCAGCATTGGCCAGTGTGGTCTCAGAAGACTGAATTGAAGTAAACAACATGTTGAAATATATTTAGAGAATTATCTTGCAAACCACAAAAGAACATGAAGAGAGAGAGAGGAGAATAGGTTTCTTGGTTTTGTAGTGATTTCATATTTTTTAGAGTTATTTAACTGTCAAAGAAATTAGCTATTAAAAAGGCATATTAGGTCAGTGAGAGCAGCCCTCATGGGCCAGGCTATAATTGTTTTTTATGATAAACATAATTTCAAGTGCTTTCTCTAGTCAGGGTTTAAACTCTGCAAATGAAAAGGCAGGCACCCCCACCCTCAAGGAAGAATTCCACAAATCATCCCATATCCCTGTCTCACACAATTATCTGAACACCCATTTTGCAAATTAGGATGTGTAATTGTAAGGATGGGAAGTCATTTTGTAGTGGCAAAGTGTGCATAATATCACTCAGGGCACAAACTTTACCTGTTGCCCTTCCTTCTCATAACAACACAATATAAATTCTGTGCAAAGGATATTAAAACGGCATAACAAAAATTATGATAATGACAGCAGGACTATCACTGAATTGACATCATGTCAAGAGACTGGATTTTTCGCCTGGAGCAACTACATCTATTTTTCTGTGTATACCTGTTCAGTATGGCTTTACTGAGTGACTCATGGAGTCATGAAATGTAAGGCATGTGACATGTGTCAATCACCTCATTAACCAATGCACATAGATCTTTACTGTGGCAGGCAGACAGGGAGACTGGGTAAGGCTCCAGAGCTGGCTGCTCAGGCATGCTCTCTCTTCCTGCTTCTGGGCAAAACTTGAGGATCTTTTAATTTCGTGTGGGATTTCTAGTCTTGCAGCAATCCAGTCAGGGCTATTGCATGGCAGCTGCCCCCTCCCATCCTTTCTCTCCAAGCTGTCTGTGTATCCCAAACGTTTTCACTGCATAATAAGTTTGATTTTACAGCACTTGATCTTGTCAATCCAACCTTTTCAGGGCGCATCAAGCTGTTCATTAATGTATGAACAACAAAAGCACTACACGCTATTAGAGTAGGTGCATATCTTAGGGAAGCCTCTCGTGGGTTTTGCAAGCACTCGCATAGCATCTGCACAGCTCACTGCAGCCAGGCTGACTGTTCTGGGACACACAGCGTGGTCAGTACGGTACAGTCAATCTACAGAGCATCTTCTTTTTGCTCTTGAAATAAGTAGATGTTTATCGCTCTGTGCTCTCTCACAGAATGGTGGTGCAGTGGATGGTTGTTGGGTGTGATGCTTTCTGGAAGACAGCAGAGACGCATTGTGTCCAAATTCCTGGTGGAAATATTGCAGCCCAGCAGAAGTTCAAAGCTGGCATCACACTGTTAAACCACAGTATGAGTACTTGCTCTGGGGGAGGAAAGCAGCTCGATATTTGGATGCACCTGTGTCTCTGAGCTGATCCATTTGAGCCATGTTAGCTTGAAGGCTGCATAAGGTATTAGAAAAACTTTGACCTTCTAGCAAAGGCCATCACACCTCATCCAATTCTATGGCAAGGGCAGCAGTCCATGCCTGGCTGCAATGTGTCTACCAAAAATGTACCTGATGATGTCAGGAGGCAGAGAAATCCTTACTTCCTTTGGAAGTTTGTTCCTGCCTTCTTTTTCCATCATGGTGCTTGTTTTTTAAACTTTGAAAAAGTTTTGATCATTGATGATAAAAGTCTATTTAAACCAGGATGTGATGGTCTCTAACCAGTATGCTCCATGTCATCAAGATGGATAAAAAAAGTCTCCACCATATCCTTACACAGCAATAGCTCACAGTCTGTCTAGGTGACCTCAGCCAAGAGGACTGATTTGGTTTACAGAATTGTTAATCTTCTTAAAATTTTGAGGCGAGTCAAGATGCTGTGCTGCTTGTAACTCAAATAGATCTTAATTTTAGCATTCTGCTTTCCTTAATGACTCATTAGCTGGGCAAAAACTGAAGGAAATCCACAGCAGTGAATGGAAAGTGAGATGCAGTTGGATCATCTGCCAGACAATTGTAAAGGAGCACTGGATATTTTTGCATACTTCTTTGAGAAATAAGTTTACAAGGAAAACTTTCAAGAATGTGGATATGTTCACCAAGAAACCAGTTTGTACAAAGACAGGCTTTTATTCTGCAGTACTTATGCACATGTTTAGCTCAAAATGGAATGATTCAAGAGCTCAAAATCAGGACCACATGCACAAGCCTTTGCAGGCAGCAGGACTCTGCAGATGGCACATACACAGTATTTTACAGGATTAGTGTTACAAAGATCACGACAGTTCATTTCCAAACACCACATCTAGACAGACTTGAAAATTCTGATACTCTCTCTAGTTTATACACTAATTATGTGATACCGGGTAAGCACTGTGTCTGGCCCTGTTAGGTATACTTCTGATCTCTATTAGGCATTAAAATTGTTTATACAAAGAAAATGTAGTGGGAAAAAACGAACTTCAGAAAAGATATTTGAAAGAATTTTTGTTGGGTGCAAGAAAAGGTTTTAGGCAGCTTCCATTTGCTGTATTGTTTCCAAAAACAATGAAACCCTTTCAAAGTTTATGCTTCTCTTGACATTTCTCAGATACTAAAGTAGGGAAAGGCAAGACTGGGAGCCACAAAGGTACTTAAGTGCTTATTGTTTAAGTGAGGGTTAGTCCACCAAATGCTTCAAGCATCTGGGCATGCATGTCCCGCTCTCTTTCACAAGACCTTTGTGGCAGAACAGAGACTAGATATCAAATTTTTTTAATTTTAAATTGCCTTACAGGCCAGCCTAACTTTCATGCCTGGCTAATGCCAAATTTTCCTGGGTTTAATGGACTTTGCTAAAGATCTGAAGTTGTCACTCAAGGCAAAAATAGTTTCAGCAGGGGAATGGGACCCCAACTACATTTCTGAGGATGTCTAGTCATGTCTACTTGCCATTGTTGACATAAAATAAATGAATGGATGCTATTAGTGAAATCTGAGTATTTGCCAATGTTCCAATGTTAAAAGTAAGGAGTAACACAGCCAAAATCTTTCCCTTATATGTGTTTCAAACTTGCCTGCTACCATCTTTGCCAGTGGGTTTGAGTTTCGAACCAGACGCTTTAACAGCAAATGACTCAAAGTGATCTTACTCGAGCTGGAGAGTGAACTCTCCTGTGCTTGTGGCTTAATAACTCTGATCCTCTTCTGCTTCTTTTAAAAATTCTTATTTCAGATAACATTACAAGGGAGTTCAGCAAGAAACAAAAAGCCATTTACAGCATTCACATTGTTTACTTAAATATTAGCATTGCATTCATATAAGATGATGGAAACTAATCTGTTTGGCTACACTTTTTCCCTTGTTTAAACAGCACCATGCTGCAGTATGTGGGATTCAGACATGGCACAGCAAGTACCTGCACTCGAGTAAACTGTTTTCTCGTGTTGAGATGCCATTTCTAGTACACTAGAGACAACCCTTCTCCATTTATTCCTCTCCAAGCATTTTGTATGGCTGCCTGTGCCTGTAACATTTGGATGCATTCCATACTGAATTGAATGGCAGTAGCAGAGTCCACAGAGCGCCAGTCTGCTGAAGGCTTCATTGCCTGAGGAAAAGATCCCTTTGGAAACTCATGGAGGGGAAAGGATGGAGGAGAATGTTACTGTGGATGGGGTTTTGTTTACAGTGGCAAAGTCTGATCTGAGAAACTTTTCAAAGTTCTCAAAGACAGTCAGATCTAGGTTCAATTAGTCTCCTTTAAGAGATGTAAATTACTAATTGCATTGTGCCCTTTTTAGCCAGTCAGTTGACTAAATTACACAACGCTTCATTTTGCAAAAATACAGAGTATTCCCAAACAAAGCAGATCACAGTTCTCAAGCAGCTGATTTAAAATCGTTTTGCCAGGAGAAACCTTGAAAACAATATAGCACTCCAAATCTGCTTAGAAATTTCATAGGGTAACAGCGTTCTGTTTCCATAAAATACCCAAATCCTTCTATATCATCATGTTTCAAAATAGGAATTATATAACGCTCGACACTTAATGAACCTTTATTGACGTGGGTACGACTACTCATGTTAAAGCTCTTCTATGCGCATTTAAAAGCTAAGGAGCACACGGGCAAGGAAAACTGCAGCGATGCCGTGATGCAAAAGAGAGGTTCATAGCCCAGCTCTCCGAGCCTGCAGATTACAGATTTGCCTCTGTCCTAATTATACACTCCATCTCCGCGCATTAGCATGGAGCCCAGAAAACCTGACTCATCATTCCTAACAATCCCGGCGACCTGAGGCAAACACACACACACACACACACACACACACACACACAAACATACACACACTCGCATGCGTGCTCTCAACTTCCCCTAGAGCAAACACCTCATGCTGCTCTGCCTGGCAGCAGGGCAGTCGTGTCCCTGCATGTGCAGCCCGCCGCCCCGGGAGCGCAGCCCGCCCCGCGCACAGCCAGACCCCGCCACGGGGAGGGGACACCCGGCAGGAGGAGGGTGGCGATGGCCGGGCACTGGATCTGGCCCCGGGGCCGGCAGGCCAGCAGGCAGGCGAGGCGGGAGGCTGACCCCAGGCTGGGGATCCCTGGGGACGCTCCCGGAGGGAGCGGGAGCGGGATGGGGAGCGCCGGGACCGGCCCGCGGGGAGCCGAGGCCGCCGCCGAGCCCCCTGCCCTGGGGGCGGGGCCTCCGCCGCCGCGTTTGCATAGCGCTCACCCTATTGGCCGGGGGAAGGCACGCGCCGAGGCACCGGCCCCGCCCCGCTCTCCCCAAGGCTGCCCAGAGACGCGGCCGGCCCCGCCCCTCGGCAGTGGAGGCCCCGCCCCTGTCCCCGCCCCCTCTCTCAGGCTGCCCGGAGATGGGAGCCGGGCAGGGCGCTGCTCATTGGCCGGCGGCGGGCGGCCCGTCGTGATTGGCCGGCGGTGTCGGCGCTGGGCGGGGCGGGCGCTGCGGATTGGCGGGGCCCGCGGGGGTGTGAGCAGGGGGCGGCGGCGCGGAGCGGGCGCTGGGGCCGCGGCCGGGGATGGGGGCGGCGGGCGGCGCGGGCAGCTGAGCGCCGCGGACACGGAGCGTCCTGCGCCTCCCGTCCCGCCCGGCCTCGCCGCCACCATGAACCGCCTCGGCTCCGGGCCGGTGGGCAGCACCACCGCCGCTGCCGCCGGGCAGTACCGGGTGTGCGGCAACTGCCGGAAGGTGCCGAGACAGGTACCGGAGGGCGCCCGCTGAGAGGCGGCGGGAGCTGCGGGGACTGCGGGAGAGGCTTCCAGGAGCGATCGGGGGAGCGGGCGGCGGTGGGACAGAGACTTGGCTGGGGCGGAGGGGAGGGTGTACACGGACGGCGACAGTGGAGTGGGGAGAAATGGGCCGTAGGGCAGCAGTGGGGCGGGGGGTGGAGGAGGGCAGTGGGGAGCTGGGGGCAGTGGGCTGGGGGCTCTGCCGGGAGGTGGGTGCCTGCGGAGCGCGGGGTGGGGGGCAGCGGAGGGGCGAGGGGGACGTAGCCCCAGGGGGTGCCGAGGGGTGCCAGGTCCGAGCCCCCATCGCCCCCGTCCGCCTCGGGACGGCTGTCACCGGCCCCTGCCCCGGGCTGCCCCCCCACCGCATCCCGGGGGCTTGGAGGGCGCCCAGCCTCCCTGAAGGCTGGGGTTGTGGGAGTGGCGGGGGTGACTTGGAGCCCAGCCGCGCTTGGAAAGTTTATTATCCACATATTTCAACGGTGAAATTCGCCGCCGCGACCTCCGTCAAGTGCGGGGGGCTCCGAGCTTAGAGCTTTAAAAATATAAAGGCACCGAAGAACCCCCCGCCCCCCAGTCCACTAAGCCCCATCCATCCCTGCAGTGCCCAGCCGCTTCCCTGCGGACCCCCCGTGCCCCCGGAGGGGTGGGATGGCTGCACCCCCTGCTCCCGACATCTGCCTCACGGAGAGCATTAGTGGAGGTGCTTTTTGTTTGTCCAGTGCAAATGAATTAAAATTGCTGAGCTGTTCAAACGCGCCGAGTCCCCGAGCGCTCAAGATGAACGCGATGCCGGTTTTGGTTTTATTTTAATTCAATCTCTCCCAACACATTTTGCTCCAGGTTGGTTCTTGCAATTGCTAAGAAAGCCTGTAAGTCAATGAGCTCAAATATTTGCGCTCTTTGTCCAAAAAGTGTTTTTCTTCCTCTGTGGGTCAGGCCAAGTGCCAATCAAAGTTGTTTTTCAAGCCTCTCTTCCCTGCAGTAGGACTGCTTTTTTTCTTTCTTCCTTTTTTTTTTTTTTTTTTTTTTTTTTTAAGGGTTTGGTTTTTGGAAAGGAGGTGTGTATTTAGGGGAGGGGGAGGAGAAACGTTAAAAATCGGTGGAAGAGAGAAGCAGATCTTAAAAATCATGTTTCTTGAATATTTTAATGGAAACAAAATCTTATTAAATGTGCATGCTTGGTATGTGCAGTTATTTTTTCCATAAACTCTTGGATCATATTACAGTTGATACTTGGTGCTCAGCTCTTAGCTCAGCTTGCAAGAAATGTAATGGATCAGAGAAGCACACATCAGCAGAGTCTGATTTTTAACCATTTCGTTGCAGGATCGAATCCCTTCTTGGCTTTAGCTTGCTGCTGTTACAGCTTTAAGAAAAACAAGTACTTAAAAGAGAGAAGTTCTGCGGGGTTAAAGCCTGAAACAGCTTCAGACTTGACATATGTCTAAAGACATACAAATTAACCGGTGCCAAATATGTCTGTGGAGAAAGCAGGGAGGGTGCTTGCTTTGTTCTGCCAAATAATCAAAATGTTTTGTTGACAAATAAAGTGGTGCTTGGCAGCACTTGTAGATCTAAAATTAAATTTAAATTATTGGATTTTTTTTGAAGCTGTAGTCCCATCCTGCTGGGTAGGACTTTTTTTGTATACCTCTTTAATATCAGTGGGAGGTGGGAGGGGGGGACAGGGCTAGATGGCCCTTTTCTGGTAACAGGAAACTTGTATGGATTTTTTTTTTTTAATTATTTTATTTTAAAGTAATTTAGGGATGATGGTGAAATATAGGTACCCAGCTGGGTCTGTTGAGGAGGCAGCTTAGCGCTGTCTTGCTTTGTCTATGGTCATTTCACCCACTCTTACTGCAAAACTGAGGAAAGAATAAAGAAACTGAGTGACAGCCTGTAAAAACCTCTTGAAACATAGTTGTTCTGTGCTTTCAGTGGTTGTATTGGGACATTGTTGGATCTGTGTTGTAGGCTGAACAATAAACATAGAAGTACAAAGCTTCTGACTACATCTGTAATTATTTAAAAGTTGGTATAATAAAAATCACTGTAAATGTTAACCTTTTGCACTTCATTGGCAAGCATGCAAGTAGAAAACATGAGGGGGAAAAAAAAAAAAAAAAGAAAAGGCTTGATGGAAGCGAGATGCAAATTTGACCTGAGTCTCAGAGTAATAATCTTCAGATGAGTGCTGCCTCATCTGTTCTTTTGATGGTGTTGGGGTTTTTTTTAATGCTCATGTGATAGCATACCGGAAAAAAATGATAGGCCTTGAAATGTGTTGAATCTCTTCTGCCCTCCTCAGTCTTAAGTCTTTATTTAAAGCCACTTGAACACTCACAGTTTAGGTAGTGCTGTTGTCAAAATTATAAGGAGCAAGGTAAGCTTTCTACTCAGTGGCATGTAATGAAATTTGAAATAATCTCCAAGTTTTTGCATTCTCATGTGTGAAGGTAAGTTTCCCTTTCATCAGGGAAACAGGAAAAGCTAAATGCAGCACTTTAGGTTTCAGCCAATTTCAAACTAATCAAAGTTACATTTTATTCTGGAAAGTTCTATCAGGGTAGCACTAAGAATACTGCTAAGGATTCAAGGGTTAAGTTTGCCTATGAAGAAGGTTTTTCATATTAAAAAGATACAATTTCCAGTTGGGTTTATTGTTACAGGACATTTTAGATAACCAGATCTACTTGCAGAACAATTGCTGCTAATCAAAAGGGCTTAAACAGTCATAGATACAAGAGCTACATCATTATTTGATTGGGGGGGAGGAGGGAAGTGCTTAAAATGGCATGTGAGTTCTGTTCCCGTGAATTTCCTAGAGGTGGCTGCGAGTTGCTGCCATTGCAGTAACCAGCACAGCTCCAGCTCTTCCATTTGAAAATGCAGTATGTAAGAGAGACCCTGGGCAGGGGAGAGCTCCTGGGTGTAACCCTGGAGGGGATCTGGAGCCTTATGGGAACCCAAGGTTCTCCTGCCTAAATTAAGTCAATAGCCCAAGCGAGAAGAAAACATATAGGAAGGGCTCAGTATTTCTTTGGACAATTAACTGCTTCAGAAAGGCTTTTAGGAATAAACAAAAAGTCTTGGGGGATGGAAAAATCCTGATATGTCAGGAAGTGTAGGAACAGGGAGGGTTTGCCAACTGTTCAAGCTTAGTTGCAAATTGCAAAGCATGTGAAGTAAAAGGTTCTTTTTCATGTACATACAGGTCAGTAGGACAGAAAAGAAAATAAGTATAAACATGGTTCCAGGATTAAATATTTGGTTTATGTTAGATTTCAGTGAAGGAGCTAGAAGGGCAATGGCAAAACGGGTGATAGGGGCATACAGTTTCACAAAAGCAAACTGCATTGTTGGCAAGGTGCAAATGAACCTGGCTTAAGCCAGTCTCTGTGCTGGAGTCCTCATAAAGATATAAGAAATCTAGGATCTGTTGCTGGCTTTTGTAGACCTACCCAATCAGAGTGATCCTGAGTGAGAGGGGGAATACCCATCACTATGATGGACAAAATTTTCTGTTCTTCTCATCCTCCCATGCCAGTCTCCTTCTTTAGTACAAGTCTCAATACTGTACAAAGCTACTAAAGCAAATATGAAAAAAATATGTATGAGACGATACCACCAAAAGTAGGTTACGCTAGACTAATGTAGTGGTCTTTTGTTAGTAAGACAGATGCTAGAGTGTCCTCTTCTGAAAGCTTTGCATGGACTAAAAGTAGACTTCTTTCATTAAATATCTGAAGTAACATCAAAGGTTGAACTCGTCACTGCAAGCCAGCGCAAATTAAACTCTAGGATTCACTAACACCAAATGTTCTATACACCAAAAGGTTTAACTGGGTTTGGAAAATATTTGGGCAAATTAATAACAGAAAACTTAAACGAGACCTGTAAATATGAAATAGCAGCACCCCTCAGTATAGTTTCTCTGTGCTTTCCTGGCTCTTATGCGTCTGCTATTGCCCCCTCATAGGGACAGGTTACTGGGCAATAGGAACCTTTGATCTGACACATTTTGTGTGTTTTTCTGTTCCTGTTAATTACAGTGATTGGGAACTGATGGGAATGATGATGGGCTGTGCTGAAAGGAGAAGTCACTGTTGAGCCACTGCTGAGAGGAGAATGCCAGTGGGTTTTCAAAGGATCACTTGAAACTAATCTGGTTTAACCCTGCTTGGTATCATGACGAGAGTGTGACTTATTCCTAAAAGACATACACACAGCAGAAGTGGTAAATGTTGTTGGTCCAGGGAGAGAGGGATATTTCATGGAAAGCTGGGATACCTTGAGCACTGGCATAGTTAAAGATGTGTGAAATCCAGTAGTGTGAAATGTGAGAATTACAGATTTAGGTGTCTGGTATTCGTAACTTGGAAGGAGCAAGGAGAAGGATGTTGGTGCAGGAGGACCAGCAGCTTACTGTCACCCTGCAGGGCTGTGGTGTTGGGGAGCAGGGAAGCTGGGAAGGATGGACCTTAATTAAACAGGCACAAAGGTCAGCTGGCTGGGTGCTGGGAGAAACGGAGTACTGGTTTTGCAGAAGAAGACTGAAAGTTTGCTTTTCTAATCCAGCAAAAACAAAAACTGAGAGGAGATATGGTCTGTGTCTATAAATACATCTGATGGTGAGAGCCAATGAGGAGAAACTAACTCAGGAGTAGATGGAAGTAAAGTGGTTATTAATAAATTTAGGCTAGAAAATTGAAGTGTCCAGAGGTGAGGTTCTGGAAGAGTTTGTTCTGGGTCTGTTGCAGCCAAAAAAAGCACCTACTTTTAAGATAGAAAAATGTGTGAACGTCATTAAATGATGCAGTGCTTACAATAGCACTAGCCTAGGCTCAGGGAGTTGAGGTCATATCCAAAAAAAAAAAAAAAAAGACACACTTTCATTCACTTTATTGTTCTATGTGGGTGAGTAAGAAAGTAGCCCAAAAGTGAACCAAAAATAGTTTAATGTCAGGTCTCATAAGCCTGTGTAAGCTAATATATGTGTCACCATGAGTCATGAAGGTGCATGGAGATGCTGTTACCTGTGCTGTAGAAATCAAGAGGCCTTTCAAGGACGTTCCAACTATTTTGAGGGAAGTCAGTCTGGTTCAATCTATTCTGAGCATAGGCAAATCAAAGTTGCTTGGAAAACACCCTGAGTTTTCCACAATGCAGCGTCTTTTTTGTTGTTGAGTTGCATAGTCTAGTTGGCTTTGGAAATCAGACCAATAAGCCTTGGCTGTCACAGAGAATCCTAATTTGTAGAATCAAATGATGTCTTCTGTAGTTTGATGCCTCTTAATAATAGTTTCCTCACAGTACAGTTGTGAGGGGTTGCCTAGATAGCTTTGAATCTCCAAGTGTGCCTTTTCCTAAAGGAGTTCTCAAAACAGTCATGAAAGTCTGTCATGAAAACCCAACTCTGTTTGCATTGGTTCTAATTTTAGCAACATTCTCTTGTGTAAAACATGGTGTCTGCCTTCATTGTTTGTGTCTTCCAGTCCCCTGGAGCACTGGTGAAACATGGTGAAACCAGCTTGGGTCACTCCTTCAACTACTCCTGCCTGCACAGCTGTGGAGAGAAGATGGGTCTTTTAGGATCCAAAAATGTAAAGATATAAACCAAGAGCAACAAACCCAACTTTTTAGGGCAGATAAAATTGGCAGCAACAGGCCCCTCACTCATAATTCATTCTTACTTTTTCTTGAAAGATTTTGTTGAAAAAAACAAACAACCAAGAACAGGACTATTTCCTGTGAAATAAATGCAGTGAAAATCCAGAGTTGACCTGTTTATCTCTTTCTTCATCCTCTCAAGTGTTTCAGTAGTTTGTATCTTTTCAGAATCTGACCTCTTTAAATAATTGTTCTCCCACCTCCTGTGTGATTATTGTCTTTGTGTCGTGGAATCGAAGCGTAGTATTTGCTCTTTGCACACATGGTCCTGAGGGTTCCTGGATTCTTTGATTTTTGCCTTAAAAACTAGTGTAAAGAAATTTCCTTGTGTCTTCCTAGTCTTACAGGCTGAAAATGAGATAGCAGAAGTATTAAATTTTCATTAGACCTGTAATGAGAGTGTCATGAGTCAAATGAACCTCTGGTGAAGGACGCTGTTTTGCAATGAAAAGCTGTAAGAGGTGGCCTTGTAGGAACCACACTCATTTAGAATAGTCACTTTTATTTTAAAAAACCCCAAACAAACAGAAGCACAAACAAAGTCTTCTCGGAATTACAGGGAAGGAATGGAGGTGAGAAAGTAAAGAAAGTGGGGAGGAGGATTTTCTTCAAAAGAAACTTCGAGGTTTAGTGTTGGGGAGTGGGTTAATCAAGAATGGAGGTTGTCCTCTGCTAAAATTTACTTCTGCTGGTAGGAGTGGAGTGTTGCATTAGCCAAATTGGCTGTGGTTTGGAGATGTGGACTCTGTGAACGTTTGCTTTAAATTTATGCATATTACTTAATTAGGGCTTCAAATCTCACATCTCTTTAAATGGCAGTGTTTTGAAATCTGAAAAACATAATATGGTTCATTAAGCATCCTTAGTTTTTTCTCTCTCCCACATTGGCAAGGGAGCTGCTAATACTCATTTAGTTCTTTATTTGAACCTCTTTTTCCTGGCTAGGGAGATTTGAGTGAGAGAAGATAGTGGTATATTTCTCCCCTAGCTGTCCATAGCTAGGTGAGTTGGTCTGGAGATTTTATTATCAGATTTCCATTTGCAGGGCTGGAGAATGAGGAGGGATCTCAAGCATGGTTTGCATGGCCAGGCTGAACACTGGCTTTTGTCTAAGTGGGTCAGGATAAACTAGGGGGAAATGGGGCATTTTTAGTAGAAAAGAAATTTGTATTGTCAGGAGGGAGACCTCAGTTAATGAGAAATTGCACATCATTGGCTTTGGAAAAACCTGCATGGAAATAATTTATGCTGTTTAATTTCTCTGTTCTTTGCAGGTGTTCCTGTTTGTATGCAGAGGCCCTTCCCATTGTTGTCTCTGCAGCCCAGCCTGGTAGTCTTTGTGCTTTAAGTAGAAGCTATAGGGAACATCGTGCAGACAAGTCAAATATCTTGTGAAATGCCATTACAGGGAGCTAGGGATACTCTTCACAAACAATTTTTTTTCTGACTGTTTGCCTATCAGTCAGTCCATGAAATGCATTCACAATAGTTCAAGGCATTTTATGGGGTTCTTGGTATGCCATCCTGGGCAAACTAGTGTTTCTGATAATAGGGGAGGCCATGATCAAGGTGTATTAATTTAAAATGTCTCTCTTAACCACTAGTTGCAGACTTTTATTACAGGATGCTTCTTGCATATCAGACATTAGATAACTACCTGTTGGGGCAAAATACTGGTGTAGATGGTATTTAATTAATTAAATTAATTAATATTACATGTTTATGAAGCTGAGAAACGATTTTGTTCTTGTTACAGACCATATCAACTATTGATTTATTGAAATATCTTCATTCTCACATCTTATTTAAATTGCGAGTAAGGTGTTTTGAAGCATGGGCGTTTTTTTCTTCCAGGGCATAATCCATGTGACAGTCAAGAACTTAAGTTAGGGCTGATCAGGGTGTAAGTGATGGTGCTCAGTGTAAGAGATAGAAGTCAGTGCTCTTAATCTAGCAAGATATCATGAATCTTTCCTGAATGTCCCTGGTTACCCAAGTTAGGGTAAGATAAACAAACAGATACAACCTCCTGATTAAACACCTTTTTTTGTTGTTGTTGTTAATGACTCTCATATTTCTCTTAAGGTAAGCATCTTGTTTTGTTAGACCAACAATGGATTTCTAATGGATTCCAAGCTAGTGAACTTGGTAATAGTGTGAGGCTATAAGAGTCCCTTTCCTCAGGGGATCAGGTGGGAAAAAATAATAATGGAGTGGACTATGAAGTGTTCCTAACCTCATGTGTTCTGAGTAGACTGGAACAGAAGTAATAAGTCTGCATCACACAAGAATATTGTGTGGTCGGTGTGTGGATCACCCTTTGGATTGTGGTTTAAGTCTTCCAGCATCTACAAATGTTAGGTTAACATGTATGGAAGCCAGGACAAATCGCATTCTTGAGAATTCTTTGGAGCCATAGGTCTCTGTTATCTCTTCAATTGCAAAATAAATTTGGAAGCAAAGTAAAAGGTGACTTGAAAATCAGGTTTTCATCTATTCAGAATGAGCAATAAAATCATAAATACAGTCAATATGTCTCAATTGCTGCACTTTGGAATCAAAATGTGTAATTGTGTATCTGTTTTAGAGCATATTAAATTCAAAACTTAGTTTTGACATGAAACTAGAGAGAATTGTAAATTCTTTTAGATTCATTTGACACTATAAAGGATCAATTAAATTGTTCCTTAGAAGGGAGGAATGGTTGCAAGAATGACTCCTCACTTAACATTTTCAAATTAAGTATTTGTGCTTCTGAGCAAATCCACATAATCTCAGTAAAACAGAGATATGTTGATGACAGCGAAGAAGTACTAGCTGTCTTGGTGTAACCCATTCTTAGAGCAATACAGAACTGGTTACTCCAATTCATCTTTTATCTGTCTCTGGGCAGTTTATTATCACACTGGATTTGCTCTGGCTGATGCTAACAAAACAATTGACAGCCAGCATATATTCTCTCCTCTATGGATTGCACAGTTAAAAATTATTTGATAAGGCTGTATCTTAACAGTGTTGAACCTAATTTAATAGCACATGCTTGTAAATATGTTGAATATCTCCTGCTTTAGCATGTGGTGAAGGGAATATAGTTACATTATTGTCTAAATGTATCTGGAGGGGTTTTGGACATATGGTTCTAAATCTGTTTTAAAGTAATTATGCCTATTAACTAAAAAAATAAAAAATATTCCCTCTGAGTTGATTGACATTCCTCTCTCTAAAGCACTCTCATTGCTGATTAGAGGTGTGGAAATAGTAATTTGTTCTAGCATTTAGAAATTTGATTAGACCTCTAATGAAATGGAGCGCCTACACGCTGTCTAAATATTCTACCTGACACCAGTTGGATGTCATCCAGCATGGAAGAACACTTGAAATGTTGCTTTACTACAATATGTTTTGTGTCTTGAAGTCAACCAGCCTGCATGCAAATACTCACTGGCTGTTCAGCAGGCAGAGCAAAACCTTGACCCTTCCTGGAAATCAGCATCAACATTTGATTATTCCAGTGAGCACTTACTGCGATAACTGGCTTAGGGTTAGAAAATTAAGGCAACTGTTTACGGGGAAGCAGCCAGACTTCTAACTCTGTAAATTGGACTTCAGAGTGGCTGCGCACATGCATTACACACAGTTTGTGTATATGAGGTGGGAACATGCTGAAGCTCACAATTTGTCGCTGTTGTGGTCTGGTAATAAGGCGACAACAACACACTATAAATAAAATCTTAAAGCACCACATCTCTCCCTGTTATGAGGTGGTTCTTTTCCCTCCAAAAGCTGATTGAAACACCCACTGGATGCAGAGGCAGCTGTTTGAGCACCCATGTTAAGTCCTCTTTCATTCATTTGCAGCCGATTTCACTCCAGATTGCTACTGCTAGGAGACTCTAAATCAGGACTCTGTTAGTATCCTGTGGTGGAAACTCCCAGTCCCTAGTGGTAGGAGATATATTAAAACACTTGAGGTACACTAGAGGTGCATGATTTTCATGAGTCAACAGTTCATTTTGACTGGTTAGCTTTTCCCTCTGAAATTCAGAAGATAGGCTCTAATGCATCTGCACTAGAATCAGACATGGCCCTTTGTGTTCTTCCTTATGTTTTGGTTTTCTTTTTTCATTTTGTTTCTCCACCATATCTAATATTTTTACATTTTGCAGTCTCCACATTTAAACAAATGCAGTAGTAGGGTTGAACCAGAAAACTCCCAACTAGTTTATGCCATATTAATGCTTCAGAAAGTATTTTCATCTTCTGTTTCCTCCAGAAAACCCAAACAAAATGTTCAATTACATTAATACCTCAAGTTTTGTGTTACTGGATGAGGCAGTAACATCAGGGATCATTCGAGTAGAATCTGCTTTGAAATAAGTGACTTTTATTCCAGCAATTTAAAACTTGTCTCGCTTCTGTGCTGGCGCTTCACAGGTAGTTAGGAGGAAAGGTGTGTTGGTTGAAAAGGTCAACTTAACGTAATTAAAGGTTGAAGGAGCCTGCAGCCAGCATTGTAGTTCTTCAGGGGAGATGGAGCTTGGTGGTTGTTCCACCTGAGCAGAGGATAAGTGGAATGAGAGCAGGCTGCACCCACGGAGGGTATGGTGGAACGGTCTTTCATACATGGCTTAGTAAAGCAAAAGGGGAATGGAGGTGAAAGGAAGGTCTCCCTCCATGCCCCTGCTCTTTAGGCCACTTATGCAAAAGGTATTAGATAAAGGTGTAGTTACTTGACCTATTTATCCAACAGAAACTTGTCGTACAAGCAAAAGCAGTTTGACTATCCAGTGCTGTTGCTGTTTTGTATGGGACACTCCTTTGGGTTAAGCTGCACCTCATGAATACACAGAGGCAGCATTCAGCCCTCCAACATGATTAATTTGTATTGTTTGAGAAGGTAGGTCTATGGTGTTGGTTCTTATTTCACAGCAAAGTTGGAATAATCATTGCATGGACTAACCTTCGTCTGTACGGAGCTAAGCTGGTTGCAAGTACAGGCTGTGAACTTGCTCTGATGAAAAGGGCTCAGTTTGAGTTTGGTGACTTCATGAGAAGGAAGAGCAAATAAACTGGAGTGCAGTGGAGGACTTCATTAGGCAGTGCAGGTTATTCCTCTTCCATAGCTACAGAAGTCTTTATTCAGACAGGGTATAAAATAAGTGGATTTATTATTTCTGTAGTACTTGCTGGTGTTTTTTTTGTAGAGTTGTTAATTCACCAAAATATAGCAAAAGCCCTCTTAGTAAAAGTGTAGGCAATAATCTGAGGAGATGGTAGCACCTGTCGGCTCTGAGGTTGGAGGTAAATCTGCAATTCCATCAATTTGCTGGCCTGGGTGGCTGGAGAGAGCAGGAATAGCTGATCTGTCTCTGGACAAGTTTCTGTATTTACATGTAATAAATCTTCTCTAACAGTTATGAGTCTTCATTTTTGAAAATTTGTACCTTAGGTCTTCACTGCCGCCAGCTCAGCTACATTAAGTCAGCATGTTTTGGAGATTGCATCTCACTAGTGACTCACTTTGGTAAGATGTCGCTTAGGATGCAAAATGTTCTTTAAAAAAAAAAAAAAAGAAAAAGAAGAAGAAAGAGGAAGAAACTGCCAGACTACAAGTAGTCTTATTGTGATTCCAGCAAGTCAGTGGCTTGTGAATGTGCTACCGAGATGAAGCTGTTCCTCAATCTGTCTCTCACCCAGACCTCTCCCAGACTAATCAAATATAAAACAGTTAGTGTGTCAGCTCCCTGCTCACTGTACAATAGTCTCCAGCCTTTGCAAACAAGGCTCCTTGCAGAAGTAATTTTCTGTAATTGGTGACCGGTTTAGGATTTCCTATCAGGTGAAGAATCAAAATGGCTCACCCGCGGTTTTCCATCTGTGGCCCTAGCACCTATACAATTTTTCTGGAATTTTTTCAAGGACACTGTGTAAGAAGACTTACTTCAGTAAACTCAGAGGCATGGTGTGGATGCCATCTCCTTCTGAAAAATGCTTACGAGTCAACTAATCAAAAGAGGTTTAAACTCCTGGCTTAGACAGCAAGGCGCTAGCTCTTGGAAATTGTACCTTTAGGCTAGAGGTAAAGCGTGTTAGTCAGGGAGATTTTATTTTTCGTCTGGCACATTCTTTCTGTTTGAGTCATCAACCAGGGAAGATGGCAAAAAAAGGTGCTTCTCTTAAAGCAGGAGGACATTGCTCCTTTTGGATGTCCGGGAGGACTATCCCTTTCCAGGCAGAGCTAAGAGAACAGCATCAGCATTCCTTACATTATTTGAACTGTAGCAAAGATGGTCAGTGGTCATCAGTTGTATACGAGCATTTGTCCAAGAAACTTGTGCCAAGGGTGCTTCTCATTTTCTTTTAAAAGTTTTTCAGTGGATTAACTTAAAATTTAAGGAGCATTGACCCCAAATTTTGTTTGCTATAAATTAGAAACCTTATATATCAGCCTCGCGTTTTAATATTTTGATGTTGTCTTGAATGTTGACATGAACAGCTTAGCTAAAGTTCTTCATGGTGGGGTAGTGTAGCCAATATGGGCTTATTTTCTTCCAGTTAGATACCATCCATCTAAACAAACATCACCTACTCAGTCGAGTAGAAAGGGTTTGTAAGTATATTGTCTTCATGGTTTTTTTTCATGGATTTTTTTTCTTCACCTTTTTCAGATCTAAATTGATGGAACTTCTGATAAGGTGCATTCAGAAAAGGGGAAGAATAACACTTGCTTCCTAAAACCAGTGCTAGTAAAGAATTGAAGTGTAATGTAATAAAGATTCTGAAGTAAATCGTATGATACCACCTGTGTTGAACAGACAGTGTAGGAATTTGCTCACACAGTCACTAAGGAGCTCCGTAACATGTGCTGCATCTTCTAGACTGGATTAGAACAATGCTTATTTCTATAATGATCCAGTTTAGCTAAAACGTATCCTTGTTTGGGGGATGCCAATTCCTATCTCTGTTAGAAAATAGGTTCTGTTTTAAAATAGGATTTATAGAGTAAGTAGTATTGTCGAACCAATCTAATGCAGATATGTGACAGCATTAGGGCAGATACAGCAGGTCAGGTTGAAACTCAGTGTCCTGTCTCTGACAGTGCCCAAGGGAAGATACTGAAGGAAGAGGACACAAAATGGAGCAGTTTGTCATGACGTTCCCACAGCACTGTCTCCCAGTCTCCCAAGTATCTGCAACTTGTAAACTTCCTGAGCTAGAGGTGATTTCTCCGTATTTAATAAACATTCTTGTAATTCTCCTCCATGAACTTGAACACTTTTAAACACGCTGACTTCAGGTGTCTGCAGCATCTTACAGCAAGGATTTTCACAGCTTAGTTGCACATTGTGGAAAAGGTTAAGTACCTCTGCTTGAGTCTTGTCACCTGCTGGTTGGTTCCTAATCCTTTTACTGGAGGTGGTAAAAGCACACTATGCATGGACTGTGACAGCCAGGAGGCAATCAATTAAAATTTCTTGACACGCTTATGACAGCAAGCTCAGCAGTTCAGAGTTGCTTTCCAAGACTGAAGCTACTGCCTTTCACAATCCTGTGTGAAAGAGATGGCAGAAAACTAGCTGGGGAGCTTCAGTACTGAGGGGAGCATATTTCCCTCCTTAATCTGTATGACAGGATTTGGTTTTCTGAATTTTGGCAAGTCACTTCCATGACACTTAAGATATTTCCTGCACACAGATTTAAAATAGCTGCTATGATCATTTTGTATATAAAATGTGTGGGAAAAACAGTTTGAAAACCCATGCTAGTGCCATTTGCTTGACTTTCTTATGTCTCAGAGTAGAATTTGGTTGTGCATGGTGGTTGGTAAGTGAAAGGTGCTTGGGAGGATGTTTCTGTACCAGCTGTACCAGCAAATAGATACTGTCCTAAAAGTTTTTATCGAGCTGAAAACATTACAAGGATACTTATTAAAAGGGAGTGTCGGCTGGGACTCATGCTAAGTTTATTTCTGGAGTGTGGGGCTTCTGTCCCTATTCTGTCCCTTCTGTCCCCGTTCTTTGAGATGCAATGAAGAAGCACCTGTGATAGGCTTCACATAATGAAATGTGTCTCTGCAGCAGGCTTGCTGCTCTTGATAAAATTCAGACTTTCCATCTAAATGTCCTGCTTCAATGGCTGATCAGGGAAGCAGGCAGAGTGCATCTCCTCCTGAGTTTTAAGAGAACAGCTGCAAGAAGAGAGATCTGTAACCATACAATGACACTGCTTCGTGAAAAGTAGTGGAAGTGCCTGGAAAACAGGGCTGTATGATCTGAGATCTCATAGCTACAAATCAAACAGCTTTTCACATTGGAAAACTCAAACTTTGCCTTCTCGAGTTAAACTCTGTGGTAGATTTCCACACTTTACTAATGAATATTTTTCGGTTTTTGGTAGTAATAAAGAAGTAGAGGCCATTCACTTAAGAGTTGGACTTAATGATCCTTGTGGGACCCTTCCAACTCTGAATACTCTGTGACTCTATGTAGCATTTGACAGTACTCACAAACATTGCTTGACTAACACATCAGCCAGCAAAATACCTTGTGTGGCCAGGACACTGGTGCAGCCTTGTTGCTTCTGACAGCCTATCATGCAGGTAGTTGAAGCTGGGAAAGAAACAATTTTCAAGAGCTGGTGCAGAGCTAGAAGCAGCTAGAGCCCAGCTTCCTCCCCTACAGCTGTGGTGGGACTGGGATGCTAATCAGAGGAGAATATTGTTACTATTTTTTGCGTTAAAGTGCAAAGGTAGGACTCCATACTTGCTGTGAGCAGCTCTCTTTTTAGTACTGTTCACTCTGAACTGTCAAGCTTCACCATTTCAACTGAAAATTTGTCAGTGGCTGACTTAATATTTTTATGGTTTCTCAAGCTGGTTGTGCAGCTGCGCTTCATGTGCTCACCTGACTTAAGAACTGTTAACCAAGGACTTCTTCAAAACCACTGAAGCCAAGGATTTTTTTAAAGATAGCTTTAAGTATTTATAGAAGAGCAGCAGTTGTACTAGTAGCTGCTGTGGAGACATAACTGTAAGAGTCTTATTTGGTAAAAATCCAAATCTCACTGTTTTAAGGCACACTGCACCTGAAAAATCTCTCTCTGTGCTTTTTGTCATAATGAATGCAATGGAAAGACCAAAGAGGAAAGGTGAGAGAATGAAGCCTCGATGCCAGTCCCTGGTTAAAAATTTTCCCAGTCTGCTTTTATAGTAACCTGCAGTTAAATGCATCTTCTTTCCTATAAACCCTTGGTGATGATGATCTCTGCTTAAATGCTGTAGCACTGGAGGTTTTTCTAGCATGAATTGCAATGGAGTCCATTTAAGTCTTTCTATAAAAACTTGTTGGACTATTTTGCTGTGTACTGCTCTTACATTAATCTGGTATTTCAAACATTTAGCATCTTTGAAATACATTTTTAAAAAAATCAACCAACACTATACTCTAGGCCACTTTCTTAACAGTAGGAGGATGGCATTAGACATTTTCAGTATGGATGAATACCATTCTATTTTGCTTGCTTACAAGGCATGTATTTTCAGACAATACTTCTATTAAAAATTCGGTAGAGCATTCTTGGGAGACAGTTCTGCCAGGGATACATGATGGATTTGCATAACCCTAGGGGTCTTTCTCTCTTTTTGTTTTTTAATCTCTACCAGTTAGGCCTCTCCAGTTGGCAGTATGCCCAATAAATCAAATGTGTATGCGTTTATGAATTGAAGTATTTAACCATTCAGTTACTGTACTGTGAAGAGGCTGTGCTCTCAATAGTTAACTTAGGCATTAATTCAGGCCTGTCAAAGCAGCTGCTGCTCTATCTGCACTTTTTAGCAAACTTTTGTTGTACCTGTTGGTCTGCTGCGTGGATCGAATGGGGAAGTCAATACGGTCTCTCTGTAGGAGGATGGAGACCACACTCATGACCACACCATTGCTGCCCTTACCCACAGCGAGCCTCCAGCCTCCTGTGCACATGGGACCCCGCTGGCAGAGCGAAACTGGGCTTGGTTAGATGGGCTGTGCTCAGGCAGGACAAGGCAGCCCTCTGCATGGGAGGCAGTGGATTAAAGGATATGCCATGCTGCTTCAGAGACTCTTCATTAACACACAGCACTCTTGTCCTGGCTGATGAGGAGGCAGATTAACTCAGTGCAGTTTTGCCAATTTAATGGCTAAAGGCTATGTTCTCCAAACTAGATAATATTGGTCTGTCTAGTGTATGTCAGATTTGGACTAAACCTGAAGGTGGAAGGGAGCCAAGGTACAGATAAAACAAGTCCCAACTAAAACCACTGAAGTTTTCCACTGTAACTTTTACTCTTAATATCTGATGCTGTTGAAAAATAGAAAATGCTCTTCTGCTGTGCTTGTATATTGAGTCATCTAGACACTCACTCACTCACTCACTCACAAGATCTTCTGTCCTGAGGGCATTTGTTGGGGAGCACACAAGCTCCAGTGTTACTGTTTGGTGTGTGGGGAGGGAAGGAGGTGAAGTTCTCCAGGGACAGATAACGGAAGGATTGTTTTTCGCTTTTTAATTTCTTCTTCCCTGTTCTTTTTTTTTTTTTTTTTAATTTTTGTTTTTGAATGCTGAAGTAGACCAGAAGACCATTTGTTATCTGCTGGTGGTACATGTCTTGCCTAGCCTCAGATCACTACTACTGCTTAGCCATGGATTCCCGTTAGTCTATGGAGGAAATTCAGACCTTTCCATGGCACAGTTGATCTCACAGTTAGACACCACCTTTATTTTTTAGTTGTAACCAGAATCCAGCTGGCTAACTCTGATTTGGGTGTCTGGTTTTGGTCAGTTGAGTTTCAGCCTCAGTATCTGATAAGGATTGGGGCATGAATAAGAACTCAGATTTTGAGGTTTGGCTTAAATTAAATCGAAGTGATTCTCAAGCAACAAGAAAGTAGAAGAAGTAGCTGTTTGTCTCTAATCCTTTTTATGTGTTAATAATCAATGTTCAGGTCTGACTTGGCACCATTAGTTGAGCAAATTTCTTGAGGTCTTTTAATTTTTCTGGTCAGGAACCTCAGCCTTACTTTCCCAGTTGTATGTACTGTGTACTTTGATTGCTTCAGTCAATATTGAGATACAGGTGTGAATTTTACTTGATATATTTAGGTCTATTCTGACAAAAATGCAAAATGCAGTTCAGGTTTCTTAAATAAAGAAGTATTTTTCAGAACATTTGTTACTCTGACATTTGACTTGCAGTCCTTTGCCTGTCTGCTCCCAGCTGAATGTTGGTTTCGGTTCACAGAAAGTATCTCCAGGACAAGGAGAGCAATACAGCAGTGGGAATAATAAGGATGCAGATGCAGAGTTTTTTAATGAAAAAGGTGATAGGTTTTTCTGCCAGTAACTTCATGTTCAGTTCTGAGTTTTTCTTCTGTAGGTCCAAGTGTACTGCTCCAAGTGTCTCTTTCAAAGAATGAGGAACTGCCGTGGGACTTCTACTGTCTGGCCATCCATCTTGGGTTGGGTAGAAATTGCTGCCCTTTGGTTTCTAATTAGTGTGAATTGTGTTCTTATTAGCTGGTGGAGGGATGGGAACTTGGGATAGGCTTCCTTTTATTGTGTGAAATCCAAAAGGGCTGTAACCTGTTACCAAAGAAAAAGCTCCCCATCAATTGTACTACACTGGCTCTCTTCCCAGCTCTTTGCACCACTTCATCAGCTGTGAGGCACAAAGATGCCAAATTCTTAATGTTAAAAGTGACTGTTTTAAGTATTTTGAAATGCTGTTCCATAAAAAAGATTTCCTGCTGTTTGACTTCCTCTGCTAATTTTCATCCTTATGACTTAGTTTGCATTTTTGGAGTTGTACAGGCTGTTAGGAGGAAGAAACTGTTGCAAAATCACTTGAAATACCCCTAACAAATGACTGTAGGCCAGGACTTTTACTTTGTGAACTCTTAACATTTTGACATTGTTTGTTCTGAACATCTCTCTTATTGCTTCTGGAGGTCTGTCCAGGGTTTAATTATAGGAACGGATCAGTCATAAAGAGGAGTTCTGCATTGTCATCAAATAAAGTGTTGTGCATCATTCAGATTATTCCTCTTCAAATTCTGGGGGTTTGGCTTTTCTTTCTTTCTCAACAGAAATGGTTTTGAATAACAGCACATTGAAGTTTACCCTTCAAATGTGTATCCAAATTTTTGAGGTTGCAATGCAAACTTCGTTTGAGATGAACTCCAGATATATTCTGAAGCTATAAAGTTCCAAATTTTATTACATTATCTGCCATAAGCAGATTGTTTCTTTTAAAAAAATAATGCATCAATAAATGTTTGTCAATAAATGTCAAAATTTCACAGATTTGATGAATACAGTTTTTTGTTCTTGTCAATCAGAGCCTCACAGGAGTACTGACATGTGAAGACAGGTAAATTGTGGCTACTTAGTTTTCTTTTTAGTCAGCAAGATTATGTGTAGCTTTACCTTTTATACTAATCCTCTGCAAATTTATGAAAAGCATTAAAGTTTCCATCTAAAATGAATTGGATGCATCCTAAGTTTCTTCAAAAGCATTTCTTCTGCCTAAACATTTCTCAGCTCTTCTTCCTCTGCCAAAGTTAGGTGGATAAATTAAGATGCAAGTTGGATGGATAAACAAAATCCCTTCTGCATCCCAAGGAAGGATTTGAATAAAAGAAGAAGCTCAGACAAAATCAGTGTTCAGACTTATTTTTTTTCATGCTCTCTTCTGTCTTCAGTGAGGATGGAATGAGCAGATGGGCCAGTGTGACTGTAAAATTGTGTTACAATTTACTGAAACCTGGATCATCTCACTATGACCAGAACCAGTGAAGGTAGACTGCTCCAGGATCTTAGGACTGAAAGTGAAAATGTGTTCAGTGAGCAACAGTGGGAGCAGGAGAAACCAGTTTGTAGGTAGGGTTTTAACCAGCAACAGTAGCAAACAGTGCTGCCTATACTGTATGAACCAAAACACAAGGGATTTGTGTCTGTCAGGCTGAAAACCAAAAGTGGGCTCTGCAGCATTAAATCTGTGAGATTGAACTGGTGTGTTTTGAGTTTGAAGAACTATAAGATAAAGGTGGGAAACTGGGAAAACCAGTTTTGCCTTGGGGGAGATTCAGCCCCAGACAGGGAATCCTATATCTAGTTCTCCACTCACACCCAGGTGTCTCAGTGACAGACTTGACTCAGATTATTGCTGCAGATGATCATGTGTATTAAAAAGAGATAGAGTACTGAATGTAAATAACAAAGATCCTTATAAATGCTGGATGGTAGCAAAGTTGCTTGTAAATTATAATATAAGAAAAGGTGTAATAAAAAGTATGTACTCACTACCTTACCCCCCAAAAAAATTCCTTCTTGTTTAAAAAAGAGGTTTTTCCTCAGGAAAAGCTAATTTGTGGTGCCTTTAGGCTTTATATTTGATCTGGTGCTGTTTATTATCCTGATGTCTTCATAGCCGTGGCAGGTTTTGTCAGAGGGGAGACTGAGCCCCTTCATGAGTGTTTCTCGGAACTGCTCTGGGAGTTTGGGGACACAAGACAGAGCTTACAAAATTCTGTCTTGATGTGCAAAATGATTATTTTCTTTTCCCAGAAGCATGACCACCTTGATGTCTAGTTCAGGATGAATCAGTTTTTATGTGCCACGTGTGTGAGAAGTGCCTGTGCACCTGCAGCAGCTCAACCACTTGCTTCTTGCCCATGTTTTCTGCATTCATAGGCATTCAGAAGTACTTCCTAAAACAGCTCTTTGATCAGCCCTGCCAGCTAGCACCTCTATCCTCAAATAAAACAGCTTCCTTTTACAGCTTGCTAAAAATAGCCATTTTTTTAAAGCCTGAGGACATAGTGATTCATGTGATAGCGAAGAGGAAGAAGGGTTATTTCTTTTGCTTTAGGCTTTGGAAGGAAAGCTGCTGTGCTTGTTCCAGTGCCAACTGGGCTCTTGCTTGCTCCCACTTGGACTTCATGGCCGCATTGCCAACCAAGTGTCTCTGGCATCCCTTGATCTGCCATGGCAGCCCATCAGCTATTTGAGATGCAGGTGCCATGTCCCAGTGCCCATCTTGGCTCTGGAGAGAGGGTGCACAGTCACTGCCACAATTGAAAACAAACCCTGAGATGATGGCAAGTTGCGGCTTTTGTCTCTGAGCTCTTGTGCAGAGCTCACCCAAGGATGAAGGTATTTCTTGCAATTTATAGACACGGAAAGGGGAAATGCTTCCACTCTGTCGCTGTTAAAATTCCTGATGAAGCTCCCGACACCATTGCAAGTGCAGTGTAAGGACAGGAAGAAGTCACAGACAGAGCTGACACAGGCCTGTTTTTTCATGAATTCCTGTAGCAGCTCTGCAGAGGTCTCATTTTGCTGTCTGACATCACAGTGTATGACTGCTAAACCTGCTTCTAGGCTCTGGCTTGCAGCGGCCCGTCTCTCAGTAACCTGCTCAGGTGCAGTTTTTTCTGCTTTGAAGCTCTTCATCTTCTCTTTTCTCCTGAAGAAACAGGAGAAAGGCACTAGTTTTAATGTAAATGGAATTGGTTGCCAACCTTTTAAGATTCTTATTCCCTCCCCAGCAATGTGTTTCTGGAGGAACGTGACGCAGAAAATGGCTGGTATATGTGCGTACAACATTTTAGTTGCTGAGCAACCTCTTTCTTGCTTCAGCCACTTAGCATAAGAATCCCATTTCAAATAAGATACTTGGGACCCTGGCTGACTCAGTGATAGCTAGTGTAACCTGCAAAGGCTACTTGGACAGGAAAACAAAAGCACTTTCTCGAAAAACAAGAAGCTTTGCAAGAACTTTCACTGTAAAGGACCATATATCTGCAGTGTTGCTTTCTATTTCCCATACACGGTTTTTTATATTTGGGTTCTTGGGTAGACCTTAAATCACTGTTCTAGATAAAGCATGCCCAGAAGCAGTGGTTCTTATCTACAGCTCAACAAAGTTATCTTTCTTAATGCTTATAAACTTACCATGTTTTTTATTAATAGCATCCTGAGAACTTGTGCAACCAGATGATGTTTGTGCCTTTTCTTCTGACAAGCTTGTTTGAACCAGTTTTAATAAAATAAAAGCTTTGGCATGAAGGCAAAATAATATTTCGCGTTGATGGAAGGGGGAAGAGTATGCACTTCTAATACTGAAAAAAACCAAGGTCCCTGAAAGTGTGCAGTGATAAGACCCACCAACTTGAATAATCATGTTTGAGCTTTCGGTTTTTTGTTCTTCTTTTGGTTGTTTGTCTTTTTTTTCTTTTCCGGCTTGTGCTTGTTGGAATTGCCACCACCCAAAAGGAGCTGGGTTTGTTCTTTTTGTAAAAAGATTTAACACACATTTTTCATGTCTGACTATCTTCTTGGCTTTCTGTCATCATTCAGAGGAATTAATTGTTGATACTTGCCTATATTCATCCACCCAAGTACCATTTCCTCCTTTCCTTCTCAGCAGTAGCTTATCTGCAGGGTCAAAGGAGTAATACAAGTCACACTGAATGGGAGAACAGGGGAATGGGGCCCAGATCCTGCTAGAAGCAACATATGGATTTTTTTTGCCTTGATCTGGCCTCGAGGACCAGCTTTGCAGGGCCTGAAGAAGGTACAGATCAGAGAGCAAGATGGAGAACTCAGTGGTTCAGCTCTAGTTTAGACTTGTGCTCCAGCGAGAGCTGACAATGCGCAGCTGTCCAAGTTGTGTCGTTCACGCAAGCTGCTTCCTCCAAATTATTCAATATGAAATGAAGGTTTCAAACTTTAATTTTCAGATAACCTTTACAAAACAAGCAAAATGCAACCTTACTAGCAATTTTGGAAAGCATTTGTTTTTTTTTCGTGGCAGAAAACTGGCTGCTGGCAAGATTGTGTATTTCAAGTGAGAAGATGTCTTCGTTTGCCTTGTGTAACTGTGTGAAGAAGGGGCTGTATGTGCAGATACCTGGTATCTCTGCATCCTACTTTAGACTGAGTACATTTTATACATATACAAGTATTTTTGTGGCTGTGACAGCGGGCAGCAGATGCAGTAAATTGTCTCCTGGCTGCTAGGTTTCACTCAGTTGATCCAGCTTGTTTCTGCATCTTTTAGCAGCTAATTGTTCCAAAGTCACAAATTCAATTGTCCTGTGAGAGTTTGCTTTGGAACATCTTTCCTGAATAATCGCTGCTGATTTTTGCATGTTATTTTTTAATCTAATTTAGAAAGGACAGGATGTTTTTAAGGATCAGGACAATGGTTACGCAGCTTCCAGTGGCTTGATTTTCCTTTGTGGAAATCAGTGGCACATTCATTCTGGGACTGGCACTGCTGTTTGTGCACATGGTGGTTAAGCTTAAGCCCCCTGGTAGAGGTATTTAAGGGTCATTTGTTATGGAAAACCTGAGACTTTATGTTAGGGGCATGAAATATTTAGTATGCAAATCCAATACTGCTGTTTATGGATAACATATTAAGAGTCACCAATGCAGTAGAGCAATTAGGGACTTGAGAAAAGTGTGCAGTCACCCAGATAGGTGGAAAATAACCATAAAGAGGAAAAGAAGAAAAGACAACAAGCAACTGCTTTAAATTACTGAAAGGGAAATTCAGGTTAGACGTAAGGAAAACTTTTTAACAATCTGAGGGGTTAGTCACTGAAATAAATGACCCATGGAGAACGGAGAAACCTCCAGGAGGATTAGATCAACATTGGTCAGGAATGACGTGGACAGTGCTGGTCCTGCCTCTGGTGACCCAGAGGAGCAGGCAGCCTCCCCAGGTCCCCTTCACCCCTCTGGCTGACAGCAACCATGCTGTAAAAGGCTCCAGAGTTTATCTTAGTTCAGTTTCTTATCCCTAATAAATCTAAAAAGTCCTCTGGCTCTTGTTACATTATCAGCTTGTTCTGTACTAAATATATCCTCATGCCTTGTAGCTGGAGTTTGCACACCAAGGCTTGTGCTGCATGCATTTTTCTCCAGGCTCGGCAGTGAGCAAGGTGGCCATTTCATCAGGTTTCTAGAACAAGCCTGCTGGTTTGCTTGGACTGTGCTTTTCTTGCCAATATTTGGCACACAAAGTGCTTATGCTCTTCGCAACACTAACGATCTCATCAGATGCTGATATTGAAAAAAACCCAGCATCTTGCTTATAATTTCCTGAGTGTGGCTTTTTTCCCCCTCAGTTTTCAAACTTCCATTCAGTCCAGTAAATGGCTAATTTTAGCATCATGCCAGATGTTCTGTTGCTATTGTCTATGTATCTTCAAGCTGGTCTGTAAACCAACTGGGATTAGATTTTTTTGAGTTTTTTCCTGCCTTATCCCTTGCTAAAATTGGTGCCGTTCCTTCATGCAAAGTACAGGGGATGCAAAGCTGATTTAAATGCGATGTGGTGGCATCACCTCCTCATGGGCTGTAAAACACCCAGTGGCTTTGGGAAGAGAACTGAATCCAGATCTTGTGAGATAAAGCAAGTTAGTATGTTATTCTTGACACTGACTGAATTATGTGACTGTTTTACAGGAGAAGAGAGTACAAGTCTCCCCGCCACTGACAAGAGGACCAAGTGCCTTTATACCAGAGAATGAAGTAAGTTTGCAGTTAGCTGGGCCAGGCTGGTGGTAGCTTTTAAAATAGAAATACTGAAAGACAGTTCTACGACCCTGCTTGTTCCATGGTACCCAGATGAGCTCCCTTGAGAGCAAAAGTGATGGTTTCTCTGGAGCAGGTTCCAGTGGGTAAGAACCACCTTGTCCTTGCACACAAGTGGTGCTATTTGACATCTTTTCAGTCACCAGCACTCCTGGAGACAGCCATGAGTGACAGCTCTGCTCTTCTCAGGTGGCAGTTGAACACATTACTCATAATGCCAGACCTGAGGGGAGGCCTGTCCAGTATTGCAGCAGAATGATTATACAGCTCTCAGAGCAGTGTCTGACCTTCAATTTGAGAGAGCTTGCAAGTATGACTTCACTCCTCAGACTAGCTGTGGCTCTTGAGAGAATTTATGGTTGAAAGGTATGGTTGGATTTCAGACTCAAGACTTCTGCCCATGACTGAATGTTCGAGGTAAGCTCTGATTTGCAACTTGCTGCAGTAGGTAGAAAGTTTGCTATGGTGGTGTTCTCCTGTGTTCTCAATCTTCACAGAGTCTTATTTATTAATTAGTTAATTATTTGGGGTGGTTGACTATAAAACCAGGACCTTTTGTTTTAAGTAGTTGCTAAAGACAGATAATTCACATGCCAGAAGGGCCAAAAAGACATTGTGAAAGATGAGATAGCTGCTGTTCTCTGAGTCTCTCTCCATTTATATACCAGCAAGATTTGAATTTAAAAGCAAACAGAGAGGATGTAAAGGATGCCAACAAGAAAACATAATTAGGCAAAAAGAAAGAGAGGTCAAAAGGAGTCTTTTAAACTTAGGACGAGAGGAGTAGAATGAGTTCCAGACAGTCAAACTTGTGAAGAGAACACCACCCTTTCGCATGAAATACAAGATGAAATAGAGATGCCAAACTTTGTAATGACGTAGTTTTCTCATAAAGTCAATAATTATATTAAAAGTAGAAAAATAAATGTAGTTAAAATTGTAACATATTTTGAGAGAATTGTTAATGAATTTATTTCAAAGCTGAGAAGCTGAGACACTTGGTACAGGCACTAGCTGAGAGTGCAGGAGAAATCTCAGAAAGGAGTAACCCAAGCGGTTGCCCAATACAAGCAGGGACCCTCCAGCTGTATGGATAAAACATCTATTCAGTATCACCAACAAATGCTACTCTGTGGTTTGTTAAGCAACTTACTACCTTTTTCCCTCACTCCTTGTCATGAAATAATGGAGCGAATAGGAAGGATTTAGTTAGAGACTGAATGTCTCACAAATCTTGATAAAAACACTGCTGGTGCCAAAGCCTCCTTTATTGTTGTAATGGAAGGAATATGGGCAGAGCAATAACAACTTAATTGTAAAGGTTCGTTTAAAGCTGTTAAAGTGCCATAAGGCTTTAAAAGCAGAGTAAAAAAATATGTTTATGGACGGTAATAAATCAGGAGGAAATACGTGCACAGTATGAAGAGGAAAGTAATAGAGGTAGAGATAAATCTTAGAAATAATAACGTAGCATATTGCTAGGCCTAGTATAGCAACAGTGCAGTCCTACATGACTATATTTTGATGCTGTCAGCAGAATTCTATCCATAATTTATACTGTTACAGGGAAAATCCCTTACAAGCTGAAGAAGATTAGAAGCCTATGTTTGAAAAGTGTGATTTCCCCAAGAAACCACAAAATGAGACAAAGATCTCTTAAATACACTTGCTGAAGAATAAGGGGGACTCCTTGCAGTAGAGCAAGGGATGCACGGTAATAAGTGAGATAAAATGATCTCTAATGTGTGAATAAACTTCTGACAGTAAAAACATTATTAAGGAAAACTGAGAAGGCATCATTTTGAGTACAAAGCACAGAAAAGTTGTCATAATGAAGATGCACATGTAAAAATGATGGAGCTGCCTAACTGTGTAGCTGCTTCTTCCCTTTCTCTCTGGGCTAACAAATTAAAACAGGAAAGTACGCTCATGAGAAGTGAAAATGTAGTATGTTGCTGGTGTTTCTTTACATGTAACTTCTATATAAGATCTGATAGAAAAATATTTGAGACACAGTCCACTCCTCATCCCATCACAAAGAAAGAAAACTTATTTGAAATAGAATAGTTCAGCAAAAGCATTGTATCTTCTTGGCTTAGGGCACTTTCTAGCTTCATGTGCAGTAAGCCATCTAAAATGTGTTCTCATGTCATGGTGTTTGCAATAGTAGACTGGCTGTTTTATTACTATGCAGTGTCAGAATAAATACTGGGTACTCTAGTCTTGTGCTTGTAACTTCAGTGGTGAACATGTTGAGAGTGGCTGTTCTTGGTGATAAACACTGAGTAATAGCAGTAATACTGTGTCAGGGCTTGCAATGCAAGAGCTACTTATTCTTCTGCTGTTTCATTTCATCTTGTGCCCAAGGTTTGGATTGGTTGGAATAATTAAAGAACAGCTTTTGTTTAAAGAAAGCATTAAATTCCTATTCTAAATAATACCTGAATGTTATGGACAAATTAGCATTTGGTCTCCTCTTCAATTATACAAGCACAGAAGGGGTAGCTTGCCAGGCTGTTTCTATAATTTAGTTACATAACCTAGTTCCTCTCCATTAATTTTGAAATTGGTTTTAGAGCTGAATGCTCGGGTAGTATGTGTCTATACAGGCTGTCTTCCACAAAGAATTTACTTTCCATTTAGTTCTTACTTACTTCCAGCTCTCTATGCAGGTTTGACTTAAAGCATCTGTGACTTTAGCTGTTTTGAAAAGATCTACAGAACAATGTTTTTGGGTTTTGTAAAAACATTAAAATAACAGAGGTTCTGTATAAAATGCTCTTCAGTTCTCAGTATACAAGTAGGATTTGTATGTGTGTATTTGCATGCATGCAAGCATGTATGTTTATAAATATACATCCAGATCTCCATCATTGCCTTTAAATCTGTACACAAGGAAACCTTTCATACCACGGTATGTTTCTCCCCAGGGCTAAAACTAAAGAAAATCTCTTTCTCTGCTAAAATATGTCCATCTTATTTTTAGGTTATGCAAGCAAACGGTTTGGATGAACGTACTAATCTTCTTGTGGAAGAATATTCTACGTCTGGTCGCCTGGACAACATCACACAGGTCATGAGTATCCACACTCAGTACCTGGAGTCTTTCCTCCGCAGCCAGTTCTATATGCTGCGCATGGATGGGCCCCTTCCTTTGCCCTATAGGCACTACATTGCTATAATGGTAGGTACCAGCAGCCTGTGTATCTTCTCCTGCAACCTTGACTTTTGTATTTAAAAAAGGAAGAAAAAAGGGAGACTTTAGAAAGCAGAGGTTAGTGTGATACTTTGACAGTGGGTGAACTTTTGTAGCAGATTTTTATCAGAATAAAACATGCCTTTCAGTGAGAAGGGAAAATAGGCAACGTACTTCATTCCCTGTTTCCCACAGCGATACACTTCTCACATGCCAACATCACTGTGCAGCAGTAAGATGAGATGCAGTGGACTCGAGTCACAACAAATTCCATGTAGACACTAGGAAAGCAATTTTTACTGTGAGAATGTTCAGATATTACAGTGGGGACCAAGACAGGTTCTGTGATCTCCAAGGGTGGAGATCTTGTCTGGACAATGCTCTGAGCAACCTGTTCTAAGTCAGCCCTACTGTGAGCAGGGGCTTCTCCTCTAGTGTTCTTTTCCAACTTAAAATATATTCTGCAATTCAGAATAAACAAATGTATTTTTACTAGTTGAATCCTCCATATTGTATAGAAATGCATTGCAATATAAAACAAGGCCCTTTGGAATGAAATTGTACTTAAAGCATTGTTTTGTTTTAGTAACCTGTCTTCCACCCTCAGCAAAATCAGATTACATGATAATGTGCTGCACTTTTCCCTCTGTGTTTAATTATTCCAGGCTGCTGCCAGACATCAGTGTTCCTACCTAATTAATATGCACGTTGATGAGTTTCTGAAGACTGGTGGGATTGCAGAGTGGTTGAACGGCTTGGAATACATTCCCCAAAGACTGAAAAATCTGAACGAAATAAACAAACTCCTTGCACACCGGCCCTGGCTAATCACAAAAGAGCACATTCAGGTACCTCTTCAGTCATGCCCTGTAAATAGCAATAAATATCTGGTAAAAAGGACTATGCAGGTGTCTGGTTAGGCTCCATTACCCTGAGTTAAAAAATTCCAGGAAGTACTAGTGCATTGAAGAAGCTAATAAATTCTCCTGTGTGACAGTAGAATTTGTGTGACAAAGCCAACAAGATTTTCTTTTTAGGAATAGCATTGGCTAAAATGGTCCCAAAGGAAAAGAGGTAATCTATTAGTTGTCTCTTTTGTTTTAGCCAGTGAGAGTTTGTGTGCAAGAGGAATATGGTATTATTGGAAGAAAAGAATTGATCCCTTTTTAAAATGCATAGTATTTTATAGAAAAGCTGGGGGCCAAAGGAAATTTTATATTTACACTTCTTTTATTCTCATTTCAGAAACTTGTCAAGACTGGGGAAAATAATTGGTCTCTTCCTGAACTGGTGCATGCTGTTGTCCTGTTGGCACATTATCATGCCTTGGCAAGTTTTGTATTTGGTAGTGGCATTAATCCAGAGAGAGATCCGGATACATCTAATGGAGTCAGACTTATAGCAGTCAACAACTTCTGTGTCTGTGATCTTGCCAATGACAACAACATAGAAAATGCATCCCTCACAAGTAGCAACTTTGGGGTTAGTGTTGCAAGAAAATTCTTTTGCTTGCCTCTGTTTTGCATTAGAAAACTTTCTTCCTTTTTTTCCTGCTGAAATTTCACGGTAGTTTGAAAGTTTTTGTCTACTTTATGGGAATGCTCGAGTCTGGTAATTCTTACATTCAGTCTAGCAATTTTCTATATAATGCATGGAAAACCAGGATTGTAACTGTGGATGGTAGTCAGAGCAATGTGATTTTGACAGTTAATCTCACAACCCATTTGGCAAGACTAAAACTTTCCTTTCAGCAGAAAGCTTCAAGTCCCAGTTTCTTCAGACAGTGTGGCATTGACTGGAGCATCCATGTTCCTAACATGTGGAATAAAAAAAAGAAATGGAAAAAGATAGTAGTAGTAGTAAAAATAATAATAATTATTTTAACTTCAAGGCCTGCAATCACAAAAAAGTTCAGTTCTGAAACACTTCCATGTAGATGGGAGGAAATGTTTGAAATAAAATAACTTAATTCTTCATGCTGGTGTTTCAGTCTTGCATCAACAGAGAACTTTGACTACTAGTTAATTAACTTAAATGTGGACATTTTTCGTGAAAGGGGCTCTATAATGCTTTTTAAGACATGTTGTTGAATTAATGCCGACTGATGAATTAGCCTCATTGCCTTTGATGGAAGATCAGGACTACGAGAGACTCACTAGATATAATTTTTACAATCAGCAGTAGGACGTGAACATATGATCACTCAGTTCAGTTGCTGTGTCTTAAACTTCTAGCCTGTAAGACATGCTAGCTCATACAACGGAGGTGTCTTACTGCCCATTTGTGCTGGGCAGAGGGTTGCTGCTGAGTCTATGCTGCTGGTTGAGCACTGAGCAGCATCCTAGAAAACAATTATAGCTGTGGGCACAAGAACAGACTCAAAAAGATGGAAAAAAAACCCCACACAAACAATTTATCCTACGAAAAATCTGAATGATAAGTACATTTCAGGGCACCCAAAACTTTGATGTATTTCTAGGAAAAAGTGGTTTGTTTTCCTCACAAAAGTAAGAAAAAGGGTCAGCATGATAGTTATTTTGATCACACATAATGAAAAGCACTGATTTGCCATCTGAGGTTGTGTTTCTGTATTATAGTATTGCAGTGTATCTCTTCAGAAACATATTTTCATTACCAATACACTGAAAAATGTTACCTTAATATTAAAAGTTGTTTTCTGATAGAGGTAGGGCCCGCAGATGGATTTTCCTGAGCTATCTACATCGGCGAATGTATAAGTGGCTATGGTTTCCACACTCAAATACCACCTCCATGCTGTTAATCCCACTGCAGAAATTACTGCAACAGGTTACATCAACACTTCCCAGCTCTTGTCTTCTTGCTGTCTGAAAGCTGTTGTCTGCGCTGGATGTGACAAAATGCATTCTGGCTTCAGTTTTTGTGTTTGCTGCTGCTGTCTGTTTTTGAGAGCGCTTGTTGTCAAGCATGAAATCCGAAGATGACACACGTTGTCTATCTTCTAATTTTGCAGAATGTCATGGTGTTTTTGCAGATTGCAGATTCTTTAAGTGAGCTGGAGGCCTTGATGGAAAGGATGAAGAGACTACAAGAAGATAAAGAGGATGAAGAAGCCTCTCAGGAAGAAATGGCAACTCGCTTTGAAAAGGAGAAGAAGGAGAGTCTACTAGTTATTAGTGGAGGTATTCGTGCTTTTCCAGTTCCATTTTGCTTATGCTTTGTAAGAAAAAAATACTTGAGACTAGTTCAGTGACTGAAACTTCTTCTGTTTCTTTATTCTGGCTCTTCATGAAGTAGGAGTGTATTAGGTGGTCTTGTCACTTGCTTCATCTGCTTAAGATTTCTTGACTGTCAAATAACACCATCCTTTGTACTACTTGAAATTTAGCTTTTGTATATTAAAAAAAAGGCTGTAGGCTTCTTTAAAAAGTAGTGAGTAAATTTCTCTTTCTTTATATGCTCTGTATCTTCAAAATAATTCATTCATATAAAGATTCACTAATGCTTCACAGGTTTACATTTTACAGCACTTAGAACTTCAATTACGCTCCTAAGTAGCCTTCAGATATGGCATTTAGTTTAGGAATAAGATTGGGATGAGACTCAACTTCTTCACCATTTACTGCCCAGATGGAAAGGACATTTACAACTTGCCGTTCTGAGTGATCATACTGCTGTGCTGTTCCACTGTCTGTGTTGTGATAGAGATTCATAGCATTTTTTTATTCTTAAATAATGTTCCAAATTCTGAGCTGGAACCTTCTTTTCCATATTCTTCATGTGCTCTGGAGGCTGCCATCTCTAAAAAAACATACAGCAAAGTCTGCTTCCTGTAGACAGGAAGATGGGGGTTTTTTTGCAAAGAAAGTGTTAGAAGAAAGAATATTATTAAGGCAATCAGAACCTCAAGCTACTTGCTCATAGTAGAGGCTACTTGAAGGTGATTGCTAAGGTCATTTTGAGAAGTCACCCATAAAATGCTTCACATTTTACTACACTGTTCTTAGTGAATTTAGTTCTCAGTAGCTTTAGATCAAATGTGTTTTAAGGTATCAGTGTCTTTGTGCAATGAGCACAAAAGGGAGGAAGAATGTGCTACGGATCAGCAGAGAGATTGTTTTGTGAATCTCTAGGAACATGCAAAGTCTCTGAAAGAAGATACATCTAACAACATTGTGGCTGGATTTTCAGAAATGGTCACTGTATATTCTTGCTCTGTTTTCCTTTGGTCAGGCAGTGTCAGCAGTGCAGATAGACAGCCATTGCAGCTGCATTATCAAATCATAACTTCTGTGATTCTGCAACTTCAGGCGTATGAGGAAGAGGACTGAAGGGTTTTTATGGATGAGGTTGCTAGTAGTTTTGTTGACTTTCCTCTCCCTTTGCCTTCTGCTGGTTTTAGTTGAGGAGTCTGTGTGTTGGGCCTTTACCCTTTCATGAAATTCAGTGCTTGTCAGGGGAGAGGACTGTATGTATACAGGTTTTTTTATTCTTTGCTGAGAATTTACTGTGGCAGATGTTGTGCAAGCTTCTTCCTACGCAGTTATGTTTTGATTGTTTAATGAGGCAAAGAGGAGATAAAGCACTTCTGCAATTCTTAGATTAACTGACTTTTCAAGGTGCTAACAGGGGACATATGGCAACTGTTCTGTCAATGCATGTGGAAGCGAGCCACGGTTTTAACATCAGGGTCAAATGCAGTCAGCTATGCAGTGGTCAACTTCTGCAAAGGTAGTTACACAATCAAGCCACCTGTTTATTTGTGAGGGAAATATTGATTCCTGATAGAGAACCTGCGCTTGCTTAGTGATATGTTTTGGAGCTCTTTGAAGATGCCTAGTTACTAGAGCTTCTGGCAGAATTCCACCCTGATGTACTGTAGAGCTCTTTGTTTTCATATCCTCTTCATCTGATATTTACAGTGGAGTGTTGCATTGCTTTCTGGTTGCTCATACTCCGGATTATGGAACAGAGCTGGTGTGATTCCTGACACCATACCTGCTCAGTGTAGCAATCCCATTGTCAAGGGTACATTTTTCTGTTTCTTAGCCAAACACAATGACCTTACTAATGGGATTCATCTTCCTGATTTAAGATACCTAGACTCCCTCAGAAGTCAGCAGAGAGAAAAGCAAAGCTCCAGACTGAAGTTTAGCCCATCTCTTCCCTGTTTGTAGAAGTATGTTAAGATGTCTGGTATAGGCTGACATTTAGTGGGCTCAGTGAAAGTGATGGATCCCATACAAGCAGATTAGGATTGAAATGTTTCTTTCTTTTGTACCACTATTCTCCTTTGCATTACTCTTCTCCTTTGCTCAACTTCTAAAATTGTCCTCTCATCCTGTTGTAGAGTGGTAGTTGGAAGTCGGCGCTAACTCATGAGCTTGCCTAAAGCAAAGCATTTTGCTGTTTTATTCACAGCATTTGACGATGAAATAGTTTCTACAGATGTCTCCCGTTATATTGAAGATCCTGGGTTTGGGTACAAAGACTTTGCAAGGCGAGGAGAAGACCATCTGCCAACATTCAGAGCTCAGGTACCATCTCTTTAAAGCGCATTCACTCGAAGAATGTTCATATATCTCACTACAGGGCAAGTAGCATAAAGCAGTTGTAGTCAGGCATGTTTTTTACATGCTCCTTTTCTTGTCCTGATCCATTAAATAACGCACAAGCTTCCACAGATGTCCCTGAGATAGAGTCTTTTACTGTTTTTTAAATCTCAGACAAGGTAGCACATGGCTTTCTGTCTTATGTCCATTATTACCAATATTAATGTTTTAAAACTGTAAAACATATTGCTACATCTGGAATAAAAATGAAAGACAGAAAAGAAACAACTCCTTTCCCATCCCTCCAGATGTTGTATAAAAAAAAAAATCACTGGAGGAACTCTTTATTCCTTTCATTTTATCAAGTATTCTCTACCCAGTGGTTATCAATACCTGAATATATGTATATGTCTGTGAGAGCGATTTAGTGAGTATAGTTCTCATATGTGCACCACATCACTGGACTTTGCATGTTGGGAAAGAAAAGGAGTTCCTAAAAATGATTACTGAAGTTTTTGCTAGACTTTAATACATCTTTTTCAGTGCTGTTGAAAGAACATCATATATATGTTACCTGTACATTGTCTTATATATTGGCATCTTTTTCCATGGCCAGAATCCTGAACTTTATGAAATATATAACAGAAGGGACATTTTAAGTTGTTCTGTTCTATCTTATAGAGTACATTAATGAGCAGATTAGTAATAAATTGAAAGCAATGGAAGAAACCTTAAACCAAATTGGAGAACTTCAATTAAAACAACAGTGGGTGCAGGAAAACTTCATGGTCAGAAGATGTATCTAAGACTGTAAAATACAGAATCCAAAATCACTCTCAGGAAATGTATTTAGCTGTATAGCAGTCTCTGCCGATCTGGATAATTTATGCTGTGGTCTTTATATGAGCCTGAAGTAGCTTGTTACTGCCAAAAAGAATAAGGCAAAGTCTGTGCCTCTAAATCAAACCTTCTGCTTAACTACTTTAGGAGCAGCAGGGTCCCTTGGAAAAAAGCTCCAAAGAAGTTGAAATTGGAACTAGAACATCTCTGCTCTTAAATAAACAGAAAAGCTTCTGACCTATATTGAAAGTATCACCCTGATAATTTATTATGTCCTCCTCTTAACAATTATGTGTATATACCCACAGCCTCACAAATGCTCTGCTGCTAATGGTATTTAAATTGCAGTAGCATCCCAAAGTCCTGCAAAGAAATCTAATCTTTATTCTGATAAAGCAAAAGTGCTTTATCTCTATGGGTTTAAATTTAGTAACAGAAAAAGGTATTCTATACACATTCTGCCATTTAAACTTCGGGGCTTTTTTGGTTTTTTTTTCACTGTTAGTGAACAGCACTTTACCACCTCTAGGCCTTTTGGCTTTCAGAGGCTTTTGTGATGCCCAAGGTGTCCTGGACATCTTTCCAGGGCTGTGTAGGTAGGGCATATTTCTCACATGCCTTTTGGTCTTTTGTACTGGCAGCCAGAGGCCCAGTGTGATGTCGTGGCATGTTTCAGATGTCACTGAATGCCTCTGTTAGGCAACTGAGTAATATCCTACGTGCTCTTCCGTACTGTGCTAATCAGGGGTACAGTGCAGTAGATATGCTCCAAAGTGCCTGGGAGAAGACCCTTGACCAGCAGTACCTTTTGAAAACAGCTAGGCACAGGAAGGATGTGGAGATGATGCCCTCGATTGTTAAAGCTGCCATCAGTGATTGAATGATCAAACACTTGCCAAGGATGTGGGCAAACTAATGTATTCTATGTGACCACAGCACGGATTGGGGTTGCACTCTGCTCTGAAGCAGGGTGCTTCTCCACTGCTGATGCCTCTGCGAAGATTTCCCATTCCTGATAGGAGCAGGCAGGCTTTTATCCTTTCAGTCCAGGTGATTGTCTAAGACCAAAGCAGCCTGGATTCTGTCAGTGTTTTCAGGGACAGTTCAGTGCTTTACCCAATGATTGTACATCCTGTCTGGAAGTAAATACTCCATTTCTACTCAGAGCTAAGCATCAAAGCCCCTAAGAGGCACAAGTTTTTAAACTCACAGGCCAATCCCACACAGAATGATAACTTTCAGAGTGACAAAGCAGAAGAAAATTCCCTCAGTACTTCAGGAGAACCTTGGGTTTTTTCTACTGTATGCTAATGATATCCAGCTGGAGATAGGGTGTTGCAATATGATATTCATTGCCAGGAAGTCTAGGGGAATGGAGCAGGTGATGTGGATGAAGAATTCAAAATGAAAACTTTTGGAAGAGAATAAAGTTATTATTATCAGACAACAAAAACTGTTGAGCCATGGAGAGGATCAGATAGGGAATTCATTTGTGCATTTATATATTTCCTTCTCTTCCTGCAGGACTATACTTGGGAGAATCATGGCTTTTCCCTTGTAAACAGGCTTTATTCTGATATTGGGCATCTTCTGGATGAGAAGTTTCGGATGGTATATAACCTCACATATAACACTATGGCTACACATGAAGATGTTGATACGACGACGCTAAGAAGAGCTTTATTTAACTATGTCCACTGTATGTATGGAATCAGGTATGGAGAAAAATCCTGGCTTAGGAATCCCCTGGCTTAGGAATACATTTTAAAACTAAGTAAACAGAAAAATGAACCATGTGAAAAGCGTGATTTTAGACTCTGGGTGTTTAAAGTGAAGACAATACCTTGGTCTGGAAGTTAGAGTGGGTTTGCTGGCATATCAGTATAACTTTTCCTTCCAGTACAGAAAACAATTATCAGGATATCGGGATAGAAATTGTTACAGAAATATCTTCTCTGAAGCCAGTCTGAAACCTTTGTTCAGGAAAGACAACATCTCAAAGCAAGTTCACAGACAACACCAAGTTGGGCAGGAGTGTTAAACTGCTGGAGGGTAGGAAGGCTCTGATGAGGGATCTGGATGGGCTGGATCGATGGGCCAAGGCCAATTGTATGAGGTTCAACAAGGCCATGTGCCAGCCTGCGCTTGGGTCACAACAATCCCAGGCAGTGCTACAGGCTGGGGGAAGAGAGGCTGGAAAACTGCCTGGTGTCAAAGGACCTGGGATGCTGGTCCACAGTGGCTGAATAGCAGTGAGTCCAAGTGGCCAAGAAGGCCAAGGGCATCCTGGCCTGTATCAGCAATAGTGTGGGCAGCAGGACCAGGGCAGTGATTGTCCCCCCATACTCAGCACTGGTGAGGCCACACCTCAAATCCTGTGTTCGGCTTTGGGTCCCTCACAACAAGAAGGATCTTGAGGTGCTGGAGCATGTCCAGAGACAGGCAGCAGAGCTGGTAAGGGGTCTGAAGCACAATGTCTATGAAGAGTGGCTGAGGGAGCTGAGGGTGTTTAGTCTGGAGACTCAGGGGGACCTTCTCTACAATCCTGAAAGGAGATTGTAGCCAGGTGGGTGTCGATCTCTTCTCCCAGGTAACAAGTGACAGGATGAGAGCAAATAGCCTCAAGTCGAAGCAGGGGAGGTTTAGATTGGATATTAAACCTTTTCACAGAAAGGGTTGTGACGTATTGGAACAGACTATCTAGGGAAGTGGTGGAGTCACCATCTCTGTAAGTGCCCATGTGAATATGGCACCTTGAGGACATGGTTTATTGTTTATCATGGTGGTAGTGCTGACTAAACAGTGAACTTAATGATCTTAAAGGTCTTTTCCAGCCTTAACAATTCTATGATTCTGCTAAGCCTTTCAGATGTTAGCAGGTGGTTTTCTGTCATGTATAATAAATGCTCCAATTCCCAGGCTTAAGAACATAATGCTGCAAAAGACAATGCTTTTAAAAACTTAGATCAAACAGAGCGATTGCCTGTGTTATTTTTAGGTATGATGACTATGATTATGGGGAAGTTAATCAGCTACTTGAACGCAGCCTGAAGGTTTACATAAAGACAGTGACCTGCTACCCAGAGAGAACTACCAAGCGCATGTACGATAGTTACTGGCGTCAGTTCAAGCACTCGGAGAAGGTGTGTATCTCAAAGCCAAAGTGCCTTCACAGAGACCCCTGTGCTGTTTAAGAATGAAAATATGGGGACACCTAAAAATGGCAGAATCTATCAAATGAACTGTTTTAAACCAGAGAAAACCAAATGAAATTAATTCGTTGAGTGTTAGTTACCAATTTTACAAAACTACTTCTTAATGTACTGGAAATACTTACATTTCATTATCATTATTATTTTGAATGGCTTCTTCATAAAATGGACAACTGTAAAAGAAAAGTAGATAAACTTGGGAGTGCAGAAGTGGTGAACTATGCCAATACTTGGGATTTAGGGATCAAAAAATACTTAAATTCATATATATATATTTATATAATCTACATGGGGTTTTTTAACAATAAAAATGTTAACGTGCCTTCAGATATCCCCATGAAATGCTTCCTGACAAGGGTTCAGTGCCTGTGTGCCTGTTAGCCTATCTGGCATGGAAACTATTCCTTATTCTGTGTTCCTGTAGTGCTCAAAGGTGCTAGTAAAGGAAACAAAATACAATTCGGGAAGAACTGATGCCATTAAAATTTAAAAAAGGTTTTATTGGGAATTCTCAGATGGAAGATTTTTTAAAGCAGTAGTTGAGGCTAGTTTCTTGCAGTCTTGGGATGTTGTCCATATTGGCATACCACACAGCTGTCTCAAGAGGAACTGTAGTACTGCAGGAGAGTACGGGAAGAAAGGACATAGTTTTCTTGTGGCAATACTTTACTAAAGGTAGGAAATTTTAGCCCAGACAAATAGTGATGTTGCATTCAGAGGTGAGCTAAATGGCTGATTTAATTTTTTTAACAGGTTCATGTCAATCTACTTCTAATGGAAGCTCGGATGCAAGCTGAACTTCTGTATGCCCTTCGTGCCATAACTCGTCACTTAACCTGAAGGATTCGCTGGGCAGGAGTAAAGGAGTTTTTACTGAGTATGTAAAGACCTTTTGAAATAGATACACACCAGAAGCTGTTTGTGATGTAGCATCAGGTTATTCAATTCTCTAGTGTCAAAGTTTAGCCGTGCTTCTTGGCGGCTGTAATGTGCAATGACGTGTTTTATTTTCTTGATGCTTAACATTACTAATGATAACAAAAGTAACACTGAGGAGCACTACTCTGCATTGTTTCTGCCTGGATTTCTGCGCAGTGGTCAGGATCCTGAAACTGTTTTTATTATATCCAATCCTAGCGCTTTGTTCTTTAAGCACTGGAGTGAAGTGCTTAGAGACTTCTTTTTTCCAAGCAATCATTTTTCAGATTAGTGGAGTCCAGCAGAAGATCAGTTCTGCCTGTCCTGAGAATGTACCACCATGCCGTGACTCGTGACAGAGACACGCGGGCTGTGTTGCATTGAAATGCCCACTGGATTCTTCTGTGTCTCCCGGAGACTGCTGCCAGTCACTGTCTTACTACAGCAATTGGAGGTGATGCGAGATGTGGATGCAAACATCGAGCACACTTTAATGTGAAATTAATCTTGATAAATCCTACAGCATGCTACTGAAGTGCGAAATTCATCTGCTTTGTCATGCCCCTTCCCAAGAGAAGAGGCCTCACGATTTGCCATTTCAGTCACACTTACTGTGTTCCAACCATGCATAACCTCGTTTTACTGACAGTCACCCTCAGTCGTCCTGGCAATATCCATGCTCATCACATGTTGCAATTTTTTTAGTTGGCACCTATAAAATTAATACGCAGGCTGACCAAAAATAGGGTTGTGGGGTTTTTTGCACTCTCTCCTTTATCGATGTTGTAACTAAGGAAAGTAAAGGAAGGCTAGCATATCTGTTCTTTCATATTGGATGTATAGAAATTTACTTCCCATAACTTTTTCATAGCATAAAATTGTAATATTCAAAGTTTTAAAAGTTTCTATGCATTAGTGTGAGTGAACAAAAGAAAAGTGCAATATTTAAAAAGAAAGCAAGCTTTTTTCCCTGACATGCCACTGCTAAAGTGTCCTTCTTATATAGCCATAAAGAAATTTTAAAACCAAATTTCTTTATTGTCTAAGGCCTAGCAGTTTTGTTTTAGCTTTTACGGCTTAAGACAACCTGATACCGAGATGCCAAAGCATCCCCAAAACAAAGCATTTTTGGACAACCAGTAATATTGGGGAAGGGAAGAAATAAGCTGCCAAAAATGTCACACTTTTGTGCTGGGTTTTGTTGCTTCTGACTAATTTTTAAGAGCACAAAATGTTGATATTTATAGCTTTATTTTGTATTGCATTAATGAACCAGTGAAGTGCCTAAAGAGATGCTTAAATTTACCCAGTAGAACACAAGTTGTCACTGCTTCAACTTTTGTCTGTTGGTTTGGACTTTTCATATTTCTTTTCAAGAGGGTGACCTTTATTTCTGTGGCATACATTCTAAACTAACTAGACAGGTTTGTTTTTAATGTTCCATTGGATTGTAGAAATTAATACAGATTTTTTTTTTTCATTGGTGATTGCAGAATAGTTAAAAAAATACTACCAGTCATATTTTGACACTTTTCATTTACAAAATCATGGACCAGTACTCTACTAAAGTTAGTTTTCTCTTTTCTTCCCTTTTATGATCCTTGCTGTGACTTCGCATGTTGGTTTTTCTGCTTTATCTGTCTGTTCCAGATTGGAAAGCTAAATGATTGTACACTTTTCTGCACTTTCAGACTGCAGACTCTGCATGTGAAAACGTTTTGAGGAAGAAATCAGTAATTATTTTTTTAATGTCATGTTGGCTATTTAGAAAACTACCCAACAGGCAGCATCAGACTGTCTTCTAGAGAGAGCATTGGGTAGAACATCAGATTTATTTATCTTGTATAGCTAACTGCAAAGATTTCTCAGAATTATTGAGATGTTCATATGTATGAACTTAGATTAACATTCTAAGTTGTTATGATTCTTTTTCCTCCCTCTTGTGATTGTAGTGGCCACACCTAATGGCTTTTGTGCATAAAACAGTTCTGCTGAGAGAAGTTTTCATGCAATACTTTTGCTTTTTTCAAGTGATGTGAACTGTTCAGTACTATTTTAAATTCCTTTGTTTTGAAAAGTCAAGTAGTTCTCAAGAAGCACAGTTGAGCTCTGGAAAAGAGGGGAAACTAGATTTGGATAATTAATATGGTGGCTTAGTTTCCCTTCAGAAATGCAAAGACTTCTTGGGTAGTTTGAGTTTTACATTTGGAATCATGAGTGCCTTTACTTCTTTCATTATGAAATATACTTGCCAGCTCAAATGCCTTCTGAGCAAAGTACATGAGCAGATTTAAAACACAGAAACCATAAATGGATTGCTTCATAAAATTTGTAGTAAACCAGTGTTTTGTTTTTTTTAAGGTGCCATATCAAGTCACATATGGCCTGCAAGAAATTCCATCATAGGAAATGTCATTGTACAACTAGTTTGCTATTTCAATTTTTTTTTTTTTGTAACATTAGATGCAAACTTGAAACATCTGGAAATGTTTTCCACGTGGCATTTTTTTTTCCAAAGTATTGCATTTACAGTGCAACAATTTATAGCCTAGTTTTTATAATCAAATTTTGGATTTTTATTAGATGTTTGTTCAGAATAGGTGTTTAAAGTCAGACAGTGCTACCATACTCTTTACGCACGCTTTGGGTTCACACTGTGCCAAATTTTAATGTGCAAGTGTTCTTGGATTTTTTTTTGCATTTTTAAGCACTCGTGAATGTGAATCTTCACACTTCGTTCATTAATATTTTTCTTAAGAGTACGGTAATCATTGGAAGCATAGACACTCTCCCTCTGTGTTCCTTTATTAAAATTGGTAATTTCCAGCATTAACATTAGTCTACAAAATCCCAGCCATGACCAACCTAAAAACAAAGTGTACAGTTCTCCTTTCTACTGAAGAGAAAGCTTGTTAGGTACAAATTAACCAACTAGGCCAGGGAACACTGTAAGCAGGGAACAGAGCTTTTGAGTATGGACAGCTTCTTATCATTGCAGAGTCACTTTAAAATGTGAGTTGCAATACAGTATATCCTTGCTGAAATTGCTCCATTTCTTTGGTAATGAAGAGAAGTGAAAAAGGTGCCAATTGGAGAAAGCATTTACATTTTCCTGAGCACTCTACCCACAGCTGAACATCACAAGACTGTCATCATACAAGAACAGAAATAATTTTTAAAAAAGAAATAATAATTTTAAACTTGGGCGCAGTTTGTGCAGATAGCTGCTACAGCTACTGCTATATGAGAATTTTGGTGAGCTGTAGATGGGTTTATTTTCACCAAGGCTGAACTGAAACATATATCCTTTCCCTAAAGCCTTCATTAAAATGAAAATCATAAAATCATAGAATATGCTGAGTTGGAAGAGACTCATCAAGATTGAGTCCAGCTCCTGGCCCTGCACAGGACCACCCCCAAGAGGCACACCATGTGCCTGAGAGTACTGTCCAAACACTTCCTGAACTCTGTCAGGCTTGGTGAGGCTGTTCCAGTGCCCAATCACCTTCTGAGTGAAAAACCTTTCCCTGATATCCAGCCTAAATCTCCTCAGACACAGCTTCATGCCATTCCCTCGAGTCCTGTCACTGGTCATTGGTGAAGAGATTGGTGATGTATCCCCTCAGTCTCCTTCAGGCTGAACAGACAAGTGACCTCAGCTGCTCCTCATCCAGCTTCTCCTCCAGACCCTTCACCACCTTTGTTGTCCTCCTTTGGACACTCTAATAGTTTAATGTCTTTTTTATATTGTGGTGCCCAAAACTGCACACAGAACACAAAGTGAAGCTGCACCAATGCAGAGTAGAGTGGGACAATCATCTCTGACCAGCACCTTGATCCTTGAAAAGGATGTACTTTCAGCTGTAAGAGTTAAAGAATTGCCACTATCAGCTCTTCCTATGTATTAAAAAAAGCCTTTAAGGGCAGGAAAATCAATGATTGTAAACAATTATATATGTGGGTCTCTCTAAATGTAAAACAGATCAGAACAGAACAAAAATGAAAACATTTTGCTGCTCTGTTACTTGAGTGCAGAAGTTCAAAGCACCAAATTCTTCAAAAGTATTTTTGTTTGTAGTGATGCTGATAGATATTTTCATGGGTTTGGAAAAAGCAGCTAGCTGTCTAAATTTCAGTGGGCATTTAAGCACCCAGGCGCTCAGAAAAATCCTAGCAGGTGCCCACTTGCATTTTTGAGTCAGATTTTTAAAGAAACTTAGTCATCTAAATTCAACAGAATAAAATTAGTTTCCATAGAGATTAAAGGAATAATGTGTATCAGATCCATGTGATTTGCAGCAATTGTTAATGAAATGGCTTGTTTGGGGACTTAATGTAGGCATAGAGAAATCTCTCCCAAAGCAGTTAAACTGTAAGCTGCTGCTCTTGCAGAACAGGTTCTCGATGTTTCTTATGCATGTGTGTTTTCCATGAACATAGGCATGCATTTCAGGCTCATGTTCCAGAATTTGGACTCCTTTTCAGAAGAGCTGTATTATTTTATTTCTACTTGCAGAAAAGATTCATTGGAGGTAGTAAGTGGATAGCTTGGGCTTGGACTAAAAAGTTTTGGCTAGAAAGAAATACTCAAGTCTTCTTGATCTCAACCGATGTTCTTTCAGTTACTTTCCTTAGAGGTTTGGATCCTTCTCCCGTAAGGGGTGATGTTGCACAAAATAAAGGAAGAGAGGAGTGGATTCATTGTAAATGAACTTTCACAGAGCAGATCTGAATATAAAGGTGTAAGAATTAATTTTCTGTTAATGATCATTCCAAGAGCTGGACAAAAATGTCAGTTTTCACTAGCTGAACTTCAGATTTACGGTCCCTAATGTCCCCCAGCACTATGTCTGTCTCAAGAGATGCATCCACCAGCTTTTCTGTATCTAGGAATTATAAGTGAAAGTTTTTATCTCCAAATGAAAATTAATTTAGCATTTCATACCTACTGCATAGATCACAGGTGTGGGAGGTGGAGAGAGCACAGTAATATGAGGAAACTTTAGAAGCATCTTGATCAGTGTTAATTTATTCCGTAGAGCACATTTCCTGTCATGTGGTCATGATCTGCCCCACCAACAAAAACATCAGGTCTGTTTTGCAGACATTTAATCCTTCTGCCACTCATTAGGGGCAAAAATTGTCATTTTCCGACCTGTCACCACCCCTGTCCTCCGTGAAGTGCTTCCTGTCCTCCCAATTCACAGCCCTGAGCAGCCATGCAGGGACAACCGCCCAGCCTTAACCTTGAAAAAACAAGATTGAGTTGAGTGCAGAGGCTCTTTCTTATGTTTAGAAACACTTAATTGCCATATTAGGTTATTTCTGGACAGGAAAATTCTAAATGTGGTTTGAAAGGATGAAACTCAGTATATTTAGGTAGCATTTGCCAGTAGCATGTCAGAGCCCATCTCTGGAGTTACAGTAGAAATCCAGTGGATCCACTAAGGAAACACTTTCTTTGGTGAAGCACCCCATGCTTGAGCTATTCAGCTGTGCAGGTTTCTCTGGGGGACATCTAATGGGGGATTTGAGGTCCCCTTGTGCCAGGCAGGCTTACAGGGCCATTGGGTTGGCATCCCCTCAGGTGCCTTGCAGCCTGGCAGACTGCATCCAGCCTCTGGCACAAGTGGATTTGGGTTTTTCACTTACCTATGGGAAAAAATCCAAATGCTCACCATCGAGTGGCTGCTGGGGACAGCGGCAAGGTTGGGTGTTTTTCCAGGTACTGAGTATCATCAGGGCTTGTGGAAAATAGAAACCTGAATTCTACCCTTGTTCCTGACAGCAGTTAGAGGTGGTACTGAAAATGCCACTTATTGTACTAATTGTGGGGAGCAAGCCGCACGATCAGCATCAGGAGGTACAGATCAGAGGCATTCTTGAGGGGACACAGCCAGCACAGGAGGAGTTGACGTGTTGGTCAGTTGCAGAAACCTCACTGATGTGTGCAAGAGGTTCTTTTCTATGCCTGTGCATAGCGGAGATGGTGGAAGATGCCTCCTTCCAAGGTGTCCAGAGGGCTTCTCTGGGAAAAGAGCTGGGACCCTTTGCTTACTCCACAGGTGGAGCAGGGGAAGGGAACCAAGTTCTTTCGCCCGAGAAAAACTTGCCACTGTTGAATTGCATTTTCTTGCCCCCATCAGGCATTTGAAGGGAGTTTTCAGGCAAAATGGGTGAATCACCAAGCATTGTGTCTCCAGCTGAGGGGTCTGAGGGGCAGCGACAGCAGCAGGTCCAAACATGCACTGTCCAAAACTGTTTCTCATTCCTCACTTCATGCTCACGTCGTGCCACCAGACCCAAACTGCTTCCCTCCAACCCGGCTGCCTACCAACCCAGGTGGCTGCAGGAGCAGCCCACTCAGGGTGGTGAGTAATGCAGCCACTTTTAGGGAAAAAATAATAATAATTAGGCTACAGCCCTTGGACTCTGCAAGGCAACACAGTCAGAGATCTTTCCACAACTGTGACCGGAACTGGATATGAACTGTAGCTTAAAAAAATAGGAATTTTGTAAACTTGAAATCTCTCAGTTTTACCCTCTTCTCCTTTTGCTGGAAAGCCACACGATGAATGTATATGCTTTACTTTCTATCTGACATAACTGAAAATCAGACTGCCAACTCCTTGTTTTGTATTAGCCTTTTTTTAAAAAAAAGAAAAAAGTTTGTGAGCAATATATGTAGCATGCTGTGAACGTCTGTTTTGATCTTTATAGTTACTCTTTAATCCATCAGTATTAACACCAGTTCTTTTTTGTGTTCCCCTTGGTACTTTGTATGCAGTGTAAGCAGAAGCTGTGATCGGCTTTGCAGTCCTGTGCCATGTTACTGTAAATCCTTGATTTTTTAGGAAGCACCTGACTGTGGGCCACTCTGGGGCAGAAAGCGTGCCCGAACACGACTGCCACTTTTCGGTCTCTTGTACTATGTATAGTTTTAAGTAGAATAAGCTTTTTAACAGAATATTGATGCGGTTTATGAGTCACGCAGGCTGCAAGTGTCTGGTGTGTGAGAGTCTTTGTATTTATAGTTGTTGGGGTTTGGTTTTTTGTTTTGTTGTTGTTTTTTTGGTTTTTTTTTTTAATTCATAAAGTAGCAAACTTGATAAACATAGCCACTTTAAACTGCTCTTGCTAAACAGACCCTGCTGTAGATAAAATACCACTGTAGATACAGGGAGGAGCGCCAGCTGTCCTCTCTGGACTGTGGGTGAGCTGAGCCCCTCTCTGCAAAAAGCATGATTCGAGCTGCACAGCCACCTTGTGTTTGACTCCATTGGGACCCAAACACCGGGAAGGCTGGGGTCTGGCATGTGTTTCAGCCCCTTGTGCCCATAAGCCTGCCACTGGCTTCCCCCCACAGTCTGCTTACCAGTGCATGGGGGAGAACTTGGGCCTTGCTGGTGTGAGAGAGATGGATGGACAAGCCGCTGGACCACAGACATGGTCACGGTGTTCCTGCAGCTGAAAAACTTCTAAGCCTCTCTCGAGTGCAAAAATTAGCCCTAGATTTGCTGTCTGCAGAGCCTGGCACGCTGGGGAAAGAAGCAGTGCTGGCTCCCCGTTGGCAGCCGTGGGTCTGAGCCCTCTTGGCCGTGGTGAGAGGCAGGCCAGGGCAGGGCAGGGCAGTGCTGTGCCTGGGGAGAGGCGTTTCCTTGCATCTCCCACCTCTGACCCTCTGGACAGGGGATAAATTGTACCCAGCCCAGCAGCTCTCAGCTTCTTGCCTCCTCCTGCCACGGCCATGTGGGTGTTTCAGGATGGAGGGTTAAGGACAAAGCTCTGATCCTGCTGCTCCCTCCCACCACCACAAAGTGAGGAAGCATGGTAGCTCTATGGGTCCCACAGTCCCTACAGCATCCTGTGGGCAGGTGGCACATCACCTGTCCTGCCTCCCAGGCCACCTGCCCTGAGCTCTGGAGATAGGCTACAAACTCCGTGCTTTCACAGGAGGTTTGCCTGCAAGGTGAGGCAGCTGCTAGGAGCTCACTGTGGGTTCCCACAGCAGCTTTTATCTTTTTTTTTTTTTTTTCTGTTGTTGCTGGTTGGGTTTGTTTTTTTTCTGCAGAGGACAGACTGACCTAGTGGGATGGATTTTTTTTGTGTGTGACTTTTGTTAGTTTTTAAGTTACCCGACTTGAATTTATCTGAACAGATGCAGAAGGAACTTTTTTTTTTTTTTTGTGAGTTAAGAGACAAAAACGCATTTTTAAACAAAGGAATCATGTATTAACATTTTAACAGCAATTCATAAATCTGCACTTTTTATGAGGTTTTGAAAAATCTATTTATAGGTACGGAACAATGGGGTTTGTTTAAAACTGTATCGCATTTATACTTGCTGAAATTACTTTCATTGTTATCAGTAGGAATTTCATTGGTTAAATAAAATGGATAAAACCTGTTTACTGTTTGAGCCATCATTTGCCACATGCTGGGGAACATGTCTCTGGAGCAAAACATCCTGTGTTTTGGGACAAAATCCAGTCCTTGGAAGTGTCTTTCCCCTCCATGCCCTTGTTGTGGGTTTTAATCTATGTATTATTTAATACAGAGGTTATTTAATTCCTCTTCCAGGGTGTCCAGAGTGAACTCCAGAGCAGCGGAGGGTGAGAGCCATAAACCATGAAGGAAATGTGAAGGAGAGAGGAAATGTGTGCCAACAGTGCTGGCTCAGGGCAGTGCCAAGCTTATCTAGAACCAAATTGCCCTCAATTCACCCAGTCCTGCCCTCTGCCCTGTCCAGCCCACAGGGAAGGGTGACTTAGAGCTGAGGGATCACCAGTTGGTTTGTCCTGGGAGAGGTGCTCAACTCCCCTCCAAACAGACAAAACTACTGAACACAAGCTGCAGACCTGGGGTGTTTCAGGTATATCTTATCCTCCAGCTGTAGGATGGTCAGCTGGCCTGTCTTCACAATGGAAATAACTCCCAAAGTTATTTAAAGTTCATTCGGAGGTAGTGTGTGCTCTGAGGAGGGCTGTGACTGATGGCCATTACCTGCTGGCATCTCTAGCTGGGTCAGCTTCATCCTGTCCTGAAAAATGCACTGATCACAATAAAATAATTACATATATAATACATATTCTTTATTTAGAGAGAGAGAGTAGAGTGTATATATATATATACATATATGTACATAAAGTGCTTATTTATTTACTTTCAGTGGGAGTTTCAAAACCCTGAAAATATCTGTCATCTTAGGTCCAGCACCGTCAGGAAAAAGATAATAAACTTTCAGTATTCCTCAAAGCCAAGGGCTGCTGTGGAATTCCTGCTTTAGTTCCTAGAAGTCCCAGAGGACAGGTGAGCAGCAGGGCAGGATGGTGCTCTCCTCAAGTGAGCCTTGCCCTGATTTTGGTCCCTGCACCTTCCCCCAGCACATGGTGTGAGTGCTCAGATGGGGGTACCCAGCACAGGCAGAGGGCATCCCCACTTCCCTGCACCTCGTCCTCACCTCTCCAGATGGTTCCCCCAGGAAATCCAAAGCCAAAAAAAATCTCTGTGTTGGTGACTTCCCAGAACTTCTCCTTGACCCTCCACCTGGCTGCCATGGCTCTGCTGCCATCTACCCACTGCCTGCTGCGCCCACACTGCTCACGCTGGAACCAGCCCGTGGCCAGAGACACGCAGAGACCAGAGGGCAGTGGCAGACCAGGGACCATGGCACAGGGATGCTCATGTGACCATGCTGGTGGCTGCAGGACAGCCTCCCTGCAGCCCATAGGTGACCCCTGTGGGATGCCCCTGGGATCTGGGAAGGGGCCATGGCTAGGATAAAGGTGGGCAGCCATGGGCTGTTCATGGGCTGAACGTCCTTGGGGAGACACCTGTCTGGGATGACCCCAAGCTGCGCCAGGTCCCTCCCCTTCTCACAAAGCATGGGGAGACATCCTGGTGTGCCCCATGTACTCCCATCAGCTGGGAGTACAGCCACCCACATGCTCCCAGATGGATCCGAGGAGCCACGAGCAGCAGCAGGGTGGGCAGCAGCACTAATGTGCCATCGCAACCAGAGATCGGCTACACACTCGTGGCCTGAGCAAGCCCACATCTGTAGGGGTGGATTTCCACTTGTGCTGGTGTCTCCTTTGCTTCTTCCCAGCATCACCTCAGGCTCCTCATGCCTCCATGGCACTGGGAAGAAATCTGGCCCCCTGTACAAAACTATCAGTGGATGTATCTTCTCCCAAGTGTACAAGAACTGCTGCTGAAGTGCACCTACCAGCATGACTTCATTTCAGCCACACACAGTAAATTAGCCCAAATTACAGGCAAAAGGGGAGCATGCAAACTCCCCCCAAAAACTTCTAATGGGATTATGATGTAGCAGTTTGGTAAGGCACCTGGCCAGAGGAGCAGAGGCTTTACAAACCCAAGGTAGAATTATAGAGGTTATAAGTAACATCACTCATCATGCTAATAAGCTCATTTAAATATAATTGATTCTTGTATGTTTTTCAATATATAAAAGAAGATAATCACTGGATTTGTATTTCCTGCTAAATTAAAACCTACCCTCTGTGTCCTCTGCATGTGGTTTTTGTCACTGGGCTTTCTTGAGACCCTTGGAGCAAAACTGGAATATTTCTGACCTGCAGGAAAGTGCTTTTGCAGAAGCGAAGTTCTCTTCCTCCTCCTGTCTGAAACTGGTGTTCAGAGTATCAACATATTTAGCCAATAAAATGTTGCCAAAACTGGATACAGAAAATACAACAAAACACGTGATTTCATCCAGAATGGAAGCGTTTCAGTGGCTGTGACCTGTGACATTCCAGTTTCGAATTTCCCAGGAAGGAGTTCCCCAGCAGCTGCCGCTGCAGCATGTGACCCCACCAAGAAGGGTTTAGCTTCAGCCCAGCCTACCTTTCCCATGCAGACCTCGTGGTGCCGTGTCTCTCATGATGCACTGAGAGTACCAGGACAAGAGCTGAGCTGAGGAGATGCTGCTACCTGAATACAGGCACTTAATTTGTCTTGCTAAATTACCTAGCTAATCTCTCTTGGCTTCCTCTGCAGCCCATGGAGAGAGGGAGAGGCTCCACCAGAGGGTGACATCTGCCCTGAATTATCTCCTGGGAGACTCTGATCCACCTCCATAGGGTTAGCATGCAGTGTTCAGCTCACGGAAGTTTAAACTGAAGCTTACATCTGCAATACAGCACAGTGATATTTAAAATATCATCTGAAAACACAGTGTTAGATTTAAGATAATTCCTAGGCTTTTTCTTTTCTAGTTTTTTCCTGCCAGGGGGAAAATAAAAACAAAAACAAAAACAAAACAAAACACCCACACACACAAAACAAACAAACAAACAAACAAAACCCCACACACACACAATTTTTGGTAAAAGAATGAACAGAAGCAGCTCAGCTGGAGGTATCATTACCAGCTCTAATTAGTAGACCTGAATGCAGAATCCCCACAACCACAAGAGGTCCAGAACCTCAGTGTTGTGTCCCTCTGTGCAGTACCAGCAGGGCACACTGGGGGAATGTGCTCTGTGATCACCTGCATCTGCTCTCAGCTTGGGAATGGGAATTGGAAAGAGATGGAGACTTTGAATACACTCCTGAGAGAAATAAAAAACCCATGTACCAGGTTCCCAGATAGATCCCACACCACTAAACCTCCCTTGAGAATTCCCCCCATGGGGGGATGATTTGAAGCATTACAGGATCTGGGGATGAAGAGAACTGTCTAATCACTGGAGCCTGAGCACTTATTCCCTTGTCCTTGATGACACTTGAAAGGAGGTCGTAGCAAGGTGGGGGTCTGTCTCTTCTCTCAGGTAACAAGCGACGGGATGAGAGGAAATGGCCTCAAACTGCACCAGGGGAGGTTTAGATTAGAGATTAGGAAAAATGTGGTCAGGGATTACAACAGTCTGCCCAGGGAAGTGGTAGAGTCAGCATCCCTGGAAGTGTTCAGGAAACATGTGGATGTGGCACTTGGGGACATGGTTTAGTGGTGCACTTGGCAGTACTGGGTTAATGGTTGGACTCAATGATCTTAAATGATTCTGTGATTCTCTCTGAGTTGTCGTCCTGCTTAACTGATGGGATGATGAGGCTCAGAGACTATTTGCACCCCTCTGACACCAGGATGCCCATTGTTACCATTAAAACCTCTTCTGCAGCCATGGGCTCCAAGCTCTCACAGATCCTTGAGAAGGCAGCCCCTTTGCTCCACATCAGATACTCATCTCATTTTTGGAAAGTGCAGTGGTGTTTTCAAGTGCAGGCTGTCACTTACAGTGCAAAGGTGTACAGTTACACCCCACAGATGCCTGAGGGTGAAGGATGAACTCAGCCACTCCACAAATGCGCATGTTTTCTGTGAACTCAAAAAACTGTGGGCCAAGTTCTCTGCGGTCTGGAATCATTCCACACAGGTCAGGCCAGCTCATGAGGTTGAGGTGCACACAGTGGTTAATCCAATCTGTTTCAGTGGGACCACACACAAATCTCTATCCCCATCCAAACGTGGCTGCGAGCACTGTGGGTCACTTCAAGCAGCACTCGGGAGGCATCAGACCCTGGTATCAGTCCTACCTGTATGGAAGGACTTAGTGACCCAAGAGCCTTCCACAGGACTGTGGGAAAGATCACCCCACCTGTACCATCGTTTGGATGAACCACATCAATGGACACCTCAAAGGTCTTCATGGGAGCAACAAACCCCATCAGCCACCAACCCCAGCTAAGCTTCACTGGTCCCAGCTTCAGGTAGCCGGATGAGATGCCCAGGTAAAAGCCTGGGGAGATATTTATACTGAATGGAAGGACTCTGGTGCCTGAAGAGAAGAAATTTTAAATGACTACATTTGGGTGGCATAAATCCAGAAAGTGATGTCTCCATGAGTCCATCCCTCTGGAGCTGCTCCACTTATCTCAGCAGCTTTTTGGTGTCAGGACCAAGCAGAGACCTGCTGCAGCTCCTGGCTTTGGTCCGTAACTGTCTTCTACCAGTAGGTACTGGGGGTTTGGAAAAGTCAAACAGTGACAACTGCTCCAGATGTCCATTCCTCACCACGTTAAATTAGTTTAAAACATCAAGTTATTAATAAAGATGATACTACAGAGGATTTTGAAGCCTCCGCTTCAGTTTTGCAGGCAATTTTGCTTGTGGCTCAGTAGAAAATGGCTTCTACCTCCCAGGAATATTGTCACAATTTCAGTATTTTTGGAAAGGACGCAGGGTTTTTGCCACCCTTACAAATGGGAGAAATTACACTTATGCTAAGGTAGGCCATGGCTGAAGGATACTCCTCTAAGATGGAGACAGCCACAGTCACATGCCAAACCTACTGTTAGGCAGAAGCAGGTGCTGAATGTCCATGTCCAAATCTCTAATCCAGACCCTGGGCTGCTCTTGGATGATTCTTGTCCTTGCTTGTTCCAGCCTGGACCTGAAAAATCTTTTCCACTAAAAATGGTAAATTGCCATGAAAAAAACTCTGTTTGATAAATCACCCCTTTCTGACAGGATATCTTTCCTTGGAGATTTTCCAAACAGCTGTAACACTAACACCACTGGAAAGTCTTTAGGCATTTCTGTTTTGCTAGAAACACCAGTTCTATGGAAATCAATGGCAGATGTTACCCAGTGAATCCATTCCCAAATCAAAGTAAGTCAAACAGCCCAGGAGACTGTGCAGTGAAGAGAAATCATCCCATGCCAAACCCACGGTATTGCAACTTCACACACACCCTGGACACACCTCACCCTCCATGCTCCCAGACAATCCCTCCTGGCCAAACGAGTTACACTGGTATTTATTTTCCAATACCTTTCCCATTTTCTGGCACTGACTATGCTGGAGAGATAACCTGTGAACAAGCATGGCTCGATTCCCTCCTGAACAGCAGCAGCTCCCTAGCCAGAGGGAGGAATGGAGCTGGTTATGGAGCTCCACACAGAGGTGAGCAACATGCAATGGCAGCAGAGGTGTGGTCCAGAGGGCCTGAGACCAGGGCTGTGCTGCTGGGGTTGTTGAGTCCCTCTGCCATCATCAATGCCTGGTCCCAGGGTGGATGCAGCAGAGACCAGGGTTGCCTTGAGGTGCAGAGACCCCTGTGTCAAAGTTTTGGGTGCCCTGATTGAGGCAGGGACACCTTCCACTAGACCATGTTGCTCAAAGCTCCACACAACCTGCCAACCTGATTTCAACTGTTTCCAATGATGGGGAAGGCACAGCTTCTCCAGGCAACCTGTGCCTGTGCCAGTGCCTCACCAGCTCCTTCACACCTGAGACGGATACAGACTTGGCTGCAGGGGGTTCATCTGCCTAAAGAGAGGTACTTGCAAAATATAGGTGCCAACATTTGGTTTACTCTTTCCAGGATCTCTATACTGTCAGAGAAGGAAAACTGTCATTTTCAGAGAGTGCTTGTTCTCCTTCTAAAGAAGTTGTGATAAAGCCGGTCCAGGGACCAGCACCATACGAGAGGGAGCGTCTCCCTGACATCTGCGAAGAACCATGATGCTGTAATGTTACTTCTGTGTCAAACCGGCCATCATGCTGCACCCCAGTTGCACCTTACCACATCTCACAAGAATCAAACAATCCCCTCTCCTGGCACATGCAGAGCTAAATTTGCTGCATGCAACCCCTCAGCTTTTTCCTATATATTCTGCAGCTTAATGAATTGAGTTTTAGAGTGCTTTGAGAGAGGAAAGGTGTTTTAAAAGCACTAAAAGCACAAAAAGGCCATTAATACCAGATGTCAAGCTGTAACAAAGAACAACTGTGCTGCTGATGCTTTCTTGATTAGTCAGGGCACCCCAGATTACATTATCTCCTTTGCAACTACCACAGAAAGTTATACAAGCCCCTCTTTGGAAAAGCCATTTTATTTTGTTGAAGCCATATGTTTCCAAGGATAGAGTAAAGCTCAGGAACCATAAATCATGCCTAGATAAGAATAATCTCAAACAGCATTTTGTAGCAGGATGTTGCTTGTTCTGTGATAACTGCTCAGCATTTGAGGCAGATTTCCCATCACCTGCCCAGACATGCATCCAGGAAGAAAAATGCCCCATGATGGTTACGGTTCTTAGTGTTTGAAATCTGAGCATGTTAAGACAATTTTAATAACACTGTTACACATCTGCCCAAATCCTACAGAGCTGCAGTGCCTTAGATTTCAAGGACTGTCCACTTGCAGTCAGAAGTCACAGATGCAGCAGAGACCTGGTTGCCTTACTCGAGCTAGGCTGGGGAGCAACTGTGATGGGGGTGTGACAATCCAGACCACTTGACAGCTTTGCTGTCTCTCAGCACATGAGCTCCCATATCACTGTGACTGGGCGCTGCACTGGAGATGCTGGTGGAGCTGGGGTGCAGGGGTTGCTGGGTTAAGGTGTGGGGAGGCTGCTCTGAGTGAAGAACCCCCAAGAAGTGCATCACCGGCCGCTGCGCAACATTGCACAGCTAAGATGGGTCAGAGACAAGGCCACACAAAAGGCACAAGAGAGGCAGCTGTGGGGGGTAGCTCCTCCTCCTCAGTGCTCGGGCTGCATTTGAGAACTACTGCTACGACAGGTGCCTTCAGAGGCTGCTGGGGATTCTGGATCCTGTCACCCCACTCTTACATCTCCTGGGACCTGAGTTGGATGTTTTCCTGCCTTGACAGTTGCCATGCAGCCCAAGAAGAGTGCTGGGGTTAAGACAGGGTCTCGTGAAGGAGTGGGAAACCAGCTCCGCACCTGTCTCGACAGCAGAGAAGGCATATTTAAGTGGACAGAGATGCAAAGTTTAGTTTGGAGAGCATCAGCAGACTGCTGCTGGCCTGCTGGGAGCAGTGACTTGGACCTTGTACTTTGCACCCAAAATCCCTGAAGTAAAACACTGCTGACTTTACCCATTATAGCCATATTGGCATACAAAAGCCACCTTTCCTCTTGAACAAAGCCAGCACTGCTTGCAGATGGCTTCTCTTTCTCCATAAACCGGCTGTGTCCCATGAAGGGTGAGGCAAGGAGTCATCCTTTTTTACAACTCACCCAACAGCCTTCCCACTTCATCCCCATTGTTGGCATCCCCAACTTTGCCGTTTGCATCACTGCTGAACAGAGTGTCACCTGATCAGGGTGTGATGATCTGGGAGTGCATACACATCTGCTTGCCTTGGACACAACCCCAGAGCCCCAACTCTCTGTCCCATCATGAACCAGGCAATTCTCCTTTTCCCTTTTAATCCATCCACCCCCAGCTCAGCCTTGCTGCAGGCAGTACGACACAGAAAGGCAAAGCTGCCGTGTTAGTAACTGGGTTTTCTTCAACCCAGGACTGGCCACTACCAACAGAGCACTACTGGGTCCCCCATGAGATGGCAGCATCAGCTTGCTCACTCCTGGGACTCATTATGGGATGCTACGGCACATCAGAGGTCCACACCAACCTGGTGTTGAAGGGAGGGACAGAGATGGGGGTGAAGGGAAAGATCCATGTATGTAGGACTCCCAAATGCCTCTTGGAGTCCAGCAAAAGTAAATGCTACTAAGACCTAGAGCCTCCCTCCTGCAGGCAACTGCTCCAAGAGATCCAAAGCCCTGGGGAAGGGGTAGCACCCCTGTGCCCTCCTCCAGCAGCATCAGATGTCCCTGTACCCCTCATGTGGCTGCAAGCCCCTTACAGTCCCCTTCAAATCCCCCATGTGTGCCCCAGCTCCAGTATCCAGATGTCAGGGGACATGGCTCATGCTAGCAGGCAGAAGGCGTGAAGAGTGAGAAGAGATGATGAGCAATGCAGGAGAAGGATTGCTTCTGCCTCCAATATTAAGGTGTCTGCTTGTGCATGGGCTCACTCTGTGGGTGTTCACACAAGCAAAATAAGTGCTGCACCCCAGGACCCCCTCCTGCCTCTCCTCCCACCTGGCAGTCTGTAGTCCCCTGTGTCCCTCAGGAGCAGTCAGCTCTCAAGGGAGGCAAGGCAGGTGGCAACAGATTTGAAGCCAAAAGTGCAATTCCTGGGTGCTGCTGAGCTTTGGAGCAGGCAAAAGGGCTTCCACACTCAGACATTCAAGGGCTTAGACCTCCAGAGAACATCACATCTTGAAGCTTCAGGGATTAGACCTTCAGTGGTCACCAAGAGAGCAAGGAAGGATTGGGGGAAGATGGCCTTGGTATGGCTAAGGGAAAGTGCTTTCCCAACATGCAAAAAAATGGGCAGTGGGTCTTTCCTTGCAGCAAGATCCACTCCATTTTAGATACCTGGAAGGGCCTGAGGACCACGAGATGCACCCAGTTGCACTGCCTCCACCAGTGGGACTCCAGTGCAATGAGCAATGCAAGCAACAGCAGGACTTTGCCCTCATTCCACCCTGCTCCCCGCTGTTTCCCAGCCCCAAGTCCTTGCACTCTTGTCTCCTTCTGTTTTTTTCAAGTCCCAGAAAACCCTCTGGAACAAAAATCTTTCTCTGACCACCATCACCTTCTTAGCAGGGATGGGCTTCTGCAGAGCTCACTGCCACTGTGCAAGTCTCAGTGTCATCATAGATAGAAAGAAATAACCTCGTACCACATTTAGTGAGCATTTCCCAGAGGAAGCATCTTGACACCTGCAAATCACAGAAACTTTGTTGCCTGAACCAATAAAACCCGAGCATTTTACAACAGGCAGAATTTGAGTTACAATGGTGGCGGCCCCCAGAGACATTGCCTCTGCCCTCCCTGTTATTCCCCAGTCAGTTCATAATGTCACTACAATAAATACCATAACAAAATTGACAGCGTTTGTCCACGTATCTTAAAGCATTGCCCCACTGCTCCTTCACTCCGTGTATTTGCAGCCTTGGTTTCCATCCTTATCAGTCATCAGAGGAGACTTTAGGGACAAACCGTTTGACTATGTGAGCAGCCAGGTAATAAAAGCCATGCAGAACCGCGGCTGTGGCATCGATGACCAGAGAGAAGGTGCCCCCAAGCCCGGTGGCTATGTCTTTAAGGACAGACGGAATGGCACAGATGGAGTGGTAGGGGAAAGCAGCGAGGTGAAGGACAAACCCCACTGGGATGCTCAGGATCCTGTAGGTGAGAGACACCACATCTTGAACAATTTGCAGAAAGCCCAGGAATATGTTGATGATGACCCTCCCCAAATCATAGGGGATGCTTATGAGGACCATGCTGATGGCTTTTAGGTAGGACACCAACCCACTCCACAGGCTGTAAAGTCCATCCAAAACTGTACCACAAACTCGCTTGACAACAAGCCACAGAAAATAAAACACAAATTTCACCAGCTCCACAAAGATGTAGATGAGGAGTTCCAGAAGTTTGATGAAAGGGGTAGCAACGATGCCAGCCACTTTTCTCACCCAGCCACTGTCTTTGGTCTCCTGGTTGTCAGTTGTTTCTACTTGCTCCCCAGAGCGGATCTGACTGACAGCTTGCAACACTGCTTCTCTTTTCTCCTGGTTTTGTTTGTCTTTCCCACAGTTGCCCTTGAACAAGCGAACTTCTGCTAGAAGCTGCTTCTCCAGCTCTCCCACCGTGAGGTCTGCCAGGCTGTTTTCATCATTAACCTTTTTCACTAGTCCCAGGGACCATCCCTCCGGAGCATCACAGCAGGCTGCCAGCCACAGGCTCTCTGGCACTGACACCTTGCCTTTAACTCGGACACTGGAAGGAATTGCACCCGTGAGGAGATACAGATGATCCTTCTTGGAGCAGTGAGGGATCAGAGCTTGCTCCACTACTTTCCCAATGTCTCTGTGCCAGCTTTTGCTCAGAGCTGGGCTCAGAGGGACGGCATTCGTGAGCGTGTAAGTGGCCATCTGGAAATCCTCCTCATGAAGCAAGCTGGGATTGAGTAGCCCTCTCTCATAGCCAGAGCCCACATAGTCTGAGGTCAGGGCTTGATTTGCACCAAGGTTGGCCACAGTGCCAATGATATCGGCCTCACGCACCATCTCATGCAAGTCATTTTCTGGATCATCTATCTGAAACAGTAGAAAGAAGAGTTATTGGATGCAATTAGCCTTTCTAGAAAGCAATGTATAAAATGGACCTTCAAATATACTTTTCATTATGACTGCTACTACATGCCATACCTTGGATTAATATCCTGCACTGCCTCCTTATTTTCCTTGCAGTGCTTCAGAGGAGTGTATTCTCTACTTAGCTTCCCTGCCAAACACATCGGTTTAGGCTGCAAAGCTTACTTGCAGCTCTCCAGTCTGGTCTACAGCACAGCCTCCAGATTCTCACCAACCACCCTGCACCGAGACTCTAACTTTGGCTTTTTTCTAGAAGAGATTTGAATAGATGGCTTGATTCAGGACCATGTTGTCACCTCCTATGATGGTGGTACATGCAGTTCATTAAGAAGCTACCATGGTACCTTAATTCAGTCCCTCTGAACTATCAAATCCAAGCCATGGGGGCTGGGGTGGGGAAACAACCCATGGTATCTAAGATGCCTAGAGAAGGCATTTACCTCTCACCACTTATAAAAGAAGCCAGAATGAAGACAGGCACCATGTGAGGTGACCTGAACTTCCCTCCCTTGAACAAGAGATACAGAAGTGAGCTCCTAGGGCTCTCGCTGGGCTGATCATTAGTAGTCTGATCGTCCTGTCATTAGTCGTCTGAACCTCATCCTTAATGACCGCACAGATCCTGGCATAACATGGATGAGGGTGCCATCACCACAGGTCCTCAATGGAATGTGTGCTGCCTGCTTGTGTCTGGAGTGCAGTGGAGCCAGAGGTAGCAATTACTGCAGTGGGAATTTGTCCTGGAGTCATGCACGACGGGAGGGCGCAGGGGAGGGGGCAGGCAGTTACAGCAGTGGGAGGAGAAGCACTACATGTCAGGGTGTGTTCAGGTCTTTCTCAGAAGCATTAAATGCCAGGGTGTGTCCGGTCTTTCCCAGGTGGCTGCAACCCTGTCTCCTCCGTAGTCACTCCGACTGACGCTGCCTGCAGCTGCTCCAAAGGGCTGTGCCAGATTGTCATTTTCATCCCCAAATTAGAGGGTGAACATGTTGGTAGAAGCTTGGGAGTGCCAGACGATCTCCGGCAGTCACTGCCTCTGGATAGTGTCTGTTTCAGAGGCTGTGTCCCTCAGCTCCCAGCACTGTGCTGGCCCAATTAAACCTGCTGCCTTTGCCCCTGGCCTATAAACTGTTTACTGTACTAATATGTACTTCAGAGACATCTATGGCAGTCAGTTCATAGTCTACCTTGAATCACTGCCCAGTCATTCCCTGTCTCCTGGTCATCCTGCAGTGCACTTGGACAGACATCCAGCTACGTCCTTGCAACCTTACAACAGAGTTTGCATCCACATTACCTTCTCAAGTTCACCAGCCTGTGCTGAGAGTGAGGGTGAAAGGGCCAGCGCCAGCAAGTGTCAGCAGCTGTCCATCACCCTCGCCCAGGAACTGGAGCTCTTGCTGGCCTCCTGCATCAGCCAAACCCCTGCAGTCAAGGCACAGAGCTCCCTCTGCACCAAGTCTGGTCACAGTGCCAAGACTGGCCATTGCAGAGGGCTACATTGCCTCCACCTCCAGCTAAAGGAGGTTTCTTGCTCTTCATTTTGAAGCATCTGATGCTTCTTGCTTCAGGACTGGAAGGACACAGTGAGTTCCATGTGCTGATGCACAAATCATAGCTTTTTCTAAATGTACCACTTAAAAAAGACTTATTCTGCACTACTGCTGACTTGTTCTGCTCCTCTTGCTCAGACACACCAAACTCACAGGTTGCAGCTGGCTGATGAGCATTCAACAAAATCAGTCTCATCCTGCCTACTCCCAGCCCCCATTCTCCAGAGTGTTCTGATGAGATGATGGTGTGCCATGGGACAAGGGATGCACCTAGTGTGTTTAATTCCACAGTACAGGTGAGGGGGAGAGGGCACAGGTGAGAGGCTGTGCCCAGGATCTGCCCTCAGTGCTATGACCCTCTGGAACTTTACACCCTCACAGAGATACTCATCGTGTCTCACTCCCATAGCAAATGCTGCCATACCACAAGGATACGAAAACCCAAGGCAGATCAGCTCTACTTCCTGGCAAAGATTCCCAGTCTACACTAAACAGATGGTATAAACTTAATTTTTCTCTCTTTATGAGCTGCTGCATACAAATCTTGAGGTGCCTATCAAGAAAATATGTCCCTGCTTACCTGCCCAGCTTCAGGCTTTTGCACATACCATTGGGATTGTTTAGGTGCAATTAAAAAAGACCATGATAAAAACGGAGCTGTGTGCTGTTCATGTGTAAGGCTCTGACATCACCTAGTTATGCTTATAATAACTCATATTATGGTTTGTAATAACTCACGCATAACTGAGGTTTCTATGCCTCCTCCAGCTCAGCCCCAAAGGCAAGCTGTCTCCAGCACCACTGCATCTAATCTGCATTGCAAGCTACCTTTCCTCACTGCTTCAAAAAGCTTTTGGCTTGTGTCACCCCAAAGCATATCTGTGTTGATGGAGTCAGCCATGAAGCCACCTGTCCTGGAACAGCTCAGGGCAAGATCCAAGCAGACAGGTAAACACCTCACTCATAGGATGGGGATTTAAAAAAAAAATTACCCACCTGAACGCCTGTATGGATGTTAGCACATAACAATATTGATGTGTCATAAATGGGGGGTGCAGTATCACAAATGGGGCAGAGGCAGAGGGGGATTAAAAGTATGGCAACACACAGCAATTAGGGCAGGCAACTTCCACTGAGTTTGGTCATTTAACAAGGCAGGACACTGCCACCTCCCACCTTCCCCACCCTAGTGAACTTCACCATCCTACTCCCCTTACTACTGCCTCAGGCATGCTTATACATTTGATTGCAGTGGAAATATGTAATCCAAACTCAGTGTGGGATTCATTTCTCAGGGAAAAGGCAAAGTGTGTCTTATGCCAGCATTTCTGTAGAAAGACATGGCTCTAGAAGTACCTGTTTCTCTTGACTCTCTACCAGGAGAGATGGCAAGAGCAGTTCAGAGGTAGCTCTACTATAGCTGCACAATCCCACCTTGGTCATCTGCCTGGTGGTAGTCATCAACCAAATGAAAACACAAGGGTATTCATCCAGCCCCTCATATATTAGGATATAAAAAGCAACTCCAGAGTTTTCCATGTCTCTCTAAGCTACAGAAAGAATCAAATACAGATTTTCAGACAACCAAAATGATATGAGGTGAAAGACACCTAAGTGACTTGCTCTTAACCCCTAGGAAATCTGTGGCAGAGCAGGTTTTCAGACCTGCGCCTGGAGGAGTCCCATCAGTCTACCCTTCCTGCTCTCTAATTTTTCACTAATTGCTGAATAAATTCACTGTTTCCAGCTGCCAGTTGGCAGTGGGTGGCACTGACATTCCTCACACTTCTCACCCAATTATTGGCTCTGTGCTGCATTTGGCAATTGTTTTTCAGGCAGACATTCCTGAGGAGGTAGGCATGCAGGGAGTGAGATGGTTTCCTCACCACTTACGTCATTATCCCCCAAAAAACATATGACAAGCCTGAGGCCCTCATCAAAGTGCTGAGTGTGTTTCTATCGTGGTTTCTTTCTGTTTGCTATGTTTCTGCATCTCCATGTGCATGCACATACCACTGTGCAGTTTAGCCAGCTCATGCCTGGCTATCTCTGTCTTGGCAAGGAAATTGCCCAGGAAAGCAAAACCTCATTGGACTATTCTGCAAAGCAGGTGTTGCTAAGGATTCCCTTCAGAAGCCATCTGACCTAGCCTTGATAGAGCATACATAATGGGTGTGAAAGTTCTTCCCCACTTTGTCATTCCAGATCTAGTGTGGTACTGCCTGAGAAGGGTGTATGTACTTATTTCTCAAGTCATAGGCAATTCTCATTGTCCAGATTTCTTCCCTTACAGTTTCTTCTGCAGACTTTTTTCCTAGTACTTTTCTGTCTCACATGGAGGTTCCTGCTGTGAACTGCAGAGCTGCTACCTTCTATCTCTGAGTCACACGCAGTTGAGCAATGGGTGAAGGGGACCCACTAATGTCAAATAAGAAACCTGCGGGGATGCTTTGGAGAAGCCAGAGCAACTAAAAGTAGCATCTGGCCAATTATTTCCAAGGCTGCAGTAGGTTTTAGTGGCAGGATACACAAGATTTGGGGCTCTAAAGTGCTGGCAGGAACAAAGACAAGGTGAGGGGTAAAGAGGAAAGGAGTAAGGAAGGGCATAGAAGCCAGATAGAGGAAGGAGCAGGAGAAACAAAGTTGCTATGGAAGGGCTGCCCACTGCTCCATGGCAGGAACAGCTTTTGAGCCTGCCTGGGCAGGTCTGGAGAGTTAGACCACAAGGAGCAGGAGGAAATATGGGAGCTAGAGGTTACAAAAGGTGTCAGTGCCCAAAGCAAGTGAGGAAGGATCTCATCTCAGCAGCTCTACCTTGCTGCCTCCATGGCATTGACCAAAAATCCTTTCAGGAGAGACAAAAACCACTGAGGTACTAGTGACAAAACATTTATACGGCATACTTCTGACCTGATTGAAGCCTGTACGCTCCAGGACACAGCAAGTTATTTCCCCACAACAGTCTGCAACACAGGGACACACCAAAAAGCTGCAGCATCAACTTGGTGAACCACAAATGGATGTTTTATTTCTGCTCAGTGAAGCTAAAGAACTCCTATCAACACTGCGATCACACTGGCAACAGAATAAACTTCAACTTCACACTGCGATGTTTAACCCAGTGGCAGTTCTCCCTGCCCCCAAGAGCTGGCTGGGCAGGACAGACACATCAGCTGGTGTCAAAGAGGACTTCCCTCTCCCCTGGCATTGCAGCAAGCCTCACAGTTTTCATTATAACTAACAGGGGACAAGAAACTATTTGTTTGCTTAGTTCCAAGAAGAAGAATAAGTTCCGTTCATATGAAATTCATACCAACAGAAGTTCAACAAGCAGAGTTCCTGCCTCCTTAGCAGAATCCTAGCCCAGCTTTACCCCAGAGGAAATGTTCACCAGGAACACTTGCTTTACAGCAAAGGAAAAGCTGACTTACCTGCGGTTCAACCAGCCAGTTCTCCTCCTTGCTTTGGGCTGGCTTTGTAAACTTAAAAGCTGAAAAAAGAGGGATTTTGTCCTTAGTACTGTAGAGGGTTGCAAAGCGTGGCTCTTTGTTGTACTGCTGACAGATTTTCACATGGAACGGCTCGGTAAATCCTTCGGGTGGGACTTGTCCAGGGAAGAAGACGTTACACTCAGCAAAACCAGTTTCATCCTCTCTAACAACTCTGCCCTGGGAAAAGCCTGGGAAAACCGAGATGCAAAGCAAAAATACAATTGACGTCCTCATGGTCCACTCCCTGGCGCTGAGGGAAGCCCCGTCTGCCTCCGCTGGGTATGGCAAAAGACCTATGCTCTGAGTCCATGCAGCAGCGAAGCCAGAAAGCGTCTGGAATTCGGGTGTAGCGTGCGAGGGAAATGAAATATGAAACCACAGCCGATCCCTTCGGGGAGCCAGCGCGTTCTGCAGGCAGCACGTTGAGAAACCGACCGTGCGCCGGGCTGCTCTGACACACGCTGCGGACGCCAACTGCCCGCGGGAGAGAACGCCGAGCAACCTGAAATCATCCGGCTCCTTGGGAAGAGGAGGAGGGAAGCCTATGGCAGTGCAGGGCTGGAGCTGAGCAGCACCGGCTGTCCAGGCTGGAGCTCAGTGCCGGCGGGGGTGTGGTGTGCTGCATTGCAGCAGTCCCCGGCAGGAATTTTGGCTGACACAGCCAGAAGTGTTCCTGGGGCTGTCAAGGGGGATGCTGCAAAGTCAGATTCACCGCCCCAAAGAAGGTGTTAGTTGTCCTCTCCAGCTGCGAGCCTGGACAAAGGAGAGGAAGTGGAAGAAGAGAGGTGGCAGGTATTGGAGCTGCTGGGAATCCACTTTTCCCCTTTTGGGGGTGACTGTAATCACTACTGCTGCCAGCTGCTTAGATGCCTGGGAAAAGCATTCGCCCCCCATCTCTCCTGGCACTGTATGGGGCATTCAAAACCCTCCAGCATCACCTCACCGTGGCAAGTCATTTCTCAGAAGAGATTAAAAAGAAGCAGAAGAATGAAGACCCTCAGATCACATACCCCTCTGAACATTTTGACCAAACCTGTAGAACTGGCAATAAAGGGAATGAAACCGGTCCTCTGAGTTTATGTTCAGGAGAGCAACTATCTCTCCAGTGAACAGCTGCCTATGATACCTTGGCTACTGCTGAGTAAAAGGCTCTATTCCTTCAGTGACTTGGAAAATTGATGTTTTCAGGATAGTGGGGATGGAAAAGAGATTACAGGGCAGTTCCTCAGAGTCAAGAAATAGCATTTTCCCGACCATGAAGTGAAATGTGATCAGCTGTGTTACCAACAATTTTAAAAATCCTGGGTGCCAATAGGGCACAACTTCCTTTTAAAATGTGTTTTCCAAGCAAAAAAGTCCAAGTGCTACCATTCCACAAGTGCTACCATTCCACAAAGTAGGAGTAGTCCATATTACAAGTGATGAAATGGTACAATGAGTGCTTGAAGTGCCTCCCCAAGGTCAGAGAAGGAGCCTGTAAAAGGCTAAAAATAGACTGCACTCTATAATTCCTCTACTCAGGGATGACTTCTGGAAGTATCAAGACAAGGAAATACGTCAGCACCTCTTGGTGTGGTGATATCATCTGGGGAGACAGAAGCAGGCTGGACAGGATGGAGAACAGCAGGAAATGTAGTAAGTGGTCTTGATTTTGGTCCAGGCAGATGACTGGTCACCCATGCCTGACAGAAAGAGTTAGTCATGTTCAGGAAAGGCAACGGAAAGGAAAGCACAGACACAAAATTTCATTTTCCTGCATGTAAAAAGGCTCTTGGGAAATCAAGAACTGAAGCTAAATCTTAGCTATTAGATGTCTTTCTGATCTCAGACTTGCAATTACCTGGGCAGCAGAAGAAAATATTTTCACAGTTGGTCAGAGGTTTTGATGACTCAGTGCTGCAGTAGCTTATCTGCTATCAGGTGCTTTTATGGGCACAACAGGGAGTGATGCCTATAGGTAGGGATAGGGAATGAGGCCTATAGGGACTGATGCCAAAAGGAGTATTAAGATCAGATCCAAAACAGCCCTAAGGCTGTTTATCTGAGCAGAAAGGCTCTGGGAGAATACTCATTACATTGGCAGTGGGCAGTGTCAGCTGGTGGTGGCAGCATGAGCTGGTGGCTGCAGTGAGGGCTCACAGGAGCTGGAGTTGCCTCCTGCAAACCCATTGAGGGGTGAGAGTACAACAAGCCCATCAATGCCAGCAGTGCACCCAATATTTAATATGATGTAGCACTGGGAGCCCAAGGAAGATGCAAAGAGGCAGATGATGTGGTCAAAGGGACATGTGAGAAAAGCAATCATAGAATCAGAGCATATTCTGAGTTGGAAGGGACCCACAAGGATCATCGAGTCCAGCTCCTGGCCCTGCACAGGACTACACCAAGGGTCACACCATGTGCCGGAGAGCGTTGTCCAAACACATCTTGAACTCTGTCATGCTTGGTGCTGTGACTGCTTCCCTGGGCAGCCTGTTCCAGTGCCCAAACACCCTCTGGGTGAAGAATTTTTTCCTGATATCCAACCTAAACCTCCCCTGACACAACTTCAGGCCATTCCTTCGGGTCCTGTCACTGGTCACCACAGAGAAGAGATCAGTGCCTGCCCCTCCATTTCCCTTTGTGAGGAAGATGATCTCTCAGTGGCAGACAGGAGAGGCTGTAGGCAGCAGACCGCATGTACACAGAGTTTGCAAGGCATAACAGAGATAAAGCCTGTTGGGAAAAATAAAGACCGAGAGACTGGAGAGAAGGAAGGGCAAGAAAAGAGATAAAGACCCAGGATATGGTGTTGACCAGGGGGAAAAGGAGGATATTGGGCAAAATTTGGAGTCGAGAAAAACTGGGTTACTAAGGAAATGTTAAGGAGGAAAACAAATAGAAACAGGTGTGAGGAAACACAGTAGGCAGATTGTGATAGGTCAAGTGAGAATATGAGGGCATTTTGAGAAGTCACCTGTGATAAGAAAAGAAGGAGAAAGTATTAGGAGGAAGACAGGAAAAGGAGAAATAAAAGGAGAATGAAAGGAGGTTTTCATCCACCTTCATTGACCTGACATGGATGACCAATATTCCTCTTCCCAAGGGTCTCAAGCATCAAGACCAATGTCTCAATGAAAAGAATACTTCCCTGCAAAACAAACCTGAAAAGCATGAGAGCATCCAAACCCTTTAGCCACTAAGAAGCTGCTAGGCTTGTCTGCCTGCTTTCCCACACTGCTCCTCCAGCCCTGTCTCTGTTCACATGGCTTACACTGGATTTGCTACAAATAGAAGATCTATCTCCTCACATGCCTGACCCCTCTACTCTAGTCTTTCAAAACATTCTTGACTCCAAATATTTTTCTGGGCTGGATCTCCTGTCTCCTACCATGACCTCTGGGAGACTCCAGTGCTGTATGTGACTGTCCTTTTCTTCTGAGAAGGAAAGGAGAAAGAAAGGGCAAGCAGTCTCACTGGAGAGACACCATTTTATTCAGCATACTGAGATTTGGCTTGGAGCACAACAGTGCCAGCAAACATGCCATGGCATGTCAGAGAGCGTATCTGCCTCCTCTCTGTCTCATGGGGAAACAGTCTCTTTTTAAAATTAGTTTAAAAACTTGGTCTGGGAAAGGAGCCCAGCGCTGAGCTAGAGAGAAAAGCAAGAGGGAAACAATTTTCCTATTATAACTAAGATATCCAAAGACTAAAGGAGGGGGTGGGCGAAAGGACAATAAACTCTCTAAGAAAGGGCTTAGAAACACTTTGTTGGGATTTTGATTCCCACCTTAAACCAGGCCTTGATGCCAATCTTTGCAATCTTTTGTCTTCACAACTTCCCCAAGGTGTCGCTGATGCTGGTGAGGAATGTCCTTCCACTGACTGTGCTGCTTTGTTGCTCACCTCTGCCACAATGCTCACAAGCAAGGGTGGGCCAGTGAGAGGCCATTAACTGCCTCTGACTGCTGAGGATGCTGATCTGGCTCTTCTGCTTCCTCATGTGCCTTTTCTCCTGTCCAGACTCACAGTCTCAACCCACAGCAGCCAGTGGATGCCTCAAAGTAGTGTCACAGCCAAAATCAGAGGAGAAAAAGATGGAGAGGTTTCAAACATAAAATTATGGAGGAGGTTGTCCATGGTGCAGAGCCAGAGGAAGAGGGTGACAGCCAGGAACAGTGAAGCACCCAAACATACTGCTCTCTGCTCACCGTTAGGACAGGGACATATTCTGTTTTGTACAAAACCTTGCACACTGGGAGCCTGGCAGGGACCTTGTAAACCATGAAGTAAAAATGCATTGCATAAATACTGAATAACATTAATAAAATCCAAAGGCTACATCCTTTAGCACTTTATCACAGTCTTCAGACTCAAGAGATCTCTGTTAATCTTCAGGCTGCTTGAAACAGGCACAATGACAATCCCATGCTAGACAGCAGAACTGGGATAGACTTAGATTAGCAATATAAGGCAATGTTTTCAATAGTGCAAATGATTTACTGTCAAAATGAGTTATTTAGAGATGTGCTGAAAGCTCCAATACTTTTATTCTTTAAATTAGGAGATGCTTTTTAACACAATAACAACTACAATAAAAGTGTTGATGTTTCAACTGTAATGGGCTTTATTTTGCAGATTATCAGTTGGTCAGAGTCACAAGAGTTCTTACACACCTTAAATCTGTTTTGGACAGGAAAGTTACCCACTTACATGCTTTTCTTCTAGGTATTAACACTGATTTTTTATTACGTGACTTGTTTTATTTTTTCCAAAGTGTGGTGTGATTCAGTCAATGCTGAGAGCTCCCCATGCTACATGCTGCCTGAAAACAAGGTCTGAGGCAGCTCCTGACAGTCTGCATTGGCAGAAGACTGATGAGTGGGAACAAAATTAGAGGTACAGACTTGTTATGCTTGCATCACCTCAGAGGAGGGAAGTAGAAAGGCATAATCCTTGAGAAAGCTAAACCCGATGACGGGATCCAGAACCTTTGATCAAGAGGCAAGATAGTGGCCACACCCAGTAACACCACTGTCTCCAGTAACACCACTATCTGCACTAACACCACTGTGTTTTGGAACCAAGGAGTGGGAGGAGGAGCAAGATGTTCTGCATTAAAGGTTTGGCCAGACCTGACAGGTGGAGGTGAGGTTCCAGCTGCTTCTCAGCTCCAGTGTCCTCTGTGCCACTTGGATTGTCAGTGGAGATGCCCATATGGAGCCTACTTATCCCAACAGGCAAAGGAGAGAGGCAAGCACTGCAAGGGTGTGACTTGCATCATCCTACATGTCCAGGGGAAGACAAGACGGAATCTTCCAGATGTGCCTCTGTCTCTGCACTGGCTTTAAAGTGAGCCCAGGATGTTCACATCTGGTCAGACAAACCTCAGGCAGGACCTAACGTACTCCTGCCACCACAGGGATTTAGCCCCCAAAAAATAAAGTATGTTGGCAGTGTGAGAGAAGAGTGAGCAGCTCTTTCTCCATTCTCATTTCAGGCCTCAGCCTTGCTACTGAAATACATATTACAACTGCTGCTAGGCATAAACATAATACTATATTTTTCACATACACTGCTTCTTGTCCAGTACTGCCTGGGGAAAGAGTCAGATGTGAAAAACACAGTCACCAGTCCCAGGATCCTGTCACTGCCATGGGTACAGGGCTCAGATTCTGCCCTTAGAGTTCACAGAATAGCACTGGTGCACCACAGCCAGGACAAGGTATTTCCTCTAAAATAAAAAAGCAGTAGGGCTTTTTTTCCTGACAGGATGGAAGGAAGTATTAGCCTCAAATTAGAGCTCTAAACAAACAGGTGGCTATTGGAACTGCAGCTTAAATTACAAGTGCAAAACCCAAAGCCTCTGAAGAGCAGACCTGGAAGCCTCCTGATTTCAGGACTAGCTCAGAAGAATTGGGTTTTGCAGTGCCTGCTGGGATCCGCTGTGTAACTGCTGACTTGACTTTCTTGGGAGGTGGTATCAGCTTGTCTGTGTCTGTGTAACACTTGTCATATACCAGGCTGAGGAGCAGCCAGTCCCCAGACACATGGTTCATCAGCTGATATTCAGGGTACACTACTCTTCAGTGATGTAGAGTCTCATGTCAAGATCTCCTTCCACGCAGTAAAACTCAGGATCTCAGGATAGGTTTCCCACAGGAAGCAATAGAACAGTACTCATAGAAGCCAGCACATTACACAGGGACCCTCTTAAGCTACACAGTCACTGTAACACAGTATATGGCCTTGGCACCGCTTTGTAAAGAAAACTGAGAGCCTGCTCAGGCCATGACAATCATCTCTGTGCAGCACCAAATGAACCAGAACTCCCTTGAGACCACCCCAACCTTCTAACATCCGTCCAGCATAAGCCAGTGCATAACCACTCCACATGTTTCTAACTGAACATCCTGACACCTGATGGGAATTGCTTTGAGGCCTACCAATCATGGACTACAGAGCTCATAGCTGGTAAGGACTGCAGGAGTTGCAGTTGTTGGAGTAGGCACGCTCCAGCACAGTGAAAACTAGAAGGGGAGAGAGATGTAAATAGTGCAGAAAGCACATTCATCACACGCCAAACATTCCTGTGCAAGCCCTACCCCCACAGGCACCATCTCTATCGGTCTTCCCTCCACAGCTGCTCACAGCACTGCTGTACTGTGGTGAGTGGGACTCCCCACCAGTGGGATGCAGCACCTTGTACATGACCTGGACTACTCCCTCTATTCCTGCTTAAAGTTTTACCTTTAAGGATGGCAAACCAAAGTTACTAGGGGTGCAGTAAGGTAGTATGGATAGAAGCAATGAGGTCAAGCTGCTCAATGTGCATGTTTTTGCAGGGACAGACGTGAGATGGGGCTGCTTGCACTATGCTCATGGCAGGCAAGTGGCCAAGGAGAACAGGAAAAGGGAGGGGAATGTAAAATTCAGTTTCAGTTACTAATCCTCAGCAGCAATGATACAGAAACAGGCAGGGTCTTGCCAAGACGAGGCACGTCTGCAGAGGTGTTTGCAGCACACACACCTTCTTGATGTGCCCTGAGTCTTCAGCGGAGCAAGCAATGCTGTGTTCAGAAGACCTCCTGCTTCTGCAGATAGGGCTTTGCTTACACCCACTGTGAAGCTCCATGTTCTACTGAAGGAACTGGACACCACAGATCCTGAACCAACCCACTCTGATAATTGGGTTTTGACACTCTTAACCGTCACTAGCCACTTAAACTTCAGCTGAACACCTCCTGCCCCCCTGCACAAATCCCAAAACAGAGATCAAAACCCAGGAAGGGAACAAATTTTGCCAGGTTCTGCTCATTCATGAAGGATTTTGTTCTGGGTTACTGAACTTGTAGGAGAAGCCTGCCTTATCTGTAGTCTGAGTCCCACAGCAGGACTCATTTACTAGTCTACCTCAAATAGAGGTGATGGTTCTGATGGTAAAATTATACATCAAAGCCCTCTAGGCTTTGTAATACAAGAAATCAAATTTCATAGCCTGCTCTTACATTGGACATTGCAGCTATAAGTCAGAGAGCAAATGCCTTTGGTCCATTATTCCTAGTTTTATAAAGAGGGAAATGCAAAAGACTTGAGGAGAGGGGATCATTATGTCAAGGTCCCCTGGCTAGTGGGAGTGCTAAGAGGAAAAGAGCAGTTTCCTGGGTGCCAGCCCTCTGCACTGACACAGTTCCACATATGCAAAGGGCTCCCTTGAAGCCTCAGCAGCTAAAATACTGTGAATTTGCAATCAAGAGCTAAAAGGAAAACAACCTGTTTGATGCCATTTGTGGGTCAAGAGTTCATTGTTTTCCAAGCTGTTGTTCTTTGTTTCCATCTGAATCAGAGTAACCTCGCTTCTGCCCACATCTGAAAGAAACAATGCAAGTGGTTAAAACTCTTCCAAAGCCAGAGTTGCCTCTCTACTATGCAAACCCTTTGTACACTGTGCTAGTTCAGTAACTAAAGGACTACTAAAAGTTATCACAGTGGTTAACAGAACTCACTGCTGGCTGATACTAGCTAGAATCCTCTTGGGTAGGAAAACTTGTTACATTCATGTGCCATCTTTGGAGGTAGTGGAAATTGATCCTATGGCTGACCTTCTTTTCAATGAGTTTGAGGACTGCACTACTGAGATATTCCTGGAAAGGACACTGAATTGTGTTTTAACTTGGTCAGGATGACATATAGCTGTTTTACTCTTCTTATAAACTCTTCCTTCTACTCCTGGTTTGGAAGCTCGAGATAAATTAGGAGATTCTGTGTTTTCACACTGGCTGCTCTATTCCTTACAGCCCTGTTTATGACAAGTACTTATCTGCATCTTGAAGCTTTCAGTAGCTGAAATTTTAAATCCAGATGGATCACATCTAACTTAATCTCCTCTTTGGAACTAAACTATCGATTGAACAAATATTGATAAAAGAACTTACAGAGCAGTGTGGGTACCAGCTCCTGATGTTATTGCTAGAAGTCGCAGCTACAGCTGGCTCTTACAGAGAGCCTGAAACCTCACTTGTGGAATACTTTACTGGTTCCTTGTTCCACATCTACACTGAGAAGACAGAGGGAAAGTGAGCTGGGCCAAAGCCAGAGCCACAGTGGTGCATGGACAGCCAGTTTTTCAGAGTCTGGGCGCTGTGCTACTGAGACTCCTCCCAGTCAGACTGGGTCACCATCACTAAGGAAAGGATAAAATTAGCTTGGCTATTAGAAATGTTTGGCTAATAAATAAAACAGTGGAACACTTTTGCATAACAGTGGATGCAACCATAGACAGAGGTATGTTCTGGCCGCTTGCCTGGATGTAAATACTGCATGACTAAAATTATTTGCTTTGTTCAAGCTCAAAAACAATCAATTCAGTAGAAACAAGAGAGATTTCACAGAGCTGAGCCTGTATCCAAAGCTGTGAGTACAGGAAGCATGAACTGTGTGTGTCTTGGGGCACCACTCCTTCCTCCAGCACTCTCCCTCCCCAGGTCCCTGAGTGCCTTTTGGTTGACATCTCATGTTGAAAAGCACAGGGATCTCAGCAGAGAGCCGAATGCATGGGGAAGCAGAGGGGGAAAGACACAATAAACAGAAGACGTATCCAAAACCAGTGTGTCGGACCTGCAGCACTGGTCCAGCTCGTTTAATGTCTGGCAAAGGAACCACAGTCTGCGGTGTCTGATGAATGTCATGACTGCCTTGGGTAGGATCCAGATCAGGTCCTCATCCTGTGTCTTTTCTTGCAGAGAATTACTGCTGACTCCTGGGATTTTCCCTCTGTGGTGAATAGGTCACAATGTCTCTCTGTTGCTGCAAAGCAGGCGCTTGTAGCTGCTAAATCCACCCAGAACTGGAGCACTGAAGGCACAAAAACAAACAGCAGCCCAGGGGATGGGATGAAGCACAGAAGCAGAAAGTTGGAGAGACAATGCAGTGGGAGGTGTCAGGGAAGAGGTTAAGGGCCAAGATGACTTTGTGAGCAAAGAGAAGCAGCAGTAAAAGATTTTTACTGTCCCATGGCAGCAGGCAAGGTGTGACGGAGAGCTAAAGAGCCAAGATGGCCTCATCGGAAAGCAGCCCCTGCTGACTCACTGACTGAGTCACAGCCTTGCCCAGCCTCTGTTCTTTTTCCAATCAAGGAAACAGCAACTTCCCACAAACTTCTTTAAAGGCTGCCATTTGGATGCTGAGCATTCCTGCACCAAGTTTCCACTCTTGAACAATCCCCTGTGCCCTTCCATGTCTGTTACCCAGCAGGAGGCACAGTCATTCAAAGCACACCATGTCCTGAGGGAGGAAATGCTGCTGTGGCCTCTCCAAAGCAGAAAAGGGATTTTCTGCTGATCGGCCCATGCCGGCAAAAGACAGGCTCTCACAGGAAGGGAGGCAAGGGGAAAATTCAAGCTGGGAGATTTCCATTCTGACACTGAACCTCCGCCCTGCTGGGGAAAATGCTCACCTTCACAGTACCGCACTGCTTTGAAAGAGGAGATTGCACACCCTGCTGCTGTACTTTTAGGGTGGGCAGAAGATGGCCTACAGTGAGAGACACAAAAACTCAGGAATAACAATTGCCTCAACTGAATTCCTGTTTGGATTCAGAAAAAAATCAGTGAAAATCAACAAGTAAGACTAATGTTACAGATGGAAGAAAGAGGAACCAGATAGCAAAGAGTATACTTGAGAAGATTTCAAGAACAGGAAAATGACACAGGAGATAGGGAAAAATCTCTACACTGGCAAGGCTAAAAGTGAGTTTTAAAAGTCCATTAGGAACATAAGCAATCTTCGTCACACTACAGGCCAAGAAGTAGATAAGAAAAACATTATTAAGGCTCGTAAAAGGCACGAGATCTTTATAAATGTTTTTGTTCTCTTTCAGGACGCAATGTCTTTTGGGATCTTGCCATAATCTCAGAGAATGACCAGCATTTAGGTGAGATCAGCACCCTAGAGCACTGGGATAACCAAAGAATGTTGGTCTCCTGGTATGACCCACAAGTAAATATAAAATTGCACTGAGAATATGTGCAGGTACCATAAAGAATTTGGGACATTAACTAAGAGGCTATGCCAGTGACACCAGCAAGGGATTTATTTTCAAGACAGAAGCCTTTAACACAGTCAAATATGTTTATTTGTCTCAGCTCAAAGACTATGTGGAATTTTCTAATCCAGAAAACAAAAACCCTGAGAAGGAGTCAAGAGCCACCATGGACATGTATCTGGACTCAATCACCCAAGGTAGTGGTGTGGGTAAAAAGGCCAGTGTGGCCCTCAGACAACCAACCATGTAGAAAGCTGGGGGAGAAAAGTGGTTGTATCTCTCTAGTTCATATTGATGGAGCAGATGCCGAAACTGTTCTTATCTTTTTGTTGTTTATAAATTGGATAGAGAGCAAGAAAAAGCCCTCAAATAATTGGTGAGAAGAAGGAAACAATCCTAAGACCAGAAGAGCCCAGGCTGCTTACCTTATCCAAAGGTAGAGGCAAGACTAGATTACAAAGTATATCTGGTGAGAAAACAGGCTTTTAAAATTGCCACAGAAAGGCACAACAGGCACCCATGGTTCGAAACACAGCTGAAATTAAAAATAACGTGCAATTTTAAACTGTGAGGGTAATTAATCACTGGAGGAAATGACCAAGGGAGGTGGTGACTTCTCCTGCTTTTCACGTTTTCCATGTGGTACATAATACCTTTCTAAGGGCTGCTACAGCCAAATCACTCAGCAAAGATTACAGTAGCCATGGGAAGGCGGAATATCCGGGGGTTCGTTATTGTCTGGTTGTTTACACTGTCTGATGACATTTCAATGCATCATCTGGAATACAGGAATTCACACTTGTCACCTTTGCCATTGAACTTGAGTGGTGCTCCCTTCTACATCCATGCTCTTCTTCTTGATGGATCTTTAATCCCTTCCCTTATGCTTGACTAATCAGCTTCAAAAACACATGGAGAACATCCCTAAATGGCAAAGCAGCCTAGAGCTGGCCAGCCTGGTGGGGCAGTAATTCTTCACATGCGGAGTCAGCCCTGCTTGGGTAAGAGCTACAGGATGCGCCCTGGAGGGACTGAGAGGCTGATGGCAACACTGAAGAGTGCAGACATGGTCTGAGAATAATTACTGGATGAAGGCTCCCTGAGCACCTGAGCTTGGAAAGAGATCTGTTAGGCCCCAAAGAGAGCATGATCCTAAACTTCTTAGACCTAAACTGAGTCCAAACAAGTTCAAGGTTGGGCAAAACTCTGTATGTTCAGAGATCTTTAAACCCAAAAGTTGTGGGCCTGTGAAGGTTAAGTGCCTCTGCAGCAAGACTTCAGGAGTCTGGACTCAGGCACCTCCACTCCACCAATCTGTAGCGTTCAAGTCTTCCAAGGAAACCAAACCCTGCACTATAAAACACATCTGTAACTACTTGTACTTCACATTGATACACACAAGGGGGGGGAAGGAAAGCTCCTTGGGGAACAATTTTGGCCAAAGACACTAGGCCATTCCTTTCCTATTTGAAGAATCTTTCTAGTCTGTTCAGAGCAGGAACTGTGCCAGGTTTTAGCACACACACAGAATGTCTGCCTTTTCCTCTAACACAACAGCAGAAGTCCCTTTGGTTCTTGATGTCTGTAATAGAGACTCGATACCTTCTTCCAGATAGATATTACAACTAAACAGTAGACACTGCCTTCAGGACATGTTACTGAGAAAAACACAACATTCTGCTGTACCACGACAGTCAAATGAGCAAAAGAGCTCCTCCACAGATTTGTAGTCTAGGAACAACACCCACCATCGTAGGATGATGCACGAATTTCAGGCTGCTGTGATCTGTAGCCCAGCAGTACCAAATTCTTTAAGCCAGAGTTCTCTGTGATCTTGTGTCTAAATTGGCTGTAGTGGAAGAAATCATAAACCCATTCCACGGGGAGCAGATTGAGGCTTGCAGATGAGAAAGTGCAATGGTGGATGCTTGGTTACTGACAGGTATAGTTCTTAGGAAATGGCACAGTTGTTATTATTACTATTTACCCGACTTCAGAGTGAAGCTAAACATTTTTTGAAAAACTGCTTGAAATAATTGGTTTATTTCTATACTGAAGGCCCACTTTTCCCAAGTGCTTTCTTTCTCTGATGGCTCGCTGACCCACAGGGTGCAGTTTCCATCGTTGCTGCAGAGCAGCTCCCTGCACGGCAATGTCTGTGGGACCTCTTGTGGGCTCTCTCCTAAACTGCACGTAGGGTGCACAGCGCTGGGGGGAAAAATGTTTCCGCGTTCATATGTAGGTGCATCAAAGAGCCTTTTACTGCACGTCCCGTCGTGTGGATTCGCAGAAGTTTGATGCTAACGTGCACATCTACAGGGAACGGTAAACACAAGGAAAGAATTGCTTTTTAAGGGGGGAAATTCGATCCCCGAGCGACGCTCGGTTCATGCTTTGGCTACTTTACAGAGATAGCAGTGAATGTAAAATCACGGAACGGTTTAGGCTGGAAGGGACCTCACAGACCGCCTAATTCCAGCCCCCCGCCCCGGGCAGGAACCCCTCCCACTACCCCAGTGCCTCAGAGCCGCCATGGCGGACGCGCTCGCGCCCCGCTCTATGGTCCGCGCGGCCGCCGCGGTGCATTGTGGGCGCGTGGCGGAGCTATGGCGGCGCTGTAGAGCCTGTTGGCGGGGCGGAGGAGGCCGCGCTGTGAGTGACCGGGAGGGCGGCTCGGGGGCGGCCTGGGGGGCTGCGGGGGAAGCTCTGAGGGGGGTAAAAGGCGGCCCTGGGGCAGGGGGGGAGCTCTCCCAGCGAGGGGACGGGCTGCGGCCCGGCGCTGCGATTCGGGCCCCCCCGTGAGGGCGCAGCTCGGCGAGGCCGAGCCAGATCAGCTCCAGGCCGAGCCGGTCACTCTCTCTTGGACCATAATTCATGGTAGCGCTAAAGAGGCTCTTTCGGGCCCGCGTCTCTGAAACCTCAGAGGTTTCAGAGTGGTGACGGTTCGCGAGTGGTTTCAGGTGGGGTTTGGGTCCTTTTAGGGCAAGGTGAATACAGACTGACTTAGCCCTGTACGGAACGGCTGAGGGAGCTGGGGGTGTTCAACCTAGAGTAAAGGAGGCTTAAGGGGGACTTTCTCACTGTCTGCAACCACCTGAAAGGAGGATATCGCCAGTGGGGGTTGGTCTCTTCTCCTAGACAACTAGTATCAGGATGAGAGAACACAGCTTTAAGCCACAACAGTGGAGGTTCGGGTTGGACATTAGGAGGAATTTCTTCATAGAAAGGGTGACTAGACATTGAAATGGGCTGCCCGGAGAGGTGTTGGAGTCACCGACCCTGGAGATGTTTAAGGAAAGACTGGACGTGGCATTTAGTGCCATGATCTGGTTGGCAAGGTGGTGATCAGTCATAGGTTGGACTCAGTGATCTCAGGGGTCTTTTCCAACCTAATTGATTCTGTGACTTAAACAAATCAGGGCCGCTTGCCAGGCAATTTGTTAATGCTTCATGAAACTAACGCAGCCACATTGGATCTCATTCTTCACCTGAACTCCTGGATCCACCCTGTTACACATTATTAGCATAGGTAAGTTAGGAGAGCAGGTGACTTTCTTGGATCATGGATCTGGCAGAGTCTATGCCAAGGCCGAGCTAAAATGTCTCGCTGAGCTTCAGCTGACTTGCACAGCATCAGTGAAATGTGTCAGCTCTTCTTGATTAACAGAGCCAAGCCTAGTTACTGTCTCACTTCTTTTTAAGGATGTTTCCTTCTGTTAATTTTGTTTTCTCAGTGTGTGACCCACTCAGTGGGTCAGTGGCAGGAACTGTGTTCTGCCTGATGGGATGTTACTTTCAGCCACACATTATATTGTAATTTTGACACTGAAGTTGTGTGCTTTGTGCTCTCGTTAAAAGTGACTAAATAACAAATAATGTAAGTAGAGCATAAATATTTTTGTACCACAAAAGCATACAAAGCAATGTCATGGTTTTTTTTCTTTGCTTTTTAATATTATTACTAGATTCTCTTGTCACCCTTCAACATTCAACCTTCTGGTTGGTATGACTAGTGCCTTTATATTCTCTGCAGGTCTCTGTGTCCTAAATATCTTTAGGCTCTGGTTAGTGGATGTGTGTCTTGGTGAGGCAGGAATAAGAATTATTTCAGATAGATTTAAGGTGACAGAATTATAGAATAAGCTGAGTTGGAAGGGCCCCACAAGGATGATCAAAGTCCAGCTCCTGGCCCTGCACAGGACAGCCCCAAGAGTCACACCGTGTGCCTCAGAGCTTTGTCCAAACACTTCTTGAATTCAGTCAGGCTTGGTGCTGTGACCATTTCCCTGGGGAGCCTGTTCCAGTGCCCAGCCACCCATCTGCATGAGGAACCTTTTCCTGATAGCCAATGCAAACCTTCCCTGACACGGCATCATGCTGTTACCTAGGTCTTGAAGGTGCTGGTTGATCACGCAGGGTTTTCTGGCATTGGTTAACCTGCTCCAACTCTTGGCTGGCACAGTGGTTTGGGATTGCAGGGTCTCTAGGTCCCCTCTGGCAGCACTGAACACAGTAAGGGCTAACAGAGTATCTGCATGGCTGAGGCTGGCTGAGTCTGTTTCGCTCCTTTGCCACAGAATAATTGATAGGAGGAATTTTGGGGCATCAGCCAGGTTTTTTTTTTTAGGACATGCTGGCAATATGTGAGTTCCTGCAGCTTCTCAGGGAGAGCTGGTGACAACTTCTCCATTTGCTTTTGTACTTACACTTTGCTTACATAAGGGTGAAGCTGTCAGCCTTGTGCCACCAGGAAAACATTGATCCCCCTTCAGAAGGTGCTGCTGACCAGCTGGAGCTCTGCACAGGTCAATCCCAAAGGACTGTGCCCCAGCATTGATAACAGGGTTGTGCCTGCACTGGAGAATGGAGCAGGGCCGTGGCCAGGGCTGGAGTGGTCAGGTTGTGTGATCTTTATCAGTATTTAACAACCAGCACCATCCTGGGTGTGCTGTGCTATGTGTCCACCAGCATTTCTGGTGATGGTACCTAGATACAGTTTGTGGAATAATGAAGGGAACATTCCCTGCAGGCAGCCATTTTTGACTGCAGTTTTTCAGGAGGAGAAAGAGTTCCTTTGCAAGACTGAGATGCTTGCTTTAAGGGTTGGAGACCAGCTCCTGGACGGTTTTATTTACTTTACAAAGGTACTTTACATATTCTTGTTAGAGTCTGTGTGTTGTCTTTCAAGCATGTTGGCAGAGATTTTATTTTGAAAATCTAGATAAATTCTGTTCAATAAAAAGCTCCTTAAGTTTGGAGGACCAGGAGCTGAGTGATAGCTGATGTTCTGTGGTGGGACTTGTCTCTGCTTTTACAGTTCAGGAGCAAAGTAGCTTCTGATGAGTGTCTTTCACTGCACGTTTAGTAACATCTGGGTTTATCCCCTGATTGTTTAGGAGTTAAAATGACGACAGCAGCAAGGCCGACGTTTGAACCTGCAAGAGGAGGAAGAGGAAAAGGTGAAGGAGACTTAAGCCAGCTATCCAAACAATATTCCAGCAGAGATCTTCCTTCTCATACTAAAATCAAATACAGGTCAGTACTGGGGTTTTGGGTCTTAGGGCAAAACAGGCTGGGAAAGATATTTTTGTTATGAGTGGTACTCTGAAATTTTCATGGTAGATGTTGATGTGCTCGACAGTGAGCAGGGTTCAGAGCTTGTGCAGCAATGCTGTACAAGTGGGCTGAAAGTCTCAAAAGCAGACCTAGGAGATCAAATGCAGTGCAGGTAACTGGAGAGGTTTAATTTTAGTGGTATTTGCTACTGCCTGTGGATGTGAAACATCAGAAGGAGAATATGAGCATTGGAGACTGAGTATTTTAGGTAGTGGAGTGGAAAGGAAGTTGTTATTGGGACTGAGCCACAAGATGGGATGAGAGAAGCCAAGTTGAGCATGTCTTAAAAGCAGGAAAACCATATCATGGTGTTGGTGAAAGACCACTTGATAATGGCATTAAGAGGAGGCAGGAAAATCATGGAATAGTACTCAGGCAGTACTATGTATTGGAAGAGCTGATATTTAACACTGCAGGTGGTTCATGCAGGTCCTACGAGAGGAAATTGCTTTAGTCACCAAGAAAGATAATGTGATCTTAGGAATATTTTCCTCCGTTTGAAATGCATAAAAATCTTTGTTATCTTTTTGAAAGATTAAATAAAATCTGGAGTCAATGTGGTACATAGAATTTATATTAAATGTGGCAATCTGAAAATGTTCATTTTATCTAACTGATGTTGCTCTTTTCCATGAAATTACTGTCAAGGTTTTATGTCTGTGCATTTTTTGTGTAGATGTTTACCCTGACACCTCTTCCGTCCTGGCCCTCTGCTTTTTAAGAATACATATTCATAAGGGAGTTGGAGTGTTTTGGAGGATACCAAAATCAGCAGCACAAAAAGTGCTGTCAAATGTGTTTTGCTGGTGCTTTGTTTCTGTAAACAAAAGTAGGATTTGGAGCACCAGTCTGTTGCTTTGAAAGAAGTGTGTGGGGACAGGTATGTACAGGAATAAACAATGTATGTTTTAACAAATCCATCTGTTTGTGTGAGAGGGAGAGATGGAGGGAGCATTAAGTGTCATCTATTCTTTCTCCCAAATACTAATACAAAGTTGTCTTTGTTAAATTGCCAGGACTGCATCATTGCAGGAAAAGTTCAGTGTTTCAGTCCCACTCATGTTCGCCTGAATGACACAGGGTTTGGGGGGATTTTGCAGCTCTAACAGGAATTCCAAGTTCAGGTTTTTAATTACAAAAGTAAATTAAATACTTCATCATAAAGACAGGCCGTGCACACAATGTGTTTATAATGGCTCAAGTATGGGTTTCTTCCAGGCACTCTTATTTCCAGCACTGGGTTCACAGAGAGGTGAAAGGAATTGCTGCTTGTTTTTATTCCTTAGTTCTTTTCAAGATTTCCACAGCAATTTCAGCACTCTCTAGGTGGAACTTTGTGTGACTTGGATATGCGTAGTTCATTGCTTTTGGTCAGCATGTTATATAAAAGAGGGACAAACATGTTTCAAGATGCTTCACTAAAGCTCGTGTTTTGCTTGTTCTCCCAACCTTCTTTTTAGTGGCTATGGTTTATGAAGGTTTATGAGAAGGATGTTCTAGTCTTGGTCTTGTCTGTAAGCCTCAGAGACTGGGTTTGCAGCAGCGACTTTGGGGAATAAAATGGTGAAGAGAGGTCCCCATAGCGCTGTTCATCCCAGGATTTATTGGCCTCCTTGGAAAAATTGCTCTCAGGTGCAGACTGTCAAAATTCAGGCTTTCTTTCACCCTTGTTTGTCATTTTAGGCAGACCACTCAGGATGCTCCTGAAGAGGTGCGTAACCGTGATTTCAGAAGGGAGCTGGAGGAGAGAGAACGGGTCGCTGCAAGAGAGAAGAACAGAGACAGACCAACCAGAGGTAAAAACAGAGAAACAAAAATCTCAATGGCTTTGTGTGACACCGCTCTTGCATGAAGCTTAGCGTTGTAAGAAGTTTGCAGGTTGCAGACAGCATGTCATGGGAGTAGAATTTAGGGTATTGGTCTGATAGTTCAGAGCTGTTGACCTGCAAGGGAATGTCTGCTGGCTTTCATTCTGGCTTCATGCTAGCAGGAATCTAGGCCAGCCAGTAGAAAAGCCTAGGCCATCATGCAGGCCAGCTGATACAGCCTGGTTGTAATGAATTGGCAACAAGTACGTACAGCTAATAAAGAGCTTTTTCTTGTACTTGGACAAGCGAGACAGGGAGGAGAAGGGGGAATGACTCATCCTCTGGTGTTAACAGCACCAGTGTAACAATAAATCTGTTTTGAAAGTACACAGTTCTGTTAATACACAGGGAAGTAATAATTAAAATGAAAGAGCGCTTTGAGAAATACTCATTTTTAGCATTAAACTTGGCAGACTTTTAAGCACTTTAAGTTTAGGTATAAAGGTATTGCACGGCTTTAAAATTTCAAATTTTGGTTTGGGCAAAACTACCCAACAGTAATGCTTTGGGGTGGTCCTAAATGAGAATCCTCCAGTTGGATATATACAATATGTATATTTTTTCCACGACTATTTCTTCTGCTATTCTTTCTGCCTCAAATCATGGCTTAAAAAATTTCTGGAGGCTGAATTGTAAGTTTGGGATGTTATTGCTTCTCTTGAGGATATCTACAGGGGAGGAATTAGCATAGGCATTGAGATTGAGAAGTGAGGGAAAAGTGAGCATAAGCTTGTTTCTCTTACTGTAATGCAAGACAAATATTTTGTGAAGATTTTTGCTTTCTGACATTAGATGCTGTTAAATGAAGTAACTTAGTCCCTTTTTTTTTTAAACTCTTCTACCACAGAACATACAACATCATCTTCTGTGTCTAAGAAGCCTCGGCTAGACCAGATTCCTGCAGCAAATCTTGATGCAGATGATCCGCTTACGGATGTATGTATCTTTTGTCTGTCTTCTTTCCTTTTATTGTCCTACCTTCAGGATTTGCTGTCAATGGAATATGTAGTTTTACATTTGCTAAAGATTTAAGACAAGCTCCAGCTTATCTTCCTTTTACAGTTTCTCTACTGTGGTGGAAGTCCAGAGTGGTTGGAGGATTCCGGTCCTTGCTGTAATGCTATTCTTGGAAAGCACACAAAAACTAGGGAACTGAAAATACCACTTACAGTGTGGGTAGTGGGTGACTTTTTGGTCAGCTACTGGGTTAGTTAGAATTCCCGAAAGGTAGAACTGCTGGGATATATGCAAATGACTGTCTGCATGAGCAAAAGATGCTTACCCTTGGCTCCTTTCCTCATGCTGACATCTAGGAGCTAGGTCAAAGGTTTGACAATAAGCTCAGGGTTTTTTAATCCTGTGATACTGGGTCCCAGCAGTATAGGATGGGGTATTCAAGCACACTGTTGTAATAACTTATGTCACAGTGATTGGAGAGTGTTTGAGGATGGCTGTTCTCTGGGGTCTGTCAGTTACACTGCATTTTTAATTGCAGTCGTCCTGAAAGCACAAACATGTTTTTATTTTGACTTTACCATACAAGAGCAAGCAAAATGTCTGTGTTGTGTTTTGCTGCTACAAGCACCCACGTACTTCAGAAATCAGCAAATTGCAACCTTAACTGGGCAGACCAGGATTGATTTTATTAAATGAAATGAACGAGCTGATTCTTGCTTCTATTTGTTGCTATTAGGAAGATGATGAAGATGAGGACTTGGAAGACAGTGATGATGATGACACTGCAGCTCTTCTGGCTGAACTGGAAAAAATCAAGAAAGAACGAGCTGAGGAACAGGCTCGAAAGGTAAAATCTCACCCATTAAAGAGCACCTGGTTTTTTTGTAAACTGGTGTTTATTAAAACTGGTGTGCCTGAAGTACTTAGGACAAGTGAGAACTGGTAAACACAATGCTCTTCAAGTATGATGTATTTGTTCTTCTATCTAATAATTGCCAAGAATATAGATATACTGAATGTTTTACTCACTGAAACATTTTATTCACTTTTTCTACACTTTGTAGAGGCAGTCAGTCAAGATAGTCTTGCTTTTCATAGGCAAGTCGTCTGAAGACGGCTATCCTGCCAAATTGTGTAAGTGGCATTAGTGAGCTGCATACTATACAGTGTAATTTAATTTGTTAATTAGCTTTTATGAAACAAAAAAATTATTTCTGAAATAAAGATACGTGCTTTTTGATGCTGCTTCTTATGGCTGCAGGTTTCATATAGTCGTTGTTTTTCATAGAATTGGTGCTGTGTTGCCTTGACAAGGAGCACCAGTTTTAGCTGTAAGACTGGAACTGTTTCCATGTGGTTATACACAGGCAAATTCATTTGAAAAATGTCTCTGCAAAAACGAACAATAATGCTGCAGTCTTTTCAGAACTGGGAAACTCAATGCACACGTAGCTTTCAGACATCCCTATAATATCTGTCTACAGACAGAAACACCATTTTCTGCCTTGAAAGGGGAGTGAAGTCCCTCCAGTTACGGATGTTTCCCTGTGAGTGGGATTAAATCCTAAGCTTTTGGCTCCTTTGTGTAAGAGAGATAGCTGGGCTGGAGTGAATTAGCAAAATCCTTGACTGATTAACGGAGTTCCAGGGACTGTTCCTGGGAGTAGTCTGTGTAGATCTGTCAAACTGATCAGGATTTAGAATTGTATTGGGTACTGGCTATAACATTGTATTGCAATAAAATTTACAGTCCAGGTATTTAATCTTCACTGCTGAAACGCTCTGCCTTTGGGGGTGCAACAGAAGTGGATATGTGCAGCATTCCCTCATCTACTTTTACCAAGTGCTTTCTTTTTTTGAATAGGGCTTAAATCATCTTAGTGCATTTGTAAAACGTTACTTCCTTTAGCTAAAGTAGTTTTGTACGTTTTTATAAGTATATTCTCCTCTACTGTAAACCAAAACAAAACAAAAACCCCAAAGCAAACAAACAAAAAAAATCTGTCAGAAAACCAAGCCACCTGTCACCTTTTAATAAGCTAGTCTAAGATGTGTTTTTAGAACATGCTGAATAAACACATTAAATGCTGAACAGGAGGCTATTTAAAGGCTGCTCTGTCAACTTAATGTTTTGAAGCCACTGACCTTTCCTGTAGCTTAACACACTTATTCGTAGTTTAATGTTTTTCGTGAATGCTTAGCTGGCAGTGAATCAGGCATAGCCTCTAGCAGACACTAGAAACAGCTAGGAGAGGATGACGTTTTAATTGCTGTAGGCAGCAATGCAATGCAGGCCTGTTCTTGCCGAAAAATACAGAAATTTACCTTTAGAATCAGCAAGGCCTGTAAAGCCAGTGAGCTCTGCAGTTTTGGAGTTAAGTAGTACGGAAGGCTAAAAGCTGTATCATGCTGCTTCAGTGCAGAAATTTTGCCCTAGAAGACTGTTGATACTTGATTCTCCATCTGGCCTGTGAGTGGTCTCCTGCATTAAAGTATGTCTGAAGGCATCTCTCGTCTCTTTATCTGGACATTTGAGGCACATCACACAGAAATGAAATTGTCTTTTGCAGTAACAACATGGTGAAAGTGACTTAAAAACACTGGCAACAATTCTTCCATGTATTCCTGTGTGAAATCGTACAAAACTGCAAATAAGGTGTAGCCATGTGTAGGAAGGACTTTGGCTTCATCTGTCCTTGCACAGTGCTTAAAATGAAAGCTTAGGTCCATGTGGATTTTTCATTTTACCTGATTGTTTAAATTATACATCTAGATTAAAGAGCATAACTTGTTACATTTCAGTCTAGAGAACTTGCATTAGAAAAATAATGGTGGTAAATTGCAGCTCAGACAATCAAGTGCGTGCTTCTCTTTTCATGTGTGGCAAGTAGGAATCTCCATGAAATTCTAATTTTGTCACTAGAGGGTGCTAAAAGCCATGAAGTATTTAGGATAGCAATTGTTTGATTTTGCTTTCTTAACAGGTATTATGTTTTACCGTCATGGACATTCTCCTTCCCCCAGAAGCAGAGTTTATAATGTCCAATGCTATGTGCATACTGAATATTTGCATGCTTACATGAAATGAATGTTTGTTTCTTCCTAAAAATTAGTATGTTATTTATTTGCAATAGTGCCCACTATTGCACACTCGCTGTCTAGACCTGCACTGTTCATCCTTTCACTCGATGGTGGCAGGTAGGCTCTCTTTAAAACTGGCATCTTCAGTAAATAGAGGGTGCTCTACAAATCCTTAGAATTTTATTTTCTTGGGTTTTTTTGAGAGTAGGAAACTCTATGTTGATGAAAAAAGTGGAAACCAGGGTGGGGCTCAGTCTTGGAAAGAGTCTTTTAGGGTAAGTAAGGATCTCCTTCAGAAAGATTGCTTATGTGTGTTGGTTCTTAAGTGGTGCAGTCTCTTTAGATTATGCCTTGTTTTCCATGGCATTGAGATAAGGTGTTACTGGCAAAGGATTTTATAGTAATTTTATGTAAATTCCTTTTCCCTTCAGATATGGGGGATTTCATATAGCTATGTACTGCAAGCTGTAATGTAAACATAATTTTGTAAGTAACCTTGCATTAATCATTCAGCTGACTTCAGGATGACATCTCATGTAAAGTCTTAATTGTGTAGTTGCTGTTAATCCTAATCCATGGAATGCTTTATCTGCTGAAATGCTGCTGTCCATAGCAGGCAGTGTGGGTAAAACAGTGTTCAGGCAAAGGGAAACTGCAGAGTGAATGCCTGTTCTCTCTCCACTCTGCAGGTCATTCTTGAATGTCTTTGTTATATGGACAGATTAATGTGTCTTTTCTTGTCATCTTCTTGGAACATCCTAGGGTCTTAATAAGATTAAGTGGGTCAAGTAAGTAAGGTATCCCAAACCTGTGCAATATGTAAATTTCCCGGATACTTTAGTTATTTTGATTTATTAAAATGTTAGTCCAATTATTTCTGAGACTTCAGTTAAACTGTATTTTTGTTGATTGTTTTGACTCGTCACTTTGGTGTCCATGACTTGCATTGCCATGAAAGGAGGACTGCTCCTTTCAAAATGCGTATCTGGTGAGACAGCTGTTAAAAAGAAAATTTGAGAATCTGCTTTTTTCGGGTCATTGTGTTCCCTGTTAACTTCCCTTGTGTGGTAATACCAATTTCCGTAGAAATCATCTAAATCTAATTTTGACAATATTAGTTTTAAGAGGTTGTAATAGTTTGTCAGCCAAATAAGCAATTCCTCTCAAAGCTTGTTAACTTCTCAAAATGCTTAAATTCTCTTGAATAACGTAGAATCATTAAACAAATACTACGCATGTTTTTTTAAAAACTGAGCATGGGAGTCCTCCTGACTTTTTTCACTCCATCCACGATTGTAATCTCAGGTTGTTTCTAGTAGACACTAAACTGACCAGGAAGGTCTAGTTTTGAAAGCCTTTTCTGTGGAATAATTCTAGGTCTTTATAAAACTATGCAAACACTAGGTCTGTGTCTGTGTTATCCATGGATAGGTTTCATAGAAGCATTTCACTGTTCTAAATTCAGCTTTACAATGCTCCTGATTTTCAATTTTCAAGTGCTTCCTTAAAAGGTGAATTGAAATAATTAAAAGCAAACTTCAAATCAGCGAGCAGCTGAATGTACATGTGCAGTTCCAGCAAAGCTCTTTGAACATCCAGTCATTTTTTGCTTAGTTGAGAGCAGACTTTAAGTTTTTGATATGTTTTCTTAACGGTTTTATTTCACCAAATGTTTCTCTGTAACTGAATATATTGCTTTACCAGTGGTCACAGTAGATCTTAGCTCTGCCCTGTGTTTTAGCCATGTCACAGGCATTCAAATAAAACATCAGAAAATAAGTCTTGGTAAAAATTAACCTTTTCCCTTAGATCTTAAGGGTCTGACTAAAACTAGAATATCAAATTGGTGATATAAGAAAGAATTTCAGTAAAGAGGCAAAAGCAGTTTCAGTCAGTTATTTGAATCGCTGTGTTGCACAGTTAGTAATTTGCACAGGATCAAATAACTGGGGTGGATCTCTGCATTATTGAGTTTAGTTCCCTGCTGCTAAGGGCAAGGGCTGTCACAGTGTGTCACTCAAAAATTAGCATTCAAATCAGGTTATGTGATGTATTTTATTTTATTTTTTTTTAACTTTTTTTTCAGCCTTCAGTGAAATGTGGGTATTTCAGGTTTCCTTTTAGCTACTCAACATCTATAAAACAAAGTAGGGTAACTGACTTTAATACAATGGAATTGTTTCAGGAATTTCAGCACTTTCTGTAAAAGTAATCTTGCTCTGTGCTAAGGGTAGGAACTATACTAAAAAAAAAATAACCATGGTAACAATACTGTTTTTCTTTCCTTTGCTGTCAGAAACAAATATGCCCAGGGACTGTTAAATCTTACAGCAAGATAAGGAATAACTGTTTAGTTAAGGTTAATATAGTTCTGTCTGCTTTTTCCCCCAGCTGTGATGCTGTGTGGTGAGTGCAGCCGTGCAGCGCAGGCTTGCTGCGAGATCCAATTTACATAGCAGCATGTCTATCTGCTTGCTCGGGGTATGGGGCTCCCTCTGCCAGTCCCGTTGTATTCCCCACCCCACAATATTCGTGTATTGTTGCCTCTGCCCCAGAACACGGTGGTGGCTACGTGGCTGATGTCTGATTGATCTCTGCAGAGAGCTGGTGCAGCACGCTGCCTCTGAACAGCACAGCGCTGCTGGCTGCAGTGAGGGAATAATCCCTAGCGTGTTCTTTTGCTAAAATGGCTTAGGAAGAGCGTTGTAAACCACCTCGTGTTGCGAAACAGGAAGGCAGGCAAAGAGGCATTATTTTAGAAAGGGTGGAGTGAATACAGATGTATTGTTTTCCCCCTTAGGCTTTTCTTCTGTTGTGGGTTTGTTGCATTCATAGTGCTGTAGTTAATAAGCCTTTGTTCCACCTCACACAAGAACAAGGGAGGCACTGGAAGCCGCTTATTTTGTGAACAGCTGTGCTTGATTGTGCCTCAGAGGTGTGAAGCTCAGACAGCTATGAAGGTTATGTCTGGTCTGTTTGATTTGATACAACCCATGCTCCAGCGCCTGCAGCGTCCCAGCTTTCGGTGGAGGAGTGGGCAGTGGAAGATTTATGTGGAAAATTATGAGAAATAATGAAAACCTCTTTTGGCTGGAAATGAGGGATTCTGTATCTCTGGCCAAAATGTATCACTTAGCTTAAGTGAAAATGTCAACTTTACAACACTGTGAATTACACCTAGTATTTTCTTCATGTCATGTCTCTAAGATACAAAACTTAGTGACTTATCTTTTTTTTTTTTCTTGAATACCTTCTTTGGGAGGTTTTAGTGAAGCTAAATAATGCAAAAAAAAAAAATCTTTGAGATCAGCCTTTAGAATTAGCCTGTTTCCTGAAAATCATAGCAAATATATTGAAATGTCATCCAACCTAAAACAGCTTTGAACAACTGAATTCCATAAATAAATTACCATGTGTGGTGGTTCTTCTTTGTAAAGTGACTGAAAGTGGCGATGCCTTAGTCAACAGATCCGCTTCCTTCTGTTCTGAAAAATATATCTGTTTCTGGTATTATGAGCCTCAAAAATATCTCAGAGACAGAGGAGCTAATTAAAACTGTTACTCTAATAAAAGGGAGAGTACACTAGACAATCCCCAGTGAGATCTCTCCACTTGATAAAGGTGACAACCTCTTTTTATCCCCTTGCCTGAAACCCATGTCCCTCCTTGTTTCCCCATTGGCTGAGGTACTCCCAGGTTACAGGCTTCCTGACACCCTACAGTGTGTCCCCCTTTCCATTGTCACTAAGGGTGAGGTCCCCAGCATTTTCAAAATGGAGGTTCCTGATCCTTTGCTGCTGATAGATCCCCTTGTTTCTGGGCAAACTGCATCTTTCTGTGACTGACAACTGAACAACCAGTAATTTGTCACTTCCCACCACCAAATGCAACCACACTACAAACTTCGCAAGAACACCTATTTATTCCTAATACTTCTTTGCTTTCACACTCTAAATCTGTTGATTTTTAATGACAAAGATAAACCTGTGCAGTTTGTTAGTACTTTAGTTGTTCTGCCTCTGCAGGTCTAAAGGACAGCAGAGCTGTGTTTGTGAACAGAGCTGAGAAGCAGTGAAGGGCCACACGAAGTGCCCATGGGCTCTGCAGTGTCTCCTACTGCAAATACAGTGAACGTGGGGTTTTTTGTATTTTCTGAAATTTTTTCTGTATTATTGTCACTATAAAAGAACATTTGACAGTTTCTATTATGTTCATAATTGTTTTTGTTTATTTAATAGATGCAAAAGTAAAATGTAATCATATTAAATTCCCAAGATTGCCCCTGCCACTTCTTTTCAATTATAATGCAGTTTTTGCCACCCTCTAGTCCTCTGCAATTGTAGTTGACTTAAGTCAATGCAATACGTTGTTAGCAATAACCAGCTTTAGACAGAATTCAGTTGAGCCTGAAAGGCCAAGCTGTTGGGGCCAATGTACACGTTATGTATCCCATCCTCCACGGTGGTGCCGTGGAAATGCAGTCAGTAGAGCCTGGAGTGTGGTTGGTCTCCTGTGTGAGTAGTTCAGTAGGAGCAGAAGGACCATCTTGACTCCGTATTGTACCCTCTTGATCTCTGCCGAGATGTGAGCTCAGGTGCCTAGGGGCCCCTGTCTAGCTGTAAGTGTCTTAACCCAGACCTCAATCCCTCTTTTGGTTTTATACAATTGCTTGTATAAAACTTGTTAAAAGTGTTGTTTCAGTTTTGGGGGTTTTTTTTCTATCACCACATTTTATCACTTCAGTCTCATAATGCTTTTCTTTGTTATCAGGAAGCGAGCTATGTGAGGCTAATTGAGGCTGAGGGATATTACATGGGTTATGTCAAGCAGATAGAAGTTAGGATGAAGTGTAACATGCCTTTTTAAAATCTTATTATCGAAAATTTGAATGTACATCTTTATGTAATAAGAACACTGGAGTACTGTATGCATATTTTTTATGATTCTTAATATTGGCTTTATCATTCTCTAGTGATTTTGAGTGTTTACAATTCAAATGACTGAGTGCCTTTCACTTCTTTTCATGTAGGGTAGAGAGTGCTGGAACTCCCAGCTTTGTAGGAACTGTTGAGATTAAATCTTAAATGGGGGAAGGGAGGGAAGAAGAACTGTGATTTCCACCAAAAGGTGCTGGCTGACTCCAGTTGACCCTTGATCATTAAAACCACTGTGTGTGGAGGGTATTGTAGTTCTGTATTTGTCAGTGGTCTGTGGATGCATTTTCATGCATCATAAAAACCCAGCCTAAGATGGTAATGTCTGCCCCAGATAAAGTAATGTGTGATGCACAGGTTTAGTAACTTTGGGTCACGGCTGAGGTTACTGTCTTGGAGGTTTGAGGGCAAGGCTATACTGTGCTTTACATGCCACCTTCAGAAGAGTTCACCTGGAGTTCAGCTCTGAAATGGAAAACTGCCGTGCCTGTTTGCATATGTAGGACTTGGAAGAAGTTCTTTCCACAGAAGCATTTTTCAACAGAGGACTATTATTTTCTTACAATGGTCTTATTAGTGCTACCTTCTCTTGAGTATGAATTTTTGGTATGCAGCTTTCTTATTTGCTTTCGAGGTTTGTCCCACGCTTCCTGTGTTTTCAAAGTCTCACTTTTAAACGGAGCATTGAAGATTAATGATGCAGAGCTCACCTCACTTTGGACAACAGAGAGACACTTCACACGCTTGCATCCTGTTGTAAATTTGCTTAATGGTCTTAAAGAGAATGTGATCACCTCCCAGGAGGCACCTGAAGATCAATGCTAGGGTTTTTTTCGCTCGTACTAGTATCCTAGATTTTGCTTGGTTTTGAATCAGTGCTTTGCATGCATGTGCTGTACAGTAGTCTGAGGGTTGCTGGACTTCTGGTGGAAAGACATGACACAGACTGCAGTAAATTGTATTTCACTGCTGTTGGCTCCTCCATGTTACAGGGAAGGAAAATGGTAAATCAAAGATTGACATGCTGCGCAGAGAAGCTGCATACATTTCTTCTCTCTTATCCACAGAGAAAAGTATAATTTGAGTTTATATTTCAAATACGGGGAGAAATTGTTGTTCCGTATAAAATACTTTTGCTCTCTGTGTTTCCTTATTTACTGTGGTGGTAATAACTGAAGTTGGAATGCAAATGTTGGATTTAGAGCTATGTTTGAAAATGCAGAAGTTTAGTTGATTTATGTTAATAACTTTTAACTGCTGTGGTTTGTGTTAAAGCTCCATGGATACAGCAGCAAGGGCAAGTTTGACCTATGCATATGTTTTAATAAGGGCATTACAGTGCTCGTCCTGAAGCTGTGCCATGTTTTTAAGCAATATGCCCTTTTGGGGAGCTTTTCTCATCCCACTGGCAGTTAATTGCAGCTGGTTCTACATTTTATTTGTGAGAAGCAGCGCAATGGTGGGTATTTTCCATAACTAAAACTTGAGTAGATTTTGGAAGGTAATCATATGGTATTTTTTAAGTGTATGAAATCTGTGTTGTTCTTAGGAGAGTTGAGGTATTCTAAAAGAAAATTTCATAGAATCATGAAATGGTTTGAGTTGTAAGGGACCTTAAAGATCATCTAGTTCCAACCCTCCTGCCATGGGCAGGGATACCTTCCACTAGACCAGGTTGCTTACAGCTCCATCCAGCCTGGCCTTGAACACTTCCAGGGATGGGGCATCCATCCAAAATTTCACATACCTGATCAATTTCATTGAACAATATCGTAATTTGTAGTTAGTAATAAATCACTTAGTATTGATTAAATATTTAAAGCTAGAGAGCTCTGGCTAGCATCAGCACCAAGTTTAGCACTTAAACCTGGTAAACACTTGCATCAAGGATATGGCTTCCTCTTTGGGGATCCTGTAAAAGTCCTCAGGCATGAATTTTCTGCAGTTTGGGGAAAAAAACCCACAAACCTTGTGATCTCTTTGCCTTTAGTTTATATAATTTTTAAAAGCCCTGGTTTGATTCTTCTGCAGTGCTAATGAGTCTTCATTTTTTAACTAGAATGTCTTCAGACCTGGTTAGTCATCCAAATTTAAATTTTTCTTTTTCCTTCTGGTTCTTTCATCAGAGATCACTCCCGGCAATATTTGTGAAAGGTTGTGGAAAAATACGGTGACATAAAATGAATATTACACATCCATTTTGAAGTCTGTGAACATTTAAGTCACTAGATATGTTAATAGATCTTGGAAGCGTGGGCAGTGAAATTACTTTGTGTTGCTTGTAGTGCATTGCTTCACTTAGGCTTGAGTTACATGCATTTGACAGTACAAGGAGAAGAAAATTTTTCTGCTCCTTAATATTGGAACTCTTAAATAGTCTTATGGCATCTTTTGTTCAGTTTCACTGAGGAATTCTCAATATTCTTTTTAATTGGTCCCTAGGGAAGTTTTAGTTGTAAAACCCAAACAGCTGCTGAAAACAGAGAAGTTTCAACATGCTGTAAGGTTTCTTCTACCTAGGGAATATTGTATGATGTAGTCTCTTTTCTCATGAGGATAAAGAAAGTCTTTTAATCTGTATACAATTTTTAATATAATAAATATGTAAATGGTAAAGCTGGAATTTAAATGAATATTTGATGGAGCATCACAGCTAAGTAGAGCAGATATCAGTGTTTCTGGTTTGACAGTTTATTAGCAAAGTTAAGCTCTTTAGAGTATCTCTGCTTCTATCCTCATAAGCAAGTGCCAAACACACTGAAAAGTCTGAGCTAGAAATTAAAGCTCCATCTGTGCCAGTGTTCACAACTAAATAATGTTTATCTCTACCAACTAGAGTAGAAAAGTGGCCTAGAAAAGTAATATATACTCTTCTGGTTCTCAGGAACAAGAGCAAAAGGCTGAAGAAGAAAGAATTCGGATGGAGAACATTCTGAGTGGTAACCCACTGCTGAACCTAACCGGCCCAGCACAGCCTCAGGCAAACTTCAAAGTGAAGAGGAGGTACTGTGCAGTTTGTTTGCTGATGCCCATCTCCTTACTCCCTCTTGCTATTCAGTCAGAAAATGTTGTCACTGCTTCTGGTTTTTGTTTCCTTCCTCAGATCTCGTCACAAGCAGTGTAATGTAGGATTGGGATAGTGATGCATGTAGTGATTGTCTTGTGCCTATTAAAATTAATAAATACAAGCCTTTTTCTCAACACAGGTATCCCACTTGTTTGCAGGTATCCCAGTTATTGTTGTGTTTATCAAAAATTAGGCCTATCAGATTAAAGGGTTTTTTTCTGCTCTGTTCAAATTGTCATTAATTTCTATGAAGATAACCTTTTTAATCTGCTGATACTCACCTTGCTTCTAACTCATGAGTATGTAGGAGATGCCTTAGAATAGAAAAATAGATCTTCTTTTCTGAAAGACTCAAATCTAGTCCTAATGACTAGTTGTTCTTTAAACAGGAGCATCAAACTTCTTTTATATGTTTTTTGTAAATTGCATCTAATTTTCATACAAGCTTACTGAAGGTAAAAACTTTTGTTTTCAGGTGGGATGATGATGTTGTCTTCAAGAACTGTGCCAAGGGGATAGACGAAACAAAAAAGGACAAAAGATTTGTGAATGATACTCTGCGATCAGAATTTCACAAAAAGTTCATGGAAAAATATATCAAGTAGTACAGTTTTATGTGGAGTGGTGCGGAAGGACTTGGAAGGTCATGGTTGTTTCCTCCCTTTCCCTCAGAATTTAAGTCTGAATATTTGGTCGTGGATTCCCAAATCCTTTTCCAAGATCATCAGCAGCTTCACAATTAATAATTGCTATGTACCTGGAGTTTTTATTCCTGCATTATGTGTTTTCCTTTTCAGTTTTAATTAAACCCGTTTGTGTTTCATGAATGTTTTTCTGTTCGCGTGTGCTTACTTTTATTGGCCACCTTGTAAACTGTAGAAGAGAGAAACTGATTTGCAATAAACACTGCTGATCCTTTAAATTGCTTTCCAAAATACCCGGTATTTGTAGTGATGGTGTGTTGTAACTTGCACAATGTAGATAAATGTCAGTATTATCAAAGGTGGGGAAGAGCCGAGTATGGTAAACAGTGTGAACTGAAAAGAGCTATCCTTGCTTTAGCAAACTGGACTTCCTCTTAATAGCTAGTTAGAAACTTAGTCTTTGGTTTTTGTTTCTTCCTACGGACAAGTGAGTTAAGATTTGGCAGGATAGCTCCAAGTTCTTAGCAGCTTTCCTGCTTTCTGGGCTCTCTTTTCTCAGCACATCTGGAGCCATGCTGTGTAATGCCAAGGGGAGCCTTGAGTGGGGAATGCTCTGTGGAATCATGGGGGTTTTTTTCCTTCCTTAATAAACGACTGCAGTGCTCAAGCCCTCAGCCACAACCACGTGGCCACAAGGTTCAGCCTCTGTGTGTGTCCTTCTGTGGTAATAACAGCACTGACAGAAACTTGCCAGTGTTCTTATCAAACAAGTGATCTCAAGATACCATAGTATACTTTATGCCTTAAGTGTCCATTTTAACACTTAATTGGACAGTATAAAATATGACTGCAAAAAAAAAAATCTCAATTGCGAAGGGGTTTATTTTTTTCTACTCTTCTGTCATTTTCAGTTGCATTTGAAATCTTGGCCAAGTGATGCACTGAATACGAACATAACTTTTTCAAACTGCAGTAGTTACCTCTCTGCCTAGAAGGTTACAGTGGCAGAACTTCAGTGTGTTTATGGAAAATTCTAGCCTTTTTCCTTGCCTATATTATGCTCAGTTGAGTTCATTCTTACAGACGTTGTGGTTTAGTGTCACTTTTAAGCTCTTAATTTGAAAATGTATCTGATTTTCTTTTTGAAGAGAGTAAATGTAAAGCACAATGTTTTAGATTTTTGTTGGGCATGACTCTGGTATCCTGTAAAAGCTTTCCTTAGTTTTATCTGTATTTGCCACCGTTTCATTAAGCTATGCATAGCTTACTAATGCCAGCAGCTAATACCCATATTTACTTGGAAACGAGATTTTCAGCATGCTTAAGGTCATGTGAGCTCCCACAGCTACCGGAGGAATATGTGTTTGTGTTACTTCTGCTCCCTGCCTCATGATAGACGTGATTCTTGGGAAGAAGAAAAAATGGGTGTAGTTTGTAATTTGCTCTCTTAAAATTAAAGGTACTAAAATCTTGGTATATAGGCAACATACTTAGAAAGGGAGCAGGGGCGGTGTTGAAGTTAAGAGCTGTAGTTATCAGGGTCTGGCAGTGGAGCAGGCAGCTGCTGCTTTAGGTCTGACCTAACAGCACCGTTGTCATGGCAACAGCAAAAAAAAAAATACATCGGTCTCGCAGTATTCCAAGATATAATCACTGTGCCAAGGGAGCGAGGGAGCGTACAGTTTTATTGGAGGGGGGAGACATAGCTGAAACGCCAGCTCAATGCCCTCATGGAAGTCATAAGTGCATGATGCCGTCATTTGTGTTCCTGAAGTACCGTCACTTTTCTTGGCGAAAATAATACTTCAAAGAAGTCGGGTGGGTGGGGTTGGATGAGGTCTTCCTCAGGCATGCAGGCAGTTTTCTCCACACCTGCAGGAACATCCCTTTCTTAAACTTCTTTATAATGCGTAGGTGTGCTCGGTCACTTTTCCCAGTAGGCTCTCCCTCCCTGGTTCTGATGAAAGGGCCACAGGGACCGTGTAGCTCCGGGCTGCTGCAGCTTCGTTTGCGGTTTTCGTCGGCATTGTTCTTCAGCTCCACCACTGAATTTGCAGATCCTATCTCTGACCTCCCCCCTCAAAGCTTTTGTATTTTAGCCTCCTGCAGTGTAAGCTGACCCACAATCTGAGGACTCAGCAATACACCAACACAATATGATAATTAAGGAATCTCAAGCCTTATCTCTTGGTGGCTTTTGCATCATTAACTGCTGAGTTTTCTTCCCCAGTACTGGAAAATGTAAAGCGCTCGGTGCTTTCTGTTGGGGAACTGCTTTCAGTATGGATGCTGTACTGATGTTTAATTTCCTACTGTGTTTCTTGTACTGATTTGGGAAAAAACAAAGCAGATCATTTGTTTTTGTAAAACTGCAGTGTGACTGTGAGTTCCTAGAAAAAAATCAGACTGATATTCTACACCTCCGCTCCCAGCAGAGGTTTGTTTTTTTTCCAGGAACCCCTGTTCCGTATGACAAATAGCTTTCAGCAAGGACAGTGGACCTGGGAAAGGCAGCTTGTTTCAGAAGAAGAAGTGAACGAAAGTTAACGTTCAGCACTTCAAGGAAGGCAATATTTTGCAGCTCTTAATGGTCAGGATTGTTTAATCCTGTGTTTTTGTAAGCAACACCTGGACTCACTGTAACTGGCAGCTTGAAACAAAGCCACTTGGTTTATAAACAGTTTTCCCATTGTTTATGGCTATCTTTGCAATAACAGTGCAATTGAAAACCAGGATCTTGTTTTCCATAGGGACTAGCAGTTTAACTTCTGAGGTTTTTTAAAAAGCCTTGTCTTTGAAATTTTTCTTGGAATGTGTTTTCGAATTCTGAAGGGATTAATAATGTGAGGAATAAAGCTTAATGGTAGTCTTGCAGCTGGAAGTAATTGTGCTGTGTGTATACAGGGTTCTGAAATGTTTAGCTCTTATTTGTCTTCCTCGAGCGGATGGCTGAATATTACAGGCTGCGTGTTGCAACCAGCAGAATTATTACCTGCATTTTCAGGATTCCACGTTGTTCAAGGTACCGTGTAGGCATTCTGTGAATGCCTGGAAAGGAGAGTTTGGGGGTTTTTACTTAAAAAAAAAAAAAAAAAAAAGCGCCTTTTTGGTGAGTTCCAGTTCCTCTGTTAACTCATTTTGTCTGAAGTAAAATCTCGGGGCAGGAGTGATCTCGTACTTGCTTTGTTTGCCTTTGAGTGCCTCTTGGGCAGCCCAGCTGATGCCTGCCTGGTGTCTCCTTTCAGCTGTGCAGGTGTCAGTTCCCACTGAGCTGCTGAAACTTCTCTCTACTACTACAAATACCTGAAAGTCTTTTCTGCCTGAGGAGAGATCTGAGCACAAGGTCAAACCATCAAATCGATGTTGCCTTCAAGTGCTTCACTTGAAAGAAGTTCCCTGGGATTCAAGGCTTGAAGGGATGCGATGATGCTCAGAAGGTGCTTCAGATTTAAGTGTTTATTCATATCTGCATCCAGGGCTAGTTGGAGCCTGAAGCCTTAATTTTTTTAGGGAAAGTCAGAATCACATGTAGGGGCTTCTCTGATTTTATTTCTTTCTCGTTTCTTAGTGCTCTGGGATACAGATTCAGGGGGAGGGAAAGGAAATGCCCACAGGAATGTTTCCATCTGTGGAAGGCCTCATTCCATCTCCTGTCAACTTTTGGAATGAAGTTTAGTTATTTAGTCAAGAACAAAACTTCCTGTCTAATATTGTCATGATCGTTTGGGAGAAAAATTTTGGGATGCTTTTTCCAGAGAAATAAAGCCTGTGTTTTGGTGTAAGTTCAGCTATCAGTAAGTTCACATCATATTTACCAATAAAAGCAAATTCAGCCTTGCTACCACACTTTATGTCCCCTAAGACACAGAGCAAGAAGAGCGTAAATAGGCACACTTGGGAAAGTCGTGTTTCCTAAGAAAGGCTTCTTTGAGCTCTTTTTGAACTGGGGATAAGCAGAAAGAAAAGTAATATTTCCAGGGTTGTTCAAACCACTCATTTGAAACAAATTTAAAAAAACCCACAGAAACCAAACACACTGAATTCTTACGTTGTTCAATCATAGATACATTTTACCATTGTGCTGCTTTCCTTCTTTGACTGAGGCAATACAGGTTGGCCTTTATGAGTTTCAGACTTTTCTTGGCATAAGTGGGCATATCATGGGATGTAATTCAAGAATGACCATGGTATCATGCCTGCTGGGGAAATAAAATTGAAGATGAAATAGTGACTCTGTCTGGTTTTTAAATTGCTTTAGTTCAGAGAGTTGGAATATACCAAAGGGATGTGATAAAAATGTCTGTGCAGAATGTTTTTCTTTCCCCTTTGCAGCATCTGACCAGCAGTTCAGGAGCAGAAGCTTGATATCACCAATCTTACCAGAATTTGTCATTTCAAATGGGAAACTGCAGCTTTGGTGATTTAAAAAATAATAATAAAAAAACCCTCTAAACTATCCGAGCACAAAATTGCCTGTGAGTAAAAGTGCAGCTCTAATGAGAAGAAACAGACATCTAAATCTAAACAAATTATGTCTCCTAATCCAAATCCCAGTTTTCCACCAAACCTAAGAAAGACCTGAAGTAGAGGGAAGCAGAACTGTACAGGAGGTGGAAAAATGCAACAGAGAATTCTGGTTGCCCTCTGTTGAAATCAGTATCATCTGGATAGGAACAGTGATTTCTAAATTGTACTAGGGTATCATTTTAAAGATCACAATGGGGATCTGTTATGGAAACAGATTCAGAGTTCTTGTGAATGTTCTTGCTGAATTTGTCCATCTGGAGCAGACCGACATCACAAAAGTGTCATGGTCCCTCTGAGGACAACTATCTTGAACAAAATTAGTTGTCGCCTAATTCACAACCTAGTTTGCAAAGGCTGATAGTCCTGTGTGCTGTTTGCCAGCCCTCAAACTTAGTGTGTGGTAGTCTTGGTCTCCTCCGGTGCTCTGAAGAGGTGCTGCAGCTGGGGCTTGTCAACACCAGACAGAGAGTGGAAGAAGTTTGGGTCCTGTTGGATTTCTTTCTTCTGGTGAAGTGAACTGTCCCTTGCACCTCTGGAAGGACTGTTAAACCAGCTTCCCCCATTAAAACCTACTCCTGCTAGTAATACACGGATTCATGGCATTTCTTACCACAAGACTTGTTTCGGTCAGTGCAGCGTTGTGATTTATTTTGGAAGATGAGACTTCACTGGAACTTCTTTCTGGTTTAAAGCTTTTAGGGCTGAATTAATTTCAGTTGGAGGCATAGATAAGCTGAAGGTAATGACAATAAATCAAGTTTTCTGAGAGCTTTAGAAGTTATTCATAGATGTGGAAATCTATAGGTGTTTTATGCCCACCTCCTCTTTTAATTTATGCTTGATTTTCAAACACCAGCTTTTAAAAAATGTACGTTCTATCAGTGCAGACAGAGAAGGAATAATTTTAGAAAATTCCAGAGCCAAATAATTAAAAAAGAAAAAAAAAGCAAATTAACGTCCTTTATGTAATACCCCTTTCTGCCATTTGTTCCAGTAAAGAATAAAAGCTGGTGCTTTATAAAAGAATAAAAGATGGTGCTATGTAGGCATTAGAGCAGGGACTGTAATCAGGACTCTGGAGTCTATTTCCAGCCACTAACCTAGGATGGTGGCCCGGATTTTATTCCCTTTTGGTGGACTTCTGCTGCAGAACTTGTTATATTTGTGGGGTCAGGTGTGAAGCTAAGGGGCAAAGCAATGATTTCAGCCCTGCTCTGAGATGGGAGGAAAGCAGGGTTCAGGTTTTGTCTCTGCTTCAGTTTGTGTGAATTCACAGGAGTGGCTCAGGCCTAGTCCCAGCCCTGGATCTGAGCAGAGAGCATCCCAGCTCTTCCCAGCTCTGTTCCTGGTGGAAGTGGGTGTACCTACCTTTCTTTACCCCTGCAGTGCTGGACCATGGGGAACAAGGTAAGGACCCACCTTAGAGCATAAGGTGGTCACAAGAGAGATGCAGGAGTTCTGAGTTAACATTGCTCAACACTGGTCCCTTGGGTAAGTTCACACTTTCCAGGTCAGAGTCCTGCAGGAGGATGGAGCTTGGGACATGCCTTTTTCCACTGAGATGCCTGTTAGCTCAGCCACAGCTGCAGAGCACAAGAACGTGCCTGGATTTAGGCTGAGAATGCCAAAGGCATTAAGATTTTATTAAAATTACACATTGTCTAAGGCAACATTTTTGGTCAATTAGCAGTGATCTGTCTCAGAAACATATTTTTAATTTTACTCTTCCTTTTAATAGAAAGCTACTAGCATCTGCTGATTGCAGATGGGAGCATTTATGGATAAAGCCTTTCCTTTGCATACTGCTGCAGCCTGGCTGGCTCCTCTTCAGCATTTGTTGGTTTGGAGTGGGTTTGTTATCTAATTTCATCCATTTTTTTCCATGAAATTGCTCCTTGCCAAGAATATCAAATCTGAGAACTGGAGCGAGCGTGTTGCAAGGAAATGGAGAGATGCCACGAGGCGCCTTGGTGCAAGGGAATGTGAGGAGAGATTTGACAGAAGACCTGGAGGGTGCTTGGATCACGCTCAGCTGGAGGCAGATGCAGTGTAGAACTAGATGCAGAAAGTTAAAGAAAAAAATAATAAAATTATGAAATTAAGAAAACAGATAAGGAGATCAGAAGGAGTGTGATGGATGAGCAGGAAAGATGAGCAGAGAAAGGTAGGCAGAAAGAAGCTCTTCCCACTCCTGCAAGGGGGCTTAGCCACAGAGGTGATAACTCACTAAGTGGGACCAGATGGGCTCCTTTGTCTGCTCTCAGCAACTCAGCAGCAGTTGTTTCAGCTGCCCCAAAGGATGAGTTTCAGAACCTCAGCACAGATTGTTGCTTTTTTGACAACTAGTTCAGGGGCCTGTCAACAGGTTTTCCAAAGTACTCAGTGTCTTCGAGAAAATGCTGAGCAATGTCTGAGATTGTGGTCAGTTAAGAGGCATCTGAAAGGGAGCTGGAAGCTTTTGAAGCTCTAATTTCTATCCCAGAATGCTCAAAATCCAGTGCTCTGAGACATTAATCCTGTGACTGGCATGGTTCTAGTTTTATCCCAGCGTTACACCACTGGCTGTGGTGGAGTTATTCTTGGTCCTTGCTGCAGTAAATGTGAGGAGCAAGACCAAGAGGTTTCTAAATACTTGAAATTCCTTTTTTAGTGAAGTGTGTTTTCAAAGTGGAAATAACAATAAACCGAAGACTTTTTTTGAGTATCCTGGACATCCTAAGAGTCTTGTCCTGCCAAGTGCAGGGAGTCTGGTGGGATGAGCTGCCCCCACCAGCCACAGGGACAGTGAATAACTGAGTGTCTGAGAGTATCAGCTGCAAATCAGAGGCGACAAGCTGAGCTTAGGAGGGGTGGGTTGCTGCCGAAGAGCATCATTATGGACTAAGCCAGCAGCTGCTCTTCCTAAAGAAAGAGATTTGTCAGCAAGTTGAAAACTCCCTGCAAGTTTTCTTTGCTGATGCAGCAGAAAGAGAGGAGGCATGGGGACGGTAGAGTGGGGGCGTGAAGGATGCGGTGGGACCAGCACTGGATCTTCAGCTAAGCCAATTTCTGCCAGCAGGGCAGTGAGTCCAGGGCTTGCTGGTTTTTTTTGGTTTCTTTTGTTGTTTTTTTTTAAATTCAGCATTCAGTGGGACAGAGTATAGCTGATTTTTTTAAAGTAATATCCAGGGGAATCAGAAAGTATGAAGATGCTCCCAAGCTTTCTCTTCCTTTTTATTGTGATTTGGGAACTGGGAAAAGATTGATATCTACAGGTGTTGCCTTGTGGGAGACAATGTGAATTGGCATTGGACACCAAGGCTAGAACAACTGCTGTAACAACTAATGCAAATGAACCCAAGACAACAGAGACAGCAGGAATGGCTGTTCCAGCTCATACCCATCATCTCCCATATCCTTGGCTTCTGGTGTTTCCAGAAGCTGGTATTTGTACAGGCACAGTTGTAGGGGAAATGAGGAAGAAATGTGACACTCTTAATTTTGAGGTTACAAGCTTCTCCGTGGAGTCACTGCCAAGCAGAGCCCTGGTGTGGCAGGGGAGTGCATCTTAGATGTGACTTGGAGCAATGGTTGCCTTCTTGCATTGCAATTTGGTTGCTGCTGTTCCAGGCTGCAAGGTAAACAACAGCTTGATTGTGGATTGCCTGTTCCTTGATGGAGTTTCTGCCTTTGATGGACCTCTTCAACACTGTAGTTGTCTTTTAAGGCTGTTTTCAAGTTTACTGGGACAAGACTTTCTTGTTTGCCAGGATTATGCTGACATTTAATCCAGTCCTCTAAAACTCTTGTAAGCACTCCCTCACTCATCCCAGTGAATGCAATGTGGAATTTTACAAGTGTGCTCTACTTTCCACCCTGGGGAAGCTCAAAAACGGAGCCCAAGGCGTGTCCCTCACCAGGACCTCTGTAGCTGTCCAGGGAGCATGAGTGCACCGCTGGCACATGAGTGAGCATCAGGTGGAACAAGGCAGCTGTGTTACCATGCAAGCTTATGCCTCAGGTGTAGGAGTATCCATACAATGTGGGTCTGGTCGTAGTAGAGTCTCTGGGAACTGCTGGCTTCACACCTCCTTGGAGATTTACCTTAATGCAGCATTCAAATCCATTTCCAAGAGACAGCTTTTCCTGAAAGGTAAATGGATTGGAAACAGAAATCCTCTCCTCCCATCTCTGAAAAAAGAGATGGTTCAGGCTAATTATAAAACTTCTCAATTGCCCTCAAATACAAGGACTGTGTGATGGCTGTGCTGTGAAGGAATCACGGTGTCTTCATCTGGTAGAGCAGGAAGGGATGCTGGTGGTTGGTGGTTATGTTCTCTGCCTGAGGAGCAAGTGAGGGTGCCAATGGCAGCTGGCTTACTCAGTGCCAGTAAGGCTGCAAAATGGGTATGGTTTGACTGCAGTGCTGTTGACTGAGTCAGGTCAAACATTTAGACCTCGTGATAAGTGGTGTGCAGGCACTGGAGCACTCTGGACAGGGAGCTGCTGTCAGCTGGGGTGGCTCTGCAGTTGGCATGGGTTGCTTTCACTCTCTCTCCCTGCCTACCAGTACAGCGATAATACAGAGTGATGGAAAGCATGCACAGCTCTGAAAAACTTCTTTGCACTTTTTCTGGGAGGCAGCAAAAGGGGCAGCAGTTGTGATTTGGGTGCAGAATGAGAGTTTCATATACTGCATCTCTGAGGAAGGAGGACAGCACCTCCCTCAGACATGCCACCTATGCTCTCCTCTGCTTCTTTTGAGGAGTTTCTTTTGGTGGAGCTAAGCAGCTCTCATGGGGCTGGAGATCTGAAGGCAACACCAAAAAAGGGGGATGTTGAAGGAGAAGAGGAAGTACAGCTGTGCTTCTCACCCCAGGGACCTTCACTTCAGCAAGTGAAGAGCTTTGAGTCATCAGCATCCAGAGGAGAGACTGATCAAGCCACTTTCCAGGACTCCCTGTGCCATGGGGGACACCATTCCCTGGGGACATAACGCCGAAGCTCTTCAGCATGGGTAGAGCGCTGATGGGGAAACCCAGCACACTGCAACCAGGTCTGTAGACCTTGCCTCCCCACGCACTAGGAGAACCCATTCCATGACATTTTAACAACTTTGGAGCTGCGGTGTTTGAAATTCCCCCAAGTCCATGTGTTGGTTCTTTATTATGCCAACACCTTATTTCTTCTCCAAGCGTTTTCACCCAGGGCTACCCACTGGATGTCCATTAGCAAAAACCTGGTCCCCTCAAGGCTCCCACCAATGAGTGGGACTCACCAAGGGGCAGCTGGGAGAGAGAAAGCCCACGTGAAAGCCCTTCTCCTCAATACCAGGCACATAGAAGGAGCCCAATGCTCATGAAAACACCCCAACATTTTTTTCCTTGCTTTGAAGTATTCAGATCCCAAAGCCAAGCCTTGGCCTCACTCGGCTGCATCTTTGCAGCCCATTAATGCTACCCCAGGATGACGTGGAGATCACAGTGAAGACAAAACAACCTCGCTTGTCTATCAGTGATATCTCTTGCAACAACCTCTTTGTTGTTCCAGACCAGGGAACTCTTCCACATTGCAGGCTGTGAGACACCGCGCGACGGGTCAAGGCAAGGCCAGAGATCCCACGAGAAAGAAATGAAAACAATCTCCTTTAATATAAACTACTCGTTTCCTTGTCCACGCTCAATTTACACTCTGCATTTCTGACTCCTCTCTGGCAACCAGTGTTTATTTGGCAGGGGACAGCTCTCATTAGCAACAAAGGGCAGCATCAGATTCTTGTGTGCCTTGTTTAAATTGTATTTTTGCTTGTGTTTTCCCTTTAAAATGATTGAGCAAATGACTCAAAAGTTGCAGCACCCTTCCCCCTTTCCACATGCCTCCAAGTATTTTAAAAGTTCGAGGAAAAATAAAACATTGACTCAAGCATTTCAGCTCACTGATTCAGAAGGGTCAAAGAAAACCCATCTCCAGAAGACAAGAAGAACTGAGCTTTCAGCTTCTGCTGAAACTGCTGGCTGGCATTTATTAAAGAAAAAAAAAGGTTCATGGTAACACAGACTAATATTTTAATAATATTTATAATAATCTCTGATTACACAGAAGTCATGTCTTATTTGAAGGTCATGTCTATTAATTCTGTATCCTTTCCAGGAATAGAACTGACTGTCTTTGGAAAACCAAAAGAAAAGTGCAAAAGTTCTTATTTATGTAAGACTGACCTGTTCAAGTACTCAAATGCAGGGTGGCTGAGGGCTGGAGGGGCAACAAGCAGGACAACTATTGCCCCATTGCATTAACCCATGCTCTGTGCTAAACCTTCCTTTTACCTCCACAGAGCAAAGAAATGTTCTTTTTTCAACTCATTTCCTCTCCCTGCTTCCCTTTGATCACACTGTGGAACCAAGCATCCCACCCCATACCAGCTAACTGGAAGGAAGATTTACCCTGTTGACTATTGGAAATGATAAGCCATTTTCAGAGCTGGCAGCCCTGGCCTCTCACCCAAGTACCACCACATCTGCCAGAGGCAGACTCCATCCCACACCACAGTCCTTCCTTGCCCATAGGAGATGGCTCCATCCAAGCTTTATGGCCTCCTCCTCTGTGCTGGGATGCTCTGGCTCAGCATCCCCATTGGGAAAGCACAGTCTTCCTCCCACACAGCAGTGGCCATACTCCACCTTGGGGTCCAACCTTAAGGACCTTGCTTCAGTTTTCAGACTTCAGGAGCCTCCACCACTCCTATTTTTGGCACTGCATTTCCAGAATCACCTTGTGCATTTATAGCACAGAAAAATGTTCAGTGAAAGTTCATCACAAGTGTCATGTCAACTAGTGAGCAAGAAATCCCTCTCATGCTTAGGAGATGCTTAAATAATGGCTTACCACCATTAAGCAAAGGTTCCACAGTGCTAGTCCTCCTCCATCTTCCTCCTCCTGCTCCCCTGGTGTCCCCTGTGTGGGCTGGGGTCTTGGCTTCTTCCAAAGCTCCTATCTCCCTTGGCCTCCCACAGTCTGTTGCTTTCCACTGGTCCCACTGCAATCCTCACCTCCTTCACTTTGTTGGATCACTTTAATAGCTCAGTCAAATGCCAACGTGTGCTGGTGCTCCTGGATTTGGGGAGATGTGTCTTGAGCATGTATCTCCCAGGTCAGGTTCAGCATCTGCTTCCCACTGTATTTCCTGTCCTAGATGGTATGGCTGAGCTAGTGCTATGGGATGGATTGACCTTCCAGCCCAGCTTAGCAGAACCTCATTCATCCCCAGGGACTGTGCCTGGGACACTGGGTAAAGGCCAAGCAGGAGGGGGGCAGGTGCTATGGATGCCCCTGCTCCCAGGGTTGCTCTCTTCTGTAAAGCCATGTCCCCACGACTCAGTGCTCAGGCCAGCTCTCCCCGGCAGCATTGCTGGGGCTCACGGGCATTATCAGTAGTTTGATGGGTGAGGGTTTTTTTATTTTATGAAGTTTCCACCATGAAGTGAGGGTTGTGCCTTAGCTGGCTGGGTTGGGGTTTTCCCGGCAGATATGACAAGGAGGATAGGTGTCCAGGTGGTGGGGTCACAAGCATACGTGGGTGTTGGAGAGTATATCGGGTTTGTGTGGCAAGGTTTTGGTAGTGGGGAGGCTGCAAGGGTGGCTTCTGTGAGAAGCTGCTAGAAGCTTCCAACACATCTGACAGAATGAATGCCAGCCAGCTCCAAGACAGACTTGCTGCTAGCCAAGGCTGAGCCCATCAGCAGCAGTGGTAGCAATGCTGGGATAACATATTTAAGAGGGAAAAAAAATTATTGTGCAGAGGCAATTGCAGCCAGAGAAGAGAAGAGGGAGAATAAGCGAGAGAAACATTCCTGCAGACACCAAGGTCAGTGAAGAAGGAGGGGGAGGAGGTGATCCAGGCGCCAGAGCAGAGATTCCCCTGCAGAGCTGGCAGGATCTCACTGTTCCACGGAGGGCCAACAGGCAAATAATTTTGTGCTATGGGGAACTGAAGGTCCAGAGTCTGAGCTAACGTCCTCAACCACTTTTTTTTTTTGGGTGTAACATCCATGTAACATGCCAGGTGGGGCTGTTTTAGTGTTTGCACCCAGCTGGTGGTTGGGTAAGTGCCTGCTCCTTTGGTGCTGATGTACCTCCTGCATCCTGGGTGAGACAAGGTCCCCAAGGCTACCCTGGGTATGTGGCAGAGGGGGGACACCAAAGGGTGATGTGGCTGAGAGCAAAAAGGAGGGTCCCAACCCTGGAACCTCTCCAGGACCTTCCGGCTCCTCTGCATGGATTATTTTTATGACTTTCTGGATGAAAAATGAAAGGTTTGTGATTTATGCACAGCCTCAGACAAGCTGATGGGCTGATCTCCGCTGGTGCTTTGGGCCAGCCTCAAGGACAGCAAGTAAATCCACTGAAGTGGTGGGCTTATTTCCAGCCTTGCTGGCTGCTCTGATGTGTGTAGGTGTGCTAGCAGGAGGCAGGACCAATTTTGCATCTCCAGGGGAACAGCATGGATTTCAGGATCTGGCTCTGATCACCTTGCTCCCTGGGGATGGCAGGGATCTACCTCTTCAGGGAGGTGCGGGGCAAGGTCCCTTTGCTGTGGGGCAGTGTGGATTTCTGCTGTGAAAATACTAGATCTCATGACACATTTCAGCTCCCTTTTCAATTCTGCTCCTTCAGGCAGCATATTGCATTACCATGTTGCCCATAGCAACATCTTCTGGTTGAAAATAAGCAACCTGTGACCAACTGATCAGTTTTCTTGTGGATATGTAAGAATGGATGATATTATTACCATTATTATTACTGTTATTACTATTAATATTGCTATTACTATTATTACTACTACTATTACTTATGGCTTTGGGGGCCTTGCAGCAACCATTTTTGGTTAGGAATGCAGAGGTGGGCAATCCAAAACAACATCACCCAGCAGGCACCTCCACAAGCTTCAAGGGCACAGTGGCCTGGGGCAAAGGGACCAAGGCCACAGCAAATCTGATTCTCTCCCCTTGATTTAACAACTGCTTTTCTTGCCAGGGATGTGGTGGGAAGAGGCCTACATCATCGGTAGGGAGTCCTTTTTCCCAGAAAAAATACATATATGTCTATGTGTCCAGGGAAGTTGGACAGTGCAGCGTGTCACCCATGCTCAGGCTGTGTGATGTCTCTAGGGATGGTGCTGCTTGGGGAGGTTCCCTCTCACCAGCTCACGACCATTGCTGCATGACATATAAGTCAGAGTTTTTTGGCAAAAGGTATCTTCAGATGGGCTGAGCTGAGCAGAAGTGACTCAAGGCTTTGGATGCCTTGGTTCCTGGGTGACCCTTTTAGAGTTATTTCACTATACTACAAGTTTTAATTGCTATTTCGTGTTTCAGGGAGCTTGTCAGAGCCTATGGCTCAATGCTCCAGGTGTGTGGTGAGAGAGGTGTCTTCTTGTGACCTCTGTATCTCAGCCACAGTGAGCTGACAAATAACAATTGATAACTTGTTTCGGAAGAAGTTGTTTTTGAGGAACAGTGCCTAGTGATTGGGATGTTGACTTGGACCTCATAAGCCTTCAGTTTTGATCATTTTCCTGTTGTTCTTTAAGCAATTTACTTTGCACTTTGAGGCTGAGGTTACTCATGATTAGAAGGCTATGTTTTTTGGCTCTCCCTCTCTCCTTCTGAATATTCAGCATGCTCAGGCTTCCCAAGGTGGGCTAAGGAGTCATTCCATCAATCCACCACTTTCCTGGGATTTCTGGTTAGCAGCACATTTTGCCCCAATTCCCCCAGAGCCTTCTGGAGGAAGTCTGGGAAAGCACCCTAATGTTCAGGGCACCATCTCCTGCTCCACCACCCTGAGGCCTGTACACCCACCGAGGGTGGACACAAGCATCCCAAGGTGTGGTTGTTCAAAGCACTTCCATTTCAAAGTAGGAAGGAAAAAGCAATTCCACTTAAAAAGCCTTTTGGTGTTTTCTGTTTGTTTGGGGCTGGTTTCTATCATTTCAGTCCCCCACCTTGGATCCATGCTTGGTTATTTACTGGCAGGTCCCCTCCAGACCCCGGGGACATCCTGGCCAGGATGGTCCCAGGAGGGAGACAGGGTATTTACAGCTGAAAACACTGGCAGAAAATGTGCTCCCGTGGTGTTTTCTCTAAGAGCAACAAATCCCAGAGGTTTCTCCTGACCCTTCCTACCAGAAACAAGGTAGAGATGCTTAAAGGAAATCCTGCTGGCTTCAGCAGTGGATGCTCCTGACAGTTCTCTGTTGGAGAGAGCAGTGGCAGGGAAGCAGCTCCTGTCACCAGGACTACCTGGGGCTTCACAGAGCCCGAGGTGGTCCAAGCATGGTGCATCCCCCAGGGCTATTGCAGCAGCTTGGGCAGCTCAGCCGCGCGAGAGGCTCAGCAGACACCTCAGGATCCACGACGTAGGGTGGTAGCTGGGGGAATGCTTCAAGCCCTGGCAACCTCAAATTTCACTTAGTTCAGCATCTCTGGACTTTAGTTGCTGCTATGTAACACATGCATGACCACATAAACTGAGGGACACACAGAAGTTCTACACAGGAGGACAGATCCATCCCTGAAGGAGATTACTTCCAACACTTCTGGAGTGGGCTGGGTTGGGAAATGGGGTGTCAGAGGAAAGGATACCACAGCTGCCAGGTCCCCATCCCAAGGGCAGTCTGGTAGTTCAGTGTTTCTCCAACCTTCCCTGGTAGAAGGCAAGAGCATCAATCTAGCCCCTGTCCTGCAAGCTGGAAATGCCAAGCTGCCACTTTTAGTGTGCTCTGCATCACTTCACTCAGCCTGCAACCTGTCCAGGTTTAGACTTATTTTCTCTCAAACATGGATGGGCCATGTTCCCTTCTCTTCATGGCTGTCTCCTGCAAAAGCAGGAGGCTGCTCTTAAATGCTTGATACTCTTGTGAGGTACTTGGATTTTCCAGGACACCCCTGTGTCAGTGGTTCAGTATCATCATCTCCCTTCAGCATTTGAAACAAAGATAGAGAGATATAGATATAGATATGGATATATATGCCTGTCTGCTAGGAGACATTGCCATTATCCATAAATTCAGGCTTTTTGTCCTGTTACACTTCATCCCATTCCTATTATTTCACTCCATAAGTTTGTTCAGTTCCTCCAAAGACATATAATTTTTTCTTTTTTTTTTGTTTGTTTGTTTGTTTGTTTGTTTTTGGTGAAAACTGTTACGTATTTATGTTATCACAAATTCATCAGCACATTATTTTTTGTGACACTGGTACTGCCAGAAATACTAAATGGTTAAGCCTGATCTTTGAGGATCATCAGGAGTCATCTCTGTGCAGCCTGAGTAAGCTCTTAGTGAGACAGAGCACTGGTAGCACTGGTATCTCCCTTAGTTCCTTTGCTACCCATTTCACAGTTTCTTCACACCAGGTATTGTCTTCTCCATTTTAAGTAACAATGTCACAGAAGACACTGTAGAAAAAGGTACTAAAGTCCAGAAAAATGTAACTGAATGTCTTGTCCTTGCCTAGAAAAATCAGTTATTCAGGAAAGCTTGAAGAATTCCGTAGCAAGGATTCCATTTGGCAGGCCTGCTGCAGACAGGCAGAGCTGCAGTTTCCCAAGGCATCTTTCTTGCCTTCCTTAAATTACTATTTTCCAGCACTGCTACTAAACCATTGTAGATTAATTCCAAATACTTGCTGCTGGATTTGCAATTTCATGGCCGTTTCTTCTCCAACTCTGGGGTGGAGCTAGTCCAGTTCCTCCAAATTGCATGCAACGAGCTCTTTGAGTTTTCTTTCCCCTTTAGATGTGGTTGTTTCCATATTCCGATATCCATCCATCTTCAGTTTGGCCTGAGATTCAGCGTTCTCATTCTTCCCAAAGCCTGACACCAAACAGCCACCTCATTTGAGGGATGTAGTAGTTAGGAGGGATTTAGTATCTTTAGCCACACCCTGGGCATGCAGAAGCCACATTTCTTTCTTGGTTTATGATTCAGGAACTTTTTGCTATTTGTTTTAATTTCCTTGGAAGATCTAACACAGCTTGACTTTGGCAATTCTCATGTTACCCCTGCACTGCCTGAACTTTAACATAAAACTCTCTTGGCTGGTTAATCTCTTTTTCCATCCATTACAGGCTTGCAGTTATTCCTAATCTTTTTTTTTTGTTTGGTTGGGTTTTTTGTGGTAATTCATCCATTTAAGGATTTAGCTTTTCCCCTGAGAGAGTCTCTTCTTCTTGCCTGCGATTGGACTCCAGATTGTTTTAAGTTAGTTGATTTCCCTGATTAATTCCCTGAATTTCTCAAAATTCCCCCTCTGAAAAAGTTAGCAGCAAGCTAACAACTCATTTTTAATTTAAATTGAAATACGATGTAGGCATTAAATCCAAGATATTTTCTATGACAAATTCCTTTATAATGCCCTTAGTTCTTATCAAAGCCAAGTAAAAAAGTCTTCCCTTCTGTTGGATTAATCACACTTCACCAAAGAAACCAGATTGCTTTGTCCAGGAGTAGCCACATCTCATCATTACTACCAGTGTGATGAGAAGTTAAGGTCTTTATTAAAGACATGCTTGACAGTCTCAACTCTATGACAACACAGAAATCCCTGTCTACACCCACATCTGACCTTAATGATCATAGAATAAAAGAATGGTTTGGGTTGGCAAAGGACCTTAAAGATCATAGGTTTGAAAAGAGCTTTAAGATCATCAAGCCTGACTGTCAACTCAGCGTCACCACGTTCACCATTAAACATGTGTCGTGTCCTCAAATGTCATATCCACATTTTTTTTTAACACTTCCAGGCATGGTGACTCCCTAGGAAGCCTGTTCCAGTGCTTTACAACTGTTCTTTCTGAACTGGACTTCTTTCTGTGAAGATATTTTCCCTAATATGCAGTCTAAACCTCTCCTGGTGCAACTTCAATCCACTTCCTCTCATCCTGTCTCTTGCTACCTGGGAGAAGAGACTGTCACCCACCTGGCTACACCCTTCTTTCAGGGTAGGAGTGATAAGCTTCCTTTTCTCCAGGCTAAACACTCCCCACTCCCTCTTCTGCTCCTCATAAGACTTGTGCTCCAGACCCTTCCCCAGCTTCATTGCCTTTATCTGGATATGCTAAAGCATCCCAATGTCTTTCTTGTAGTGAGGGGTCCAAAACCGAACACAGGGTTCCAGGTGCAGCCTCACCAGTGCCAAGTACAGGGGGACAGTCACTGTCCTGGTCCTGCTGGCCACACTATTGCTGGTACGGGCCAGGATGCCATTGGCCTTGGGCACACTGCTGGCTCATGTTCAACCACTGTGGACCAGCACCACAGGTCCTTTTCCATCAGGTAGCTTCCAGCCACTCTTCCCCCAGCCTGTAGCACTGCCTGGGGTTGTTGTGACCCAAGTGCACACCCTGGCACTTGGCCTTGTGGAACCTCATACAACTGGCCTTGGCCCATCGACCCAGCCTGTCCAGATCCCTCTGCAGAGTCTTCCTACTCTCCAGCAGATCAACACTCCCACCCAACTTGGTGTTGTCTGCAAACTGACTGAGGGTGTGCTTGATCCCCTTGTCCAGGCAGGCTTTACGAGCTCTCAGGCTTGTGGGTCTTGAAAGGTTCAAGTCTTTGGGACCTAGGCACAAACAGGATGTCGGATAACTACTCTACTGCTGCAATGAGTTAGTATCTGTTGGCAGTTTAGGAGAACTCTACATGCCATCCACTTCTCTCCAGTGGTTTTCAAAGCTGTATAAATGACAGAAGTATCCTGAACCATTCCATCCTCTTTTCCTTATGTTGCTTTAGTACCAGCCAAGTACCCAGTACCCTTCTCCTCTGTGGGCTTTCTGGAGATCAGATCAGGTCCATAGACCATCTCTGCCCCATGTCTTGAAATCTACAGGAATGTGCTTTGCCTCCACCACTGCAGGGCTGACTCCCCAATCCCTTTTCCCAAACACGTGGCTCTCTTTACAGCTAAGGTGCACACTGCTAACTTGAGGCCCAAACAAGTATCAGTATGACTGAAAACAATTTGCTTCACAGGTCTGGAAGGAAAGGTTTAGAAAAGACTGGAAGGGTTGATGTTTCACCAGCACAAGGGGGAATGGCTACAGTGCTCACCCCAGGAATGTCCCATGCTGCCCAACAGACAGTGCACAGTCATACGTGTTCCTTCCAATTTTCCCTCTTTTTGCAATGGTCTGCTAAGGGAACCCTTTGACACATACAGCATCCAGCAGGATAATCCATGCAAATGCCTTTGGTGATGGGTAGAGACTCTACAGTTCTTCTCTGATGGTCCCCCACAGGGGATACATGGAGCTGGTGGGGTGAGGAGGAGATTGCCAAAAGGACTCCCAGCTGCTGGACAGTGCCCAAGCAGCTCTTGCAATGTCCCACCAACAAATGTCCAGGGCAGTGCAACTCTGGAACTGCTCCGGAGGAAGGCCTCAAAACTGTTCCCCTCTCCTGTAAGCTGGGTGTGAGTTGCTGCATTTAAAAAAAAGTCTCTTTTACTTAGGACTTCAAGCACATTTTTCACATGGGAAAAATCTTGCTACTGGTGAAAGATCCAAGGAGAAAGCCGACTTGTGCTGGGTGAAGGCTGTCAAGTGCTGGGAAATGTTTGCTCTTGGGAGGTGTATGAAATTCCTCTCTAAAACTGAAATGAACCTGGCCTGTGATAACTGTTTTGGGTCTGAAGAGTTCAACTGGATGATGACGCAAGGAGGACTTTTAAACCCAGAGGCTATGTAATAAAGAGTTTTCAAGTGCAGCCCAGTTCCCATAAGCACATTTCCTCCACAAAAACTCAAAGACCTGTGCTGAGATGGAGCTTTTTACCTGGAGAGGCCTATATTTGAACTGGCCTGGCCACTGTGAATAGACAATTTTCTTCTAGCGTGAATGTGTGGCTTCCTCTATAATCAAATTCTTCACACTCAAACCTGTCTTTTGCCACATAAAAATTTGGTTTTCTCCTTTTTCTTCCTCTTCTTCTTCTTCTTCCTAATTTTCTGGTTCCTCGTGATTAATTGAATTTTTTATTATATTTTTTCCTATTCCTATTCTTTTTTGTTTTCTTATTTTCTTGTTCCCATTCCTATTCTTACTCTTATTTATATTTTTATCATAGTATAATAGAATGGTTTGCATTCCAGTGGACCTTTGAAGTTCACCTACTCCAACCCCCATGTAATGGTGGGGGACATCAACTAGATCGGGTTCCTCCCGGTCTTAGTCTTATTCCTCTTGCTCCATCTCTTCCTCTACTATTGCTGTTGCTATAGTTACTATAACACTACTGGTATTAGCATCATAATTACAGGCTGGAGTCACCCTTCAGAACAAAATCCATCTGTGCCGCATGCGGCACAAACACACGATGTCCGTGACCCCCATCTCAGAGCTGTTCTAGTTTAAGTGCCATGGAAGAGCAGGCAGGACAGGGCAGATTCCAGCACAGAGGCAGGCACCTTGCTGCCAGCTTGGATTTGCCCAGAAGTTGGCACATGGCCTCTGGAGAATGTCACTGGGGACCTGTTGGTGGTAGATGGCAACAGGGACAAGGGACACTGGTGCAGCCCCAGCCAGGGTCAAGTGAGGATTCAGGGCCCTGCAGGCAGAAGAGCCAGCACACACAGCCATCTGGGTAACACAATAAGGCACTCATGGCTCATCCATCTAAAAAAAGCCCTGTCATGGGGGTAAGGCATTATTTAACACCTAGGTGAAAGGGCTCTGACTCGTGCACCAGATTTAGGCCTGGGGAACTTGTACAATGATTTCATTTTAAAAGCAAAGGTGCACAGAGCTGGTGTGAAGATAATCATAATCATAATAATCAGCAACAAATATAATTATTTACACCTTGAGACAAGGATTTGGTGCCACCACCCATGGCCTCCCTGTGCAAGGCACTGTACAAACACCTAGATAAGGGCACCCCTTTCCTACCAGCTGTTCAACCTTAAAACTTAACAATGAAACATGGGGAACTGGTAGTACATGAGAATCTGATTTTCCTGAGCTTTTCCTGCCTGTTTCTGGCAGGGTTGAGTAGGAAAAAGATGTGGGAGGCAGAAGTGTGAGAGGGGGACAGTAGAAATTCAGGGTGGGATGTGTGCTGTGAAGATAAAAGCAAGAGCTGCAAGAGGGATGCTACAAGAAAGTCAGAGAGGGACTTTTTACAAGGGTGTGTAGTGATAGGGCAAGGGGGAGTGGCTTTAAACCAAAAGAGGGTTCGGTTTAGGTTAGGTATAAGGAAGAAATTCTTTATTGTGAGGGTGTTGAGGCACTGGAACAGGTTGCACAGCAGTGCTGTGGATGCCCCATCCCTGGCAATGTTCAAGGCATGGTCTAGTGGAAGGTGTCCCTGGACATGGCAGGGAAGGTTGGAACTAGATGATTTTTAAGGTCTCTTCCAACCCAAACCATTCTATGATTCTATGAGGAGCCTGCCAGCTGTGCAGCATGGGTGGTCAAGGCAAGGGGTGGGAACACATCCCTACAAGGAAACAAGGCACAGATAAGGATGTATCCCTGCAAGGAAACAGGTCATGGCTGAGGGTGTTTCCCTGCAGAGGAGCAAGGCATGGATGATGGTGTGTCCCTGTGGAGGAGCACGGATGGGGACAGCCCGCTCTGCTCACTCACTCTCCGCCGCCGAGGGAGCAGACAGGTTACTGCTGCCCCTGGCATCATGCCTACCCCAGACATGGGTTTGTGCAGGTGGTGCTTCAGTTCTCTAACTTGCTTCTTATTGGAACCAAACTCACACAACATAAGTTACCTGTGGGGTTGTGGTGATCATGCCCTATAAATGGACCCCTCTCCAGCCCCTGTGAGATGTGGCTGGACCCACAGGCTGCCCCATCCCTGTATCCTGCTTCACCCAGCAGCAAGGAAAGGAGGGGCTTCCCCATGACAGGGGATGCCTGAACCTGAATGATGGGCTAATTCTGCTCCTTCAACAGTCCTGAGGCAAGTCATTTGGGTGCTCCATGAGGTTACCAGGTCCCACCTTTGATGGGCTTGGGATTTAGCATCATAGTAAAGACATGGTGGCCACCAATTCTCCAGTAAATGCAGAAAACCACTAGATTTGGTACTTGGCCTGGTCATTTCTGGGTGTGCCATGAATTCAGGTGGAATTCACACAAGCAGCAATTTTTTGGGGCACCAAATTGCAGTCTGATTTTAAGAGCAAGTCTACCAGAAAGGGTTGTCTTAAAAATGCTCCGAATAACCTGCCAAGGGAGAGGACCTTCCTCTCCTCACATGTTATGACACCCTTCTCCCTCCTGGAGCTTCCTCCCAACAGGTTTTCCTACTTGTGTTAATCAAGTCTCAAACCAGGGACTGGTGGACAGATGTCAGATGCCAGATGCCATCACAGTCTCTCATCCTCATTCTAAGCCCAGCTGTCCTGCAGGAAGCTTCGCATGCCTGGAGGGTCACTGGCTGCCCACTCTGCTTCTGCAGGGGCCAGAGGGCACTCCTAGGGCATGCAGGAACTGGGGGAGCTATAAATGGGGAGACAAAGACTCCACCAAGCAGCCGGGAAAGCCACTGGTCGGTTATGGATATGACTTCCTGAGAGCTCCATCACTGCCTTATCATGTGGTACCTGGGAAAACAAGTCCCCATCCAGCACTGAGCTTTGCAACAGGTCCTCAGCCCCTCACAAGATGGGGGGGGGCAACATTGACCTGGGTCTCATCTCTTATTACTGCCCTGCTTTGTGTCAAAGTGGAGGTCACTGGAATAGGACTGAGGTCTGGGCTACAGCAGGGCCACACAGGGTTACTCTGGAAAATATGCACACTGATATTTTATTCATCTAAAGCTGAAGTGGTCGGTATGAAAGAAAATAGCTTGTGGTCTTCATACCTTGAGTCAATGAATTCCTGGGCCTTTTATAGCTCAGGAATGCTGGGCACTGGAGGGTGGTTTTACAAGGCTGCGAAACCGCAGCTTAAGGTCTGGATGAACATTAATCACAGCAGGACTATGACAGCTGCTTGTGTTTTACCCATCTCTCAGGGGGGTATCGCACTTTGCACATTGTGCCATGTTTTACCCACTTGCTTTGGTCAGCAGAGAGGAGGGTTACTACCTTTAGGCTTGTGGGGCCACAGCAATCACCAGTTTCAGTACTAGCGTTCAAGGGGTGGGCCCATGACCAATATGTTGATGCAGTGCCAAGTACTGGCTTGGCACCGGCCTCAGGCACTTCCCTGCACTTTGCTTTCCCCCCAGGCTGCTGTTTGAACAACACTCTTGCACTGTGGGGAGGAGGAGGAGTGTTTCTCAAATTTCCATGATCTCTGTATAGTAAGAGCTACAGGTCTGTAAGAAGAGGGTTTTGGGGTTCACGTGCAGTTGGCCTCCCAAGCCCCCATCACTGCAGGCTGATGATCAGGAGGGGCAGCCTAGCACCAACACCACCAGATACCACCCATCCACTGTGGCTCTCCCACACCCACGCTGCCCTGTTTCTGGGTGAGCAGCTCACAGGGTATCCAGAAACCTAACTAATGGTGGTCCAGGAACACAACGCAGTGCTCAGGCCCAGCCCAGATTGTCGGGTTGCATCTAGACCCCAGACTGGGGATTCTGATGACAAGCAGACACCTGGCAGCATCCTTCCTGCTGGAGACTGATGTCTGCACTTGTGCATGTTTCACTTCAGCATACCCTAAGTCCTACCCCAAGAGGCATTTAGCGATGTGAGCAATCTTGTCCTCAAGAATGCACCTCACTGCTGTTTGTCTATTTGCTCCTCTAAAACTCAGGGAGGAGAAAGTCCTGAACATGGTAACAAACCAGCATAGAAAAGACCTCGCAGCTGCACAGTGCACTGAATCCAAGTGAATACCGGAAAGGTCTCGTCATTTTGGATGGGGCTTGATTTTTGAATGCTTCTAAATGGCAATTTTATTAATGTTTTTGGCTCTTCTGCACTCTCTCCCTCTATGTGGCAAGTAAGGAGATCTCTGTCCTTTACTTACTTTTGGTATCGTGGTTTTAATGTTTGAACAAACTGACTCTGGAATTTGCTTCTTTGTATGTTTATGCCTGAGGTTAATATGCAAAACATACTTAACCTGCAGACTATGTTACACTGACATTCTCTCTATTTTTGGCTGGAGCATCTGTGGTGAAGACACAACCCAAAAATGGAATAAGCCCCCTCTTTGTCATACCTGAACACAGATGGCCATGAGACTTTTTCCACCCTAGTACTGGTTTGCCCTCTGTTAGTTTCTTTTCTCTAATGACCTTCACAAAAACAAGATAAGCCCCAAATTTTACTGTCAAATCTCAATAATCACCAAATTTTTGTTCTTGTCGGTAAAGAGCCAGAGCATGACAAATACTTTCAGCTGCCATGTCTTGAAGATGGAGTGATCAGGTGGGTCAGGCTGACCTGTGCTCACATGGGGAATACGAGGTACTGGGATGTGGGTGAAGCAAAACTGCTGCTCAAGTTTCTGCAACTCCCCTGGACCTTTGCTGACAACATGTGCAAGGATTTGGGGAGAGGAGGTTGGGACAGGCAGAGGAGAACTCATACGAGAGAGATGCCCTTAGTGGCATTCATGCCTTTCATGCCTGCAGCTCCCTGGGACCTGATTCAGGAATTTTCAAATAGATACTTTCAAGTGCATGTGAGAGCCTGCTGAGCAAACCTCCCTTACTCAAAGCCAGACACTTGGGGAACTTTTTCACCCCTCCCCCCCATTTATTTCAGTTGCATAAACAAACATACGAACAATATTTCCACCAGGCTGGAGCTTTTCCTTTGCCCGCACAACAACTTCAAATGAGATCTGACCTTTATTCCTTACTGAAGGCATTATAGTTATATAATTCAAGAATATCTAGATCTACAAGGCATTCAGGTACCTCACTCACACTGACCCAACACCTGTCAAAAAAAAAGAAGCCCCAGACCCTCAAGAACAAACTAAAAAATCCAGTGGAAGTTCTATGCTTAGCATGAATGTAGGGCTAAAGCATATTCAGATCTTCACCAAACTGTCTCATTAATTTTCCACCCTCAATTCCTTCAGGTGAAGATAATCTCAACAAAATGCTGCTGTTCTTGCTTGGCCAAGCTCCCAGTTTGATATTCTGCTTTGGAGACCCACTGATTTCATGCCCACACACACCCACTGGTGGCACTTGCTGTGGGGCCTTTCATTAACAATGGTGAAAAACGGTAGATGCAACCCCAAAGTCCCCGCAGTATCCTCTCTCAGGCGTAGCACATTGTGTGCAAAGCTCAGAGATTAGTTTTAAAAGTCCTTTCTTCTTGTGGTCTGAATATATTCACACTGGAAAAGTGAGAAAATAAACATGTTTATACATTTATTATATACAATAGTAAGGCACAAGTTTAAACAGCAAAGAATAAGAAATCTTTGGCTGACCAACAATATCAACATTTGCTGGGGGTGACACATAACGTTCTTTATTTCCCCCCTTATGTACAAATAACCCTCCAGCTGTACAACACTGTACACAAACTTCTCTATACAACCAACAACAATAAAAAAATGACAGTATTTTACAATTAATTGCCAGCATTGCCTGGAATGGCTACAGCACAGTTTCCCAAAAACACAAAACAGTTCAAAGAGCTGGGAAAACCAGCACAAACGGAGCTGTGCCGCTCTGCTGAGAGGGGCTGATCTACGGCAGTAGTACTCCACACAAGTCCTGCTAGTGCTCAGGCTGGGGGCAACCTGCTGGTCCTCCAGACCTTCCCTCCAGGAAAACCAACATCTCTTGAGTTCAACACAAGTGAGGAGAATGAACCTTTGAGTTTATTTGAGCTGTTGCCTACAATAAGAGTTGCCTACACCATAGTACCTAACAGTTTCCTATATGTGACCATGACTCTGGTGCAGCATCAATTGTAAACACAGCTTTGGAAACTGGAGGTATTGTGGTCTCCACAAGGAGAAAGAGGAATGCTGTACTCTAGCTGACTTGGAGAAGCTGAGCAGAACCACTACCACACACAACTGAAAGCCTTATCATGCATGCTGATCCAACAGTGTTTCTGCTGGATGCCTCCCTGTCCACCTGCACACAACTGATTGAACAGTTTCATCAAAAGAAATAATACAGCTGGCAATAAAATGCTTAGGGACTTACAAGCACCTGGGTATCCTTATTTCTTGGATAAAAAATGATGAAATGAAATATTCACCAACACTTTACTTGTATTCCCTTGCTTTGTCTTCCTCCCACCCCAGTCCTACCACAGACACTTGAGGAAGGGCCACGGAGGTGGGTCAGCAGTGATGTCACGTGCAGGCCTGGCTTTGATGCAAACAATTACAATGTTTAAATTAACTTTAAGGAAAAAAATAAAATTATCTTACAAGGCATATATTAAGCTGCGTAACATCTTCCAAGGGTTTTTACACATTTGGTTTCACAATGCAAAGCTGCTAATACTTAAAACACACAGTTCGCTTGCCCACACAACCTACCTACCACTACTGCGTTTAACAAGTGCAAAAATCAGAAAGAGGGTGACAACAACACATGTCTAATTCTATGTGCACACAAAAATAAGTGCATAGCTTTAACATAACAGTTTTTTTCTTTAAAAAAGGAAGGTATCAGCCAGACAGTATTGACCACAAGGCTCTTGCCCGTGAAGGCTTTGAGTTCGCAAGGACTTCAGTTTTCAGTGAAAGCAGAGTTTAAAATGCCTGGTGTTCTCATGGTCAAGGGCTCTGATTTGATACCTACAGGAAGGGGTATGAGCCAGCCCTGAGCACATGATTACTTCTAGCACCCATCACTCTTCCACTCCAGGCAGCTTCACGTTCAATCCTATCACCCTTTTTCCCAAACCCAAGTTCTTCTTAAAGTCATTACGGTGCACCACAAGGTTCAGGAACTGCAAAGCCAATACAAAAATACCTCACAGAGGAAAATTTCCCTATCAGCATGTGCAATGCACAAAGCGAATGGTACGCCACGATTAACACAGCTGGTGAGTTGGCTGCCTTACAGTCAGTCGCCACCTCTTACTAAATTCAGAGACAAAGCTGAAAATGAGAAATGTTCCATCCTGGGTAAAATAAGGCGACAAGAAACGGCAGCTCACCACAGAAAATACATGATGCTCATGTACCGCTTTGCAGTTAAAGCCTTCCCGGCCTGATTCTATACCCCTTAATGCCCAGTCCCACGTCAGCTTGAACAGCAGGTTTGTATGCTCAAGGAAAGTAGGATTTGGCTGTAGGCACTGAAAATAAGGAAAAATCTTATTCTTACCACAAGCACACTGATTCTTCTAATGCTATGAACCAGTGCACATTAAGAGGCATCTTCTGATCTCACACGCAAACCCAGCTTCCCACCTCTGAAAACACACCCATGCAGTGCAGCCCCCCTCTGAAGGAACTCTGTAGTGCACAGCCCTTTAGGGAGCTGCTGGAATCCTCCCCTAACTTTCCCTCCTGAAACCTTCCTATGGTTACAAGAGAGATTGCTTTAGCAGGGTCCCCCTCCCCCCACCACATTTATCCTCCATGAGAATTCCAGCCAACAACTGCTCCTACCAAAAAAAGAAGTCTCAGCAAGCTCTGAGGTTGCAAGACACGAATATTTGCACTATAAATCCAGCTACAAGAGCAACTCTTGCCCAGCCAGGAAAGAGGCACCTGACTCGCCTGCCCAGGAAAAACATTCACCACGCCACTTCAAACAAATACTTACAAGAACCTGCCGTGTACACTCACAGACCAATTATTCACAAAAACTAAGTAGTGAAATTTTTGAGACTTTGAAACTTTTCAGAAATGCACTGATATTGAGGAAGATTGAAGTTTTTCCTGGGTTACTCAGAAACTCCTTCTGACCTCAAAGGAGACAGGATTTCGCTCCCTGTCCTGGCTGCAGAAAGGCAGGAAAACAGAGCAGCAGTGTGCAACCAGTCTGTAACTTTACTACCTTAGCTTTATGCCAGAAAACCCAGTTTCTTTTTTCCTCAATGATCCTCTTCTCACACCATCTTCTATTTTCAATGCCTTTCTCTGTTTAGAAAACCCCAGACATTCATTTCATCGCTCCTCTTCAGCGCTCTTGACTTCTCGCCTGGTCCAAAGTCTATGCATAACAGACTCAAGCTTCATTTTGCGAACAAACTTTCTCTTCCTTCAAACTGTTAGGGTTAGTTTTCAAAGGCTGGCACACTGAGGACCATCTTGGACCTGGCTCTACACACATGAAACCCCGGAGACGCTGTCCTCTGCTCAGATGAGGACTTCCATCATGTCTTGATCTGGGAACTCAGGCTTGTGGAGCAAGCTGCTCACTCTGCCTTTGCTGTCAGGCAGCTTCGCGTGGCTGGAGCTCTCTGAAATGTAAAGAAGGGAAAGTTGGTCTTCAGCTCAAATTCAACACCAGGTTGTTCAAAGCAAGTATCAACCCATTTTTGGGGAAGCAAAAGTGGGGCATGTCCTAACTGTATGTCCTACATCCTGAAACCCAAATTTGTTCAGGACACTGAGAACATATAATGCTTAATTCTCTGCACAGTGAGAGCAGGTGTGTCAGTGTGCACAGACCTCAAGGGCAGGCACAAAGATGATATTTAAGAGACACAGACCAAAGTACCTCTTTAATTAAAATCATAGAATGGTCTGGGTTGGAAGGGACCTTGAAGATCGTCTAGTTCAGTGATAGTCAGCCCTTTAATGATACATGGCATGCTTTTAGAGTGAAAGCTTGCTTTTCAGAGGAGATGTGTTGGAAGTGGGTATTTTCAAACTAAAGTGCACGAAAGAGATATCTCCTGAGTTAGGGCTGCAAAGCAGCTGTTTCCACCTTTCAAAAATAATTAAAATTGTGTTTCTTTATTATCCCTGAAACCAAGATCTCCACTTTCTCCACACTATTCCCTCCAGCTTCCCTTTAAAAATTAGGGAGAAAATTGTACTTTCACTAACCATGGTTTCAGTTGAAAAAAAAGAGAAGAGTCTGAGTATGTGAGCAGGTGTGGAGTGTTTTCAAGGCTTAAAACTCAGCAAGTTTATATCTAGCAACATGAATAATTGCATTTGCTGCAAACTGATTGCCACAGGTGAGTGGAGCTTTACAGAAGCTGTCGAGCATGAAGCTCTGCAAAGCCAGACTGGGCAGCCTTGGAAAGTTCTCTCTATACAATTTTAGTTTCCCTGGAGAAACCTCTGCTCCGCCTTACAAACTGTGACAGCATCACACACACATACACATCTCCTTCCACCATCTATACTGGGGTGTCTCTGGGGATGTGCTGACAGCCCTGAGGGTGCTGACATGTTGCCCTGATGTGGGGATCTGGCAGAGCTCACCCAGCTTCTCGCCGGCCCCTCGTGTCCCCGGGGGCCGTGGGGCTGGGCTGTGTGACGGGGTGGTACCCAGCCGTCCCCGGCCGGGGAAGGAGGCGGTGCCGGGCCAGAAGAGCTCGGCAGCTTTGTCTGTCTGGGTGCTGCTGTCTTTGCTGCCCGTCTTCGCGTGGGAGGCTGCCGGCACTGGGACAGGCATGCACGACAAGGAGGGCAGAGGAGGAGGCAGCGAGGGGCCTGGTGCATGGTCGTGGTGCTCCTTTCCCAAGAGCAGCCCTGAAAACAAAGAGGTCGGTCACGTGCTGGTTCAAATGCAAGTGCTGTCCCTCCGTCCCACCCCTCAGCTACAAGGTGCTGGTCTGGTTATGTCTCCAGACCCTTTGCTTAGATTGGGTTTTCCCCTTGATGCTACCTGTTGCTCTTTTTCTGACATACATATAGTACTTCCCTACAAATAGCTTTTGGAAAGCAGGTTCTCCTTCCTGTGTTCCCTTCTGCACACTCATTCCAGTGGCACTTACTCCTTGGCACATCTTTGCACACCTCCACACACCGATCCTACGCGGCCCCAAATCACAGGCAGTCCTACGCTCATTTTCCCATTTAACTGCCACATCGTGCAGTCCTACACACAGGGATGCTCACCTTCTTGATTCACTTTAATCAGGCTTTTTTTTGAGCCCAGATTTGTTATTTACTCCCAAAAAGTTGTAAACATTATGTTCTTGTATCTGGGAGGACTTCTTTCAACTACAGCTTTCTATAGTCAATGCAGAATTATTTAAGATGATTAAAAGTATAATTAAGATACAATGCAAGGTTTAAAAATGACTAATTTTCTACTTAAGCACAAGTACACATGTCCTAACCTTGGAAAGTATTCTGGAAATGAGCTGTCGGGGCAATGTGTGCTGAGGCACTTTTGCTAAGCTCAAGCAGAAGGATCAGGATGAGCCAAAATTTAAACAAAAGCTGAGCTCACCTATGCTTCCCTTCCAGAGCTTCTCTTCCTTCCTCTCCTCAGCCATCTGGTTGCTGGTGAGCGAGGTCTGGCGTGAATGCACCCCTGTAGCAGCAGCGATGGAGGGGACGGACCGAGCTGGCCGCAAACTGGCACTGTCAGCTTTCCCTGGATCTTTCCGTGACCGTTGCTGAAGGACCTTGATCATGGCATCCTTCTCAATTATTTTGGCATGGAGATTCTTTATTCTGCCAAAATATGAATGGGAATGGAAAAAGCATTTATATGAGCAAGGCTCCACACCCTGGGGCAGCAGGGAGCTCCCAAGGTACATCCCCTGCTGCTCTGTCCCATCTGGTTTTGAGCTACTTGGACAAGGCAGCTCCCAGCAGTTTCTCCAAGGATAACCGTGCATTTCAAAATAGATAGTATTTCTAGTTATTAAGGCAAAACTTTTCTGCAAGGTTAACTGACCCCATCTATGCTCTCGCTTTCTCAAGCCAGCAGGAGTAATTAGGGCAGTATCCTGACTGGGCTGCAGGTTGCTACCTTCACAAGTGTTGTCAGCTGGAATAAAGATCTCCTGAAGCGAGAGGGAAGGTTCCCTTTCGTTAACCTAACAGCTGGGCTGGGGTCTTGCTTCTCCCTCGCTGCTGCAGAAACAATCAGCACATGGTGTGCAGAGCCAAGCAAAGCTCACTACTTCTCTCATACAGACCCTGAAGACTCAAATTACTCAAAAACAGGATTATCTGAGATTCTTCTCTGGGAATGATTAGCACCACATCATACTCAAAGACTACAAAACTATATTTAAAAAAAAACCCCATACACTATGACAGTCAGATGACTACAACTTGACTGTGCTGTACAATATATAGTACAATGCAGCTGCATTTTCTGAAGCAGTGAAAGCTAAAATGCCACATTTGGAACACCTATATATACAAAGGAGATAGACAGTAACTTCATGTTGGCATTAGTTTTCATAATCAGATGCCTAATTTGCAATGAAAACACAAGATACTAATCTATCTTTAATTAAGTCAATGGCAAAACTCCATGACTTCCCTAGAAGCAGGATTAGCTTACATCTGTGAGTGGAAAACAAAAACCAAACCCAGTAAAAACAATCACTGATATTTTCCACAAGCAACAAATACACGTTCTTTATGAAAGTGTCTGCAGACTTGTGCTTTTGTGGGGAAGAAGAAACAACTTGAATGTGGAAAACTGAGCATATCTAGAAAGAGCAATAAGCAGGTAAGGAGCGAAGAGCAAGGCAAAGGAACGCCCTCACGTTGCTGATTACGTAGGAGTGAGATTACAACTTCAGCTTTTATGGCCAGATGCTCCTGTTTCCAGAGGGGGATTTTCACAGAGATTAAATGAACACTCAGCTTCCTTGCATGCCAACCTGCTTTTAATTGTAGAACACCCTCTGTTTGGTGAGAATGGCAGTTTTGTCACAGGAAGGTAGGAAGGAAGTTATCTAACAACAACAAGCCTTTAATCCCTGTTTTAATGCTGCAGAGCAAAACTAAGTCAACGTAAAGCCAAGCCCATCCTTTCCAGGCATGCAGGAAGAAACAGAAGGGCATCCTGGTTTATCTGAACCCAGCCCAAACACCACAACAAGCAGGTATGGCACGAGGTCCCCTTACGTGTACTCCATGTCCTGGCAGCGCCGGTTGGCTTGCACGATCTCCTCCTCCTCCTGCCAGCCCCGCACCTCCAGCGCTGTCTCACCATAGCTGCCATTGCGTGAGTGGCTTGGGGCCGAGGTATCCCTGGCAAAGAGGGTCACCACAGTGAGTCAGGCTCCCGAGACTGTGAGGGTGGCTTTTGCAAGTGAGATCGGCAGTTGCAAAGAAAACCCCAAACCCACGTTCGAAGGGCAAGCTAGCGATGGTTGCCTGTCAAGCTGAGGGCTATCTGGCATTGGGTCATCCTGCTGCAGGCTGCTCTCGGCTTAGGTTTGGTCATTAATGCCATTAACTTAACTGGGTTGAAGGAACAGAGAGCATGCTGAAATCATGGGTGACCCATGCAGGGCTAACAACCATCCTGAAGGACAGGGTCAGACACTGGAGGGACTCACTCACTGGGTCCCAAGTCAGCAAGACTATGTTGCAAAATAGCAACAAAGCTCTACACTTTGCCAGTTGAAAAACAGGCAAAGTTTTGCCTGGATGGAGCCATATACCAACAGTCCCTTTGCACTCCACTGATGTGTTGTGAGGAGCTGCCTTACCTGTTCTGTGTAATTTGGCACCCTGAGACTTTGTCATTGAGGGGTGCATTAACCCTGGTGGCACAACTCAGCAGGGAAAGGCAATCAACATCCAGCCTTAAGAAAATACCCATTTTGTACTGTTTCCCCATGCTTTCCATGGTGAAGAGAGCTGCCTGCTTACAGCAAGGTCATCTCACCTCTCCGTTGCAGCTGTGGCTGCAGCATTCATGGCAAAGTGCCGGATTGTACTCTCCTCCAGGTACTTCTGCTCCCACTTGGTCATGTCAGCTTCCAGGGCCAGGATCCTCTCCTCCTTCTCCCGCACCAGCTCCATCAGGGCTGGGGCATTGTGCTCCGGGAGGCTGCTTGCCTGGTAGCTGCCCTGCCTCTGCCGTTGGAAAGAGCAACAGACATTCATCCCCTGTCAAGTATGGGAGTTGCTGGTATTTTTTTCCCCAATTCCCTGGAGCATGCAAAGACATCCCCATGTCTTTTGACAGGGGCAGGTGGAAGCTCCAGGCTAAACCCCTTAGCCTGAAGGAGAACAGGAAAGTCGACCATATGTGCAACCCCAGCATATGCTTCCTCAGACCATGCTGACAGGTTTCTCCCTGGATCTGCAGGGATCTTATGGAATACCCCAAGCCAAGGAAAAAACGGGAAAAAAAGCTGGTCGGAAACAGAAGCAATGAAGCTTTGAAAGATGCTTTTCTTGCTGTGACTTCATTCCATGGCTGAGCAGTGCTCAGGATGGACAGGCAGTTACTACCTATACACAAAAGCTGAAAGAAAAGCGACATGTAACCCATTTAAAACAGCAGCTGGGAAAATACTCCAGACACGCATTTACTCTGGCCTCTTCTGGCACATTAGTTCTCATGTGCCCTCAAGAGATGCTTTCTGCAGTGTAGAAGCTAACTTTCTGATACGAGGCACTGTGGGGTGGCTCCCACAGGATGCTGACAAGTAGCAATGGGTGAGCAACTCTTTGCATCTACGCTGAAAGGAAAGCGCTTACCCAGGCAGGATTTATCCCATCCAGTTACAGCACTTAATTAAGTCACCTAAGCAGCATGGATAGCTGCCCTGAGCTTCTCTCACTGCAGAGAGAGAGTGCAGGCAGATGGAGATTGAGTCCTCAGCTCAGCAGAGGGATGAGCACATCAAGGGGAAAGGTGTGAAGCTCTGGGAGAACTCAGTAGAAATAAATGAATTTTTAAATAAAAAATACAAGAGATTTGTTGCACTGCATGGTGCACAGTACTGTGCTAAAGGGGAAATGGTGCCTCAGGAGCACTGGCTTCTCATCCATGCTACACCATGAATATGCACTGGTAAAGCTGTACCATCACACTGCAGTGAGGGCTGCAGCAACCATTTCCAGTTTCCAAACATTTATTTCTTCTAGACACTTATCTCCTGCTTATCAGAAACTAGATACACTAGGGAAAGGCTGCAGCCTTTGTCTCTGGCGCAGTAACAATGGGTTTGGAAGCTGCTTTCTGGAAATGCAATATGGACTAGCCCTTGGGAGCAATGGCTGCAACTCTGCTGCTGAAAACATATTGTCAAATCTCTGGCAGGAAGGTAATATTTTGGAAGCATGGGTCCTGGTCTACAAATGGCAACCTGGGACATCATGGATGCTTGTCGTCTTCTGAGTCAAAAGCTCTGCCAGCCCTGTGTGCTCAGCCTGCAATGCTAACTCAAAGGGATTGTTTTTTGGGCCCAACTCATTCATCAGCGATAATGAAGATTTGCCATTTGGACTCAGCTACCAGCAAGCCAGGGGTAGAATATATGCTGGCTCACTGTCTCCTTGCATCTTTTCTGCTGAATCCAGTAAAAGAGAGAAAAAAAAAATCTCCTTTTTTTCCCTGCAATTAGAAAATGTCTCAGTAGCTATAATTTTGATAACTCAGAGAAGACAGCTCTGAAGCAAAAACCTGGGGTATTTTGATGCCACATGATTCATCGCAGCATTGTGGCTCATAAACCAAAAGTATAAATAACAATAGTAAAAAAAAAAACCCCAAAGTCTCCTCTCAAAGCTGACAGGTGAGACAAGAAGTTGGAGTAACTTTCCTTCTTCAAACTTACTAGACAGAATGGGTGCAGGCATTTGAGAAGTGTGTCAACCCAAAATCCAAATGCTAGTTACAGTGCCAACGAAATTTAAAAATTAAGCAATCTGTAAGTTACAGAGGAATTTTTTGCCAAAATATATAACAACAGATATAGCCTGAACTCCCAAGACAAGGACTTCAGCAACAGTCCATCCCAGTTACTTTATATATCAACTTGTCCCTATATTCCAGCCTTTCTTAAGTTCTAGTTTTATATTCACTTGAATTTTAATTGTATGTTTCTCAAGTGTTCTTTCATCTACACCAGCATTAGCATGTTCATACCCCAAGTGAATTCCTTTGTTAAACTGGAGGAAAGCTGGCTAAGGGGGAACTGAGAAGAGCCACTGGAACAGGACTTGAACAACAAGCCCATGGTAGACAGGGCAAGGAAGACTTAACACACTTAGATGGCTGCAAGGAAGAGTCGAGATGAATGAGAAGGGTCTCCAGGGACCAGCAGTGAGAGCGGAACGGTTCGAGGAGGGTGTGGGGGATCTGCCCTGCCCTGAGGCTGCTGGCAAAAGGGGATGCTCTCAGGTCTGGCCACCTGATGACTCTGCAAACCACTGACACTGACTGTAGAGCTATTTCCCAATCCCATCCTGTGGGCAGGATCAGCCCCTCTGCTTTCTGGCAGCACAAGTTCTGTGTAACAGCTGCTTTGGTTTCCACTAATGCCTTATAAATAAGGAAAGGTTATAGTAGCAGATGCCTGCGATGACAGATATGAGTGAGCCCTTCAAGAATTGCAAGAGCATCATGCTTTGCTTATGTTGCTGGTTCTTCCCCAAGCTGTAGTTTGATACATTTAACACATCTGCTCGCTCTCCTCCAGAGCCAATGCCCATGTATTTGGCACTCAGTGCGGGCTGCAGCCTGAGAATTCTTCCTGCAACCTCCTCATGCTTTTTTTTTTAATTTTCCTTTTCACAGATGACTGGAATTTGGGACTTAAGGGTGAAGGAGTTATAACAAAGGAATGACTAATGACTAATGCATAAAATACAAGCATAACGCTACCCCTCTAAGGACACAGGGCTGCCAAAAATCAAGGGGACACACAGAGAAGTGCAAATCTACATTTATAGCCCATTCTGGACTGGACTGATAAATAAACAGCTTATTGTCTAAAGATTATACCATTTGTCGTCACCAGACCTGTCATGGACTGAGGTTACTATCAACCACATACATCAAGCTTTGCACAGAACAAATATGGCCCAAGGTCCTGCTCCTACCAATCCCACATCATCCCACCTTGCTTTTTCAATGAAAGATCAACCAAAATCTGTGGGCCAAATCTCACATCCATGTGTACCGCACCCTTACTCTCCTTGTGCATGGAGCTGATTTTGCACAATCTGTCATTGCTCGAGAGAAACCTGGAAAGATGTTTCCCCCTGGTAGGTTTAGGGGAACACGCAAGGATAGAGCCCTGCCTGCCCTTGGGCAGGGGAACCAGGACCTCCCAGCCTTGCAGCAGGCAGGGCTCGGCTGTGTCCAGCAGCCCCACAGCAGAGCTGCCCCATCCTCCGCTGGAGATCTGAAGTAAGAATCATAGAGTGGTTGGGGTTGGAAGGGACCTTCATAGATCTTCTAAATTCAGTCCCTTCATCATGGGCAGGGAAAACTTCATGAGATCAAAAGCCTCAAAGCCCCATGTAACACAACCTTGGACACTTGATCCACAACTCCATCCAAAGGGATGGTTTGGGAGGAAAGCACAACAACCTGAACCCAAAAGCAAGGTAGCAGCTGGCAGGCCTGCAAGTGACCACCCCTCTTTAAAATCAACACCGAAGGCCCCATCCTCACCTGCTGCATCCTCAGCGAGTCCAGCTCCCGCTCCAGGCGTGTGCGCAGCCGCCGCTCCATCTGCTCCCTCTTCTCGCAGGCAGCCTGCAGCTGTGTCAGTGCCTGCTGCAGCTTTTCCACCTTCTCCACATAGGCCTGTTTCCTGCGCAGCTGTGGGGTACAGGGGATCAGCAGTGCTGGAGGGCCCTGCACCCCCACCCCGGGCTGCTGGACCCCTGTGCACTCAAGGCATTTGCTTCTGAGAGTTTCCCTGGGGGAAGGATGGTTCCTCTTTGACGGACTGGGAATGTGCACAGCAAGCATTGCTGGGGCAGTGCTACCCCTCTAGGAGGGAATGCTGCTCAGACCTTCCAACCGTGGATCTGCTAACCATGAAACTCCCTGGCCTTTTCTGAGCCAGAGACATCACACTGGTGGATACTCTTTGGGAAAACACAGATGTTGGACCCAGTTAAGAGAAATCCCGGTGGGTTTTACTGACTGGTGACACTTGGCACATTGCCTGTGCCCAAACAGAGAGGGTTTTTTTCAGTTCTGCATATTTGTTCACCACATGTGAAACAAACAGAGTGCCAGCAGCCAGAAGTGCTCCACCTGCTCTGCCCTGCTCACAGTCTTGTCCATGATGATCTGTAGATGTCCTGGCAGCTGAAGCTGGGCCTTTGTTACACATATAATGCAACTACTGAAGGGGTAAACATGACACAAGGCATTTCCAATACACGGTTTTACAGCCAGAGATTGCTCAAGAAGCATACCCCAAAAGGGTTATGAATTCCTCTTCTGCCACCCTAAATCCATCCATGTCACAGGTGAAGTGAAATACAGGCTTGTTCACAGCAAAAGCAAAGCTTGGCCTAAACAAACCCTCCCAGGCAGAGCCAACAACTGGCAGTGTGACCTCTCTAGCTCTGTTGCAATCCAGGCTAATGCTTACAGCTCCCTGGGCTTTCCATGAAAATTAATGAGATTATAATCCCCACTAGTCTCTGGCAGCAGCACGAAGACTGCATTCCTCAGGAGCTCACGACTTGGCAAGACAGACGCAGCAGTGGCTTCTTGCTGAATGTGCAATTTTGGCAGTAGGAAGGTGTTTGTGTCACCTCCCCGCTGCACCGGCAGGGATTGGAGGGGGGTAGGGAGCTCCTCAGGGTCCCTCATCTGCTCTCCCATGTCCTGCCGGATGCTGCAGGGTCCATCTGTGTCACAACAGCCACAATTTGGCTTTGGAGCAGCCCTCTGAGCCCCAGGGTTCACACACTCGCACATGAGTGCACCTCTGCCCATGTGGGTGAAGCGATGCTCACATGTCCTCTGCTTTTGAAAACAATATTGTAGGAGATCTGCAACAAGACAGTTCTCACATCCATAAATTTATAGGGAGATTTTTGAGCCAATTCTTGACTTTTCGATCCTGTGTGTAGATTCATAAGCAAAAAAATCACCCATAACATTAAAAAAATTAGGTACAAAATGTCTTAATTTGAACTAATGGGTTGTCAGTGAAGTGTGTATCCATAAGGAAGGAAGGACTACAATCAGAGATATGTGATAGTAAGCTCTAACACCTCATAGACACACAGACTCCAATAAAAAATAAAGCTGAATGGCACCTGGAGAACTACCAGTCCATCTTCCTGCTGCAAGGTAGGATCAACTACCTAAAACCTGGCACATGTCTGTATAATCAGTTTACAAAACCCCCCAGGGGTAAGGACTCCACAACCTCTCTCTGCAAACTACTTCATGGCTTATTTTCTTTTACTGCCATAAAATTTTTACCCTAATGCCTAATCTGGATTTCTCTTATGCAATTTAAGCAAATTACTTCTTGTTCTGTTTCCAAACTGTGATCTGCTAGAGCGAGAAGCATTTAATTAAACAAGTCTCTTATTTACAAGATCAGCAAACTTGCCTGAACACTGCCCTTGTCCCGGGGATTAGAAAAATCAAAACAAAGAAGAGCTGAGGCTAAAAAGGGGTGATCCAAGCAAATAAATCTGAGTAAAGATGAGTAGGTCTTGGAAAAATATCTGCACTAGAAATGTGACTCCAGTTTGAGCAACAGAATTCTAGAGATATGAGATTTGAGTGAAAGACATGATGGAGATGGAGAGATGGAGAGCCCACTATCACCTAAGTAGGTAGTTTCAGTGTTCATTACTCTAGTTCTTTATTTCCAGCCTGATTTGCTCAGCTTCAGTCCCCAAATACTGATCTCATAATTTCTTCTTATGTTGTTAAATAGCAAAGTTTAATCTGTCTGAGAGCAATCCCTTCTTCATCCATCCCTGGATGGATGAAGGGAGAGCAGTGGATATTGTCTGCCTTGACTTCGGCAAGGCCTTTGACACTGTCTCTCACAATATCCTCAGAGGTAAACTCACGAAGTGTGGACTGGATGAGTGGACAGTGAGGTGGATTGAGAACTGGCTATAAGGCAGATCCCAGTCAGTCATAATTCGTGGCACAAAGTCTATTTGGAGACCTGTCAGTAGTGGTGTTCCCCAGGGGCCCAGCACTGTTTAACTTATTCAGCAGTGACTTGGATGAAGGGGCTGATGCCTCCTCAGCAAGTTCACTGACAACACAAAGCTGGGAGGAGTGGCCAATACCCCAGAGGTCTCTGCAGCCCTTCAGAAGGACCTCGACAGGTTGGAGGTATGGGCACAGAAGAATGGTCTGAAATATGACAAAGGCAAATGCAGGGTCCTGCTTCTGGGGAAGAATAACCCCATGCACCAATACAGGCTGGCGACTGACCTGCTGGAAAGCAGCTATCCAAAGCATGGATGAGACAACACAATTCCACCAGCAGTCTCCTAAATGACACGTGGCCTTAATGCCACCTACATATTTTTGAATTAAATCCTTCTACTAGCAGGCACTCAGGATAATGCAGATTTACATAGTACACTATCTTAATTCAACTTATCTTAATTCAACTTAGTAGCTACTGCTTATTTCTCAAGGCTTGATTTAAAAAGCTGTTAAACTTAATTACATTCTGGTGACAGAAGAAATCTGTGTGGATTTACTGAGCAGTGCATGAGCTAGAGCTCTGTTAACAATAAGTCATTTTGATTTGAGTGATTTTCTGTTTCCTTCAATATATTCCCAATTACAGTAAAAATCCCTGGTTTAACATGAAGGTTTAACACTACAGTTGTATCTGCTGCATGTGTCAAATTATGACCCAGAAACACTGGAGACTGTTGAAAAGGTGCTCTAATTTAGCTACGAAACAGGACAAAAACAAGGGAAAGGGAGCACAGGCACTTGGGCACATGCCAGAAGCCTCAGATTAACTGCACTTCACCCGATCTGCCTGATACTGCCTTGAACAATTAAAACACAGCAGCTGGGCTAAAATTCATTTGGACTCCCCCTAGAATGAAAAAAGTAGTTAAAAACTACCAGGTCAACATGGGTTTGTCCAGGCTGAGGGCTGTCAGACAAACTCTGGCAAACACAGTTGCATCACTTTCATATAAGTCACCTCTAGACCTACCATGCCCTGGGCAGGAAGTTACCACCTCCATAACATCTGCCATGCCCTAGTAGGAGGTTAGGAGCTCTCTAGAGGGGAAGCCTTAACCCTTCTTCAGCTCCATCAGTCCACAATCCAGGATCCAGCAGAGGTACATTTATGCTGTGTGACTAGACTAAAACCTGGCTACTGCCAAGCTCATAGAGACAGAGGCATAAGGCTGCAAACATATTTACTACTACCCAGCAGGCACAAGGTAGCTTCTTGCATCACCTGCCTGGGAATTGGCATTTATGCTTCTGCCTTCACTAGTGTGTACTCAGCAAGTCAGTGTTACCTGCCAACACCACACTGACAGTCTGTGAAGCAGACAGGAGCTAAATGTATTTCTTCCCATCCTCTGCATGATGTCATGACTGTAGGAGCATGCGTTGCCACCTAAAACATTCCCTTATTCAGCCACTTTGTAACGAAATGCAAATAAAAAACCTTGGGTTGCCTTTAAGCCAAACAGTGTCAAGTGAATTATGTACAGATTAAAGGTATGCTGGCTCCTGCAGCTGCACCAAAGGGACTGCCCCAAATACACCAGGGCAGTGAGCAGGTTTTAGTCTTACTAACAAAGGAGAAGTTAAACTTAATGCGATCCTCTTCTTGCTGCTGAGTGTATCCACTGGAGGAAATGGGAGTTTTTAAAGTGTTTCTAAATAGGAAGTCAGAATGGTCTAATTATCAGGTACAAAACAGCAATGCCTTCAGCACTTACATAAAGTACCACAAATCTTAAAGACTCAAATGAACCATTAGTTAGCCTAATAGGGAGTCTGTCTGCTGGATACCCTGATAGGAAACATTCAAGTATCACTGAGGTCAATTCACCCTTTATCTTTCCAAGATAATGAACAGCATCTAAGTTACCTGCAGGTGTTTGAGAAAAGCTTTCCCAGCTCCTCACAAGACCCCTTGCATCCATACACCCAGCAGGGTCCTGTGGATTCCCCCTCTGGCCAACCCTGGGGAGGGTGCAGGTGGAAAATGATGCTCTAAAGGGGAACGGACCTGCCCAAGATCATGCCAACAGTTTGTGCCAAATCCTGAAACCCTACCGAATCCGCAAGGGTAGAGGTTCACCAACGGCCTTTCTCTCACCAATGACCTGCCTACTCAGATGGTAAAGATTGTGATTCTTCTACTTCCCATAAAACATTCTCCCTCTTTGTTGGTCCCATTGACAGAGATTTTAGAGCCAAAAAGGCCTGTTTTGACAGTCTTGCCTGGTCTGCTAGAATGCATAGACTTCGAACTAGTTACTAAATCCACACCTCCTGATTGAAGGTCCTTAAGGAATACAATAAATTGAGACATGGTATGACAGGTTCTCTTCAGCTCTCAAATAAACCCCTAGCTCTCTGTATCCCTAAATCCCTGTCAGTCTGCTTCCAGCCAGATCTTTTAAGATGTAAAGTTACCAAGCCTTGCACTGCTGTGTTGCTGTGCACATCTCAAAAGCCTCCTGGTATTCTTTGGAGAGAAATGGGATGCACCAACATGACATGTCTGTATCACAGTCCCAGCCCAGTTTTAAAATTAGATTTTTCTGTTAAGCTGTACCATTACCTCAACCACCAACTAACTAGCTGAGCTTGGTCTTGCTCCTGGTTACATGTTGAAGGCTCTGCTCTGGAAATATCTATGGTTGTGGTCTCCTTTGCTTGCTTGTCTCAGTACTGTATAACTATACATTTTCTCCTGTAAGAGTGCCAGTTCAAGCAAAACAGGAAGACCTACCACACTGTGGCTAGAAGAGAATCAGGACTTGGATGGAGAAAGGCCTAACTGCAAGCCACATCTATCTTCAGTGCACAGAAATGTTGTCCATGCCTCACCTCCTCCTCCAGTTTGATGACCTTGGCTTGAGCATTGTTTAGGGCCTGGTCAAGGATTTCAATGTGCCTCCGCTGGTCCTCATTGGAAGAACGCACAGCTGCCAGCTCCATCTCCAACTTTTCCTTCTCCTTCAAGTGCTCTTTGTCTGAAAGAAAGACAAGAACAAGAGCCACTCCATGAGGACAGCTCACAGGCCCAAGATCACACACCAGAGGTGAGCTGCCACCTTTCTAGAAAAGCAAAAACTATCTGAAGCAGCAGCAAGTAGGGCCATTACAACACAGAGCTGAGACACAGTGGGCAAGTTGCTTCTACTGCCAGGGCTCAGCCCCACAGTGCCCAGCCCTACATGACAACCAGTAGCAGAGACAAGCGGCAGCTTAGGCTGCATCTGCAACAGCAGAGCTTGTGGACACGAGCACTGCCTCACAGCTTTCCATTCTGCTGAACTGCAAGCACGTTGCCCAGGAAAATTTTGGCTTGCACCAACTACTCCTTTCCCACACAACACCCAAGCCCTGCCTGAGAATAGCTTACACCAAGGGCTGCTTGTAGCTGCCAGTTTGGATGCTGCTGCCCTTCTGCAATGGGCAAGAAACCTCAGACCCATGGATGTGGGTTGTGCTGTGCCTGGTCCTTTTTATTTGCAAAGACAGAGATCATGACATACAGAAAATGTCAAAATAATAAACACCAATCTGTGCTGGATGGCCTGAAAATGTGAAGAGGGCAAAGCAATAAGGACGAGTAATATAGAAGGCGTCTGTACAGGCTTTCTCTGGGCATGCAGAGAAATGGAGGCTGTGGTAGATATGTTAGCTCCACAGGGGCCTGGGGTAACTTTCCAGACCTGCATGACCTAAGGATCCAGCAATCAGTGCTCCTCTCCTACTAAACACCTTAACACATCACAAGCAAGACTAAACTTCTGTGCTGAAAAATTATCCCATTCTTGAGTAAGATTCAAATAATAATAATGGCCAGTCTTCGCGAGCGAAGATCCGGGGAAGGTCTTTACACCTTCCAGCCTGCGCATTGGATTTTTTAGGTGAGACACAGTGTGCGCGGAACTGAGCCCACCCTTTAATCCTAAGGTTCATCTGCCGGGGCCAAGCGAGCTTGGACGGTGGCAGCGAGGTCCTTAGGACGTAGGTGGGTTGCCTTTAAGGGCTAACGAGCCCCACCTGCCCGGGAGTGGCCCTGACCGGGAATCGAACCCGGGTCTCGGCAGTGATAGCGCGGCGCCTTTACCACTAGACCACCAGGGGCTCCAAGATTCAAAACTATATTAAAAAATCACAACTGGCTAAATTCAGTCAGCTTTGCTCACTTCTTTTTCTTCAGCAACAAACTGCAGGCCCACCACTGACTTTGCTGGCAAACTGCCTGGGGAAATGCTTTGCTCCATCTGCTTCTGCCCTGTCAGTGCTGAGAAGCCATTTCAGGGAACATGAGTGTCACAGGCCAATCACTGGATCCCCCATGTCAGAACACAAGCAGCTAATGACTGGAGCAAGCAGGGGATCGAGGTTTCAATCAGTGAAATATGAGATTTCAAAATCTGGCCTTCATTCTTAATGACAACAAAAATAGAGCACTTGGAAAGCCTTCAGGAAGGAAAATTTCCTCCAAAAATTAATTTGGCATCAATTAAACATTGTTTTGATTTTTGACGTTTAAAACACAGCATTACAGAATTTATTATTTTTTAACTGAAGTGAAAAGTTTCTCCAAAAACACTGAAATGTGGAAAATCTGCCCTAAATATCTAGCTCATCCCACCCAAATTGGACCACTCAAGCTGGAAGCCCCAAGCAGGGTCAGAAATTTCACACGGCCAAAGGCAGTCAATTTCAGACCTGAACTATCCCCAGCAAGGCCATGTTCTTCCTTAATGTCAGGTGGGATGAGAACAGATTTAATTTCCACATCATCAGTTGGTGTCTGTAGCAATGGGAGGTGCATATGAGCTGAGCCATGTGGAACAAGGCAAAAGTGGATGAGATGAGCCCAAAGCCACCCAGCCATCTTCCCATGGCTCATAACAAGAAACCCTGGCAGCAACACCGGCATGCTGGTCACTGCAGAGTCCACAAGCAAAGCCCAGTGCACACCACACCACTGACTGCCACCACGAGCTGTGTTGGTAAGATGTGGTTTTAATCTTCCCTTGTTGGCAAGGAATTTTATACTGGACATGCAGACCTTTTCCTTCAATGCAAATACATTTACTTCAATCAGATTGACCAGAAAGAACATTAATATCTACTGTACAAAAGTGTACATGTGGGCAAATTATCCAGGAGTTAATGTCTTTAGAGGGTGAGGAAGCTGGAAGATAAATGCTGTTTCAGCCCTAGGGCACTTCACCATATTGTGCTGGGACCACACGTGCTCTGCTCCAGATCTCAAACCCATATTTCATATTTCACATGGGGATAACACATGGCAAAACAGGATTTGGGATCCTCACTTTCAACTTCCTTTCAGGGAACTTGAAGCACTCAGCCTTTCTATTCCCCCAAGGGAGGAAAATTATGCTGTACACAAAATAACCACCACTAGAAAGTTGGTGAGAAAAATTCCCTGAACAGCTCCCAGCACTTCTCCATGTCAGTTTCAGCCTGCAAAATGCTAGGGGTACATTTTATAAATGCGTTACTTGCATTAATTTTTAGTGAAGAAGGAACTTGGTTGAACATACCTTAAGTTCTCTTCAAGTGCATACAAGGTACCCTGAAGTCTAAAAATACTGGTTTACTGTATGCACTACCCTTGCATACATCTTTTTAACTAAGGGACTCCAGTTAATAACTGTTTCTATATTTTGGTAGGTCAGTGCCACATCCCATTACAGAACAGTTCCCACACAGCTCCTCTGCTGCAGTTCACAGTTGTAATCTCATTGCTTTCCACCCACTGTCTCTGCCTGTTGTACCTCCACATACTGTGGACATTGCATCTATACAGAAGAAAGGAGACCCAGAAAGAAGTCTGCTTCTGTGCTTCTCAAGCAGGCTTTCTGAGTTGTCAAGCTCGGTAGGTACACCAAAAGTAGATAAGTCTTGACCCTGCTTTGTAGCAGAAACATTAGATAAAAAGTGGTTTGAAGCTGACTATGCTGGGACAAGGGAGGCCAGGAGCAGCAACACAGATTATTTCCTGATTATTTCCTGTCTTAATACCAAATGGCACTTAGTCTGTCCAAAACCCCACTTCAAAAAACATCTGTTGAGGGCATTTTCTTTGGCTGGATACATTCAATGGGAATATTTATTTGCCTGGGATATTTGGGACAGAGATATATGCACAAGTTCACAGCACATGAACTGAGCATTCCCATGGAGCATGAGGCTCTATCAACACACTGCCAAAACTGTCCATGCACCCCCAGTAATGGGTGAAGAGCCATGTGGATGGGCATAGACCTCAATCTGTCTCAGACACCCAAAAAACACAGACTCTCCAAGGATCCTGCTCCCACAGTCCAGAAATCCTTCAAAAACACGCAAAATTCTCAAGACTTCGCCAAAGCGTATTTTCCCATGATATGCTGAATCATAAGCTTTCTCTCTCCCCTATACCTCTGAAACCATCCTCAATCTTCCTGCCTCTCCCTTCCCACAGAACCTCTCAGGCTCCTCCTGCCAGTCTCTTCTCTTGCCTGTATGGGCATATATGCCTTCAGCAATTGCTGCTTCATGTCTTTCCTTAAAATAAAATTTTTCCCTGACAAAACATCATGTAATTATCAGGAAACTAATATGGTGTATAAACTAATATCTCTCCTACCCTGATACAGCAGTAGCATTTCTCTTAGGCACAAATGCCTAGCACTGAATACTTCCAGGCATGTGGCCTGGCTTCGCCTATTATTATTACAAAGAATAAGATTTTTTTATCACCTCCAGTCTCCATCTCGGAGCTCACGACTGCTCTGCACTGTTGCACTGCTAATGAAGAGCTCTGTGAGGAACTGAGAAATGATCCTTGCATATCCTGCTTTGCCAGACTTGCTTTTCAGGGATATTTTCCTATTACTGGAGTTTCACCACACAAAACTTTGTTTGCAGCATTACCATCCTCAAGAATTTTATCTTTCCTTCTTCAACTCATTATGAGAGTGCCTTAAAAATGGTAACTTTTAGGAACCTGTTGATGTTGGAGTCTTCTTATATAACTTAGATTGGGGATGCTAAGGGTCATGTTTCCAGACTGTTTTCGACAAACATAGGGACTAGAAATCTGCTTTTGCTTTCCTAATGAAAATTAAGATTTGCATGTACATATCTGTCTTAATAAGGTGTGACCCTTAGGAAAAAAACCCAAAAAATCAGTTTCATGACAAATTTTTTTCTCTTCTTCTAAAAATGGCTATTTTAATCTCAGTAGACAAGTGTAAACATGGCAGATAAAACTCAGTTTTCCAACTCTGAGTTTTCTGCCTGTGTATCCCATTAACAGGAGGGTACAAACTTGTGCTTGTGAAAACCCCCATCTTGGCAGTGAGGTGCAACCCAGCCCCGGTCATGGTCTACTCCTGGGGAAGACTCACAACCATCAGCATATAAATGCAGCCAGCAACAGAGGACTTCCAGGCAAAACCTTTTATGGACTCTGAGAAGGGCAGACACCCTGATATCAAGGTCATTTCTGGGAGTGTCCCAGCAGCCCAAAGAACATGACTGAAGAGAACCTGCTTTACACATGCCCATTTTTCTATTCTCGGAAGCACTCTGCATTGCATTACTAACATTTCACTCTCTGGCCTAGCCAGGAGACACTCCAAGCATCCAGACTGTCTTATGAGATAGGATCTGGAGAGCTATATTTGTTTGTAAGCTGTGAATTGATTGCAGTAATATGCTGAGTGCACAGCACAAAGTTTCACTGCTATTTATTTATCAGCAGAAGCACAGAGCATGTTTATGTACTGGAAAGTAACTCAAATTGAGTCCATCTTGGGGATTTAACTCCCCCTTGTAGCCAACAGTATATAGCAACACTACCAGGCTGTTTATATATGAAGAGAGAAGATCCCAGTCTCCAATTTCCACTGTGCAGCTTATCCATTTGAACTCTTCACAAGCATGACAAGACTTACACAGCAATGCTGCTTCCTTAACAGATCATCCCCTTGCATTCACAGCAGTATCTACACATCCTTATGCCATCTGCTACTATGGCAAAGCTAACATGTCACGGAAAACATCACCAGATTCTCTTCTGGTTTGTGCACACATGCACCAAATGATCAGCTGTGCTGGCATCACTGCTGCTGGTGGGAGCCAGGAGAAGGCTCTCCAACACTTGGAGCAGATGGTGGATGTTTCAAGGCTGGTGGTGAAGCATTTTGACTAGTATTAAATGCTGCACTGCCAATGGAGGTGGATGTTCTGCACTGCAGTTGTGGCTCATCTTCCAAGGAAGCTCTTGGTGTGATAAATAAACAGAAGGTTTAGTTGTACGCAGCATTGAGCTTCAACAGGATTTAAGCTTACAAGATACTGCACAGCTCTCAGGTGATCAAGACCTTCTGGATGTGTGCTAAAGATGGTCAGGATACAAAAGAAGTAACACACTGTCACAAAGCATCCAGCTGCTCGGGTTTTGGGTTGGATGATCTCACACACATCAGTGCATGGCAAGGAAATCTGCAGCACTGTGCCCAGTCATTATGGAAGCCTAAAATTTGTTAGGAACAGATGCTTTCATAGCAGAAGTTGTAAAATCTTTGCCTCTTGAGTCCTTTGTGAAAGATAAGGTCCAGCTCTGCTCTTTCTCCTGCTGGCCAAACCATGGCACTGATAACTAGTCAGCAGAGGCTGCTCTGGGCTTTTCCCAGCTCAGAGAAGACTTTGGCTTCTCTTAGAAGCATGCATCTCTAGAGATGACCCTGCAAGCAACACTTCACAATTTCAGATCCATATTTCTCAGAAATAAGCTGTGTTACCATTAACTCACACTGCTTGGTTCTGATGCTCAGAGAGAAAAAACCTCTACCCTAACTAATCCAGTCTGCAGCTGAAATAAGAGTATGTGATGAATTAGCTGAGTAAAACCAAGCCACAAGCGCAGCAACAATTAATTGCTAAGCATTTACCTCCACTCCACCACGTGTGAGTTATATATACACACACACATACATATATGCACTTTCCAAACAGATAGGCACAGTACTCACTCTGAGTGGCATAAAGGCCCTCTGTTGCCTTATCCTCATGCCCATCAAAGTCTCTGCTGGCTAGCTGCCTATTGGCCGTCTCCAGTCGTTCTGTAAAAAACAGGAAATACTTTAAGTATAAATATATGTATATAAAATTGTAGACCAACCAAGAAAATAAGATGCATGCCAGCAGAGCAGTATAAATAGACTCTCTGAAGGAGGACATTAAAATGTAGGCTGACACATACATAAAAGATGAAGCCTTTGACCTCTTCCATGAAGCTGTGCCATTCAGATTTACAAAAACTGGGAGAAAGGCCACTGCCATTCACAGCTGACATGTCCAGGCAGTTCATCTCTCACACTGTCCAAAATGCAACAAGGCATCTGCAATCTGAATTAACCAGCTTTGCAATGGGATGGGTACTTTCCTGCAGTGAAGAGCTGCCCCTGGTGCCTCCTGAGGGAAGGCAGCCCCTACCCCATTGATGCCAACTCCTGGGGATGCCCATAGAAAAGGAGAAGTGTCTTGCAGCCAGGGATAGTTTCTTGGGAAATTTCCAAGGAAGATCCTGCCTTCAGATTCTTCCCTCCTCCAAAAAGACCATATGACCCACCTTGCACCACTGCAAAAAGGGTAAGTCAGTTTGCAGAAGGTATCTCACTGCATGAGCAGGTACTAAAGTACCCCATCAGGAACCTGGATGGGCAATTGCTATCCAATATATGCTCCACTTCCTTCCTCAAAAAGATACACCCTCAATTTTATTTTTTTAATACAAAAAAAGAGATGGCCTTTGGTACTCACTACTGGTCTGGGAATGCACTGAACTTGGAGATTTATGGTAGCACAGTACTGCTCTACATTGCAATTTGCTCTTCAGCTCATTAGTTTTGGACACGACACTGTGACTGGTGGCCTTGCTGTCAATTCGTCTTTGCAAGTGCTGAACACAAAGGCACCATTAGGAGGTGACTCTCATACTTTGTCAGGCTTTTTTGCCACTGGGGGGGTGACAGCAGTTTTGTCTTCTGCCAAGGGGCAGGGCCTTATTTCTAACAGACATTTATCTAACTAGTATGTGAAACCACTTTTCCAAAGCCTGCTTCTCTGGAACCTTGTCAACCAGAATGAAAAAACCACACAAGCAACTGTAACATACCACGGAGATCCCTGTTGAAGTCATGAAGTCTCCTAATTTCTCCTTCAAGTTTGTTTCTCATTGCTTTGTCCAGAGACTCCCTCTTAGTGGTGGTCTTGACCAAGCCCTCGTAAGCTTCTGAAATCCTCTGAATCTCTATTTCAAACTGCAAGGAGAGAGAGCTCCTGTTAAAGCCCTGCAGAAATATGTCTCACCCCAGGGTTTGTCCAGTGTGTTTCAATGAGACATGGGGGTAAGGGTGATGCTCATGCCACATGTCACACCAGGCATCAACTCTACAAATGACCCATTCCCCTGGCAGAGTGAAGCCCCAATGATGCTGAAGGCTCCTGCAGTAGGGACCCCTGCAAACGGCCTGTCATGTGAAGTGATACAGCTTTGGTAGAATCCTTGCTGCAGGAATGATCAGCACTGATGTGGGAATCTGCTCCTGCATGCCTGGCCCTTGTGTTTGTGAAGAAAAGCTTGATAATGTGCACAGGCTGGAAAACCACAAGATATATATAGCTTCCCACATACCTTTCTAAATCTGGAACTTTTTTGGCCTCTTGAATCATGGGTGGTACAGATTCGTGATTTTTGAAGCCACGGTGCGAGCTCACCTCCACTTGCTGTGGAGTTAAGTCCCTCCTTAAGCTTCAGGTGTGATTTGCCAGGGATGCTGCAGCTGTCACCTCACCGTCTGTGCAGGAACCTGCAGCCAGGCTCCAGAAGCCTGGACCTGCACTTCACATGACACTGGGACCACTCTGTCTTGATATGGCCCATGGGTAGGCAGCACCTCCAAACCACACACCAAGGAGAGCTTGGCAGAGCCGTGATAAGGAAAACAGGTTATCTTCCCCAATTTCTGCTTTCAGCTCACTCACAAGCACAAAAGCTGAAACAAGTGGGAAAGTTCAAACCGTACATGAGGAAGCATTTCTTTACTGAAGGAATGGTCAAACTCTGGAACAAGCTTTCTAGAGAGATATTTGATGCCCAAGGCATTTGAACAGTGCCCTTAACAACATGCTTTAACTTGGCTTGCCCTGATTTGGTCAGGCAGTTGGACTAGATGACCACTGAAATAGTCTATTCTAGTCTATGACTATGACCTACAATCAAAAGCTTATCTCATGTGAATCTTCCAGAATCAAAGCACTTTTCTGAATCGTTAACTACATGATCCCAATCAGACATCATGCTCAGTTGGGTGCCCTGACACCCACCAGTTCCCATGCTTCCCCTCTCCAAGGTGAGCCACTACGTGCAGGAAAAGATGCCTGCTCCAGAGAGCTCCTACCACAGCCAAAGCAGACTTGTCAGCACCACAGTGGGTTTCCACAGCCCAGCAGTCTGGCCCAACACTGCTGGTTACCACAAGGGCTCTGCTTGGCCCTCTGTTATTTCCCAAAACACATCACCACACAAGTCTCCTGCAGCCCCGAAGGCAAAAACTTAACTGTGCAAAAAGAAAGAACCTCCATCAGCACTGAATAAAATTAAAGGAAGAGCAGAACAACAGCCACAAATTGTGTCGGCGTTTCTCAACAGCTCTGGGATTTCCTTCTCCTTCTTTTATGGAGATAAAAAAACAGTTCAGCTTCTTCTCTGCTTGGTAGCTCCTGGAGCTGACCCACTCAAGTAACACACACACATGGCATGGGGAAGAGCCAGTCCAGCCTGGCAATTAAATTTCAGCAAGATAACATAGCACAGAAAAGGGAAAGTAAATACTTTGCTTTTGAAAAAAAAAAAAAAAAAAAGCTCAAAATGAAATGTGCACAACTCCTCTTCCAACTCCTTTTAGGTAAGAAAACCAGGCAACTTTTCAAATAGCACAAGGATCAACCACCACCTTGTATCTCTCTGCAAAAAAGTCTGTTCACACACGACTGAGAATATGACAAGCCTCAGGGCTGATCTGATTGTCCAAATGTCCAGGGAGCCCTACAAGTCGATTTTCTCTAATTTCTTCTATTCTGTAATGAATAAAAGTGATGGGAGGGTGGTTCTACCTAGAATAAAACTGTTATGCACAAATAAACAAGAAGTACTCCTCCTGACCCTTCCACTTCCAATGAGAGGGAAGAGTTTTCACACCCAAAGTATGTAATTTAACTCAATCACATTTTCAGAGGTGATGTTCAGCTGAAACTGTGGGAACAGAGGAAGGCCTGCCCTGTCCTTGTGTTCAAACACATTAAAAAAACAGCATGGGAGGGATACCATGTGTTAAGGATTTGGTCTCCTGAAGAAAGAATGCACTTGAGTATGTGTTTCACTTTAATACTCCGTTTACATTCCCCCAGAGTCAATGGGACTCAAGTCCATGCTCTGTTGATTGAAGTGAGACTTCAGCCCGTGCTTGAATACCTTTCTGTTGGTGTCTGATGCAATCGCCTTGCAGGGCATCCAAGATAAAGAGAGAGTAATTTCCAAGAGTGAAAAAGAAAATTGGAATATTTATAGGGCGCTGCACTCAAATACCTTTTACTGAACAACGTAGCTTTTGTAAAATTAATAGCTGGAATATTTCTTTTTGCCCGCAAAGGCCACAGGGAAGTTAGCATTAAAGTCTTTGCAGATGTCTTCAAAAACAGTTAATGTTGCTGCAAAAATTTTTCAACTAAGTTTAGGAAAGTCTGTGAATAAACTCAACTCACCTTGTTGCAGAGAAGAAGGCAGAGAAGACAGCAGCTACAAAACAAATGGTCTTTTTTTCTAACCTATTTGACTAGATTGTCACAGATTTTTCCCCAAGCTGAGGCTGGGATATGCTCTTTCAGAGCTGCCTCTTCTCCTGTGAAGGGTGTCTCCAAGAACACCCTGATCTGCCCACCAGAGAAAGAAACTGATCTCCTATTTAGACTCCTAAATTGAGTGAGAAAAGACCTGCAGTCTAAGCTCATTGGTGTATAAGTGGTAGGAAGACAGAAATAAAGTAGCAGTGTAGGATCCTAAATAAATTATTTGGTCTGAGCCCTTGGGACCCAAAGTCAGCAGACCTGGGGAGTATCTCTGCTTTGCATTTAGTGAGTCTCAGTTTTAAGAAACTTCTACTTTTTTGATTTGACTCTTCATCTTCTCACCTCAGGCAGTGCTCAAGACATTGCCCTTCTCCACTGAAAAAACCTGCATGCATACAGAAAAGAGGGTGCAGGATCTCTTAAAAAGGGGTTTTGAGTAAAATCTTTACCAAATGGTCTTTCAGGTAAGGGGGCAGTACTTTAGTGCTTTTAAAACCAGCATGTTCAAAGATGGATATCTAACATCAGCTCTTAAAGACCCGCAGAGCAGTCAGTGAAAGCCTCTAAGACAATGAAGTTAATGCATTTCCAAATAACGGGCAACCCCACTGACTGGCTGTTACACTTCCAAAGAGCGTGGAGGACCACACAAACTTATTGTGGTGAACAAGACTGCCTGGGACAGATGTGGATGTGCTCTTGAAATGGTCCTCTCTTGCAGCTCTAACACCTGTGCAGACGGTGCAGAACTCAGCTGCAGCAGGAGCAGACTCTGCCTGTGGGACACTTCCAGGAAAAGCTTCAGTGAGACCAGCATGGAAGGATGGAATGGGAAAATATCCACTTGAGAGATATCTGATGGGCTGCCCTGTTTTGCCCTAAAGTCAGGGGAGCTCACAAGACACAGGATTACACTTCTGGGAGACCACCATGGAGAGGCAATGGTTAGAAATGGCCACTGATGCATCCCCATTGCAGCGACACAACTATGAAGAACAGCTCGAGGGACCCAAAGACATCCAGACGGTTGTTCTGCCCAGGTCCCATCCCCACCTCTCCACATACCTTCTGCAGCTTGTCTGCCTTCTCATAGTACCCCTCGAGCTCCTGACGCAGCACGTGGTTCTCCTCGGAGAGCATCTCTACCATCTGCTGTGCCCGCTCCACGATGGCAAAGGCGTCGGGTGTCAGCTGCTGGCCCGGCAGCGTCGGAGTCTGGGCGGCAGCAGGGGCCGGCAGCGGGGGCAAGGAGCCTGGGAGCAGAGGGCCTGCGGTGGCCTGCGAGGACATGGGACTGTGCTGCTGGGCTGGTGGTGGCGGAAAGGGTGGCTGGCATTGTCGGCTGTGGGAAAGCACACACGGAGGAGGCGTTAGAGCTGCGCGCCCTCAAAATGCGTGCAGGAGCTTTCACCTAATGACTGCATGGTTTATTAATAGTGTTGTAACTGTATGGTCATGATTATGGTCTTCAGTCACTCCTAAATACCAACAATCACAGCAGGGACTGGGTAAATTGTCTCCTCGCCTGCCCTTGACAGTGACGTACGCATCCGGCATGAACAGATAAAGGAAGCACTGACTCGAAAACAGCATTTTTGCCTAGGTGCACAGCTAATACTTTAGCAGCAGCCAGCCTCTCCCTGCCTCCCCTTGCCACAAACGCCACTGCTGAGAAGCATAAGCCGGCAGGCTTGAAGGAAACACAAGGGATGCATTACTCACCCTTCAAACACCACTCCCTGCCCAGAGCAAGACCAACTGATCAGCTGAGCTGGGAGGCAAAAGGAAGTGATGTGAGTGAACCAGTGTGCCTGAGTGGCTTTAGTAAGCGGCAAAGGGAAGGGCTGCTGGGGAGCTGCTGGAGGCACAGCCCCGGTCAATCATGGTGAGCCACAAAACCCATCTTGCAGTGGGAGACCTCATTGTGTCACTCCCTGACTAAGAGCATCCATCACTCCCTAGGCTCATACCAGTGAAGAATAAGAAGTGATGTGGTGGCAGATCTGCTTGTGGCCAAGGATTGCTGATGGGGCAGGGCTCTTTAATCCACCAGAGTCATAATTTGCAATGGCTGGGGCATAACCTAGGAGGATCTCTTAGCAGTGAGGGTAACCCTGCAGCTGGTGGCCAGGTGGAATGGAATTCCTTCCCTTCTGACCCATATTCCAGCCTTGTAAGCTCAAGAAGGGAGAAGACTCCTCTTTCAAAAGAAGAAAATTTAGGCAGGGCACAGCTCAAAGCTTGTCTGCTTGAGCAGACATCTTCATCCATTGCACAGGCAGTCTCAGAGCCTTGGCCAGGGCAAGCGGCCCCACACACAATCTCACCGTGCACAGCTGAGCCAGTCCTCAGCCCAGACGCCAAAGCTGTGAAATTTCTACACTGCACTGGTTTAAGAGATTCAACCCACACCATGTGGGCCATCAGTGTCAGAGCCCAGTTTGGCTAGAAAATAAGCTGGCTGCTGAACCCCACATGAAGTCTGCAGTCAAGCACATTCTAGAACTTGTATTTTAGCTTAACCACAAGCTATTAGGCTGTAGATATCATTACCGTTATTTCTGTAACCTACACAAGGCACAGGACACACTGAAGAGATGTATTTACCCCACCTGGCCTCAAAGATTCATGAATGCTATTTCTTAGACAGACAGTGTTGTGCTATATTAACACACAGTAATTATGGTTACTTGTTGTCTTCAGCACCTACACAGCTTCTTGAAACAGGGCTTTCAAAAGATCTCAGTAACCCACCACTACCTTCAACTGCAGCAGAACAAGCTGAAAAGTGAAGACAATTTAAAAGTCCTGCCCGAAAAGTGAATAGCACTGCTCTAAAAATTTGTCCCCATCAAGCCACACAATGGCAAAGAAAGCCAGCAATTCAGTCTTATCTTCTGTCCAAACTAGAGTGAAAGCAAATGGGGCTCTGCAGGCCCCCAGACACAAAACACACAGCCCCATGCTCCCATCCCAGCTTTGCCCAATGCATCACTTGTGGCACCGAAAGATATTGAAATGGAGTAAAGACCAAACACGTGCACACTGCTAACCTGCCCAGAAGCACAGACCAGTGTCCTTGGGAAAAAGATTCCAGCCGAGCTTCATGCAGCCGGCATAGAGGAAGCCTGTGCTGAGCTTGTTCTGGCCTTGGGATGGCTTTTACCTGCACAGCATGGACATCCCCTAAGGCTGTGTCTCTCCTGGTAAATTAAACATCCACAGAGGCAGCTCAAGAGCACAGGAGGGGCCATTCCCCTGGGCAGCTCCCAGGGCCAGAAGGATTTGCTCTCAGCCCCAGGAATGTCAGTTCTCTGGCAGAGGTGCAGGCTAATAACTAAGGAGCTAAATGTCTACTAAAAGTGGATAAAGCTTTCACAAAGACAGGAAGTCAGGGAGATGCTGTATGACACTTTACAACAAAACACACAGAAATTCACAGAATCACAAAATGGTTTGGGTTGGAAGGCATCTTTAAAATTGTCTAGTCCAACACCCCGGCCATGGGTTGGGGCACCTTCCACTAGAACAGGTTGTTCTAAGCCCCATCCAACCTGGCATTTGACACTTCCCATGATGGGGCATCCACAACTTCTCTGGGCAACCTGTTCCTGTGCCTCACTACCCTCAGTATAAAAAATTTCTTCATTATATCTAATGCAAATCTGCTCTCTTTCAGTTTAGAACCACTGCCCTTTGCCCTGTTGCTATAGGCCTTGGTAGAAAGTCTCTTTCCAGCTTTCTTAAAAGCCCCCTTTAAGTATTGGAAGGCTGCAATAAGATCTCCCTGGAGCCTTCTCTTCTCCAGGCTGAACAACCTCAACTTTCAGAGTCTGTCTTCATAGGAGAGGTGCTCCAGCCCTCTGATCATCTCTGTGGCCTCCTCTGGACTCGCTCCTCCGAGTCCATCTTGGGACTGGGAACTCCAGAGCTGGACGCAGTACTCCAGGTGTAGTCCCACAAGAGCAGAGTAGAGGGGGAGAGTCGTCTCCTTCCAATTGCTAGCCATACCATGATACAACTGGCCTTCTGGGCTGCAAGTGCACATTGCTGGCTCCTGCTCAATTTTTCAGCCCCAAGTCCTCTGCAGAGCTCCTCTTAATCCCCTCATTCCCTAGTCTACTGATGCTAGGTTTTCCCTGCCCCAGATGGAGTTCCCTGCACTTGGCCTTTTTGAACTTCATGAAGTTCACACAGGCCCACTTAAGCCTCTCCTAGTCCCTCTGGATGGCATCTCTTCCCTCTAGCAATTCAACCAGCTGCAAAAGGCCCTCCCCTTCAAGGCCGTAGCCCCAAGGTAGCCCCAGAGCTCCCAAACACCAGCAGTGGATTAAGACACTGCTCCCTGCTCCCCTCCTTTTGGAGTTTACTGCCTCTCCAGCCTCATCACTTCTGCCTGCTGCTGAGACCTTGCAGCAGGATGCCCTGGGGGTCACACAGACCTGGAAGGCCTGTTTTACCTTCCTTAGACCAAAATCATGTCTCCTGGAAGTGCCTGGTGACCTGAGGCCATGCGAGCCAGTAAGCCCAGGCAGCCTTGTGCCAACCTTCTCTGCAAATCACCAGGACAGCCCACCATATCTCTCACACCATCCCCACAGTACCCCTTTCCTTCTGGTCCTCCAGCATGTGAAACATGGCAAGGGACATCATGCTTGTCATGGGACTTCCATATATTTTTTTGCTCAAAAATCTGAAGAATAAATGACATCATGAGTGAGGGATGTCACTCACAATGCAACAGATGCTCCACAAGCACATGCGAATGCAGCCAAGCACACAGCACCGCCTCAACGCTGCTGACAGCCGGTCTGTGCTCACATGTTTTACCACAGCAATTAATCCAGCTCAGCGTGAGTTTGTTTGCCTTTACTGGAAAAAAAAGGACACGATTTTAAGCAAGAAAACGCTTGGTTGTCTGGACACAGTTACGCCCTACTAAGACACAGATTTGCTGCAGGTAAATATTTTCTCACTTCTTTATGGGAATAGTGTAGAGCAATAGAACTGAATTGAACTCTGAATCTAAAGCAGTGGAGATATCAATTTTTCTTTGTCATTATGAAGCAGAGCAATCTTTGTTCATCGATACACCCTTTAGACTCCTGCAGGAGCTCTTCACACTGCACTTTTGGGAAATCTCAACCTTCCATCAGCTTAACATTTTCTCATCACTTTACACTACAGAGGAAGGAAAGATCCCAGGGATCTCCATTTTCTTGAACTGCAAATGAGTTCTTGAGCTACTGAAGATTTACACCCTGTAGCAGCAGCCAGCCACCAAAGTCTCAGCAGCCACAGCCACAGGAGGGATTCTCTAAAGTGTTTTCCAGCTTGGAAACTGAACGGGTACAATCAACTTTATTAATTTTGAAGCATGGTTGTTCAACATAATTAACATGTTTCTTACTTTCCTTTTACTTGTTTCATCTGTCTCAATTTAGTTCTGACTTAGCCAACTGCAAAATCTCTGAGTATATATGTAATAAAATCAACACAGCGGTTCACATTAACAAATCAACATTTGTAAAAATAGCAGTGTTATAACATCAGCTTAGTTCCCATCCAACTTTTCATGTAAAGCTCCAAAGAAACGGAGCAATCACGATTATCCTGAGCTCCTTCAGGCTTAGCAAAGAATGACATTCTCAAAATGCTTCCACTGTATTTTAAATGTTGATCTCATTTGGCATTACAATACATTAGAATCTTTCAGCCAAACACAGTCTCATCAAAAATCATCCTTCTTAAAAGCACAAAACTGTAGAACATTATGAGTTTTGGATATCTTAATACACCTCTTATACTGGAAAACCTGGGAGCAAGAATGAACCAACACAGAAGAATTCAGGGGGAATTTGTAGCTGTATGTAGGAATAAGAAACCCCAAAATGAAAACTAATTATAAAGTCCACTTGCTGCTAATGGTCAGGAAATCATAAATACAGAAGAGCTGTTGTTCAATAAAGCCAGGCAGTATTAGGAATAAAATGAAAATGCCTGTAAATGCTCTGGAAAGGAAATTCCACCTCTGCCCTGCTACAGGTACAACGAAGCTCTCCTCTGTGCAGGGAGGGAGAGGGGTCAGTGGAGAAAGGTTTTGTTTCCAACATACCACGGCATTTACATTCCTAATTAAAATGCCCTCCTCTAACCTATTTAGTTCATCTTTCTCTGAATGCTCTGCCTTCCTTTGACTCTAGGGCAGACTGGCCTATTTCATCTCTCAAAGACTCTCCCAAGGAACTTTATCTCCCAACATGCATCTACTGGGGATGCTCTGGCTGAATCAGCGAGAATAAAGAGGTGTTTCTGGGGTGCGGTTTTCTGAAACTGCCTTAGACTTTTACCTTACAATGAGAGTAAAAAAGTGTGTGAAAGATGCTTATTCCTGCCCATTGACTGGGAGCATTCAGTCTGTATACGAACCTCAGACTCAGGTGTCTGCCTGACTTCACTATGACTTTTGCAGTCATAAAGCAGATTTCAAATGCTATTCTTTCTCATTGAGAATAATGTAGAGGAAACAGTGTTATCACCATGCAGGAAAAAGACAAGATCCTGGGAATGTCAATAAGCCCAGTCTGATGGTCATGGCACAAGGAAACACAATTACAGACCCATCATTAAATGCTGCTACAGCCAGAAATGGCATAACATTTGCCATAGCTCAGACATGGCCCCCATAGTATATTCTCTGGCTTCTGGAATCAGCAATAGTTGCAGCACCTTGTAAACACAAAAGTTTATTTCAAAAGCCATTTTACGGACTGGGATTCACATCTCCTGAATTCACTGTTTTGTTAGTGACATTTGTTAGTGCTGGAAAGATTTGGCCTGGCTTCTTTGAGGCGATTACATAAAGGTGTGCAGGGCAAAATCATCATCTGAAAAGACACCGCATTAAACACATCCTCCGTAGTTAAGAGAAGAGCAGGATATTGTATTTCCTCACAGAGACTCACAACCAGAACAGATCCTCTTTCTAAACCCAGCTGATTTTCAGCAAAAGAAATGCTCTGCACAACTAGAGGAAACAACTGGGATAATAACACAGAAGGGTAAGGAGGAACGACATGGGCATCACCCAGGCTGTGGGAACAGCTTCATTTCTCTTTTATTTATTTCAATGTAAGGCATATTAGACCAGGAGTGGACAAAAAGCAGAGTTCTTCTGCAGGGCTGCCAGCATCCTCTTCAGCTGGAAGTGCAGCCTCCAACCCATGCTCATGCTTGGGCTATCCTCGCAGAGAAACGCCAGCACAAGTCAGCTTGGGTGTGACATCCCTCGGCTCGGCCACACTGCCAGCTCATCCGCCTGCCTGGGGTGTCTCAGGGAAGAAAGGGAGCTCCTTGTAGTCCTGCCAGCAGCCACAGACATGTGGTTGAATCAGTAAATATCAACAGGTTGTCTGAAAACAGCGGGAGTATGTGTGTGTGGGGTAAATACACAAATAACCAGAGAAGCCGCAGACTATTCCAGCAGTTAAATATAGGCTTCTACATCCTGACAGGGTGAAATTTTATGAGGAACATAAAGAAATGGGATGTATTTAGAAACAGCACAGATTTATTCTTTTCATTAATTCTGCATGCTGTCTTTTAAAACACATGGATTAAATCAGAATTAAAAGCTGCCTGCATGATTGTCTTCTGCATGTAGCCACAAATGAAGCTCCCTCAGTAAGCAGTGGTGCTTCCAGTTCAAGGCTTCATTTGCATTATACACACTTTTTAATAATTAGTGCAGAGAAAGAAATCATTCAGGATAAAAGACACCAGGATTTGACAAGGGCCACTGGGATCAACGAAGAGGATTCATTGCACCAAGTGATCTGGATCACTGCTTAAGCAGGACATGTAGAAACAATATGGACTTAAGCAGGTCCAAGTTCATCCACCCAGGAAAAAATACAGCAAGCTACAGTAAAGGGGTGGGAAATACTATCCTGGGCTGTGACAACCCTCACATGCCTGACTGGATAACAAGCTATATGGGGAGATCCCGGGGTGCCAACAGCAAGTGTTAATGAGCTACATAAACAAGGAACATTGAGTCGCATCACAGAAGTGTTATTACATCTGATTAGCCTCTGGTCCAGTGTTCAGGTCAGCTTTCCACAGTGAAAAATGGGGTTTTGACAACAGTGAAATAAGTATAGGACTCCATGCTCCATCTGTTAAATATATTAAAGTAGTGATAGCACAGGGCTCCTTGGTGTATCTGACAAAGCTATTGCAAAATTCCCAGTAACTAGAAAATACAGACAGAAACTAAGATGCAGATCTATGCCAGAGATGGCAATTAGCTAGTGGAACAAGTCTGTAAAGGCAGTGATGGATTCTCCAGACAGAGAGTGTTATAATCACCAGGACTGAATGTTTCACAAACTGGAATTAATTCACAGCATTGTGCAAAAGACTAACTTAGATTAGTTCCAAGCCCTTTTACCTAACAACTGTAACTTTCTGAACATGCACTTAAGGAAAGTCAGCAAAGACACTATTAAGGAATAGCTGAACATCTAGGAAAGGAAATGTTTTCTAAAGATTATTACCCTTGGCCAGCTTAAAGCATTCAGAAGTTGTGAGTCAAGGTTCCAAGTATCAAGCAACTGGCTTAAAGATACTGATATTTTAAAAAGTAAAAAATATTGGTTCATTTTTATTTGCCTTCTGGCTATTTTGTCTTTTGAGCTCCAAGGTTCAAGCTCTGCTCTGCAATTGTGATGTCCATAAACCAGAAGTCACTAAATTTAATTTATATTATTGCAGCATCATATGACTTTGGGAGTTCTTTAGGAAAACATGAATTACAATCAATTTCAAGATTTCATCCGGATGATTATAAAGGCAATGTTTCCTTTAAAACCAGTCACATGCAAAAAAACCAAAGCCAAACCAAAAAAGGAAATTAAGCAGCAGCTACAGTTACGCTATCTCCTTTGACAGCTCCCTGTCAGTGTTTGTCCATTTTCAGCCACGTTTCCCTTGTCAAAGAAGGACTGGGGAGGTCTCAGTGACCCTATAGGTCTTTTCCATCCCTAGTATCTGTGAGTGCTTCTTCTGGATCAATGCAGCTCTGTGCTTCTCTCCTCTCTTTTCTGAAAGGCAGAAGCCTTTTGCATGGTCCCTGTCCAGAGGATGCCAGGATGGATGGGCTGGGGAACTGATATAATCAAGGCAGAGGAATGGAGATGTTGGGATACATGAGATTCCCATCTGGCCATGGGCAAGCTGTTTCCATTAGCTTCTTTCCCAGGCCCCCTTGATGAGTTGCAAGCTAGAATTTCTCACCTTGCTTGCCCTCTAACAGAAAAAACAAACTCCACCCTTCAGTTAACATTACGAAACCAGGTAGTCCCCTACCTTGACATCTTCTATCAAGGTTTTCCATCCCAGCCAGGTGGCTGGCAGTGAGCCTCCCTAGAGCACAGGTACGGGGGGAAGCAGTGAGCAAGGGCAGAGCCCCAGGAAGGTTTGTGTTAGGGAGCAACCCAGCAGTACAACACAACCCCCATCCCTTCTCCAGCAAGCACTGAGGGGCTGCCGCCCAGACAAGTGCTCTAGTAGAGACTGATGTCCCTGGATGCCCCCCAAGGTTAACCTGTCTTTATCCTCTTCAAAGAGGAATATTTGGAGCAGAGATCACTTTGTGAAATTGCATCCTAGACCTGGGCAAGCCCATCCTGTGACAGAGCCTGAGGTGCACAGAGAGATGCACTGGAGCACAGCTGCGGCAGATGGAGAAATGACAAGTGATGAATGGCAAACAGGGATTACAATTGCTTCCTAAAAGCTTTTGTCAGCCAAATCTTCCTGGGTAACAGGACCACAACAGGAATCCTGCAGACCATCGGGCCAGTTATAAACTGGGATAAGCACAGAAGAAACCAAACCAGTTCATACTAATTGCAAACAAGTCCAGGTAATGTCAGCAACGAATACTGCAGTGCATCAAGCAATGGGAAAGGTTGGCATTCCTGTGTCAAAAAATACAGAAAGAAGCCTGAGATGAGGATGAAGACCACCACGTGGTTGAGACACAGAGGTCTGCTGTCTGACATCTGCACAGCCAAATATCCCCTCAATCACCAACACTGTGCAAAGCAAGGGCTCAAGATACAGTCTGCAAACCAGCAATGGTGCTGCTCGTGCCTCGCAGGCAGCCACCAGCAGGAACACGTATGCAGGAAACATCCCCCAAAATCCAGGAACTATGTGAAAGGAGCCAAGAGGGACTCGAAAAAACCCATCTGCATATTAGGACCCAAACTGCCTTAAAGAAAGCATATAAGAGAATATACACCTTAGAGCAAACCTAGCTTTGGTGAAACAACCCCCATCATGCCAACCTCCTAACCTACAACTGTAAAAGTATGCTGGAGTAACCAGCATGGGATAAATGCAGATTGAGAGGCATTAAGGCCCCTGCTGAGTTGCAAAAAAGACATCAGTGAAGATTGTTTTAATAAGTCTGCAAAACTCAGCAGCTCTGCTCTGCCATGCTGCCAGTCCTCTGATGCACAGCATATCCCTGTTGCAATAGCATACCCCCACTGGTGGCCCTGCACCTGACTGGAGGGATATTTCTCCACAATCATGCAAAGAAAACAGCACACAGGGGTAGCAGGCATCCTCTCTGCAGTGAGATTTCGTGGGTAAACTGTGCTGCCTTATCAAGAATGAGCAGTGACAACCATCACAAGCTAGTGAGTTATTCCCCACAGCTGCTGAGACGATCCCGCAGTGCCTTGGCAAAGGCTGAGGACTGGCATGGAAATCAGCACTGAAATCAAGAATTTTCTCAGCATTAACCTTGCTGAGCAGGCACCTGGGAAAGGCTCTGGAAGTGGCCCCAAAGGGTTTCCCACTTGACACCACTGCCATTCCAAGTTAGCTGAAGCAGCGTATGTAGCACCTGCGTCTGCTCACTTACATCGCCTCAGCAGAACAGACTCTGTGAGTATTGAACTAGCACTTTCCAAGACTGATAAAAAAACCCCAAACAAGCCCCTTTTCTGTGGGGATGAATCTGCTTGGTGCTGGAGATGTTTGTTGGCACCACGAACGGCTGCAGGAAAATATGACCCCTGTTGCCCTCACATTTGTATAGCTTTTTCTTTGCATAAACAGACATTTTTGCTGAGGTCTTAAAAGTACAATCTTGCTCTTAAGAAATTGCATAAACTTTGCACATGTTTGATTTCAGAATCAAAACACACATGTAGCTGAAGGAAGACCAGTGATGCTCAGTGCAGTCCCTCCACTTGTTACAGCCACCTTGCAACAGTCACCAAGGCCATGCTCTGAGTTCCTCCCTGTCTTGACACAAAGCCTGCCACTTCTGCAAACATGGAAAGGCAGAGCATTCCCTCCTGCATTTCATGCCTTACACATTTTGGAAAGGAAGAGCCAAGTCAGTTGCACCACTTTTTCTCTGCACCTGTGCGACGATAAATTTAGTGTGTGCAACTTAAGGCAACGCCAACAAAAGCTTTGGAGATTCTCGAGTCAGAAAGACACAATGAGGCAGTTAGCAACATTAAAACCACTCACATTCACACCACACAACTCCAGCCTTCCAAATCCAGCAAAGAAACTGTCCGGGAGGTCAAAGAGACAGTGATGAGACAGAGGAACACTTGCTTTCAGGTACTGCAAGGAAAAGGAGCCCTCAATGCATGGGCTCGCCTCTGAAGGCAGGACCCATACCGCTTACAGGGATCAGCACACAGCCAGCAAACCCTCTGGATTATTTTTAATGCGCTTGGAATAAACCCGTGCTCATGGGGAGGCCTGGCATGAGGGGCCCAGTAGTGTGAAAGCCCCACGTGAGCTCTGTGGGAAGATTTAAGGACGGTGTAAGTGGTGTATAAGCCTTATAGAGCCCTCTGGGAGATGCAGGTGCCTCCACCAGCCAGCCCTGCCAGCCCAGCCATGGGATGTTACGTCCCCATCACAGTGTGTGATGTCCACACGACGTGGTCCCCACCATGGTTGTGTTTACACAAGGCTCAGGACCCACAGAATGCTGGTTCCTCCAGCAAGGGCAGGACCAGTCACCCCCACAGACCCCTCACTGATGGGCATTACCTGCTGACTCCGTACTCTGGGGGCGGCTGGTAGCGGACCAGGGCCAGCTCTGCCCGGGCAGGCTGTGGGGCGGTGTAGGTGGCCTTGAGGACGTCCTGTGTTGGCTGCTCGCCATAGAAGAGCCCGTGCTCCTGCGCCTTGCTGCCCGGGGCTGCTGCCTTGCCTTTGTAGGGGTACTCGGGCGGTGGGCCCCGTGGGTCTGTAGCCTTGCCAGGTGGTGGGGCTGCCTTGAAGCCCTTCCCGCCTCCTGGGGCTGGAGGGTGCTGCTTGGCCCCATTCCTCTCCAGTGAGAGCTGCATGATCCTTTCGCTCAGCGAGCGGACGTGGCCCTGCTTCAGCTCCTTCAGTGCCTCATCCTTATGAGCCTGCCCGCTGTTGGCCCGGTTCACTGTCGGCCTCCCCTCCGTCCTGGACTTCTGGCTGGAGGAGCCATAAAAACCTGGGGCGGCAGTGGTGGCCGGCTGCAGGGGCTGGCCACGGAAAAACTGAGACTGGGCCTTGGCCTCCTCATAAGTGGGGAGCTCCTCAGTGCCGTGCGGCGGCTGCGGGGCCCGAGGCTGCTTCTCCATCGCAGCACCGTCCCCCTGGTGCTCCTGCCCCTGTGGTTCCTGCCGCCCTGACGGCTGGACCATTGGCAGGTCTTCGGGAGCAAGGTTTTCTGCAGAGGAGAGAGTGCTGGCAGTGCTGTTGGAGGGGCCGGCGCTGCCCGTCGCCTGGTGCTGTATGGCCAGCAGGTTCATGTTCTCGCTGGGGTTGCCATACCTCAGCCGCTCCTGGATCAGGCGCTGCAGGACGGTGCCAGCTGCCACCTCCTCTGCCCCTCGCATCTCCGTCTCTGGGACCCGGCGGAAGCTGGGTGGGCGCAGGGTGCAGAGGGTCTCCTCGGCTGGGCAGGGAGAGAGAGGTGGCCATTAGCTCTGCTGCCCAGGAGCTCCAATACTCCCACTCTTTCTTACCCGCTACATCCCACAGCTGTGACTCTGTCCCAGACGCACTTCAAGGCCAGTGCCCTGACAGCAGAGGGGTCATGGCTGGAAGCCAACAAAGGAGGCAGGGCTCTGCTCCCTGATCATCCCCCCAATCCTAGATCCTAATTCTGTTTTCAGTGAACCCTAAAAATATATTCCAGTCCCCTCCTTGGCCCTCTCCTCCATAATGCTCCATGCATCCCATACCCAGAGCTCTGAACTCCCTTCCAAGTCAACAAGGGACAGGCCATGTCATAGGGAAATTTGGCATTTTCTAAAATGCACATGATAAGATAGCATAGGATAAGATAGTCCAGTCGGAAGTGACCTACAATGATCATCTCATCCCACTGCCTGACCAATTCAAGGGTGACCAGAAGTTAAAGCATTTTATTAAGCACATTTTCCAAATCTCTCTTTAAACTCCGACAGGCTTGGGGCTGTCTCTCTAGGAAGCCTGTTCCAGTGTTTGACCCACCCCTGGAAATGCTTAGAGAGGCAGCCTGTATGCCAATACTAAACAAGATGCTGTATTTTTGATGACCAAAGTCATTAAGTGTACTGAATGCCATGACAAAATAAACTGTAAAATGTGTCACAGAAAAACTGTGAAATGGCACAGAAAATAAAAGGGTCCTAACCGTCTAAATAAAGAATAATCTGTGTTTTGGCACCTTCCTCTAAAACTGCCGTTTCCGTTCTGGCTGATAATGCTGTTTCTAAGGGAGTCAGTACTGTCATAATTTTGCTGGGTCAGCATAAGGAAGACATTATGGTCATAGATGTAACACCAGCATTTTCAAAAGAGCAGCTGCACAACCCTAACACAGGCTACTGAAGTAATTCAGAGCCAATGGCACCATCTCTGCACTATATATACAGTGGAGCTTGCCTGGAGCTAAGCATCTAGAATCATTTGGACAACACTCTAAGGCACATGGTGTGATTCTTGAGGTGTACTGTGTAGGGCCAGGAGTTGGACTCAATGATCCTGATGGGTCATTTCCAACTCAGCATATTCTATGATTGTATGATATAGCCATGGCTGAGACGTTTGAAATCCCTCCCTCCCTCCTGGAGCCCTCCTTCCACTCCCATCCCAAAAGTGCTTTAAGATATCTGCCTGAGCAATATCTGAGCCCAGAGGGATGTTCCTGAAAGACTCTAGTACAGACAAAAGTGAGAAAAAAGCAGCTCCAGACAGAGTCTTCCAATGGCCCTAGGCAAGAGGAGGTGCTGATAGCAGTTCAGGTTTTTGAGATCATTCTTGGTAACTTTCTCTTCCCTGCTGTTTCCAATCCTCAGAGGAGTTCATCAGAAGGACATTTGTTTTTTGGCATTTGAAAGTAGTTAAAAACCAAATTTTCTCTTGAGGTCAGGTATTTCCCCGAGGTTTCATCAGTTACTGCACATGCTGTGGGATAACTTACGTGCAACCCAGAGGCCAGAGAGAAGCAAAAGCCTTTGACTCATAAAAACGAGAATAGGTCATTACCACTAACAATTCTGTGGTAAAGCCTTAAAGATGATTGTGGGAGACTCAAGAGGGAGAGAATATTCACAGACTGTTTCATTCCATGCCAGCCCTACGAGATACACCTCTCCCGTATTGCCTGAAACAACATTATCTGCCTGCCAGCCTGACTCACTGGGGTTGCAGCCTGGCCACCAGCTTTCAGAGGGTCTGTCAGCTCCTTGGAATGGTGTTTGAGCCAGGAAGATACACAGACACACACATCTCCATCTACCTGTGTGCTCAACAGCCCATATCCATTTGCTTTATATTTCCTTGCAGTTACAGCAAACTCTTAGTGCTTTATTCATGTTATGACAGCACCCAGCAGCCTCACCACAATGGACATTTTTGCAGAAAGGCAGTAATGTCTCCCTAACATACCAGAAGGCTTACAGTCTAGGGTGTTAGGCAATGCCTGAGACAAGCCTGAGGAAAGAGGATAAAGCCAACATCAAGGTGGATAAAGGCAACGGTCAAGGCAGCTCCTTATAATACAGGATTTCCACTCCTGTGGGTGAATCTCCCAGTTCTTATCTCTACTCAGGAATTCTCTGGGGTTTTTTCCCTCAACTCAGAGAAGAACAAAAGGGGGGAGGAGGGGGGAAAGCGGTTTTCAGTAAGTGTTTAAAATCCGGCCAGAGTCAAAACCCACAACAGTTAGTCATGTCAGCACCCTGGGAGATGTACTTTGATTGCCTGCTCCATCAGCAAAAGAGCCATGGACATTGGTCCAGCTGTGCTGTGAAGAGCAGCCATGCCCTGAAGGACCAGTGGAAATGCTGCACCTCTACAAGCACAGGTGACAAGTGATGATGGGTCATAACACTCTAATCAAAGGTAACTCCCCTTGGACTCTACCAAGGATTAGAAGCTGGCCTTCAACTCCATAAATGTTATTTGTAAATGGTCTAAACTGCTCAATTTATGCTTTGGGAAGTAAATGCAGTGGGTTCATACAGAAGTGTGGCCACGCACTTACCAGCTTTTTCTTTGGCACTGATCACTTCAGCTGCTAGCGGAGAAACATCATGCCTGCCAGCAAACAACTGGTGATCCTGGTAAAGAAAGCCAGCGTCTTCCAGTACCTGGACTGGGCTAGTAGGTTTGTAACAAACAGATGTGGAGCCTGTAAGAAAGACGAACAGGATGTCAGGAAAGAAACCACTTGAATGATAAAATATGAAGCCATGACTTATGACAGAAGCCCCAAAAAAATTTCTTGAGCATGGCTAGGTGTGGAGAAACCCTTCTGAGGCCACTGAGCAAACCATCTCTTCTCTCCTCACCTACCAGATAACACATTAGCTCTGAGGAACAAGAGGTAAACACCAAGTCATCAGTGCTGTTTCATGCACCAGCCTGGTCTTTAAGGTAAAAAGAGCTAACAGTGACAAGTCACAAGCTCACAAACCAAGGCATGTCTCCAGGAAATGAGGCCAAGAGAGCCAGTGTAAAACTGAAAGAGGGAGTGGGTAAAAAGTAGGAAAGGTGAGGACACAGCCACACAGTCAATAGGGCCAAAGTCTGGGAAAGGCTTTACCACAAAATCTGCTCATAAGTAATAGTTTAGCAATACAGAAAATTGCTGAGACACAAAATACAACCAGTGCTATCAAGGGAGAAAGTTTATAAATCACTTTGTCCAGATGTTCTTAATAAGGTAAGCAGCAGATGCAGCTGGAGAGCCATGGGAATTTGTCTGGCAGACCAACTGCACAGGAGCTGCACACCCCAGCTCCAGCATCCCACAGACACTGATGGCTGGACTGTGCTGGTTTTGGTTGGGAGAGAGTTAATCTTCTTCTCAGTAGCTAGTGTGGGGCTGTGTTTTGGATTTGTGCTGGAAACAGTGTTGATAACAGAGGGATGTTTTAGTTACTGCTGAGCAGTGCTTACACAGAGTCAAGGCCTCTTCTGCTCCTCACTCCACCCCACCAGCAAGAAGGCTGGGGGTGTGCAAGGAGTTGGGAGGGGACATAGCTGGGACAGCTGACCCCAGTTGATCACAGGGATATTCCAGACCATATGTCGTCATGTTCAGCAATGAAAAGCTGGAGAAGAAGAAGGAAGGGGGACATTTTCAGCAGTGATGGTGTTTGTCTTTTCAAGTCAGTGTTATACATGATGTCCTGGGGACAGCTGAACACCTGCCTGCCCATGGAAAGTCATGAATTAATTCCTTGTTTTGCTTTGCTTCTGCATGTGGTTTCTGCTTTTAAACTGCCTTTATCTCAACCCGCAAGCTTTCTCACTTTTACCCTTCCAATTCTCTCTCCAATGCCACCAGGGAGGAAACAAGAAAGTGACGGGATGGGGCTTGGTTGCTACTGAGGTTAAGTCACTACAGTGGCCCAGCCCCTTCACAATCAGTGAGTAAGAATAAGCTCTCCTGGCAAGCAACAAAGCTCATCCTAAATCTGTTCTCAGGGGTACTTTCAGTGTGCTTGTTTTAACAAGCTGATACAAAATGCATCATAACAGTGTTAAGCCAGGAACAACATTGGCTTGACCTCACAATTTAAGTCACAAATGACTGGCAAAACCCTACAATTCAGGAAAGACACAGACAGACTGGACAGGGTCCAAAGGAGGGCCACAAAGTGGGCTGTTGAACCTGCCATATGAGGAAAGGCTGAAGGAGTTAGGTCCTTCCTCCCTAGAGGAGAAGCCTAGGGGGGAGCCCTCATCACAGTGTTCCAGTATTTAAAGGGGGCTACAGAGAGGACAGAGGCTTTCTTTTCACAAAGAGTCACATGAACAAGACAAGGGGCAACAGGTACAAGTTGCACTATGAGATGTTTTATCTTGCCATAAGAATTAAATCCTTTACAGTGAAAACAATCGTTCAGTGAACAACCTCCCCAGGGATGTGGCAGACTCTCCATCACTGGAGGTTTTCCAGATGCGACTGGACATTGTCCTGGATAATCTCATCTAAGTTGCCCCCTTCCCTCAAAAGGTTACACCAGATGATCTGCTGAGGTCCCTTTCAATCTGGGCTATTCTATGATTCCATGATTTTTTACTTTCTACTTATTTTTTCTGAACATTCCCTCATTTTTTTAAAGAGAAGGTTCTTTGAGGTTCAAATCTTGGAGATGAGCATCTCCTGACCCCAAGAACCTGGTACAGCAGGGACACAGCAGAAGCACTTTCCATTTACCCCACTGATTGTCATAGGTTTAGACTAAGGGAATGGTCACTGATCTCTGGCATGACCACTGCCATGGCCACTGCCAAGGGACTTACTTGAGCAGGAGGTGAAGTGCTCAAAGTGGCACCAGCGATGCATCCATCTGTCCCAATGGGGCATATGTCCCCTGTGGGGCAGGAAGCCCACAGAGACCTGCAGCACTCTGCTCTTTAGGAAAACAACTGGCCATGAATGATCTGGATTTATTAATCCTGACTGCCTACTTCGTGCTCAACTAACTGCATGCTCACTGGCATGTGTGACACAGGGAAGTTGCTTTGCTCCCCTCCTCACGTACAGGTCATCGCTAACCCCATGCACCTGCATGGAGTAAGGCAGCAGGAGGGTCATGGGAGGGTAGGATCCAGCCTGTCTTTTCTACAGGCACGAAGATACTATTTTCTTCTGTGCCCAGAGGAGAGGAAATAGGCATTTCTGCGAAATGTTAATGAATTCATCACTTTACCATTCATATTATGCATGAATGTGTGTGGCAGTTATCTATATTTAGAGAGCAAGAGGGAAAGACTGCTCGCTTGAGTAGATCTAAGCTGAATATGTTTGTGAAAACAAGCATGGTAGACTGGTCTGGAAATTGTGCTGATGCTGACACAGACTCAAGAAAAATCTCAAGAACCCTACTTTCCAAAATTATTGGCCTATTCTGGTAGAGAATAGGATTAAAGACACCCTTCATTTCTTCTCCACACACACAGTCCTGCCTTGGAACTTGAAATCCTGGATGAAACAAGTGAGTTTTGAACCTGAGCCTGTTTTATGAATAAGAAGTAGACTGGGGTGAAACAAAGAAAATCTGCACACCCAAGGAAGATGAGCAGCTTCGAGCACTACAGGAACCTGAACAGCCTGCAGATACTGGCTTGGCCTCACCACTCACCAAACAGAATTCAAAAGAAATAAACTGCTAGTAACACTGTATGCTTGCCTTCTGCATTTTGAAGTCTGTAGGCACCCTTGAGTCATGGCTTCAAATTTTCTAAGATGGAGAACAAAGACGTGCTTTTTCTACAATAAGACCAGAAATTCTCACCTAAACTTGCCTTTGGTTGTCGTGGTAAAATGATATTCTACTACAATCAGGACAGGTAAATTCCAGCATTTGCCAAACCGATCAGTTTCTGATCTTTGTTACATCAGAGTCAAAACCAAGTAGCTTCAACACAGCCAAAAACTACTGCACTTTGCTATACCCATGTTGATGTTTTATCATCATAAAATGATGTCATGATGTTTTATGATGTTAAAAATGATGCAACGATATTTTATGTTCATTCACAGTGGGTTTTAATAAAATGTCAGATGTAACTGGCAAAGAAAGGCAGTTTTTGTGTAACACAGAAAATAGTTGCCAAAAGATCAGTTGGCACACAGCCACAATCCAGATTGTGAGCAATAAGGTACCAATTGCAAGTTTAGTGAAGCCTCGTGAGCCATTTGGAGCATGGCAAAAACTTTTTTTCTTTCCCCCCTTGGTGTCACTGAAGCCTCCCAAATCCCAGCTCCCCTCTCTGAAGGGAAAGGCTTTGCTACACCCAGCTCTGATGGGATGCAAGGTGCCCGTCCCATGCTCAGGCACTTGTTCCTTCCCCAAACATCCTCATTCCTTTACAATGCTCACCAAAAGAGCAATTTTCATCCCTGTAACTGACTCCTGGTGCCAAACCAGTGGTGTCCAGCAGCCATGAGTAAGCAGCCAGTGGAGGGCAACCTAGAATGAAGACCATCACTGCTCCAAGGACATGTCCCTAGGGAATGACTTTCCACCCATATCTAGTCCAAACATCCTAAGCCACAAACCACAGCTGCTGTACCGTGTTTTTGTGACTGCCACTACCAAAGAGAACTGGCCTCATCATGTCTGTAGGTGCCTTCAGGCAGCTGCCAGTTGTGCTGTGCCCTCTCCTCTCCCCTCTCAAAGCCAGCCCAGCCCCCTACAGCCCCAGCGTGCCAGGATGCAATCCAGTCCATAGACACCATGTCTTCAATTGCCATATATCCAGTGTCCCTTACAGCTAGCTCTGTAAGACATGACCACATCTCTAGCCTAGTTCAGTCCTTTCTCAATTGGGTAGCTGCTCCAGGCCTTCACTTCTCCATCTCTACCAACTCTCCTGCATCTAAGTGACCGCCTGACACCAATTCATTTGGGTTTTTTAGCTTTTTCCTTTAGATAAGCGTGCATTACACTGTACAGAAGCAGACATATTATCCTGGAGGTTACTGCAGAGCAGTAGAATTCATTTGAAGATTCAGAACTATTTAAATGAATCAGTTGCTAAGATTAACACCAGACAGTCATCCAGGACCCAGAGACAGAGGAGCAAAACTTAACTACTTCCTGTTTCTGATGTGGTTTCAGTTGGGTTTTGAAAAGGATCTAAAGCAAAACCTCACAGGAAGCTCATTGCTGCAACATTAGAGGAAAGTCGTGTTTTTAAAGCAGTAACAGCATCCCAAAAAACAAATTTACAAAAAGAGTCAAAGAAGATGGTTTTCTTACAGCCAAACCGTACTATTACTCTCACCTTCAGTAAAACACCAAAAGATGCCCATTGTGCAAGGACAGATTGGTGCTATTTAGAGGCAACACCTCAAGGCAGAGCCCAGGTAATGAGTTTCTGCATTCCACCCCACTGCCCACCCAGGTACCACACTGTGGCTGCCTGCAGCAAGCCCATGCTGCCAGCACGTACAGCTCCTTCTCTGCCACCCAAAGCCACACAGCCAAACAAAACCACAGAGTTGTCCTCCAAAAAATCCTCTTTCAATGTGTACCCTACTGACCAAGCGGTTCAAAAAAGACTGAGGTATTTCAAATACCATCCAAAGCAATCATCTGAAATTAAAAAGTAAGGCAGCTTTGCACTTTCCTATAAACCCTGCCACAGTTTGTAAGGGAAGTCCAAAAATGACAGAACAAAAATTACATCGTTTCCAAGCCCACATCTGTCTTTCTGTCTCATAGCCAAGCCAAAAAGAACTACTTTATTCCACATTTAAAATATATTTTCTCTTCCCTGTTGCTGCATAAAAATCTCAGGTCAACAAAGGAAGATAATTATTTCAGGGAAACAACAAAAAGACAGTCAAAGCATTCCAGGGTCCCCTGGGTTGTATGAAGGCTGTGACATGAATTGCTCAGAACAGACCCATCAGTACCTCCAGTGGGTCACAGGGACCTTGTCAAAGCTGGATACCCCATCCTGGCCCAGGAAATTTACTCCTAAGCACTGGCCCAGTTTTGAGAGCAGGGATTGCCATACCTCAGCCACACAGCCATGCCACTCTCCCAAGGCCGGGAGGAAGACCTGAGTTTCCTTTTGCACAGAAAAAAACAACTCGTGTGTCCTGCTTCTTGGTTTAGGTAAAAAAACTGGACTTCCAACAATGTCACAAGGGATGCTCTTGGTACCTCCAGCAGCTCTCCTTAAGTAGTGCTGGGACTCCTTTGCAGCCCCAGCTCCAATGAAGTGCAGAGAGACTCAGGCAGCCACTGGTGACTGTTTTGTGTGAGCAGGTCCCCAGCCAATTCACAGGTTTTCTAGGTCAGTTCTGGGGTGGCTATTTCATTCTCACACCCCACAGTTCTGCTTGGGAACCTCGCATCCGCTGCCAGGGCTCCCAAGCCCTGTGAGGACTAAAAAGCATCACTAATACTATTTTCACAGGAGCAGAGCAACATCTTGCAGGACAGAAACCCAACGCATATAATGCACACCAGATGTGAGTGAACAGCACCTCTCATTTCCCACATGAAAGCTGGGAGAAGCCGCACCCCTGTGCCTGGCAGGATTCACCAGATCAAGCTCCCCCTCCGCAGCTCACCACCCTGGGGAAAGAAATCTTCATTCCAGTATTGGCTCCAAGATCCACACTGTGCTATTCCCTTGCTCAAGAAGAGTTCCTGTAGTCTACCATCCTGGGTACTGTCATTTCACTCTCCAGAAAGTGCATCATCCAAAAAAGCACTAGAAAGACTAATAAGAACAGGCAATGGAGGCAGCCAAGCCCCACCTCTCCCAAGGAATAGTGCTAACACATCCAAATTTAACTGCCTACAAGAACGAACACTTTCCATGAAGCTTCAGCTTCATGTGCTTATTTTCATATGTGCTTCCCCTCAGCAAAAACCAAGGCAGACAAGAAAAAAGGCTACGGCAGAAGCAAAGCAAATGTGCCTTGAAAGCAGCTCCCAAACCTGGCATGAGATCAGATGGATAAAGGAAAGAACAGAGCCAAGTCTGCCTGCCTGGGAGATCCCCCTTGGACGCCCGTGCTTCTCCGCCCTCCCAATGGAAATCAGGTGTGCGGGCATGTGGGGGCAAACAGTGCCTGTCACTGCTCTTTCATCTCCGACAGTTACAGATTTTATAATGTCAGAACAACCCAATGGTTTTTTTCCCCCATCCCAGGCTCATCCCAGAGGAGAGGTAGGATGCAGGCAGAGTATTATCATCACACTGCCAGGCACCAAACAGTTATCTGGGCATTAACCCGAAAGAGGAAAGGATGCATATTCCTTAGGCAGCCATGCTGGGCTTTGCACAAATATGTGCATTTTTAAGGTCTCTATGTATTATAAGCTACAAATTTGCCTTTGCAGCTATAACATTGAGTCTACTATATGAAGCCAGCCTAAATTTATTCAAAGAATTGAATCAATAATTGAAACTTCTGCTTTGATCAAAGTTGCCAGGGGCACAATGACGACTCATGTCAGCGTTGCTGCTCTGAGATAAAAGGGTAAGTACTACTGAGAGTTGAAGGTAAGGGAAGAAACTGTCAGTAAAAAGTGAAATACAAAGGCTGAAATGGAGCTCACGAGTGAGACAACATTCTGCTACAGCCCCGCCACTTGTCAGCACGACTGTCTGCAGACATTTTCACTATACCATAAATTCTGATTTCCAAGCAATAAAAAGCCTCCAAGATAAAAATTCATCACGTAAATTCTTAGGGAAGGAATTTTTTCTTCCACTGGGAGGGGAAAAAAAAAATCATCAATCACCTACAACATACAGACAAGACACTTGCAGAGCAGGAGTTTAAGCTATGATTAACTTTGCTGTACTTACTGCCTTGAAAAACGATCATGTTACAGAAAAGCACTGGCATGATCCGTGTCACTTGGATATTTAAGCCCTTCCATTAATTAACCAGAAGTGAAATAGGACCTAGGACTGTGGGTCATTCAGTCTAGTTCCTTGTTACTTCGAGCAACCATACTATAAAACTCCCCATTTGAACTGAACAAACAGCATCTTGAAGAAGAGGAATTTTTTTCAGACCATTTGGAGGAGGTTTCGGATCTCTCTTCCTCAGATACACACAAATATTCCTCTTGCTTCCCACTCACAGTCACTGACATTGCTCTTTATCCATCTATTTTTTTTTTTTTGCCAGTGGTGTCCTTTAGGTTAAATAGCTTTCTCCCTGAGTCATTCCCACAAACTTGCAGCGTACAAAGGAGCCTGGGATAAGGACAGAACAAAAATAGTACAAAGACTGTACAGTACTCTCTAACTGAAAAGGCAGATATTGAATGCTATAGTATGGATCTTCAGAATCCTAGAGCTTTTCCATTTTTGTTTAACACAAGCAACAAACCATCAGCTAAGGATCCGCATTCATTTGATCCATGTGAAGAACTGCTTGTGATAACCCTACACAGAGCAGAGTCTCTGCACTATCCTTAACCATCATAACTCAAAGCAAAAAGAAATCAGACCTTCTTCCCACCAGAATATATATTATGAGTCTTCCCTTATTAAATCATTACATGCAATGTGTATACAGCAACTTTTAAAATGCAGAAATTTAATAAAGGTATTATACAGAAAAATGTTAACAAGATTTAGTTCTTGCTCCCGGCTGGCTCAGCTCAGATTTAGAACAGGGAAAATCACACTAACAGCTGAGGATGTGAAGCCATCATCTCAAAAATGGCCCCAAAACAGTGGACATTGCAGGCAGGGAGGACATATCCCAGTTGACAGGACATGCCACTGGTATCCCAGGTAGCCATCACAAGGAGGAATGCCCCCTGAAAAGTGTCTCCCTGCTTCTGAGAGATGCAGCAGTCCAGAACAGGTTCTGGGGGAGACCTGGATGTTTCCTGCCCTCCCTGAAATTTGGAGGACCCACATGTCATATCCCAGCCCAGCAGGGACTTCGTTGAAATATCTGCTCACAACATACCAAATAAAGTGAGAGAACAGAGGTATAACAGTTACTTCAGTTGGTTTAGGTCTTAAATAGAGACTGGATTGCAGTAAAAGCATTTTAATTCATTAAATCATTCATTACATGAAATTAACAATGGCATTATTTTCCAGCCTGAGACTTGATCACTGGAGCTACCATTGTCTAAAGCACACTTACATTTGTGCTAGCCAATATGATCAGAGTAGATGAATCCCAAGTATTTCTCAATTATTTAATCCCACGGTATGTTTCCCTGAGATATGGCATCCCCCTGTAGAACACCCCTCCCTCCTCAGCAGGTGCTGCCTTGACACATGCTGGCCATCCCTGCCTGGCTCGCACAAGAACGACACACCACAACTTCAAGATGTGGTACAAACGTGCATCCAGAAAGGCACAGCCACACATCATGGTGGGACATATCCGAGCTAGACAAGGCCATCGAGAGCCAGAAAATGCTGCAGGACCTCCTGTCACTCAAGGGATGCACCTCACTGTGTGGCAAAACTCTGTTCTCACATGTGCTGATCCAAATCTGGAGCAATTTCACCAGCTTCTACGGATTTACTCCAGATTTACACCCACAGCAGCATCTCACCTACTAAAAAAGTCACTAGAAGTAAAAAAAAAGAAGAGATACTCTTCCTAAATGCAACATTTTAATAGAAAAGTTGCCTCAAGATTTTTTTTTTAATAGAGGTAATGTTGTTCTTGTTACTATTACTTTTGTTTTCTATCTACTTCTATCTATTTCTACCTCTGCCCTGAGTGAAAGGCAGGCTCTTCCATTTAAAAATTCAGGACACAAATGGGAACCAGATTACATCTATCCCAAAGCTGCCAAAAAGCAATTGCTGTATGAAACCGAAAATCCTCCTGGGATTTTTTTCAAATCCGCAAAATATTCCCGAGCACTAAAGTTTCCACTGGGACTATTACATTAGTAGATAGTCTGTGTGTGAAAACCCAAGTATGCAGCTGTCCTCTTAATGGTTTCCAGGACAAGGAAGCTGTGCAAGGCACACACTCTCACCTTAACACCAAATATCATTTATACTAGACATGGCCTTTAAAGTGAGTTACACACCTATCAGTGAAAAAAGAAGAAAGTGTGGACTCAGGTTTCCCTTTTCTGAAGGAAAGCTGCAATGGTCAGCAGTAACATCTCCACATAATCCTGAAATTCTGTGTGCCTACAGAGTCCAGGTGTGCTTGAATCCCCTGGGGTTGCTGCTGGGACTCCTACAAACCCCCTTCTGCACCTCCTTGCTGGAGAAATGCAAAGCTTTAGTTCTCTGCTGGTGTTTCCTCACAAAGGAACACCGGAGCTGTATCTGTGCACCTATCCCTCCATCCAGGATGAAAATGTGCAGATAGTTTGGTCCAGATCACTGTGAGGTGGGCCAGGCCTCAGGAACTGTCCCCATGCTTGTCCACAACGTCACAGGTGGAAATAAAAAGTAAATGAGAGCAATCACCAATCCTGCAGATATTTGGGCTTTCGAGAGACACTTGCCACTTTGGGTTGAGGCTGCCCTCCTGCAGCAGCTGAACGCTTTCCAAAAGAAGAGGGAAAACAAAGTTCCCCTTGCCAAATGCTGGCAGAGAGCAAAGGGGAGAGACAGACATCAGGACTGAGGAGGATGGACATGCAGATGATTGGGGAAGGGGGGACTCCCACTGGCCCTACACAACCTGGGGAAACTGATGGGGGTCCAGCCCCAGCAATGCTGCGGGGCACACCCTTCCCTATTTAACAACCTAAAACCAGCCTCCCCGAATTCACCCCTTCACACCACCACTCCAGTCAGGGCTGAGGATGAGGAAGGTTAGGCAGGAAATGATCCCTCCATGCGGGGCCACGGCTCTTACCCACCCAATATTCCCTGCCCTCACCACTCTGACATTTCTCGATGAGGTATTTATAAGACCTTTTAAAGAGCTTCTCTGGTCATTAGCAATGACTACAAATACATGCAAAAATCTATATTATACACAAACATGTATAAAAATAGAAATAAATATAAATATATATATGTTGTCTATTTTTATTTATATATATTAGCCATATGCCTATGTATATATGTAAATATATAAAAACACATAAATATATATCTACATATATTTATATACATATTTTATATATATATATATATATGTAACTATGTATCTCCATGTACACCTGTGAGCAGGAATGGCACTGCCAGCCAACCGTACCCAGGAAAAATCATGGGACTCATGTTCACAGCCACCCTTCTCTCAGGAAGCGTTTAGGCTTATTTTTATACATAAAAAGACAAAACCTAAGCTCTGCAGATGCTTGAGAAGGGTCTTGCAGACCCCCAGCCACCAGGTCTCAGTCTCAGGCAGCAGCTGCCCACAGCTCCTGGGATGCTCACACACCACCAGGAAAGAGAAAAAAAAAACTCTTTCCATCGAAAGAGGAAAAAGCCCAAGCAGTGACCTTCCTGTACTTAAAACTATGAATCACAAAACCTGGCAGAAAGATTCGGGCTAAATTCACGCGGTTGTTTTGTGGGGGTTTTTTTAAGCTGCTTCTTTTTTTTTTTTTAGCCGAAGTTTAGCTTTGCTCGCTGCATGGGTAAGAAGGTTAAACATAAAAAAGTTCCCTCTCACCATCCCCCTACAACAACAACGTGAGAAAACGCTCCCCCGGCGTGGGAGGCCCCTCCTGCGTGTCTCCTGTGGCCGGCGCTGCCGTCCCACGCTCCCGCGGACCCGGCGGGACGGGACGGGACGGTGTCGGTATCCCCGGTGGGTGCTCCCGGCTGGGACGGGCGGTGACAGCCCGGTGCTGGGGACCCGCGGGGACGCCGCGATCGCTACTGCAGGAACGGCGGCGGCCGCTCCGGGTGCGCTGGAAACATTCCCCGCGATCCCGGCCGGCGCTTCGCTCTTCCCGGGAGCGCCGGGGCGGCGGAGCCTCGGCGCGTTCCTCCTTCAGGATATCCTGCGGACACCCCACTCTAACCAGGGCTGCTCGCTCCGCGCCGCTCTGCCTTCCCGGAGCGAGGAAAATTCGCGGGAGTGCCCAGGGAGGACTCCGGGAGCGGAGGAGCAGGAGCAGCGGCGGCCGCCGGGCTGGAGGCTCGGCCCTAACGGTGCGGCGGGGCGGGGAACGACGGGCTCGGCCCCGCTCCCGCACCGCCTGGGGCTTCCACGCATCCCGGGGGCAGCGGGGTGCGCTGGGTCCAGAAGCCGGCTGGGGGCTGCCCAGGCCTTCCCGCATCCTCCCGGGGAGCGGCGGGGCACGGCACCGCGCACGGGCGGGCATGAGAGGGGACATCTCGCAGCGGCACGTCCCGCACCCCCGGCGTGCTCCCCGGCACACACGTGGGAACGGGCACACGCACCCCCCACGCGCCCAGGTGGGCACGGACACACGTGTGTGCGAACATGCACGCGCGGACGCGCACTGGTGCGCTGACACACGGACACAGACAGACACACGGACACCACCGCCCTCCCCCGGCGTTACCTCCGGCTCCGCGCCCCGCCGCCCCCGGCAGCACCGCGGCCATCCGCGCCGCTCCCCGCCGCCCCGGGCGCGCTCCGCCGGCCGCCGCGGGCCGGGCCGGGGCGGGGACAGCGGGGGCGGGCGCAGCCGAGGGGGCGGGCTCGGGGCGGGCCAGGCACTCCCGGGGCGGGGCGGCTACTCACACCCGCCCGGTCAGCGACCGCCTTGCTGGTGTTCCGGGCCGGGCTGTGGGGTAGGCACGTTTGCAGGACGCTCCGGTCCTCAGGCTGGAGGTCCTCCGGTCCTCCAGCTCACTGCTGGAGCCTCGCACCTCAGACGGAGCCACTGAAGACGGCTGAGTGCGCCCGGTTGTGTGGCAGCACGACCACCCCGCCTCATGCCTGGGGATGCTCGAGACCTAAACCGCGTCCTCGGTACCGCCACAGGCTCCCTGGTCCCTCGCGGGGCAGTTGATGGGGGTTACCCCTCTCACGTGAATTAACCCCGGGCATCCTCCTCGTCTCCCAGGGCCTCAGTTGCTCCCTGTGCCTGGAGGAGTGACTGGGCTGTATATCACTGGGGGCAGTACCCCCTTCCTAAACCAACCGTGCATTCTTGGGCACGGCCCCTTCCCCTTCTGCCCACCTGCTCCATCACACATGTTCACATGAGAGGCATGTGCACATCTTCAGTGTCAAAGGATTTACAGCTGATGCCAAACACAAGCACTCTGATAATGGGGACACAGGACATTTGCCAGCTCAGGGTTGTCTTTGTGGTCTGGCACACCAGCTCCACAGGATAAGTGTTCATTGGAGCTGGAGCTCTGACTTCTCAGACCACTCCAACCCTGCTGCCAAGGGTGTGATGCGGGGAACATGGAGGGAGAGCTCCTTGGATATTGGCAACACACTTTGTACCCATCCCTGCAGCTGTGTGGGCACAGACTAGGTTGGGCACTCCCATCACACTCTTTTTTCCAGCACTGCTCCACAGGGTAGGCATCTTTTTGGACAACTGGCACTGACAGTACACTGCTTGGGTTTCCCCATTTCAGTGCTTCAACCTCCTTCAGTCCAGCAAGCTGCCCAGTGATCCCAGAATTGTCCATTCAATTTGTACTTCTTTCTCCCAAGGACTGATGGTGGCTTCTGCCCCCTAAATACTGTGCCAAAGGGATAAAAGCAGGTAGAAAGAAATGCAGCAACAGGCTGAAGAAGAACATACCAAGTACCACTACAGCCCTGTGAATAGGCACAGCAAGACAGGAGCTGGCCCAGTGCCATCACCACAGGGCTGGATAGATGCAGAGGGGGCTCCTGGCAGCTCCAGGCACTGGGAGAGTGCTCTGAATCACAGCTATCTGAGGCATTGCTTTTTTGAATCTCAAAACCCAGCTTTGCTCAGAGTTTGGCTTTTGCTTAGGTGCAAGACGTGGGGAAGCTATAGTATATGGGGAACAGGTAAAGGAGGATAAAACACTGATGATGAAATCAGGTTCCTCAGTACCCACATCGGTGCATCTCCCGTGGCAGCAGTTACCCCAGAGTGATGTTTCTGGTGTGAGCTGAGCACCCTCAGATGTGCCCTTCCCTCCATGCTGGCGCACCAAAGTGAGGTGCCAGTCTGGTACTGTTGCTGTGGGTGTCTCTGAAACTTTGAAGCTGAGGCATCTATTATCTGTCTCCCTGAGGTCACCTACTACAGGCTGGGTTTACGCTCAAGCGGGGGAGCAGTGAATTGCAGATATGCTGCTGTTTGCAGTGGTGGGAGGGGGGGTTAAGGGGAACCATTGCATCCTTGACCTATTCAGGGGGAAAACTACAGGCTAGTAGTGCTTAGGGTACCAGACTTGGATGAGAGAGGGATGTTCAGTTCCCTTGTCACCTGCAGATGTCCTGAGTATTTGGGGGCAAATTAAGCCCAAATTCAGGTTTTTGAATGCCTAAAATCTCTGCAAAAACCTTGATCGTAATGAGACATCTCTGTCCCCTGGAGGAATTTGCCTTGGATTTTTCAGGTTGTATAGCCGACCTCACCTACCTTCCCAAGAGGTATATATGGGCTTTGCTTATAGACACAGATGAACCATGAACCAGCTCAGCTATTACTGAAAGTGAAATTTTGCCCTTGGCTTGTCAGGTGCCTGTTCATAGCGGTGGATGAAATGGGATGAGGGCACTGCTGTCTGAGCCCAGTTCAAAGTAGCAATTCAAGTACTACTTTTTGTCATGTTCCAACTTTATCATTAGACTGGGCAAAATGGGACACATTATTTTGATTATTCTGCTTCCCAGTCTGTGTCATGGGGGACTGGGAACAATCTGGCTGTACTGCCTTTGGCCAAGTGGATCCAGCCTGTTCAAGGGCTTGGTTTGTTTCTCATACTGGCCCCAGAGTCTGTATTCTGCTTTCACCTACTATTGCATGGTGATCAGAGATGATTTCAAAGCTAGAGAAACAAATACATCAAGAAAAAGAATTATCTGCTGTCTTGTCTTTCAGTAGCATTGCAAGGACCTGGTGAGCCATGCCGTTGCATTTCCAAGGAATAGACCCTTTTTTTTCTGCTAAAGGATAAGTGTCATTCCAATTTTCTCCCACATTATTAATTTTCTGGTGTGTATTTCCACATGATTTTCAAAATCTTTTTTCCTGTTCAACTCCATTTTGATTTGATAAAATTGTAAGTGGCCACAAAGGCCAATAGGTTGGAGAGGGAGTTCTCTAATCTCTTGTGATTTGATACATCTGATAACCTCTGGGGAGCTGTGTCTGCCCAGAAGGCCAAGGCAACTGTCACTCTAGCTTCTCCTTGCAGCTCCACTATTTTAATATATTTTATGTGTATTTATTAATTTGCTTATTTATTTATATATTAAAATATATTGTTTTTCTCTCAGTTTGTTTGTTTGTTTATTTGATGTGGTTCTTCTAATAAATTTGGGGAAGCAAAAAATTAATTCTTCCACTCGTTTTTGATTCTAACCTGCTCAGCCACGGCCAGACGCCATCACAACTCCAGTTGTCAGGTTGGCAGAGTGGAGCTGACAGTGCAATCACTTTCCACTGCTTCCCTCCTGCTTCCCCCTGGTAGCTATAGATCCAGGAGACACCCATCAACCATGTATCCCATGTCTGTTATATCCTACCGTGGAAAATAAACTCCTCTTGTGGATTTCGCAAGCATTTTGGTGAGCTGAACGAGAAGGGAGAAGCATTCCCAGGTGCCACTACGGTTCTGCCATTAGCAGCCCTCTGCACCAACCCAAACACCTGCTGGCTGGGGATCTCTCAGTAGTCGCTACTGACAGACTCGGGGCCGGATCCCTGAGGCCCTGCAGAAAGGATGTGGCCATCCCAAACCACTAGCGCACCCGGGTATTGATGCTCGGTACATTTGCAGCCAACCATGCATGTAATCCCACAGATTCCTAATGCTGCAAGCAAACAAATAATTGTCCCGCTCTGCCTGACACTGCGGCAACCCCAAATGCCTGCACACAATTCCACTTCTTGCTGTCACTGCTGCTTTTAGCAATGGCTGATGGGCAGCCAGAGAGTTACAGCTCTGTTAACACCACTGCTGGGGAGGGCACGAATAACTGCCCTGTGATTCTGAGACCCCAGTAAGAGCTGAATCAAGAAATACACTGCACAGAAACTTTCACCCAGGTAAATTTAGTAAATAAAAGCCACAAAACCTTTGACATGAAAGATGCCCTTACCATTATCTCATGTGGACAATACCCTATCTCTTCCTAGTAGTCACAGGCTTCACCTGCGCCTCAGAGACACATCTCCCCACCCTCACCATCTCCAAAGCATCTCTAATTACTGAGCAGAGGCAGATCCTCTTGCAGCACTGGAGCAGCACTTTTTAAACTACATCTGCAGAAGGTTTTTAAGCAATCTTGCAACCTGGCAGCCAGTGAACTTGGTGGTTTGGGGAGCCCCAAAGAAACACATCCTAGTAAATTATTAGCCACTGTTAAGATTTCTACAACAACTGTGCATATTTGTCAGATCTCCTCTGATACACACTTCACAGGCAGCATTGTATTTGAAGGCAGCAGAAATATATCTGCACATCTGTTTTTCCAGTTCTGCCAAAGAGCTTTCATTTTTCTCTAATAACTTGACCTCTTTGGTTTCTGGCAGAAGACAGCTAAGCAGAGCACTCCCTCTCTGGATTCACTCCAGTATGGGATGAGGTCAGGACAACAAAGAAAAAGAAACAGCTGGATGGCTATGAAGCAGTGGGAACAAACAGGGAGGGACCGGGGCTTTCTCTTTCCTTCCCTTTTTATTTATCCAATGGGATTTCATTTCTGGGCGTATTTATTCCCCAGGCAGACAGAATCACCAAAGCAGTGTTTCCTGCAAGCTGCTATTGTGGGGAGCCTCCTCCAGCAGGCTCCCGGGCCCAGGTTGAATGTATAAATAGCACAGCCAGCTAATCCCTCCTCTGGTCGGCTGCCGGGAAATGTGAGGCGCAGGTCCTAGGGGTTCCTACTGAGATATTGCATCTCCTACACAAGCATTTTCACCTTGATTTTGGCAGGGTAAGGTTCATATCCTCCCCTCCCACTTTATTTTTCCATTTCATCACATTCTCATTACTCTACCCAGGGCTTTCTGGGCTGGGGGCTTTCACCTTGCATTTTTCAATCATTCTTCTTTCTTTTTTTTCTGATATTCAGCTAAATCATCTTAAAACAGCAAGCAGAAAAATTGCCAGTGGTGTGGGAAGGAGGTGAAAAAGAGGGGAGGAATGAGGGAATGGAAGATGGGGAGAAGACATGCCAAGCACAGGAGAGAGACAAAAGCAGTCTGCACATGTTCCCCTGTTGGGAGAGTTTTTCTCTTTCTGACCTCACTTTCTCCACAGCCAGAAATTCCACCTCAGGATTTGCCAAGGAAACAATACAGCATTCCTCTACTGGGCCACAAAGCAAGTGTGAAATGTTCTGTTTTAGTCATTCACAGAAAAAAAAAGGAACACAACAGTCACCATCTGATTCATATCTTCTGAAATCCAGCAGCCAAAGCTGTGGGAAAGGAGAGACAGATGAAAAAAGGAAAGCAAGAGGAGGTGTGGGTTTGTACTAGTTTTTTTCTTCTTATTGGACACTGTGGACCTAAGGAAATACAAGAAGAATGACGCTGGATTATTCCAAAGTTTAAGAGCTCCTACTGTCCTCTGTCTGATGTGGCCTCCAGTAGATGACTGCAGAGAAAACACAAGGAACATTGCAAGTGCTGTTTCCTCTAGTACATGATCCCATTTCCTTTCCTGAGCCAGAGGTTTTAGCCACATCATCAAGTATGAGAGCCCTTCACAGACCTTTCTTCTGTGATGTTTTCTAATCATTTTTTGAGCTCATTCATACTTTTGGCATCCTGGACATTCTGTGGCGGTGAGCTGCACAATGGAATTTTGCACTGCATGAAAACACTTCCTTTTGGTTGTTTCAAGCCTTTCCTTATTTCACAGAATCTCAGACTGGTTCAGGTCAGATGGGGCCTCTGGAGGTCATCTGGTTTAACCCCCCTGTTCAAGCAGGGCCACCTAGAGCCTATTTGCTAGGACTATGTCCAGGCGGCTTTGGAATATCTCTAAGGATAGAGAGTCCACAACCTCCTTGGGCAACCTGTACCAGTGCTTGGTCACTCTCACAGTAAAAAAGTGAGGGTGATGTTCAAAGGGAACGTTCTGTGTTTCTGTTTGTGCCCATTGCCTCTGGTCCTGGCACTGACACCACGGAAAAGAGTCTGATTCTGACCTCTTTACAATCTCCCTAAAAGTTATTTATAGATATTAGTGAGATCCCCAGAGCCATCCCTTCTCTGTGCTGATGAGATCCAGATCTTTCAGCCTTTTCCAAGGAGAGGTGTCCCAGTCCCTTAACCATCCAGTCCCTTCACCATCCTTGAGGCCTTTTGCTAGACTATCTCCACTAAGCCCATGTCTCTCTTGCATTTTTTTACTTCTGTACCATTCATCACTCTTGTACTTCTACTGTATCTTCCTTCAGGTATCTCTTTTCCACATCATCCAGTTGTAGTTTATTCAGTGTCTGTTTTGGAGAAGCTGCTCTCTCCCTCAGTCCCCTTTGCCTCCCTACCTAGTACTTCTCCAGGTAACCTCAGAAATGTGCTCACTGCTCAACGTACAGGTAAGCCATGCACTGACTTATGCAGCAGCAGACCACAGAGAAGTTTCCAAAGGTTAGGCATGGCAAGCTGAGCACTAGTCTTTAAGACAAGGAGAGAAAGAAGAGATAGGAAGTGATTTCTTAGTCATTGTTAATTCCATCATTGGAAGCTTCAGAATTACCAACATTTTTGCAAACATGTAGAAAAGGAGAGTATGAATAACATCCTGCACAGATTCAGCAAGAACAGAGCTAGACAGACTCATCTGATCTTCTGCAATGAGGTAATAAACCTTGCAGACGAACAAGAAGGTGCAGATGCTGTATGTGCTGATATGTAAGTAAGGCTTGTGATACTGTGTCCTATAGTATCACTATAAGCAAGAGAGGAACACCTGGACTACAACAAAATATGAAAAGATGGATGCATGACTGGTCAAAACTTTTCTGAGAGGTTAGTTACTCATGGTATGATGTGATGCAAAAACCCTCTCGTGAATCTGGTTCCGGTCAGCATTTCCATAAATGATACAAAATCCAAGCACATCTTTTTTACATTTGCAGGGTACAGCATGCTGGGACAAGCTGCCAGAAAGCTGGACACAGGACTAGAGGTCAAGGAAGGCATGAGCAGGAAAAAGAGATACAATTCATTGATCCTCCACTGGATTCCCTTTCAACCTCTACAGGGTAGGCAAGAAACCCTCCGTATGACCCCTGGAAGGCCTTTTCTCTGCTTAATCTTGCCTTTGGCTTAAATTAGAGAAATCTAATTAGACACTGAGGAAACGCTTCCAGTGCAGTGAAGCACTGGGGTGGGTTGCCGGGGAAGGCTGCTAGGACACACTGGTCTTCCAGATAGGGTGATGGATGAACTAGCCCTGCCTTCAGGCAGGAGAGGAGTGTAGCTGTCTTCCTGAAGTCCTGCTCAGACCTGCCTTTCTGTGATTTTTATCCCTATAATCCTTTGTTACAATATTGATGTTTTGTCTTTGGATGTTGTTATTATAATACTGCTTTATTCTCTGCTCCTCTACTCCTGCTGTTCAGGTGGCTGATTTGACCAAGGGTGAGTGTTTTTGGCTTGGTATTCTCTGAGTACACAATCATTTTAACACAGCATAAATCCAAGCTGCTACTAGGATGCCATTGTTCTCTCCCCCTCCAAAATGTGCTTGCTCTTACTGCCTGGCTTGCCTGGGACCCCAAACCAGTCAGCTGTGCCTGACTTGGGTCAGGGAGACTGATCCAGCTGAAAACTCACCATCTGGGAGAGAGGCAAGTGGAGAGATCAGTTTTCCATTACTTGTTCTGCTATCTCACATCCTTTGTCTGTCTTGTCTACCTTGGATGGAGCAATCACATCTTGTGCTATGCTTGGAAAGCACAGTGGAAATGTAAGGTGATACAAACACTGGTTTGAATAATCTTTTCCAGACTGAGGGCTGTCTAAACTGCTGAGCAGAGAAAAGTGGTGTCCGAGGAGATCCTCCTACCCCTCAGATGAGAGCAGGGCTGTGCAGAAGCCCTGGGAGATGACAACCACCACCTCATAAGGCGATGGATCATACTGCATGGTACAGACTATTTACCTGTTAACACAAGGAGGATGCCAGCAACCAGTTGTCCCATTTGTCAGCCCTGATTCCTACCCCTCCAGGGTCCTGCCCCTTGACCAGGGATCACCTCATTTTGTACATCTAAATCATCTGTCTAGCTGCTACTGCATTTATTTGCTACTCAACTAAAATCAACCAAATCTTGTTATTTGGGAGAGGGAGCTTTTTCTTTGTCACTAAATATATTTGCTAAGACCTGGAGGGTTTGTCAAACTTAGAAGAAATGAGCACGTGTCACTGAGGAAAGACACTGTTCAAGGGATAAGACAAGGAAGATCAAGAGAAAAAAAAAAAAGGAGCTGGTGTAAATTCTGTCACAGAAAATGCATTTTAAAGTTACTTGACTTGTTTTAACCACAGTCGCATAATGAATGAGGTGGCCAAGGGAAGGCTCTTGGCTTTATTCCCATTCCCTGTAAAGACACTCCTCTGGATGAATGCATGTCAGAGCAGTCTCTATCCTGACACCAAGTGGAGAAAGTTCACACAGACTACTTTAAAATACAGTCCAGTGTATGGAACTGCCAGTGGGGACAACACAGGACATGCCACCAATTCTAGCACCAGCGAGGCATCATACGTTTTTCGTATTTACAGGATTTTCTTTCAAGAATCTGTCTCCTAGCAGCAGAAATATACATTGGAGATAGTTATACATGATAAAAATCACTCTCTGGGCTCCTGCAGATTTACCCTCCTATCCCAAGTTTTCACCAGTGTCATATGTGGGGAGCATCCCATGGGTGCATGTGGATCATCTTTACTGGGGACAAAGTGGGTTTCAAGAGTGGTAGAGAAGTCACAGAATCACAGATGGGTTGGGGTTAGCAAGGACCTCTTGAGTTCATCTGGTCCAACCCCCTGATCAAGCAGGCCCACCTAGAGCCCCTTTCCCAGGTCCATGTCCAGACAGCTTTGGAATATCTCCAAGTATGGAGAATTCACTGCCCTGAAAGTGAAGAGGAGGGTGTCTTTTCCTTGAGAGGAAGGGCCTCTGCTTGGTCACGTTATGGTGATGGACATTGTGGTGTGCCACAGTGGTCCCACCATGCTGCCAAAGAGCAAAGCAGGGTGCCAGGTCCTCAGACCAGCATTTCTCCCGGCACATCTGCTTCACACTGTGAATACTCCATCTCCAGCCTTCACCAATTTTCCCAGGAGGACTTGGCGGCTTGTCTGGTTCTGGACTACTCTGTACAAGAATGACATGGAGCTCCTGGAACAGGTCTATTTGAGGGCTGTGAAGAGGATTAAGGATCTGGGGCATCTCTCTTACGAGGACTGGCTGAAGGAGCTGGGCCTGTTCAATGTTGAGAAGACTGAGGGAGGAACCTCATCGATGTCTAGAAGTATCTGAAGGGAGAGTGTCAAGAGGATGGAACCAGACACTTTCAGTGGTACCAAGCAATAGGAAGGAGGCAATGGGCAGAAACTGACGTATAGCAAGTTCCACCTGAACATGAAGAAAATCCTCTTTACTATGCTGGTGACTGAGCACTGGAACAGATTGCCCAGAGAGGCTGTGGAGTCTTCCTCCCTGAAGATATCCTAGATGCAATCCTGTGCAATTGACTGTGCTTAAGCCAGAAGGTTGGACTAGATCACCCCACTCTGGTCCTTTCCAACCTTACACATTCTGTGGTTCTGTGACTTTCCCCTTTCCTTGCATGTCAGACTTCTGAGGGGACAGAAGCCATCCTCCAGAAGCTTCCCATCCTGCAGGCCAAGTCCTCACCCCCACCTTACTTCAAGGACCTGTAACATATCCTGGAAAATCTTTTGACCTTGGCCCAGGGATCAAATGGAGATCACTGCTAGATGGGGTTCCACCATGGATTCAGCCTCTGAAACCTTCAGCTTCCCTTGCCCATTTGAGGTTGTTTTCTCCCTTAATGTCTTACTCTTCACTCTTGCTTTGCACACCTCTACTTCTGCCTCCCGGAGTTAAAAAAATCCCTCATCATTTTACAAGGTGCCAGAAAGTCACAGAAGCTCTAGTGCCAGCTATGGGCTAAGCTCAAACCCCCAGAAGAGAAGCAGCACCATCCTGCAGTGCTCTGCACTAGAAAGGTGACAGCATTTTTTCCCAGGCAAAAAACCCTGCATCAATTTAACAGAGAAAGGTATTAAACATATCTAGTGTTGAGCTCTTCCATCCCTCTGATGGATGGCATTCAAAAGCAACACAGAAAGGAGGCACCAGTGCTGATAAATTTATGCAGCAAAAAGCATTCAGCAGCTGCCCTGTTTAAGTCATCTTCTAATTACTCAACATAGAAAAAAACAGGGAGAGGAAAATGTATCATGCGTGGACTTACCCAGCTGATCCAGAGCAAAGAGGGGTGGGGCACCTTCGGAGAGCTCATTGTCTGAGGGAAGAAAAACAAATGCTCGGAAAAGTCAGCTGAAGAGGTAGATGGGGAGAGCTGGGGTGACAACACTCTTTTAATCACACTGCAGATAAGCCCCTGCTCAGCCTGCTTCCAATTACCCTGACAGCTTCCATGCGTATGTTGTGGGTTTTCTTTTAAATCTGTTATTGAAAAACCACAGAATCAGGTCAAGACAGAAACTTGTCAGGATGAACCCTTATCCCCTTTCCAGCATCACTGAAGAGCAAGAGCTCCTCTGCCCTACGTCTGCCCTCACTGGGATCCCCAGCAGTGCTCCTCTTTTTGCCATGCCATGGCTCTCTGCTCCCTTTCTCTAGTTCATCTGGAGCTGGTGGGAAAATTGTGATTTTCAAACATTTCTTTCAATGTCAAAAATTCTGCTAAACTGCAAAAACTCAGTGCAAATAATAATAATAAAAAAGTTGCAGAGGGTGGGGTGTTTTCTGTTGATTTTTGGGGCGTTTGATGTTTCAGGTTGTTTTCTCCTTTATGGTTCATAGCATTTTTTCAGTGTATGGACCAGATTTAAAAATCTTTTGGTCTGGAATCTGTGGACTCCTGTGTTCCTAGGGGTTCCAGGAGGATGTTTAAGGGAAGGTGCATATGCCATACAGCAATCCACACCTGTGCCATTTCTAAGAGATCTTGCTCCATGCTATAAAATGCTCTTAGGCCCACCAGTTAGAAAAATATATAAGCCACTAGTTTAGGATAGCAATGGGCTGCATACACCAAAAGCCAATGTATATTCACATTCAACTGTTTGGGATTTTTATAAACTCCTGATGGCAGCGACTCTGCCATTGTCTGCCTTTACACACACAAGCACAGTGCAATCCTGCATTCAACAGGTGTTTGACTACATCTATAAACAGTAACACAGACCACGCATGTAGCAAAAATTTATAAGAAATAACAGAAACAGAACTTGCTCTAATGGGGGAAAAGGGTGGACTGCAGTAAGCATTCCTGTGCTGGTCCCTTGGGAGCACCTTGGGCTGGGTACCTGCAGAAGCAGAAGATGGGCTATCATAAGGTTGCCGCCCAGTCGTGCCTGTCTGGGGAGACTGAACCCAGGAGTCAACAGCATAAATCTATTTATGGGTTCAAAAGCACAAAGCTACTTTCCTAATTCAGTTCTCATGGAAAAGGAGGTGATGCCACATCTTGGATTGTCCCTTTCCCCTTCCCCCAGCATCTGGGCTATCAGCGGGAAGCCAAAGGAAACAGATGGAGATAAGCAAGTACTTTACCAAAGCAAAATGTTTCCGTTCCCAAGGTGCTGCCATCTGGAAGGCTGCGGGTTTATTTTGGTTTTAGTCCGAGGCACAACACATCCCAAACAAAAAAGGAGCTTTGCCCATGGAGGGCAGTTTGTGCTGGCCCAAGGGGCAGGGACCTCTTGTGATAAAAATGAGCTGGGGCTGAGCAGGGAGTACTTCTGGCTGCTCCTACCAAATGTTCAAACAGGGATTAAAAAGCTAATAAAAGCATCCAGCTGGAAATTAGGCAAAAATGAATCAGTAGAGGAAATAGGTCTGCTGGCTACTTCCCATTCTATCTCCCCCAAGAGCTTTCCTGAGACTGGCAGTTTCTGGAGAGCAATAGACCCTAGCCTTGAGCTGGGAGGTCTTGTGCCATGCTGAGGTGAGCTGAAACCTTGAATGGTCCGTCCTGCACAGGAAGCACCAGTTAGCACAGTCCTCAGCCCCCCTTTCACGGCTGGGACAGCATGTATCCCTTCAGCCATCCTAAATTGTCCCACACAAACATGACTGAAGACAGAAGAGAGAATTTTGTCAGCTCTCCTGTCACTGTTCCCCAACCACAGTCATCTGCAGAGTCTTGCTTGCAGAGAGTGAGGGTGGTCACATTCAGCACAAGTGGCATATTAGCTTGCCAAAAGATGGATGATAGGACTTTTTTTTTTTTTTTCCCTGTAAATGGCCAATCCAGAGAAGGAAAACAAACCACAGATCAAGTGCCTGTGACTGTTTGGACCAAACATTTCCCACTTTCATACCTAGTGCTGCCTTGCTCTGGACATAGCCTAACAAAAGCCCCTAACCAAAGCAAGCACAGTGAATGGTAGCAGCACACTGAGAAGGCTCTCAGCACTTTCACCAGGTGGATTAAAAATCAGCAACTATATCCTACCTCCTTTCACACTGGAAAAGGGGTGGATCCCACTATGAGACAACCAGTTTGTTTCATCCAGCTTCCAGTTTTCACCAGGGTCCATCTCTGATCCACAGCATCAAAGATCTGCTTGCAATGCCTCCTGCTGCTCTCTCTGGGGAATAACCAGAAGATACTCTAAGTGTCTGTCATGCTGCTAGACCATGGTCAGCTGTGAGAAGCTTACCTCAACAGAGAAAATGTCAATATTACAGGAAAAAAAAGAAAATTAATTTTAAAAAAATTGAGAAAAAACCCACGTGACTTGCAGGCAACTCTTGGACCAAGGAGTAGCTGACTCTGCCAAGCCTCAGCTTATCACATTGACAAGCCTCCCTGCTGTGTCAAAAGGCCAGCAATGATTGGACCTCTTCCATTTTCTGCTATCAGTCTGACCAACACTTAGAAATTCCTAATCCATTATGATACTTGCAGGGATAGGGGTTTATTTCTGAGCAGGGTGATATTTCATGAGTACATCCATAGGGGTGTGTGTCTTGGCTGTACATATCCAGCCATCAGGTCCTGACCAGTGAGGGGAGTAGGCAGGAGAGGTGGCCCTTGCTCCTGCATCCCAGCCCCTCCATGGACAGGAGTTACAGGCTGCTAGTTATGATCAATTACAAGCCAATGCACACATTACAAGCCAATGCTACTGCTGGACACTTGGCTCTTGCAGCTGCCCCAGCCCTGGAGTGGTACTGTGAGCCACCAGGATAAACAATGGAGATTACTGAGCTCCCTACCCTAAAACAATCCTTTCTGGTATAGATATTGAATTATTTTCACGACTATATCAGTCATTCAGTGCAACCTACAGGTTTGCTACATTTGGGAATCCACATGGAGACATTTTTCCTCCCTTGACTCTTTGGACCTGTGCATCTGGGAAATCCCAGACATGAGTAGAGACTGAGAGAATAACTCATTGAGAACAGGCCAGCAGAAAAGGACTTGGGGGTTCTCCTGGAGGAAAAGCTGGACATGAGCCAACAGTGTGTGCTTGTAGCCCAGCAAGACAGCTGCATCCTGGGCTGCATCAGAAGCAGTGTGGCCAGCAGGTTGAGAGAGGTGATTCTGCCCCTCTATGCTGCCCTCATGAGACCCCACCCAGAGTGCTGTGTTCTGCTCTGGGGTCCTCAGCACAAGAAAGAATCTGTTGGAGAGGGTCCACGCTGGAGCATCTCAATTATGAAGACAGGCTAAAAGAGTTGGGGGTGTTCAGCCTGGAGAACAAAAGGCTCTGGGGACACTTGTTGCAGCCTTCCTGTACCGAAAAGAGGCTTATAAAGAAGAGGAAGAGTGACTTTACATGGGCAGATAGTGATAGATCAAGAGAGAATGGTTTTAAACTAAAAGAGGAGAGATTTGGATTGGATGTTAGGGAGAAATCCTTTACTCACAGGGTAGTGAGGCACTAGCACAGGTTGCCCACAGAAGTGGCGGCTGCCCATCCCTGGAAGTGCTTAAGGCTTGGATGGGGCCCTAAGCAACCTAATCTAGTGAGTGTCATCCCTACTCATGGCAGTGGGTTTGGAACTGGATGATCTTTAAGATCCTTTCCAACCTAAGCCTTTCTATTTTTCTATGGTTCTGTGATCCTTGTTGGGATAAGAACACAGGGGCATTTAATGCATCATTGGGTCTTCAGGATTACAGGGATCTGGGAGGCAATAGAGTCCTTCAAGCATCAACATCAGGAAGAACACAACAGTGTTGGGATGCAACAACAGGTTACTGTAAAGCATTTCTGCCTTTGTGGGAAGATATGGAAAGGAGGTATCAACAAGGACTTTCCCTACCACTGTCTGAAGCAAACCAAGACCCCAGGTGGCACCAGTAGAGCTGGTTTCATGGTGAGGTGAGTCCAATGAGACCCACCACACTAGCAGCTGGTCATTTCAGTCTCTGATTTTCTTTGTCACCTGTTGTAGGAGTTATTTTATAATTTAGTGCTGTCACCCTAATTCAAGGCACTCCTGGGAGAAATAGGCAGATATTGATGGAGGGACACCATCACACCAGCACCATCTCCTTGGGCAATGAGGCAAAGAAAGAGATGGACTGGGGCCCTCTCTCCCCAGGCAAGCTAAGCATGGCTGAACCATGCCACTGCATTACCCAAGTACTGATACCCCCTAGCTACTCTCCTATCGGGGGGAGATGCTGCAGCTGGTGGGGTGGGGGCAAGAGCCTGCAGGAAGGGGCAGCAGCCTCACATGGACAGATTGCCCCAATGGCTCCCGGCACGGCACAGCCCAAGCGCTGCCTCAGCCCACTGCCAACTCCCACCAGCGTGAACCATGGCTGCACCAGTGCTTCCCTGGTTGGCCAGACCTGCAACAGGTCATTTCACACAGTCTCTTGCTCAACACCTTAATTAAGCAGAATTAAATACTTGTCTGTGTGTGTTTGCTGAGCAGCAAGCAGGACAGGTCACTACGTGTGCAGGCAGAGCTGGACTGGAGTTTTTTTGATGTAGTAAATTCACCTGAAGCGCAATTAAGAGGTACTGAGACTCCAGGAGAATTCAAGTTGGATATATAATTAGTTTTATCTGAAAGAGAATAAAAAGAGTTCTGAGAAGAGCAGCAAGGCTCCATTTTGACATTTAAGAAATAAAACTTTTCTTTGTTGCTCTTTCAAATACCATTTTTGGTTTGAAAGTGACCTAGTTTGCTTTTTCTTTTCTTTTTTCTTCTGTTTTTTTAAGTTATGAAAAGCAGTAAATAATCTCAAACCAGAATGTCTCGTGCAATGCTTTTGAAAAGAAATCAAAGAAGAAAAGAAACATTCTCCTTCAGGGGGTGACCCAAACCAAAAAGTATTTTCAATTTTTCCCTTCAGCCACTGATATGAAAAACCTATTATTTGTACAGTTACACTACTGAAAAGCATCTCATAAATGTGCACTGCTGGCAATTTCTTCTTTTTACCTGCCAAGGGAGGGGTTTGTCTGAGAATTCAATATAAGAGAGAAAGAAGGAAAGGGCAATTTAGCATCGTAGCACAGAAGATAAAATGGCTTTTCCATATTTACTCATTTCTCTGAAAGAATGAAAAAGCAGACCTGCAGACCTACAGACCTGAGCTCTCTGCCTGCTGTCCCACTCTGCTCAGAATCATATAGACATGAAATTGTATAGACACACGTCCTGAGCTCCCATGACACAGAAAATTAATTGCAAATGTAAAACCTTCTGACTTCACTGACACATGAGGTCCAACCAATATTAGAGAAAGCAAAGCCCAGATTTTTTGGGGGGCAATAACACCATCAATAACACCTAAAAGACCATAAACCTCAGTCCCTGCTATAGCTTTGGGGCATCCATCACTTCCTTTCACAACAGAGCCTGGTGCCAGCACAGCCTAGTGATGTCAGGTCTTCATAGCCAGCATCACAGGATCAGGGATAGGTTTGTGGTCCCTGTCTCACTATAGAGCATCCATCATGCCCATCCTCTGCTGTGGCTGCCCAACAGGGTGGGATGGGAGGCTAAGGGATGAGTATTAACACAGAACAGGGCCCACTGGCTGCACTGACATTCATAAAATAGACCTCTCAGTAAAATGCAGAACTGAAGAAGGATGCATCGCCCCTCAACCTGGTGTCTCACAAGAGATGGGACATGAGCAGCTCCAGCTGATTGAAGGGCTCAGCCTTGCTGCATTCAATAATCAGCACCTGTTACCTCTGTCTTTGAAGAAGAAGACAAGTCAAATGCGAGATTTTTCCAAAAGGCCTGCGTGAAGGTTCTCAGTCTCCTCCTAGGGTAAGGGGGACTTGTTTTACACACCTATAGCTTCCCTCAGTCCTCTGAGGAAAAACAAGGTGAGAAAAGACACATTCCTTCTCTATGTCATATCATGATATGATATAAAAAGAAAAAAAAAAAGGGATCTGAATGAATTAAGACCCTTTTCACTCCACAGTTTTACTATACCTAAATAACAGCCATGCAGATCACAAAGCACTGTCCATTTTCAACCTAACCTGCAAATCTCTTCCAAACCACAGAAAAAAATTGCATAATATTGTAATAAAGCAAAGTTTTACAACCTCTCAAATCTGACAGAAGTGGCTGTTGGAGCACAAGCTCCAGTTAAGCTCCTTTTCTGGAGCATTTCCAGTTCAAGACAATCTGCCATGCAGCCTCTCTGGGCACTCACCAGCTGCACAGGGATATATTTTTTTAATACCATAAACTGCAGAATTCACATGGCCAGAACAGCAGGAAAATAAACAGTAATGACCTGGACTAACCCAGACAAACAAGAGATTAAAGTGTCAAACCCTCAATACTACAGCACGCAGGGGCTTGATCTGGAGGACAAGTAAAGGCTGGCAGTGTTTGCCCAAGCACTGCCCTCAAAATTGGCTTCATCCACGTGGCTCACCAATATCAGGTGCTGCTGAGTGGAGTTGCAGATGCTGTACAAAGGATATCACATTTCTTTGAGTTATCATCTCTCCTTGCATACGGTTTGACTGTGGAGATTTAACTGCATCCACCTGTTTGACTGGGGGTAAAATTCAGAGGCATCTTCCAGAATACACGGACTCAGCTGCTTCTCTTCTTCTCCATAAGGAACAAAGCAGGGCACAGTTTCATGAGATGCTTGGTTCAGTCTGATCCTAACATTGCTACAGCTGGTGATCACTTAGTGCTGGTGATACTAATACACCACCTTGCTGGTCTGAGCCCTCTGAGCAGCACACTGGAGCCCTTTGCACTCAATGATTTTTTTATTTAGATGAATTTTTCCAATGCCTTGTAGCACCTAGGAAAAGATCACATGTGAACCTTTCTGAGCAGCATCTGTCCTAAGCGAGCCAGGCCTTGTGGGGTGTACCCAGCTGGCTGGGACCATAGCAGCCCCAAGCAACACCACCACGTTGCTTGGTGGCCAGGCCAAGTGACTGCAGAGCCACCATCAGCCTGCTGCAGTCTGGTGTAAGATTGAGCATTGGCAGGGACCGTGGCAAGAGAAAAGGCTACACAACAGCTGAGACGGTCACAAGCCACAGAAGGTCTGGCAGATGGGCAGCAGGGAGGACACTGAGGACAGTGGGTTTGGGTATCAGTTTGGTGAGGAAGGTTGGGACAGGAGAGGAAAATCTGTTTCTGTTCATGTTGCAAACCCTATGGTGGGGACTGGCATTGCTAGTGTGTTCTCCAGCAAGAGAGGGCACTGACCCTAACCTGTGCCTCCAAGCAGTTTGAGGAGTTTGGGATGGATATTAAGCACACCAAAGGGACAAGGTGGGCAGCCAAGACAGGATTGAGACTGAGAGAAGAAACAGGGACTGCAGAAAAGAGCTTTGTCCAGCCGGAGCAGAGGGAGAGAGCTTGGTCAGACTTCAGGAGGACTCAGGCAGCAGGCTTGCAGCAGCGATATGTGGGATGAAATGCTTCCAGACAGATCCCTTTCCCTGGGATGTTTCCAGTACCCTGCAATAACACAGGGACAGCAACATAGCCTTCCTCTCATCAGGCATGAGCTGGGAATGTCCAGCCCCCTGCTCACTAAAGTGATATAGATGTCATTACGGTACCCACACAGCAATTCAGATTCTTCCCACTCACAATGCGTCCAGAGAAGTTAAAGTATCCCCTGACCCGTAGTTTTGCTCAGAGTAAAACCTTTGCACCAAAAAGGCTGTGTGTGCCGAACATGGGAGCAGCGTTGAGAGGAAGTCACGTTGCTTGGGCAAGCAGCAGCTGCTCTTGAGCAGGTACCGCTGCCCTGGGAAGGCATTGCCTTCCTGCAGCTGCTCATCTGCCCCAGGGCAACAAGAGCAGGAATGAGAAAGTCTGAAGAGCCTTACAGAGCTGAGCAGGGCAGGATCAGGACTTTGAGGAGGACATTACAAATTCATTTAACCTGGAGCACGATGATCACAGCAAAAGGCACAAAGTGATAAACTGTTTCCCCCATACCCCAGACCTCAGCCTGATGGCTGCCTTTAATCACCCACAGCTGTTCTTTATGCCTTGGATGTGCTCCCCTTTAATTAGCCCAAAAGGTGACTAATGAGCTATTTGTTAATGTCATCAATCAAAAAGCTCTATTTGTAGTTGGTCTGAAAGACCTTTTTTTTAAAAGCATCGAGTTTCAGCCAGCTGGCACAGAGCATGATCACAAGCTAATTACATGATCTCATGGCACTTATCTCGAACTAATACATCATTAATCTGATCTTACGACAGCTAAAGGAGATGCCCAGAGCCAAGACGCACTTGAAGGCTCCACAGTCCCCAGGACCAGAGCCCTTTTTATAAAAGCTGCTGGTTTACACACACCAGGCACATGTCAGGGCAAGCTATAAGTTGTATTGCTCCCCTCACCCTGACAAACAAAAACATTCAGGAGCTGGGAAATACACGATCTCCTCCAAAGTAAGCTTTCCCCAAAGCATAGTCACTGTCCCCCTGCCTTGGTTCAGGGCTGTAAGGACGACCAGAGCAGGAAGGGGCTCAGGGTCAGGATCCCACCATTATTCAGGAATCCCAAGGCCTTTTTTACAAGCTTTCTGTTTGACAAAGCCCTTTTGAAGGACTTGTTCCAGTCTGGTCTCAGGGGGCAAGTAGGTAGTTTCAAATCAGCTGCACTACTGGGGATGGGTGCCAGAAGCTCCTCTCTGCTCTCTATATCCCTTTGGATATAAAGGTAGGAGGCAAATTAATGAATACATTCCTGTTTACATGTCATGATTTATTTTGAATAGCTCATTGCTACTTAGGAACAACCATCTACATACATAACCAGGAACCAGAGAAAATCCTGAAAACCTTGGAAAATACTATCTTCAATTTCAGCCAAGCTCTTACTCTCACTCTTGAGCAAGGGTACCCCCCAAAATGGTCTCAAAGGAGTTCACAAACTTGTCCCAGCCATCCCACAGGTATGGCAGGATGCCAGGGTCCACCTTGCAGTGCTCCTGGACCACTGCTCTGATTACAAAGTACAGGAGGTGCTGGGTGTGCATATCTACACAGATTTAGGATGGGTTTAAGATGCTCCAAGTCACCATGTGGAATAAAATTTCTCTTTCTTGCTTCTCTGATTTTCTTCCAGAACCAGTGAACTGAATTGCAACTCAACAATTCAAACATTAAAGTGCTTGAAGCGAAACCTGTGTCTCCCTTTGTGTCCATTGCAGATCTGTCTGTACTAAACTAACAGCCCCAAACACTACCACGCCTCAGCTGTGCCAGTTATCTTCACAGGCAATTAGCTGCCAGGTTATTTTAGCCATAACAATCACTTATCTACTTAAGAGAGAATAATTTCTCTCTGCTGTTCCCATGACCTCTCAGAAAACACAAAACTGCCTTTTTTTTGCAGTCATAAGCGAAAATGTTCTTGTTCCAGCCTCAGTTCAGACAAGCTTTATTAAAAAATGCTAAAGTACAAATGGTAAATCTTACCTGACAAAACACCCGTGATTTCTCTGGAGACAAAAAGTGTCTGTGCCTCGGTGCTGCAAGACCAAAGCTTTCCTGGGAAATGTTTGTCCTCTGTTGGGTAAGAGCTCCACAAAAACTATGTAGCCATTGCCTGGACTTGCTTGGTTTGGGTAGGTAAGTTACGGGAATTCAGCTGCTCCTGTGTGTTCAAAGAGCTTCAAAATGCTCTACACCACCTATCGCATTATGGTTCCCACAAGTATGCAAGGTATGCGTCTGTCTTCCTGAGTCACGTAATTATCTTTGGGAAAGTAACCCACAGAAGAACAGCAGAGGGGAAAAAAACCATCCAGCCATACAAATCCTGCAATGATCAGCAGTAGCCCTGCAAGAAGATGGCCTTGAACAGAGGCATTGCTAATCCCTATGTCCCCAGTGCCAAAGCTAGTGGAGATGCTGGGCTGTGCTCTTCCTGCCTTCCTCAGCAGTTTGCGGCACCACATGCAGGAAGTATCAAGGAGAAAGAGCAGCACAGTTTCAAAAGCAACCACAGCACTGGAAGAGCAGATCCAAAGCTCATTGTGCTGCACAGATTACGGGGTGGCCTCCAGCCAGGAGGAAATGTAGGGTGAAATAGTCCCTGATGACTGCTGTTAATGAAGGCTGAGTCATCGGTGACATGGAATGAAAAAACGATGTGATGCAGCAGTGTCTGGGCTAGTTACATCTTGATAAGGATGGTGGGTGTCTTTCTGGGTTTTCCGTTGAGTCAGAAGCACCTGGGGAAATTGATACCAGGAAAGGAATATCTGCCATGATCAAATGCCACCTCAGGCAGTCTCGGAAGATGAATAAATAATATGAGAGAATGGTATACCATTCTCACATAGGTGAGTTTTCTAAAGAAGGCTCTTGTGCTAAGCATAAGGAAGGAAATAAGGCCAAGAATGAAGAACAAACAATGAAGGCTGCCTTGATTACACCACCTTCTCATGAGGAAAAGCATGGTCTTACCATGGTGAGAATGGCTCCAGCAGATGTTCACTCTCTGCAATGTTTTTCAGAGTTGCCAGTTTTCCCAGATGACTTACAACAAGGACATCTCAGAAGTGAAGCTCTAAATCCTACATGACAGCAGCAGGCTCACTTGAGCGTAGGCAGTCAAGCAGTTCTGGCAGATGTGAACAGATCTTGGTTTTTGCTCCATCTCCTGAAAGACCAGCTCTATTCATCATCTCTCTTGATGACTTATGGTACTCAGGAAATTGTTTCAAAATTTTGAGCTCAGCTGTTAAGTACTTCCAGCTACTAGATTAGACAGAACACTTCATACCTGGGAGTCAAACAGCTCCCATTCCCAGGGCCAGGAGGGCTTCAAGCACCCATGTGCACTGAATGACAAAGAGAAACATGATGTCCAGCATTTGAGCCAACTCTGGGGCTTGGTTTTATAAACCCATTCCAGCTTTGGCTAGCACTGCTTAATGCCTCCATCAGTATCTGGCTGTGTTTAGCACCTTCATGTGGTGAGGGAAGGTTGGGATGCTGCCAGGCATGAGGTGGGTTGTACTCTGCGGGTGTGTTCAGGAAGCCAGCAGGTCCAGAAGCAGCAGATATCAGTTGGGTTAACAAAGACTGTCAGATATCCTGCATTCCTATACCTCCTCCAAAAGCATATCTCAGCTCTGGCCATGAAGGAAAAAACATTCAAACTCTTACCAAGAGGCATTTAGGGTACTTCCAGCATGCTGTGGCAGCAGGCAGTGTGTGGAGCAGGGAAAGATTCTGGCTGTGCTTCCACCTGTGCACAGGTGAGGAGCTGAGAGGAGCCCTGGCTGTGTTGGTATGTCCCAAGGCCATCCTCATATCCAGGATCACTCACTGCAGCTGCAAAACAGCAGGAGCAGCCCTGGCAGCATCAAAGCTCTCCTACCAAGACTCTGAGGTGCTGGTGCACCAGGATTCATCCTGAGGATGGGGATGCCACAAGGCCTCAACTCTGTAGTGAGAGAAACTTGGAGAAACCACTCTGCTTGGGCAGAATTCAACTGATGAACATTTGTGTAATGGAGACTTTGGGTTAGGCTTGTTTTTTTCAAAAAAAAAATCCTACATAGTGGCCTTGCAATTACAGTAGCACCAAGTCCTGACGGCTTTTTCAGGCCTGCTGACTCGGGGCATGCACTTATTCTTCTCCCAGCATGTCTGTGCAGGGCTGTGGTCACCCCACCATGGCACAGGCTCATCTGCTCCTGCCCAAACATCCCAGGGAGCCAAAACCGCCTTCAGAAAGGTGAGCAGCTGGTGCTGAGTAATTCACGGCGCTCCTCAGCTCTTATACTGTGAGTCATGAGCTTCCCAGCAGATTTACAGCCAGTGGCACCGATCTGACTCAAAGACAAATGGGGCGGATATTTTCAGCCCAAGCCAAGCTCCCAGGTGAGTCGGAGTGAGGCAAAGATGAGCATTCATTCTCCAGTGTTGCATCTGCTACAGAAGGGTTTACCCACAAAGGGGGGTCTTTCCTTTCTTCCCATCCTGTGCTGAGGACAGGGGATGGTGCTGGATATCACCAGCCTCCTGCTCTTTCTCCAACCACATCACCTGAACCTTGCACCTGGGTGCCCATGTAAAAACTCCCATGCCTCACACCTCATCATGCTCACCAGTTCTTCTGAACTGGTAGGGGAAAGGTCTTCACAACAGGGCCTGTCCTCTGCTACACATCTGCCCAGATGCAAACACAGCACCCCCCCGAAAGAGTGGAGCAAATGGAGACAGGTGGTCAGACCGATCAACAGGATGAGAAAGGCCATCCCATTGTTGTTGGCAAATTCTGTCCGAAAACAGACACTTTTTCCTAGGAAACCTTTCTGGGCTTCACCTCGCAGTGCAGCTCAGGGATGAGGCTGGCAGACTGTCCATATCCTGAACAGTGGTGGGCTCCTGCACTGCTGCTTCTTGAGTAGCAGCGGAGTCTCTTGGTTGAAGGCTGGTTTGTCCCCTGTCCCCCTGCCCAGACCATGCCATGCATATAATGCTGTTTCATTCAGAAATATTGCTGGGTTACCTTTGCCAAGACAGGAAGAGAAGGGAAGGATGACCAGTGGCAGGAGGGAAATAAGTCCCAGGCCAGCCTCAGGCATCAGGGAGTCTCAGGTTACTTGTGGGGTGGGCAGAAACAGGCAGCACTTGTATTACTCAGTGGTGGGGTCAGAGAGGAGTTCTGTCTCATTGATACCCTGACAGACAACACGAAAATCATCGCAGTTTTCTCCCTGGTGAAGGGCAGGGCAGGCTGAGGAAACGTCTTTGCTCCAAAACACAAGTATATCTTTCAACGCAATTGAGGCTCATGCAGGATCTCTGCTGGCAGGTGTGAAACACTTAAACTTCTTGTTAAAGCTGCAGTATTTTTCAGAGGACTGAGTTAGGCATAAAATATTTACAGCTCTCTGTTCAGAGAAAGCTGCTTTTGGGGCTGTCATTCTGTGGCAAACAAAAGCAGAGCTCTGAAAGGAAAAATATAGAGGGAATCCAACCAGCATCTCAATGAATTGCTTCCCTAGCATCAGACAAGATAAGGAAAGGGGTTGGTAATGTGGTGGTGATACTGGTGACTGCAGGAAGAATTAATGACCAAACCATACCTCAGTGGCCTGTGGAAAGGATACCTTGTCCTTCCTTCCTTATCTGACTTCTTGTAGAGGTTATGGCATCCCACACTTGGTCTGGCTCCTAATTTTTCCTCTTCCAGTTCAGGGCTGTTTTGGAACCTTTGCTTCCTGCGACTTCCTGCAGCTTACCCATGCACAGTCCTGATCTCCCCCAGCCCCATATTTTTCCATCCAAGGGCAAGCCCATGATCCATGCCAGCTCACCCAGCACCTACATGCTTCTCCTGGCTGCAGGAGCCCAGCACTGGACATCCCAACCCCAGCCCTGCCAGTGAAAGATGCTGGCTTTTGGGAGGTGCTGGTGTGGGAGCTCTGGGTCCTGGCTGATTCTCTAGCTGGTCTCATGGTACACTTTGTGGGACAGACACACAGATGGATGTTCACTGATGGTTTCACATAGGTGAAAGAGGAAAAATCAGGTCTTGCTTTGGTAGGCTGGAATGTTTAAAAAGCAGACCAAATGGGACCCCAATATAACAGTAAGCTGCAAGCTTGCTCATGTCTACCACATAAAATGGAATGTGAAAGTTCTGCTGTGGTGCTGGGGAGAAGAGAAACAAATCTCTTTTGGCTCCTCACACCCAAGAGTCTGGTGCTGATTTATGAGGGTGTGATCTCTGCCTTTGGGGTCAATTATGGCACAGACACCTAACATCTTCCAGTGGGATCAAAGAAATGTGGCCATCCACTGCTTTCTCCTGATTTTCTCCTGGCTGCCTGCCCTTCCCTGCAAACTGTGTGGTGGGATGCTGTGGTCACCTTCAACCCCACATCCTCTTCAGGTCTTTCCTCTAGTTGCAGAAGGACCTGGATGCATCCAGGGCTCAGCCCCACCTGATTCAGGGTCCCCTCTGCCCCGTGGCACCAGTGAGCCAGGACTGCTCACTGGGCATGAGGAAGGTACAGTTATAACCCCCACTGCTAATCACACTGAGCAAGAGTTTGGCCACCAGTCTTACATCCAACATAGCGGCGGCTGAGTCCCTTTCACCAAGCCCCTGCCTCATTCTCTTTGGTTCATGTGAAAAACTGGAGAAGATCTTGGTTTTGCCCCACATCACAACAAACCCAAAAGCTGAAACTTCTAAATAGCTCACAAAAGAGAAATGCGTTTTTCCAGCCAGGTCTACTTGCTGCTTAAGAAAAAAACCCTGTTGCCACCAGAAAAATATCAGCATTGCAGTGGCATTTGTTCCAGCTATTACCTCCTCTCCTTTCATGTTACTGCTTGAGTATTTGGTAGACTTGTGTTTTGTAGCAATAATGGGGTTTTGATTTGTGCATGTTATTTAAACTCAGCATGGAAGCAAAGTAACAATTGTCCATGCCATGGTCTGATGATTCACAAGAGACTCTGATGAACACACTGATGCCGTGTAACCAGTATGAACTATCAGTGAGGAACAACCATAAACATTGTCTACTCAGGTCAATTATGGAATAACAGTGCCTAACAGGATGTGTTCAGCTGCATCCTGGAGACTGAGACACCAGGTGACTTAATCATCCCCTGAGGTAGTATTGCTTTCACATATATATTCTGAAAAATTCATCAGCAATCCAACATTGGTGGTAGAAATTCTCAAATGGAAACAGCTTCAGGTATGGGGCAAAGAGAGACCTTGTCAAGTCAATGATGTCCTCCCTGTTGACTTTAAGAGATGATGGACCAGACCCCCCACTTGCAACAAAGTAAGAGGATGGGAACAGCTCATTCTTTTTGCCATATAGTACACAACAACTGCCCTACGCTTCTTAATAGCCAAGAAGACACTTCCATTAATACTGACACGTTTGTGATGTTGCCAATAAACTAAAAAAGCTTCCTGTGGCTTTACCAGGCACTTCTCTCTAACAGTCAGTCCTACCACATTGGTCACTATAATTCTCTAATCAGAAATATTGTACAGATGAACTCTTTTCAGAGGGTTTTTAGGGTTCTCTTTTGCTACTACTTTTAAATGAAGAATAAGCTTTAAAATTTATTAAATATATTTATTTTTGCCTGACTCACTCTCCCCAAAGAAAGAAACTGCTCTCTTTCTGCAACTCATATGCTAGAAGCATTCTTGGTAGGTCTGAGCAAATTGGAGGGTATAGTGCAATTTCATGGCTCTGCCCTTTCCCTTTTCCTTTCTTCCAGTAGCCACTTAAATCAAGCTCCCCCAAGAAGTTATGGCTGTCCTTGTTTCCCTCCATATCTCATCCTTATCTCTCCCCAGCAAGCAGACAGGGTCCTTCACAAGCCCACCTTCTCCTCCCCTATGGGGATAATGAACCACATTGGATGTACAGCTTGGGTTATTTGCAACGCCAAGATTTAGGCTTTTCCTTCAAGATTTTTTCATGAAGGATGAAATTTGACATATGTGCTGTGTATGGGGGCTGAAGGAAACCAAATCTAGCTGTTTTCCCCCATGAGCAAATTATAACAGCTCATTTTTGGCTGTCTGTGGCTTGGGCCGTGCCAGTGGGGTTTCCACTGCTGTTTTTTTCCCAGGCACTGCAGCCTGCACACCAGTCTCTGAAGTTTTCCAAAGGGCTGTCATTTGTGTCCGCAGTGGCCAGGACACACAGAGGCCACAGGGATGCTCCCTGCGCATGGAAGAGCCTTGTTGACCCAACACTTGCACACATGGGGGTCAGCAGCAGCTCTTGCAGCCTCTGTGCCCACCCCACTGCCTCCCAATTGACAGAGGAATCAATATTTCCCTGGAAAATATCAGCTAATATTTTTTTTTCCTTATTCCTCATTTCAGGAATGTACTACTTTCAACAAAACTTCTGCCAGGAAAAGTTTCTTAGGCAGAAATTTTTAGTCCATGTGTGGAAAAACCACCTGGAAGGCAGCAGCAATCATCATCTTAACCCTTTGGTTATGATCTTAAACTCAAAGTCTTTTTCTAGAAAAATTAATAAATAAAAAAATATAAAGATGAGATCTGATCCTCCTGTGAAGTTGAGGGGAACAAAAGCTACATAAAGCTAGACGTGTTTTTTTACCAGCCATAGCTTGGACTATTTTACTGCCAGGGGAAGTTCTCCATGCATTTTCCATGATTTGCATGTCCCAGGCCAGGATTGCACCATCCAGCCTCTCCACTGCTCAGCTCTGGGAGACAAGAAGGGCTCCAGGTTCCAGCGTGTGTTTAACAGCTTGAAGTCAAACTGAAATGCAGAGGTGATGGATGTTCTGTGCTAATTTGGCTCAGCCCTTCTGCCCATGCACATCCTGCCCAGGCAGCAAAACTCCACGCATGGCTGTGACTGCTTTTCCCTCCTGGCACCGAGTGAGTGCATCCTCACAAATGAAAATACCCCACCGACAGGACAAAACTCCAGTTCCTCACAGCTCGTCCTGCTTACCAGTTCTTCTGAACTGGTGGGGTAAAGGTTTTCTGCTAAACATCTGCCCAGCTGCAAGCACTGCTCTCCCCAAAAAAAGCAGGCAAATGGAGAAAGAGGGTCGCATCAGGCAATGGGATGAAAAAGGCCAGCCCACTGTGGTTGGCATATTCTGTCTGAAAACAGACACTTTTTCCTAGCAGAGCCTTTCTGGACTTCACTTCATGAGGCAGCTCAGGGAGGAGATAAGTGGGAGTTAATCCTTACCCTGAGCACTGGTGGGGTGCTGCACGGCTGCCTCTTGGGCACAGGAAGAGGAGAGGGATGGATGGGAAGCTGCAGGGGGCGGGGAAGGGGGGAAAGGCTGCCACCTTTCCAGTACTTTTGTGAAATGAGCCCTTTATTTCCCTTGTTTTCCTTTACCTGGTACCCAAAATGAAACTGTTTCCTCCAGCCCCATCCAACATTTTGTTTTGAACAGAACTTTCTGTCCTTTACTTTGTCATTTTACTGACAAAACCACCAACAAAAAAAAGTAACATCAATTTAGATACCCACCTGAGTGTGTTTCCTTTCCTCCTCCAGTCTGTCAGTTCAGCAGCCAAACCAAACACGCCCGTCTCCATGCTCGCTCTCTGGTCACTGCTGGATCAATAAATAGCAGCATTCCATTTCCAGCTTACCTCGAGAGGTCTCTTCTTGCACTGGCAGCTGTATCCAGCTTTCCTGCTATGAGTTTTCCCAGCCCCACCATCTCCTTCCCCCCAGCTGTGGGGCTGATCCACCTGCACAGCAAAGGCTCAGGAGTCTCTGTTACGAAACTGGACATTGGGTGCCATTGCTTGGGACAGGATTAAAATCTGTGTGGTGGTGGAGTTATTCTTGGGTCACACTGGCGTGTGTGGGCACAGGGGCTTGGTGCAGGGAGCTAACATGAGCCTTTGACATCACTGGTTAAATTTAGGGAACTAGCACTGTCCCAAAATGCTCTGGAGGGAAGCTACTGCCAGGCTGACAGGAGAGAGACAACATCCTGAAACCACCTCCCCCCCCAAGCACAGGATATGGGATGGAGCCAGGAGTTTCTGCACCAGCCCCACTGCCGTGCTGCATCACCCCTTCAAAAAAACCCCCCATCAAGGTGCACTGTGCTTTGCTGCAGAACAGAAACAGACAGCCTCCCCAGGCGTGCCCATGGCATGGCCAAAGGGGCCCACACTGAAATCCCACAGCCCTGTGGAGCTGCCTGTCCTTGCTCCACTGGTCCAGGTGGAAGGTTGTGGGGTGACAGAGATGCCCCCTACATGATGATAATGTGGGAGGGGAGGGAACTCGGAACAAGTCCCAGCTCACAGACCCCTCCAACAGCCTTGTGCAGCTGCCCCATTCCCTCCCCTGGGAGTGCTGCAGCTCCCACCGGCCAGACCAGCCCTGACGGGAAAGTACTTCCAAAGAAAAGAAAGGTGGAAAAGTCACAAAAGAGGCAGCTCCCTCCAAAAGATGAAGAGAAAATTCTAAAATCCAAGAGGAGTCTCTGAATCCCAAGTCTGTCTGAAGTTTGTAGGGATGGGTAGAAGATGTAGCCCTGTAATTGCAATGCAAGTTGGTTTTGGCAAGCTCAGTCCTTACAGAAGATGGCCTCTGCAGTTTATGGTGTACTTCATGGACACTATTTTTCTCTTGATTCTTTGCTGATTCTTGCAAAGCCCTCTCTAATCTCTGTTTGAAGAACATCCCAGGAAGCTCTTGCAATAATACCTTTGAATTTTCACGTCTTCTGTATGGAGATCATGAGACACTCAAGAGTGACATGACCAAAAGCAGCTTTCTGAGTGTACCACCTTGCACGAGCAACTGCCTTGTTTTGCCGCAGTCCTGTGGCACCTGAAAAATGGACACTGGAGTATTTTGGGTGTGAGGAAAGAACCATCTGTTTTTCTTTCCTGAAGTAGTAGCCCTGCAGCCACCAAACAGCTAATGAAATAGCAGTCATAGGAAGCACCTAATTCCAAGCCAGACCCTGGGAAAAAAGAGAACCCTTGATTGCTTTCTCAGTACTTGTCCCTAGCCTGTGGTAAGAGTAAAAGGCAGTGGAGCTGAGCAGGCTGATGGTCCTCAAGTCCAGCCTCTTGTTTCTGACCTTAATGATGCCTAAGAGTATGCTAATCTAGTCTGTAGAGCTTACTGTTAGTATAATGAAACTTTCTTCAGCTCTTAGGCAAATTTATTAGATATGTGGAAGGGCTGCTGACAGCATTTCCAAATTTCTCTGCCTTGAGAAAAATCATCACCACAGCTTCAGCCTGTGAAGCTGTTCCATGCCTGTGGGATGTGGGAGGTTCAAGTCAAGAGTGTTCCCTCCACAGCAAATCCCAGATGGGCCCTTTTTAGCATGGAGCAGGGGAATAGTAAGCTCATCGCACGGGGGGTGATATGTTTCTCATAATTCTGGAATAATTTCCATTGCAAAATTCAAATATTTTTAAATTTAAATATTTACTCTTGGGGTACAAACACCTGACATCTTCAAGAATCAGGTACCATCACTTTCATTTTCTTTCCAGCATTGCCACTTGGTGCATCTAGACATTAATTTACCTGTTTCACAACCTGTTTCACCGTATGTCATCTCCCAGGCTTTCAAAGTCTGTGACCCCTGAGGACATTTGCTATAATTTGACTTTCCAGCTAACAAGAAAGGCACAGTACTGTTCACAGATCAGTCATTCTTCTGCCCTCTTTTGTTCCCCCTTTGATTAATGTGTCTCCTTTGATGCTGCTCAGGGACACGTCACAAGCACCTTTATCTTCCCACCTCCCACCGAAGTCACTGCAGGTCATCAGCGATTTCCACCAGCCCAATTATCTCTGCTGAAGGGCACCTGGTTCTAGCTCACAGCTTTCATGTCCAAGTGCTTGAACATAATGAGCTCGGTGGTGATTACTGTGAATCCAAGCATGCCTTGTGAAGAACTATGGTGGTTATTTACATAAAGAGTACTTATTATGTTATTCTTGAACCAGAAGATGCCGCAGCAGAACTCCCAGGTTATCATACTCGATTGCTGTCTGCCACAAGGAATCACATCATAAGACTGTGCTAAACCAACCAAGGTATTTCACAGCTAGTTACATCCTCTCTACATGTTTTAAGGATGTTCTCACCTTCTGATGGTTAAGAACATTCTTCTAATTTCCAGTCTAAATACATTCATTGGCAGCTTGTGTCCATTTGTTCTCAAGCCTATGTCCTCTTTTAGTTTAAATAGTTCAGTTCTATCTCCTTTTCTAACCCAGGAATCTATTTTTAAAAGAGAAATTGTAACCAGTATATACAGCACTGAGTTGTTTTATACATTTTGGCTGGTATATATAGGCCCCCTAAGGCTCCAACATGCAAACATTCATCTGCTTAATTTTATTCTAGCATGTAGGCCTATTAAAATTAAAGAGACTACTCAGAAATAAATGAAGCATAACTTTGCAAGAAAGCTGTATAATTAGCTGCATCTATGTGTGTTCTGCATTTAAAAATATATTCTTTTCAAAAGTATCATAATATGTATTTTCTGTCAGTAGAAATTAATATCCTTTAATTTGTCTTCTTTTCTTATGAATTACAGTGCGCTATGACAAATTAATACAATTACTTGGGTTTAAAAGATGTCTGAAGCTGTAGTGCTGTCTCACTAATATTGTGTTAAGAGTAATACAAAAGCAAACCCAGAACACTTCACCCAGCAAAACTCTTCATCCAGAAAGATGTCGATTGACTACTCCTTTTTGTTCAGTGTGCAGCACTCTTTCATTTCTTGTTGCTATTTATGGGCTTTGCACACAATTTAATAATGAAAAGGTAGGAAAACTTTGGCCAAGTTAACACCACACTATCTGTAAAAGTAGAGCATACACCACTTTTCCCTGAACATGGGTTAGCATGTAGCTGACAGAAATGCATTTACTGAGTGATAAGGCAACCAACACTCCCCACCAGCTTCCCCTACATAGTACCTGGGCACAAAACTGAATTATTATGCTACATTCCAATGAACTTCTGATAGAGAAGTATCTATTTCAGATAAAACTGCTTTGCTATTTTACCAACATGAATTCCTAAATCTGGAGTGCACAAGCACTGACTCAGCCTGTAGTAACTGGAAATATGAATTACACATGGTGCAGCATGTCAGCTTCTCTCATCCACTGACCCAGTGATTTCAGTGGAGGAAATCAGTTTGTCTTGTGCAACCATACTGATCTCTTTGTTCTTCTAACTTGTATCCTGGAGCATAAAGTGAGCTTCAGCAGATCCTTCCACGCTAGTCCATTTGAATTCTCTCTGTGTGTATGTATATACAAAAATCTCTCTCATTTGATTTCTGAGTGTCCTAAAGAGGGGAGATGATTGCCACCCAAAATGCATTCACAATTGCAGGCTACTTTCAAAGCTGTCTAATTGGGAAGAGGTACGCAGATGAGGTTAGATTCACCTGTTTTAAGCTCCAAAACTCATCCCACGAGAATGGAGGAGCCTGCTTTCAGGACGAGATTAATGACACCAAATTCCTGATTTAGGATGGTTTGATTAATCTCAAAAGCTACTTCCCTCTCTCACCTCGATGACACCAGCACTCAGACGGCCAGTAGAGACGAGCTATAGCTGGGAGAAGGCAGTCACTCCCTGCAGTTCCTGTGTTCCAGGAGGGTGGAAGCTGCGACACCTACAGTCAACTTTGGTTTGTATTTCTTGTGTTTAAAGGTTGTGATCTTCTAAATTCTTTCAATGTCTTAGACTTTAGGTAAGTTTCCATTCCAGTGCCCAGTGACGTACTTGCAAAACTAAATTAGGTATGCACATGATCCTCCCGTGCCTGCTAGTTGAGGCGTGCTGATAAGCTATGAAGGTTTTCCCAGGAAGAGATGGTGTTCTGCAAACTGTGATTTTCCCTGGCATTTTTAGATGCTCTGCAGTTTCCCTCTGGGTGTTTCCTCAGCCTGTTTCTGCTGCTGGTGTATTCAGGCAGACTGAAGTGTTAGTGAGCATGGCACAGAGATGCTCCATGCAGTAGCTGCATCTACCCAAGGCAGCAGCCAGCTCCAGAGAAATGCTTCCCTACAGATTCGCATGATAGAAGAATTATATTCCTTTGCCTACCATTAAAACAAAAATATCATGTTTCAGTTGGCTCACCCACAAACTTCTAGAGAAGCAAGGAAGAGACTATGGCTGTTCTCTGGACTGCAATTAGCAGGTGATTGTAATAAACCTGAAGTCACCGAATCATAGAATCACAGAATCACAGAACAGTTTGAATTCAAAGGGACCTTAAAGATAATCTAGTGCCAACCCCACTGCCACGGGCAGGGACACCTTATTCTACATCAGATTTCTCAGGGTCCCATCAAAACTGGTGTTGGACACTTCCAGGGACGGGGCATCCTCAGCTTCTCTGGGCAACCTGTGCCAGAGCCTTACCACACTCAGCATGTCTTCCTTACATTCAATCTACTCTCTGCCAGTTTAAATCCATGCCCCTTTGTTCTATCACTATCTGCCCATGTAAAAAGTGATCTGCTAATGATGGATCAGGTGGAAGACAGAATTTCTTTCCATAGCATAGTCATGTCTCTATCTCTCTCTTACACATACACACACACTTCACATGCATTTTATTGTCTTTCTGCATTCTCCAATTCTTTTTCTTGCACTTTACACTGATTTCTGTTTCAACTCAATGACAGGTCACACTTTCTCTGCTTCCGAGTTGATTTTTGTTTTACAGCTCTATGACTGCAGGGACTGTACTGGTTTTCCCCAATACTTTAATTTGGAGCTTCAAACACAGGAGCTGTGGTTTTGTAGCTCATCTGCGAAAGATGACTTCCTCCAGAGAAACTGTGTGGGTGAGTGCCCTGCTTCGAGCATAGCCTCCTGCATCTGCAACCAGGACCTGCAGGCGGATGTTCTTGGCTACTTGAACCAAAAAGAGGTCAAATTGACAAAGCTTTACTATTTGACCCACAAGTTACATGGCAGCCACTCTTATAAGAGGTATGCACACCCAGGATTGTGCTGCTTTATTTAAACCAGTATAATGTTGCATGTTTAAGCAGATGCATCTTTAAGTTTAGAATTGAACATTTGACATAGCATAGCTGGATCCACACTCAGTTTAACACAGTCAAAACCAGACCACTCTTGTAAAATTTAGTGTAAATATCACGAGCCTTGTTCTCTTCTGTTTTACTCTGGTGGTTATATCACAGTAGCGACTCCACTGACTTCAGTCATGCTTCTAAACCTGAAGGGGAAGGGAGGAGGACTCACACCTGCTTTGTTTTTTGTCTGGTTGAAGTTTCAATTGCTAAAGAAAAATTGGTTTGTGTTTTGATTTCCCAGAACTCATAAAAACAAAGTGGCCAGCTGAGATTGGCACGCTGAGTTAGAGAGGCAGATCATTCAGGAATGGTGCTGAACATAAAGAGTAATTCTGTAATGTTATGATATGCACCGTTTTCTGGAGAATTGGAGATGGAAACCTGAAGCAATCAGCCTGAATTCTTCTACCTTGCTGCTTGGTACAGGAAAAGTTCCTACTGACTAGAAATGGGCATGAAGAAATCATCTTTTTATTAAGTGTCTACACACTTGCTGCTTTTGGAAATCAAAAGCATTTTACCTTAAGCATTCATATGTGCAAAAAACTACGAGCAGAAAGCCAACACACCATGTTCTAATACAAAATGAAATATGACCTTTTGTAGAACCTTAACTTCTGAAGAGGAAATGTTAAGTCTATATATAATTCAAAGTATACTGGCTAAAATAGATGCCGAATTCAAACCCGTCCTGAATAAAACCATTCTCACATTTGTTTTTTGGCTTTGTTTTTTCTCTATGGTTAACAGAAAGGCTTTTGGAACTTTACTGTTCTTAACCAATTTACTGAGGAAACCTACTTTTAGAAGCAGAGTAGTTGCCATGCCTATGCCCACATGCAGCTCCAAAATCCAAAGTGCTCAAGGGCTTGATCCAGGCAGGAGTAGGGATTCCCAGAAGTCAGATACTGCTAGACTCAGTCCTTGCCCTGGGATTGCCAGGGCAGAGTCTGGATCAGGTCATGAATAAAATGCAAGGTGAGATATTGCAAATTGATGTTCATTTCCTAGTCCTCATCACCTCTGTGAGTGAGCTCTTTGCTGCAAAGGTAAGTTACTTCAATAAGAATATAAAGTATTGAATACTGACGCATGAAGATCCCATAGCTTCCCTTGACCCAGAAATTATTCTGCTGCAGTGTTATCAGGGAAGGAAAACATTGAGTCAAACCTGATTTTATGCTGTTAAAACTCCCACTCTCATTCTGAAATTAATTTACTTATTTGAAAAGAATTTGAAAAGCGCGAGTGCAAGTATTGCCTTTGCAGGAAGTGTATGCATTTAATAACCCCATCACACTGATTTAAAGGAAGTCTGATCCAACTGGGTATGGCAAGATAGTAAGAACTGAACTAAATTTGGATATTGAGAGTTCTTTTATTGATATATTAATAATGACAGGTACTCCTTGGCCTTGACAATTCTCCCTGCCCTCAAATAAACTCATTAGATCACTTTTCCTTCGCTCCTTTTTGGAAATACTTTCTAGAAAGTTTTCTTACTGTTTAAAAGCATATTAGCTGTTCATGTGCCAGTAGTTAAACTCATATCACAAATGGCTCAGTTTTCCTATAACTACCTATGGATTATAACTGAGGAAAGATCTTGGATCAGCATGTGAACAAAACCCAGAGAGAATGACAAATAAAGGAAATAGCAGAGGTAGACAAATACTGGTTGCCAATATCAGCCAAACCATCTGTAAATGAAATTACCAACTTGTTAGCTTCCTAACATTTGAAATATCAACAGGAAATGCACAAAATACTGCCATTTGAAATGTACGACATGACCTTTTCACGTCCTGGGATTCATCAGCTGAATAGCAATGCTTATAGTACAGAAAATCCAAACCACAGTAGTGTTATTCAGTGCCTCATTTGCACAGCCAAAGACTGTTCCTTAGATGGGGAAACAGTTTGGATGGATGCTCAGTGGTGTCACTCAAGGCTGGACTGGAAATTTATAAACTTCTTGCAGAAAAGACTGAGTCCTAGTTTATAATTATAATTTATGTATTTTGGGAGCCAAATCTGCGCAGCAGGCACTGCCTAGGCACAGCCCTCCTTCAAGTCACTGTAGCAGGGAGACAGCAAGAATATAAAGACTCTTGAGTTGCACAGACTGAGATCAGAGTAAGACCTTCCTCTGTTTCCAGCCCATGTGTCAGTGGGTGTTATTGTGTTCATCTGTTTCTACCTTGTACTGCATCAACATCAGGGTTCATTTTCCAAAACCTCTGTGCCAGTGCCCATTTCCTTACCTAGGTTACCTCAGTATGCAGATTAACTACAGAATGAGTTCAGAAAAAGTTTCAACATAATATATTTTAGTAATTCAGTGTTCATATTGTGTATCCAAAATATTCCTATGATGCAATGAAATTTTATTTCTTAAGAACTGTTTGAAATCTCTTGTAAAGAGACATTCTGTATATTCTGTAAATAGAGAAGCGACCTTGAAAAGGAATCCAGAAGTCAAATGTATGTGCCTGAGAAGCAAGACATGGTCTATTTATGCCCTAAGTCTCAAGGCATTAGTGAGGGGGTCGCCCTTGAACACCAGAATTTGTACTTAAATATCATAATTCCTGATGCTGTGCTACCCAGGGCATACAAAGTTCTCAGCTGTCCTAATTCAGAGAACAGACTTTAATATAAAACCAGATGTTTTCCTCTCGCTAATGTGAGAGAGATTTGGAGCAAAAGTGTACTGGCAGCCTTGAGATTCCAATGAGATTTCTGAAAATAATTTTTTCAGTATGAGGTTATCCCCTTCACTAGACAGACAAGCTGATCAGGCAGCTCCAGCCTTGGCTCCCCAGGGCTGCTCTGTCTCCCTGTTGACTGTCATGGGGTACTCAAAGGCCGACCAGATCCTGTGAAAGAAACATTTGAGAAAAGTAAATAGACATTTCTTATCTGCACCACTGCTACTTCTTTTTCTTTTTCCTGTACACAGTGCTGTCACAGAACTGTTCTCCCCTTTGCTGGTGGGCATAGGCCTCCCAAGGTCGCATTCTAGATGTTCAGCCAGAGGCTCAGTTTTGCAATGAAAACTGGTTTTTTTCACATTTGATATATACAGTTGGTGAAAGGAAAGCCATTTTTTACCATTTTTGGACTAAACATGCTTAAAGCTCCATGAAAATCAGATGAGGAGCAGGCATGAATCCTTCAGACTCCTCTTTCCATCAACGCAAAAACTGGATGCTCTCGGATGCTTGTCCCTTCCTTAGGCCTTGCTCATCACATCCAGGTTAACCTGGTGAGTGATCACTCACCTGTGCTGCCTGCCCATGAGACAGCCCTGCCTTCCTCATCCATCTGCCCCCATCAGGCTCAAAAAGCAGGGCTGGCAGCAAAGCACCACCCTGCTGTGGTTCCTGCTGTGATGTCCTGGTGAGATGATGTGGAGTGATGCCTGGTGAGATGCCAGCTCCCATGCCTGCTGAGATGAACTGGTGGGTTGCCTGCAGTGATGCCTGCTGTACTACTGGGATGATGTCTGATGGGATATCTGCTGTGATGCGCAATGGGGCACCACGGTGGGATGGCTGTTGTGATGCCTTCCACATTTAGTCATCTTTCAAGACCAGTGAGACTAAGCATTTAAGTATTTGTAATTTTTTTTCTTTCATCAGACTACCTGAGTATGTGTGCTGTGTGCAGATATGCAAATACATTTAAATTTTTGTTTTTACAGGCTCTCTTCTTCTGGAAGGAATGTTCCAAATAACCCAGGCTACAGAGGTGTGCTTCCAGCCTAGCCCTCACCGTAGCTTTCAGTCTCCCCTGAACACTAGGAGAGAAAAAGAAGCTATTAGCTTAGGTCCTCTCCTGCAGATACTCTGCATGTGATGCTCTTCACATGCCCCTCACAGGTACATTAATAGGTTCAGACCATGGGCACATTCCACAGTTTTTCAGTAGGGAAGACTTTTCAGGGCTTGGTAATGCCTCCCTTCCCTGTGCCTACTGCCATCCTGGGTAGATCATCCTGTCTCATATACCCCAAATGAACCCTCTGATTCACCAGGAACCACATGAAGAAAGCTGCATCTTGCTCAGCTGCCCCAAGGTTCCCCCGGACCCCATGGACTTCAGCAAGGAGCTTCAGGGCAGGCAGCGCTGTTCGTGCCCACCGAACCTGCACCGCAGGATGTGGAGAACCATTTTGTGCACATGAACATGAAGTCACTCAGATGCAGAGGCTGCACCTGCAGTGAAGGGTCACAGTGTCACTGTCACACACACAGAGTGCCTCTGTCTCTGCCTCTGTCTCTGCTGTTGGCTCCACATTCACCTCCTCTCTCTCCTGGCTTGTATATGAGGTGTGTAGCAACCCTCTTGTGTATATTCTAGGTTAGTTTTTCTTCTCTAGGGTACCTTCATTTCTGATTTTAAATGTTATGAAATATCTAAATGCACATTTCTTCCATGCATGATTTCACAATATATTACCTGTTGCGATACCTATTTAATACAGTTTCTTGGCCATCAAGGCTATTATTACACTTCACTCTAAAATTGTACTGGCAGCAGGGCAGAACTGCTATGAGAAACTGTGGAATCAGATTTATGTGAATTACTTCCAGGAGGAACATGGATTAGAAATTGCCTTTAAAATCTAAAACTCTGTGTGTGAAATTGTTCTATATGCAATGTCTTCTACTTTTAATGAACTGTGATCATCCTAAAGCAATAAAAAAGTTAATATGGATTGCTATGCACCCTTTGCAATGCAACTAATGACTCTGTCAGCAAATTCCATATGAGAATTTTAATTTATATTTATAGTTTTAAAAATATGAGAATTTCTGTAAAATAATTATGGCAAGGTGAGTTTTATGAGATGAAGAAATGCTAAAAATAATCATGCACTGCCTCATTCAGTCCAGGTATATGGTCTGGTTTCGAATTTAATATTTTCTCAAAACACTGAGTGATGTCAGATACCTTCTGAACCACATTACTCTCCTTTAGCTTGGCTCTCTGCACTGGGCTCTATACAGATGCCAAACATTTGCTCATTGTGGTGTAAATCTCTCCTTGCCATTCAGAGGAACCAGGGGATCCATTTCTACGAGACCACAGCTGTGACACCTTGGGTTAGAGATCCCAGGTGGCCTGAGAAGTTTGATTCCCAGCTAGGGTTCTATTCCTGCATCCCATAACTTCTAGATGAGTAATTTCTCATGACTTTGCTTATCCATCTGTGCTTCCCAATACCCATTCACACCTCAGCTGTGTGACAACTGTCAGCTGATAGTTATTGTGTCAATAGCCAGTGAGTAGTTTAGGTCGCTTAAGGAATCACTGTCAAAGGTATCAACAAAAGAAGTTTAATATGAATTTATAAAAGTGAGACAAAGTTGAGTGGCAAGGTTCACTCTACTAGTTACTATATAGATGAAGCACACCAAGGATAATCAGTTTAGAATCAGTCTAGAATGATTTACACAGGGACACAAAATGGAAAGGGTGCAAAAGGGTAAGACAGGATCCTCCATAGACTCACGAGGTTCAGAGAGGACCTCCATGCTTTCTAAACTCCTGATGGAGCCTACATGCAGCTGAGTCCAAACTTAGCACCAGATGTGGTCAATGGTTTGTGTCTTAAAAGATTTAATAGCAGCTAATCACTGACTAATTTAACATTTACAAAATGATTCAGTAAAATTTACTGTAAACACAGCAGTAACATAACTATAAATCCAATATGGCAACATTCATACTATACTGGCTATAGAGTGTTTAAATCTATTCTCACACACATGCACACAGAACAAAGAAGTATGTACAAAGATATACCCCTTTGACTTGAAAAAGCTTCCTAGAGTTCAGGGAGATATGTCGGATGCCTTGGCATTTTTTAACAGGTAAGTTGTGAACCTCTAGGCATCGGAGGTGTCAGCCTGGGCCCCATTGTCAGCTTCGGTAGTCCAGGTATCACAAACTTGACAGCTGGTGAGCTCTGAGAGATGTCTCACTCAGAGGGAGGTGCTGGCACAGCCACTGTGATCCAGGAGTGCTCAAAGGGCCTCACCTGGGACCTGACTGACACATCTGTCAATTTTCACCTTGGCCATAGTCAGAGATGGTTCTTACTGGAATTTTCCAGGCAAGTCCAGTAAAAAAAAAAAAAAATGTTCCACTAGGGTTATGATTCAGCTAAATAATGTTCCAGGGCTATCCATTAGAAAACAGAAGTTTGTTAGGCAAGAGCAGTTCCTGGGAGCAGACAGTGTTCCTGCTAAGTTCAAGAGAAGCTTACTGGTCCTTTAAAGGAAGCCTTTATTCAAAGCCAAGGCCTAATGAGCATTCTGAGATTATGAAGTGTCCTAGAAGCGTGGGGGAGGATGTACCACTGCAATCCACCCCATCACTAGTGTCAATTTGTTGTGTTCCACAGAGTGGCAGTGTAGTTGTCTGTAGCCTCTGTGCCTATAAAAAAAAAGTAATACTATATTCTGATTGTGAATGAGGGGAAACTTCTGATCAAGTTACATAATTACCAATATTTTGTTAAACATGATTGAGCAAGAGAATGTTCAATAACAAGCATAATGCAACAGAAATTACTAAAATTATAACGGAATGCAGCACTGCATTAAATACATTTAAATGTATTTAAACCTCTTGATGAAAACTGCTCTGTAAAGTGGAGTACATCTTGGGTGCCAGCTGAACATGCCAAGAACAAAGTATGGGTGTTTTCTACTGTGAGCTCACATTAAGTATACAGTATTTGAAATACAGGTTAAGCCTGTGACTGTCAATTAATTGCAGCACAGTAATGCTCATATGTGGCTTTCATCAAAAGTGCTTCACATTTTGTGAATTACAGAGAGATGAGTAATGAAATGTTGCATTTTAGTGAATCATTATCTGTGTCTGACAGCTGCAAAAAGTGAAGCATGAAAAGCTAGACTGTCTGTGGGACCAAGACATGGGAACTAAACGTAATTTAAGCTGATTCTTGATGATGGAAGCATTTACACTCTGACAACAAAACTAAGTATTTTGCTGAATCTCTGTCCAAGAAACTAATAGATCACTGGAGACAAAGCTGTGGTTTTGTACCAGGCGCTCGAATGCAGCTCTATGTGCCTTTCCTGGGTCGCAGTAGATGAGGGGACGAGGCCAGCACCAGCTGCTCAGGTTCATCCATTCAACCACCACAGCTTGCATCAGGTGAGACAAGGGAGCTCATCTGGATGTGCCCTCCTTTAAGGAATAAACATATCTGCCAAATAAACATATTTGATTTGAAGATGAATCAGAGCAGAGGACCGATGATAACCCATAGCAGTTTTTTCCCAGAAATCGAAATATAGTATTAAAATGATTTATTAGTTATTAATAATGACCTCTCTCCTGAATCCATCTAACTTTCACTTCAGCCACTGGATTTTGTTGCAACTTTATCTGATACACTGGAAACTCCACAATCCAATTTGTTCCTCAAATAAATAGCGACAGGGATCAAAGCTGACTCTCAATCCTCGCTTCATTAAGCTAAGTACATGAGCTCGTTAAGAGTCTCACAACAAAGGCACTTTTCCCAATACTTCATTACATCTGTGACTCACCCCTAAACTGTCCCAGTGTGACATGGTTACCGAAACTACCACACTCAAGAACTACCACAACACTTCCAAATGAGGTGCACTAACTCATCTAGTCCTACTTGGTATTTTCGTGTGTACCTGCATTACGCCTGGTAACCTTAGGTTTTTCTGCAGTATGAGAGGAAAATTCAGGCTGAAAGGGACCTCTGGAGGTCATCTCCAAGATCAGCTCCAGGTGCTCAGAGCTTCGTTCAGTTGCACCTTTGAAAGCCTCCAAGCAGGGAGGCTGCAGAGCCTCTCTGGGAAGCAGGGTGGATTTCTCCTTACGTCCATCCAAACGTCTCATAGTTTAATTTTTGCCCATTGCCTCTCATACTCCTGCCTTGCACTGCCATGCAGAGCCTGGCTTGTGCTCCTCTGTGCCCTCCCTGTAGGCTCTGGGGCTGCCCTTGGTTCCTTCTCAAAGTCACACACTTTCGGGAAGGACCAAAGCCTTAGGCTGTATAACCAGGCTGAGAGGATGAGTCACCACCTCCTACTCTTCAGTAAGAATTTGGCCATGGCTGGAGGTAGTCTTGGCATCCACAGGTTGTGTTCCCTCTTCTTTTACCCATTTCCTGAAGTTTGGGTCAGCTGGGAGTGTTACAGTAAGGATTTTGCCATCTTCAAGTTCAGTTATGATCTGATTTGTCTGAGGCAGTCCAAGGAGAAATTAAAACTCAGACTGCTCTAATAAGGAAAGCAGACATGGCAATAATAGCAGCAGTGTTAGCAAAGCCTTACCTCATGATGCTGGAATTAGTGTGGATCACCATGCCCATTACCCAGCCTTCTGCACTGGTGGGGTCTTTACCAGCATTCATCACCAGGAGAGATATGAAACGTGAAATAACATCTTTAAATTTTGAGTGATTTAGTGATAAAGTGGCTTTTATGAGTTGCTAATGCATTTTTACATTTTCTACATTATGATTTTTATAATGCCTGATGCCACTTCCTGCACCTTGCACAATCTCTGAGTGCTGATGGAGGCTCTGAGGGAAATAATTTGGCTTATGGCTGTAACTGAAGTGTGAATCTTGCCAGTACTGGACATCCCCATGCACGAAAGTCAAACCAAACAGGCAGATTTCAATAATAAAGCGAATACCGAGTGACTGGTCACTTCAAATCAAAGATGTGACCCAATTATACTGGTGTTTGCACTTCTACAGTGCTGCCAAACCTTTTTGAAATAGTTAATATGGGGTAGAAAAAACAGCAGAGAAAGACTGATTTCCTGTTGATGTGCCAGTAACATAGGGACAAACTTCTCTTATTATTAACACACTGATAAAATGTATCACAATACAAATAATTGTCGAACTAAATCATCTGTTTATTTTTGAAGATCAAGAAACATTTTAATGTAGGCTTAATCCACCCTCAAATGACCACTTAGGAAAGGAGATAGAATTAACTTCCAATTTATTGGTGAATGGAAAACGCAAATTATTTTTACAGTATCCTCTCTCAGCTACTTCACATGACCTGACTGAAACATCCTACACACAACCCCTTCTGACTTCAAGCTCTGCAGTGCCAGCAAGACAAATGGTGAGTCCATGGGACACTCTCACTGGTTTTGGTACCACACCACGGTCAAGTCTGCCTGTTAAAATCTCCTACATCGCTTGGCAGACCTCCATGCTTCTGGAACATAATTGAAGAAAAGGCTAAAATATTTCCAGCATCCAGTTTGTAGAAGGAGAGATTGTCTCTGACTTGGTCTTCCTACATGCGCAGGAGGACAATGTCCCTGGCCAGGCAGTCCCAGGGACAACACTGCCTGCTCTCTGCTCTTGCCCCTGCCACGTGCCCCTTCCTACCCATTACACAGATAGTCTTAGATGACTTTGTGTTTATTATTCAAGCCATATTATAATTAAATCTGGATATAAATGTTACAGAACCCATGTCCCTCCCCAAGAGACATGGAGGTGGTGGTGCAGTGCTCCACTTCCACACATCTCCTTATGGTGAGGTTTTTCAACTATTTTAAACACATACACTGTTTTTCTCGTGAAATGGGAAGGATTTATGAATTCTGACTGATCTGGTTATCCTGTAAATTTCTTTTTCATACAAGATGACAGCTGGAAAATAAGATCCATATAGCAGAGCTGAAGATATCTGCCCAAATTGACCAAGCTGAATAAACCGGTGACTCAGCTCCAGACCAAATCCTGTCAGGATCAAACAAGATGAAGCACTGGAGGGGAGACCTCTTGGTGGCAGTGCTTCCAGGACAGGGAGCAAACGCAGCATGCTCACTTTAATCCTGTTCTAGGGGGAAAATAAAGAAAATACACTTCATTAGAAGTGCATCAGGACATAGCGTCCCTGTAGCTGCTGCCCCTGCACCTACTGCACTTCCAGTCCACTCCCTCCTCAACCTCTTCATAGATACCTAAAAAATAAAGAAATGGCTGTACCATGCACAAATATGCCGTATATAGCTTTCAATCAGCTACTCCAAAACCACTCACAGCCCAGCCATGGGAGTAAACCTCCAGTGCAGGTAGCAGGGCAGAACATAGCCCCCCCCTCCCTTGCAGTCATGCTGGTACCAGCATCCAAAATAACTGCTCTAAGGTTTCTGATCTCTGCACTGTCAACACTCACTTCCCTCTCCATCTCTCCTCCCTGAGGGCCAGGAGTCAGGCTGCATTTTCTTCAAATGCAAAAGAACCGGGTGCCTCAGTAAACAAAAGGCAGTATCCCCAGCTGTGCGTCAAATTCAAGTGCTGCTGCCTTGCCCACAGGAATGCCACCCTGCACTCAGACACTTGTAATCTGAACAAAATCACCTGCAGTAAACACATCAGCCAGGCACTGATGCACGTGTCAGTTTGCTGCTCATCCTCCAAGATGAGGACCAGTCACCCGTGTGATACCACATCTACCAAGTATAATTCTCAGAAACCTCCCAGTTTTGTGTCTTGGGTTGGTTTTGGGGTTTTTTTTGTAAAATCTGAATTTTTGGGGTAATTAGTTCAATTGTTTCCAAAATGAGTCTATAAAGGATGCTGCAGTAATACCCCCATGCTGTAGTGTGGACAACAGCAGCTTCTTGAGGTAGCAGGGGTCACTTTGGCTGCTGTGACCCTGTAAAATGAGTCTCTACAGACATACATGCCTCATTCAAACATATATGTGTGGGAGTGAGGTCAGAGGAGGGAACACCTCTGCTATGAGAACAGGCTGAAAGAGTTGAGGTTGTTCAGTCTGGAGAAGAGAAGGCTCTGGGAATACCTTACAGCATCTTCCAGTACCTGAAGGGGGTTTACAAGAGAGCTGGAGAGGGACTTTTCTCATGGAAATGCAGTGATAGGATAATGGGAGGATGGTTTTAAACTGAGAGAGGACAGGTCTAGATTAGATATTAGGAAGAAATTCTTTACTGTGAGGAAAGTGAGGCACTAGCACAGGCTAGTGCACAGAGAAGTTGTGGATGCTCCGTTCCTGAAAGTTCAGGGCCAGGTTGGATGGGGCTTTGGATAACCTGATCTAGGGAATGTAACCCTGTCCATGGTGGGGGCTGCTGGACCTAGATGATCTTTAAGGTTCCTTTGAATCCAAACCATTCTGTGATTCTTTGGTCAAAAGCAGTTACCCCAAACAAGCCCAGCTCTAGCAGGAGCTGAATCTGAGAAATATGGTCAGTAACAAGCACCAGCAAAGCAGAGAGGTGCCAGCACAGCAGCTATGGGTGCAGGACCTGTGCAAGCCTCCATCCAGCACTGTCTCCATGGGCAGGTCCAGGCAGCTGGGACAGTAACAAGCTCTGCACCCAGCCCTACCACCTCAGCTCTCCTCTGGGCATGACTGTAACTTTTCAAGGAAATGGAGGTGTCACAGAGCTGTGTAAAATCCATGGGGTAGTTCACAGAGCCACTCATGGTCACCTTGAAGAGGGTGGCCATGCAGTCAGCACTGAACTGCCTGTCAGTATCACTGCCAAGGGACACCCATCTCTGCTCCCACCTCCTGCCCAGCAGGAGCTAATGGCATGTTCCGAGAGGGGTAGGCAAGTGGATCATGGAGCAAAGACTCACATTCCAGTTTCAGCTCAAAAGACCAAGAAAGTAAACATGGTAACGCAATAAAAGCATGTTTCAAGAGAACTCCTGTGATGATCTTGCTGTGGGATGCATGCCGATGGCCAGAACAGCGTTCCCTGTGGACAGGGAGCTCATAGCTGGGACTAAACCAGCTCTCCAGCCTGCATGCTTTCATTCTGATGGAGGCACAAAGGCAATGCCAGCTGCTGGCAGAGGCTGGCTTGGAGATGCAACCAGCTCCACCACACTCCAGCAACTGCCGCAGAACACTTAATTGGAGACTATCTCTAGTGCACATAAAGCCAGGAACACAGGATGAGGAAACTCAAAAATAATGTCAGATCTTGTTTTCTAGTTTAATTTCTTTTCCCCTTTTATTTGTTTTCCTATTTCCAAACACAAGGTAGGAGCTCAGGCTGCTGAAAAAAAAGATAAGATGTCCAGGATCAGTCACATTTCACTCCTCCTCAAGTCAGCTCCAGATGAGCTCTGAGCACCAGAGTATCAGGACATAAAGATACTTCACCTGCAGCTGCTGTCACCCTTGCTTTGTCATTTAAAGCATGTGCACAGGCCAGAGACCTCCCTGGCAGGCAGCAGTGCTCAGATCACCTGATTTTGGGCAAGGAAAGCATTTAACCATGAGTAATAGGGCTGTGCTGTGCAGCTTGCCCTCAGAGGAAGGGAGAACCTGGTCCATTTTTATTTACTAGCCCTTGTGGAGCTCCACTGGCATCCTGAGAGCCCAGGAGAATTTTTTTCATTAAAGTCAGCTTTCCCTATTTCATTATCAAAAGATACAACAGATTGAAGAAGTTATGTCTGTCTTACTGCCTACTGGTGCTATTCATTCACCTCTCCACGCTTCCACAATTAGCACAGTTCCTCTTCAAACACAGCTAAGTCACTGTGTTGCAAAGCACATGCTACAGCACACCCCAGGGTGATCAGTTCCTTGTCTACTCACAGGTGAGACGTTCTGCACCTTAAAAGCTGTACTTTATTTTGTCTTAGAGTTTGTAATTCACTGCTGTTATTGCATGGGGAGCTTGGAATGCAGCAGACAATGCAGGGCTGAACTGCAAGTCAGGCAGCCGCGACTGACTCCGCTGTTGCCCATCCATTTAACATCACTGCTTGCCCACATGAGTGTCATCCAGCCAGACACCTGGAGCTGCAGGGAACGCTGATGTGAGAGACGGTGTTTGACAGCTCACAACTCAGACCTGTGAAGGGCGCACGCAGACACTGCACTGCCTCGGTGGGCAAGCAGGCAGTCATTAAGCTGCAGCACCTACCTCTGGCTCCACAGCATCTCTAGCCCAGGAGGAGCTGCCCCAAACAGCTTGAAACCTAAACCAGCTCAGGGTTCATGAAGGCAGACACCTCAGGAGTCCTGGGGAGGACAAGGGCAGAGGAAGGAGTGCCCCTCCACCTACCTGAGGCTGCTACTCATCTGTTGTGAAAATGCAGTTTAATAGCTATGGTAGGGAGAAAGCATCTTCAGAAGTAAGGTCTAAATGAAGAGAAGACTGGTCCAGTGGGCTGGGACTGCTGGTTACTCAGTGGGGAGCACATCAAAGTCAAACACAGCACTGGAGAGAGAGGAGCTGGATGAGATGAGAAACTGTCTTCATTTGTTATTAAAATTTGGTGGCCACCTTTTTTAATTTAAAACCATGTGAAAGGTATTTACATGCTGACGGATTAAATAGGCCCATGAATGCAAACACTATACTTTTTCTGTGATAAAGCACCAAGACTGGCCAACCCTGCTGAGCAAAGTGAGACACCTCTGAGAAACCCTACAAGTTGGGGTATTTCATATGAAAAATCTCACTGCTCTCTTGCCTCCATTCAGACTGTTTTAGACAGATCTGCAAGCTCTGCTCTTCTGCAGAAACGCAACAACATCCTGAAGCTGTACTTCAGTGCCCTTTAACAGGTCACCATCCCTAACTTAGCAAAGGTTAAGGAAAAATACAAAAACTACTAAGTCTTTAAAGACAAAAAAAAATAACCTCATCACAAAAAGATCTTCATAAACAACCTCCTCCAGCAGAAAACATGAACTGTCATTCCTGAGTGCTACTGCACCTTGATCAAGAGGCAATCCAGCATCATTCCCTACGGACCAGCAGCTCAAGCAGCTCCTGCAGCCAAGGAGCTTCAGCTCATGGGAACATATACTGCAGATGCAAGCTGTGTGACATTAAATAGCAATCCCCTATGTCTGTTCAGAGCCCATCTATTTTTTCCTTTATGACTGAGACAAGGAGATAGCTGGCCTTCCTCTGGCAGCAGGCTTTGCTCCCCAGGGTTTGAAAGCCCAGATGTGTTACAACCAAGAACACTTGATGGGCTGTCCCAAACCTTGGAGATACACAGAAATAGACAATTTATGGTGAAAATTTAGTTTGTGAACTTACTCTCTGCTCTTTTATTAAGATTCATCATTGGTGAGAGCTTGTTCACTCAAAGAAATTTAGCTCTCAAGCTACGAGGGTAGATATAAACAAGCCTCTGTTTCTGCAGAAGGATTTTATTTGATGTAAAAGACAAGAATTTAAGGGCACATTAACATTATTGAGAAATAGCTACCAAATAAGCAAGAATCTGGTTGTATTTCACACTATTACTTGAGAAAAGCAGCCCAATACTGGCTGATAAGATTGGGTAGCATCTGCCAAAAAGATGTGACCAAAGACCCTCTTAGGATATTGCCGGTTTTATCAGCTGGTGCCTTTAGAGTGCAGATCAGGCAACAGGAGGTAGCCGAGAACTACAGTGCTATAACACCACCTAGGGGACTGAGCCGCGGCTCAGCTCATGGAGAGGCATGTGCAGCTGGCAGCCCAGTGTTAGCTGAGAAGGGCGTTGCTTTTAAACAAAAAAGGACTCGTCCAGCACCAACCCCCACTTTCCTTGCCTTTTCCATATGTCTCGTTTCTCACACAGCTCTTAAACCTTATTTTACCTTCGCTACATGTGTCACACTCCTTTTTTTTTTTTTTTCAGTTTTCATTTAATTTTACCACTTGTGCTACTCTGGTCTTCTCTTCCCTGCTTGTTGCCCCCAATAAATACTGATTATATATAAACCTAAGTATGTGATTTAAAAAATCAAATACTTTATGAGGGATTAGACTGGTTAAACATGATTGAAACAAATATTATTTTTAAAAAGCCGGTAAACCCATGAATTTGCTACTAGAAAAAAAAGCAGAATCAAACCTGATTTTGAAAAGAAACGTTCAGCTTCTGTTCAAGATTAGCACTGAGGAACACAGTGCATCTTCCTCTTCTTTCTGTTTATCCTAGACTTTACTGAGTGCTGTTGCAAAGTCCTCAGCTTTCAGATGGATGGGCACTGTGGGTCCCACAATTTCTGAAAAAGGTAGAATTATGGAATGGTTTGTGTTGGAAGGGGCACTCAGGCCCAGAAAGTGTAATATTTAAGGTGCTACAAAGCAAATAAACAATTTTTTTCTTGTCAAACACACATGCAAAACTGCAAGCCTATTAATCTACTTCAGCACGGTTAAAAGCTTCTAGGTTTTGTGACAGTAGAAGGGCAGCACCACCAGGTGCTCCAGCTTTCCCACTAAATTTTTCAGTGTTATAAAGCCAAGAAAGTAGCAGGCACTTTGAATCAAATTTTGAGTCTATCCTTACATGTAATTGATACAATTGCAGCCTCCTTAGCAAACCTTGACTATAGAGGCTTGTGTCTGCCTTCCCTTCGATTCCACTACAGAAGTCAGTTTTAAATGAAAAAATTGTTTTAAGCCATTGTTGATAGAAATACCTTAACTTTTATTAATTTATGATAACATTATCTTCTCTGGTGAAACATAAGAAAACTTAAAAAACCTGAAGTGAGAATAAAAAAATTATTTTTCCAATATCAGTATTTAATACCTTGCAGAAATTATGAAGATAACAATAATAAGGGAAGAAATGAGAAATTAACTCCAAAGTTACAATTAAATACGGTAATTGACACTGAGTCAACATTCAGGGGTCTTCTGAAGGACTGTGGAAACAAGACTCAGAATCAAGAACCGACTGCACTGAAAGAAAAACCAAAGAGGCTTGCAAATCTCTGTCACAGGAAGCAGATATCCATAAAACACTTACGTTAAAATATAACAGAGAACTGGGTCTGGACTGAAATGTTCAACACAGAACCCAAATTCCCACTGACACGCACTGTAACGAGCACACACTGTTCCACGGCACGGACCTTTTATAGCTCCAAACATAATGGGCTCGCTGCAACATAACCGCATCTTTTGAGTAAAAAATACTACTTTGCATCTCAGCATCATCCTATGGCAAATCTCTCACGTAGCAGCGGATTACATCAACCAATGCCCCTCAGGAAGCACAATGCCATAATCCCCAGAATAAGGATTAGGAGAGGCGCAGAGGGGACATCCCATCCAAACAGCTCCTAATGGAAAGTCAGCAACAGAAAACAGCCTGTTGTGCTTCCTTGCAGAATCCCATTGCACCTCACTGTGATTTTTAGCACTATCTCTCTTCAAAGATCTAAACCAAAATGTCCTTCAGTCAACCACTGACAGGAGCAATGGGCCTACATTTTTCTTCTGCACACTAACAGTATGAAAAAACGTCAACCATAGTCTTTCTAAAGATAACCAAATAATTTGAGCAGATCTAAAACCCATTACAAGGGACAAACAAGCCGATGCTCATAGTGAACAGAACACAGGGAACAAATGGCAGCATGCATCTGCTTTTAAGGAGCAAAGAGGCTGCTGATAAGCTAACAGAGTAGGGGTACCTGAGGAATATGGGAGGTACTTGGTGTTTGACAGGGAAAGGTGGGTGACACACAGGGGACCAATCACTTTGATGCTGTGGGTCTGCATAATCCTAGTATCTCATTCTTATTTTGAGCAATCCTAGGAGACAACCAAGATGACACACAGCTGTGAATGTAAATTGAAAAAAAAATTTAAATTTGTACTTAAAACATATATTTAAAAAATACAAATAATATTTGCTCAAAAAAAATAGAAAATCTTCTCTATTACTTTTAAGCAGGATTTTGCCCTTTCTGGACTTACTAATACCTTGAATCAAAAAATTTGCAAATGCTTGATACAACTGTCTCGTCAGGAAGGAGTTGAAGCGTGGAAAGAAAACTGGGTTGTCAAAACCCAGACATCTCAAAATATCCACTTGCAGAGGGAAACTCCTACACATGTTCTAAGCACCATCTCAGAGGTAATGATTTTGCACAAGACATGAGGACTTTGCACAAGACTGTTTTTGTGTTTCCAAGTGATGATTTAAAGCTTCAGCGTTATGAGTCACTAACGGCAAAAACAGTGAGGTCCCCTCCTTCCAGTGCTCAGCCACTGTCCAAACCCCATCCCACAAATGCAGGGTAATGCAACGAAAAAAAACCCTATTCTACCTGGGTTATGATCTTTAACATTTGACGTTGTCTTCCTGGTATTTATTTCTCAATCCTGAGCCTTCCTCCCCCTCTCTGCTTTTGTGAACCCTCTCTCTCATGCAGCATAGAAAAAGTATGTGGAGAAAACAGAAATACAGAGAAAATGTAAAATTATTTTTTCTTAATGGGTCCAGTGGGGTCAATGAAGTTTAGATGCAACTAGAATTGCTATCTTCTATTTCTCCTGGGTTTGCAAAATGAACAGCAAATCTGAGGGTTTGTTATAGCTAATTGGTTTTTATTTGCCCAGCAAATTATTTACTCAGCATTGGAAAGCAAAATTAATCTTTCTAAACTTATGACAATCAGCTTAATTACTAGTACGAGTATTAAAATCTATTAATTCTTTTTTCAAAAATGCAAAAGACAAATTACTTTACAAAACATTACAAAATTTTACAAAATGAGAGAAAAAAAGAAACTGTTTTATAAACAAAGGTAAATTATTTTGCAAAACAAAAAGTATTTCATTTGTATGCACATTAAAATTAATTTATTTACAGCATTCTGTGTGTAAGGCTAATAAATACTATTACCTTGGGTCAAAAAATTATACGTTTCACCAATCCCGCAATATGCTTAATAACAGCATTATTATCTCTGCCATGACAGTATAGGAAAAAAGGCAGAGAACAAGACAGAGAACAAAAGAGAAGTTCCCTGCCCTAATGAGCTTATATTGTTGATTTTGTTTGGGTAGAGCAGGGTGGCTGGTTGCACATTCCCATTCTGGAGCCAGGTTTGATGCTTCCCTGAGGGCAGCCCAATTGAAAGCTCCTTTCTCAGGCTGCAGAGCTTGAGTAGCCACGGGTTCATCACGTCCAGTAATCTTGCAAGATGCTGTTAATTCATCTGCAAAACCACAAATAACAACCTGCCACATCTGTGCTTTATGATGCACAACCTCCTGCCAGCACCATCCCAGCACTCTGTACCTGGTGTTTCCCCCATGTGAGCTCCTCCAGGACACAGCCTTGCCTCACCCTGCCTCACCTGCCTCATCCCACCTCTGCCCAGCTCTGCAGAGCAATGCTGGTGCTGCAGACACCTCATCTCTGCGGTGGTCCCCAGCTGCCACAAGAGCCCAGGGGGATGGAAACAAGCCCTCCAAGCAACTTCAGCTCACTTTAGCACAGACACAGATGTCTGAAACAGGTCAGATGGGAGTTTGAGAAACACTGTTTCTTCTGCTGGGGGTGGGAAGGCTTGCTGCTGGCAAGATGATGGGCAGGGAGAGCCCTGACATGATACCTGCACACCACCCACTGCAGACAAGAGATGCCAAAGCACCCACCTCAGCAAACCATAGCTCTGGAGATCTTTGGATGGGTTACTTTATCACCTACCAATTTTTATACCCTCTAGATCATATTTTATCATAAAAAATCAATTAATTTTGTGACTAGTTTTGGCCTAACAGATCTGATAACTGGTCTACAAGCAGCTTTTTCTATCCAAACTGTGAAACTAAATTAAGGAAGAATACAACAAAAATGGTTACAAAAGACACCTGCATCTAAGATGGTCATTTTAGACTCCTTTTATAGTCACTTGGCAGAAACAGGTCATGGTTCATCTCATCCTAAGAATAACTGGCTGGAAAGGCATGGTTAAATGATGCTGAAGGATTAGAAATATCCATTCTTCATATACATTTTTGTGCAGCATAAAAAACCCCACAGTATCCATTGTATATTAAGTATAATAATGTTCTTCAGGAGTTACAAGAAAAGTGAGTCTTCCATAAATTAATACAGCTATTTTCATTTTTTTGCAGGTAGAGGAATGTAGAGTGGGCCTTTTCATAATATCTGTATCTAAATAGAGAATTAATTAGGACTGTCATTTTTACGTATTTACACCATCTTAATTCATATTGTTCTTGCTTTATCTATGTGGATCTGGTTTCTGCTGTAGCAAGGAGGAGCAGGGGAGCAGAGCTGGCTCTGCTGTCACCTTCTGCTAATACACATGAGCACTGATTCCATCCTCCCATCCAGACTCCCACACTCTAGTTTATAAAAACAGGACACTAAAGAAGCAATGCACAAGAACACCATCAAAGCCCAGCTTTATTTTGCTCTTCACTGAAAGCTTTAACGCCCCAAAACCATGACAGTGTAAAAGCACTGCCATGAAAGAGGCAACAAAACAGAACAGATATTCAATACACGACTCTTCAGCTAAACCAGCAAGCTTGAAGAGGGGAAATCAATAACAAGAGCAAAGAGGTTAAAACCTCTTCTCCTGCCTGTCCATGGCTGCTTACAGACATTAATTACTATTTGCAGGATGCCAAGCTGCACTTGTAGATGCCTGTTGAACTCGGTGTCCCTACCCAGTCCCATCTACTCCTGGTACACAAGACAACACAGGCTTCTCTATGAGTATCGATCGTAGTACCCTACTACGTGCAGCCTGGTGACTCTCCCTTCACAAGGTCCTATAGATACAGTTGTAGGCAGACAGGACATCAGGCTGGATCACAGGATTTTGTAGCATCGTTGTGCTGCACAAAATCCCAGATCCTGTACTCTGTACTGACGGCATGCAGATTTGGGGATGGAGTTTGAGCTCTTTTCTACTGAACCTGAAATGCCCGAAATCTGAGGTCTCTGAGCCATTTTGGTAGAGTTACACTAGGGAACATGCTCCTGTAGCAGCTCTGGCAGGTGCTAGCTGAATGGATTTTGCAATTTGACATTGGAAATCAGTTCTTCACCTTCTGAAAGGAAAATTACTCAAATCTTATAACATCCACACCCTTTTGCTGTGCTCAGCTCTGTTGTTGGGCCTTTAAGGACAACTGAAAAAGCTGAGCTCAGTAATGAAAGGTTACTTTAATAATGGTGGTTTTTTCTTATTTTAGATTTCAGGAGGTCTGGATGGCTTCTTTTTTGACACATGAAATCCTTATGTTTTTAACAGAGGTGAGACACAGGCAGTCCTAGATGAATCCTTTGCTCTTTTTATAACTATTAATGTGCATATAACAGAGAGGTTTCAAAGTATGAGATATCAGCTTGTACTGGTTTCAGTTGGGATAGTTAATTTTCTTCATAGTAACTGGTACAGTGCTGTGTTTTGGATTTAGGATGAGAATAATGTGGATAATAATGTTGATAACACACTGATGTTTTAGTTGTTGCTAAGTAGTGCTTACTCTAAGTCAAGGACTCTTCAGCTGCTCACACTACCCCACCAGCAAGGAGGCTGAGAGTACACAAGACGATGGTAGAGGATACAGACAGGACAGCTGACCCCAACTGGCCAAAGGGATATTCCATACCATATGGCATCATGTTGAACAATAAAACTGGGAAAGCTGGCCAGGAGGGGCCAGTCACTGCTCAGGGACTGGCTGGGCACTGATCACTAAGTGGTGAGCAACTGCAGTGAGCATCACTTGTTTTGCATATTCTTTTATCATTATTATTATTATTATTATTTTCCCTTACTTTTCTGTCTTATTAAACTGTCTTTATCTCAGTCCACTGGTTTTATCCTCATTCTGATTCTCTCCCCATCCCACCACGGGCAGTGAGCAAACAGCTGGGACATGTGTAGCTGCTTGCTGGGTTAAACCAAGCACAGCTATACTGCTAGAGAACTGATAAGCAAGTGAAGTGCATTTATTGATATACACAGAGGAGAGAAGCCATATCTTTTCACTTTTAATAGACACCATTCTGTTTTCAAGAGCATGTGCACTCCAGCTGTCCTCAGTGGTGTGAGAGTGAGAGGAAAAATAACTCTGCTGCTAATACAGATGAAAAGTGTTTTCCAAACAAAGGAAATCAATATTTCTGTGTATCTATCCATGGGCATACATCCTATTTGGAGTAAAACACTAATGCAGTTAACTGTATGTATGTTTGTCTCCACTTAGGAGCTAATCACTTTAATTAAGCTGAAATATGGTAGGCTAGATGAAGATTTGTCAAAGAAAAGGCCCCTGATGTCAAACCTTTTGATCTCAGTCTCTTTGTGCATGTTCTAAGAAAAACAGGTAATCAGTAAACAGTGATCTGATTATTAGCTCCTTGTCCTGCCAAGGAAGGGCAGTGGAACAAAGGATTCAGTATTCAGGTGTGTCCTGGCCTTGGGTGAGAGTTGTCTGGCAATGCCTTAACAAGGACTGGGATAGCCTACTTCATTTCTGGAAAGGAATTAGAAGCAAAAGTGACAAGTTATATCCAGGTAACTGACTGATGGGACTCAGCTGCCATTTGTAATACAATTGCATAACAAAACAGAAGTATTATGGCAGCCTGACCTGCTCCTTGAGAAGAAGGAGGTATGCTCAGTGTACATAGGCATTTTTCCAACCATGCCTTTTTCTATGCAGGCTTTGTTTCAGTTACCTGCGTTTATCTTACCTTGGGACTGGATTACAGCAGCAGAAGGCAATATGTGGCCAGGCCAGAAAAATTGCTCTCAGGCCAATTGTATGAAAACCTGGTCAACTGAGATCTAGGGTGGTAACAAAACTTCTCCTGAGGTGACCCCATGGGTCTGAATTTCACTTCTGTAATTGAATGACACCTGTGTCATTGACTCTTCCGTTCTAGTAGACATTGACCATTTCAAACCATGGATAAAATCCAAGACACTAATTTTTACTCAAAGAAAACCCCAGAACGGTCTTTGGTACCTGACATGGGCTACCAAAGAGCCTGTGATTCTTCTTACTCAGTGCTGTCTAATTTAAAATCGGTAGTAGCTTTTGAACTAGAAACCCACTCTTCCTATAAAAGGACATTGCCAGCAGTGAGCTCCATTAACTAGTACATGAACTATTCTTCAGGCCACTTTTATCTCCAAAGATGGGCTGAGGATTGAGAAAAGTTGTTCTTTATTTTGTAGGTCACGTTCACTTTAGCCTATTATTTTTAGGTTCTATTTGGGATACCGTGGATGTGAGAGTGAATTAATTTTCTATTAACCTTTGAAGAGAATATGGAACACCACCTTAAAGATAAAGAAAATCACTTCATTTTACCCAAAATATGTAGTAGCCTGGCTAAGGATGGATGTCGATGGCTGCCACCATCACCATTGCTGTCTGCTCCAAGAGGCAACGGTCCATTGTTCTGATGTAGCACCTCCTCTTCCATATGGCTCCCCAAAATTGTGTATGCTTTGCTGTGTGAAGACTCAAATACATTCCCCATTGCCAGTGTGTGTCCCCAGGGCACACAGAGGCAAGTGAAATGTAGCAGATGACATCAGGTCATTGAAAATGTTGGTGTGTCCCCTGAAAATAAAAACATGATGAGACATGACCAACCAACATCTCTCCCTTATAGTAAAGAAGTGTATTTACATGGTGAAGAACAGAAACCTGTGTTTTGCTCTGGGGCTAGGGGATTCTCTGGCTCTTTGAACTTCTTTGCTTCATCAGTCTGAAAAAAAATTCCCTAAAATTTTGCTAAGAACCTATGCTGACATACCAAATCATAGAAACGTATGATGGTTTGTGTTGGAATGGATCTTAAAAATCATCTAGTTTCAATGCCCCTGCCATGAGAAGAGACACCTTCCAGCAGACCAGGTTCATCTATATATTGCTTCTGTTAAGAATCAGCTTGAGGTATTGAAGAAAAGTTGCCTTTTAAAGGTAGAACAAAGCTTATTTTACAGCCCAGAATCCTGCAATATTATATTTAGAATGATAAGTACTTTGACTACCTGTTTCATCTGATTCAAAGTTTACGTAAAATACCTTGCCACACGTCCTTTGTAGGACATTCCTCCCAAAAACAGCAGAGACAGTGGTTTTGCTGGTTTATTCCGTGGTACCCATTTCTCAACACAGCCAAGGTTTTTATGCTGTAGACCCATCTGAAACACAGCCCATTAGTTATGCTCTCTGCAAACAAAGGCACAAAACACACCATTATTTCTTGCAAACCCTGTTCTGTTTGTGCTGTAGCTTGTAGGATTGCAAACATCAGAGAGATGCAAAGCACCAGGGGTACAAAAACATATGAATACATTAATACAATGTAAACAGTGCACATGGAAAGAACAGTTTGACTTCGTTTCACTTTCTGCTGCTTCCAGAACAAACATCACATCAGTGTGGTCACTGATTGGTGTTGGAGCTGTCTTGCTGCTGTATTCCCTGTGATAATTTCTGTTGCCATGTAGGCAAAGACAGCACTTAGTCGTAGGGTGATACACCAGGAAAGTCCCTAGAGAGATTTCTCTTGTGCTTTGGTGAGACATGGGTGATTAGACACCTTTGGCTTAACCAGATTAAGTTTACATTGAAGCACTCACATGATGGAGACATTTCCATCTCCATCGTGTTACAGCGTTCCTCTCAAACACAAAAGGCAGGGGTGGGGATGGTAGCACTGCACTGACAGGTCAGAAATGACAACTCCAGCCAGACCTCAGCGTAGCAAAGAAATATGTGACTTATCCCAGCAGAGATCACAGATCCAGGCTGCTTTAATACAGCAGATCTTTCATCTTATTGACTGCCATGCACTCCTTTAGTCTCTAGAGCCAGCTCCTTCACATCACCGTGGTAGCTTTTTCTTTGTAGATCTCAAAGCACTTTATTAATGGGGAAAAATATCTCACAATCCCCCTAGGAAGTAAGGTTGTTATTATTAGGTTTATTTACAAATGGAGGGACTCTTAGTAGCTTACTATGATCAAAGTGAGGGGAAAATTGAATGGTCTGGGCAAGTCCAGTCTTACTCCATTGTAGATTTCTTAGGGGAAGAACCAGGCTGTCCCAAACACCCCAGCACCCACCACCATTAATTACTACCATCTCTGAGCTCATATAAGAACTGATCATGAGTCACATCTATCTATTTCGAGCACGGGTTTGTGTGAAGGAAAGTTGTAAGTGTGCACACGGATCTGAAGTGTAAGGCTGAGTGGAGACCCTCACCACCACAACTCACACACTGGGCCACCAAATGAAGGAGGAGGTAAGTGCAGGGAAAATGTCATCCTCACAACTTGCACTGCTGTCTCCAGGAAAGTCAGACAAGAATGACTTTCAAAGAATTAGGAATATGTAAGACTTCAGAAAAGGATGAAATCTACTTGTGCCTCCTGGACTACCCCTGACAGGAGACTCTCTTTAAAAATGAATATAGAACCATAGAATATCTAGAATATGATCCTAAGAGTGAAGGTCAGAAAAGATGTCATGGCTGGTCACAGGACTTAGAACCACTTAGATACCTCTCTCTTGACTTTGTGGAGGCTGAAGCAAAGATAAATTTCTGTGACATTTTCATTAAAGCCAGATGTTCTTTTAGCTGAATTTTAATGTTGAGCTTTTATCATATAAACCACACAAGATGTAATTGAAATTCTTTTCTGTTAGCAGAATGGAGAAGTATCTGTAAAATCAGATGATTGACAACCCTGGAAATTAAACTGAGTAGACTGTCTCACTGATGTCTCTTATCCTGCTCTGGTAACACCAGACACGTGAGATACCACAGAAACTAATGGATACTTTTCCTTTGATGCAGCAGCATTTCAGAAGGATCAGTACAGAAGGCTTTAATGTACTGTAACACCATAAGAAAAAGATGAACCGAAGAGGCACTACATGGTCGGACTCCTCAGTGAGAAAAAAGCCAGTGTTTCTTTGTGGTGATATCTTGGGTCAGATTCAGGCTCGAAAGACAAAACAGATATTTTTCGTTCTGTTACTCACCTGTCAGTCACCCAGACCATGTTCCTTCAGCATTTACACGTGCACGGGTTTATCTAGATTGCAAGTCCAAGAGTATTCCTGAGAGTACCCTGGTGAATGCAGTAGGGATGTATGGAGACAGGACTTGAAGCAGATGCTTCTATTCTAAATACCGATTCCTAGAGATGTGCAAGTTAGGTTTAATCTCAGTATCAGGTGAAATGTCCAAGCCCTTCTGGGTCCAAGCCTTAATGGTATAGCAGTCTGCTTTGCCTGTGGGATCTCTGATGCTGAAGCATTTTGCAGCAAACACAGATTTGTAAACATCGTATCCATGGCACTCTCTCATAACAAACTTCAAACTGAAGCCAATAGTTAAGCCTTGAGGAATCAATATATGCATCAATATGACACACTAAAACTGCAAACAAATAAGCACTGGTTAGGATCTCTGGTTTCACATGAAGAACGGCAAGCACAAAACCTCATAGCCTCACCAGAGACAGACCTGCCATCCAGCCTAAAAAGCGATGGCAAGTAACGGGTAATTACAGGGTAATGATGAAATTTGTTGTCTCACTTACGTTCTGTTAAACCAGCCCTGTCTTAGCATATGGGCTCTCATCCAGTCTGTCTTGAAGTTGAAAAGGTCATATTGAGACTTCTAAGTGGAAGTGTCAGCAGGCTCACTCAAAAGTAAGACAACAGGTTCCCAGACCCAGTGCTGCCTTTTATTTATGTAACTTCAGACAAACCATTTGAAATTATCCTCTTAATTTTTAAGTTTTAACTTAATGGTTATAAAGGGACAGTTTCATCTGAACTGATGAAATTTGTTCTATTTCTTTGCTTATTCGCACTTATTTTTGTGGCAGCATTAAAGGTGCTAGACCATGCCAGATATGCAAAAGCAGCAGAGCATGGTACACCAGTGCAGTAAATTTACTCTTCCAGCATGATTTAAAACACAGATCTCAATCTAGACCAAGAGAGATGGACATGACTTAGAAAAAATTATCTATTTTTTTAAACACTTGCCCAAATTGCTGGCTTTGTAGCATATATTGTGATTTAGATAGATAACAAGCAGGAATTTCCCAAAGAGCTGATGACAGTTTATATACTCCAAAATTACTTGAGAAATCTGTGGAATACATGAATGTTGATAGCACAATACAAACAGCATGTGGCTCAACAATACCCCAAGCATCCAGAAGTTTTTGGCAGCCTGCCTATGCTCCAGCAGTTAACATGGGGGGGGGGGGGGAGCAAACTACTTTCTCTTTGGACAATATAGCACTCTGCCTTCTTAAAGTAGCATTTGCAAAATAAATGAGGTTATTCATGAGCAAGCAAACTGGAAAAGGCCTAAATGACCTAGTCTTTCTGATGTACCTGGTGCCTCATGAAGAGTGTACCTACACATAGCTGTGCTAGTTTGTGTGCTTGGTTTGTGGGCTTGATTAAGGATATGGGGCCAAGATATGCTCTGCTATTGCATTGACAGCTTTTCTGTGAAGAGCCAGCACAACCACAAGCAACATCGCTCAAGTATTTAGATGAGCTACAAGATGCAGGGACATAGGGAGACCCAGGAGGAGCAGGTGTCTCATGAAGCTGAACGGTACTCTCAGGTCTGTCTCTACACCCTCTAGGTAGATGTGAACATGACATCAGAGCCACCAGCACTCCCCCAGAGCTCACTGCCCCCTCCAGGCCCTATGCATCTGCCAGAGGAAAGCAGATGACCTCAAGGACAGTCCACGTTCCCTTGAAGTTCAGAGGGATCAAGCAGGTGAATGAGTTACGAGAAGCAGAATGAGATGAGGGAGTGGTCTGAGGCACTCAAGGATCAAACCTAAATTTGCAGAGAAGCACGTATTCAGAGAAAAAGAAACTGAGACTTCTCTATTGCCATTTCTGCTACTGTCATGGGCAACATTACAGAGCAAATTCAGAGAGTTTCTTCAATTTGGCATTTAGGGATACTTGTCTCCTAGAAGCTCTTCTGTTCTTTGGGTGTGATTAGCTTTGGTTGAAGCAAGGAAATACATCATTCAGTTCTTCATCTCACTTTTTGTCTCTTCCCAAAATCTGGTAACTCCTCAGCTTGACTATCCACAATCCCAAAAGGCCACCAAAATAGAAGAACACATACATGCCTGTTGTTTGTTGAGTATCACAACCCACCAGACCAGATTAACCTGCCCAAGCAGCTGAGTTGGCCAGCAGTCCATCCAGAGGGAAATGAGAGCAAGATGTGGAAGGTGGCCCACAGCAGAAATGTAACAGACAAATGCACAGGGAGACACATCAATCACTAGAGCAAAAGGAAGAAAACAAGCATTTAAAACTGTAAAAAGCCTATTCAAATGCCTAAATAGCACATCCAGCTGTCCCACAGCCAGTTTAAAGAGTCCATAGCTTAGCCAGCTGGACAGGTTGCACAGGTGTTGAGAGCTTGTCAAGTTCTAAGACCACTGGACATTTAAAAATGTTGGTTAAAAATCACTTCTTTCCTTGAAACAATGTTGGGAAGAAGATTTTTCCCACAATACATCACAAGTCAGTAACCACTGTGAGGAAAGTGGCCTACACCTCTGTGCCTCATGCACCTACAAAACAAAGAGTGAGATTCATCTTTCTTCTGAAACACTGGAGATGTACCTTAACTTGTTTCCCAGTGCCTGATGGTCCTATTGATGATATTCAACCCAGTGGCAGAGTGGATCATATATCTTGCTTCTGTGCTCTGGGTAAAATTACTCCCACATGTGAAATACAAAAGGAACCCTCCCCCAGCCCCTGCCCTGGTCAGGTCACCAAGGCTGGCATTCAGCCTCCCATGCTGCTGCCAACTTTTCATCTAATACATTTCTTTTACAGCCTTGGGGATGTCCTTGCCTTCTCCTGCTTTCTTCCAGCTGTCGCACATGGGAAAAAGCTTGTAAGGCCTTTACAGTTTGTTTCTACAGCCATGTGAGCATTCTGAGACTATGGAAAAGTCTGTGCTTGTGAGCAAAAGGGTCTCCTCTTGTGTTCCTTTGTGAAGTTCCTTGCATTTCTCAAATGCTTTAGGCAATGGGATTCAGAGTACTTTACTAACTTTGGGGAAAAAAAAAATCTGAACACTTTGATGACATTTGTTTATCTTCTTCATCTCATGCATGGAGTCAAGCCCAGGTCTGCCACTCATTCATACTACCTGCAGTGATGGTGCCTTGGGGGCTGCTCCAGAATGACCTAAGCCAGTGGTCTAGAAGCAACCAAAGACATCCCAAGATATAAAGCTATTAGATATAAAGCTATTAGGGAGTTTCCAAAGGAGGGCAACAAAGATGGTGAAGGGCCTTGAGGGGAAGCCACGTGAGGGGCAGCTGAGGGCACTTGGTCTGTTCATCCTGGAGAAGAGGAGACTGAGGGGAGACCTCATTGCAGTCTACAATTTCCTTGTGAGGGGAAGAGGAGGGGCAGACACTGATCTCTTCTCTGTTGTGACCAGTGACAGGACCCAAGGGAATGGCCTGAAGTTGTATCAGGGGAGGTTTAGGTTGGATATTAGAAAAAGATTCTTCACCCAGAGGGTGGCTGGGCAGGAAGAGTCTCCCCAGAGAAGTGGTCACAGAATCAAGCCTGACAGAGTTCGTGAAGCATAAGGACCATTTCCTCAGGCACATGGTGTGATTCTTGGGATATCCTGTGAAGGGTCAAGAGATAGAGTCTGATGATCCTTGTAGATCCCTTCCAATTCAGGATATTCTATGATTCTATGCTTTCAGCATCTGCCTATTTACTGCACGGACAGAAGTGTGAACCAGAATCCTCCCATCGCTCCATCCCACCTGTCCCAGCTGCCACCCAGTAGAGAGCAGACTCAGATTATATCCCCAAAGCCCTGTACAACATTGCTGCAAGGGCTGGGCGGAATTTGTCAGCAACTTAAAAGGGTGAGAAGACAATTTTGGGGGTGTGCATTGGACTTCAAATCACTTCTGACAAACCAGTTGATCATGGTATCCTATTATTGCTTCTCAGTGATCTGTGACCCACCATGAAACAGAGCTACACCACTAAATAAAAAACTCACAACATAAAGTCTCAGCCTTAAAAATCTACTGAGACGTTTCACTCCAGGCTGGAGTATCCAACAAGATACTGCCATAAAACATGCTTCTCTGTTTTGTATTCAGCTTCTACTGCTTACTTGCATTTACCCCACAACTCTTGCAGAATACAACCAAAATTCTCAGCAAACATCCATATATTAACTTATTTCTTCTAAGCTTCTCTACAGGCCATCGAAGCCACAGGTCTGTGCACATTTAAGGAGCAACACATGAATGAAAAAGAAGGGAAACTAGTAATAAGCCAAGCAAAATATAGGTTTGGGACTGGAAGGGAAAAAAAAAAACGTTCAGAGCTCTGCCACAACCTCAGGAGGTCATTCCAGAAATAAATGTAAGCATGAGTACAAGTATGACTCTGAACCTGTGTTCTCTGGTTTTAACTGGGGCTAGAGTCAGCATTTCCAAGGAAATTTGTTTGTTCCCAGTTAATAATTTAAAATGTCTATCCATGCTTTCCTGCAATTGCATGTTTGTTTTTGTTTGTTTTGGTTTTTTTGTAATTTTGGTATCATTTTTCCATTTTAAATCCAAATTTGCTTTTAGGATAATTATTTTGCTGTATTTCATGTGCTCTTTTAGAGCTTGCTTCAAATAAATCAATCATCTTTAATGCTGCGCAAAGTTATTTTGCAGCATTATGAATACACCAAAATATATTCACAATCCGATAATCTATGCTTTCTATTTGCAATCATCTTTCTGCCTTCTGCTCAAAACCAAGATGGCCAATTTCCAGTCACGGGTGCTCACGTGATCAGGATCTCAAAGCCACAGCATGCCACAACTTGGGCATTGCTAGTGCTCTGTGTCTTCCTGGACTGAGCTTCTGATAATCCAAAATACCTACAGTATCTTTTACATCAGTGGCAAATTCAAGGACACAAATGTAGAATTTTTTTCCATGATGCATACAGCCAACCTGTGGGCTGATTAACTTTAAAAGACAGTTTAATAAATAGAGAAAAATTCAAATTACAAATTTGGAACCATCTTTTCACAGTTACTAAAAGAATATTATTAAAATATTGAGCATTACTGAAATAAAGTCCAGTTTTAATTCTGTTGTGAAAATTAAACCCATGCAAGAACCTAAAATCACTGAAGGATTTCAGAAAAGTATGTACTCCTTAAAAGAAAATTTTTCAATTAAAATGGGCCCATAGCTCCAGGATGCTTCCTGAGCACACTGAGCACCTTACTGCTGGCAGTGCTAAATCCCTGCAGCTCTCCAGGTACTTTTGAAAAACAGGCTTTGATTTGTTCATCTCATACTCTTTGGGGTGAGACTCTCAGGAACAGCTGCCACTGTGTGAAATTTAGGCTTAAGTAATTTAGCTCAAGATCATAAAGCAAAACATCTGCAGAATATAGAGAAGACATAGATACTCTGGCCACAGGTATTGTTTTTAAAATGACCATACAGAAGAAAATATAGAATTATATAAATTTTTAAATGAAGATTGTTACATAAACTGAGCTGGTTGCAAGCAACACCTGAGTTACTTGAATAATCACTTTTTTTTTTTTTTTTTTTACTGATTAGAAACAGGCTGTTATACTTGGATCCTGATTTATCTTTAGTTAAACACCACTTAAATCCACATTAAGTCATTGTGTTATAGTCGACAGATTTTAGAATGAGTCAGCTCTACGCTCCCTACAAAGGGCTATTTACACTTAATACAAACACAGTTTTATATGACTGTTGGATAGAGAGCTGTGTGAGCACTTTTAATCAGGCATAACTCACCTAAGAGTCACCAAACAAGCTTGAACAAATGGTACCCAGTGTTTGGCAGAAAAATATTTACACCACTTTGCCCAACCCCGTGTTCAGTCACATCTCGAAAATGAGCAAAAAAATCTCCCATCTCAGGCAGGAGTAAGCAAGCAGTCAGTTTAAACTCTGCTTACAAAAGTTAATTGGGATGGTGATGCAACATCAATTCCTTAAGGGAAAGAAGTGAGGACTGCAGCAGTGACCTCATCATGGCTGGGCAGGAAGCTTCAGAAATGTTGAAGCTTCTCAATACTGTGCACCAAGCAATATAGAAGACATATGAAGTGAGAGGTGAACAGCAGCTGTATGAAAATTGGTATCATAAAGTATTGACAAAAGCTTAGGGTCTTTGCTCTTTTCTTGCTCAGTTGAAGACAATAATGACAACCGTGAAAAAAGCAGCAGCTAAAAGGGCAGGTGTTGCACTACATGCTGAGTACCAAAATAAACATAGTCTCATTGTGAAATTTAAGGGGGGGGGGGAAGTATCTAACCACATTCAAATTCTCTGTAGGTCAAGGGACAGTTTGTTTTTTGATTTTGTTTAAAATTACAACTTTCCAACAGACACCCAACTTCAATAAATGCTCCTTTTCATATGGAAAATAACTCAGCACAGACTCTCCTATGAAAATATTTTTCTCCTGGCACAACCAGGTTTCATGACTAACCTCAAATGGTCTGACTACTTTGAAAACAATCAGCCACTTTTATTGATTAAACAAACATGAAAAGACATTCATTCTCTTTTAAAAGCAGTTTTCCATATTTTTTGTAACACAGAAGACAAATAAAAAATATGGTCAATTTGCACTACTTCCTTTCTTTAATTTTATTGAATGTAAATCTATATAATTAATACAAATACAATGTTACTTCATTCTATGAAGATCAAGACACCTTACAGTAAAAAATTCCCTGAGACATAATATGCAGCTTGAAGGATCACATAATTCTCTATTCCATTTACATTATAATCAAAAAGTAATGTTATTTCTTTTCCTTATAAAACCCAGAAGAAAACAATCTTCCTTTCTCTCCCTTCACCCCAATATTTTAAGGCATGGAATAAAACACTCTTTCAAAATGTATTCAAAGAGACTTGTCTACTTAAAATAGAAAATAACTTTGCTTAATTTTTACAGATGGATTGTATACATCATCTGCAATGTCCTGTGGAGTCTGGTATCTGATCTAAGGTCCAATTTGCTCAGGCAAACTTTCTTTTTATCATTGAACTTGAGCTTGACAAAGCAAATTACAAAAGCCAGTCCCTAGCCTGTAACAGTAGACTATCAGCCAGTGGAGTGGATGAGCCAAAAATCAGAGATTTATAGAGATGTTGTAATACTGACTTCATCGGCTGTAGGCCTGGGCTGAGTTTCCTCCCAAATGTAAAGGGAAAAATGTGCATCACTAATGTAAGAATGAAGAAACTAGAAAAGGCTTCTCTTCTCCCAGTGCAATTGCTCTGCAATTATTACTTAAAAAACTGCAGTTTTCACTATGCCAGTCTTGAAAATTCCCGGTGCATAACTTACAAATACTGTGCAATTGTGATCACCTAATTCAAATGTGATGCTTTAATTGTTACATAGCTCTTTTCTGAATTTTACAAAACTTTAGTTCCTCAAAGATTCCAACTGTTTTTCTTAGAGAGGCTGAGAAATACAATTAACGTTTGCAATCTCTGGAAATTTCCATTCTCCCGTAGCCTGATCTTCTGCTTGTGGCATTATTAATGATTACACAGAAGAACTGTATACCTGGAAACTTTCAGAAAATGCTAAAAAAATTAGGAGGACTGAAAAAAATGTACTGTTTTCAGCAGACTGATAAAAAGTAGTGCAATCTTAAATATTAGTTCACAACTTTTGAAATTGGGCTTTTGCCTACATTTATATGAAATGTGATTAAAATATGAACAGAAAAAACAAATTACAAATTCAAAGGGAGAGAGATGCTATCATCCCGACACTGAGCTATTACTGTTAATGTTTTACTTACATCGAATCTTTTTAAAATGTCAAAAGTAATGTTATGGGAGTAGCAACCGCTGGTAGAGAAACAGATGAGCATACCATGAAGAACATGCTTTTACTTTAAACAATCACTTTAGACCTGTTGAAGTGAAAGTGCAGCATTAGGTATCATCCCTACTATATGCCACATTGTGTAGACTGTCTTTTTTCCTCTTCCAGTAAATATTCAACAACAACTGGCATTAACACCAGAAAGGTTCATGAAGTACTTTCAGCCATCCTTTCCTGCACAAAAGCAGAAGGGAATAAACACAGAAGTCTGCAAGATCTGATCTGGTCAACTTATGCAAATTATTAATTAACTTCATTATTATTATTATTAATTCATTTTCCAGTAATCCAGTAATCCTTACTAATGGATTACTAATGCTTACTAATCATGGGGAATATCTAATTTAAAATATATTACAGGAAGCTCACAAATCTTAAAAGTACTCACCCAACATCCCATACTGCTTAAGTCAAATCTAATCCTTTTCTAACCTTAATATGACTCACAAATGCCAGTAAATGCCAGTAATGTTCTGATGCTCATCTCTTATTTGCAACTGACTTTCTTCTTTTCCCAAATGTTTTGTGCCCATGATTTTATTCTGAATGAAGTGTTTGAGGAACTCCATGGATTATTCAGCTCCTTAAAAAGGGGCTGAAGAAATACCTTAATCATTTGGGCAGGACTCTTGCGGGTTACCATTTTTTTCCTACCAAACTTTATAGTTGCAAAGGGCATGAAGGGCTCAGTTTCCCAAGGATGTGTAATTGTAACTGAAGTTTCTTGCTGGATTTCACTGAGGCTACATGTAACCAAAAAGTAACCACACACCAACTACTAGGATGACTCCAGCAAAATATCAGTCTAAAAGGGAATAACTACTGTAAATGCTCCCAACAGGCACTGAGAGAAGAAGTTTTATCTTAAGAACCTATTTATTGATTAAAAAACTGAGTCAGAAAGAAAATCCTCAAAACCAAAGGAAGAAAAATTGTGAATTCTTCCCATTTGATATTCTTTCTTCATACAATCTGTATTGTACCAACAGTCTAGATCTTATTCTCTACAGTAATTTTCTTTTTGAAAGGGAGAGATTTGGGAGTTTGGTAATTATTATTATACAAACAGCAAAGCAGCATTCTGAGTAGTCTGTCACCCAGCATTTTTAAAAACGCATGCCATAAACCTGAACAGTTGCTACACAACAACACTGTCTATTGATACTCGAGAAATAAGTTAGCCCTTCTGTATACATATTCAATATAGTAATAAAACCCCTGCCATTCTCAACCTTTCCCTGCATTTTCTGTATGGCAATAATTTTGCAGAGAAAAATATGCAGATTCCTGTAAACATTTTCTAATTCCTGAATAAAGGGAGGGTGGAAATGTACCGACTTTTTTCCCTACAGTCTCTCTTTTCCTGTACTTGAATTTCTACTATACTTTCATACAGGATAAACATGCCCATGGTTTCAGTAGGTAGTGGAAGAAATACTTTACATCATCTGAGCTGTTTGTCCACTGAACTTCAGTTTCCTCCCATACACTTTTTCCTAAATGGAACAATTATTTGGTTCAAAGCATTATTAGCTGGCTGCTGCAATTTTAAACATTGCTAAAAGGTGCTGCTGTATCATTACATTCTTACATTCAAAACTTGTGGCTCAGAAATATCTACAAATAGCTTTCACACACATAAAAATCAGTTTAAAACATTCACTTTTGCCTTAGGAGTACGGAAAGCCAGCACTGATCATGTATCCCCTGTAAGCAGAGGAAAGTTTCACAGTCCAGGAAGTTGTCATAGCCGACAAAATTAGTTTCAGCTGTACAGCTGAAGAACTTGGCATGAGATGTTTATGTTGAGCTGTGCAGAACTTTAGAAGTTTTAGATCTGTGCAACTTTTGGAATTTAACTTGGCTCTTTAAGAATCATCTGGCACAATGTGTTTTTTTGTCCTTTCATAATTTTCCCTTTAATAAAAATCTTCCTTTTGTGGGCTTTTCACAGCTTGTTTTCCTGTACCTGTATGCTTCTCTCACTGATGACAGGCATCTGTGTACTACCTCGGATAATGATTTCTGCTAGACCCATTCTTCCCTATACCTTGACGCTGGCCAGGCAAGCCTTGCCAGCCAGGCACATCAGCTTTCAAACCAGGTGGCCAGATTTTGTACAATCTTGATTTGATTCCCAGCTGCTCTAACGGCCTCGCAGACCTTGCAGAAATGCTCATCCCAGAATGAGGTGACGTGGACTTCGTACTTCTTCCTCCAGGCAAAGTACCGCCTGTAGTTGGGTTTGTTTTTATCGAGGAATTTCAGATAGGTGGCCAGCAGCCGGGGGCTGGAGAAGTCGTCGACGTGGATGAAAGAGTCGGGGGGGATGAAGCGCTCGTAGTTGGCCCTGCGGGGTCCGAGGACGACGGGCACGGCGCTGGCGGAGAAGGCGTTTCTCCAGAGCTTCTCGGTGATGTAGTCGGTGTGCTGGGAGTTCTCGAAGGCCAGGTAGAACTTGTAGGCTGAGATGGTCTCCACCACGCCGCCCTCGGCCAGCGCCAGCCCCCGCGCCCCGTACACGTCTATGGGCAGGTGCTCCTTCAGCTGGCGGTAGTAGCGCACCCGGGCGTGCTCCTCGTTCCAGTTGCTGATCACCCAGGCCACCAGCCGCGTCTTGCGGGGCAGCACGAAGGGCCGGGGCGCCGGCGGGGCGTAGAGGTACCCATAGGGCACGAACACGTCGGAGTCGCGGCGGTAGGACATGGTCCAGTTGAAGAGCCCAGACAGCCCCCGCAGGCCGGGCGAATGCGAAGGCGACTCGAAGTTCATCCAGACCCAGCGCTGGCGGGGGGGCCGCAGCGGGGACCCTCGGGGCAGCCCCCCGGGGCCGTGCCGCGCCAGGTCGCGGTGGTGGAAGAGCACCGCCTGCGCCTCGGCGAACCGGCTGCGGTCGGCGCTGAGCCGGCAGCCGCTGATGTTATAGTGCCGCCGGCAGTCGGCCAAGCTGCCGCGGGCGGCCGAAGGGCTCCCACCACAGCAGCACGGTCACCGCCTCGCCGCCCGCCCGCGTCGGCTCCGCAGCGCGGCGAACAGGGCGAGCGCGGCGGCAGCGCCCAGCAGCCCGGCCGCCAGCGCCCAGCGCCGCCAGCGCCGCCGCCAGCGCCGCCAGCAGCCGCCGGGGCAGCGCCGCGGGGCCGCCTCCATCCCCTCCGACCGCTGCCGCCGCTCTGCCCCTCGCAGGGCAGTGGCGGCGCCGGGGCCGGGCAGCGCATCGCGGGGCTGGGGCTGCTGCCGCCGCCGCCGCTCAGCCCCCACCCCTGGCCCCGGTCCCGGCCCCGGCGGGGAGGTGCCGCTGCCGCCGCCCCTCCCGGCCATGCCGGCCCGTCCTCCCCCCGCCGCCTCCCGGTCCTGCTGCCGCCTCGCCCCGCCCGCGCTCGGCCGCGGCCGCTCCGCCCGCGGGAAGAGCAGAGCTCGGTCTCTCTGCGGGGCTCCGCCGCCTCACCGCCTCCCCCGTGCGGCCGCTCCGCCACGGCAGCCGGCCGGCTGCAGGGCGGTGACAGCGGCCCCGGCTCCCCGGGCTGCTCGGGTGCTCATTCGCCAGCTCGGTGTTGCACAGGGGATTTGTGTCCCCGCAATCGGGAAGGGTCCCCCTGGGCAGAGCCGGGGCTCCAGCACGCACAGGAAGGGTCGTGGGGACTCTCACAGGGGTCTCAGGGCATCGGCACCTTGGGACCTGTGCTGGATTGACCATGGCTGGGTGCCGGGTGCTTATCACAGGCACTGTATCACTGCACTCCTCAGCTGCACTGGGAACAGAAAATATAACTAAAGGCTCCTGGGACGAGATATGGACAGGGAGAGATCACTCACCAGTTACTGTCATGAGCAAAACAGACCCGACATGGGGAAATTAATTTATTGCCAGTCAAATCAGAGTAGGATAATGAAAGATTAAACAAAATTGAAAAACACCTTCCTCCACACCTCTCCCTTCTTCCTGGGCTCAACTTCACTCTCGATTTCTCTGCCTCCTCCCAGACAGCAGCACAGGGAAATGGGGAACAGAGGCTGCAGTCATTTCATCACGTTTTCTCTGCTGCTCCTTCCTCCTCAGGGGGAGGACTCCTCATGCTCTTCCCCTGCTCCAGTGTGGGTTTCCACAGCTCACATTCAGCTTGATGTTCATGTAGGCCCCAGGTCATTTCCAGCATGATTCTTCATCAGCCAGCCAGTTCCCTGCCTGTACAGTGATGAGAGTTTTCTATTCCACATGCAGAACTTGTTCTTTCTACTTGCCAAACTTCTCAAGGTTTCTGTTGGCTCACTCCAAGTTTATTAAGGCCTCTCTGAATTGAAGTTCTACAAACCAAGATGTCAAACCTGATTTCCAACCTAGTAATTTCTGAAAAATAGTGAGATAGCTAATATCACCTGAAAGTCTCTTAGGGCCATAAACACAGCATCTATCTTGATAAATAACACTGATTTTAGTTACAAAATAGGATTATGGGAAAGTTACTTTACCACAGTAGAAAACTGCAAACAAATACAGAAATACAATGCTAAGGGAGAGTAAAATCCTCTGAGCCCTTGAGCTGTACCTAGGCTCAATCCAGAGCACATCCAATACAATGAACATTACCTAAAAGGAACACAATCCCTAGTCTGCCTTAATTAAAGATTCAAAGTTGTCCAAAATCTCTTCTGTTAGTAATTTTGTGTATTTAGACATTTCTGCAGATTATATGAGAAATTTGGGGCTCATGAAAGTGAGTAGGAGAGCTCAATTGACTTCTGTGGAGTTCTGAGTCAATAAATTTGATCGTATCAGCTGCAATGACAGTTCTTATTTTTCTTCAGGAACTTTCAGCACTGATATGTGACTTTGTAGGAGTCTTTGTCTAGTCGTGTTTTAATTTCCATTCCTTGAAGATTTGCTGCTAAGCCATTCCAAACCCAAATCCTAACCAGTTACACTGATGATGCAAAGCCTGATCTGTGTATGGTAAGTCAACAAAAATGTTGGCATTAATTTAGCATTTAAGAAATGTTTCAGGACAACTCAATATGGAAATCTTTATAGGCCAAGTAGTGACAAACTTGAAAGAAAAAAAAAAAAACACTTTCCGTGTGAGGATTCATAGCAAGAGTTGCCTAGATACTTTTTTTTTGCAGTGTCACAGTGAAACTTCAGTCCTGATGTTCAGCTGCACTGCAGTGGCATCCATATTAAGACTATTGTCATACAGAAACAAATCTACTAAATTATTTAGCATGAGATCCAAACAAGGCTTTCTATATTCCTCAACATAACATCAGCTAAAGCTCTATAGTGCGCATGAAAGAAAGCTGAAAGCTTTCTGAAACCTTACTGAAATCCACATTAATTGAGACTGTATACACAGCATGAACATCCAGTATTAAAATAATTCCTATTTGTTTTATTATGATAGATAAGAATTATAACAATTCAAGATGAGAGGACAGTAGCCTAAAATGTTTCTATGAGTAATATTATCACCTTCAGTTAATTTTCATGTTACACCTGCCTCTGTGGAAATTAAATGCCTGTTTACATTTATATTTATGTGTTGTACGTAATTCATTCATTCAAAAATCTTTATAGAATTTATATGTAGAGTATGATAAAAGCTATGGTTAAGGCATATTTTAGAATTTTTATCAATTACAGATCTGTCTGTTTTGTTGCTGCTGTCTTCAAACCCCTCAAAATATGAGAAATAGCAGAAATATATTACAAGTAGGTATTCATCACAGCCACTACTGATAGATGTGCCTTCATCTACAAGTCTAGCAGCCTCCTAGAAATTTTAGTGTACTAAGCTTAAAAGCCAGATGTGATGTGTTGCTGTAGAGTGACCTCACTGTCAGGACCAAGGTTAGAAGTTACGTGTCCCCAGATGTGAGAGTAGGTGAGGAGTTTCTGTTACCTTTTTAATGTCTCATTTGTCTTCTAAAGAATATATACCAGCCTGGCAGTAACACACATCAACTCCAGTTTGCCTCTTTTCTGCCCAGTGCCACCTCACCCCAGCACATCTGTGGCACAATCACATCAGTTCTCTGTGCTGGTAGGGTTTTGTCAAGGAGTTTTTTTCGCTTTGACTCAGGAAAAACTCCACAGACATCACTGAGAAGTACAGTATGATGAAGGTTGAGTAGCATTACCAGAAGCTTGAAGACCTCCCACAGGCAACACATCTGGCTTTGTCGGCTTTGGAGATAAACCAGCCCAGGAGATAGCCCCATGTACTGAGGACCACACAGACTTCTTGGCGCTGTATACACAACTTGAGGAACTGTGCTTTAACTGCTCTGTGGAAACCACAGTAAGTTCTCATGTTGCTGATAGTCAGGAATTTAAAATAAAATGCTATCTGTTAGTAATGAAGCTATTGCAAAATAAAAAAATATTTTGCTTATCTGAAGGTTAAAAATTTGCCGTTTCTAACAGCAGTAAATGTTTTTGCCCTGAGCTTCCTAACTGGCTTCCTCTTCTACTCTGACTCACTCTGTTTTGTCACATTTCAGAAATATTAAAGCCTAGAAAGTTATTTGTCAGCTGTCTTACAAATGCAGTTTAAAAGGTACTGCGACACATGGTTGTGTTTTTAGCCACAGATATCAATCCAGACATTTTCTCAAACAGGGAAGCCTTGTGGAGTTTTTCATCCTAAGAAAATACGATCATCTTCAAAGAGTAGCAGGATGCTATCTGGTACCAAAGTGACACTAAGAATGACTTTGAAGTCTTCTTCATGAATAGTCCCCATGGTTTCAATGCAAGTTTTTGCCAAGTAAGAACCTAAATCTTATATGAAAAAAAGTGATACAAGTTCTGTTCTGTATAAATTGCACCCTGTATTTCAGCATAAAGTTTAAATGCCTGTAATTTGATTACCTAGTGTTTCATGTTCAGGAATATGATCTTTCTGCTCAGAAGTTTAAAATTCTAAAACACAATCAGAGATATAAAAGTGGGTTGAAAGCTGATGCCTGTCTTGTTTGAATGAACAGCTTCTGGGCAGACAAACTCACATTACTGCACATGCAGCAAATGTAATGTTAAAATATTCTGCCTCACTACAGTTCCACTTGTGGCTGTGAGCAGGGTTGGATTAAAACTATGTAAAGTTGACATTTCCAGATCAAGGCACAGGCATGAACAAATGTGCTGTGCTCTCTGTGAATGGTGGATCTTGTCCAGAACACTCTTCAATCTTCCATTGAAGCACACAGCTTTGTGGTTCACCAGTGTAGACCAGAGCCAAAATCAGAGCAGAAAATTTTCCTGCCAAACTCACATGATCTTCAGACCACATATGGATATCAGCAAGCCAGAATCTGTGGATATGTGTTAGCAGTTATCATTAATTTCAATCTTTCTTGGTATTTTTGAGCACTGGACTGCATCTTACGCATCTTACAGTGATATGCAACCAGGACTGATGCTCTCACTTTACCCAGTGAGCATCCCCCAAGCCAGAGGGCAAGATTTGTTGTAAAGCTTCTCCTCAAATGTCTTTGAACTTCAAGCTTTGAGGTCATGTTTCGGTCCAGGAGACAAAACTAGCCCTGATTTGAAGTAAATCTCCTAAACTACATATAATCCAGTTATGGTTCTCTCAATACCATTCGCTTTAATAACTTGACCTCCTTATACTGTGCTTCTTTACTTAATAATGTAGATGTGGCCTTTGAAAAATGTAAATGTTTAAATACTGATATTAATACATACAAGGATATAATAATATAAGCAACAATAACAATTGTCTTTCAAAACAGCAGTGTTTAGTTTGGCTAGGAAACAATAAAATTAAAAATAGAAAAGGTGAGCTGAACAGTTAGACAGTAAAAAGTCACTATGATAAAATATGAGCACAGTTAATTTAAATTAACCAACACCCTGTTTAATGAAGTATTATAAATATCATATTAATATCAGTAACATTGCTGTAATATTATGCAATGTTATATTTAAACAAATTGCTTTGTTTTATTCAACTAAAAGATGAGACACATAGAAAGGTCACAAACATGAATATATCAGACTAGGTAAGAATTACCTAAGCCTTATAACTGAAGTAGTATATTCATTAGAAAAGACCTAACAGGCATTTCTCTGTTGTACAAGGTTGCATAAAAAGGGAAAGAGAGAAAAGGAGAAAATAAGCTTCACAAATCTACTTTTGTTGCAGCAAAACGAAGCTAGTGCAGGAATCTGAGAAAGAACGAGAAAGCATTTTGAAAATTTTAAAACAAGATCATGAAAAAGAATGACAAAGCAAGGAGAAGGAAGTAGGATAAAAACAAAACAAGGAGCAGAAGCAAGATGCAACAAGCTTAATCAAAGCCTCTATCTGAAAACCCAGTGCTTTTCAAATATTTCTGTGTGATTCACGATCAAATTTGCATCTAAAAAGTGAGAATAATGTTTTCAAAAGCAGCTACTCCTCTAGTGCCTCAGGTATAATTTTCAGTGCCAATAATTTTTTTCATTTAGAAACCAAATGGAGATGCTGAAAAGAGTTGGCTTGGAGCCAAGTGAGTGGTTGTTTCGATTTTAGGTTTGAGTGTTTTTCCCTTCTCACTGATACAAAAATAAAAAAAACCCTTAATGTCAGAGAAAAACTGCAGACAATCGAAGAACAAACATCCAGTTTCATTCCAGATAATTGTAAAAAAAGCAGCAGAAAACAAACTCTAGCTTCACAAAGTTGTCACTGAGACTTTCTTTTTAACAATATTCAGTGTGGTTTAGATACTTCCTGAGGATCTGAAAGCCCCAGAAACAAATACCATCTCCACCTGTTGGGCAATGTTTTGGTAGCAGAAGGTTGACTACAAGGATGGCTTCTGTGAGAAGCTTCTAGAAGCTTTCCCCATATCTGACATAGTCAGTGCCAGTAGGCTCCAAGGCGGACCCAGTGCTGGCCAAGGCTGCACTCTTCAGTGACCGTGGCAGCACCTCTGGGATAACAAATTTAAGAAGGAAAAAAAAAGTTAATGCACAGAAGCAAGTGCATCCAGAGAAAAGACGAGTGAGAATATGTAAGAGAAACAGCCCTGCAGACCCTGAGGTCAGCACAGAAGGAGGGAGGGGAGGTGCTCCAGGCACTGGAGCAGAGATTCCCCTACAGCCCATGGTGCAGAACATGGTGAGGCAGCTGTGCCCCTGCAGCCCATGGAAGTCCATGGGGGAGCAGAGATCCACCTGTAGCCCCTGGAGGACTCCCTTCTGGAGCAGGTGGATGCCTGAAGGAGGCTGTGATAGAGTGGCTTTGGCTGGTACACAGTGTCCAGCCAAGGTCAGGCCAACATATACACCTTAAGAAAGATGTGAATTATCAGTCTGAGGCATAGCTGGGAATAAGGAGCTCCTTTGTTTTAAATTACCCATCCATCCTAGTTAATCTTCTCATTGTAATCTACAATTCACTGGAATTTTTCCAAATTCCCTCCTTTAGAAAGTCAGTAACACCTGTTTATCCTACAAATATGTTGGAGAGTTATCTGGGAAGAATTCTGGGAATGGAAACTGTAAGATAAGTGCTAAGTATTATTGATTTGGGAATGTGCTGCAATTATTCTAGTAACGTGGAAAAGACAGATCATTAAGTTGGACTATCATGCTTGACACACTTCATGTTTCCCCAGGGAGGGGCTGCAGGGAGTAAAAGTCTGAGGCCCAGACAAGGCTCAGCAGATCTATCTCACAGTATACCTCCCCAGACAGTACACTGGGATAACAAATGGGAGCTTCCCTCTCCCACAGTAGGTAGTCTCTGTCTTCTATCACTCTTCACTTCCTCCTGCATAGATTAGGCCCTGCCAGCTCTGATGCTTTGCTGGAGAGGGCTTTCAGTCTCTAACCTGGTACCAAAACACTGAAGCTTATGTTATGGAGCTACAAGGGCCACTCTTGTCTCTGCTACACCCTCCAGTCGCCCATGACCTTTCAAACTATCTTTTGTTCTGGTTTTATACAGTGTCTATAAGGATCGACATTTGTTTCATAAGTGACATGACAATATAAAACAAACTAATGATCATTTGGTGTTACCTTGCTGTAATAATGGTTTAAGAGTAAGTGGCAAGTTATTTCAGGTTTCATGCTGCCTCTGTGGTTCTTTGATACTATGATAATGCTCATATAGAGAGAGGCTTATTTATGTTAAACTTTCATTAAATCAGGCTAGATACCAAATCACAAACTCATGCCTTCTGAAATGCTCTGTTTAATAGATGAATTCAGCCTAAAGCATTACAAGGCCTGTCTTCAATTACATTACAATCTTCTGCTGGAGCTTAGGATTCCTTTGCAACAGAGAAGACTATGAAAATACTGAGCTTCACAGTTGAACTTTTGTCAACAAGAGCATTTTGTGATCTTTGGATTGTGGCATCTTCATTGTTGGCTGAAATATGGATCAGATTTGGCTACTTAAAAACATCAGATTGAAAAGCATCGTGAGTATATGCATAAAACAAAAAAAGAAGTCATAGCTCCATATTCAAGCAAAATTTTATTCAAAGTTCTGGAAGTACAGATCTACATTTCCAAAGGTAGCTAGTCATTCTGATGTTTGATTTGACACATCAAAGCAGACTCAGGTCTTCATAGCACTAAAGTTCAGCAATCTGTAAAAAAACAAGATCTGCTTTCAGGATGGATGAGACATTAGATATTGAGTCCCCCAAACCAGTAGTCACTTTTAAGAAAGACATTAAAAGGGAGAAGCCAAAATGCATTAACTTCAGAAATTCCTGACCTTCTGTTCTATGTCTCCCCTTTCATTCCCCTTGTCAGTGCTGCTTCTTTTTCCTTTTGCTAGATCCTCTCCTTCTGGCACTGAACACGGTGGGCTCATCTCAAGAAACACCTGTTCTTTTTTGTCCATTTCCATAACCTGTACCTACTGCATCTCCCAGCTATATTTTGAGGGAGAATACTACTCCCTCATTTCTTCCCCAGACCCTTACACAGAACAGGGGGTGCAAATGAAGATAGTTTGGTGACTACAGGAGCTTAAACCAGATTGCTCCTAATTTTTCTCCTATCATGTATCTTTTTTGTCACCTCCTCTCTCATGATACCTGCCTATTCAGAACACTCAGTATCGTCAGTGAGGAGAGAACCACTTGTCTCTAGCAGCAGTCCCTGAGAAGGAAGGTACATCTGAATTCCCAAAGGAAAACCAACAGATTCCATAAATTTCAGCACCTACATCAATTTGAATAAACTGTTTTATTCTAAAGCTGTTCTTTCTTCATAGATCTCATTAGGAAGTGGAGATCATAATTTTTGAAAACTCTGCTTGCCTTCACTAGAAGCCTCAGTTTAACTTGAGTTTTAAAATTATGTCAACATCTCAAAACTCTGAGTCATTTTTTAGTTGTATTTTAGGCCTGCTCTATAACCAAAATGTTCCTACAAGTAGTAACTCTAAAGTAAAGGAGCATGTCAGAAGGCTGTAACTGTAAACAGTTCCTACACCAGTAATAACTTAATTCATGCCACTGTTGTAACTAAGACACTACTATCTCCAGATCTCACAAGATCAAGATCAGAAGAAAGAAGTGCTAGTCATCGATCTACCTGCATTTTTAAATCACCAGCCCCTGAGAACGTGGGAAGGAGCTTCATTTAATGGCAAAATATGCTGAGTTCATATACTCTGCAAGGTTGTGGCACTAAAAATATTCCTTTTACAAAGCTAACAAACTGTGTTTCCTTAGGGTTGGAAGCTTTCCCCTTCTACTATGAAGTTAATACATTTCACTAAAGCAAAGAAGGTGGGCACATTTAGAAGACTACGCTAAAATCCACTAGCTTATAAGGAACAGGTTTGCTCCACAAAAGCCACACTCTACAGACTGTAAAGAAAGAAATACATTACCCATAGAACTAGCTGGCATTGCAGGCAAATAGTAAAATGCCTGAAAAGTTACCTAGATCAAGCTCTTTTCAGGAGATTGTGTTGGAGGAGGGCTTTTCCAAACAACTGAATTTGTTCAGGTTGGATGTTAAGAACAGCAAGTAAGGTTCATTATGAACATGAAACCAACACTCACCACCTATCAGTAGGAAGCAAGTGATTATTCGATACATTTACAAAAGGTTTTAGAATATGAAATAAGGTGACTCGACATAGCAGTCCTAAACAGATTTCTTATGCAAAGATTTCGAGTCTGTTGGCTGCTTATTAAAGGAACAGGTGGGTTAGTTCTGTAGAAAGATGCCCTGCAACTTAAAAATGATGTGTTATAGTGAATGGTTCTTAACTCTTACTTTTCATTCTTGCGTGTCTTGAGTAGAATTGAGGCTGTAAAAGTAAACTGCTTCTGTTCTGTGACACTGCTTTCAGGCTTCTAATGGAGAAATTGTTCTTCACATCCCAAACTCCTTCTAGAGCCACTGTTAATAATTTGGTAAAATAATAGCATTATAACTGATTTCTTCAACATGTTCTAGAATTAATGTAATAATATTCTTCCATAGTTAATGAAAATAGATTGACATCTTCAGAGAGCAATTCAGATTGCTAAAGGCGTATAACACTCTCTACTGTCTGTAGAACAGATTAAGACTACTAAGGCTCCTAATTGAAGAAGGATATAGCTTGGCTATAACATATAACAAACATCAGTAATATCACTGATGCATCCAGCATCATTTTTTGGTCATACTGGAATATCAAATGCCCTCATAAAAAGATAGAAGAAAATGACCCCCTCCGCCCCCTCAAAAAAACCCACAAAAATAAAAACCCAACAAAATCCAACCAAACCAAAATAAAACCAACACCACCAGAATTAAATAAAAAGCTAATTCATTTTGTGGAAAGGTTCCAACTTACTAATCATCTAATTTATGTAAAACAATACACTTTCATAACCTAAACTGTGTAAAATAGTAACCTTCCAACCTGCCAACTGTTGTTTATCAGAGCCCGGCCACTTAGGGAGCATGTCTAATTCTCCAGATGAAACACATGAAAAAGGGTTACTGAATAGCCTGTACACCACCATCCATCTGACTGTATTTATTATCCATAGTGTTGTTGTACTATGCCTATAACATTATGCTATAATATCATTTTCACACTGAATATAGAATACCTTTTCTATACTGAGCTTGTTATAGATCCATATTATTCATTCCTGTAATCAGTATTTTTGTAATGTTTCTATGTTATCTTTAGTACCATAAGCCTTTGTAACATACATTTCACTGGGAGACTTTTGAGAAATCATGAGAACATATAAGGTAACATCCCATTATACAATCTGACCGAAATACTGCAGACAACTAATTCACTGACAGACTGGGTGCAGCAAAATAGTTGTGTTCAACTCCTAGTAACATTAGGAACACGAGCAGATAGAGCAGACCAACGTTAACATCTGCAGTTCAGCTACACATTCAGGACCCCTTTTGAGTCAATGAGTATGACAAATGCAATAGCAGGTATCTAGGACAAGACAAAAGAACTGCATTTTCAAAGTACCTTTTTCTCTTCATTTACTATAAACAGAACCTACATAAGTCAGTCATTTGCAGGTGTGTGCTGTAATTGCCTAACAAGACTAATCACAACAACAGAGGTGCAGGCTCATATGGTCTTTACATCTGATACTGATTACATTACCCCATTTACGTACACTTTTGTCGGTGAATCCAACTGTTTTAAATTCATTTTGAGTGAATTTAGAATTGGGTCTCTCAATCCTACACAAGAGAAACTATTCTAATAATTACAGCACTTCTTTCAAAAGAAAAAGGTAATAAAATCTCTTCCTACTACTTGGCATTTGTTTCAGCTTTATTAAACTGATAGATCATATGGAATTATCCATGTTCTCTGTGGTCCCATAATTTCTGGACAAAAAGAAAAAAAGTAATAAAGACTATATGCAATTCTTCTGTTTATGTATTTTACATAAAATGTTCCTCAGGATATCACATAAATATTCTGGGTTGCTTTTTTTAAAATAATTTTGCTGCAGTTCCTTAAAAGAAGCATTTGTCCTGACAAACATTTGCCCTTTGCTCATAAAGAGGGATTACCTGCAGCTGGATGTTTAACATTGCATTCTTCTTTCTGAAAACGAAGGTGCTCCTCAAGTATTTCTTTAACTCTCCTAGATGGCTCAACATATACACATTTCTTCCCTGTTAGTAAAACATATTACAAAAGAAACAGTTGTTACAAATCCCCTGAACGCTGACATGCTTTTCTGAATGGACTGTCAAATTATGCTGCTCTGCCTCTGTCTTTAATACACTGTTATTTTAATACACTGTAACTTTAATACACTGTGAGACAAATCATTTACAAATATATGTTAGTGTTCAGCCAGGCCCTGCTCCACAAAACCGAGCGATTCCTCAGATAGGAGGATGGTACAGGACAGGACCCTGGTGGGTATATCCATGAGGTGTGCTAGTAACCAAGGCCACCCAGGGCACTCGGGGAGACACGGCCACTCTGCCTCCCCCCGACAGACATCCCAAGGCAGGGCCGAGCATGAACGAGCATCCAAGGAGATGTCCCCGCTGAAGGAGGTCTCCAAGGAGCTGAAGAGGGATGCAGGCACCTCATGGCTGCAGGGGAGTCTCTGCCTGACGGCGCTGCCCGCGCCCTGGCCGCGGTGCCGGGGGCAGCGAGTGGCCGCCAAGGTGCCCGCGGGGCATCAGTGAGGAGCCGCGGGTGGCCGGCTCGGCTCCCCGAGGGGACACGGCGGGGCGGGCCGGGGTAGGGCAGGGGAGGCCGGGGACCGGGACAGCCGTGCTCACGGGGCTGCTCGCCGCGGGCATCGCTGCCCGGCTCCTCGGCCTCCGCCTCCGGCAGCTGCCGGCCCGCCGCCCTCATGGCCGCCGTGCCCGGGCGTTGCAGTCGGGCTGTTGCCACGGGAGGTTGCCGGGCCACCCGCGCAGGCGGGGCCGCCACGTCGGCTGCGACTTCCCGAGGGATGGAGCCCAGCGCCTGGGGCCGGCGGATCGGGTCCCACATTTCGGGTCACAGCGGGGTGTTCTATCCCTTCCACAGGCCAGGGATAAGCGTGGGGATGCCCCTCGAGGCCCGGCGCAGCCAGCTGCCATCCCCAGGGGCCAGCAGGCTGTGCCCACCTCATGCCTGCTTGGGGCACGGATGGTGACAGCTCTGGGTGCCATTAAACAGCTACTCCTTTTTGTCACTCAGTGTGACCCCACTCGGGAGAGGGGCATGCACGTCACCATGTACCCTCATGGGGTGTCACCAGTGGCCTGCCTCAGGGAAGGATGCCTTGTCACCCTCAGCAAAGGCAATGGTGGACTGGCAGGAGTAATGAGAGAAGAGTCCAGTTTAACTGATCTAGATCTACTGATACTCAAAAGTACTAGCTTGGTTATAAAACGAGGTATCTTGAGACGCTGTTTACAGGTTTGAAGTATATTTGATTCTCCTTGTTTTTGCACAGTTACAGTTTTCGGTAAGAGGAACAGCTGCCATTTACAGTAGTCAATGGATAATGCTGCCAGCAGGCACACAGGGAAGCTGTCCTGCTCACCTGGCTGAAAGCTTTCCTCTGCAGCAGCTTCCTTGAAACTGTCTCTTTGCGTATGGTAGTGAGAATTTATGAGATACAAACCAAGTCTGGTTACACAAATCCATGATGTAATCCATGTCTATATTACTCCTTGGCAGAGTTCAAGGTATATTCATCTTCCACAGATGTCCTGAAACCAAATTTTCAAAAATAATAAGCATTAAAATCATCTTATACCATTCATAATTCGGAGGCTGTTCTTCATTTTCTAACAGAAGTGCTGCACATTACACACTCCCTCTAAAAGGTGGGCGACAAAAATGCCCTCCACAGTCACTTGATGAGAGCACTAAATGTGGGCCAACATGCCCCAACCCTGCTGCTGTGACAATTGTGCTTCAGCTGTGTTAGTGGTGTCTGGAAGGAGCATGGGATCACTCAGTAAGAAACCTGCACGGCATAGTGAAGTGTTTTCTTACAGCTCTCATACTGAGTGACAGAACTTCAGGCCTTACATTCAATTTTCAGTTCAATTTGTTTAACAGAGAGAAGCAAGTTTCTCCGCTTCCAAATTACAGATGGCAAAGCTGAAGCTGAAAATCATGCAGCATGCGATTACCATGGGAAAATCTTTAATGTATGTCTCAGTTTAACAAGACTTCCCTCGGGACCAGAAGCCAAAATATGACCCGTCAAAAAACAAACAAACCGAACCCCAGACCCCTTCTCTCCACACACCCTCTCCGAGTCCGGGCAAAAGCCAAATCCAGCCCCCCGAGGAAAAAAAACCCTGAGCTCTCCCTACTCCCAGCTGAGGCTACGGCGGATGGGGGTTCTCCCTTACAGATTTAGTTTGTGCCGAGGTTATCTAGCACGTCAATGAACCAGTCGTTACGTCCAGGGCTCGCCTAACAGTAAGAGTCTTAGCTTGCTGGCAAGCAGCTCTTGGTATGGGAAAATTCACTAGGAAACGGTAACAAAATATAAAACTGTAACAATGTACTAACTCAAAAGTGGAAGATAAACGCTAAATTACCTGTAACTAAATCAGCTGTAACTAATCAGACACAACACTATGCTGGGTGTTTACCCTCACACAGTTCAGGCTCATTTGTTCCAACCAATGCCGCGTCCATGACCTCATATCTTTAATCAACTTAATTTTGCTAGGGAAAAGTAAACAGGATCTTGACAGAACGTCGTTTTCTTGAAAAGTAAAAGAAAAAAAACCCCAAAACTCCTTTCTCATCCTGTGGATAACACTTCGTATTTATGAACAGGCGCTTGCATTGTAAATGCTTTCAATTAAAAATATGACAAAGTACTTCAGGTTAAATATTTTATTTTAGAATAAGCCTTATACCAAGATCATTAAATATTTTGTGTATCACCCAAATAAGTTACATTCATTCTGAGCTTTCATGCAGTTTTAAAAAAGTTAAAATTTCTCAAAAAATTCAAAGTGAGTTGTAATAAACTCTGCCTAACCAAGCCAGAATTTTTTCATATCAAGTAAATATTCCAGTTTTCTTTACTGCTACGACACTACAGAAAAATTAGAAAGGCCCCCTCCAAATTTGTACTAATTAAATGGAAACTCACAGAAACTACTGAGGCTTCTCACTTCAAATTATGAGTGAGACCACTGAGCTGAATTGCAAGAAGTGACATTTTGCCTGGGGAGAACACTAAAGTATCTTATATTAAAACCTTGCTGCAAAGAGACAGACCACCACCGATGAGCATGCAGAACACAGACAAGAAAGCAGCAGCAAACCCCACATTCATAAGCCTAACCGCAGCTTTTAAGGGGACACGGCATTTATGCAGTCTTCTACTATTTCAAAAAGGTAGTGATACATATCAGTCCTCCTAGCGATGTCAAGGGCAGTTTCATCCAAGTTGTTTTTCAGGTCTGGTTTCACGTAGCGATTCATCAGCAAGAGTTCAAGGGTTTCTCTGCTGTTCTTGTTTCCTGCAGCAATATGCAGTGGGGTCAGCAAACCATTTGTCTGCGCGTTGATGTCTGCGCCCTGCTGCAGCAGGAACGCGGCCACTCTTGTGTTGTTCCACTTGCAGGCGCTGTGCAGGGGTGTCCAGCCGTCCACAGTCTGAGCGTGGATGTCGGCGCCCTGTGCCACCAATTCGTGTGCAATGTCCAAGTGCCCCCTGTAGGCAGCTCGGTGGAGAGGAGTGTACTGGTCTTCGTCACGAGCGTTCACTGGAGCCAGCTTTTCAGTCAGGAGCCTCTTCACTGTACTCAGCTGTTTAAAGAAAACAGTTTATTTCATGTGATTCCGTGAAACAGGCTTTTCCCGTCTGGAAGTTTGGTGGAAAAGCAATTTCTGGCAGTGTCAAAAAAACGCTTAAGTGCAACAACAGACTTGAAAATGAAAGCAGCTATTGTTACTAGGGTTGGGGGATTTTGTGGGTTTGTTCGTTTTCCGTGGGTTGTTCTGGTTTCAAAGAGCTAAAACATGAATATTAGTTGCAATGCTTTAAGAGTACCTTAACCTTACACCTTCTCCTCATTCACCGTGAAGACATAAGTACCTCCACAGAACTGTAGAGGAGAGCTTTTGTGTGTAAGAAAGGCAACTCATGAAAATAAGTGTATAATAAGGGTATAATAATATAACAGAAATCTTGGTTGTCTCTCCTTCACTTCCAAAAATAAAGCTGGGGTTCTTTTCCAGAAAAATACACAAAACCAGTCACCTGTTATCTGCATATGGAGCTTCTGAAACAATAAAATTTCAGATACATCCTCCTCACCTCAGTTAAAAGGCTTATTTGCCAGGAAGAAAGAGCCTGGCATGCTTTCAGTTTATAGAAGTTAAAGAAAAGTGCTGTTACTTGAACTTTGAACTGAAATCAAAGCTTTCTTTCTGAAAGCTAATGGATCCAAAATTTTTTAGTGTGCGTGGGCTACAAAGGGAGATGTTTTACATACAGTGGCTTGCAAAACCAGATCAAAATGGCTCAGAGAAGAACAGGAAAGTGTAGCTAAATTTTTGTTTGTGGATGAGTTGTTAGATATGTGCTTAAAATAACATTCTTCTAAGTGATACATATGAACAAAACAAGTGCCTTACCCGATTGTTTTCAGCTGCCCAGAGCAGCAATGTTTCTGGATTTTTTTCCATTTTCTTTTCTTGCATTTCATACCATTCCTCACTTCTTTCCTGCTCATCATCGTCATCATCAGACTGTCCTGACCAACAGCTCTGAGTTCCTACAGGAATCAAATGCCTGTGCGTCTCCAGCAGTTCAAGCTGGTTAAAATGCTCCGTGAAGTCTTCAAATAACTCGCTGTCATCGTCGTCCTCATCGACTTGCTCGTCTTTATTCATTTTCAGTCAGCATCTGTGAGCAGCAGATGTACAATCTTATTGTTGTACAACACAAATGGAGTTGGTGGACATCGACAAACATGAAAACTAAAGAGCAAAGTTCCTCCACTAACCCGGCCCTTGTCAGCTCTGCCAGAACTCCCAGACAATACCCACGCTGGAAAAGCACCGTGTTACCCCGGTCCCGAAACGGCACCACTTTCGGACGGGCAGCGAGAGGCAGCGCAGGGGTTTGCAGAGCGCACCCGGAACGCTGCCCGTTTTATTAACAAAGGGGCCGGAGCAGTCCGGACAGCAGGGCAGAGTCTCTGCGAGGCCCCGCAGCGCCCGTCCGGCCCCGAGCGAGGCCCTGGCCCGACCCGGCCCGGCCCGCAGCACCGGCCCCGCTCCGCTCCGCACCCCCCGGACGGGCCCCCGAGACACAGAAGGACGCTCCCCTCTCCCCGCCGGCTGGGCCGGGGTCGGCACGGCCCGTGCCTCCCCTCTGCGCCGGCCGTGCCCGCGGGCTGCGGGCAGCCACACCCTGCCCTAATCCCGCCCCGCGGGTCTCCCCTCCGCGCCGAGGCCCCCCAGCCCGGCCCAGCTCGGCCCGCGGTACCTGCGGCCCCAGCGCGACCGGCGCTCCGGGGCGGGGCCCAGCGGCGCTTCCGGGCCGCGGCCGGCGGACGTGACGTGCCGGGCCGAGGCAGCGGCGGGAGCGGGGACCGATCCGGCGGGGTCCGATCCGGCGGGATCAGGGATCGTTCGCTGTGCCCCCGAGCTACCCCAGCGTCTGGCCCGTGCTCTTAGGCTGCACATACCGCCTATGAAGAGAGAAGCTGACTCCCTGAGCTGAGGAGCCTTGGAACGAAGATGAGCACCGTCAACTCACAGTAAGCTCCCGTTGCCTGCACCGCCGTGCGGTCCTGTCACTTCAGACAGAGAGTGTTTCGTGTGCCACATCAGATAGCAAGTGTTTAGTGTGTCACGTCAGACAGCGAGTGTTTTGTATGCTTGGGATGACTTAAGGAGAGCTCCGATCATCATTTGTGTTTTCCCTCAGGTTCTTGTGATCATCATGCTTGCCGTCATATACACGCAAATTGCCAGTGCAGAGAGAGAAGTTGAATGTTTGTTCAACACGTATTTTTTAAGGCAGAAAATATACAGAGGATTCCGTGGTTTTTCATTAGGTACTGCGGAGAGGTGGTTGCAGCCCTTTACTAGAGCAGAATGACTGTGATGAACCTGCCAACTGGTTGGTTTGGTGATGTAATATTTGCAGAAAAATAGTGAAATATTTTGAGAACATTACAGGAATGACATTTGACGGAGTTTTATGGCAAATCTCCTGTGTATTTTGTGACTTTGGACAGATCAACTTACCTTAATAAAGACTGTGTTGAAATTTCCTATGTGTATTGATTGCTCTGTGACACAAGTTTTTCTGTCTTATGCAGGGATGATGAAGACACCTTTAAAATACTTGTTGCTACTGATATTCACCTTGGCTATTTGGAGAAAGATCCAGTTCGTGGAAATGATACGTTTGTAACTTTTAATGAAATTCTGGACCACGCTCAAAAAAATGAAGTAAGTGCTACTTTGTGGAAAGGGAAGGAATGAGGCTGTTGAAAATACGTTCCAATCTACCAAAAGCTGTAAAGCTTAGTCCTAGTACAATCTATACTAATATCAAATCAAATGACTAAGCTATTTATTGCAACCAGTTTCATTTCTGTTTTAGTAAAAGGAATGCCTATTCTTTTGAGAGAGCATTGAAGCTATTCATTGCAACCAGTTTCGTTTCTGTTTTAGTGAAAGGAGTGCCTGTTCATCTGGGAGAGCAATCGCGTTAAATTATGACCCTGGTTGCATTAACTGTGTTTTTGGATTGCCTGCACCAGTTTCACTGGTATTTACAGAGGGTTTGTCAATTCAAGGAGGGAAAATAGTAGGGGAGAGTGAGGTTGATAATACACAGTCTTCAGATCTTCAAATCGGAAAGTAGAGAAAATGTTAGAAGCTTTTGAAGTGTTTGTTAGAGCGCTGAGTTGCTGACATGACCAGCTCTGGTGCTGGCACAGTCAGCAGCAGAATCCTCTGGAGTGGTGCAGAGGGGGTTTCCCGAACCAGGGCAAGCTTATGAGGAGCTGAGAGCTGCTGCCAGGAGCCTGCATCTCAAACAACAGCAACTGATGGGACCTGAGCATGGCCACGAGCAGTGGCAGCCAAGTATCTCCCCACCTGTAAAAGAAGCCCATGGGGAGTAGCAACAAACAGAAGCGCTGCAAACACGACAGGCTGACATGCTGTGGCACAACATTTAATGCAGGAAGGGTGCTGAAGGCTGCCAGCTCCCTCAGTGAGCTGTTGTATCCATCTGACAGAAAGCCATGGCCTCTCTCAGCGCTGCATCCACCATGACTGGCACAGCTTCCCGGAGAGAGCTTCAGTGGGAACACACTGCCACTCCAGCATCAGCTGCAGGGTGGGCCCTGCTTTTCCACCAGTGCTGGCTGACAGCAGTTGAGCACAACTGAGAGACATGCACCCGGGCAGGGAAACTCCACTTAAGGACAGAGCACAGGGAGAGAGTGAGGAGGTGGAGGAGTATCAGGGAGCATGTGTGTGTGGGGGCGGTGGATGTGAGAGAGACACTACTGGAATCACACCATGCCTTCCCTGCAATGAGCCTGAAAGGCAGACAGGACACATGATCCAGAAGATTTTTGTCCTCTCTCCTACTGGATGAACTAACTGAATTAAGGCACAGGAGGCAATGGCAACACATTCCAGCCTGGCACAGCAGGCACATCTGCTCTGTGACTGCCCCACCTTCCCAGGTACCCTGGCATAACAGGTGTGAGGCTGCATCCCTGGGGCCCAGTTTTGTTGACATGAGCCAGCAGTGTTCCCAGGTGGCCAAGAAGGCCGGTGGCATCCTGACCTGTATCAGCACTAGTATGGCCAGCAGGAGCAGGGCAGTGATCGTCCACCTGTATGTACTTGGCACTGATGAGGCCACGCCTTGAATCCCGTGTTCAGTTCTGGGCCCCTCACTCCAAGAAAGACATTGAGGTGCTGGAGTGTGTCCAGAGAAGGGCAGCAGAGCTGGTGAAGGGTCTGGAGCACAAATCTGATGAGAAGGGACTGAGGGAGCTGGGGGTGTTCAGTCTGGAGAAAGGGAGGCTCAGAGGGGACCTTCTCGCTCTCTACAACTACCTGAAACGATGTTGTAGCCAGGGGAACATCAATCTCCTAAGGAACAAGGGCAAGAGCAAATGGCCTCAATTTGTGACAGAAGAGATTTAGACTGGGTATTAGGAAAGGTTTCTTCCCTGAAAGGTTTGTCAAGGATTGCCTGTCAATGGAACAGGCTTCCCAGGGAAGTGGTGGAGTCAATGCCTCTGAAGGTATTTAAAAGATTTGTGGATGGGGCATTTAGGAACAGGGTTTAGTGGTGGACTTGGCAGTGCTGGGTTAACATTTGGACTCAGTGATCTTCGGGGTGTTTTCCAACCTAACGATTCTGGGATTCAGTTTCTAAGGAATTAATGTTTATTGTTCAAATTATTTGTAATTTTGAAGAGGTTTTTTTTTTCCAATGCTTTTTAAAAAGCTAAATATATACAATATATGTGGAAACCACAACTAGTACCTTCTCAAAATAATGTGGTGATAGCTACTGATTTCTTCCCACTAGGAACCACAGCAATAAAAAAATAATGTATCTCTTCATGCCTATCAAAAAAATGTTCAGGAGCCAATTTGGTGACCCTTATTGAAATACTTCACCTTCACTGATGACTTATTTTTTAACACTATCAGTGTCTTTGTCCTATGGCTCTTCATAAATGGGTCTTTTTGGGTTTGGTTTTGTTTTAATCAGTAATTTAATTTTTCTTTCATGAGGAAGTTAAATTTTATGTCTATTACTACTAACTCCTTTTACCTAGGATTATACTTCCTCAGATATGAGAAAATATGTGGAACTCCCTAGAAGACATAATCTAAACAATTTTCTTAGAAGTCTTTCAAGGTAATACGAAGTGTTGTATTAAAATAATAAAGCTTTTTGTTACATACAGGTGGACTTTGTTTTGTTAGGTGGGGACCTTTTTCATGACAACAAACCTTCCAGAAAAACAGTACACTCTTGTTTGGAGTCGCTAAGAAAATACTGCATGGGTGATCGTCCTGTTCAGTTTGAAATTTTGAGTGATCAGGCAGTTAATTTTCATTACAGCAAGTAAGTATATTCCTATAAATTATCATGTAAGACTGGGTTTGCATATTGGGTGAACGTGTTGAGATTTTTGATTTATATCTTCCGTGACTGGAACCGTGAAGTTTTAAGCCTATCTGCGTGGGACGGTCTACAGGATAACTTCACTTACCTAAGTCTGTAAAGGAATGTGTACAGTATTTTGAGAAACTTTCGAATGTGCTGGGACACTTGATACCTTCATGTAATCTACGGTTTCTATCTTGCAAGTACATTAAAAGCAAAGCAATTTAGATGAATTGCTGTGGTAAAATCAACAGTTCTTTGTGTGTAAGCAAAGGTTATGCAGCTTAGTCTGCTGCTACCACACAATATGTTGTACAATTCTTTCCATAGGCTTCTTCTAAAAGAATAGCTCCTTTTTGCCCTGTTCCCAGTTGGAAGTGCTATTCCAGTCCATGAATAAGAATCTTCTTATGCTGTGCAGCTTTAACTTATTCATAACTGCTTTGTACTCATTTGTGCTGCTGCCATGATCTGTTTGTGATGGTGTTAGTTTGAAGAGAATATTGTTCATCCAAATTGCAGACATATTTTAACTTTCTTTCCTCTTGTTCAGATTTCCATGGGTGAATTATCAGGATGAAAATCTCAACATTTCTATTCCAGTTTTTAGTATTCATGGCAATCATGATGATCCCACAGGGGTAATTATTATCATAATTGTACTATACTGTTGCATTACAAAGATATTATAGAAATAGAGACTTGTATAGAAATAGAGTTCTAGTTGGAGATCTAGTTTTAGTCAGTTGCACCAATCTTTGTGTAAATATTTTGTATATCTTTAGGAATGTTAATAAATAACAAGTAAAGGGTAAGTGTGACATTAAAAAAGCAATGGAAAGAAGTTAAGAGATCCATATGAACTCCATTTAATTTCTTAATTTATGTAGGTTTCTGTCATTGAGAACAGGATCACTTTTCATGCCAAAATATTACAGTCTTTCAGAAGGTTTCTGAGACAATCTATCTGTAGAAACTGAAAGCTTTTTTTCTTAAAGGTGGAGAATTTTGATATTTTGACTTGGGCATATGCAATTGATGTGCATCTTGCATTTTCAGGGAAGATAATCTAATAGTGGTGAAATGCTAGCTTAAAAATAAGCTACTAAAAGTAAGCAGGAAATGGACATTTAGAAAGCATTAAAGTGTGCGTGTTGAACTAATAATTTTGCATTTTATATCAAATAACAGTGTATCATGGAGATTGGTGTTTTAACAGAAGTTTAACTTTGGACTTATTATGAGGTAGTTAGCTTAAACAGATAGTTTTTGTAGTAGTTTAGAGACTGTCTATTTGGGGTGGTTTCTTATGTTTTTGTTTTTCTGAATGACTTAATGTTTAATTTCACATTGTTCAAATTAAGTGGAACATGTAAGGAGAAGGGATTTGCCTCTGTACCCATGAATACTTAAAAAAAAAGCTAATACGTGTGGTGGGGTGTATCAACTGCAGAAGTTACTTAGGGAAAGATATTCTCTCTCCCTTTTTAGACTTTCATGTAGACGTTAAAGATTAAATGTTTTGTTCAAAGTTTTTATATTTGTTTCTTAATATTTTTTGCAGTCAGATGCACTGTGTGCATTGGATATTTTAAGCTGTGCAGGATTGCTGAATCACTTTGGACGTTCAACTTCTGTGGAGAAAATAGATATCAGTCCCATTTTACTGCGTAAGGGCAGAACAAAAATTGCTCTGTATGGCTTGGGTGAGTATTCGTCTGCCAGACTGTGACTAGACTGTTCATGTCTTACTGAAGCTCAGTAGGTCTAAATAAAGTTGTAACAAACTTACAAGGCTACAACAAACGTGAAGGTCTAAGTAATTCTAAATTAAAGCATATAGATTCTGTGGCAGTGTCAGTTTTCTCTTCCTGCTGTGTTGCTTTTTTTTTCATTTAGAATAAATCCTTCAATAATTTGATTTTTGTACTTCTCTTGTTCTTAAATGAACCCTGCATAAGTTAGCCATAAATAGCACCCATGTATCTAGTCAGAGCAATCACACTCTTAAATCCTCTCAGTTGTGTACTAAGCTTACTTCATCCTGTTTAGGTAAAACTTAAACACTGTATGTGTATGTACCATTTTGGTTATATTCAAAACCGTAAACTGTCTGAGCAGAAACCTAATGTCTTACATGCCTGTCTGAAGTGGTTCACAAGTAACATTTGTCACAGGTAACCTCAGTTTCTTTAAAGAAACTTATGAAGAGTTTCATACTTTAGAGGTGTTCAGTGCTAGGTTTTCAACTTCAGCTTTGTCCCTTTCTATTTCCTCTACCAGATTCCCCTCTATTCTTACTTCTTACTTAAAATGGTTATTTTTGACTGCTTTCTGCCTACAGAAGCTAAGTATTAATATCTTAATTTTCCCCCTTATTTTATGTCTAGACATGAGTGCTTAAACACTTACGTCTAAGCAACTTTTATAACTCTAAGTTAAGTCCTAGTTGGCCGTGATTTCATGTGTTTAATGAGATACTTTGTAAGGGTTAGTAGTGAAGGTTCTAATACCACAATATAAGTTTTCAATACCCAAAATGGTTACAGAGAAATGCAACAACTTTCTAAAGTACAGGTGTTGCTGCATGAAAATGTTCCTGAGATGTTTCTTTGAGATTGTTCCAGGATTATATATACCTTCTTGACTTTTTTCTGATTTAGAGAGCATTTGTTGTTAAACAAAATAAGTAAACTCTGTATGGGATTTTACTGAAATGCATCATGAACCCTGGTTATGGATGATTTGAGGTTTTTTACTTGTTAAAAACATCAGGGAAATAATCAGCGACAGGCAGTTCACAAGTTCAGCAGACTTTGTCCTGCTCTGTGGAAAAGCACAGACTTTGTAGAATTCATGGTTTATTTCTTGTTTTGTATAGCATTTTGAAGTATGTTTAAGAACTCCATCTCTACTAAGTATCTGTTTTTAAATTCCATATTACAAAAAATATGCTTCTTAGTCTGTCAACAAGAAACAAAACACCCCTTTCTGTTATTTTTAATTCTGCCCATAGTCAGTTGTTCGGCACAGAAAATTAGCAAGAGGTCTTAAAGCAGATGTACTTTGTGAAACTACTTTTAGCAGTGGTTTTAAGGCAGATTTCATGTTAAAATATCTTATTTTCAGAGGTCTATATAGTAAAATACCCATCTTATATTTTGTTCATAGTCATGCCTCAGACTTCCGGGGTCATGAAAATAATAGAATCTTGTAATCACAGAATAGTTTGGTTTGGAAGGGACATTAAAGATCATCTAGGTCTAACCCCCTGCCATGGGCAGGGACACCTTCTGCTTGACCAGTTTGATCAAAGACCCATCCAACCTGACCTTGAACACTTCCAGGCACAGGGCATCCACAGCTTGTCTACACAACCTGTTTCAGTGCCTCACCAGCATTACAGTAAAGAACTTCTTCCTAAACTCTAACCTACATCTATCCTCTTACAGTTTAAAGCCATCCCCCCTTGTCCTGTCACTGCTTTCCCTGGTAAAAAGCCCCGCTTAAGAAACTTTCTTGTAAATCCTCTTTAGGTACTGAAAGGCTGCTGCATTTTGTTCTTTGTGCTGTTTGTAATAGAGTTGCTAATAAAACTGCTATAAAATACAGAGTTGGTTTACCACACAAAAATGATTTAATTTTTTTTTGGTTTGTCAACTCCAGGAGCTATTCCAGATGAGAGATTGTATCGTATGTTTGTCAATAAACAAGTAACCATGCTGAGACCAAAGGAAGATGAAGATAGTTGGTTCAACTTGTTTGTGATTCATCAAAATAGGTAACGGTATGGAATGAATTATGGTGACTTTTAAACTTATTGTGTTACTTCATTAAACTGTCTCACAAAGGATAGGTGAGAAAGCAGATGCGTTAGTTGGTGCTTCTTGTAAGTACCTGAAAGAAAACTTTCTTTTACAGCTCTTTTTGCAAAAGAATCATAAAGGAAAAGGGTTGAAATAAATGAATTAGTAATGTTGGGAAATCTCTTCCCAAACTTTTATAGTTAGGGGCAGTGAGGGTTTGTAGTGTAATATGCATATAATTAAGTCTTGTCTGCTTGTTAGAGCTGGAAGAACATTAAATTTCATATTGTATTTTCTATAATTGTTTGAACTTCAACAGTCTATCTTACCTTGCACTGCTATGCTTTACAGATGTTCTGTCTGCCTACACACTTCTCTCAGCAGGGGTAGTAGGAGCAGGCAGAGTTCTTTTCCAGATCCTTCTAATTTTTCCTGAGGAAGAGGTCAATCCTCATGTTGAAGTAGTGGTGAGGCAGACATAAACAAATATAGCTCAGACAAGTCTGTTTCCTGATCGCTGTCCAGTAGGCTGAAGGAACTCACTTCATTCCTCCTTCATGTCCTCTGCATTCTGGAAAGGGATTGGGGGTAGCATGTCCCATATCTGTTTATTTCAGTGGGTTTTACACCACCATTTAAAAATAAAACAAAGAACCAAACAAAAACAATGGCCATGAGGTGCTATAAAAGCATTTATATAAAAAAGAAATAAGGTCTTGCAAGCCATGTAAGGAGAAAAGAGAGATCCAAATAAAAGGAGTGGGGCAGAAGACAGTGAGCTGTGTAAAAAAAAACCAGTGAGCTCTATAAATTGCCTTTTTGTTTAACCAAACATTAAACAATTGTGTAAGGAATAAATGTGAAGAGTACCTGACACGTATGTCAGATATTATTGCTGGAGTTTCTATATTGCTTTAAATCACACTGATGTTTTTCTCCTCTTTTCACTCCTCCTTGCCCACCCATTGTTTTTTTCTTATCTTGAACAGGAGCAAACATGGAGCTACCAACTACATTCCAGAGCAGTTTTTAGATGACTTTATTAATCTTGTGGTGTGGGGTCATGAACATGAGTGCAAAATAGCTCCATTCCAAAATGAACAACAACGTTTTTATGTTTCTCAGCCAGGAAGTTCAGTGGTGACATCTCTGTCCCCTGGAGAAGCTGTGAAGAAGTGCGTGAGCTTTTCTTTTTGTTCTTGTTTATCGCCTGTCTTACATCTCTCAGGTGTTATGCTGAGAACAAAACAACACTTGTATTAAGTATGAAAGGACTTGTATTAATGGTGTGGATTAGCTTCAGAGTGTAATATAAAAAAGTAGATGGAATCAGTGCCTAGTAGAATTTTTGCTTTCCTTACTATTTAACATTTGAAGCAAATGGAAATTATCTAAGAGGAGTTACTCCCTGATAAACTGGAATACAAGGAAATGAGTTCGTGTGCTTGTGTATGAAACAAGCACAACCTAAATATAATAAAACTGAAGTTTGACAGGTCCCACTCTGAAATACAGATCCAAGAACTTCCTATAGCTTTTAAAATTTTGCCCCTGAAAAGTAAACATGAATTTAAAACAAATCTTTATACCATAGTTCTCTTTAAGTTTATCTTTTAGTAAGTTACCTTTTTCCTTCTAGACACATTGGTTTGCTGCATGTTAAAGGGAAAAGTATGAAAATGCAGAAGATTGCTCTAGAGACAGTGCGAACTTTCCACATAGAGGATATTGTTCTAGCTGATCATCCAGATCTTTTTAATCCTGACAATCCTAATGTTACTCAGGCAATACAAGCATTCTGCATGGAAAAGGTAACTTGTAATGCTACTAGTTTATAGATAACAGTGTGCAGACAGGGGATGGGATCTGTGACTGATTTTGAGACTGGAAGATGAGAAATATTTTGTCTTGCCCTATATTATGTGAGATGGACTTAAGCAGTGTTTCCATAGGAAGCTAATTACATGCCATTCACTCTGCAGCCTTGGCTTCCACATTCCTTTTCTGGGATGACCTATTAAAGTAGGCTAGAACTGTTTTATGGGTTTCCATATCATCTTTGTACAAAAACTTGCCCCCTAAGAGTGGGACAGGGTTGGATGTGTGCTTTGGAACCTGCATAAATACGTCAACCTAAACCCTGAAAGCTCGGCTGCTCAGTCTGAAGTGGCAGAAGTAACTAAGTAGGTTTATTAATTGCTCTTGGTTCTTAGGTTTGTATAAGTCTCTTCCTGCTTTTCCCTGGAACTAGAAATTTAGCAAAGCATAATGGCTATAAAGTAAAGTAGTATGAGTGATCAGTGGTATAGATACTGCTGGAGTGCTACTACTATATCTGAAGGATGACCCTTCCATTGTGATGTTTTTCTCAGTCATTCTTAGGGTTTTCGGCTGAATACTGGTACATATGTGTTCAGGAATGAGAGCAGATCCTATAATTATTTGTTTCTATAGCTCCCCTTGCAACTGGATGTATTTTAAGTTAAATTTGAAACATTCAGGCATCTGTAAGAGAAAGCAGAACTTAATTTCTGATTCTCCTTCACAGGTTGAATTGATGCTGGACAATGCAGAAAGAGAACGCTTAGGAAATCCACGCCAACCAGAGAAGCCTCTCATAAGATTACGAGTAAGAAATTGTTTCATTTGAGTTGCTTTGTTTTGAAAGGTCGCTGCGATTAAGTTTCAAAGCAAAGTCATGCTTTTTGTGTGAGCACGTAATACATAAGTCTTTCTTAAGTCATATTATCCTGCATGTGTTCCTAACCTAATTTATGGAAACTTCCCCGAAGGCTAGTTAATGAAACAAATTAGAATCAAGTTATGAATCTGAGCCGTTCATTTTAGGTTGATTTAATTTTACTTTATTTTTTTCTTTGAAGGGTAACAAAATCAGCTTGATTTGCATGGCTTCTCCAGTTCTGTTTGTTTCATATTTAAATTTTTTTCTTTCCTCTCTTAGGTTGATTATGCAGGAGGCTTTGAACCATTCAGTGTCCATCGTTTTAGCCAGAAGTACATACATAGGGTGGCTAACCCAAAAGACATCATACACTTTTTCAGGCATCGTGAACAAAAGCAGAAAAACGGTAATTATGAAGAAAGGAATAACTGGCTTGCCTTGCTTTTCCTTCTTCTTTAATTTGTTGGCCAGCACTTGCAAAAGCTTGCTGTCTTACTTTCTAGTATGTTACAGGAGGAGTAAAAATGCATGGTCTCATTTAAGTGTATATGTTGCACAAGTACTTCCGTTCTATTTCTGGGTTTGTCTAAAATTCTGGTATTTAGCACAACATCTGCTGACAGTTATTCATAAACAGTTCCTTTTTATTTTGGCCTCAAAATTTATTGAGTTGCTTATAGTAATACATATAGCCCCATACCAGGCTGAGTTACTCTGATTCTGTGATAATTACCATGAAAGGCAATTAGCAGCTTACTCCTGAGGTTTATTAGAATGAGATAGTTTGTTTGTGTCACTCTGCAGGAAAACAGATGAGTGTAGTGCTTTTTCCCTTTGAATTTTAATTTTAATTCTTCAAGAGTTCATTTGTTTATCCCTAAAAAAGTAATGGAGGGAAGGGGTTGAGAGATGTTTTTATATTTTTTAAAAAAGGTCCAGATGTATGACAGCATTTTGTTTGCCCTGATTAATCATGTGTATGAGATGCTCTTGGCTTGTCTGTTCCAGGTATGTCTCTATTCAAGCATTTGTGCAAAACAAATAATAGCTGTTACTATTGCAGCATTTCTCACTGTGCCTAGAATTTTTTATAAGTGGTTAACAGATGTTGCCCAAATACTGGATTTGTAATGGTCCCTAATGAAGATGCAGCTTGTGCAAGAACATAATGTGCTAAAGCACTGTTAATAGTTCACATTAGTGCATTGTAGGTACTCCAATTCCACTGACAGTTTTTATAAACACTGTCAGTTCTATAAACTTCAAAATATCGTTTACTGAATAAAACCTACTTTTTGTTAGTTTTTTTAAAAATTATACCATATTGATCTTGGTTTACTTTTATTTGTTTGGGTTTTTTTTCATAGTTGTGTAATCTCAACCTTTTTGGAATACATGATAGGTTCAGTAATTCAGAAGTTGTTAATGTTTCTTTTGGCATAGCTGCTTATATAACCAGGCTAACAAAACACTGTTCTGTGCTTTCATGTGGCAGTTGTCTTAAAGCAGTCTGTAGTCACTTTATCTTACTTTATGTGGTACGTGCTAATCTCAGGTGATTATCTCTTTCATTCTTCTGCCCTTTCTAACTTGCTGCCAGAGAATGGGGGGCAGCTTTAAGGAGCTGTGGACATTTTCTGCTGAAAATCAGTCAGTGTGCTTTGGAGCAAAATTTCTTCTCTAATAAATGAGTTACTTATGAAAAAAACCTTTGTACTTTGATGCCTTCTTTGATTTTCTTCAGTTTGTGATCTTCTAGAGTTCAGTTATATTAACCTTCAGGATATAGTGTTCAGTATATAATTCCAGACATGTGGTAGTTAGAAGAACTCTATGACTCCTAGAGGTGAAGTTGTCTGTACAGTTCTTGCATCCAGTATGTTTTACTGTATTTCCAGACAACAGATTCTACACTTAGAAGAAAAAACTTTGTATATAAAAAGGACCCACAGTTCTTAAGAGGCCTGCATTAACCTTTTTTCCTTTTACTATCAGTGAGATGATAATAATTAAGAGCTGTAAATGTGAATGATGGTGCCACTGGGCTTTTCTGTTCTAGACATTGATCTTAACTTTGGAAAATGGGTTAGCAGACCTGCTGAGGGGACAACACTGAGGGTGGAAGACCTAGTAAAGCAGTATTTCCAGACAGCGGAGAAGGTATTTTTCTACCTTTCATGATTTTTTTTTTAATATAGCATAATATTTTTGTCTTTTCTTTTTCTTGACTTTCTTAGTGGAAGTAGTGCACCCTGAAAACACTCTGACATTGACTGAGAAGGGAAATTTATTTCCCATATAACTGCGTGTGAATTACCTCATGAAGTATGCATCTTAGATTAACAAGTAATTGTTGTGTATAGGTATGTGAACACATACTGGTTTGAGAACATTATGATAATTCTTCACAGGAACCTGCAGTGTCTGTCCTGTACTAAATAATGTGTCATGTACTTAGGTAAGGAGGAAAATGTGAGGCAGCATGCTCTGAGGGAGAAGCCACCTTAATTTACTATAGGGCCAATGTGAGACTGTAGCATTTACTATTACCAGCTGACTTGGAGTAACTTGTTACTTTGCAGTATATTTGTGTCCTCAGATGTAGTGCAATTTCACATTATATTTAAAGCAGAGCAGGGAGAAGAAAGAGAGACCCCCAAAGTTTGCTTTCTTCCCACCCTGACTTTAAATCTGATATATTTCCCTTTCCCAACACCCTGGCAGAAACATCTCAGAGTTAAAAAACAGTGAATCAGGTGCTCAAATGCTTGATCAAGATGATCAAGCATAACTTGCAGAAGCTACTTCAGAACCTGCTTTATAGAAGGTCTTTGGAGCAAGGATTTTTGAGGTAAAGATCCCCCAAATTATTTCGTCTGGCCCAACTTGGACACATGCTAGCTGTCAGGACAGTATAAATCATATTCTTTTGACATCCTTATTTTTTTATAAATGTCTTTTTTTATAATAGCTGTAAAGTTTATTCCACTGGGCAGCATTGTTTCATGGAAGTTTTTATTTTAGATATGACTAGCAATGTAGTTTCTTTACTGTTTGTGAAGAGCTTTTTTCTTGGAGAAGTCTGGAAAATACTATGGTAAATAAGTGTGACATGCTAGTAGGAAGAGAGTTGTAATTATATTAGGACAAGTAACATGTTTGCTTATTGCTATGGTTTTCTCTGAAATATTCAATGCATGTTACTGTTTTTGCAACCAATTTAATGTAATATATATCTGAAACAGCAGGAATATTACTTGCTTTCTTTAATGGCAGATGCTTCTTAACAAAATATTTTTCTCAATTCTAAAGAAAGTACAGCTTTCACTTCTGACCGAAAGAGGAATGGGAGAAGCAGTGCAGGAGTTTGTGGACAAAGAGGAAAAAGATGCCATAGAAGAACTGGTGAAATTTCAACTAGAAAAAACACAGAAGTTTCTTAGGGAGCGTCGCACTGATGCAGAGGAAGAAAAAATAGATGAGGAGGTAATATTCTGTTAATGTTAATTCCTCAGGAGAGGTCAAGACAGTAGAAAAATCAGATTTGTCTGTCTGTGGGGCATGTGTAACATTTGCCTCTGTTCATTTTCTGCAGTTAGTAAATATGGTGATGAAGCTTCAAATACATGGTTTTAAAGGCTTGTATTGAAAATGGGGTTTAGGTTGCACATGCATGCACAGAAAAGATCTGTCGCTCTAATACACATAGAGCTATATATTTACCACTACTGTGAGAAAGTGGTAGATATAATCTCATATTGGCTTTTTCATTTTGGCTTCAGGAAGAGTACAAGAACAGGGCAAACATAAAGGAAACTTGCCCTTCAGGTGCTCTACTGGCTTGTAACTGCTTGCAGCTCAGGGTATCCCCAAGACAAGCCTGGTGTATGTGTGTCGAGTAACCCTTATGAGATGTTTCTGTCAACTTGTTGAGCTTCCACATGAGCCCATGTATTCAGCTTTAATATTCAAGAATTGTATGAAAAGTTGTTTTGCAGCTTATCTTTTCACTGTGTAAAGAAAAATTTGGTGGAGGGAAGAAGGTTGCATCTACCCATTTTTGTGCTGATTGCTTTAATTCATGAGAGGTTGAAAGAGACCATAAAAAATCAGTGCTTGCAGGTTTTCTATGCCTCTTTTTGTTTTTTTTTTTTGTTGTTTGTCTTTAGAACTAATATTTTTTCCCTCTCACCTCATATGTTTTTCCATACTTGTCAAGTTGAGCTTCCATAGTTGTACACATATTGCAACATACATCTCTTCTGAATATAAATGTTTTCTATCCTGCTTCTTCATCTCTACCCCTTTTTTCCTGTTATTCATTTTTCAATATCCCTTATTGTCAACATTATGTATACACTCCTTCTCTTGAACATAGTATCTCCTACTTTTCATCATGTCCCAAGCCTTTTTCTCCCCAGTGATATAGCTTCAACTATTAATAGAATGTGAGAGTCTTAAACTATAGGATGGCATGAAAGGGCTCTAATCAAACTGTTCAATTATTCTTGAACTCTTCATTTCTCACATGAGCTCGACTTAATAATTCAGTGATCAAAGCTTCTCACTTATTGTGTTTTGATTATTGTGTGACATGAACTGTTATTTTGATGGGAACTCTTTTTTTACTCAGGTGCGAAAATTTAGGGAGACTAGAAAAAAGAATACTGAAGAAGAGGATAAGGAAGTCCGTGAGGTAACTCCTTTGAATTTTGAACATAGGCTAAAAAATGGCATGGTGACTTCTGCATATAAAGGAAGTCATGTAGCAATCCTTCAGCAATACTTTAAGATTGTCCTTGCCAGAAAGTGCCCGTCTGCCTTACAAGCTTAGAAACTTCTTTTAAAATCTTCATTGGTATAATATGTGCCTGAGCTACTGCTCAGTTTGACTTTTGAGATCTCTTTTCTTGTACAAATTTGTGAACCTGAATGTTCATTCATTCTTGCTTTTAACTGAGGTTAGACCAGGCAGGTGACCTTCAAAAATGTGTCAGCTTAAGCTGCTTGTGATCTGACTACCAGTGGACATGTGGATGGACTGTACTGAGTGATGTTACTGGAACAAATTGGTAGTAGGATTGGTAAGCCTTTAGGTGCTGCATCCTTATCAGCAATCTTAGAGTCTTAGATCTCCCACAGACTCGTATCTAGATTGCTTATGTTTTTCCAAAGAGAATTGCCAACTACTGATAGCACTGGTGCTCCTTTGTCTTTGTAAGCTATGTAGCACTGGAATGAAATTTTGAAAAAAAGGACACCTGGGGTGAGATTCACTTTTCCTAATCTGGGGTATATTCACAGGAACCAGTTGTCTTAAGCACCCGCTGGCAAGTCAGTGGAGCCCAGAGGGTGCTTTTCTGAGCAGGTGTACATAGTTGATGCAGGATGACCTGAACTGCTCACCAAACTCTACCAATAATGTATCATATTTACTAGTTCCATTCTGTTATCAGAGCTTAGCTAACTACTCTATATGTACACATCTAATTAAATAGACTAAATACTGTCCCTGCTTTTTCACAGACATCCTTTGCTTCCATAACGCTGTGGATTTGGTCCTGAACCTCAGTGGTTTAGAACTATATATCACAACTAAGGTGCATTTCATCATTTAAGATTCTTTTTCTTGTAATACTTCCTGTTCTGTGTCAGGCAATGACCAGGGCTAGAGCCCACAGATCTGAGGATGCAGTTCTTGCGGCCTCCAGTGATGAAGATTCCATGGATATGGAGATGGTAGGCATTAGTGATCCAAGTGAGGGCCTTTCTGCAACACTGAACCGAGGAAGGGGTCGGGCAAGAGGTAGGGCAAGAGGTGCAAAAGGACAAAACTCAACAGCAAGAGGTTCATCTCGAAGGGGAAGAGGTAAGAAAAACTTCATACTTTGTACTGCAGTTACTGACTTTTTTTTCTTTAAAAGGTGACTATCTTCTGATGCTTCCTTCCAGTGGAAATTTACTGCTTAAGGACTCTTACTGGAAAAAAAAATTTGTCTCGAATACTTGTGGTATCCTATTATATACAGCTTTACAAAGCTTAAGTTGTGACTTTTTCACACTGTGCTTAGAAGAAAAATATCTTGCTTCCCAACTGTGGAAACATAGTAGCCTCTTAAAAAAATGCATTATTGGGAATGTCTGTACAATGAAGTGTGTGGATAAACCTTTGTTACTGCTAATGGTAATGCATTTGATCAGTATAGGGAAGAGGTACAGCTTGTCTCTATTATAATGTAATTTACCAGACTTCAATATTTCTAGTGACTGAAAAAATGGGAAGTGTTTTCTAAGCAAAGTGAGTTAACTAGCTCCTTGGCTATGTGCCTGTGCACTTTACAGGGATAGTGGTTCTTCCTTTATAGATGTACTTCCATTTTAAATATATATATCTATATGTAAATAAAATAGAAAAGATGGGGTCTTGCAGCATTATTTTAATAGTTAATGGCCAGTCTTCGCGAGCGAAGATCCGGGGAAGGTTTTTACACCTTCCAGCCTGCGCATTGGATTTTTTAGGTGAGACACAGTGTGCGCGGAACTGAGCCCACCCTTTAATCCTAAGGTTCATCTGCCGGGGCCAAGCGAGCTTGGACGGTGGCAGCGAGGTCCTTAGGACGTAGGTGGGTTGCCTTTAAGGGCTAACGAGCCCCACCTGCCCGGGAGTGGCCCTGACCGGGAATCGAACCCGGGTCTCCGCGGTGATAGCGCGGCGCCTTTACCCCCTAGACCACCAGGGGCTCCGCAGCATTATACTCCTTTGAGTTATCTCACTAACACAGCCAAAGGTCTCAGAGCAGGATGAGTTGAAATAAAGGCTGTCGTCTTGGGCCTGATTTGGTTGGTGCTTTTAAACTAGTTCTGTGAGCCTGTGCACCAACACTGTTGTGATGCCATCAGAGCAGGGCTCTGTGTGTTAGAGGCTGTATCCGTGGAGCTTTGAACACGACCCAGAGCAGTTCTTCTGCATGTAAGGAGGGCCTTTGATTCCAGGAAGAAATTGAGGAGTAAAGAGGAATGTAGATTTTTTTTTTTATGTGACTTCCCACTCAGTAATGATAGACTAAAGGGGAAAAAAACCCCAACTGAACAGATTTGCATTTTGTTTGTTATCTCTACAGGAAGCACTACCCAAGAGTCAGCTTCTAGCAGCAGAACCTACAAGCCTGTGTCTGTGCCTGCCAAGCATACCATCATTGATGGTAGGCTTTTGATCTGTCCATTACTCTAGTCTGCTCTCTCAAACTGTAAGACAGGTGTTTGTTTAATGATGAAGTGCCTTAATTGCTTTTATTTCTATTAGTCCAATTCAGCTGTGAGAGATTCTTTAAGCTCTAATGAAATAGAATAACTTAACAGTAATGAGAAAAAGCAAAAAGAAAGGGAAAAGAGAATATCACTGTTCTTCTGTCATGGTGTAAAATGAAATGTTCAGGAACTTATGGCTTAAACTGGAAAGAGGGAACATATTACTGTATGCAGTTCCTGAAGAAATAAGCATAGAAAGAATGTGACTTAATAGCATTATTTTATGAAGAATATTCCTCAGGGGATAAAAAATTTTTAAACTTGGCTGATGTTTACAAGGTAGTAAGCTTTAATGCAAATCAATTTAGTCTTACATTGTAGTGAGTTTTAGAAATGCCAGTTTTTACTAGGGAAGAAAAATTTATCTGCAATAGAAGCCACCTGCATATGTGAGAGTAGCTCTTGCTTGCTAGGGAGAACAGGCTCTGAGGAAACAGCAAAGGTAATCTGAGTATTAAAGAAAAAGATACTGCTCACAGATCTGTACACGAATCCCACACAAAATGCCCAAAGGTAGAGCGAGTTTTAAATTAATCAGCAAATTGCCCCAATTTTAAATTGGTCAGCAAATGACCTAAAATACTGCAGAGAAGTAAATTTTAACAGATGTGTTGATGTCTAAACTGCTAGACATACAGGAATATCAATTATAGTAATATTTTTCTCTTCTGAACTAAAGTTCCTGGTGGTTTTTCAACCAGACTGGGAAGCACCTGCAGCTGCACAGAGGGTTATATCCTTGGGTTATCAGACTCCAGCAAAGGCTTAATTTATATTTTGGTTTTGCTTGTTTGTTTTACAGGGTATTTTGCAGAGACAATGCATGCTAAGCAGGTCTTAAATAAAAAGAACTATGTAATGTTGTTTGCACTTAATTGTGTGAGCACTTTAAAAATACTCCATATGTTTTATTCTAGCCTTTAAGCCTCTGAAACCAAACTCCTCCTTGAATTCATCTCAGGCTTACTCTGAGGTAAGCGTCGTCTTGTATGAGTGAAGTTGTGCTGCTTTTGCCATTGATTTGAAAAATAAATGCGTGGTCATAACATTAGCCTAAATGAGCAGATGTTCCCAAGCTATCAGTTCCAGCAGTAGGTTTCTGCATGTTAATTCAGAGACCTTTTATATCACCTGTAGGATGCTTGTCTGAGAAAAAACTGTTGTATTTGTGGTCATAGTCTAAGATACATAGTGTATATACATGTGTATTTTGGGGGTTCTGCAAGATCAAAGATCTGAAGAGCAAACTTGTGCTATATTTGCAAATTTGTCCAGTTCTAGCCTGGAGCCCTGTCAGGTGTATATTATTGTAACTAAGTAGGTGTATAGTTGGAAAAAACCCAAAGGTTCTATGCTATAATACTGAAGCATTATGCACTCTATCTCTAAAAATACATTCTGTGGAAAAGCTTTATAATTATTTTTTTTCAGGATATTATAGATGTTGACTCTGATCCAGAAGACACTTCTTTTGTTCCTTCTTCCAAAGTAAATCAAAGGTCAGTAGGTTTGCTTCATGAATACTACCCTGAGTGCCTTATTTCTGACTGGCAATCAGCAAAGTCCAGGGATTTGATCCATTACCTGAAAAAACAGATTTTTAAGAAAGTCATAAGAAATAGTACTTCGAGAATCTATATAAATTTTTACTTGTTAAAGTGGGTTATCTTTCTGTAACAAAAGAATTAGTCTACTGATTCAGGTAATCTAGATCAGAACTTTAGAATTAATGTTAGTTTGAGAATTTTTATTGTTCTACTTACTTCTGTTTATTCTTAGTCTGTGTATCGGTGGTCCAGCTCTAAGTTGAAGGGAAAGTTATTGGAATTTCTGGTAATTGAGAACATGTTGATGCTGTTGTTTTGGTTTTTTTCTCCTTGTGTCTTTCAAGGTTGTCAACTACATCTTCACTTAGTAAAAGAGGTTCACAAAGCCAAACATCTAGAGGAGTTGATTTTGAGTCAGATGAGGTATGGTATATAGTAGCATTTTTTTAGTTTTATTACATGTAAGTTTCTAGAGCTTACTGTTTTACAGCTATTTGAATAAAGCATTTTAGAGTAAAATTGAATTTACTGTTTTTATCACTAACAGGTCTAGATTGTTGCAACCAACTTTAATTAGACTATATTCATAATTCTCAAAAGTAACAGTCTTTCTTCCCTTCAGTTCTTAATCAGTGAATTGTCATTGCTGAAATGCGTACCAGGAATTGCCTGGGAGATAAACTAATCATAATCTCCTTTAATGCTTGGCTGAATTAATTTTTATGTATTTTATTCTTGTAAGAAGCAACATTTTCTTTTTTTGAATCTAAAATGGTTACTTTCTAGGGCACTTTATTGTTTATTGTTGCAAATTATGTAAACACACTTTTTAAAAAAAATTAAGACACTGTCTTTTCAAGTCTAAGATGCCTGTTTTTGCAGTATATCTTTGAACTGGTAGGAAATGGTTTCTTCAATAATTTAACAAGTAGGACTTTACACACAGCTTTTTGCTGAATAGAATACACATTATACTGTCAAGCACTGTGCAGTTTGTTTTCACAGACTGTCATGCATGGTCAGAATCCATTCCTTAACAATGTCAGAGGTTGGCCACTTCAAAGAAAATGTTACATTATTTTCCTTTCTCCCTACTGTGCTATTTCTTCTTGTACCTGAAATACAAAATTACATGTTTGCCTGAACTTGCAAAAAGAAACCGTATTTTTGATTCATGCAAGTCTCAGTAAATTGTTATGTGTGATGTGTATATGGACATAATTTTATTAAGGTATGTGCTGCTCATAGTGATAACAGCTGAAATATAGATTGTTCCTCATTCCAGAGTAGCTGTTCTGATCATATTGACAAAAACTTGGGTTTTATTCTCTGCACATTTGTGACCTGGACATTTAAATCAATAGATAATCTCTTTCGTATCAAAACCAACAAAACCAGGTCTGTCAGGAAATATAAAATATTGTGACCAGGCTTTCTAGTTTAATCTGAAGGTGACTTTGCTTTTTATGACTTGGAATGCATGCTAGTCCTAGTAATGCATATCTGTTTGCCAATTGCAGGATGATGCATTCATGAGCCCTGCAATATCAAGGAGAACTAAGTGACTTCTGGTTCACTATGCTAGAGAGACTGTGGAAGCCGGTGAAGAAAATGGAAAGCAGTTTGCAAGGCATTCTCTATATGATATTCCTCTGTCAAGGATGGCTTGCCTTCAATTTTCACTTCTGTGAAATGGTTTGGGATTTTTTTTTTTCCGGCGGCACGAAATTTAGTATAATTTTTGTGTTACGTTGCTTAATGCATTAGACTAGAGGGTCTAATATTCTGAAGTACTGCCTGAAACTGCAAGTTCTTTCTAAAACATGAAACCCTGTTTTCTTTCTGGGATGATAATAAAATTAACGGTTATATCTTTTATAGAAAACTCCATCTCTTTGGTTTGAATTTTGCAGATAAGTAAATTTACAGTTGTTTTAAAGTATGAATATGGACACAGACTGAGTCAGCACGTGGAACTTCTACTTATTTGCAATTTGCTACGCATACAGTTGAAAACTCTGAAAAGTACTAGTTGGACACAAAAATACAGTTTTCAGTACTGAAACTGGAAAACATCCTAATGCTTTCAACTCTACTAGGAGAACTAAACCCAGCATTGCACTGTTATTAGTCATAGTATGTGGGAATGAATTCTTCCCTGTAGTTCAAGAAGTACCAAAGAGGACTATATTCTAATGTTACACACGCATCCTAGCAAAGATTTTAGTAAAGTATAGATGATTAATAGGAGTTGTATCAAAGGTCCTTTTGCCCTTTTTGATGACTTTCTTTCTTACTACCTGAGTTCATGATCCATCCATATAGCTTCATTTTGAACATTACTTTTAACCTTAGAAATTGCATCATTTCACAGATACCTTTTACAAAAACCAGATTCAGCATAACAAATCCTGACATTCCTGCGCAGTGCTGCTTCCTTTGCTGTCGGTGGGTGCTGGGGCATGTGGAGCAAGGGTGAAGTTGGTAGGAACAGGTACCAAAGCTGCCAAATCTACGACAGCCTGTTCTCTAGTAACAACCACCCACAGGTGAGCTGTTTAGACAGCTCGTACTGGGGAATGTCTAAATACAAACTAAATCAGAAAGATGTGAAGCAGAGAAGGGCACACCAGCAGCACATGGCAGAGTCCTGACCCAGGGAGCTTCCACTGGGCTTCTTCCATGACCCTTTGTGGATATTTTCGGATAGCTTGCACGGTGTGAGGTTGGACCACCTCCTTTGAACCACAAGGTGCTGAGTCCAGCTTGGAGAAGAGTGGGCTTGAGCTGAGTGGGAGGAGATTCCCATTCTCCTGCCAGCAGCCTGTCTGAGGAGGTAAGACCTCCTGCTCTCCTGGATGCACCTGGTCTTCAGAGGTAATGGCAGCTCTGGTAACACATGCAAGGGTATCCTACTAGAAATGAAGAATTAGGTCAAGTAAGGTAAATGAATAAAAGTGAACATTTTTGCTGGAATATGGGTTATAGTGCATGGGAACAGGATCTGATAGATATGGAACAGTAAGAACTGGAGTTTGAGTGTCAGAAAACAATGCCCTTATGCACTGGCCAGCAGCAATTAAAAGGAGGGGTACTTGGGAGCTGCTGGAGCAGCCAGCAAGAAGGGGGACATATGCCTCCAACCTCTCTTCTCACCCCAAATCCATACTAGAACACTGCCCTGTCCCACTTTTCCATTTTCTTGGGCCTTTATATGAGACTGGGATTTCCTGACCATTTCTGATTGGGACACACATTTCTTTCTTCTGTCTGAATAACCAGAGGTCACTGCCACCTCGTCAGCTCCAGCAGGTTTACCGGAAAGCTTCCTCTGAGACAGGCGAGCTGCCAAAAGAGCTCAAATTGGACAGGTCTATGGAAGAAACAGGCCCTGGCAGCATTTTGCAGAGGAGCACTCTGGGCTGGCCATTCCACCTGTCCTGCTGCATACAACTCCTGTGATGAAAGAGCAGCTTGAGCTGTTCACTGAGGGAATCAAAACTATCTTCTGGAAAAGAGTGACCAACTTATAATACAAGCTTTTCAGATAATGGTCTTCTATTAATGATTAAATAAAGTCTTTTATGTACAAAAGTTCCTCTGGCTGGAATTAGTTAACACCACCCAAGCAGATCTGACCCCAGCAGTGGGGCAGCACCCTACATCTGTGCTTGGGAGTTGGCACATCTTTCTGTGCTGTGTAGGATTTGTGGCTCTTGGTCTCCTGGTACTGATTTTCTATTTCCTACTATGTTTTGTGAGGAAGGCAGAGGGAACACACGTGCTGCCATCTCATCAGTGCTTGTGTCCAGTGTACAGCTGCCTGTTGCTTTGGATACTGAATTCCCTGGGCTAGGACATCCATCCCTGTCCTCTGTCCCATGTAATCACTTCTTTGTAACTAAGTAGTTACAAACCCTAGAAAGCAGTTTCACATCAAACTTTTATTCCCTTGGCCGAGAGGAAATACCACCCAAGAGGAAACTTCAGTATTTCTCTGTCTCTCTGAGTGAAAAAGGTCTTTGGAAAAATACAGTAAGCCAGCTTGTTCATAGTTCATCTCTTACCCCCCCATTCTATGCTTTTCTATTCTGTGTAAGCGTCATGCTGTGAAATAGGCTGAAAATTTCCTGCCAGACCTTTAAACCAGCTCAGATTTGACCTGTCCTGGAAGAGAGCAGAGCTGGCACACACGCATCTGGCGTATAAATAGCACAGAATTTGCATGAGATGGGCCGCTGGTAAAGAAGGATTCCAACAGCTGAAGAGATTGATTTTGCCTTTCCCACAGCTGTACTTACCTTGGAGTAGCACCCGGGGGAGTGCAACTGCATGGAAAAGCAGCACGTCAGAGCAGAAATAATGTCATGCAGCCCAATGACTGCAGAAGATCGCGGCTCGGAGCTCACCCGGGGGTATAAAGCTGGCTGAAGGAGCAAAAGTAGCTGCGAGCTGAGCAGGAGAGAAGCAGGCTGCGGGAGACAGGAGCATCCGCCTGCTCCAGCTTCTCGTGTGCCGTGTTTGCAGCCTCAGGGAGCGCCCGGGCTGAATGAAGGGAGAACGGCTCTCCCAGCGCACGGCGTGAGCTCTGCCCTCTCGCAAATGAGCTGTTTCCGAAGCTGTTTCCGAATTGGAGGAGCAGAGCGGCATTTCAGAGATGTTGTCCTATTTCGTCTGGCTCACCCTTCCCGACTTGGTTAACGCCTTTGTGATCCCGGGGAAGTTGCCCCTCAATGGGAGCCTGGAGAAGACTTCTGAAATCCCGAACATATCAGGTTTCTTTTCCTGGGATAACGACAGCCTGGCCGACTGGCAGAGCTTTGTGGACAGGAGCCGGTACGGAGCGGAGTCACAGAGCATCACGGTGAAAGCCCTGCTCATTGTGGCATACTCGTTCATCATTGTCTTCTCCCTCTTTGGTAACATCCTGGTCTGTCACGTTGTCATCAAGACGAAGCGGATGCACTCTGCCACCAGCTTGTTCATTGTGAACCTGGCTGTAGCTGATATCATGATCACCCTCCTCAACACACCTTTTACATTGGTAAGACTGGGGCAGAGATACCATAAAGGCACTTTCAGTGGCCTTTTCTTCTTTACACTGCAGTAAAACAGGGAGTGGATGTTCTGCAAGATACCTGTCCACTCCAAAGTACAGTCATTGGAGTTGCCTTTGGAAAACTCCACATTATTTTTTCCTGTTATCTAGTTGGAGATCTGAAATTATCCGTTTGTTAAAAGTGGCCCTGATAGTACTTGAACAACAGTAACCTTGCAGTGACTACTTAGTATGTTAAAAGTGGCCCTGATAGTACTTGAACAATAGTAACCTTGCAGTGATTACTTAGTACTTTGTACTTTCTCTTCTCTGAAGTATTTCCAAGATAATACTATGATTCTCTTGGGAAAAAAATAAATGCTCACCATCATTTTACAAGTTGTGTTGAAAAGCTGTAGTTTGCATTGAAGTGAGATAGGATGTAGAAGTCAGCCCTCCTCTGTAAGGAGGGCTTAAAAAAGCTTAAAATGTATTGAGTTGGTAATTAGGCTGCAGAAGGATACACTGTGAATAAAACAGAACAAACATCTTTGTTATCATGCTGCTGTATTGTCCTGGAGGATTTTGCCGAGCCACTGAGCAGCACTAACCTGCCTCTTCAGAGTTCAGAAGGCAGAAAATTATACAACTATACAAAGAACCTGCTATCTTAAAAGTATCTTTTACAGAGCACAGGGATCTATGTGATGGGGGTGTATCTATAAGCAGTTGTGGGGGTGCACAAAACTAATGATCTTCTGATTTCAGGCTCGTTTTGTGAACAGTACTTGGATATTCGGGAAGGGGATGTGCCATGTCAGTAGGTTTGCGCAGTACTGTTCCCTCCATGTCTCTGCCTTGACCCTCACAGCCATTGCTGTGGACAGGCACCAGGTGAGAGGTCTCTGAAACCGAGACGGAAAGCTTGGGAGGGCATAAGTAAACTGAGAAAGGATGATCCCATATCCTTTCCTTCTCAGCTCCCAGGGTAGGGGGCAGTCCTTGCTATCAGATGGAGAGAATAGTTTCAAGCCTGCAGCAAGGTGGGAAGTGGGAGGTGTCCATTGCCTTGCGATCGCTTCCAGCTACGTAAAGGGAGCTTTTACGTGGCAGATAATCCAGTAGCTCTCAAACAAGGAGAAAGTCAAAGATCCTGATAGGAATTCACATGGACAGCTCTCCTCTGGGGTGGTGTGTCCAGCACCGAGGTTGTAGGGATATCCCAGTTAGCTTTCTTAGCTCCATCTCCTGCTGCTCTGGGATGTCTCACCCCTTGTTATTCTGAATACTGGAGAGCTGACTGTAGCACACTGCTGTTTATCACAAGCAGAGCTGTGGCTTGCTGTTGATAATGGGCTCAAAACTGGGGACAGTTGGACATTATCAGTTTGAAGTCACCCATCAACCACACAAAACAGTTGGCATTTTCTGCTAGAAAGAGATTGTTTCCAGAAAATGCACTGACTGTCAGAAGCATTCCCAGGGAGGTCTGGTTACATCACAAGCCTTTGGTTCTTTGGGTCACTGATACTGAAGAGTCTGGGACTTAGTTTCTCCTCTTTTTTTTTACTATAAAATAAACTGAACCTGGAAATGAATGTGTGTCAAGACTGGGTACTGCTGGTACCCAGTTTTTCTCATCTAGATGCAGATACTGAAATTTGAGAGTTGGACTGGGATCTCACTTGACCCATATTTACAGAGGAAAGCTTCAAATTTTTATGTACAGCTTACAGTCAATGGGAGCTGTGTGAAGACTGTACTGCTTGCATGCTGAATTTCCACATTAAGCAATAGATTAAAGGCTGGAAGATTGTATTAAAACAAAAAAATCATTATTTCCTGAAATGTAATAAGCCTGAATTTTGGTTTATTTTGCACAGGTTATAATGCACCCTCTGAAACCTCGCATATCTACTGGAAAAGGTGTTATCTACATCTCTGTAATCTGGATCATGGCAGCTTGTTTTTCCTTACCACATGCTATCTACCAAAAGCTCTTTACCTTTGAATACAGGTAAGGATGTTTTCCTCCACAATCTCCCTGGAGGCCAAACTCGCAGCAGTCTTGCTTTGGGATCTTCTATTGAAAGCCTTTGAACATATGTCAAGGTCAGCCAAATATGGATCTAGTCTATAATTTTCATCTGGTTCTTCTTGCTATGTCTGATATCCTACCCTTTCCATTTTTAATTATTTTATCTTTGTTCTGTCACACTAATCACATGAAACAGGCTAAAAGTTAAAGAGTCTGGCCTGGACCCATTACCTCTATGCGTTGGCATTTTACACCATATATCAATCTGGGCAGACCATACATGGCGGGGGGGGGGAGGGAAACAACCAAAAAACCCCACAAACTAAAACCCAACAGGTTTTAATCTACTCTTTAGCCTGGGAAAGTAGAAAAATATGCCTCAGCTGCTTGTTCCATAAAATGCTGTCAAGAGCCTTAATATTTGGAAAGTGCTTTAATGAGGGAAAGGTCCCTAATATGTGCAGAGACTGTGTTCCTGTTTGCCAAAGGACAGAAAATAAAAACCTGCTTATGTGCAGCTGGAAATTTTGTAATTGGTGAAATTCATAACATTATTGTAAGGTCATGAATGCCCATGAGAAATTACCACCACATTGCTCACTGACTGCTCCATGGCTCAGATCCTTGGACAGCAGAGCTCTGCTTAGCTCTGACAGATATCACAGACAAACAGATAGACAAAGGATTTGCTTTCAGGCTTTATGGCAGGAGCCCTCTCCCACCTGCCTCCTTGTTTCTGATGTACTTTTCCCGTCGTGCCCAGCCATATGTCCTCTCATCCCCTGTTCCATATCTCCATTTGCAGTGAGGAGGTTACCCGGTGCCTGTGTCTGCCAGATTTCCCTGAGCCTGCTGACCTCTTTTGGAAGTACCTTGACTTAACAACCTTCATTTTGCTCTACGTCCTGCCCCTCCTGATCATCTCTGCTGCCTACATGACAGTGGCAAAGAAACTCTGGCTGCGCAATGTCATTGGGGATGTCACCACGGAACAGTATTTCGTCCTCCGCAAAAAGAATAAGAAGACCATCAAGATGCTGATGCTTGTTGTCATCCTCTTTGCAGTTTGCTGGTTTCCCTTGAATTGCTACGTTGTCCTCCTCTCCAGCCAGACCATTCACACCAACAATGCCCTGTACTTTGTCTTCCATTGGTTTGCAATGAGCAGCACCTGCTACAACCCCTTCATCTACTGCTGGCTCAATGACAGCTTCCGATCAGAACTGAAGGCTTTGCTCAGCATGTGCAGAAAACCTCCCAGGCCCACAGAACAGAGGCTTCCCTCCACGGCCCCATCCTACCGACTGGCTTGGCCAGAAAATGGTAACTTCAAGAGATTGCAGGTCTCCCATATCCTTCCGTCATCCTCCAACATCCAGTCAGGAAAGACAGATATCTCTGCAGTGGAGCCAATAGTAGCTGTGAGCTAAACAGTGGCCCTGGGAAATCTGTAAGGACTGCACATAGATTTGGCAAGAGCTAAAATGGTCTGAAGATGTGGAGCCCTGTCCTACTTAGGGGCTGTGCAACCACATGTGATAAAACCAAGAAGGAGGTTCAGGTTCTGCAGGAGGCAATATGAAAGAGCTGCATGTTTGATGCAGGCTGATGGCAAAGGTGTGGAGCCCATAAATGGGAGGAAGCAAACTCTTCCCAGGAAGGAACTCTCTTTGTCTTTGTCAAGATGACTTTGGACTGGCTTACAGTACGGGACTGTCTGCATGTATGTCACTGCTATCTGCATGACTAAGCCTTTTTACTGCTAGGATTGTGTGTGTGTTTTGCTGATACTTAAACACTAAAGCAACAATCTAATCACATCAGGCCTCTCTTTTCCATTTCTAAGTCTCTTCCTAGCAGCATGGAAATGACTGAGATGCAGACCTTTAGGCTGCTGGCTTAGATCAAGTGCAACTGTGTAGGAAAGCATCCTCTCTGAACTAGGGTCTGAAAAGTCAAGCTCTGTTCAGAATGAACAAACAACTGTAATTCACAAGTTCTTTTTTTTTGTGGTGGAAATACCCATAAAGAAGTGGAGGATATGATGGACATCGACAAATAGAGGAGTTGCTTACATCACAGACTCTAAGGTAGATTTGGAGAAAAATGGATGCCTATTCTATGCTTAAGTAGATAGCTTTTCTTCAAATAGATAACTAAACCCCAAAAAAGCTACTTTGGAGAAAGCTGGACATACCATCCACAGTTGGAGAACAGATAATTAAATGCTACTGTGAGTTTGGACTAGGACCTTTTGATCAGAACATCTTTGCATTATTGTCAAGTGTCAGCTAAAGGATCCCACAGTTTGACTTTTTTGCCTTTGAATGTTACTCTCTTACCCTGTAAAGCACCTGTATACTTGTCAGTTCAGACATTTGGGACATTTCATCTCAACTAAGATGTTAGCTCTCTGAAATCAGTTTATAAATGAATGACTTTGAGAGAAGGGATGATATCTCTGATAGCAAGTAATCAAAGTGGAACGTTTCTCTACAAGTTATCCTCTGGTGATTGCACAATTTCAGTGCATATAAAGATAACTGAGATGTGTCCTTTCTGGGGTGGCTAAGAAAATTCACGACCACAGCTGTCTGAAGTACTTTGCAGAACTTAATGTTCTTAGTGGAAAAAAATATGGGTTTGAATAACAAAAAACATGGTGGTCCAAAAAACTGTACCTTATATTGCACAGAAAAGCAATAAGTCCCTGTGCTGTGGAAATTAGCTTGAACATCACACCAGGCTGCCCCATTCATCTTTCAGCAGTCAGCAATGAAGTGACAAAAATCTTCTTTTATAAATGGGAAAAAAAAAAAATAAACTCTTTTTTCCCAAATTCCTGTAATAACCTTAAATTTCTGAAATAATTTTAAATCTCGTGGAGGACTTTCACACCTGAGTATTTGAAGAGACTGAAATAGCAACCACTCCTTTCAGCTAACCAGTCTTTTCACAAGGTGTTATCAGTCTTTCACTGTGAATTCAGTGCTATTTCACTGCCCTTTATCAAGGCCCCCCGAGTTCACAGTACTTTGTATCACTGATCTGCAGAATCAAACCTTTCCTCCTGCCTTCTTTCAACCCTTATGCCAAGTCCCATTTCCTCCCTTAGCATTTGCAACACATCAGCCCTGAATTGGTCAGGCAGTTGGACTAGATGGTCATCGTAGGTCACTTCCAACTGAACTTTCTATTCTATTCTATTCTGTTCATTTCCCAAATGTGCACAGCTGGTGAACAATGCTCTCCATTCCAGCGATAGCAGATCCCAGCTCTTTACTAGCAAGTAAATCTTTGGGAGTGCTGAGTACCTCAGTAAGATGTTCTTTCTGAAGCCGAAGGAAACATCTTAAGATCCATTATTTTTGAATGCAGTTATCATCCTTCAAACTGCTACACATGCAAGAACCTTCCTGTAACTCCAGCAGGCAAAATCCTCAGATACCCACTCAAATGGTCCAGGTGAGTCTGAGCGGGGCTCCTGCAGTTACAGCTCTGGTGGCAAACCTTTCTTCTTACAGACTCTGCTCAGTCCTGAGTCTGGGCACAGAGGGGGGCAAGAAGTGTCGAAGCCATTTGATTTAATTAAGAAGAACAGGAGGTATGACCTGGGTAAAAAGAAAAGAAGAGGCAGATTGGACAGTGAGCCTTAACAGCCTGCCCAGAAATGGACTGGTGGCTGGTGGCCAGCAGAGGTACAAGGTTCAGAGAGAACTGGACAGAACCATGCAAGAGAGGTACTTGGTTAAAGCACTAGAAATGGTGTCCTTGAGAACTGTACATCATACGCTGTGCTGCAATGTGCTTAATGTGCTACAAGGCAATTTCTGATAATTAGCTACCTTTCATTTTCTTTGTATCTGATTTGGAATTCTGGAGAAATATTTTGCATTCACTGGTGCTGCTGAAATCAGTGGGGGGTTGTGATCTGTGCACAAAAAGTGCAGTATGATGCAAGCTATTCCAAAAATATCACATCCTGGGCAATATAACCTGGGCATCTAGGTTTCATGAGTATTTTTTCGTTCTACCCCATCTCTCTTGCAGACTAGAAGGTTCTTTTAAAATGCTAATACAGTCATTGGTGTGTAAACTGCATTCAGATACCATCTTGGTCAATGTGAAGCGAGGATCTGAGTGACGATAAAATGAGATACATGTACAGGGTGGAGATTATCCTTTTTAATTTTTTAATTCTGCTTTTTAATTTTAATCCTACTGCAGCTGGACTATTTGCTACCTTTTGAATTTTGGAGGTGTGCAGGGCTCTGAAACAGATGGTTTAGTAGCTATTCCAAGAAAAACAGACCTGCAGAAACAAGCCTGTGGGGGACATTGGTGTGAGAAGGGACGGGTTGCTCTGGAGCATGGTAAAGATCACGGTTTTGGGAGGCTTTTCTTTTCCCTCTGGGAATATGATGAATCAGAGTGAAACATGAGGCTTTATGGAAATGGAAGGTTATTTTGACTTAGCTGACTTGCAAGTCCACTCTCTCACTCCCACCCTCACAGCCACATACTTAGAAGTGTGGACTGTCCTCCCCTGGGGTGAGGGACAGCAACGGTACAGGTGATGTCCTGTGACCTTGTGGCCATCTTCCTGTCATCACACCACAACTCTGGCCCTGGGATCACTTTTGCCCCAGAGTTCACCAGTCTGACTGCCCTCAGACATGTCTTTGGTTGTCAGTGTAGGTCATTCATTTAAACTGGCCTGGTTGTTCCCTCTGGAGCTTTCACACTTGTGCCTCTGGAGTAGACTGCATAACAAAGAGTTTCACAAGGCACTGAACTGTTCATTGCAGGACATCCACAGAGCCTGAGAACAAGAGTTTTATGGGAAAATTTATTTCATATAGAGAATGCATCATCTGGTATGTTATAGTGGGTTGACCCTGGCTGGATGACAGGCATCCACCAAAGCTGTTCTGTCACTCCCCTTCACAAGAGAAGAGAGGAGAGAAAGTATAACAAAGGTTAATGGGTTGACATAAGGACAGGGGGAGATCACTCACTGAATACCATCATGGGCAAACAAGACCTGACCTGCGGATACTGAATTTATCACTAACAGAATCAGAGCAGGATAATGAGAAATAAAATAAATCTTAAAAACACCTTTATGCCACCCCTCCCTCCTTCCCAGCTCTACCTCCTCCTCCCCAGCAGTGCAGGGAGGTGAGGAATGGGGGTTACAATCAGTTCATCACAGGTTGTTTCTGCCACTGCTCAGGGAGAGGAGTCCTTCCCCCACTCCAGTGTGAGTCCATCCCCCTGGCAACAGTTCTCCATGAGCTGCTGCAGTGTGGATCACTCTTCCATGGGGTGCAGTCCTTGAGGCACAGCCTTCTCCAAAGTGGGTCTCCCGTAAGTCCTACCAGGAAACCTGCTCCAGCGTGGGCTCATCTCCACAGGCCCATAGGTTCCTGCCAGGAGCCTGCTCCAGCATGGGTTTCCCAAGGGTTCACAACCCTCTTGGGCATGCACTTGCTCCAGCATGGATCTCCTCCACAGGCTACAGGTGGATCTCTGCTCCCCCATGGACCTCCCTGGGCTGCCAGGGTACAGCTGCCTCACCAGGACCTGAACCAAGGGCTGCAGGGGAATCTGTGCTTGGGTACCTGGAGCACCCCTGCTCCCTCCTTCTGCACTGACCTTGGAGACAGCAGGGCTGTTTCTGTCACATATTCTGACTCCACTCTTCTCTGGCCACAATTACATCTGTGCAATAACTTTTCTTTCTTCTTCCTTGATATGAGGCATTACCACCATTTCTAATTGGCACAGACTTGACCAGCAGCAGGTCCATCTTGGAGCCACTTGCCATTGGCTCTGACAGACATGAGGGAAGCTTCTAGCAGCTTCTCACAGAAGCCACCCCTGGAGCCCCTGATAACAAAACCTGGCCATGCAAAACCAATACACCTGTGAATAAAGGAACTCAGCTAGAGTCACATAGTCAAAGTTAATGCTGGCATCTCCCAAACCTTGAGTAACCGGGTCTGCAACTTCCATAATTTAGAGAGTGCTGTGTTTTTTTCTACTCAGAAGTGAAATTATTTGTATTGACAGTACTGTTTCCTTATTTTTCTATTTCCTTGAAAAATATTACAACAGGCCTATGAAAATTAACTTGCAAGTTTTAGAAATTGATGAATGTTAATTCTCAATTTCTAACAACATTCCTAATGTTTTAATAATTTTCTCTGTGTAGAATTATGCAGAGACCTTGAAAGGGAACAAAGACAATGCCAGGCTCTATTTTGCGGCTTATGCTATTCTGAATAGCACTCAGGGGAAAACAGATGCATGAAACCTTTCTTGCCCTTCTTGATGTCAGGTCAGGTTTTTAGCTTCCACTTTTCATTCACTCCCTCTTTCATAGAATCATGGAATGGTTTGGATTGGAAGGGACCTAAGAGATCATCTCCCCAGTCCAACTCCCCCTGCAGGGACATCTCCCACAGGTTGCTCAGAGATTCATCCAACCTGACCTTTAACAATTTCAGGGATTGGGCATCCAAAACTTCTCGGGGCAACCTGTGCCAGTGCCTCACTACCCTCACAGTCAAGAATTTCTTCCTAATATCTAATCTAAACCCACCCTATTTCAGTTTAAAGCTATTCCCCCCTTGTCCTGTCACTACATGCCCTGTCAAAAGTCTATCTCAGTGTTTCCCATAAGCTCTCTTTTACTGAAAGGCTGCCTCAAGGTCTTCCTGGAGCCTTCTCTTCTCCACCTGTCTCAGTTGGTCTTCTTAGAAGAGGTGCTCCAGCCCTCTGATCATCTCTGTGGCCTCCTCTGGACTTGCTCCAACATGCCATGTCCTTCTCATTTGGGGGACCCCAGAGCTGGATGTAGCACTCTGAGGGGAGGGGTGGGCGTGTCTCATGAGAGTGCAAGTAGATGGGCAGAATCATCCTCCATATCCTTCTCACTAGCTCACCCTCAGTATCAGTCTGAAAGTCTTTAGCAGTAGAGCACAGGCTGCTGCTGCCATCAGACACTGTGGTGCTCAGCAGAAAAAATCTACTTCCTTATTCCACTGCATAGGGTTTTTTGTAACAGAGAAGTTTCTGTCACAGCCAAAAAAAATGGCAAAGACCATCTCCCTAGCTGAGATAAATGGAGGGTGTTTTCTTCATGGATACTTTCCTTTCCCTGCCTTAATTATCAGTAAGCCAGGTCAGAGGCTGTCTCATCCAAAGGGGAGCAACAAATAGCTCAAGCATGGTACCTGCAGCCATCAGAGGAAATTCATAGCATACAGGCAAAAATAACAGTGCATAGCAGAGTCAAAGCCTCTTGCTCTTACACATAAAAGGAAGACGAGATTCATTGAAAAATGCTGAGATCATGCAGAGAAAAGATGACAAGTTTCTCAAGACAAGCACAGAAGAAAGGAACCTCAGCTTTGGTTGGTATTGTTTCTGACTGCATGGTAGCCCACCTCTTTTCCTGTCAGCGTGGGTTGAATAGCTTCTCCTCTCAGCTGGCAGATTCAAAGGTGAGAAGGCAGCTGCTGAAAATGTAACAATGTCCTGTAACTTCAGACACATTAATGTCATTTTTTCTCCAGCATTTTCAAAGAGTATCAGGCACCGTTTCCAAGCTTTGTTTAACGGTCCAAAGATTTCAAAATCACACTCTTCTGATAAGCATAAATCTCTTCATAATTTCCTTAATGAATGTATTAACTAGCCTCTAATAGCTGATACAGCGAGTGATTTTTATCTCTGGAGCTGGAAAAGCCCTTAACAAAAGTTGATACAATTGTCTACATTTTGGTACCACAAAAAAAGAGCAGTTACCCCCATTATTGTGAGGTCACTTGGTTTCTTCAACCTAGAGAAAGGGAGACTTCATTGTGGTCTACAGCTTCCTCACGAGGGGAATTGGAGGGACAGGCACCGACCTCTTTTCTCCAGTGACCAGTGACAGCACTTGAGGGAATGGCACAAAGCTCTGTCAGGGGAGGTTTAGGTTGGATATCAGGGAAAGGTTTTTCCTTCACCCAGAAGGTTACTGGGCACTGGAACAGGCTCCCCGGGGAAGTGGTCACAGCACCAGGTCTATCTGAGTTCACAAAGTGTTTGGACAACACTCTCAGGCACATGGTGTGACTCTTAAGGTTGCCCTGTGCAGGGCAAGGTGTTGGACTCAATGATCCTTGTGGGTCCCTTCTAACTCAGGATATTTTATGGTTATTCTATTACTGAGAGTCTTTAACATTTACATATTGAATGTGAAACTTCAAGATTTCTTTTATGCATTTTGGGTAGACCACGATTAAAATAGTCTGGCTATGAACTGCATAGAAGTCGTTAATGGATCACAGTGTGAGCCCCCGACACCATTGCCAGCTACACACTCATCTGCTTATTCCAACTTGCAGCTACATTAGTTCAGTGAAGCCACTGAGTAGGAAGCTTATGCTGGGCTCAGCAACACTTGGATGAAGCTGTACAGCTCTCGGATGAGAGTAAATACATCTGCACAGTGCTGAGCCGTGAGCCATGCAGGGACCTAGTTGTTTCAAGAACTTCAGGGTTGTCTTAGTCCTCTAAACAGACTGATCTAAAAACTGTATATGGACACACAGAGCGAGCTTTAAAATAGCTGTTTCCCAGGAGACTAACTATTATTCACATCTGACTTATTCATAAATCTCCTGAGTGCTGATGAGTGAGCATAGCCAGCTCCGCTGCTGACGCAGTCTGACAGCCTTGCATCGAAGCCATGGGGCTGTGAACAGTCTGCCCCTGCAAAGGTACCTTCATGATCTAACAGCTGTCAGAGGCTTGGCTGAGAGAGGTCATATCTCCCCACAGCCTCTGGGTCTGGTACATCAGGACTGGGTAGCTTGCTCTCTTATTTCCTGATCTTCTTTGTGCCACCAAAGGGGGATGAGGATGGGATCCTCCTCTGCTTTCCCCATCCTGCACAGCCCAGCAGAAGGGCAGCCCCTGCTCCTTCCTGGGGGTGACACAGTGGGCAGGGGAGAAAGTTTGGACTGGCATTAATGACACAGAAACAGGGATAATCTTCAGCCCATCCTTTCTTCTTCTGGGAACCATGTCCCCCCTCAGCCTCTCCTCTGGTTTGCAGGCTTGAAGAGATTTCTGTGAATTCTGGTAGGGTGAAACCTCCCACCCCCTACCTTAGGCTCAAAGCCTTTTAATGATACTTAGAGAGGAAGGGGTGAATCCAGTCATCATTACATCTCTGACCAGGAGAAAAACTGCCTTTATCTACAAAACAAATTGGCACCTCCTGGCCAACTGCCCATAGTTTATAAACTGGGCATAGCATTTTATTGTATGGAATATGCCTTTGGTTAGTCTGGGTCAGCTGTCCTAGCCAGGTTTCCTCCAGCTCCTTGCATACCTGCTCATCAGCAGAGCATGGGAAACTGAATAAGTCCTTGGCTTAGGGTAAGCACTGCTCAGCAACAACCAAAACATCAGTGGGTTATCAACATTATTCTCATACTGAGTCCAAAACTGTGCCAGCTACTAAGAAAAAAGAAACTGTATACCAGACAAAACCAGGACACCAATTAAATAACTACATGCCTACAAATAATTTCTGGCTCTAAGGTGTTAGCTCACTTATTTCCACAGCATGTAGGGCTAGCTCCATCTAGAGCAGACCAGGTTTGTGGTAGTACATAGTCCTTGACTCGGAGCCCATAAGGTCACAGGGGTATGGGAATTTTAAGACATTGTAATTACATTTTTTGTATGCTTTTTCAGTTAAAACCACCATAATGTGACAGGTTTCTTAGAGGTCACTAGTTTTTAATAGTATGAAGCTAAAGACATGTATCAGATGTCCTAAAAGCACGTCATCAGAGTCTCTGAGGGTACAAAACTTAGTGGGGGTTGTTGGAGGGACATGTGGTAGGAACCAGGTTGTTATGGTCGCATTCCTACTGTCTCCTGGGAGCTGCTCTAGAAGTGAATTGTTCTCAGTGCCTTGCCCAGAATTTGTCTTGAAGAAGCCCAAGACAGGGCTCAGGAATGATCTGACACTTGAACAATGAGGACAGCAGGGACCAAACCCTTCAGTTGGTACTTCTGTTTGGCTCTGCAAACACATTCCGAGATGTCAAACAGACAAGCAGCCCAAGGCTCTGCTTCTCACCCTGCAGCTCAGACTCCCAGCACAGAGACACTGTTCTGAACTGTGCAACAGCATGTATTTCTATCATCCCAATTTAGCACAAATAAGAGGGGAAAAGCAAACAAAACCACAATTCTTTTGTTGCTGGTTGAGAGATTTCATTTCTGTTCGTTTAGGTTCATGAAGCTTGTAAGTGTGCTAAAGCAATTCAAAATGTAGCACAGAGTGAGCCCAGGCTATTTTCATCCCCATTCAAATGCTTTCAAAGGCACCTACCTCTTTCCCTGGACTTTGTGGGGAAGCAAGAACCTGACTTAAGAGGACTAATTCAGCAGGCCCCTGAGTTGGGTGGGAGTTCATTAGTAGGCGCAGAATTTTGTTTGCATGAAGGTGTTTGGTTAATCTCAATGGTTATAGAAAGTTTGAGGTGACTCTTCAAAAAATCTGAAGAAGTAAAAGAGAGAATGTAAACTTTACCATCTAAATAGTGTTATAATGGGAGTTTTGTGTCACTTGGGAGTCCTTCAGGGGAGAGTTGATAACATGAAAATGCTTTGAAGCAAATAAATATTTGAATACTTATTGATATAAAGCCATAATAGAGTTACTATTTTCATTACATTGTCATTTCAGAACTATATCCTTTAGTGTTTAATAAAAGTAATTACTTTTTATCATTACACTAGTAATTTAGTATATTAAGTCAAATATTCTATTATGAGGAAAACACTCTTCCAATGCTTCCAGCCATACAGCCTGCAGGACAGAAATCCACAAATTATCCATAACAGAGCAGTCAGAGACTGGTGATCCAGCTCAGAGTCCCCCATGTTCATATGACACAGCATTCCTGTATTCCCATATACACCTCTGTGCTCCTGCAGGAGCTCCCAGCTCATCGGCAAAGTGGTGGGGCTGAGCTGCCTTGCTCCTGGCTTTACAGATGTCCCTTCCAGAGCAGGTGGCTGTACATGGCTTTAATGACATTCTCCCTTCAGGCAATCTAAAATTCCAACCAGTATCCAGCATAACAAAACCAGCTGACATTGCTCAATGGGAACTCATTGAAGAAGAATAATGAATTATGAGCTTCCTGTGGGCTGTGCACACCGTGGAGGAAGTTCAGCTAATTAGTCCATAGGGCACAATAGTGTTTTTTTTGATTACTCATATCAGCAACATAATACTCATTATTGAAAAATAAAGTTTTACCCAAGTGGCTTCCTTCTTCCAAAGCTTTAACTCAGATAGACAGAAGCCACCATAGACAGCAGACAGTGGTGGTGGTGGAGGTAGGGATTAAATCCCTCCTACCTCCATCTTCAGAAAACCATTCATGACCTGATTTATGTCTTCCTGTTCACAAAGTGCAGCGAGGACATCCTTTGTTCATAGGCTCATTTAATGGGACTCTAGGCTTGAGCACTAAACTAGTCATTAAAGCTCCTACTAAAACAACACCCACTGCTCCCAGTAAGGGGAAAAAAAGGACCTAAAATATACTCTTTATTCTAAAAATGACTGACAACATCCACAGGAGGAAAAACAGCAGGATACAGCTGCTTTTAGAGGCACACCACCTGCTAATGAAATAAACATTTTTTACTGTCTCTCTGCATTTAAATCACAAGTTTTAAATCTCATAAGGAAGCTAAGAGCCATTATAAGGCAAAGAGCGTGCAGAGGCACTAGCTGCAACTCTTAATAGCCAAGTTATGGAGAGAGAGGAGTCAAAAAAGGATGGCACGGACCAAAGCTGAATCTTAACGTTGCCATTTTACTTTCTGGAGTATTTACAACAGGACAGATGCATGCAGACCTACACTGGAATTAAGCCCAGCTTTTGAAAATGGCAAAACACAGTAGGCACAGTACCACTACAATGTAAGTAGATTTGAGCTAGGCAGTTCAGAAACACATCTTAAAACAAGAAGATACAGTTGTAAAGTGCAGTGCTGAAACTGTGGCCAATTATTAGATAGTAACTCACACAATGGATAGTCTATTTATTATGCGCTGACATTTTCTCAATAGTGTTTAAAGGTTAAATAGATTTTGAACCCATTCATGTTGCTCTGACAATTTTATGAGAATACAGAATTTTAACTACTGTCCAAATGCTCGCTCAGGTTTTAGCATCAGCCCACATGTTTGTACTACATGTTTTTAGATGGTGACACATGACTGTTCCTGGAACCTTCAGTTACTTACGCTGCTGTAGTTCATAGAATTGACTTATTTAAATAACCAAGGAGAATTTATATGTATTTTATTGAGCACTTTTGGAAGACAACAAGAGATTCACTGCTGCAAGTCATATTTTAAAATACAAAAGGGGAATTCATAAAAAGTTAGGTACATATCCAACTTGAAACATGAACATGCAGCTTTCAGGAGCTTTGAATTTTAAAGACTGAGAACTCTACTTACATCAAACAGTTCAAATACATCCACATCACAAAATCTTATTATTGCACTATAGCTCCTTGCCAAAACACACAATGCACAATGTACACTTGCATTGCCCACATACATAGGACCATCAGCAACACATCAGCACAGCCACATAGTCTAGAAAAGGTCAGAGGAATTCTAGGTTTGCTGTCAGAAGTATGGCAATAAAATTCAGCAGTTTGGACCACCACTATCCAACACAAGCCCTGTTTCTTGCTGGTAATGCAACAGACATTAGGATTGCAGCTGTGCTGCTCTCCTGTGCAGAGGTAGCATAATACTATGGCTTTAGAGATTTATTTTAAAATAAGACTTGTCTTAGCTGAAAGCCATATAACTGAAAAATTCTTGTAATGCTAGCCCATAGTATGGCAGCACTTTTGGATCCACTTGTTCAACAACAGCCACTGAATTCAAGTAGGTGCACTATCTCTTTGAAAGAGTTCTGTGCAAAAATGGTAACACCAATCACTTCTGCTTCTCCCTCATCCACAGCCACATGCAGAATGCTAGCAGACAAAATCACAACAGTGGGTGACACAGAGGAACCGGAAAAGGGACATCCTATCTAGCTATAAAAGAAGTCCTACTTCTGGGCAGTTTAAAAAGACAACTTGGGAGAGGTAAAAGGCAAATCATTTCAGTTACATGGACAATACAGAATCAGCAAAAAACTAATCAGCATAAGACATTTGTGAAACATTCACGCTGCTACTGTGGTGCTTCACCGCCCACCCACCTTACCTTCTATCTAAAATTTCAAGACAAAGGTCATTTTAATACTCACTGAAGGTTGAGGTCCTGGGCCCGGGAGGAGGTCCTGGGCCCGGGAGACAACATTAAAGCCGAATACTGCTCTCTCCAGAGTCCAATAACAATCCAGGAGAGTTTTCCAGTGTAAAAACACTCCCCCTTGTCTGTTCCAATCCACTTCAGCATCTTATCTTTAATTAAAATACAGTCACATGGTGTGTGTGGAGAACCACCTTTCATCGTATTTACATCTACCTCACCTTGGCTATCAGGTGTTTGGCTCCGTTGAGGCTTTCAGGTGCTACTGTAATACAAAGTCTGTCTTCTCAAGTGTGGCTTGGAAAACAGCAAGACTAATATTGCATTTGATACTACAAACATGTCTAAAAAGCTTCCACACATAAAAACACTGTGAAACAACTTCAACAAAGCATTACAAAAATGGAACCAACTTCACTGATCTTCAGTCCAAAACTCCAAGGCAATTTTGTTAAGACACTAAGACCAAAACAACTAAGAGAGAGAAATTAAACTAGTGTTTAGCTTACATACCAGTACATTTTGTAATAAAAGGTGTTAAGACATTATTAATTTATTAACACATAGAAAATTCAAAATCCCTAATATTTACAGTACTCCCTTATTCTAAGCCTGTTTGTAGTTTCTTTTCCACCAGTGACAAGTACTTAATGCCAAGACATGAATGTTGGTATGACTAACCAAGACATCTTAGGCTGAACAGAGCAACCTCTATTTTTCCCATGAAGACACAACCAGTATCAGTGGCCAGCCGCCACCTGGTACAGATTAACCAGACTCTCTAAAAAAACCCACTCCCAACCCCCTTTTCCAGGGCAGAGGGCCCAAAATTACCTTACTTAAACCCCAGAACTGAGATGGCCACTCCCAGAAGACCAACACTCCGGGATGCAACGTGGTCATCTCTTTTTGTTACAATGCAGGGTTATGTTTGCCATCCCTGTACAGTGTGGTGTGAGCTCTTTCCAGCTGCCAGCTTCGACTGCATTCAATGCGCGTCACTCGTCCCTCATGAGAGATATCTTTTATTCTTGTTGCTCCTTGGGGGCAGTTTGTTTGGGGTCTTTTTAAATAAATAACGAAAGTCTACAACATGCTTTTTCAGGTGCATGACTCCTCAATATATATCAAGTAGTCTGTAAACCAGTTTGGCCTCTGGGGAACTGTCAGGCGATGGAGACAGTTGCATTCAAAGAGCAGCACCTTGTGCTGAGTGCAGCAGAGGCAGAGGAAAAGCCTTCCTGCAGAACTGAGCTCCTGCCTCCTGCAGCAGGGAAGCATCAGCACGAAGAATCTATAAGTCTCTGGCGAAGTCTTTTGTCTTCTCTCGGATTCACGTTGCCACTCGCATTATGGTCTGTCAAAACTACAGAGAAAGTAAAACTTTAGAAGTGAATGAGCTACAAAACCACTCAAGATTTTCTTGTGTACAAAGAAACCGCCCCCACGCCCGTGCTTCACTGGTGGCTGTCCCGTGCTGCCTTCAGCTGCCCCTGGCTGTCCGGATGTGGCACCCAGCCGCAGGATGCCCCGCACATCTCTAGCCCAGGCAGCATCTACCACTGTTTTGTTAACATGATTATTAATTAAAACATGCTGATGCCACTGGGGACAGAAGAAAAGCTGATGAGCCATGGGTGAAGCCTTGATGATGGGCAGTGAAGCCTGCAGCTGCCCCCAGGCAGGAGAAGGCTGCACCAGCCAGAGCTGATCATGAAACGGCAGCTTCTTTCTGCAATGCATTTTTATAGAGCTACAAGCACGAGTTTGTTCTGTTCTGGAAAAAAGTAAGTCTTACGAGTGTTTTTGTGAGATGAAAATAGTTTCAAAAGTTCTGCTTTCAGCTAAAAATTAGATTTTCTATTAACTTTCTCAGTTCCTTGAGAGCTCCTTGAGCTCCTTCACCTTGGGCTCTTACATTCACCTACCAAAATCCACCCGTCATTTCGTAAAGGGACACATTTACAAGAAAAACTATACTCTGTCAGAATTGCTCCCAACTGCTGTACTAGAGCTGGCTGCCAGAAATGCTTCTTCTAGTTTGAAACTAATTCTGCTTATATAAATTGACTTCGCCTTCAAATGTCAGCCTATCAGAACTGCTTGACTTAAGTACAGAGGAACAGTTAGCACCTGAGTACTGCTGCTTCTTTTTTAATAAGTACAAGGCAGACTTTCTCAAGAGAAAATAGATTTTTTTTCCTGCCTTTGAAACAGCTCTTTAATTTGCCCCCAGCATTATGCTCACCTACTCAGGTCAGCTGCCAAATGTTTTAAAGCATTATCACTTCAAGGAGTGAAGGACTTTGCAAAACCTTTTGGTTTATGCCTCTCCCTGGATATTTGGCTTCTCTAATTATGCACTTGAGGATGGAACTGGAATCACAATTCAGATATGCCATACTTTTTAGGACAGAATCCTAGACTGTATCTTATATAGGAGTGATTGCTCAGAGCCTATCATGTCTGTGAACTGGTGGGATATTCAGAAAATCTTTGCACCAATTCAGAATGACTCAGACCACTTTGGCAAAAATCTCTTTACATGCAATATTCCTTGCTCTGCGTAAAACAGAACAGGAACCTGTTCAGTGGCCCCAGTCCCACTTCCTTTCTTTCATCATCTTCTCTTCCTCCGTCAGCAGCATTTCTGAGCATCAGACTTATTTTTACATTTACCTAAGACTTCTGCCAAAGCCTGAATGAGAAGAAGTAGCAGCATTACTACACTTTGGAGCTAATTTCTGGAAAAAAAAAAAAGTCCTGAAAGCACCAGATTTCTTACTGGAGCTTCTTCAAGCACAACCTACTGTAGATCAATCTAGTGCTCTTCTACTGTGCAGGGGGTTTTAAGAAGTTCAAGTTCAAACAGCTGAAGCCCCTTGGTGCTCCAGCAGATGTGTCAGCAAGGACCAACACCTTAACAGACACTTCAGGGTCTAGCCTGAAGTGCAACACCACAATCTTCCGGCACAGACGTGAGGTTATAGCAGTTATACTGCAGACAATATAGCAAGGACTAGGTGGATTCATTGTCTTACGGAATATATTAAAATGTTTTTGGTAGGAATACATATCTAGATTGGCTTACCTTGTAGCTCTGTTGCATCTTTTTCCAGATCTTCTGTAGTTGTTTCTTCAGGCTTCTCCAACTCAGCTGTCCCTGGCTTCCCATCTATGGTATCAGTCTTAATAGTACCAAGGTTTACCAAAAGCTGCATGACATCAAACTTCTCAGAAACAGCAATGTTCTCCAGCACTTTGAGACATTTAAATGATTTAAGTTCACTCACATTTTCCTCAAGAAAGAGGAGGTAAAGGCTTAAGTCATCAAAGCACTTTGACTTGAGTTTCAGAACATCAAAAGTTGGCAGGATTTCATACACTTTGAGAATACTTGAATTCCACCTCCATGGGACAAACATTGCATACACTACCAGTGGCATCACTAGCAGATAGACTATCAGGTTAATATAGCTGAGTACCTTGAAAACACCAACAGCAATAAGCTTGCACTGAACCACTTCTGGAACAGTTGTGTCATTCTTTAAGATCCCAGTTTTGATAGTGCAGAGAAACTCATCACTCAACGAGGAGAGACTAATGTAGTAGCCCAGGTAGAGGCATGCAATGAAAATAATTACTAGTGTGAGTAAACGGCAGGTAATATATTTAATTATTAAACACTTGGAATTCTTCTTCGTCTTCAGGTACTGCTCAACAATTGGGTATTTAAAGTAGCTTTCAGATATTTCCCACAAACTGAAAAAGAGAGAAAAAAACACCAAATCATACAGAGCAGATGCTGCATTCACCTACCTCAAATATCAATGAAATCTAGTAATCTAAAATAGACACAAGATTGAAATCCCTCTTAAAATCATAGAATCACAGAATGGTTTGGGTTGGAAGAGTTCCTTAGAAATCATATACTTCCAACCAAGCCTCGCCCCCCTACCATGGGCAGGGACACCTTCCATTAGACCAGGTTGCCTGAAGCTTCATCCAACCTGGCACTTCCAGAGATGGGGCACCCACAACTTTTCTGAGCAACATGTGCCAGCCTCACCACTCTCACAGAGTTTTTCACAGGTTTCTCACATAATTTTTTCCAAATATCTAATCTAAACCTGCCTTCTTTCCGTTTAAAGCCATTCCACCTTATCCTGCCACTACATGCCCCTCCCCATCATTTTTGTAGATCCCCTCTAGGCACTGGAAGACTGCAAAGTGGTCTCTCCATATCCTTCTCTTCTCCAGGCAGAACAATCCCAGCTTTCTCAGCCTGTCTTTATAGAAGAGGTGTCCCAGCCCTCTAATCATCTTGGTGACCCTCTCTGGACCCTCTCTGGATCTGCTCCAACAGGCCCACATCTTCTTTTGGGGTAAAGCAGGGGTAGTTTCATTGAAGTCAGCAGAAGACCAACAGAATAGCAAATAAATGAAGAATACTCTAATACAGAAAAGTCACTTAAGAGACGAAACAGCTCAAACACTGGAAAACTGAAAAAGAGCATAGACCTCATGGTAAAAAAATATTTTTGTTCTTTTCCAATACAAAACAGGTCTAGTAAGTAAATCCGTGAGAAAAATCAAACTTCCCAAGCACTTGTTCAATAATTGAACACTGGAAGGCTTCTCACTTGTTAAGACCTAACTCCACACTTCAAAGAACAGACCTAAGTCCCCAGTATATCCCCCTTGCAGAGAAAAACAGGTACTCTGATGTAGAAGGAAGTAGAAACTGGATCTGATCATAACAGAGCACCAATTTGATCAGAAAGGGGAGGGGTTGCTTTTGGGTTTTGTTTTTTATTATTTTTTAATTTGATCAGAAGCTTTGCAGACCTTGATCTTAAAGGACAGGAGATGGCAAATAACTGACTCACAGTGTGCAAGAACATTAAGAACTGAGGACTGAAGCATCTGTTTTCTTACATTATGGTGGGTAAAACTACTTAACACCCACTACAACTAAAAAAATCAGAACATCTCATGTCGTCAGTAATCTGAAAAGCTCATTAAATGTTTTCTTTGAAAAAAGAACACTATAAGCTCCAGCTCCAAGTGCCCCCAGTAATCACTTCAGGTATCTCCTTTTTTTTTAACCAAATTTAAGTATATCAGGTCACCATTCAAACCTTTGCAATAAATTTCTAAGAGTACAGATGTCACGTCTCTTACGAACTTGAGGAAAAGAGCAAAGAAAGCCAAGCCCCAACATCTTACCTCTGTGTCAAGTTCTCATTAACAGCTGGAACCAAGTCAGTAGGATCCCTGGGGTCTCCACTACGAATGCTATTAGCAGCTTTGATTGCCCTGTTATAGGCTTTGTCAAGTTCTTCCATAATAAATTTCAGGTCTGAGGAAAGGTGAGGTGCTGCTGTGAAACGCCAGAACAAACATGGCAGATACAGCAGGATAGCGACGAGCAGAAGGATGTATGGGAAGAACTGAAGGGAGAAAAAAAAATCCTCATTAAGCTTTACCTGTATATAAAATAAGTCAGCCAATCATTTCCTATACGTATTAAGTTCCCTATAAGCCTATTAAATTCCCTTACAGTTTATTTAAATCCTTCTAGTAAAACCCACTGGGATATGCAGGAAGCAAAATCTCTTTCCAGACACCTCCAGTGACCTTGCTGCTGCTTAGAGCTCCCCACCACAAAAAGCAGACAAACAAAAAACCACAGCAAACAAACAAACAAACATATTCACAACTGCACTGCTCGAGCTGACATTGAGAAGCAGAGCACTGACCTGGGCAACAACACATAGCAAAGCAAAGCAGCTATCAGAGAGGCTGACTGGAAGAAGAGGATAGTGTCACACCCCCTCCCAGATGTGTCATTACTGTTCATAGCAATTAGAATGCTCCAAACACCAGTAAAATCTCTCCTGCTTTCCATTCACTGTCAGGAGGTTAATGAATAGACCCATAATACCTCTGCATCTGTCTGCAAACACAAGTCTGTTCAGAGTGCATGATGTACAACAACTGTAAAGGATGTAAGTTTGGCTGTAATATTTCAGAGTATTTATTTTCAGGTAACTCCTAAATGGAAACCAATATACAGAATCAGAATGGTCTGGTGTTAATGCAGCACTGAGAAGTCAGCCTTTATGCAGTCCCCACTGCTTAGGGAAAGGGCTGAAGCAGGTATAAAATACAACAGTTTGGTCTTTCCATCTTCCTTCTACCCATCAGCAAGTAGGAGTTTTTCATCATGAGATTTTAATTCTAGTTCCCTCCAGATGCTGGAGAGATGGTATTTTCTATCTACTGTCACATTAAATTCAAGGTGTACGATCAAACATAACATTACCCTTACAGAGACATGATGTAAGATCTGGTTAGACAAGCAGTTAGTTAATGAAATGTACTACAAATTTGTCCAAACTCCAATTAGTTACATTCAACTTTTGTTAACAAGCACACTAAACTCAAACCTAGCATCAGTTCCAAAGGAATTTTAAAGTAGTTGTAGTGAAGAAATGCAAAACAGATGTAATGCATCTTAAGTGTTACAGCCATGTGCACATGCACAGTCATTGAAAAAGCCAGTGGAGAATTTTAGAGGAAACTTGGACTGGAGTCATTAATCAGTGCCAGTGGAAAAGCTCCACTTACATTTGTAGGTATTTAACAAGATAAGAATCTGGACCTAATATTACAATGTTAATTTATGTTTGCATTAATGAAGAAAGATTAAGGTTTTGCATGCATAAAATAGGTAATTTTATGTTATTGAACATTTTATTCAGGAAAGTTACTTCTAATATCATCTACTATTAAAGCAAAATCCTGTGTTAGTATTGACAGTAGGAATGCATGTGATGTATTAGATCATAAATAAAAACTGACTTCCCCTACCCCCAGCAGCCCACAAAAACTGTCCAGAGCTCTGGCCCCACTACCACCTCTCTTCCCTCTTTGCACACAGCAGATAACCTCAGATCATCTTCTTTTTTCCAGGTCTAGCCTTTCCAATTGAGATGTAAAGCTCTGGCATGTCAAACACGTTTTTGTAAACATCTCATTAACTCAAACCCAACAGCACAAGAATCTGCTCTCCTTATTTACCCCTGTGGACAATGCCACCAGGTCTCATAGGTCTGAGTCCTGGATGCCTTGGCCTACCCACAGCTTTACAGATTCATGTCCAGGCTCTGTCAGTTCTCTGAATTCTGTACTATGTAGAAATTGCTGCAAAGCCTGTTTGAGTACACTTACTTCTGTGTCATACACCTCTGAGCTCTCTTCCACTGGTACCAGGTAGGGAAAGAAACAACGAAGAAACATCTGATTTAGTAAGGAGCAACCAAAGCCCCTTATATGGGTTTACACCACTTGGCTTTACTACTCACTCAAAATTTTACAGGCATCAGAAGATTTATGAATTTCCTTTCTGATCCTCAAAATTGGAAATGCCACCAGTGATATTCCATTAATCCTTGAGATCTCTTTACCCCGCGTCCTACAAGACATGTGGCAAGAGGCAAGACAGATGATACACTGAAGTCACAGCCCCAAACCATCACTGTCCCAGTCTCCACCTCTTCCTTTATACCTTGAAAGACTGTGGCTACACTCTGCACTTGTGTAGCAAATCGGCATCAGCCCTCTTATTCTACCCTAGATGTCCTCCAGTCCCCCCATCTCCCCTATCTCACTGGGCTGTTGCCTTAAGAAAACCAGCCTCTGTCATCTTCTCTCACACATCCTCCTCTCCCCAACTCCTTCACCATTGCCTCCTCACCTAGAAGCCTCACACCACTGTGGCAAAGGCATATTTGCCATGCATTTGCTGGGCTTCCCATCACCAGGTTCTCATCACTCCCAAAGCTGTAGCTTATGGCAGCGTGAGCAAACACTATGCAGCTCTGTTCTGAATGGTCTCAAAACCAGAGCAGCAGCGTGACCATTAGTCCAGCTCTTTTTGTTTGGAAACAAAAGCCTGTATTTGTCAGCCCTTCCACAGCACTTGACACACAACTCCATCCTTCTCGGATTCTGGTTTTTTTGAAAATGAAAGATACACTTGTTCTATTTGTTAACAGCAGGCTTAGATAACTAGCAAATTGTTTTGAATCATTAAAAATTAAGGCCTTGAACCAACAGGCAGAAGTGAAAATGCAAAGTCATCTGGCATGAGTCCTAGGTTTCAGAGCAACAGACTCAGATTATCCAGCTCATCTGACTAAATTTTACAGTCACACATAATGACTCGCCATTTTAAGAAGAGGACTCCATGGTGTTCATGCACAGATGACCATGTGCCACCCACCTTTCTTTTACAGTTTATGGTTTTATGGTTTATTTGCTTCCAAGGCACCGAACACACAAGGAGGAAATGCTACTTCAGTCCTGGATAGTTTGCAGGATTGAAGTTAAATGGGAAGTGTCACCAACCTCAAATACTGTGTGGTCAAAGATATGCCAAAGAAAGACACTAGCCTAGATGTGAAACTCAGTCTTTCCTTTGGTGTGTAGTTATCAAGTTCCTTTTCAACAGAAAGTTCACACTGTTGGATGCGAGATGGTATGAGACTGCTAACTGAAGAAAGGTCCTCTGAAACCAGATTACAACTGATACATTAGAATAGATAAAACATCCTATTGCCCAAAATGGTCCTTTCTGAACTTCATTAGTGAAAGTACATTGAGGGCTACAACACATCTTCAACCTGGATGTTCAGTCTTCCCTGCCACCCAGCTGCAAGGAAAAAAGGACCAGCAAGAGCCCATTGAGTTTGGCACTCAAAAACAGAGTAGCAGAGCTTTAACTAAGATAATCTGAGATTCTGGAAGGTACTAGACATAGGTATTGTTTGATTAACATTCAGTATGAGGCAGACAAAACAAGTGGCTCACACACCAGGGACTTGAACAGCAGTCCCCTGCATGTTTTCTGATAAGTATTGCTGAGCTCCTGAAAGCTAAAGACAATGGAAGCAGGTTCTCCTGCCTTGCTTGACCCTTAGTCTGACAGCACACTGGGTGGCACAGAGGGTTCCCAAGGAAGCAGAACACTAGGAAGCCAAGAGGTTGCTGCCCCTTGTTCTGCGCTGCTGCAGTTCATTTCACAAGCCTTTGAGCTCTGCATATGTTATAGGCAGTTTAAGCAAATTTGTTAATAGCTGTTCAGCCAGAATGTAAGCATGGGTATAGTAGAAGTGTTCCAGTAATCTGTTTGCATGTGCTTATGCACATAAGATGTTGGAATCACAAAACTGTCTTTTAAAGATGCATTTGGCACCACACTCTCCTGAAGGTGAAAGATAAAATCAGACTAAAACACAAAACAGCCTGTTACATAACATCGCCAGCTTCAACTGTTCTAAAACACACTATATATGCAGAAATAAGTTTAAAGGGCACTTAAAGAACTTCTTTATAACCTCAAAGACGTTTTTATCATCCAAAGAAAATACAGGTGGTGTTGGTGGACTGACGTAAAAGGCATTTTCAAGGTCCTAGTCTACAGAAAGCTTGCCAAGGTCTGGATAAAGATGGCTGGCAGAAGATAAAAACCACTTTAATGGTATTTAGAAAAGTACAGTTTTCTAAGTTTACTGCATCTTCAGTCCATATTTCCTCTGGGCAAATACTAATCAAGTTGATTGCAAGCATTCTGACTTCTACCATATCTGACCCCGGTCAAAGACTAACAATAGCACAAGTACCATAGCACAAAGCTGCGCAGGTCTGGAGAAGATTAATTTGCAGACAGTATTCAACAAAGAAGGAAGCACTGAACTGTCTTCTCTCACTTGACATTACAGTATTTCTCATTACAATATATGAATATGGTGAAATGTCTGCCTCTTCAGTTCCAAATTTCTGTCTGTCACTGGGAAGACTCTAAGCAAAGGCTTCTGTAAATAGGCCAATGATGGCAATTACATTTCCAGAAGCAAAGGTATTAAACTCCCTCTGGATACAACCTTATTCCTGTTTGCAGCAATGGGAGACGTTTCATTGGTGTTCAGAAGAAACAGCTATAAAGAACTCATCATTCTGACTGAGATCCTATCCTGTCTTCAAACCTTCTAGTGAATCTCAAACCACACCATATCCCACCTGTCAAACACTTTCTGTTTTGATGTAGCTTAAAAACTGTATTTCTCCGGTTTCAATTAGCTTCAGCAGTGGAGGCTGTGATGGTTTCATCCAGCTTATTCTGGACTTTGGGTGACAGATGGCAACTTGGTAGTCAAGGGTTGACTGGAATGGTGACCCAGACCTCTTGCTGGTATACAGACTGACTATAAGTCAACTACCAAGCTCTATACCAGCAGCCCAGGGCCTGCTGAGCTTTCCTGCATGGCTGGAGGCTGCATGTCAGGTTCTGCCCTTGAGTACGGATACTCTCAAGGTTACTCCTCAAGGCTGGGAGATTCCTTGCTGTAACACACTGTCAGTAAGTGATCAATAATATGCTAAACCTTGAAATCTTAGAGTGATATAAAGGATTGAATGCGCACACACAGCCTTTTGGAGATAAACTGTTGCTGAAGTCTGGGACTAAGTCTGAATGTAGCCACTAAGTCTGAACTCTCCTCTCAGGACGAGTTTAGAACACAAGGGGGTCCTTTCTGAACCTCATGACTCAACAGGAGGATCCCCTTACAGTTCTGTCTGATTCTATCCTCCATGCACTAAATGAAGCATATTTTCCCACTGAATCTTGTTAAACCACTGTCTCACTTACCATTGAACTATATTAACTCACTATTTTACATCAACAGATTGTTGCATCTCTTATGAGTGAAGTGCATAACTGCAACAGATTGCAGTAGTTCTAACACTACACTCTCAAATAATTGTTCATAATGCATCTGCATTCAGATTTCCTTACTCTGACAGTCCTTAATCCCTCTGGGTAGGGTTTATAGGTGAAACTTGAGGAGTCCTCAGTCAAATGACAAGTTGTACAAACACTGAATAACTAGAACAATCATAACATCAATAACCTCAAGGGGTTTTTGGTGTATTCACAGACAAGTAATTCAAAGAACAAGGTCCGTGGTAAATCTTCTTTTACAAAAAGTTTAACTTCATGCATGCAAAGACTTCAGACACATTCTATATATGCAGTGCTTTCAGCAGGTCCCACAGCACTTTCCCTGCACTTTGAGAGAGATCTGACCCAGATGACTGAGCGCTCTGAGCTGTGCCATGTGTGAAGACCTCTTCTCTCTACTGTCAGTCACATGAACTGTTTGCCTGCACAGTACAAATCGCCACCTTCTGAACAACCCTCTATTCCCTTTACCTCTACTTTGCTTACCTTTATCTTCCTCTCTGTTATTAACTTATAATAGACTACAAAATAGAGTAATTAAAAAATCATAGAATCATAGAATCAACTAGGTTGGAAAAGACCTCGGAGATCATCAAGTCCAACCCTTGATCCAACACCACCATGGTTACTAGACCATGGCACCAAGTGCCACATCCAGTCTCATCCTAAAAACCTCCAGGGACAGTGAATCCACCACCTCCCTGGGCAGCCCATTCCAATGTGTGATTACTCTCTCTGTAAAAAATTTCTTCCTAATATCCAAACTAAACTTCCCCTGGCAGAGCTTAAGACCGTGAAGATCTATCCCTAGAAGACTCTTGATCATAGGCAGCAATCCATCCTAGCAATCCAGATTTCTGGGTTATAAAGAGGTCATCACTCAGTGTTCAACTACCCCTCCTCTTGCTGGTTGCTATCATGTCTGCTGGCTATCAAGACCCAGTAAGATGATGCTCACTGTTCTCCTGCATGAGTTTTATGTGCACTATGGATTAGAAGGGCTTCATAGTGCAGTCTCCTTCTCCACTAGACTGCCCACGCACAATGGCCAAAAGCTTTCCTCTATTCCAGTTAAGACAAGTTTTACCAAAATAAGTTGTCAGGTGCAGCACCCACTTTTGGAGACAATAAACAAACTATCTGCACAGGGGGAACAAATACATATCTCCTCTATCCCACCTCACCACTGTTTGTCTCTATTTACCAACCACCTTTAGAAACCAGTATGTCTGGTTTGATACTTCAGATAGACACAAGAAACCTCTTAAGGGAATTAAGCCTGAATGGACAATCCCAAAAGAAAACAGAGACAACAGAAGAGTGAAGACTGATCACAGTAGGTTTCATCAATGACAAACCTGAAGAGGAGTCTTGTCAGAGGACTCAACTGAATAATCATTTTGACAGCTCTTTCACTGACAAAGAGGAGGAAATCTTAGTGTTAAACCAAGAATATGGGCAGGACCTACCACGGTCTCTTCTTTACATTTATCTACCTGCAGGTATTTTGTTTATTGAATTGTGCATTTGAGTACACAACTTATTTGCTTTCTCCTCAGGATTATCCAGTGTGAAGAGTTATTCCAGGATCACTGGAAATTTCAGAACTCCTGTCCTGCATGGAGAAAGTTCCTGGGCACCCTCTAGGAGCACACAGATCTCTAGAGAGTCAAGGAACACAGAAAGTTGTAGTGTGCTCCTCCACTCCAAAACAAGTTTCCAAACTGATAAATTCAACCATTGGGAGAGATCTCCAAGAGCAGAAAGGACAACCAGTAAAGGTGCCAAGATTTGGGGGATTGCTCAGTACTAAACCATACATTTTACTGTTCAAAAAACCAAAAATCCCAGTGCAAACTTGTACTCTGAAATAGGAGGAAAATGGGAAGTTTTCAGCTTTTCTGTAATTTAACCTGGGTTTGAACCTTCAACCTTCCGGGCAACCAGATGCTTAGAAAAACAGCAGAGCAGTTGCTATGATTTGGCTTCTTCACTAAAGAACTCTCTGGTCCTACCTGCTCTCTATACCACCCTGAGCACTGCCCTGAGAGGCAAACCTTTGACAGCACTTCTGACAGAGCACAGAGAGCACGCTGTAAGGAAATCCATCCATTTTAATCAGGAATTGGCACCTACAACCTCATTCTCCCAAAACTGTAATATAATACCTCCTTAAGTATTTTTTATAGAGCCTTTCCAGCATGCCAATGCAGTGAGATACTGAGTCAGAGTATTGGAAAGAACCTGAGACACTCTGCAAATAAAAGCCCTGCTGTCCAGAAACCAGAAAGAGTTTTAAGTGTTGTCTTCAGAAGAACTGGGCCTAATGATTCCTGCTGTCCCTCTGTCTGCATTCCTGCCCTTGCACTGCAGAGTCAGGTCTCCACTAACCTGAGCATAGGAAGGCTCCCTCTTCTCATTAACATCACTGTGCTCCCCAAAAGGGTCTGCTATTTTTAAATTCATTATCTAGCCAAAATCTGCAGAGCAAGGAGCTTGCATGTACCTTGCAGTGCAAGATTTGGGAGACAACCCAAGCAAGCGCTGTCCTCATGCAAAAGTGATCCCATGTCATGCAGAACCTGTCAGCCCCGGATGCAAAGAACAACCAGACACCTTCAGATACCACACTGGGAACCAAAGTTCACTGTTAATAGCTGTAACCACTCCTTCCCTATAAACATGTAAAGCATGGAAGCTGATGAACAACCACTAGAAGGATATTAACTAATACTGCCCTCCAAACAGCACCTGCAGCTCCCAACGCCTGGATCAGAAGGGTGGGTGGCTAATCATAGATCTAGGAGGTTAAGACGAGGTGCCCAGCCTCTGCTACAGCCTCTGACTCTGCTGTTCATACATACTCCCTGCAGGTAGTGAGCAGGGTGTTTACAAGGAAACATCACATACCACTAAGCTGTCATGGAGGAACCGCAACAATTCCTGAGACAGCACTAGTCAGCAAAATAACATGGGTTGCGTCATAAAAGTATGACTGCCTAAGTTATTTGTCATGGTTGGCAAACTAGCAGTCTTAGAGCTGTCAGCAGGTGACTGTTACATAAAACTCAACATAAATAATTTGGGTAACAAGAACTCATTCCCTGAAGAGAAAGGGGGAGTAAAGTGTCCAGGTTTGCAGGTGGAGTTTCCATGTGTGCAAGCTACCTGCACTGTGAGATGTCGCAGCAGCTTTGACTAGCCTCTGTTGAAGGTCTGGCTGAAATGCAGTGGAGCCCTAACTGAGCAAGGAAGAGTTCAGGATAGAAACCAACAAGTCCAGTTTTAACATTCATGAAGCACACTACTGCTAGGTCAAGGTTTTGAATAGCAATAACTGGGGAAGGCAGCAGTAAATCCTCAGCTAGTGATTTGAGTCAGCAAACGAATCAGAGACAGCATTGAATAGTCTCTCAGATAAGATACCACCAGATGACTGGATAATAAAACTGTTATAATATTATATATTATTAATATCATAATAACTGAGAATAATCCTGCTGTTCAGGATATAGCAGCAAAACCTTGAAATACAGGTGCTGCAGGTCCCACATCTGAGCTCCCTCTAGCACCAGCTTCTCCTCCACTCCCACATGCCAGGGGTTTATTTGCTGGGGCAAGTAATAAAAGGGCTGAGGAAGGCAGCATACAAATTTGCAGAGCCCCAGAAGCATTTCTTACTTTGGCATTGGCACTGCCCGAGAAAGCCAATGCTGCCTCTTGAGCTGAGTCAGCTCCAGGCATTGGCATGGCATTGACTTGGTCTGTAACTCCTGCCAAAGCTCAGCTAACTGCTTTGAGCCAGCCCAAGTATCTTAGTACCCACTGCACTTTTTACCCATAAAACAAGACTCTTTCTGTGCATTCAGTATGATGCTGCTTTACCTGAAGCAGTGAAAGCCAGCTCACGGTTTGAAAGGGAACAGCCTGTGGACACGCAGAAGAGCACACTGAAGAAAGGAGTTGCACCTGCTGGTACCAGTGATTAACTTCATCTCTCCCAAAACCCCTAGCTGCCATAAGTCTCTCTCCATGCATAACTGGCCAAGCGTAACACAATAAAAATATAAAATATACCACTCTGTTTTCCTAAAATAAGTTTTTGATACTAGCATTAAGGCAGTTGTTGTGGCCCGTATTCCAGTTTTAAAATAGTTCCTGGCTAAAGCCAGGTAAAGCATTCAGCTCCAGGGCAACACAGTAACCCTAACATTACTCTTGTGTCAGACAACTGGTGATCCTTTATTTAAAAGCAGAAAATACCTTCTCCATTACTACCATCTTTGGAAGTAAGGGAAAAAAAAGTTCTAAAAATAGAGAGTCAATTCAAAGTCAAGGACTACAGCAGAGCAGAGGAGCAAGAAAACTGAGGCAAAGGTAGATTTCTATGTGGGAATAACTCTTCTAGGAGATGGAGATCTATACATACTTTATGCAGCCACAGGGGTATGTTTTCTAAGTTGTTCTGGGATGGTTGCTTCTGCTGCACAGCTGCCCAGCAGTAGGAATCCACATAAGCAGCTTGTCGCCAGGAGAAAGAGCTGGGTGCAAAACAGCTTATCTGAGCACCTGTGAAAACAAAGCAAAGGTTATCACACCCTCAAAAGATTAAAAAAAACAGAAGAAAATTTTAGGAAGAAAAGCGTACACTCCAGATTTTACGGTATCCAAAGTTATTAGGTTAAGCAGTCAGACAAAACACAGCAGATCTGCAGGGAGGAGGGTCACTGAGTTCCCACTGCATCCAAAGGGTAAAACTCCCATGGGGACTCTCTGATGTCTCCTAAAGGTTGAGACAGAACATTAGAAGCACCCATCTTTCAGGTTGATTTCCATAAATTTTGCAAGCAATGCAGCCTTGAAGACCTGTCTCACTTGCACTTAACTGAGGCTGGCCAAAGGGGAACGAGCAGATACAAAGTGTGACCAGATGAGGCTGGTGTCCTGAGGCAACAGCTGCCATCACGTACCATCGTGCCCAAAAGCAAAACCTACAGCTCACACATCTATTGAAACAAGACCTCAAACACCTTTCTTGCAAACTGGCAGTCCTTGCAATGATTGAAGGGCAAGTTTGGCCCAGGGTGCTGCCACTTCTCCTGCCTCTGAGACTGCAAATTATTTTGAGGGGTTCCGGTTACCTCTGTGAAAACAAGGATTTCCTCCTGTAACTTTTGGCAGAGAAGCTGTAGCCTCAGACATCTCCAGAGGATGCCAGACCCCTCCTCACCAGTGCAGTGATGTGCTGTGCCCAAGGTCATGCATAACACTGTCATCCCCAGTCATTTCCAGGACCTCTCCAGCTGCTCAGAACTTCAAATTAAGATCAGGGGATTAACTAACAACAAGAGTAGCTATTTAGCCAGCGTCAGCCTTAGGGTCAAATTCTGCTCTGACCAGCTATAGGCACCAGGTGACACTTCCTGCAGCATATCTCAATGAGGAAGAGTGGTTACTGGACATGGAGTATCAGTGGCTCCTCAGATTAGGCCAGCAAAACAGGATGAAGGGGTTCAATTTTCCTTCTAAAGTTTTGATAGTGGAAGCAACCCCCCCCCCAAACACACATTTCCAGTAGACTTTCATAAATATTGAAATAAGACAGCTATTTCATCAAATGACTACACAAAGTGGAGATGGCTCTTTCATAAGGCAACTGTTCCAAGAGCAACTTCCAACACTTTTGCCAATATCAAAAGAGGGAAAATACTGCTACCTCTTTCCCCCCTCAATATATCCATCAAAGTTAGTGCTAATGGCATTGCTGTGTGCTTTATGGGAATAGGCATTTAATATAAGATTGCACCATTTGTCATGTCTTTTCACTAGTTTAGCTTTCAGAGAATAAGAACTTCTTTTGGAAAAAGAGCCAATCACACTCACTTGTACAGGCTCTTTACAATGTAGCATAGTCAAGAAGCTTTATGAATAAAAGCCTTTCCATATGAGTCACTATTATAATTCTTTCTTAAGCTGCAGTATCATGGTTTGGTCATCATGGTTTGACCTGTCACAAGCCTCCTTTATGGAAAACAAGTTACTGTTTATGAGAGCAGAGTTCATGTGATTTAGCAGAGTTGGCACCAAACAAACACTTGCTCTCTCCCAAAGCTTTGTGAGTTTTTACTTTCCAGAAGATTTCCATTAGTTGTGGAATCTCAAGAAATAATACACTGCAGAATAATAATAAAAAAAAAAAGGAGGGGAGAAAAAAAGAAAATAAAAAAGCAGGCAATTAGAGTGTCTGCTCTCGACTGGATAGGGACCATTTATGCCCTGCTCTCATCATTTAACCAACCTCCAGCTGCTTGCTGTACTCAGGGCAAAGCAATAAACAAGTGACCCTTTCAAAGGGAGAGGAATGGAGTGTTGCTTTGTCTTATTCATGTCTGTGTATCCACAACAAGGAACACATTCCATGTGTTCATTCTTGTTAAGAGGTGGGACACCACTGAAAGTGATGGAGTATTTAAAAGGCAGGAGCGAGGAAAATGGTAAACAGGGCCCTTCTCCAAAATTAGTGATGAAAAAGGCAACCAGCTTCCTCTCCAAAAATGTCATGTGCGTAACTTCATACCAGAATAGCTACAGTGATGCCAGCGCTGCAGCAGAGCAGTGAATCTCTGGTGTTTCAGCAGGCAGGTTGGAAAACTTTGGTAACTTGACCTGGGAGCCAAGCAGATAGAGCTCAACTGGGACACTCCAGCTGTTGAACTGGTTTTTAATCAAGTAGATGCAGTCTTATTTGTAAACACTTGTTGATGTAAATTACAACTTTGCAGTAATAGTGGTAATGTTATGACTTTAAAACAGAGAATATGTTTGGGCATAATCTGCACAGAACACAGATCATTAAATGTCTCTGAACATGGTCACAATTTTCCATCTTTTTTTCCTTCCTTCTCCCCTCCAAAGGAATAATAGCAATAGGTCTATACAGATAATTTACTTAATGTTGGGCTATTCTGAAAGAAGTTGAAAATAAAATCTGTAGTTTTCATTAGAGGAGAAATTAGGCAAAGGGCCAAGTGCCTTCCACAGACACACTGTGCACAGTCATGCACACGGCTCATTTATGAATGGCTATTAGTCCTCTGCTATCAAAGGAAAAATGTCCAGGCTTGGTGAAATAAAGCCATTCCCATCTTTTGCACCACATGTAATAGATGGGGAAAGAAAAGCAGCAACCAAGTTCGTAATTACAACATGGATATAAAATATACAACAAGAAGAATGAGGAATAACAAATGACTGCATTTGTTAAGCAGTTGTCACAACAGTCTTTGGCCAATTTATCATTATACTTGGCAATCCCTAGTCCTAAATCAGCTTCGGAGAGGGAGCAACTGATTTACACTTTTGCAAACAAATAAGGATTAAAACAATGCCACTTACTATGTTTATCCTAAAGAGAGACCTCCCGAAAGAGCTGCAGAAACCTAAGACATCAATAGGTGTGCAGCCACGTATAATAAAATGTCACTTTTATAAGTGTGATAAGATTGCCGCATGGAGCTGCTCGCTGGATTACTTGTAGGCGTGGAACCAAGTGCAGAGTACAAGCCCGAGTCCCTGCAGCCAGCGCGCACCGAGGGCGAGCTGTCACCCCACCCAGCTGTGGCACATCTTCATGGGTGCTTTGCCAACAAACCTCCAGCTATTTCCTCCATGTATGTACCAGGACAACCCTTTACTTCTGCACCTGGCTCCTCTGCAGCTCTTACACAGCACTGCAAAAGCCAGCATGACTACAGGTGGAGATCCTCCGCCCTGGGGTAACACCTTTGCATCTACTTTGCCCAACTTTTGCAAGTTCATTTGGAAAGGATCCTCCATCAGGTGTTGAAAAGAAAATGACTCAGCCCCAGCTAGGACTTCTCAGAATTGAGATGCAAGCCGTGGACCTACTCTGGCTCCTTTTGCCCAGTGGAGGTGGAAATTTTGCTATCAATGCTAAATGAGCAGGATACAAGACACTTCTGTGATTCCCACCCTACTGACCCTGTAGGTGTTTTCCAAATAAAGGAAACCTACGTACAAAAATAAACTTTTAGAATCCCAAGGAAAAGTCTCAAATCTGAAGGACAGTCCCTGTTCAATATTTGACTGCTTTGCTGGGGTTCAAGGCAGGATGAGCCAAGGGCTCAGCATCCTCTGGCTGCATCCTTCACCAAAGAGGGAGCAAAATCAGCAAGCCAGACTGGTTTCCTCTCCAGTGGCTCATCATCCCCCTGCTGACTTACACATCTAATTAACAGAGTTGACTCTCTGCAACAGAGCACTTCCAAGAATCCATGTTAATCAGATGCTGAATTATTTTTCCCGAACCAGGATCAGATGGTTGTAGTTGACAGGACTAAGTATTCAGTAATTATTTGTTTCCTAATACACTGCAAAAAAGATTTGCATAAGCTTGGAGGAAAACCTAGCCATTAATTAGTGCTGTAATTTTCCACAAGGCAAAATGAACTAGCAATGATACCCAAACATCTGATTTTATCTAGCAAGAATTATGCACTTTAGTAGCTACTAAAGGAAAACCCAAACAAGAAAATCAAGGCACACATAGACAATGTACAGACTGGCAGGCACCATCCAAAGTTACATCCCCCACACCAACATTAAAAAATATTTTAAAATTTGACAAAAGGTATCTCAACACATGCCAAAGAAGAATGAAATTTACGTGTGGGAGTACACACATGCACTAAGGGCAAACCAGAAGGAATGATTTTATTAGATTTACAGACACTTCTCATAGACCAAAGTGGCAGGTTGGGTGAAACAGAATAGACACCACGTTGAAGAAGGAAGTATAGGGAGACACAAATGGGTGCACTGGAGAAAAGAACTTGTTCCCTAAGGTTTACTTTGGCTATGGAGTAGTAGCAGAACGTAAAGCTCACATGATGCAATGTGTAAGTGGAGTGGGTCAGAGAAGCCAGTAAGTATATTTCCCTCTTCATAGGGCTGCCAGTTTTCTCTCAAAGGAGTCTCAAAATCACGCAGTGATAAAAGGACTGGGTGTTCAACAAGGATTGCCTTCAGAGAGATAGAGTTTTTTATTTGTGGGGAAAAAAACCTTGTGAATTAAATTCAGACCAGTGAGACATCAGGAAAAGAAAAAATTTCCCTTCATCTGAAGGAGAAACTTCTCAAGATGGTGACAATGAGCATCTAGCTTCACTGCCAACAGTGGTGATACCCCAAATCTCAGGCAATACCAGAGGCCCATGATGCTTTTTAAATTTACTCTGGCACCAAAAGCAGCTTACTGTCATTCCCATAGGAAATATAAAGCTGGCTCTGCAGGAGTTAAACAGAAAAAAATCTTAACCAACAGTTGAAGATGTTCACCCAATGACAGTTTAGACCTGACATTAAAGTAAACGCTTTTACAAGTTTGTCCTGGCTCCCCAGGGAGGCCTGTGCTGGAACTTCTAGTCTGTCCTGAGCACTCCTTACATGCCAAAGAGCAGCACATGCTTCTGGGGTCTGCATATCTGACGATAGAAGCTCACAGCCTGTCCGGCTGCTCCAGACTGAGGCTACTCAACACACTTGTTGACTCAGCTCTGTCATTAAGGCCCTGGGTTTCAGAGCATCCTGCTGAATTAAATGCAAGGTGTGCAAACTACTAGCATAGAGCCTGCTTCAGCAGCACTGGGAGGTGTTTTTCAAGCTCTCGGCCAGCAGCTGCCATAGTAATAGTCTTTGGCCTAATTAAGCTGAACCCAACCTTAACCCCTGGCTCTTACGGAAGTCACAAGATAGGATATTTCCCAAAAGCCTCCCCAGCAACTTGTAAACACGAAGGGAAAGGGACATAGCAGCATAGTGAGGGGATAGCAGGAGCGGAAAGGAGCCTAATTCAAGAGTTAAGACTGTTTTTTCCTGTGTATTTGTTGTGATTTAGTCTCACAAATTTCTCCTTTTATACATTTTATTGTTATGACTGTTTGAGAAACATCCATGAACCTGTGTAGAGAGACAGCTGGACACGCAATAAGGGTTACTGCAGAGGGGCACTGCTGCCATTGTAGCACCCACAGAAGCTGTTGGGATGCAGCACCCAGAGTTCCCCACTGACACCCTCCACCCTGCATTTCCTGATGGCCAAAGCACCTCAAATCCCACAGGCAGCCAACTGAGGGATGGGAACTAAAAAAACAAAGTGTGGAAAAAAATTGCCCAGAAATTAGGTGGAAATTGAACAGGGCAAGAAAGGATTGTCACCACTGGGAAAGCCCAAAGTGGTCAATGGGGACATTAACCCTGTGATGTGTAGAGCGTAGGGCAAAGCTACATCTTCCCACCTTTGAGCACCCTCCAGCAGGATAGGATGCAACAGAGACCATCAGTGTGAAATGAGATGCTTTTAGTGCAGCAAATCTTCATTTTGACAGATTCATGCACATGCTGTGGGTTGGTCCATGGCCAGGCACTTCTAACCCAACATCCTGCCACAACTGATAAGCCAGTAGCACTACCCAAGCCTTCACGATGATTATAACCAAGTTTCTTAGATGTCTTTACTCAACATGTGATTGTTTATGTGTCCTGGAAAAGGTTTCCAAGGTGTTTTCTTATATGATAAAACAAATAAGAGATGCTAAAACATGAGGATTATTTCATCCCAGCTATGTATGAGGCATGCACAACCAACACCCAAATCAAACACGTAGTAAAGGCTGCTTTTTGTGGCAACCACAAAATTCCCTTCCTCTCCTCTCTCCAGTTCTCTCCCTCCCTCCTCTTATCCCATCCCAGCCACCACCTCCCATGCAAAGCTGCAGTGAAAGCAGGCAGCACACACTGCCCACTGCACAGCAGTGCCTGAAAGCTGTTGTGTACATAAGGTCAAACAACATCATTTGGTGACAAGCACAGATGAGCAATTCCCAATTTCCTTCCTATGGGAAAACATGTAAATGTCGAGTGGACAGCTCTCACATCTGCTTTTCTTTCAGCTTCAATCCAAGACAGCCACTGATACTCTCTCCAAAACTAACTTAGAAACAGCTGCCAAAATTAAGCAACTTCTTTCTATTTCTTCTCTGCTTGTCTGACTACCTGCTTACGGCTGGGCTATCCTGCTCCAAACACTGCCTTGGGAATAAATAATCTATGTTTTCAGCCAAGTTGTTTACAGTAAGAAAGGACACCTCACAATATACACACACAGAGTTCAAAAACTGAAGTCTCAATCCTGACTCAGAGCTATTCTTATCAAAAACATGGTCATGGAATGGATGATTTAGCTCGATTTAGATGGTTTCTGTTACCATAATACCCAATCATCTATAGTATATTTACCCAAGAACTGCCAAATAATAAAAGGAAATAATATCAAACCATAACTTAAGGAATATAAGCATGTACAACACAATACTTACAATTCTATTGTTATTTCCATTTTCACATTTCCAGTATATATAAAATTAAATAAAATTGTATAAAACAAGGTCTAGCTGCAGAGATAGCAGGTGCAAGATTTCAAACAGCAGAGATTCCCACGGTTAGCAGAGAACGGCTCAATCACAGCTAAGCACTACCAGAACCAGCTTAAAATACTCACAAACCTGCAGCTGACCATGGGTTTCTAAAATGTAGCCAAAAGTAAACTCAGCTTAGTTCTCTTCCTGCCCCTGAAGGGTGCTGAAGTGGGGTATGGGCACTAACCCCAGAAGTTTCCTCAGTGCTCCCCAGCTGGGCATAGCAGTTGGGTTTTCCATGCCTCCGGCAGAGAAATCCTCTACAATTCATATGGCATCTCATTTATTTCCTGAAACTTCTATCAAAACTAAAAGTTACTTCATGGCTTCAGAAAACCTCCATGGCCTTTGTAAACATTTTAATCACTTTTCACAATTACGAGCAAATGGATGTGGGAGGAAAATTACAGGTAGCTGCTACCACGCTGCAATGGAAAGGAAAGCAGAGAGGGAAGGATGAGGCACCAAGAAAATCTGAGGTGGAAAGAATACAATTATCCCAACAGAAATAGGAGCTGAGCATTCATTTTTGGAAAGGGTATTCAGTTTTTGTACCCGGAGGTAGGTGTTTCCACCAAACACTTTCACATCCACCTCTGAGTTGCTCTTTTTCAGACCTAAAAATGGACCCTGACATTTTCGCTCAGTTTAGCACTCCTGGGCTTTTTCAAAGTACGATTACATCAGGAAGTGCTTGAAACCAATTGTTGCTCTCTTATTTTATCACTGGCTGAACATCAGAACTCACAGAACCAGGCATATCCAGACCTCAAGACCCTCTCTGTTTCCTCAAAAGCCTTAATGGAAACAGCTTTGGGACATCCCATAAGCAGCCAGCCTGCTAAACTGTGAGGACTGTGTGGGAAATAGGCAACAGCCCTAACAGCAGCATGGCTGATATACTATCACTTTCTGTATGGAAACCACGTGGTGCAGTTTCTCCCACTCCAGGGGCTGGACGTATTTCTTGTACTTACTTTCATATTTATTTTTTCAACTAAAATAGTTCTTAATCCCATGTTTTCTTCTACCAGATTCTCAGGATTATAAGCAAAATAAAGCACAAGCAAGATGTAGCACACATTTTAATTCTTGCTTTATGAATCTACTGTAGTCACAGATTCAATTTGAAATAGTTTAATATTGAAATAATTGAAAGATGAGAACTTAACTCATCCAAAAGAAAGGCACATTTTACTGAACTATCACATTTACTATGAACTATCAACTGTGTGTTCACTCTTTTTGTAAGGAAAGAAAATGAAAGAACTAAAAAGAAACCCTGACACACAGGCATTGTTTCAAACTGGATCCACCACTTCTAGAGTAGAAGCAGAAAGAAGAACTAAGGGGCCCATATACAAGGTAGCATGTGGAAGTGCAAACTCTCTTTTTCATTGTTTAAAGAGGAAGAAATGTGCACATACCAGTAGCAGATCTAAAACTAAAAGCAGCCAGTTAAGAGTACAGAATACAGCTGTATACATCCAGTTTCTGAACAACTGGAGCAGCCAGAGGGCTCAGACCTGGTCTTAGTATTCCCAGCCTGGTTATCCTTGTGCAGTTATTGTGGGCCACAGTGCTCTGGGTCAAACCTGCATCTCCTGCAACAGGTGTGTAGCTAGATGTGAATACAGCAGTCTGGGACATCTTATCTCTTTAGCAGTCTGGTATCTGATTAATGCCATGCACAGATTCACCACTAATTCACAGTCCTATTCCAGTTTCCACTCTCCTGATATTCACTTGATTCAATCCTATAGACGATGCAGATCAGCTATACAACACTGAATGACAATCAACAGGTACATGCAGCAAATCAAACTATTTCGGAAAGGGTGGAAGTCCTGTGATTCACACTTGTATCAAAATGGACAGTACTGCTTATTCACCTTTGAAATTTTCATTCATATAGTGCTATTTAAATACAGAGCAATTCTTATAGAATCATAGAAAGGCTTGGGTTGGAAGGGACCTTAAAGATCATCCACTCCCTGCGTCAAGGGCTGCTGCACAAGTACATCTGTAACTAGGGAATGGGGGTGGGGAAAAAAAAATAGCAAAATAATTTGGAATTTGGCCCTTTTCCTGTAAAGCACAGTTTCATTTACCAAGTCCCATCCCAAGTTGAACCCAAACAGTTGCAGAAGCGCAGCGGAGCAGGGGAAAGCTTGGGAGAGCTCTCCCACTGTCCGTCCTGCGGGTGACCAGCCTCACGGTACCGCCGTGCCCCCGCAGTGCAAACGCAGAGGTCCGACAGCCCTCCTCCGTGCCACCTGTCCCTGACAGCTGCTGAACGACCTCGACATCTGACTGCAAAATACCCCGAGCGCCGGGAACTGCAGCAGACGGGCAGTTCCCGGGGCACATCCCGGCTGGCCGCTCCCGCTCCAGGCTGAACTGCGCTGGGAAACAAAGGGCAGCGCGGCTCTACCGCAACCCATCGCTCCCACGGGAGAAGATGCGGCGCCTGGGCTGACAGGGCTCCTGCTCGGGAGGTGCTGGAGCACGGCAGCGGCCAAGGAATGCCCCAGCGAGGAGGAGGGCACCGGGAAGCGCGGGGAGGGCTGGCCGGGAAGCCCAGCACACCTGGGTGAGCCGCACGGAGGCACCGCCTGCTGCCTGGGATGCTTTCCGGGAAGGCAGCTCTCCTCCCCGCGGCTCAAAGGCGCCCTTCGCCCTGCCCCGAGCGGGAATCCCCGGCAGCGGAGCCCCTCGGAGCGCTGATCTCCCTCCCCGAGCTCCGCTCCGCCGCCCCCCGCCCGCCGAGCCCTTTGTCCGCCGCGGGCCGGGAGAGGGGCTGCCGGGGTTACCGATGGACACCTCCTGAGCGAAGGCAAGGGAGATGAGGAGCAGCGGCAGCCCCACGGCGATGCAGGTGACGATCTTGTCCAGCGCCAGCTCCAGCCGCAGCCCCTTGAAGCGCGTCTCCGGCGGCTCCTTCAGCAGGAAGTCGGAGAAGACGTACTCGGTGGCGATGTGAGCGATGGCCATGGCGGGCACAGAGCGGCCAGGCTCGGCTCAGCACGGCCCGGCCCGGCCAGGCACGCCGCGGCTGGGCTGGGCTGGGCTATGCTGGGCTGGGCTCCGCCCGGCGCGGCTCGGCAGCGCCCCAGCGGCCCGGCCCGGCCCCGCCCGGCCATGGCGGGGCGGGGCGCGCTGCGAGCGGGCTGTGCCGCCCCTCATGGCGGGAACTCGGACCGTGCAGCCCTCCCCGCTCGGCGCAGGGGATCTGGGCCGTGCCGGGCGCCGTGGTGTGTCCCCTGGGGTCACAGAATAACAGAATCGTTTGGGTTGGAAGGGACCTTAAGGATCATCTAGTTCCAACCCCCTGCCGTGGGCAGGGACACCTCCCATTAGAGCAAGTTGCCCAGAGCTCTGAACAGTCTGGCACTGAATGCTTCCAGGGATGGGGCATCCACAGCTTCTCTGGAGAACGTGTGCTAGTGTCTCACCGCCCCCACAGTAAAGAATTTCTTCCTAATAGCTAATCTAAACCGAACCTTGTTCAGTTTAAAGCCATTCCCCCACTGTCCTATCATTGCATATCCTTGTAAAAAGTTGCTCTCTCTCTCTCTTTTATAAGCCCCATTTATGTACTAGGAGGCTGTAATGAGGTCTCCCTAGAGACCTCTTCTCTGGGCTGAACAATTCCAAATCTGTCAGTCTGTCTTCTAGGAGAGGTGCTCCAGCCCTCACTCAGATCATCTTTGTGGCCTCCTCTGAACATGCTCTAACGTGTCTGTGTCCTGATGTTGGGAGCCCCAGAGCTGGATGCAGTACTCCAGGTGGGGTCTGATGAGAGCAGAGTAGAAGGGTAGTGTCACCTGCCTTGCCCTGATGGCCACACTGCTTTTGATGCAGCTCAGGATGCGGCTGACCTTCTGGGCTGTGAGTGCACACTGTTGGCTCATGTCCAGCTTTTTATCCATAAGAACTTCCAATTAGGAGACTCACTCAATGAGCTCTTCTCCCAATCTGTACTCATATCTGTGATTGCCTTGACCCAGGTGCAGGGTTTGAATGGAGACTTCTTGGGTCACATTTTGTGTCCATCCGCTCAGGTCCTCTCACAAGGCACCACCAAGAACCTGGCTCCACCCATGTTGTGCTCCCATCAACTGTTTGCACACACTGTGAAGGCCACTGAGCCGCTTTCTCCAGGCTGATGAGCCCTGGCTGTCTCAGCACACACTTCCCCACACCAGCTGGACAAATGGTCCAAGCCACTAACCTACCACCATGTGCTGTGGTGTTTTCCCCACCCAAAGTATTTGATCACCACTTCTCAGATCACTTCTTGGAAGAGTCAGTGGGATGCCTTCACCTTTAATAACCTTAATTTTCCCTCTTGTATTTTTTGTGGTGGTTTCTAGATGTCTGTAAACCTGGAGTATCCTCTCACCCCAGGAGTCTCAGAGGTGGCTGTCTGACTCGTGAAGAGCTAACTGCTGTGCTGTGCTTTCATGCAGTTCTCCCCCAGCTCATTGCCTCTGCCAAAAGGACAAACTTGCCTTCTCCACTCAACTCTCCCCTTTACAAAATCACTATCCTATCTGTTTTCAATTTTCCTTTCTATTTTTTCCAAGGTATAATCCAAAGAAATCATACCTCATACGGAAACTCTTCTACAACACTGATTCCCTTTCTTATTAATTCTGTCCTGATCCTGAGCTGCTGTCTGGATGGGGTTGGGGATTTGACTCATGCTGCATTCAAGATGCAGGTGCCTCAGACATTTTTGTAATGGTACTAAGTGGTTTTTTGTTTTGCTGTGTTAATTCTTAGTGATTCCTAGTATTGAATTGCCCTTCTGCCCTCTAAAAAGCACTGGAGATAATGTTGCCAATAAAGTATTACAAATAAGATCCCATTTTTGAGATGCTTAGACAGTGTGATGCATATAAGGCTAGGATTGCTTTTTTCTACAAGTAATATTGTAAACGTATCAGTACTAAATTTTGTCTTTTTATCACTCTCTTTTTTGTGCTACATTTACTTATGATTCTCCCTCAACTTGGCATCCCTTTTTCACAACAATTGCAGAAAATACTGAAGAGCGAGGGTATTTGTAGCACTCCATGAGTGACTTTCAGTATGAAATCTGACCATTTTTCACTGTCTTTTAACCAGTTAATTAGCCTCCATGGACTCTTCATCTCATTCCATTGTGATTTCATTTCCTTAAGGAGCTTTAACTGAAGACCTTCTCAAACATCTTATGGAAATGTAAGCAGGTTATATTCATCCAAGTCTCTTATCTATGCACTGAGTCCTTCAAAAACCTTCCCAAGGCACAATTTTCTTCGGTTAAAAACAAACAAACAAACAAACCAAACAACCAGTTTAAATTCTTCCATGTTCTGTTTTGTTCCTTTGGCCACTTTTCTATTTGTTTTTTGGAATTGGTTTTTTTTTAGAATGGTTTCAGCCAGCTCGCATTGTAGGACTGATAGGGCTGCCTATTGCTCTGGAAACTTTTCGGTTCTAGGACAGTTCCCAACTGCTACCCCAGTTCATAATCCAGATCTTTCATACTTGAGGACCTGTAGCAATATGTGGAGAACATGCCTGCTCTGGTGACGATTTTTTATTCATTTTGTTGCTTAACTCTGTTACTGCTGGTGCTTCAGACCAACAGAGATGCTGTTCTTCATCACAAGTGTCAGGGCACAGCTGGCACAGGGCTGCCTGCAGCAGGCAGGCCATGGTAAACTCAGTGCTTTATGCTTCATGATGTCTGTGGCAGGCTGTGTCACTGGTCCAGCAGCGGTGATGTCCTGGGGCCCTTCGGAGGCTTCGCTCTGGTTTCACAGCCACCATCCAGCTGACAAGCTGAGAACTGTGCCAGGAGGTTCATACAAATAACTGGATTTTTTATTATCATTGTAATCACTTTGGCTGGCTAGTTTCTACAGTCAAAAGATATTTATAACTCTGTTTCTAAAACATCAGGCGCATTAGCTACCCAAGAAGAGCCAAATAATTTTCTTTCTTAATATTGCATGTTTAAGTGAAAGGCTTTAATTTTATATATAAACAGAGAACAAATGTTCTGTGCAGACAGACAGTCTTTTTGCACAGAACAGGAGACCCCAATTTTAATGCTTACAAAACAGGAAAATGAAAGGCATTAGAGTATCTGGTTTCACCAGCTCAAATGGAAGATTTTGAGAAGGAGTTTATAAGTGTTTGTTGCTATGATATAAATTCTGTTACGGCTCAGTCCTGCAGTTCTACCTCACATGTGCACTCTTAAATTACTGAGGAAAAAAGAATCAAGAAATAACTGAGAAACATCCAAGAAACTTCAACATGTTGTTTGACTGGACATCAGTGCAGGACACCATTAAGCTACAGTAGGAGTGAAACACAGTAAAGTTTCCTGCATTTGAATATACTTCAAAATAGAGAAGTGGAAAAAATAAAATTTAAAAAAACTCCCAGCAACTTGAATTTACATTCAAAATCAAATTTGGACAGACAGTTTCACAATAGCGTTTGTTGTGGAGTTCTCTGCAAGACCTATAGCTGGCATGAACAGGCAAGAATGAGCACTGTCTAACTACAAAAGATCTATAAACATTCAAGTATCACTAAACATGGCCTGATTCTGCCTGTCTCCCTCACAGAGCACAAAGGTCAGCGTCCTGATGGCTTCTTTACAGGTAGGGAGTGAGGTGCTGCTCAGTGCAAAGAAGAGGTACAGAATCAGGACCACAACAAGGAGCAATTACAAAGTCAACTAACTTGCTGGAGGTTGCTCAGGGCTAGATTTTTAAAGATATTAATAAAAGCTGTTAGAAACTAACAGCGGGGGCACTGCTGAACCCATCAGGTGCTAAAATATGTTGGTAGGTCCCTAAACGCCTTCAAAAATCTGTCCCAGTGCAGAGTTTCCTCATTTGACAGGGGGGAAAAAAAAAAAAAAAAGGAGAATCACTTAAATGTTGGTGAATTCATTGAGTCAGACTTTGGGAAACTGCAGGAACTTTATTATTAACACCTGCTCCTCCAGAAGCCAATAACTTAAAACAGTCCCTGGTGGTGGTTCTTCCTAGTGTGAGCCCCATGTTTCTGCGCAGAGCACATGGATGCCCTGCTGCTTGCTCCTTGCTCCTGTAGAAATCCTGTGTACCTGATGCGGATGCCAAGAGGTGTGCTGCTCTGTTCAGCTGCTGTATTGGATCTCAGGCAAAGCTCAGCTGAACTCCAGAGAAGTGGAAATGGTGGTGGGTGGTAAGTGGCTCTCAGAGCTGAGCCCTACAGCTCATGTTCACTCTTGTGAGTGCTGGCTATGGATAGGACTATCAGCATATGCCTCGCTCCAGTTTCATTAGCAGCATGTCACCTGGCGGTATTAGGTTAATGGTTGGACTCAGTGATCTTAGAGGTATTTTCCCACCCTAATGATTTTATGATTCTATGTTGTGAAATCCAGTGAGGCCCTGTGAATGATATTAAAAACGGGGATTTACAAGGAATCTGTCAGAAGTGCACTTTTGTCATGCAGAGCTGTGTAATGGATCCTGTTTCCTTGGCGGGTGACAAGGCAGAAGAAGATTAATGCTGTTGACAGCAGAACAAGTCCAATGAAAAAAAAAGCTGCGAGTATCAGGCTGGTTTCTCCAGGACTCAGAGTTTTGCCAAAATAATTGCCCCCCTTGCTGTCATCATCTGTTAAAAGAGAAGTTGTAAATAAGAAAGCTACGCAAGAATCTGAAGAATTTGAAATGACAATTTAAAAAATCCTTACCCTTTCCAGTGGTTCTGTTTGTTGCAGTAGTTGTATTGTATGCTCCAGTTGTGAGTCCTCCTTCTGATGGAACTTTCCACTCTGTGCAGGGAGAAGAAAAGCATAGTTAAGTCAAAAGCCTTAATAAATAATTTTTTCTCTTTTGAAAAAAAGTAGTGCTGATTTTATTTAATTATTTCTACCTAGTTGATCTGAACAGAAATCATGATTAGATCAGCACAGCTGTTGCTCTGGGCACCTCCATGGGCAACATCCCCTTCTCTGTAGGCATCTCTATTTACTATTTATTATTTATTATTTACTGTAGTGATAGGACAAAGGGTAGCTGTTTTAAATTGAAAGAGGGTGGGTTTAGATTTGACATAAGAAATAAATTTTTTATGATGAGGGTGATGAGGCACTGTCACAGGTTGCCCAGAGAATGTGTGGATACCCCATCCCTGGCAGCGTTCAAGGCCTAGTGAAAGGTGTTCCTGTTCATGGCAGAGGGGTTAGAACCAGATGATCTTTAAGGCCTCTTCCAACCCAAACCATTCCATGGTTCAGTTCTGCACTTGCTTGTTCATTCAAAATTTCACAGCCGACAGGAATATGTGGTAAAAATAAATTCACCTTATCCAAAGGAGGAGTATTTTGGATACATTTGGCCATTACATTTTTCATCCTGCTGCTACATGGTTACAGGTATGAGTGCCTGGTGGCACTGTTACAACCCCTGCAGAGGAGTGTAGACAGCACAGTGGGGACCCAGGCAGGACAGGCTGAATCCTGATGTTTAGTGAAGTTATGTGATATAGAGAGGCTCACAATGTACTTTTGGCTTCACTCACTCACATGTGATGGAAGGAACCAGCACCACTCAAAAGGTTTGCCAACTTCTTTTAGTCAAGGGATCGCCTATTTCTTGGACAAGATTGAACAATCATTTTCTGGAGCATCTTTTATCTCAGCTGGTCTGCCTCTGTGAGTCAGCAGTTATCACAAGGAGGAACCACCACCATGCCAGACTGTAGGCCCTTCCTTCCACACACCGTGTGGCAAAAAGGACTTAAAACCAGCTCTGCAGATGTTTTCTGCACCACCTGTGGATGGCTAATGGTCCACAGGCTGCCACTGTGTCAGAAGGGCACTTGTGAAGCACCAACTCTTTGTAAATTGCAGAGTGCAACAAAGATTACTGTCTTTGCCATGTCACTGAGGGTGTTCGTCCTGTCCCTAGATGATGCTGACTGGCCATGGCAGTAACGCACAGGTGCTTCCCACCAGTGTGCAGGGTGCGGCAATGACACTGGATCTCCTCCTTTCTTATCTGCCTTCCATCCATCCAGCTATGCTGCAATACCATCTCTGAGTCTAGGAAGTTTCTGATACTGCACCTGATTTATTGATGGTGTAGGTTGTCTCCATGCCAGCATGGATGTGATCAGCTACGTGGCAGTGCAGAAGCCATGTTCCAGGGTTTTCTGCTACGAGTTCAACTGTTTGGAAAGTCCCAGGGAAAAGGTCATATACGTCTCCTCTGTGGTCCTTATCTGTCTGTGGCAAGGAAAAAGCAGAGAGTTGGCTCAAATACCCCCACAGGCACTGAAATATTCCAGTTAAACTTCCAGCTCCTCAAGGCAGATGAAATGCTGCTTCTTGTACATTTCTAAGAGAGCCTCATCCAGGGAAACTGCGGTCTGGGGACATGTCTCATTTAATCCACTAAATAACAACAGGAGACTCCTTCTGGTGACTACAGGTACTGGATGAGCAGAGGTGTTTCTTTGAAAGACAGATTTTTTTAGGTAGTCCTGCCTGCAAGCTGTTACAACATAAAACCATACTCTAAGCAGGTGTAGCTCTGATTTTGCCCGTGTATCTTTCCATATACCCATGGGTAAACATGTATTTTAACCCACTTAACCATGTCATCTAATAGTGCCCTGTATTCATGTTTCATAACATGAATATGGCTCAGAGTTATAGAAGGTTTGCAAGAATATCATTCATCTTCTAATACCTTCACGTGCAAAACTCCCACCAACCTCAGCACCAGGCAAGGGCTCTGTGCCCAAGCTACAAAACAAAGCTGGAACCTGGTTTAGTTTGGTTTGTTTTTTTTCAGAAATTTCCCATCACACTATATAGGTTTTACCTTGATTTATTTTACTAACCTTGAAGATGAAGGTCTGTGCATGGAAGTGAACTGTATGGATATCCACTTCATTGCCCATTCCTATCAAATACCAGTTTGTCCTGTCACCTTCATTCATTGTTAGACCCAAGAGACTGTTATAAATCTTCCCATTGATTGCTGGAAGAGTGGCAAAATAGGGATGATTAATAACTGGCCATCTTATGGATGATGACAACCTGTGTTTGAGGCACACTTTGGACTTTTGGGGAAGAAGGAGTGGCCACGCAGAGAGGGGACAGGCATGTGTGGTCGAGGCAAGGGCTTTCCATAGTGACCCACTGCCATTGTGGGGAAACAGTCATGCTTTTGTTTCAGTTTCCAAATCATACATCAGCAAACATTGTCTTGAAAAGCATGATATCGACTTTTTACTAGTTGAGATTGAACTCCTGAACAAACAGGATTTTTGCTGAGAAGCTACATGGAAAAAGAGGAAAATAGAATTGTTGCCCAAAATGGGTGCCACCTGTAGAAAGAATTTTGCTTTGCCAGGGCTGTTCATGTCCCCATGCAGAATGTTCTGTCTGGCTCCTGGGCTGGTTGCTACTACAGCCACAGTTTTAAAATATCATCCTTATGCTACCACAGAACAAGCCTGTGAGGAACATGGCTCCCAAATAGCAAGGGAAGTCTGGCAGGCCAGCCTCTTCCCAAGTGTATACAACTAAGCTATCTTGTTAGAAAAATATCTTGGCTGGGCCTCAGGAAATCTTTTTGTTTCCAGCATTGCAGTTTATGAAGTTGTCACATGGTTGAGGAACGGCAGGCTAAGTCCAATGTTTTCCTAAAAATAAACCTCTGTCCTCTTGGCTGCAGCCACCGAGTCCTACATACCGTGCATGCTGTTGCCTTCTGCAAAGTTCTTAGTGAAATTAAAATCATCAGGATTCTTATGAAGGTATGTTTCAATATTTTCTTTCAAATACCAGGACTGATTTTCATCAAACACCATAAAGAGAAGAGTAAATTCACGATCAATGTCTTTTCTTAGACCTCTTTCATCTAGAGTTCCTTTTCTGCAAACTACAAGAGGCCCAATCAGACCGCTGTATGTGTCCTGAAATAAAATAAATACATGTATTACAGATTCTCAGTTCCTCCAGTCATGGAATAGGTACAGACTAATTAAAGATTAAATTCCTTTTTCCTATCAGATGAGAATAAATTTCTTTCTACATGTCTCTGTGTTAATTCACCAAAGCAATGACTTCCAACCCTACCCATTCTGTGATTCTGTGATTTTGTGTAATGTTTTGCCTTCACCCAAAATCCCTTCAATTATTCTTTAAGGAAGAAATCATATTACCATGGTGTATCCCTTGGGATTTCAGTAGATGAAATTATCCAGGCATGTGCAACTGTTATCAAAGAGGACAAAGTATCTGCCTCTGTAAAGGGCTCTTCTAGCCTGTGGTCCTCCCCAGAATGAGAAGCAGAATCCTTTCAGAAACATTATGCAAGGCAGGATGCTTTAGCCAAAGTAATGTAAGCTTTAAGGGCCATTTCTTGGTTACCTTTACAAAATTTGCCGTTGAATAATAAACCCAAGTGATACAGTTTGGATCTGTTTTACCAGGACCAGATCGTTCTGGGACATTCCACCTGTAAGTGTTTATTTCCCCTGAAACAGAGAGAATAATTTTACCATGAGCAGCTGGGTATCAGAGGCTTTGAAGAGAGTGTAACTCAGATCTGCTACTCTCCTCATCAAAAAAAGATCTGTATCAAAACTATCTGTGGAAGCATGCAGCAATGGGATAGGAATATGATTCTGCTTTCCAGGAGGTCAGTGAAGTTCCAGTGGTGTAAATGAAGGCATATTGCCCTGGAAAAGATCTGCAAATGATACTTAGAACAGTGGCATCTCACAGAGGGAAGCTTACAGACAAGATTCTTCATCTTCCTCCTTGGCAAAACTTGTAGCAGTTCAATGATCTTGGCTGCTGATGTTTAAGGTCAGTTGAAGATGTTGGGAGCCAAGCTGTCAATTGAGAAGGGCAAAAAGATGTGGCAGTTGCCACTGGGATTTTGCAGAAGGTGCTGCAGCAGTGTAGCACCTGGGAGTCTGAGGGGAGCTAAGTACGAACAACCTCCTGACTGGGAGCAGCAGGAGGCACCTGTCCTCTACCAGATAAACCTCTGCTCCACAGCAATTACCAGAACCTCTGCCCCTTCCCCAAAGTGATCACATCTGCCACATCCTCCATGAGCAGAAATTCGCTGACCTCTGATTTAAAAAGAGGAAATTATCTATTTGGATGTGGATCAGTTCTCTACACTAAACACAAATATCTGTGTTCGGATGTGCCTGTGCTGTGTGTCTCCGCATTTTTTCTTAATTTTTCTTTATTTTTTTTTGCTTGTCAGCAACTTGCCATGTTAAGTGGTGGAAAGATGCTGAACCAGGCAACCTCAGGCCCAAAACTCTTCTAGGACGACAACAGCCAAGAGCATCTTGGGACATGTTATGAGTCAGGGTAAAACAAGGAAATCACAGAAATCTTGACCATGGTCTTACAGCCACAACCCAACAGCTGCCAACAGCTGTGGGCATCAAGACAAGGAGCAGTTTCTAAGCCTAAATAGCTGTGAAGTGACTGCGCCTAGCTTTGTGTCACTGAGCCACTCCATTGTTTTCACAGATGATGCAACAGTAGATATTATTGCACAGAGATAACAAAAAAAAAAAAAAGGTACCTCTCAACTGTCATACTATATTGAGATGGGTCTCACTAAGTATTGCAGTGTCTTTTTACCTTACAGGACAAGCATCTTCTGTTCATTACAGTGTGGGTTTACACACCTCAGCAGAGATCAGAAAGGCTTACAAGACACAGCACTACACTAATAGGACAGAAAACATTAACAAGAAAGCCCTCAGTCTCCAGAGCGTTCATGTCATGGAGACATAAGCCAGGGAAGAGTTTGTCATCCACCTGTATCTAACCTACATGTGATCACCTCTTTTTAGACGGTGTGATGTGAGAAGGGAGGCAGGTCATGGTACTCCATCACTTCCTTACTTTTTACTCCCCACTTCAGGATGTTTGGAGGCTGTAGATGGAAAAAATTTCCACTCTACTTAAAACTTGAGACATTTCAGAAAAGGCATTGAAGACCTATCTTTGAAGTGTAAATAAAGCATAACTCGTGAAAAGACTGATAAACATGAGGAAAATTGGTGTTTTCTCCTTTTTATTACTGCATAGATGAAAGAATGGCCAGGGAGAGGACAAAGCTGTGGCAGCTGGGAGCTGGCTTGGCTTAGGCTGCTGTGAATCTGCACTCTGCATCTATTTACCATGCCCCCCACAGTCTGTTTGGGAGCTGGCAGTGCTTTCAGGAGCACAATTTATCAGGATATAAATCTGTTTGATGACTCATTTAGGAGAATTATAGGGACTCTGGGAAGCTTGGGGTGAGCAGTCCAGCCTGGCCTAGGAAGACAGAGAGCGACGATTTCTAGGTGACAGTGGCAGGGACTGAAGTGCACAGGAATTATTCTTGTTTTGAGGGATTTGTTTTTTATGTTAACTGTTTCTCCCAAACTCCTAAGGAGAAGTCTGTTCTTAGATCTTGCTGAAGAATGTTTTGGCTTACTCTCACAGACTCCTTCCCTCATCTAACTCATCTCAAGCCTGCTCCCCTGTGGACACAGGAGACATGACAGTAGTGTTCCCAGTGTTATACCTCAATTGTCAGCATCATCATCATGGAGCAAATAACAAAAAAAAGGAATCATATAAATCAGCTGTATTTTTTCCCCCCTATGTATTAGCCACAGGTATTCGTTTGTCAAAATCCAGCAAGGCAGATGTTGGCTCACATTTGGCCATGAGTTTCTGTGTGATTGTACTGTACCGGTACTACTGCTTACAGGAAAGAAATTTCAGCTTACAAAGAGGTTTATTACATCAGAATTTCTTTTCACTCAGTTTCACACTGAAGTTTCAAAAATACTGTGAAAAAAATTGCATGGATGTTGGAAAGCAAAGGTATGTACATTTTGGATTGACTATTATGCCTGGGTTTGAGTTAATTTCCTATCAGAGTATAAAACCCAGCATAAAAATTGAAGTTCAGAAAGTTTAATGGGAATTTTTCTATTTAAAAAATTTCAGTGCTGTGAGAACTGTTTTCTACTTATTTCCTCACTAGCAACTGAGGCACATTTGGTACACTTTTTCAAAGATTTTTAATTTGTATGACAGCTACCTACATTTTATGCATCAGCTCTGAATGCAAATGCTAATTCTGTATAGCTTAATAGAGAGGCAGTTAATACTGCCATCTGCAGCTGTACCACCGAGTTTGAAAGGTTTTAAAACATTGTTAGAGTGTCAGTCTGGAGGCAAATGCAGCACTACCTTACACTTCTCTTGCCATGATGGTCCTGCTTCTGCTTTATTTTGGATGTTTTCCAGTAATATTACATTCCTTTTTCTACCCCGATAGGAACAAAGGTTCAGTCTCTGCCCAAACATGCTCACTTGATCAGGAACCTACATGTGTAACAACTCAGAATTATAGCTGAGCAAACATTGAGCATATTATGCCTTGGTCAACATATGCGTATGTGCAAGCTCAAAAAAGGGATTATCACTCATGTGTTTAAATTCTTTTCTAAGCAACTTTTCTAGCTCAAAGAAAAGAGACTAAAATAAAAAAAAAATAAAAAAAGAAGTGGCTTACCAGGGAGGGTAATTGGTGTCTCAGGCTGTTCTTCACAACCCACTTCTTCTATGCCATGTGCACTTATTGAATAAGGCCTGCTGGCTTTGTTCTTAAATACAATCAGTACGGAGTCACCGACCTCAGCATGGAGTAACGGCCCTAAATTCAAACAGACAATGCTTGTGATCAATGCTGCTTTTCTGATTTCAATAAACTTTCAGTAGGTTGGTCTAGGAGTGGAGCCAAGCTCTTTATCAAAACCCTTGGGCTTTTCTATTCTTTCAGCAAAGCCCTCAAAATTGGTTAGTTATCTCAGCTCCATATACACAAATAATCTCTTTTCTTTTTGGTCAATGAAGAGTAATGTTCACTCTTGAGGCAGGTTTTTGGACAGCTTGTTTTTAAAGAAAATTCTTGTGGATGGTTTTTGTATTTTTTAAAATTTTATATCTTAAGCTGGTAACCGCTTTTTATTATCTTTTTTTTTTTTTTAACTTTTGTACTTCAAGAAAAAAGGAAACATCAAATACATACCTAGAGAGTCTTGTCCCCTGGCAACGGCCTGGAGCTGTGTCAGGTGAAGTTTAGGTTTAAATATTAGGCAAATGTTCTTCACCCAGAGGGTGGTTGGGCACTGAAGAGACTCCCCAGAGATGTTGTCACAGCACCAAGCCTGACAGAGTTCAAGAAGTGTTTGGACAATGCTCTCAGGCACATGGTGTGACTCTTGGGGCTGTCTTGTGCAGGTCCAGGACTTGGACTTCAATGATCTTCCACCTCAGAATATTCTATGATTCTGTGACTACTTTATGACCAGTTGTTGTCCACTTCTCATCCCATAAAAAACGAGCTGATTGTTATTTTATGACATGTAAAAATATGTCTTGCCCAATTGCAAATGCAAATCCAGCCCCTTTATATTGTTTTAATCTGCCTACAAGAGTCTCCCCTATGTTACAAGCTCTAAAGCTAAGGTGAATCCTGAAGTTGCAGTTTTAGCATCCTCCCTGTATTTACTCCTTAGGAAATTCCTTATTCATGTTCAAGAATGAATTATCTCAGCAATTATATAAATTGTCTGTAAAATCACTGATAATCTGTGCTCCTTGTTTTCTGTCCTAACAAAGCTGGTAAAACTCTTAGTTTTTAGAAAGCAATCCTCTCACTGACCAGGCTTCATCTGAGAGATGTGAGAATTACTTGCCCAGGATTTCCAAGTGTTCCTCCTCTTCTGTCCTCATTTTGCGATGTGTGAAGTTGCCATTTGTGTACTCCCTGTAAACCACCTTCTTGTATTTTGAACCAATCAGATCTTCTGCTTGGCTCAGAAAAATATGCCCATAGCTGCAAAATAAAAAGGCAATAAAACCACTAAACTTTAAACATCTAAAATCTATTAACTATTGTGTTAGTCACAAAAGATTTGATAAGAATATACAACCTTGAGTACTGCAAGAGATTTTAAACAGCAAAAAATAAGAGTGATAATCCTCACCAAACACACACCTTCTTTAAACAGGTAGCTGAGGATAAGTTGCACTCACCACAAACTTTTGGGAGTTCCTTCACCAGAGCTGTCAGAGCAGAGGTGAAGTTCAAGGTAAGAGTGGGTTCAGCCACTCTCTCCAGCTGCATTCTTCTCTCCAATAAAAGATACTGTCTGTCCCTGAAAACCTGAATCCTTTTATCTCAGTGGTTGCTTTCACTACCTTGGCTATTAGTCAGCCACAGGAAGATGATAACCAAAGCTTGACCTTCAAAAGCAAATGCCATCATCTGAGATAAGAGGGAGCTGCTTTACTCTGGCCTTTGCTGCTGTGTTCTGTGCAGGGCTGGATGCTTTCCCAGCATGACAATAAAGTGAGAAATGTATTTTCCCTTCTGCACCTGGTAGAGGATGCTTTTTTATGCCCTCCATGTTTACACATTCACCCACAGTTTGCTGCTGCTTCCACGGTATCCTAGAGGGCTGACTCACCAGCAGAGGACACTTGCCATCTGCTCCATCCTCTTCTGAGAGCAGCTCTGTCTCCTGGCAGCTCACCTCCAAGGTGCCCCTGGCAGGGGAGTTGCAAGGTTGACTCACAACACACTAAATGAAACCAAAAGTGCCCCAGGGATACTGCTTACTGTAGTAATGGACTGTGTTGCAACAGCAGCCTTTAACAGTGCTGGAGTTAATATTTTCTTTAAACTCCACCACCTGAGATTCTTCAGGTATCTTTTTTTACAGACTCCTCTTCCCCTTTACAAGAAGAAGTTTCCCAGATGCCTAAGGTTTATTTTTGAAATATGTTCCTTGTTCCTTTTCACTTTCATGAGAGTGTCCTCAGGGACCAGTCTATGCAATATGATCTGGAACAGGTATTTTCTGCACAAGATTTTTATTCCTTAGCACAGTGCAATGTAAATGTCATTCGCTTGGGGTTACTATGTTCTAACCTTTTCAGGGGAGCCAGGGGTTACCACCCTGCAGAGAAGTAGGCTCAACACTTCCCTCATGCATCTGCACTGCCTACAGGGGCTCACACCTGGGACAGGTACCGGGTTCTTTCTATGTGAAAACCAGAGCACTGCAATGGGGAAACTGGAAAGAGTAAGGGAGAGTATTGGGGGGCATCACTGAGCCATGGCTGAAACACACATAGGGATTTAGGGACTTGGAAGCCTTTTTGAGTTCAACAACATTACAGCACACACAGAGATGAAAACATTTGAAACTGGTGCCTATGAACTAGTCTAGTCTGAGAGGTTATGACTTTATAAATAAGTTTTCTGTTATTTTGTTCTGCAAAGAGTTCCTCCTAAAAAGTACAAGGCTAGCTTTGTGAAACGATGTTTCAAATATTCCCCTCCACTATGAGTGTGTCCCATGCCCACAAGTGCTTTTTGCTTTGAGTACCTTTCCTCGTTGCTGCTGACGTTGTAAATCTTCTCTGCTGAGCTCTTATTTGAGGCATAGTCCCACTCAACCTCCTCTGCGGCAATGTAGTAGAGTCTCATGGTTCCGTACTGCTGCTGGGCTTGGGTGGTATTGTGGCAGCTGCTGACCTCGTAGAGATGTTTCATCCCACCAACAAAGTGATCAAAAGTCCTGCAAACCACTTTGAATGTGCCTGGAAAAAAAGGACATGAGATTTAATCAGTTTTAAAAAATAAAAAGCAGCTTGGCAAATTAGGCTCTGTGTAGATCTCTGATCTGTCCTTGAACAAACAAAATCTGTCCACAGACAAACCTAATCTGTGATACTGTATGGAAAGTCAAGCAAGGGGATGTTTATATAGAGTCATACAATATTTGAGGTTGGAAAAGACCTCCATGATCATTAAACCAACCATTAGCCCAGCACTGCCCAGTGCACCACTATGTCAAGTCCCTAAGCACCACATCTGTAGTCTTTTAAATACCTCCACCACTTGCTTGGGCAGCAAGTTTCAGTGTTTCAGTGTTCCACTGTTTCAGTGGAAAATTTCCTTCTGTGAGGAAATTTTTTCCTAGTATCTAATCTATACCTTCCCTGACACAACTTGAGGCTGTTTTTCTCTTGTCCTATTGGTTGTTCCTTGGGAGAAGAGACTGACCCCCACCTCACTGCAGTCTCCTTTCCGGTAGTTGTGGAAAGTGATAAGGTTCCCCCTGAGCCTCCTTTTGTTCAGACTAAACACCCCCAGCTTCCTCAGACCCTCTTCATCAGACTTGTTCTTCAGACTGCTCCCCAGCTCTGTTGCCCTTATCTGGACCTGCCCCAGCACCTCAATGTCTTTCTTGGAGAGAGCAGCCCAAAACCAAATACAGGGTTTAAGGTGCAGCCTCACCAGTGCCGAGTACAGGGGGACAATCACTGCCCTGGTCCTGCTGGCCACACTATTGCTGATACAGACCAGGATGCCATTGGCTTTCTTGGCCACCTAGACTCACTGCTGGCTCATGTTCGGCCACTGTCGACCAGCTGGTGACCCACGTGGAGGACTTGGCAGAACATGGCCTTATTTTGCTCCATATGAACCATTAGCCTGCTCCATAAACTACTTCTAACAATTCGAGTTAGATTAGCTTAGCCAAGAAACTCTAAAAAGCAATTGATTAGATGTTTGACAGCAGGAACAGGATTGCCAGTGAGCTTTCACCAATGCTACCCATGCTGCAGACATGCCCACAAGGAACATGAGAAGATGTAGGAGGAAGCATTCATTGCAGAACTTGATAAAGCCATGGAGGAACAAGGGGTGTGTTTCAGAGATGCTGTTTCCTTGTCCTTGAGGACAGAGCCACTGTACCAGCCTTTGGTGCAAGAAACTTTCCACTCAGACCCTGCAGTTGTTCGGTGTAATCAGGCTAATGGAGACCTCTTTGCAGTACAGACACAGACAAACTGTACAATAATGCCTGCTTATAACCATTTCTTGATGTGCACCCATATGGTGTAAAAACAATGGAGCTAAACTGCAACTTTCTGACTCTTTATACTCCCTCCACAAAAGGCCAAGCCACCATAGGCCTTTTTTTTTTTTTTGGTAGCTCTGATGGTCAAAGGTTGCAGTGATGGTGGGAACATCTTTTGGCATGTCCATGGGCAGATTTTAATATTTATACTCTCCTTCTCCCTTTCCCATTTACTCAAGCAGAAGCTGACCACTATGTTATCCTTCACAGCTCCACCTGCTAGCACTTTGTGAAGTGCTGAACTTTCACAGCTGGTCTGCATATGAGTCAGTGATGGAACCAAAATTAGAAACACAGCTCTGTTCAGACTGGATCTCAATCCATTCCTTGTGCTTCTAGGGCAAAAGTGATGAAACGATAAAATAACATGCAGTTAAACAAAATCACATACACTGGTGATTGTAGAGATCTGATAATAAATTCAATTTCCATTATTGCCAGTAGAAGGTTAGCTGGTAAAATTAATAATCTCATGGAATAGTTGTTTCGTGTGAGTCCTGCAGTGTAGTTTCATGGCAGATGGTGGAAATGTTTGGGATATGCATAAGGAAAGTATATTTTGTCTTACAGACAGCTGCACCAGAGGTCTCACCTGGCATGTACGCAACACATACCAACTATCAGGTTCTCTGGCCAAGGATGGCCCTTGGCATAGCCTTGCACAACTCTGATGACTCTAATGATTTAAACAGAGTCGCACCAATATAAAGCAAAGTAATGTTGCAGTCTTGGTTATGAAACTTATTTGCTAAGTCTCCCACAAACAATTCACCCCTTCTTAATTTGAAGTATGAATCACTGGATTACCCATGAGAATTAAAAGTGTCTTTAATGTGTTTGCTTCTGAAGAAACTCCTAAACACTGACTATTATTGAAAAGTTATGGTTGAAGTCCTAAAATACCTTAAATGATGCTGACTATCCACATAGCAGTGAATTTGCTCTTCTACAAATGCCTGTTTTAAGAATTATAGAAATTCTGTGAGCATCCTCTTAGCTATCTCTCTGCTTGCTGCTCTTCCCATCACAAGGTCATTGAAGCCTCCACTCTCTGATGCACATGCACATTTGATTTATAGCGCCTTCCCAGAAAAGTAATCCAGACTGAATTCTCAGCTATGCCAGGTCTCCACAGTCTCCATACTTTCAGGCTCCTTGTGCAGAGCACAGCATCCCACCGACTGTTATTTTGGCTGACTGGTATCTGCAAGTGCCACACCACCAAAATCGGTTCATGAACATACCCACACGATCTGGCTGCATCAGTGCTGTCCCCGATAAATGAGGAAACAAGGCCAGCCCATCCCTTGTTGTCCCTCTGAGGTCAATGGTGTTTCCTTGAAAATGAACGCCGTGCATGTCATAGTGACTGCCCAGCCCGATGAGGTGCCAGGACACCTTGTCGTTCTTGCACATGGTCAGGCCTGGCAGATTACCATACAAGTAGCCGTTGACAGCTGGAGGAGAAGGAAAGATCCCAGTTAGCAACAGGTCCACAGAAACTCATCACAGGGCCTGCTACCACCTTCATGGCAAAAGACTCATGGCTCAGCAAGTCACAGCATTAAAGAGGCATTTTGTGAAGCAAAGGTAGTGCTGGAGGACACCAAATTAATATCTGAGTGCTATTCCTATAACCTCTGACCCTCTACCTTTTTGCTTTTAGCCTGTAAAATCTTGTAATAGCCTTTTGCAGTGATGCAGCACTCCTGAGCTTTTCAGAGTACCTCACAGACACCAGTTAAGTGTATAAATTAGGTACCTCCTTTCAGCCTGAAGAACGTATAACTGTGTTATCAAGGCTATGGAGAAAGCCACAAAGACTCTTGGTTATAAATCCAGGTCTGATGGAGCCTTTTTATGTTATTTTGATCTTTGACTTCCACTTTTACTTCTTAAATGTATCCATTTCTTTTACAAGGCTGTTACGAGGCTAAACCCCCTAATCCTCAAATGTTTGCTGAGATCAGTGTGTGAAAGATGTGTAACAGAACAAAACTTTAGTATGAGATCCACCTCATAATGCAAGAATAAAATAGATGGGTCCAGAAAGCCCTAGGGTTCTCTAACAATATATAGTCTCAGTGCTCTTCAGAAAACTAAAGCAAAGACAGGTTATACAATCTGCTCAAGTCTGTCATGTCAGGATTACCTTGCAGGAGATACATGCTGAAGTCAGATACTTACATACAGAAGTGATGTTTTAAAATACTATTAGCCATTCTCCTAGTCTTCACCTCTCCTCTCCCAGATGTGGTCGCTGCCCAAGTGGGACATGGCAAAGCAGAGCAGGTGGACCTTTACTGTCTGAATCAGTGCCAAGGCCAGTGGAGAAATTTAAAACTACTGCACATTGGCTTCTTCTGCAGTTGATGCCTGTTTCTGGAATTAAGTCTTTCTGTAGACCTAAGTATTGTATCTAAAACCTGCACTCTATTCCCATTCTCCAGGTATAGTTGGTGGGTGGATGCATTCATTGCTGTTATGACTGGGGTTTCAACATGTACATGACCATAAGGTGACTGACAGCTTTCCTCCTCACTCTTCAGTGTACTGCAGTTTTCTGCCAACTCATCTTCCTAATATGATCGAAGAAAAGGTATCAGTAACATATATTAGGCATTTCATACCATGCATTTTGTTGGATTCCTTGAAATCAGCATCATTTTCATCTACTTTTGAAGGGTCTCCAGTAAATGCTTCAATATTCTTGTTCAGATACCAGCTGTCATTCTCATCAAAGATTGAAAAGAGGAGGTAAAATTCTCTATCGATTCCTTTCTGTAGCGAAAAAAGAAGCCAAGACCTTCAAAAAGTATGTTCATTCAGAATGAATTTCTTTTTTTAACAAATTTTTCTTTCCCCAGAAATCTGAAGCTACCTTCTTACTAAGTCTGTGTAGAGACAGTGATTGTCATTCTTCCATCAGGCAGAAGGATAAATAAATTGTTCATTACTTGGGGTGAAAAAGGCATTAATTGCATGAAAAAGATGGAACAACTAGGGACAAACCAGGATATTAGGGAATGACAGTTTCATCTCCTTAACATTCCCCTTAGGTCAGCTTTTACCCTGAGGACTGACCTTTGTTTAATCTCTGCAAACTGAACTGGGAACTGGGCAAATAACCATATGGGAACCCCCCCAGTGCACCACCCTCCTGTTAGGGACAAGCAGATGTTCACTTTTGGCACCTGTGTTCCATCATGATTCAGTGTGTTCTTCCGACAGACCAGCAAAGGCCCCACGAGGCCGGAGTTGGTGTCCTTGACAGCATCAGTGGCTGAGTAGTACAGATAGGTCAGGCATGGCGGGTCACTCTCTGTTGGACCTCCATTTTCAGGCACCCTCCACTTGTAAGTGAAGGTTTCCCCTGGCTTAACATGGGCTCCTGGCTTCAGATAGCCTGCAGAGAGAATATTGAGACACAACAAGATTACAGGGAGGTTTTGTCCTCCTGACTACAAGAAGTCAGAAAGATATAGCTGCTGATTTCCGTGGAGACGCTCCCACTTTCAACTGCAGCTCAAGCATGATCCTAATGTCTGGGCAGTTATGCCATGGGGACAACCCGAGTCCTGTACCATGGGGACAACCAAGCTCATTCCCTGCAGAACAAGTTTAGCTGCTTCACCCAGACACCTTCTGACGCTCCTGTGGATTATCTGGATTGAATCAGACAATACAGCAGACCTCATCCTGGTGCTTAAATGGCTTCCTCTAATGTTTGTAGATTACCTGCCCTATCATGAGATTTATCTGTGGCACAAACTCAGACTCTGGCTCTTCATTATGCATCAACAAAGCAGTTACATTAGCAAGCCGAGCTGTAGCTGTGGGTCTTTAGAAATTCTAAACAAATCTGATCCTGGTAATTGTTTCTTTTTGATTTTGAAGCAATGCACTGAATCCTCTGTCAGCATCTCCACAGAGTGGCAGATATTACTTTTTTCAAGGTTACTCTTAAAGGATTCGGGCCATTGTCTACTACCGTGCAAAGGCTGGATGTAGCACCTCTCGTGTAATTTAGCGACTGTAAAAGAGTGTTCATATTCACTCAGAGAGAGCTTACAAAAGGGACTTGAAAGTCAGAAAAAGGGGTCAGCCCTGCAACCTTTGTAGAAAAAAAGTGCAAAGTAACCTTTCTGGTCTTTGCTACAAGGAAGGTCAAATCAGAAGTTTTGTTTAACACTTAAGTATCTATTGGCTGGATTTTTTCATCACAGTCAGATGAGTCGGGCGGCAGCACACTGCACTGATCTAATACTCCTCTCTAATGTTACAAGAGAATCCTCTTAAAAACTTAGACACAAGTGAAAATAGCAGTATTATGTTTGAAGACATACTACTTACTGCAAATTGCAATACAGAGTACTGATTCAACAGTATCTTATACTGAAAGAAACCTATATTTTCAAACATCTAGATATCTGCAGGTACGTTTATATACAGTATTTTCCCATGAATAGGCTGCAATCAGACAATGCACAGCCTTTGAAAAATCATTTTTCTGTGTAAACCTACAGTCCCTGTGGGACTTCTGCATGTATACACTTGTAGATAGATGTAATGGAAATCAAAGGCACAAGGGTTAAAAGGAGAGAAGAAGGGATGGAAAGACTATTGATGAATCTGGAGTCAGGTTCCTCTCCAAAGACCCAGAGGTACGCAGATCACACAGCTGCTGAATTGTAGGTTTTTGTTTGATTTTGCTCCATACCAAAGTGTGCAATGATGGAGGGTACTATTACCAGAAAGTGTTAAATGAAAGCACAGTAGGAGTGCGAGCAGAGGGAAGCTGCACTTCCATTGGGGAACTACCTCAGACATGGGTGGCGTTAGGATCTGTGCAGATAACTTCAAGGCTGAACTTAAGCCAGTTGGGTTTTTTTGTGATTTGCCTCCTGGCAAATTTCTTGAGTTGCAAGGTAAGCAACTAGACACAACAATTTAATAAAGCCTTTTGCATTGATTTTATTATATGATGACTTTTACACATTGACCTAGTTCTCTTAGTACAGTTTTCAAAGGAGGGATTATGTCCCAGGAGTTTCTTTTTGATGTATTGTGGAGGAAACAAAGCAATTTTAGGGCAACAAGGAAACTACCTTTCTTTTCAGTGCTGCGAATGCAGCAAAAACTTTTTCAGAGACCACAACATTATCTCTAGGCTATGGATGGGATTTAGCTCACCTTAATCGAGCCATCTCAAGCTAAATCTCTATTCCAAACTCTAGACTTCTGTAGTTGATGGAGACAGAATCACATCTCTAGGGGGTGAACTACTGCCTCCTAAAATAAATGCTCAAAGTGAATGGGACTTGTCACTCTCTGAAGGATTTGTTTCTTGTCACTGACTGTAAAAAGTGCATATCAATTAAACATGACATTTAACATTTAACAGTTAAACTTAGGGAATAAAGTTCCTGTCCTTGCACAAAATTAGAGGAAGACTTTCTCAAATGCTCCATTGCAGTGTTTATCTATTTATGAGGGTTAATAAGGATTGTCACAGCTTCACATTCCAGGGTAATCAGATAAAAATTGTCTTTGACACTGACTATCTCAACAGTAAAGCAAGGGCAATGCCCGGCCTGCATTAGAGAATAGTGGATAGTTATATCTGAAGACTCAGCAGGGCCATCATGCCAGATCCTAAGATTCATAATGCTGGAGCATGTCCAGAGGAGATCCACTGACTACAAGGAGTAATATTAGATTAGACCTAATATAAATTGGATTCTGCTTGTGTGTTCTGTTCAACATGGACCTCAGCTAGTTTTAGACATCTTGTCTGGCACACATCCATGGGGAAGAACACACCTGCACACCATGGAATCCCATGGATTGTGACAGGTATGGTAGACACAAACTAATAAAATAATTCCTTCCATGCCTTAATACCCACAAAAGAGACAAACCTGCAGAGCAGCAGCAGATTTTTAGACTCAGGTATTTTGGATGTGATGATACATTAGCACAGTCTAAACTTACCATCTAGGTAGGGAGCACCTTCCGACAGCTTGCTGAAGCTTACGCCATGGGCCATAATGCTGTAGCTTCTTCTGGCTTTGTTGGCAAAAGTAACTAGCACCGTATCTCCCACTTCAGCTTTTATAACAGGACCTTAAAAAAGAGAGTGAGGGAAGCAATTAGAAGAACTACTCTCTAACATATTTCCACCAAAACAAGAGGGGACTGCAAGCATTAAATTCCCCTCTGGATCCAAGTGGTTCTGCATTCAAACCTGATATAGAGACAGAAGGGGAAAATATTCACTATACCAAGTATTCCCAGATGCTTCATGTCCTCTGACCAAGCCTTCTTACTGAATGTTGCATCAGTGTATTCCACATAGCGAACTTTCCAGTATTGCCCTCCTATTCTGTCAGTCCCTTGTGTGAAATATGTTGCAGATTCACTGTGGAATTAGCAAATCAGACGGGTTAAATAATTGGAGGTTCGGGTGGAACACTTCATTTCAGATAAAGTTATTACTCCAGACACAGGAGACATGACCCCCAAAGCTACTAGGTTGCATACACTTTTCTAGCAGACAAAGAGAGTTGTTACTGGCTAGAATTAGTTACCAAATGAGCATTCGTCGTGCATTAGACTTTTATGTTTAACCCCAATTTACTTAGGGAGGCATCTATATTGACTTACCTTAGGGCAAGAACTGTGCACAGTGTGTCTGTAATCCCTGTTGGCTTTTCTGGGAGATACTGTAATGCAGTTTGTAATAGCAGGGGGGGAAATTCTACCATTATGGCACCTCTGAAATGCACTGACTGTAAGTGTGAAAGCCGCCTGAGGAGTCTTGACAAAGGGTCATTAACTCTGTTGAACTTGGTGTGCCTCACTGGGGTCACTTTCTCCACGGACTTAATGGAGCAAGATAAGTGCTTCCAGAAGGCTACTCCAAGCATCACAGTTACGAATCTAACTTCCTGGCAAGGCTGTGTAAATCCATTCTTCCCTGCCCCCTTCAATTAAAATTAATAACAGTGAAGGACCTAGCCCTGGTGATTCACTGGGGAAGTCTCACAAAGACTCCTGAAATTAAAGCACAACAGGAGAGGACAAGAAAACTCACCTGCCAGTGGCATTCAAACCCTGCCCAGTGAATTTATCATAACCGTCAGGTCCATAATTCCAGAGCACTTCTTCAGCAGCAATATAATATTTTCTCATGTGACTGATTGGTGAAGGGTGAGACAGGTTTTTTTGGCAGATCTGAACATCGTATAGTGCTTCCATGCCACCTGGGAGGAGAAAGAGTCTGGAGGCAGTCCCTGACCAGCTGCAGTGTCAGCAATCTCATGGATACAAATGCACATTCAAAACTCCCTGGGAGCCACATGGATTGGAAATAATTACCAGAGTAAATTTTTGTTTTAAAAGACTTTTTCTGCCTACACTGGGCCAGATGCTGGCAGCAAGGTGATGCTTTATGCCAAGGTGAAACTCACTGACATCAGTAGCACTCATTAGTTGGATTATTTACTCAATTTCTTAATCTGCGTAAGGATAGTGGAATGATTTGGGGCATCAGAGTGCCTCTAGAAGTCTGCAAAATGGCATCATTTCCCCTTGACTTTCACTGAAATAGAGACTGGGTATTTCCACTGAAGGTATTTGTTGCTTGACAGAATCAAGTCTGTTTTGCCTAATGCAAATCCCACGGAAATCAACGTGCAAGCTCACAGAAGTAAAAATTCTCCCAACTCATCTCTGCTATGATAATTATACACTGCCTCCTGCTGTGAGACCTACTTTATGATATGTGCTTTTGGGGTCTTGCACCACACAGGTATCACAACACCATCATCAAATTCCTTCAACTGGCATGTTTTTTTAATGTGTAAGTACTTGTCTACAACAATAAGTGGTGATGAAGGCTCCTCTCATTGCTCATCAAAATCTCCCGTTTACGTAGAAAGCGTGGTGGCTGTGCTGAGTCTAGCAAGCCTTCCTCATATGAGTTACACAGCCAAGTCATTCATACTAGCTAAAGATTTGGCCCAACATGTATAATTTCCCTGGTGACTAAACTCGTATTCATGATGTTTATCTGATGAAATAGTTCCCAAATGTTTCAAAGTCACAAAAAAAGTGTCAAACCCTGCTTTCCCTGGAAACATCCCTCAGTTTTCTTTTCCAAACATAATAGAGTGTGGAACTTCTAAAAAGGATGAGGGAGATCTATAGCAGCATACCTCGTAAGTGCTCATTAACCTGGCACGTTATCAGCCACCTCCCAGGGCTGCCAGGAGTCATCTCCGCTGTGATGAACGTTGCTGGGAACAGGCCGACGACATCTGCTCTCTGGTCTCTACTAGTGAACGTGTGGCCGTAGAAATAAGCAGCGTGGATATCTATCTCACTTCCCATGCCAAACAAGTGCCAGGACATGGAAGTGTCAGCACACATCTCCAAGCCGGGGAGATTACCATAAATATAACCGTTAATGGCTGAAAACAAAAGTATGAGACTTTATGAGAGGTGAAAGAAAAGTGCCAAGTGCCTTTGATACCATTTCTAAGCGTGACTCTTTCCTAGCCCAGAAAAGAAACTGCCTGAATGTCCACACTGAATAAGGGCCTCACAGGCTCCTTCATGAAGAGTAACAGTTTGAACACACAGTTTACAGCTCTAGATGATCAAATGCCCCAAATTCTCTGTCTGTGTCTTTGAAAAACTTCCTGACTAATACCAAGATGTTACAAAGGCTGAGTCACCATCCAAAAGGTCAGATAATGAAGTTAACTTGTTCTGCAGCTATTTAGCATGGCTGAAATTTATTTGCTCTTATTCTGAGTCATAAATATGCCATTATATGCCCGGCTTAAGCAATTCAGATTTGAAAATTATGATATCAGTCAGATCAGTCTAGTCAGCTCTCTCTTCCTTGGCTTTGACGTCTGACAATGTATCAGGACGCTCAGAGAATGAGACTCATATTTTGAAAAATATTTGAGCTCCTAGGTTCCCTGGAACAACCAAAAAGACACTGAAATATCTGGAATTAACTTCTTACACCTGATGCCTAAATGGCACAAAGCACTATTGGCCAATGGATTTCTGAAGGGCAAGAGTGCTTGTACCAACCACAAGTCCTTTGAGAACTCTTCCAATACACACATCTCTAAGTGCTCTGCAGCTTTCTTTTCTCTTTTCACAGTTGTACAAATGGCTTAAATCTATTGCTTAAGATAAAATGCTAAACAAATGGCAGAGCTGGCCATGAAAGCCAAATCTCCTTTCTGCAAACCAGTGTGTCATGCTTTAGTTAGGGAGAGGTTTTTATCAACACAGTACTTCAACATCCTGACTCATTCCTTGCTGACACAGATAAAGGAGAGACATTACAGGGCACAGAAAGTCCTACTGAAGTGAAAAGACCCTGCTAACTGCTGTAGGTCACCATCTGCTCAAGAGTCCTTCTCACCATGCATTCGGTTGCTGGTCTGGAAACCTTCATCCTCTTTGTCCACTGTGTCTGGTTCCAGGCAGAAGGTGTTTATATTCTCATCAAGGTACCAGCTGAAGTTTTCATCTACAATGCTAAACATCAGGGCAAAAGCATTAGCAGCACCAGTCCCTTCTATTGTGGTGTCATCTGCAGTTCCTAAATTGCAAACAAAAAGGAAAGTGATAAAAAAAGCCTTGGAGAGGATTGAATTTAAAAGTGACAATAACCTTGGAGCACTCAAGGAAATACAGTGCTCTGCCCATGTTCTACAGGGCAGGATGAATCTCCTAATTTTGCTCTTCTAAGACATCTTAACACTCTTCCAACAGACTTTGAACAGATGAGTGCCTCCAGAAGCCAGTTCCCCTTGTCTAAGTCAAGCTGATATTTCATTATCTCTTTGTTTTGACATAAGCACAGATACCTGCCAATATCTGTTGTCCCATTTCCCCCTCTTTGGCCCGCTGCACCCAACCCTGCCCTTCAATCAGTGTTAGTTACCATCTGTGCACAGTGAGCCAGGTTGTGGGCCTGATCTAGCCAGAAAGCAGGGAGGGTTTTTTTTGACCAGGAATTAAGGTGGGGAGAGTGGTAGCCTGCATTTCTGTTGCATTGAAGCAACTGCTGAATCACACCCCCATAAAGGCTGTCTAAATGTGGCTCACTCTCCATGGACTAACGAGGAATCCTTGACAATTATCTAGGACTAGATACTTAAATTTAAAAAGGCTGAAGGCAGGATGAATAGAATCTATTCCGACTAAGTTCAATACCATTATCCAAGAAACCATTTGGCGAACAACCTGAGACTATAGGAGTGGCAATATCGAGGAGTCTATTATTATCCACTGGCAGGTGTAGACTTCATGTAATTGCCCAGTCTATCTCCGAACCCTTGAAAACCTTTGCTTCCCCTGCCTTATACAGGAGGGAGCTCAGAACCTTGCTGTCACTCTTGTGCCCACCGCTGCTGTGTGGAAGACTAGAGCAGTAATATTATGTAGACATCCAACACGCAGATAACCCTGGCCTTTCAGGCTAGGATTGTTTAGAATGTGCTATCTCCTAGCTTCATGCATTGTTGTGTTATCAGCTATCAGCTCACATATTCAGGCAGTTCTGCAGATTTCAAAGGCTCTCCAAGAGAATATAAGTCTGAAACATTTTAATTGTGTGAGTTAAGCTGGAGACCGGGCGTGTCCTTTACACATTGAAGTCTTTCTCTTCTTCATATGTAAAACCTGCTTCACTTAGATGTTCTGTACATAAAATCAGGGCTGATTTTGTTCTAGGGGAGTTACTGGAATGAGGGGCATAATTACACGTGCCCAGGGGCAGAGGTGGCAATGGTTCAGCTGATCAAGGGTAGAGGGCTGGTAGATGATGTCTCCAGCAAAACATTAGCAGACTAAAACATACACAGGACAGGCACACCCCTGTGTGCACCCCTCCCCATGGTTGTGAGATACAACTTGTGAGCAAAAATAAATATATGATCTGTATGGGGAAATAATTACAAACACTGGGCTTTCAAGTATGTAAACACCGTTGCCAAAGTCACCTGCCCAGCCCTAATTTCATTTCCTGAGCAATGAGTCCTTTGTTCTTCCTGAAATTACTCCACTTTGGGAACATTTATAGTTGGTCTCAGCCACGACAGGATGGTCACAGAGCATGCTGCAGTCCCTCCACCAGCCGAGGTAAATCTCTCATCAAGCCAAAGGGGAGCAGGAAGGGGGTTGTCCCAGAGCTACAATACCTACCCTGGGATGCTTCTGGAATGGCCCATCTATTCCTTGCCCCTTTTTATGGGCTATGTAGGGATAGACTCTAGACCATCATGATTATACCTGTAAGCAAAAATGACTGTTAAGATGCCAAGCTTGGCAGAGGGGCTTGCTCTATTAGTGTTTCTAGCTCAGTACCTTTTTTACACACCAGCAGAGGCCCAATTAAACCAGATGCAATATCTCTTGGTGTGTCAATGTGAGAATGGTAAATCCAAGTCAAGCAGTTTGAGTCTGCCAAAGTTGGGGAATAATCTTTCCTTACTGGCCATGTGTATGTGTAATTTCCGCCAGGAACAACAAAGTCGTCCTCCTTGCTTTTACCGCCGGTTCCATCAGGGTAAAGTGCTCCTAATACATAAAAAGGAAAAAGGAAGCTTTTATCCCCCCCCTTAACTTGTTTTGTTAAATAAATGTATAATTTACTTTAACACTTGTTTATAAAATAATAACAGCACACAGAATCACTGAGAAATTGTGGAAAAACTCAATGTTTCTGACAATCTCATCACAAAAATGTTGAGAGTTAAAATCCATTTTTTATCAGTAGAAAAAACCTTTAAAATGTTCTATTTTTTTCTTGTTTCTTTATTTTCATCAGTCATCTGTACATTTTGTCAGCTAACATTATGTATCTTCTCACAAATAACTGATGAGGGTACTGAATGTAGGCAAATCTACACAATCCTCTAACAAAGATACACATGCATAGGTCTGGGATTCTGAAAACCATATCATGCCTGTTATAACCCAAAAGAGAGGAAAACATTTAGCTGCAAAAACTCCATCCATTCAACTAGATTAAATAGGTAAAAGGAAGGAGGGAAGATGTTTCGGTTACTTATAATTCAGAAAAATAATTCAGGAACGAAGATCCATCTAACCTGTTTCAGTACTGGATTTATCCCAAATATCAAAAGTTTGTGGTAAAAAGTTTTAAGAGATGAGGCTGTTCCTGGTTTTAGTCATCAGCTGCAATTACTAATGAGTTTGTGAGAGGGTGATCTCAAGTACTCTGATGCCAATGTCCATAACAAAAAATACTTAAACAAACTTTTAGCCCTGATACAAGTTACTCCAGGAGGAAAACAGAGAAAAAGGCAAACGAGCTTTTACCTTCAGAGTCCTTGTCATAGAAGACCCCGTGTGGATGCACAGAGTATGGGCGGGAAGCAAAGTTTTTTAGATGGATGATAAAGACATCCTCTTGTTCTGCCTTCAGGACTGGCCCGAGGAATCCCAGCCATGCTGCTTTGGGGATCTCCTGGGAGTAAGTGTCATCTGTGAATTGCCTAAAAATAGCCTTTTTGTACACACGTCCTATCCGGTTGGCTCCTCTTGTCGCATACACACTCGCAAACCTAGTGTTGGGAAGGGAAAATAATTTAGAGACAATAAACCTCACTTAAGAATTGACCAAATAACTAGTGCTTACTGGGAAGATAAATAGTTCCCTGGCACAGATCACACAGCTGGTGGAATTAAAGCTAAGAAGTAAATCTGGACAGGACTAGCAGGGTCCAAGCCCCTTCTTGTACAATAACAACCATCTACTTGCAGGTCTGGTCTTTAGCACAGTTGCTACAAGTCTTCATTGAGGAATGGCCACTCAAGCCCTTCTGTACAGTTTTAGCAGCTTCTCCCTCTTTTGAAGATTTGAAACCTCACCTCTGAAAGCATGACTGTTCAGAAGGAAAAGAATAAGTTTTTTCAAAAGCCAATAAGAGCAATTCTAATCAGATAGTTTGACTCTGGAAGAGTAACATTAGATGTGTTTTGAATGAAATGCATAATTTCTACATTCCAGAATCTGTGTTTATAGCAACTTCAAGTGATGGAGAACCCACCATATGGTCAGTGGTTAACATATTATAGCTTTTAATATGTTAAAAGCTTTGAAGCCTGAATTGTATTTGCAGTCTAATATCATCCAGCTCCACACTCCAACTGGTTCCCTCTCTCAGAACAAAGGAGTCACATGCCATCAAGAACTTCTTTTCTATGCAGACATCTGCATGTTTTAATTAATTGACTAAATTGCCTCCTACCCTTCTTCTGGACAAACCAAGTACACTGACATTCTTTATGCCACAAATCTTTCCCAAAGTTCTTTTTTGAAACCAGTATTTCCCAATTTTTTTCAAGTCTGAACACAAGAACTCACACAAGAGGTACATAATGTTCCAGCCAGGGCCAGAGGTGCTCCCAGTCAATATTTCTCACACAACTGGGAAATAGTTTTTCCCTTTTAATTATAACATCATACTCGCAACCCATGTTCATCCCAACTGTGATGATTTAAAATCCATTTTTTGCTTCTCTCCAGGTTACAGCTGATAATCCCTAATTATCCCACACAATGAGGGAAGAAATGAAGCACTTTGCAACACAACCAGCAGTGGATTGTATAACCAATTTCACCAAAGGTGACTGCTCTCTTTTTCATCCCCTGAAGATTTTTTGAACTTTCATGGTTCCTAACAAACTCATAAAAAAGCTGAGCTAAATTTTTCTGAAGTATCACTGGTAGAAATACAGCAATTTCAAATTCATTGTGAGTTTTTGAGACCGGTTCAGTTCACCTGCTTAACAAATTTTTTTCAGATGCTTTTGTGAAGTGCCAGCAGCCTAAGTGGTGGATATTGCATGAGTTGAAAGATATGATTTGAAAGATATGATTTGATGTAAGAATAATAATTATTATTATTATTATTCTTTTTTTGGAGGCTTTTATATCTGGATCAATTCAGGGGCATGTTTTAGACAGTGACCATGGAGGTGTGATGACCACATGGGGGTTGTTGTGAGTTATGGTGTCCTAGAAATCATAGAATCATAGAATGTTTTGGGTAGAGAGAGTAGTGTATCTTATGGTGAAGAGCTTACATCAAATCATACCTTTCAACTCATGCAATATCCACCGCTTAGGTTGCTGGCACTTCACAAAAGCATCTGAAAAAAAAATTTGTTAAGCAGGTGAACTGAACTTTTTCATTTAAAACATGTGTTTTATAACAAGCCACAAGCTTTGGCACAAATTAAAACATTGCTAATGATACTGCTGTGGCACAAACAGTCAGCTGGGATGGCAGAAGCTTCTCAGTCTGCTTCTTCACAGAAAAGCATATGTCAGATAAATACACCCAAAAGCATGGTTGAGGAATGAGTTGCCAAGAAATCTGGATTTTCATGTCAGAATTAGCATGTCTGTGGTAACTGTCTGTGCACATAGCAAGACCTGGCAAGTCACACCGCATTCATCAAGGAGAAGATACCTTCCACTGCCTGGGGGGAAGAGCTGCTACAAGAGTCTTTACCACAGTGGTAGGTGGTGTCAGTAGGAGTTCAGTGTAAATGCACATGCTTCCTTACCTCATGGCAATGTATTCATGTGGCTATACCCTAGTTCGAATTATGAATTGATTTTTTTAAACAGTTTATAAGAAATTTTCTCTAGATAAATATGAAACAGATTTTTTGAAAAGTTCCTATTTTCAGGAGAGTGTTTTTTTCCAATTTCATCAGCCACCAAATATTTAAATGAGGTGCTGCAATGGCACCATACTTCCCCCATGATGACAGTGTCTTTATGCCCTTGGCTTTCATGCCAGACAGTTTTGCACATTCAGTTTTGCACATGAGAATTGTACCCCAGAAAAATGCACTTCTTGATGAGGCTTTGTTCAATGCTTGATATGAGGCTAGCTCCTTTAAATGCATAGATCAGGGATCCCAACATGCAGTTAATTACTGAAGTTCAAGAAATCACCCTGAAAAAAAACCTCTAGGCTTAAGCACTGGAGACTTTCTCATTTAAAGCCATGCTATAATATCTGGATCTGTGCTTATCTCGTACTTAAAGCCATCTAGAAGCCAGGAGAAGAAACCTTTTTAGTGGCAGTTTTCTGAAAGGGGCCTATTCAAATGATCCCCTGCACTGTCAGTGCAATAGGTATCAATTGCAGCAGTCACAGCGTAGGTGATGCTCTGTATGTACAGGGACATGTATTTTCAGCACACCCATTTGGTTGCCCTCAGTACCTGAGAACAGGGCTCACTGGTTGTTGTGAGTCCCACTCTAGGTGCCCAGGCTACTCTATTTCATCCAGGAGGATTTTGGGTGCCCACCTCAGCATTGCAAGTAGCTGGTAGCTCTGTGCTTCTTTACAGGTGTTGCTGTGTTGCACATTACAGTGCTTAAAGTCCTTTGCAGAATCAGAGAATCACAGAATATTCTGAGTAAGAAGGAACCCACAAGGATCATCAGAATACCCACACTGGATCTCACGCCAAAATGTTTCTTATCTGTCACTCCTCTCTTGTCACAAGAAGACAAACCTTCTCCTTCCCTCTTCATTACTCCCCTTCTCACTGCAAACTGTTTCATCCTCCTGGTGGTTTTGTGGTATCACTGCCTGAACCACTTCCATCTTTCTGGTCTTGTGCAGATGTAAGAAATGCTGCTCTAGATTTTAACTGTCTCCCTCCAACTCAGTTGTCAGCCTGCACATAATGCTCTGCCAGCTCCACTCCCAATAGCAAAGGGCAATACTCCATCCTCTGGGGCTGTACCCATGAAAGTTTCCTGAATTCCCTCCTTCATCTCCTCTAGTCAGGGCAGTCTTGAGGTTACATACAGAAATAAGCAGGCTTGCAAATTAGGGCTTAAAAAAAACTTGTTCAGAGTAAGAAAGCCATGCAGTCCTGCCTTTATTTTTGTGCCTGGTTTCATTTTGCTGCCTGACCACTTTCAGTATTTCCTAAGCTCCAAGAAAAGTTGGCAACACAAATTAATGGAACAGGGAGTTATTAATAGGGAATTAACTCTAATTTCTTAAAATAAGTGTTAACATAATTACAGACATCCATGTCCCTGCAATGATGAGCAGTAAGACTCTTCCAAATGAAAGAAGGAGTAAAACAAGAGTGTCACATAGATTCTACTTCAAATCAAGACTAGAAATGCAGATAATCTGCTGTCTCCAGTAAGGACCATGATTTAGGACAGGATCATGAGTGAAGTGTAATTTCTCCACTTATTTCTTTTATCACACTGAAGAAGTGTTTTGCCATGGTTTTTACTATATTTATGTTACCTTTGATCTTAAGGTTACAACCTAACAGATGTTATATTTTCCAAGAGGTGCTTACACCAGTAGTGTGTTACAGTGTGCATGGCCAAGCAAACAGCTCCTCGGTAGCCTGGAGACAAATCCTCTCTGATAGAATTTTGAAGCCTTCTGAGTTTGTTTGCTGCTATAATCACCACTGAGTGCCAAAAAAACAGCATTCAGAATAACTACCAGATATGAACTCCCAAATTTTCTCCTGAAGTTAACATTCCCAATAGCTGCTGTACGGTCCTGGGTAAAACTGCAGGCAAATGAAAACTTTCTTTTATTGTTATTGTTCCACTAAAGTCCCATACATTTTACACTGGCAAACATTTAAACAAGCATCTTCATGTATTTATTCCCTAAAATATGTTGGTGATGAAACCTTCCTTACTCTCTACCCTTTTCATATACTCAATGACTGAATTTATAACACGTTTTTTACCTCATATTTTTCCTGTGGCTGAAGTAAGCAGGGATAGTGCCCATGGATCCAGATTGGCCCTACCGTTTTAACCCCTGGATCATATAACCTGTTTAGGATAACCCTTTGACAAACCATGACTCCCATGCTAAGGCCAATGCAATGTCTATTCTTGAGGAATGGCCAGTGGAGGGGGACCGGGAGTGCCAACTCACCTTTGTAGACGGTGCCCTGACCACAAAGCATCAAACAACAAAGTAATAAGTTGTGTGTCCTCAAAAGAGAGATACACAAAGTCCTCAAAGAATGTTTTAGGCTTTTTCTGACCCACACGAGCCATGGAAAAGGTCAGTCGAATTAATAAAATCTTAGATGAAGCTCTGACATGTCACTGGTGTGGTATGATGGCTTCTCTCCTACAATAAACTTGTACTTCCCCTGAAGTCAATAATAAAACTCCTCTCTGGAGTTTTCATTAGAGCCAGGATTTCACCTTGGATGCCCTTTTGATGTTGACCCTTCCCACAATGATCATCTCTGCTGTTGCAATTGGGTTATTTGGCCACATAGTGACTCAGCCATTAGTTTAGCATCTGTGACGACAGTTTCACCGTCATTTGTCTGGGTGGGATCTCCTCATAGGCAAATTGCTCAAAACGTGTTTCATGCTGTGGTAACAAAAAACACCCGTTAGTGCTGGTAGGTGCAAGACTTGGCCCAGATAAATGTAGAATGGGTGTTCCAAAGAAAAGGGGTGAGCTGTTACATCAGGTAAATCTTACTAACATCGACCACCAGCAGAGCAAGATTTAAGCATCTATAGTATAAACTGGTATCAAATTAATTTAAAGGGGTTATCAGCTAAACCTAAATCCTGAAGGCTGAGCTACAGTAGACAGAGAATGACTGATGCCTGTCAAGGCACAACACCTAGGTGTATTTTCCTCTTGAAAGGTCATTTCCCATGAGACCATTAAAGGGAACAGGCAACATCCAAGCTCACCCTCCTACTGCAGTAATACCCATGACCTAACTCACCAAATCTGCAGCACATCCAGAAGCACTGACAACACCTTGTGTGTCCAGTCCAGCATGGTTTAATGATGCCAGCTCTTTCACCAGTTATATCAGGTGGGAAGGGATGCTGAACACCTTCCCAGCTCACCTATGCCCAATGGCTACAATTTGGATCTGCAACTTCCAAAGGCCCTTGTGCTTCAGAAAATGTAAGTTTAATTTTTGAAGGAAAAACAGAGAATGAAATTTGTTCATTTCATTTATAAGACTCAAAATTATGAGAATTAGTAGAACAGCTTGAGGCCTCAATTAGACAAGACAAAGGGAAGAGGTGAACAGCCTCATTATTCGCTTTACATAAAAAGTACTGATGTACAGCAACATACTTGTGATACTTGTTCCGTGCAAGCAGCAGACTGGCCCTTGAGCAGCACAGTAAGACAAGACATAATAAAAATCATCATCCAAGCAGAATAGTTATGCTAACACAGGGCTGGGTTTGGGCTAATCAGCTCTGAGGAGAGGCAGCCTTTTCAGCTCACACCCATGGAGGTTCTGATGCAGCACTAGGACTCCTGGCTCTGGAGGCAGCTCACTCAGCACCAGCACAGCAGGAACTGAGCAGCATAGCTGTGTTTGGTGCCAGAATCAGCTCACCTGACGTCCAGCCCCATGCCTCAGCTACCGAAGCCTCCTTTATCCTCTTTATTTCTAAAAACTGAAGGCTGAGGAAGGTATTATTGACTTTGGCACAACATTGAAAACCACCTCTTAAATGTCACTGTCTGATCCAGGTAACGTAACACTTTCCATTGCAGACTTGCTAATTCAGGATTTTCATTAAGTACTGAAGAATAAGTGGTTTTGATTATATCTCTGTGGGTTAGCTGGAATCAAAGGCTGCATTCCTTTATGTGTATGCACCAACTCTTTTAAAGATAATCAGTTTGTCTGCAACCTCTTTATCTTCTCTTGCCTCTCAATAGAACTGGGATAGTGCCCCATCAGATGGGTGCTATGAGAATGCATCACAAGGTGAGAAGTGCTAGGCTCAGCGAGCACAGCGTTGCTGCTTGCAGAACACACCTGGCTCAGAATGTATTCCTGTCACTACCTGGGAAATGGTCTTTAAACTTTGCTTATGGAACTACATTTTTTATAACATCCATAGGAACCAATTAATTAGCTGAAAAGTAGCCCATTAGTATACTGCTTTAAATTTACATTAGAGGTTATCCTAAAGAACTGAATAGTCAAAATAGTTATTACTGGTTCAGTATTTAACCCACATGCTTATGCAGGCACACTATTATTCCAGAATAAAGCATTTCATTCTGGCTCAAATCAATACAGTTTGAAAATGGAATAATGTAAGAACAAGAATCACTTAATTATTCTGCATGAAGGGAGTTCACGGCAAACAGCTCCTCAGCCTTGAATGTACAGTCTACATTAAAATCCTCTGTGGGTAAATCCTTTGGAATTAGCGTTCTGTAATTATTACATTACAGTGATGACTGAAGACACAAGCCATCTTTCCTCCCTTTTTTTTTTTTTTTTTGCCGCTTTGTGAAAGGCATTGCATTTGTGTCACAGACTTAAAAGCAAACGTGCCACTTGGATGTTCAGGGAACACCAAAGTGCAGACAACCTCAGAAGTACAATTTACAGAATAGGTTCCAATCTGTCTAGTGTATTGGAGTGGATTTACTAATTTATAATGAGAGGTCTCCTGGTTTAGTGAGTGGAGAAAGTTATCCTCTGCTATAAAGAGTAGGAAACTGAGAAATTCAAGTATTTAACACAAATGAGGAATAAACTTGCCAGAAAAGCTTGTTTTCATGGGCTGGGAACAAACTATTCTCCTGAATTCTCCCTATAAAGGTTAACACCTACTGACTTGGATACTAACTGGGACCTTTATTTATTAAAAGTATAAGCATAAACTTGTGTTGAAAAATAAAACTCTTTATTGCCTCCTGCTTGTGGCAAAATAATTTTCTCTATTAAATGCAGCTGAGAGTGATTCAGAAATTATTGGCCACTAGAGAAAAGTTCAGCATCGTTTGGGATTTTCTGAAAAGTCAGAAAATACATTTCCATTTCTAACTCCTGGAATGCACCATCCAGATCCCAGTGTGCTTCCAGATCTGGTATGGGCACCAGGACCTCCTCACACTCACAGCTCCCACACCAATCCCAAGCCTAGATTCAGAGGAAGGACCTCTAAACTATCTCTATCATGTCAAAGATATCGATGAAATATTACAAATATTCCCTATGCTGTAAAAGGTAATGGTTTTAAACTAAAAGAGAGTCAATTAAGATTAGATATAAGGAAACAGTTTTTTCACAATGAGGGTGGTAAAACACTGGCACACACTGCCCACAGAGGTAATGGATGCCCCATCCCTGGAAACATTTAAGGTCAGGTTGGAAATGGCTCTGAGCAATCTGATCTAGTTGAAGATGTCTCTGGTCATGGAAAGGGACATGGACTAAATGGCCTTTAAAGGTCCCTTCCACCCCAAATTATTCTTTAGAGAGGCACCAAGGATCAGTTCCACCTCCATCCAATGTCCAGGCCTGCTCTCCCGGTGTGGGAGGAACACACAGCCAACCCCAGAAGTGCAGACATGAGAACAGACACCTGTTTTCCACTGGCCAAGGTACAGTTCATCACAGTGCTTAACTAGGCTCTCCTTCAGTTCCAGGGATCACCAAGAATTCTGTCTGACCATTCACTGTTGTATATATAAGCGTCCATCAAATAGATTTCCTAAATGGAGGTCCCCCCAGCTGTATACACTTCAGAGATATGGGGACTTGTATCTCATTCAAAGGTACTAAACACATTTCACAATATCATACCAAGTTCCCCAAATTTTATCATCTCACAGGGAGAAAACTTAAAATCTTTTGCCTGTTAAACAGATTTTTGGGTCTTATTGCAAGACCCTGTGCTTGATTATAGCAAAGTTGGGGTTTGCTTTTGGATACCCCAGAAATACCTGCCTCTTCACGAAAGACACACAGGAGGTTTTAAGCCCGCTACCTGATGCTTTCTTGACAAATATGAGTTCCTTAACATCCCCTTCAAATGCACACATACTATCACCTTGCTTAACCAACTGTGATGGAAGAGAAGTCAATCAAAGTCTACTCTTGCCTCAAAGCTGAAATTCCTACTATGACAATGTCATCAGAACAAAACCAAGAAAAATGGCCATCTTAACAACATTGCCAGTGATATTAACCATATTAACCAATTTTGTTGGGAGCTGTTGATACACCTTCAGCTTATCAAAGCCCCCAGTTACTTACTTGTCCTCTAAGAGGCTTTGTCCAGTGATCAGATTTTTCCCAGATGGTGCATAGTCCCAGTTCTCTTCCACAATTCCCAGGTAGTATGTTCTGGTCTTTGCTTCTACCACTGCAAGCAGCCAGAGGAACCCCAGGGTGCAGAGGCAGCCACCACGCTGCTCAGGAGACATTTGTGGTGGTGACTGCGAGGTTGGCAGCGGGCAGGCAGCAGCAGGATGCACCACAGGGAGCTCACCCCTCCCTCCCTCCCTCCCAGCTCTCAACAAGTTATAAGTAAGGAAGGGGCAGAGCAAAGCTCCTCCTTTTCAGCAGGTTGGGACTGGGATAGGTAGAGAGCTTGGCTATGCAGAGCAGGGCTAGGCAGGAGCTTGCTGTCATGGCAGGACCTTTGCCAATGCTTTGGTGAGCGCATAAATTGCTCACTTACCTGCCCAAGCTAGAGCCAGTCGGTGGTTTTTAGAAGTTTGGATGCTTTTTTGTCCTCTTTTTTCCAGAGTAGATGATACGGTATATTGAGGCAGATGATGGTTTTGACAACCCTGTAAAAACCCTTTTAAAAAACCTTTAAAAAAATTTATTTTAACTTCTTTATCATGTCTGAGATTTCTAAAGCTAGCATCTTGTCACCTTCATTGTTTGGGGTTTTTTTCAATGGCATAACACTAAGCTATAATCCGGCATTATCAGAGAGAGAAAAAGCATTGGCCAGTACCTCTCCAGTTTCTAGGATTTTCTAATCCATTTATTAAGATTGCAAGTGATCTGACTATATTCTGTTTAGGCCAAAATGAGGCCTGTTTTTACAAACATTCCTGGAAATTAGAGATCTTATAAAGTCTTTTCATTCGGACACCTAAGAATCCAGGCACACAAAGATCACCCTTTTATTAACCTTGGTTAATTAACATGCATATGTAGTTGTCTAGAAAATCAGTACCTCCCTTTATAGTTTAACTTCCTCTAAGAGGATATCTGTGTTACTGTCTTGGCAAAGCCCAGTGTAAACCTATACTTGATGGGATAGGATATTCTAAACTCAGGAAACATCCCAAAAAATATCACCTAGATGGCAAGACATTTTGCAAAATTATACTGCTCTCTTCCTAATTTTTAACTGAATAAAGGCATAAAACACTTGCAGGTCTGGAATACAGTTCTCGAGACTCATTACAAGCCTTAACAATTGTGAAATTCCCCTTTCAGCTCCAGAACTATCTGACCTCATCCTCTTAAATGGTAACTCGTGGCTAGGGGTTCAAGAGGCTTCACAAATGGATTTGGTAGTCACAGGTTTAATGCTGCCAGCCAAGACATAGCTCAGTGATGTGAATGAGGTTTTATGTGGCAGTCGTGTGAGGTTCACCTCCTGGCACGCGACAGCGATGCCTACACATGCAGTCAGCTGTGCTGAACACCTCTCTCCATCACTGGTGTGCAGGTGTCTCTGCAGTCACTCAAAAAACAGGTGAGGTTCACAGCAGCCCAGTCTTCAGCCACCTGTACCATGGTAGATCTCGTCTACTTTAAGAGACAAGGCACACAGACACACGGAGTATTTTGCTAAAGAAGCTTTTGGTTGTTTAAGGCAATGCTTTGCTTCTCTTTAGCTATGAGGACTGAAAGCCCAGTATACGTGGGCAAGCAGACAGTCAGGCAACTGCAAGTGCTCGGCTTGACATAGCTATGAAACTGGAGTCCCTCAGCTGAAAGCTTCTCTCTGATACATGCTGATGTTCATTTTCTCATGTCAGGTAACTGATGAACAATGAGAAGGAGGAGAGGTAATAGGACAATATAGATGTTGTACAAACAGATTTCCTGATCCTCAGCACTAGCAGTCTTCCTAATAGTCTTGGAGACCTTGCTCATCTCTTCATTCTTGGGCTGCAAACCACATGCTGCCCAGCTTCTTGGCTTCTCGTGTCAGTCTGTATCTTCTCTTCCGAAACACTGACACTTAGAAACTGTCTTTCATCTCTACTGCTTTGTTGTGTCACTTTGTTGTGTTACTCACAACAAAGGATAACAATTAAAAGTACTGTGATTCTAAAGGGCATAATTAGAAAGCAAAGACAATGACTTCAGGACAGGCAGAGCTTTTCCAGATAGTGGCATAAACATCAAACATGGCTCTGGGGTGGGACTCACAGGCCAGCTGGTGGGCTATGAAGTTGTGAAAAGGTCAAGGTGATGCTTGAAGGTTAACAAGACCCCACTGTTGTCTTTGCACAGGGCCTGGGACCCTCCTGCAGATAATACTTCCACTGCCCTACCCGGAGTAGCTATCTTGAGCTCAGGGAAGCTACAAACTTCTTGTCCTGTCACTCAAGCACTTGAGTTTACATACTCAGAACAAGGTGCCTGTGTTATGCAAATATTCATTGCCATAAAGTAGTAAGCATTTTGCATTTGAATAGAAAACATGTTTATTTAAAGAGTAAAGTGCACTTTGAACAATATTGTGTGGAGTTCAGTTGCTTAAATCAGCCACTTGCATGGCATTAGAGATATTTAAGGACTAAGGTACAGGGAAATTTCATCCAAACAGTTTTTTGTGACCTCCTGTCTGTTTGCTTTTATGTAACTAAAGAACTTTGTTATACGTTTAACTAAATTTCTGTATATGTGGACTCCTATAACTCAAGAACATCAAGCTGTAGGGGACTAGAAAGGGGGAGTGTTCAGTTCTGAGCTGGCACCTGACTGCATTATAGTAATTTAATTAATAATAGTGCTATGTCCTAGTTTTTCTATTGCTTCTCATGCACGCAGGATTGAGTCCTGGTAGCTTTCTTCTTAGAATAACTATTTAAAATTCAAATATGAAGTTAATTTATTTGTCTATTACTATAAAATTTATTTATGTAACTGAAATAATGTGTGGGCATTACCACCCTATATCAGTAATATGTAGTAAGTCTGGTAAACGCCTTAGCTTGGCTTTGGCACTTACTAGATCTGGCAACTTGTACACCCTTTGTGTCCACACATTAACACTTAATTACCTTGTCACATCATTAAACCCAGGCACATTTACATTCCGGAGAGGTGCTGTGGGCGTGACTCAGAAAAAGATGAAAGAAAAGCTGTTTTGCCCTTGCATCAGGAAAATTTCTGGGAAGCTCCCCTCCAGCGGTGAGGTAATGGGATTAAGTTTGTCACTTTGTTCAGGATCCTTTCAGGGAAGGGGTTGGGTACCGGTTCCTCTTTTTGTTCCTCTGAAGGCTAAAATTAGAGCATGGCTGGGTTTCAAAATTTTTTAATAAGAAGCAATGCTCATAGGTCTGAAGGGTGAACATTTTGCTACCAGTTTGTGAATGAGCCCTGAAACATCACCAATAGACCTTTCTTTTCAAGTACAATAATAATGATTGCAACAATTATCTTAAGTTAGTGCACTAAAGACCAGACTTGTGCCAAATAATGTTAGTGATTTAACTACAATACTTAAGGTAACCTTGTGATTGCCATAAAATCAAAAAAGAGAGATGCTGGATGATCTTGATCAGTTCCTTGAAATCAGGCAGCTCACAAAGAAGCATTTTAGTAAGACTGTCTACTACTGAACCCCAGCTTGCATTCCCCATTGAACAGAGGATGAGTTGATGTTCATGCAGATTGTTTACTCTGTTCCCTCTACTTCTTCTTGATAGCAGTAGAATTCCCAGTCATAGGTGTCCCTTCCTAGTCCCTCTGCTCTGTAGGTTTGTGTCCCTATTGCAATCCGGGTTTAGGAAATTGTCTATTTCTAGCATAAGATTACTCTCAGCTGGTATTGCTACCAACCTTGGAACTATGCCTGTAGTGGCCATCCCAAGTTTTAATCACTCTTTTAATCAAGACATCCTCTCCCTTCATCAGTTTTCCCATGCTCTCCAGTCATGAACACATACTAAATACAAAAGTGTCATAGTATGTTGCTGAAAAACACTTTCTATTCCGCTTTTTAATAATTTTCTGAGTTGCAGCAGTAGTGAGAGAATGTAAACCTCATGTTACCTTGGGTAGTCACACAAGGTGTATCTGAGTGACTTAAACCTTTTGAGTTCACACTAGTAGGTTGGAAATCTCAAAAACCACCTGCCCTCCAAGACACGAACAACTCCTATTTACAATTCTGGATAGGACTTTGGTGAGAAAGGCTTCCTTGGCATATGCAGCACTTCCCAGGAGCACTCCAAGTCTGAGCACTGAAGCTGTTGGAGGCAGGAAGACAAAAAAGCTGCTGGAACTCCAAGAATAACAAGGATCTGTGATCAGTGAGGAGGACAGCTGTAACCCATATTCCACATGCACAATGAACCTGACTCATATCTGCCCAGAAGGCTTTGTGGCAGGACGGAGACTGAACCTTTCCCTCCAGATTCCCATGTCAGAGCCCGCATGGCTCCATGGCATTGCCTTCCAGCCACTTGGGCTCAGTCCATGTACCCAGCTCAGGGTCACAATTGGACATTCACCACAATGGTTGTCTGGAGATATTAGGGCAGAGTAATTTTCTCTGTGCAGATGTTTTCCTTGTAGAACACCTACTTGGGCACATTATCAGCTGTGGACAAATCTTTACTCGAGGTTTGAAATGGGGAAAAGGGCTTCTGTTATGTCAGAAGCAGCACAGAGATTCTTCTCAAAGTTTTGAACCACACCCAATATCTGCCACAATGGGAACAAAGGAGAGTATCATAGCTAAATTTAGAGTTTAGAGAAACCAATTATACATTGGGAAAAAAACTGAAAATATTTAAATTTGAGAAATTTTGGAATGCAGGGATGAGAAGGAAGGCGTTTACCAGTGTACTGAAAGAAGCTGCAGGTTTTAAGAGATTACAATAATTTGCCAAATAGGCTGCACAAGTGAAATGTGCTCATCCTCAAAAGCCATTAAAACAAAGCTAAAAAAAAAAAAAGACGTTTTGATCCTAATTAAGAGAAGCTTCTTGCATGTAGTAACTCATGTAATATCTGCACTGTTAAAACAAGGCTAATACCTCAACAGAACTTCAAGGTATATTATTTATGGGTTTCTATAGTGTTGCCCATTGTAGCACTTAGCAAACATGAAAGAGCTTAATATTACGTCAGCACTGTGGGACAGAGCATGTTTATTAACCCTATTATACAAACAAGACGCTCAGGCAGCAAGGCAGCCTGGTCTCTTGACTCCCTGTCCAGAGCTGGGGGCAAGGCAACAGCCCCTCTGCCCCATAACCTTTCCCCTGAGCACGAGGATGGTGGAGACCAGGGTCTCACCGGACTTTCACTGTGGAAATGATGCTATGACTGGTTGCACGGTGAAAACCTTTCACACCCATCTTTGCTGCCTGCCAGAAGAAGGGCCAGTGCCAAGGTCCACTTTGGATCTCCCTCAAGTAGCTCCTCTGCCTGCCTAGCCTCCTCCAGATGCCCCATGGGCATCATGGGAACCTCTTCCATCAAGTCTCGAAACACTGACCTACTTACTGGAGGAAATGTGGCCCTTTTGTTTCCCTCCAATGAGATCATTGCCTCATTTTCTCTATAGGTACATAGGAGAGTTGTGGTAATAAATCCCAGCACTGGAAACATAAGCAGGGCTATTTAAAGCAGGTAGCAGAAAAGAGCACTGTGAGCAGAAATGGAAGAATTCATGTGATTGCATCTGTACAAGTGGCTTCTGAACTGTTGCAAACTCAACTCTGCCGGGCAAAAAAACCCCAAGAGTGCTATTAACCTGCACTCTCCCAGCAGGCTCATAACACTTTGCTTGGGGTCTGCTGATTAAATGGGAGGGTGTTGTGTGTGGTGGAGGAATTAACAGGAGTTACCTGCTGTCCAGACAACTTCTTCTGTCCTGTTTTTCTGCCTGAAAAGGAGAAAATGTGGAAAATGTCACAACCTTGTGGAAACCTGGATGATTGCCCACCTTGAAATTATGTGATTTATGGGATATGCTGCCAACACTTTTGGTGTCTTTCGTCTGTGTCTACAAAGCTTTGCAATAAGGAGCACTCTTCACTGACTCTGGTACTTTCTATTTGAAGGAGCCTGTGTTACAGCCAGAGAGCCATTCCTGGAATGGAAACTTTCAGGTCTGAAATTAAAAAGGAAAATAATTTCTAGGGCATTATAAATTCTGTAGTCTATGGAAAAAAACTTCTCTCTTCCACCAGCCCAGTTATCAATTTAAAGAGCTTGCTATGGTGTTTCAAGACATAATTTGTCTTTGTTTTGTGATTCCGTGTTAGTACCAAATCTTACACAGTTGCTACTGAGAATTTCTTTTCCTGTCTGCCCAGCTCTCCTTTTCCCTGCTGAGTACAGTCCTGGGAGCTGCAGAGGTTTAGCAGAGACATGCAGGAGACAAGGTAACTCATTTAAAACTCCAGAGTTGGGTCAGGAGTGTTGGCATCTTTCTTTACAAGTAAGGGCTTGTGAACACCATGGCAGGGATGTGGCCTTGTAAGCCTACACTACGTATACAAGACTGATGAAATTTGCCAACTCTGGTCCATATGCCTCTCCAAAGTATTATGTAGTGAAAGGCAGTATGATGCAAATATGGCTGCACCATCCCTGGGTGCAAGCTGGAGTGTTTCTGTGCTGGAGTCCACTCAACGTTTCTGAAATCAGGACCAACTTAGACAGAGGCACCCGGGCTTTGCCAACATGGTGCCAGCAGAGCTTCCTCCTTTCCCAGGCCAGGTTAGTAGCTCAAATGGGAAACTTCATGAACAACAGTGCCTGAAATGCTTCCTCCAGCTCATGCAGGACTTGGGGCAGATCACACAGGTCCACAGTCTGTATGTTTGGGAAGTAAAAAAGTGAACACCAAACCCCACCTTTAGTCATCTCAGGAAACAGCCAGAGCCTCAGAAGTGCTGAGCAAGTTCCCCCAATGAAGGAAACACGGTTTCAGCTGACTAACTGTAAGCCCTCAGTTAGCCTTAGCTTCTCCTCCTGTGTGCTCATCTGAAAAGTGGAGATGATTATATCTGACTCCTTCTCCAGGTATTTGGAAGCTAATTTAGCTAATGCTTGTCAAGCACTTTTAGGTCTTCAGATGAAAGGAGCCGCAGATAGGCAAAGCACTGCTATTACTATTAATTATTTCTATTGTGCAAGGAGACATAAAAGCAGCAAGAGTGATGATTACTCGCTTCCTTTACAAATGTCAGGACACAGTGCAAATACACAGACAGGGATCCTCCCTGCCCTGCAGTGCTCCTATCTTACCAGCCAGATCAACCAGACAAGGAGAGGGGAAATGAGCACAAATGCAGACAAATGCAATGCATGTAGTAACTTACTACACACTGGTTGGTTTTTGCAACAGCTGCTTTTTAAAGTGTCCTGTTAACAAAAAAAAGCACAATGTCACTGTTCGGAGGTATTTAAAAATACCAAGTCAGGCTCCCAAAAAAGGAAAAGTTTTTACAAAAGCTAGTAAGCTAATTCTCCCTCTTTGGCCTCTGATTTTTGAGCAAATCGAGTTTTGAAGTTTTTCTCTGCAGCCACCAGTACTGAAAATATTTCACTCCAAAACTAATTTAAAATATTTGGATATGTAAGAAAAATTCCTAGTAGTAACAGGTTGCTGTCAATCAGCTGCTCAGCAGGAAGGAGATGAGCGTGGGCTTGGTGACAGCTCATCCCTCTTCCCTCCCAGGCACCTAGTGAGTCTCTCACAATTAGTTTTCATTCTTTCCAAGGTGCCAGGGGCTGAGTGCACACCACAGAGGAGTCTGTGGAATCTATGGAGTCTAAGGAATCTATGCAGTGATGAGATGCTCCACAGTAATTTGTTCCTTTATCTAATTCCTGACTAGAGAGGCAGACAGATAGAGATGTGAAAAAACCAAGCGGATCTGAGCCAGATGCCGAAAACTCTCACGCATTTCTGTGAAAGGGCTGGTGCTGGCTCAGATGAGGGAGTGGGAAGCACGTTCAAGACTAGTAGCATAGCAGGACTGGAATGCTCTGAGTTGAGATGTACTAATCTGAGCCATCTCACCTTTCTTTCAGAGTGTGACCTGTCACAGAGGCAGATCCTGGGGCAGGGAGTACCAGGCTAGCCTGGCAATCAGGAATTTGCATACCTCACCTCCTTCAGGGTCTGTTTCAGCCCCTCTGTGGAAGGAGTGGATCTGCAATGTCTTGGGTGAATCTGACTACTGTATGAATCCAAATGGTTTTCTTGTTAGCTTTTTCCCAAATAAATCATCCAATTAATTTAATAATAGCTAGTGAACATGCTTTGGACTGTATCAGCTGCATTTTTTTGGTGAACTATTCATGGGATGAGGATGCCTGATGGAAACTACCACCAGACATGCACTGTAATTAAACTCTTGAACTATTTTTAAAAGAATCTCATCCTCTTGCAAAAAACAATTCTTTCAAGGAAGAGGCAGCAATGTTTCTGGGAGATCATAGGGAAGTGCATCCTTATCTCATGAAGCATCTCAAGGATATTAAAAATAGGTTTAAAATGCTGAACCAGCTGTTCTCCATGTACTTCTTCTTCTTTTCAGGATTGCATTTCATCCTTGGGTTCTCACCAAGCTCCCTCTAATGGTCATAGACATTGTCAGTCATTGTCTCTCTGTACCACCACACGGGCAAGACACAGGCACAAAGCCCCAGCATTGCACAGGGTGAGATGTACCTAACAAGGATGCCCTCCAGGTTCTTGTTTTAATAATGTGTGTGGGTTCATCTCTCACCTACGTCTTTTATGGTCTTGTCTCCACCCAGTGTCTTCCCTCTTAACACTTCCCTAGGTTCTCGCCTTTTTCCTCAGCCACTGGAGACGTTCCATCTTCAGAGTTAATGGACACCTTGTCCTTAGAATCATAGAATCATAGAATTAACTGGATTGGAAGAGACTTTTGAGATCATCAAGTCCAACCCTTGATCCAACCCCACTGTGATTACTAGATCATGGTACTCAGTGCCACATCCAGCCTCATCTTAAAAACCTCCAGGGACGGTGAATCCACCACCTCTCTGGGCAGGCCATTCCAATGCCTGATCACTCTCTCTGTAAAGAACTTCTTTCTAATATGCAACCTAAACCTCCCCTGGCAGAGCTTGAGCCCGTGCCCTCTTGTCCTATTGCTGATTGCCTGGGAGAAGAGACCGACCCCCACCTGGCTACAACCTCCTCTCAGGTAGTTGTAGAGAGTGATGAGGTCACCCCTGAGCCTCCTCTTCTCCAGGCTAAACAACCCCAGCTCCCTCAGCCTTTCCTCACAGGACTTGTGCTCAAGTCCCTTCACCAGCCTCGTTGCTCTTCTCTGGACCTGCTCCAGCACCTCAATATCCTTCCTGAACTGAGGGGCCCAGAGCTGAACACAATACTCAAGGTGTGACCTCACCAGTGCTGAGTACAGGGGAAGGATCACTTCCCTGCTCCTGCTGGCCACACTGTTCTTGATGCAGGCCAGGATGCCATTGGCCTTCTTGGCCACCTGGGCACACTGCTGGCTCATGTTCAGCTTCCTGTCAATCAGCAACCCCAGATCCCTTTCCACCTGACTAGTCTCCAGTCAGGTGGGAAGCTCAATTCAGGCCCACACCTAGTATAAAGAGTGGATTACAGCACTGAGGAATGACAAGAGCATACACTGGGCAGTTTGTTCCTCTTTTTAAGTCTAGCTTTTTGAGGTCTTCCTCCTGCTGGCTCAAACAGGGCCACCTGGAGCTGGCTGCCCAGAACCATGCCCAGATGGCTTTTGAATATTTTCAAGGATGGAGATGCTATATCTCAAGCATGGAGACAGACAGTTCACAGCTTTTCAGAAAGGACCTAAAATTATGTCTCCCTAATTTTAGACACAAACAAAAATGCCTGCAGTCCACCTCAACATCCCCTCACCCTCCAAGAAGTGAGAGTGCATCTGCCTTCTAGTGGACCTAGGAGTAGGAAAGAATAGATAATTTGAAGATGGAGATTGCTTCACTTCTGGGAAAAAATTGTGATGTCATTGTCTGTGCAAGCAGAGAATCCCTTTCAGGAACTCATGCAGTGCTAAGACGTGCCTAGAGGCACTTCCCACTTTGGGAAATATTGACTTAATTGCCTCAGACCCTTCTGCTACACATGTAGAGATTTAAAATACCATCCTGTCCCACAGTGGGCCCAAATTAACAACTTCAGGGTCAGTAAGGGGATGATGCATTGTGCTTTCTTCAACCAGCCAGCACCAGTTGAGAAAAAAACAGACAAACCTCAGGATCTGAACACTAGCTGTATTTCCTAAGGCTTATCCAATTTTTCCACATATATCTGTTTCTCTGATACAGTCAAAGTAAGTAGTAAGTACTTTCACTAGCAAGCAATAATTCTGGCTACAAACCTGACCTCATCTATGTGTTCAAAACATCATAGTTAAGCACACAGAGCTAGTATTGATTTTTCTTTCTTTTTTCCTTCTGGCACAAAACCAGATGGAGATGGTGAACCAGAGGACAGTCCCCTTGCAATAACAAAACACTTAATGATCACTTCTGACCTCCTGGCTGTTTCCCTCCTCTTTTATTCTGATGGGAGTCGCTGCACCAGGTGCCTCAGCCTTGCACAGAAATTTTTAATCTCTTTTAAGTTACCTGGAGAAGCTACAAGTCTCAGTCTGACCAAAACCACCACTCTGAACTATAAAAACCTTTCCTCCTGACAGTGTCAAGCAGCTCTAAAAAACGCAATGAGTGTTGTTTGAGAAACCCTGTGTTTCTTTACTATATTTCCAATATTTGCTCTTTGTTTCTGAAGGGTTCCTGAGTGAGCGGCTCAGGACAAGAGAAGAGGGAGGTGAAGGATCACTGGAAAAAATAATATTGCTCCTGTTTGCTCAAGTAAAAGGAGTATTTTCCAGTGGGTACTGCTTTTAGCTCCTAATTCACCTGCACTCCGAGCATGTACTTGGACAAATCCCAGTGTCAAAACACAGGGATGAGAAATGCCTTTCAGCCACAACCAGAAAGAAGTGTTGCATGAAACCAGCAAAATGAAAGCACAAACCTCTAATTATTTTAATATTGGATTGTGACAGTGTTGTTCTCTGTTGGGAGCACAAACAACCCTTGGCCACAGGTCATGGTTCATTGCTATTTCAGAAAACATTGGGATTGGCACAGTGCTGTCCCTGGACAAACCACTCAGGTAATTAAATAAAATGAGCTTTGTGATAAATCAGACGAACATATATACACACAAGCAAGCAGTGGGTAATACTTTGGTGGATGGGCAGAGCTCACTGGGTGTTTTCTCAGGACCATTCCCCCTCACACCGGAAGGTGTAGAGGGTTCTCTGTGCAAACTTAGGGTGCCCTGGGCTCACAGAGTCACTGATAACCGTGGGGTTTGTTCCCAAAGGGCTGTGCCTTGACAGTGACTCTAGTGTCCCCAGAGGCAATGATGTGTGTGCTACCACTGAAAGGGGAAATCTATGCTTAGCAGGATGTCATCTCAGGGAGCACAGAGAGTCTAAGTATGCAGGAAAGGGGGTTATGCATAAAAGGAGAGACAAGTGAAAAGACAGAAAGGAAAAAAAAACAAACAAAAAAGAGGACAGAAGACAAAGAAAGATCCATCTTTGTGAAATTTAAGCTGTTGTTGTGAAGTGCATGTCCAGCAAATGCTGTGTCTTAGGACCACCAGTGCATGATGGTGCCATGCAGTGAATATACTCCCAAAGAGTGAAGAGAGCCTATTTCAAGCTTTGTCCAGACTAACTTCCATTCCACCTCTTCAGATTCATACATATTCTTAATATAAGCGCCATAACTTGTACTACTCAATTATTAAATATTATATTTTTTTGCCTATCTCTGAACTGATCCAAGTTGAGCTTTTTTGCATTGAGCTGCTCCTCAGCTTCCCTGATGATCTTGCCATGCAATCAGCTCTTTGTTGCCTGGATCACGTGGGTCTTGGATACTCCAGATAAAAGAAAATCTGAATAATATTGGTAGTGTTGTTTCCATCTTGCTGTTTCTACCGTAACAGAGCATCTGCATTCTCCTGGATACAGGCAGGCTTATTAACCTGGGTACCTGCTGCAAGAGCAGCAGGGGCAGCTGGGGCTCTGGCCTAGGTGACCTGCAGTGCCCAAACTCATGAACATTCGCAGAGCCAGCTCTTCTTGGAAAAAGCCTCTTAAGGGCAGTTTGTTTCCTGATTCTTCCTCAGAAAAATCAACTGCCCTTTCCCTTGGTGGAAGGTAACATTTAACAGCAAAGTGTAATATGAAGCAGCAGCAAGAGACACTTTGTGTCACAGTGTCAAAGTGTAATAAATTAAATGGAGTGGAGTGTCACTGTGTACTTGGAGTAAAGCTTTGACTTTGGAGGAGTCACATAAGATGAGAATAGATGGGAGCAGAGCTGCTTGGTTCCTTTTTCCACAGTGTATCAACAGCAAAAAAGGGCATTTTTCGTTAGCGCACAGCAACTGCACTCCAAATGGGGCAGATCTATTAATAGAGTAAGTGGGCAGTCAGATATGCCCTTCAAAATCCTGCACAGGGCTATAATTCTTCAATTTCTAGCTCTCACATTGTACCACCCAGGGAAATGGTGGGGTTGCAATGGTTTTTATTTCTAGCACAAGAAACAGAATTTTTCACATATTTACAGTTCCTCTCTCAGTACCCATGCTACTACATGTAATCGGAAAATTAATAAAGAGTTTATGGCTAAAATGGTAGAAATAAAAGGAGGACCAGAGCTGCTCTACAGTAAGTCAATATAATCAGGAGGCATTGATCAGTGGAACATAAAATGCTTTCATTGCTTTTAAAAGTCAATACTGCAGAGGGAAAAATAGATGTACAAAACCGTATACACCCAGCTTAGCCACTAAACACTTCACAGGCAAAGTTCAGTGTTTCTAGGTGTTTTATGGCTTCCTTTCATTTCTTTTGGATGAGTCTATCACTTTAGAAAATCAGGTAGGAATCAGGCTGTCTGGTGCTAATACATATTTTTATTATGTTCTTCTTTTTGACATTCCTTCTGTACCTCACAATAAGTAGTATTTAGTTCGTCATCTACTGAATACGGATATTACTCAATAATCAGAAAATCTAAATATATTCTTGAAGCAGTAAGTGAATTGTATTTAATATATCTTACTGGTATTTAATTTTTTCTGTAATGGCTACAAGCACTCATTTTTGGTTAAGCCCCTGAGTGCAAAATGTTGAACAAACATAGATAAAAACACCTAACTCTCCCCAAACAGTTTAAAATCTACATAGTAGATAGAAGCTTTGGAAAGTGCAGAGAAGAAAATTTAAAAGGTCAGTAAAAAAGGTGTATAGTACTGGGGACACAGTATAGGAGAGAAACTGCAGAGGTAAGGTTTGCACATCACCCTGGAGGGCTGTGAACCAGGCAAAACCAGAATCAAAATCAAGGATACTGAGGCTAACTGAGGGTGTTAGGTATATAAGAATAGGAAAGGTGCTGCCTTAGAGATATTACAGAATAAGACTCTATAAAAACTCCAAGCAACCAGGATTTGAGATTTAGGGGCAGGACTCAGTTTAAGTATCGTTGTGAAATTTCCTTATCTGCTTCTTAACTGTCTACATAAGCTGGCAGATTTCCTCAGGTGCCCCAGCTGTCAGTGCAAATTGCTGATGGTCTTCAAGTTATTCTAAATTTAATTCTTTAACTGCTTTAAATGTCATTAGACCTTGCGCCTTTGTCCTGTCTGAAGATTGTCTGAGACTTACTTTGTTCCTCTACCTTGGGGCCAAAGTACCACCCCAAAAATCATGGTGAAAGGCTGTTGCTGCTATGTCAGTTGAAGTTTGGGGCACTGGATTCAGTGAATTTGCTCAGTTTCCCTCCTTGTTGCCAACTTAATGTAATGAAGGTTCTTTACCTGAGATCACTCTCAGATCAGTAGAGACTTTCACTGGCTGTGAGTCAGTGATGAAGACAACTTTATTTAATATTATTTTATATTATTATTTATATTAAATATGCAATCTGGGGACTGAAGTCCCTGTGCTTTTGCAGTCACCCTGCCATAATAGTAGTCCTCATATATGCGATTCATCTGACCACAGATTCTGACATCTAGATCTGAACAAGTGGTAAGATTCTTTCACCATTAATGATTTATTGTAGCCCTACTCCTAAAAGGGATCTCATGATTCTTTTCCTTGGAAGTGTCTGTTTCTCTCTGCATAAATGCAGCTTAGGGTGATGGCTACCTCATGGACACCCGAAGTCACATGAGATACATTCCACCATAGAAGAATCTTGCATAGAAGATTTAGAGGATGAAGGTGAGAGATGGCAGAGTAGAGAGTGAAATTTTTTTCATCTTCGCTTTCACTCACATGACCCTTTCATAAATGTTTTTGTGATCAAGTCATCCTTCCATCGGAATGTTGAGAACAAAGCAATAGGAGGGCCCTGTCAGAGAGCGGATGTTTTCAGTGGAAGAGAGGGATCTGAGCATATTCCCAGCATGACTGAGCCAAATCTGACCTACTGAGTAACATAAATGTTTACATGTTTTAGCATTTGGATGTATTTTAGTCATTATTTTTATCACATTTTCTACAAAAGAAACTCCCTTTTTCCCAGGTATGAGTCTTTTCCCAGTTTATTTTTAATGGTTTTTAATACTTTATTGTGTTTTACATTTCTTGTCCCATGTCTAGTGTCTCTTTTACCTTTTTTCTTCTGCCAAAGCAAAATTTGGTTTCCCTTCCATATTCCCACTCTCTCCTCCTTGGAATAGTGTTCTTTTTTTGTTTACTTGCTTCCTGCTTTGGTTACATCTCTCCCTTCTCTCCAACCTTTCTGTCCTTCTTCCTATTTTTCCTCCTGGCTTGCTGTGAATTTTCTTTCCTTCCCTTCCCATCTCCACTCTCCTCATCCAGCTCTCCCAGCAGTATCCTTTGGAGCACAACCAGTACTGAATTTTAACAGCCACAAGCTGTCATCAAGAAGACAACAACACAGCAATGGCCAGACTTTGCTGGGCCACCACCTCGTGCTTCAATCACATTTTCTGCCAAGCACCCATTGTTCCTCTGCTATCTCCTGCTTTTTCTCTTCTGCCAAACTGCACATGGTTGAAACGGTTGCAGCTGTAAAAAGGTCTCCACTGCTGCGGTCTGCGTGTCCCTGGGGGCCGAGGCATTGACCACTGGAACACTGCCCTTAAAATAATCAATAACCCCGGGTGACATGCCAACCTCGCGCTGGCCAACCAGGGATAACTTGGGGTATTTCCTCATTCTCCAAAGAGAAGCAGCTGTTTGTTTAATAGAGGCCGTCACCCAAAAACATCGCTGAGCCTCCCTCAGACTGCCACACTCCAGGAGAGAGGAGCTGGAAAGCCTGGAGCCAGCTGAGGGGAACTCTGGAGCCTGGAGGCCATCTTAGCCCTGTCTAGAAGGTAACCAAAAGCATTTACAGTGCTTTCCTTAGCATTAAAAAGCAAAACTTTCTAAAACCCTCATTAAATATTAGAAGCTTGCTCTAGCCACCTTGCTTAACTAAGCTGTAGAATGTGCTTTTGTTTGGTGAATTAATAATGTTTTAAGTGCTTCTGGCAATCCAGAGTGTTTTCCTAAACCGTAATAACACAGTCAGGTCCTCTGATGTGCTCAGGTAGCAAAGCGGCATTGATTTTGGTGGTAGAGGCTCTCACTACGCCTGGTGATTATTTAGGTAAGTTCTCCCTGCAGTTTGAAGTGGTATTGAGATAGGTCAGAGAGAATAAGCTGTTACCCCCTGTTCTTTCAGCCAAAACAGCATCATGTTGCTTTGTGCTGGATGAGAATTGGGCCCTCCAGTGTTGTACGAAAGGTGCAGAAGATGATTTATAACTCAACTACAAGATTTAGCTTTTGTAGGAGGCCAGGCAGTGCCTGTGCTTGTTTGCTTCTCTCTGGGCAGGGGAAGAAGGTGAAGTTGGGAAAACACACAGAAAAGTTAAAGTTGGAATGATATGGGAAAGAAGACAGGCAAAAGTCAGTGTAGAAAATAACATACACATTGGTTATTTCAAAGACAGGTAAAATATCCAATATTCTTTCCATGTCCCTTCACTCCTTCCCCACTTCATCTTTCACTTGTACATTGGGTTTTTTCTGTTTAGATTTTTATCTCTTTGAGCTGGGGCTTTTTCCAGAGGCTTGAAAAATGCCTTGCCAAATTTTGAGCACTATATAAACAATAGGTAATGATCATAAACAAAGAAGTATCTCTGTTAAAAATCTTCCCATCTGGAATGGTTTAATTCCAGTTAATTTGTTTTAAAGCTGGATTAAAAAGTACAACATGATTGCAAAGTGCTCAGAAGAAAAGGCAGGGAAGCACAGTTCTCTTATTGAACTCATAGTGGCAGAGAATGATGCAAATTTTTTGCTACAGAAATGCAAACTCAGAAGTCTTTGGCAATCACAGCTACCTCACAGCAATATGTGGCACCCAATAAAGTCTTTCTGTTTTCCCTCTTGGTTACACAGGTCTGAGGACATTGTCTGTCCTCATGCCTTACCTTACCTCTTCACTGTCTTCATTCTGTCAGCAAAGTCTGTTTCAGTTCATCTCTGTCTTTCTCAAATGTCTTCATATTACTTTTCACCTGGGCCTTTTTTTGCTTGGGAACCCAACCTTGATTAATTTCTGTGCTCCTAGCCTGCTTAAAACCTTCTCAACATCAACCTTTGTCATAGAACTTTAAGGATTAGCCAATGCCTATGACCAAATTGAGGGACATTTCACTGTTTACTGCCTCAGTTATCACAATAACTATTTGCATGTAGCAAGCATAGGCATCTGTACGTGCTTGGCTACAGATGTGTGTACTACAGGTGTGTGAGTCTGACCAGATCCTTTTCCTTCTCTTGCATTTGGTAACTTGCTCACAGGAGAGCAAAGCCCTCTTTGTCATAAACTGTCAGTTGTCTCTGAGGAAAGAAACCCATAGATTGATATTTTGTACTTTCGTGCATATTTTATACCTTTATGCATTTGAAAGGCTTGAGCTGGAGTGAAGCTGTGATAAAACATCATGAAGAACTTGTGATCCATTTGTGCCATAAAGTTCATGGCTGTGTGAAAGTCCAATAATCTTTGCCTCAGTGGTTTGAAATTTCCAAGCTGACATGGAGAAATATCTGTGTACTGATCAGTCTTTTCTTCTTGGTTATAAATCACAACATGTGTCATGTGTGCAGAATGAGCTGAGATTGTAGACTTTGTTAAGAAGGATCTAATAGCAGCCTATAACAAACTTGGAGGTGACAGAGGTGGTGGAGTGTTGGGAGAGGATGTAATGAGGAGCAAAAGCTCTATTTACAGCTTGGAACATTCAGGTTGGACATGAGAAACATTTTTCACCAAGAGGGTGGGTCAGCCTGGCAACAGGTCACCCAGAGAGGTGGTGGTGGCTCCATCCTTGCAGCTTTTCAAATCTCAGCTACATAAAGCCATGGCTGACACAGTGACCTAGTGCTGTTGATAACCCTGCTTTAAGCAGGAGGTTGGACTGGAGACCTGCAGAGATCTCTTTCAAGTAGTGCTTCATTTATTTTAAATATTTAAAATAAGAACCTGAATGCTGTGAAATACTAAGCAGCTGCTTTAAATGTTATGGCAGATCTCTGAAAATGAGGCAGGATGGCTTTTTGACCTGTCCTTAGCAAACAGGCTTATAGTTTTTCAGGTATTTTTGGGTGCATGCCAAACAAGCCCACAACCCACAGTCTTATCTACCCTTATCTGCAGAACAAGCATGTCACAGAAAACAGTAATGAACATTTCACCAATTCTTGCTGACAGTGTATTTTTGACTGAAAACAGTGGAATTGCAGCTATTAGGGGCCCCAGTGAGGCTTCCCCATCTTCCAAAGCACCAAGGCAGGGTTGTACATTCCTATGGCACTCTTGGTAGCCATTTCCTGCTCCTCTAGACCTTCAATACAAGAGATTTCAAATCAGCTTCCCAAAACAGTGGTCCCAGACAACCTGCTGCATCCATCTCCCCTTCCACTCAAGGCCTTAGCCCCACCATGAAGACTGCCAGCCAGGGTATCTGTTTGTGTGGTCATGGGTTTGTTACTTATGTTCCCAATGGACAGACAATTGTCCATTAATGATTAAAATGAAATTCTCTGTAATTTCATAGCAACACAGGTTTAGTCCTATAATTTTAAATAAATCCAATTAAACATTCCAGTTTTGAGTAATTCAATTTTAAATAAAGTCACTGAAGGGAACGGAGTCTGTAGAATAGGATTATCTGTGTAAGTCTTATTTGGAACGTTTCTTTCTTCAAAACTGATTCTTCTTTTGTTAAAGACGAAAACTGCTGAAATCCCATGTTACCTGTGCTGGAGTAACCCAAACCTCCCTGTGTCTTTCCTGAGCAGAGAGCTGCCATGTGCACGGGAAGTGTTCGAAGTGCATTGGGATCACCCTGTTCCCACTGGCAACATGTGCCATTGTCTCCAACATTCTCCTGTACTTCCCCAATGGACAAGTTCTGCAGCTCAGCGAGATAACCGATCTGGTCTGGTATTTCCATGGCATTCTGGGAGCTGGGATACTGGTAAGAGAGGTGTTTTTAATGTTTTTTAGGGGGGTTGTTCTGTTTTCTTTTAAATTTGGGGCCAAGAAACCTCCGTTAACAGAAAAAGTCATAGAAATGTGTTTTGCATACACTCATGAACAGCTTAGCTGGGTAGTTGGGTAACATGACTGAGAAAATGCATTTAGGACAAAAAAGTAGCTAAGGTATTCCTGAAATACTAGCAGTGCTCCAAGACAGAAGGAAGCACTAAGACTGACTGCTCACTGTGAGGAGGGTTACGTGGGTGTTCATCCTCCCTGAGTCAAAGTAAAGCTGAGGTCCTAAGTTTAGCTGGAGGTCACTATTGTCTGCACCATCCTGTTATTCCTCTAACTGATTTTACGCCCACATAAATCTCAAAAACATTAAGGGCAAAACTGAAACATCTTTCGGTAGATATTAGTTCAAAACCCAGCTAACACTCCACAAATGTAGAGCTGCAAATGCCTTAAACCCTGAATGCCTTAAACCCTGAACGCCTCATGTTCCCACACTCCCACCTACATCCTTTTGGGTTTGATCTGGTTTGAATGTGCTCTTCTATAACTAATTCTCCATTCCAGTTCTCATGAAAGCATGCTTTTATATGAATACCCATAGCTGGAAGGGAACATGTTGGGGAATACTTATCTTTCCAGTTCATCAGAAAACCTGCTCCCTTTGTGTTCTTCCAATTATCTACCCAAGCGCAGTTAAAAAGCTGAGAGTACCATGCATATGACCGGTATACTGGCTGCTATGCAGCCTAGGCAGATGGTAAACTGGCACAGAGCTAACTACCTGCATGCCAAAAAAAAAAAAAAAAACGTTTAAGAAAAATTAACTTAGAAATAAAGCAAATCTCATTCACAGTCAGGCTATGATGAGGTTCAGACTCATATATCCCAAAGCAGGGACTTGGTATAAGATCATTCAATAAATTGTTCTCCACCAGCAGCTTGCCTGCGTCTTCTTCCAGCTACCACTTGGGCCTATTACTCATGCTGAGCTTGAACATAAGCATGAGTCTGCAAAAGGAAGGAGTGGAACTACATGAGAGACCTGTGGAAAATTGGTATCACTGCAAGCCCAGGAGTCATTGGCGTTCAATGAAAGAAAAGGCAGATGTTAGACATGAGAGCATCACTGGCTCATTGAAAATGAGTCCTCTTTTAAGGCTTCCACACAGACTTGCCTGTGGCCAGCACCACATACATCAAAAATGAGAACAGCAAGCAAGAGGAGAGGAAAAATTTACATTGACCTTCAAAACACAGCATTAGGAGTAATTATTGATCCACAAGCAATGCTGTTGGGTGTACAGGTTTTCCAGAAAACAGCATAAGAAATGCCTGAAGAGAAGGGTAAAGAAAGTATTATTATGAGCTCTGTTTTCTAGGTGCTGGAAGCATGGAAAAATGAGGATTGACTTCTGGGCCTCGTAATGAGTTAAACAAGGGGAAGAATGTCCCATGACTGGAGTCTGGTCCATATCCTGACTCTACAGTAGGGAAAGATGAGGCTGCAATACCCCATGCACCTCTCAGTTTCCTTAATTCAAACATTTAGGGTGTAAGAGAGGTTCTATATGTCATTGTAACATCTTTCCTCAGGGAAAGCCTACACTGGGACATGCCTGACTGAGCCATGGCTCATGCACAGCTCTTGTTTTACTGACAACAGCCAAATCTAACAAAATCTCATTCCCATGTCAAAAGGCCAGTGTTTATAATCAGGCATTGCATAAAAAGAAAGCTGCCAAGCAAACCCTTCATCCTGAGCCAGGCTAATAGATGACACAAAGGTGTTTGCAGCTTAGATGTAAAACCTCGAAAGAAAGACAGCCCTGGAGGAAAGGGAGTGTTGGCTTGATGGGCAGAGGTATTAACTCTTCTTCTGAGTGCCAGAGAGTAGCACGCTGGGGCTGATGCTGCCTTGGGGACCACTTGTGATTATTTACGAGCTGACTTCTTTTCAGGAAGAGGAACACCTTTTTAACCTCAGTGCTCTACTTCTTCAGGCTTCCAGCTGTGGTCCAGCCACTGCTGCAGGTGCTGTGTGTTGCCTCTGAGGTGTACATAAAAAGCAACTGAGAATAAATCTTTTGAAAAATATTTAGGGGCCTGCAAGTCTAAGCAGGTTTGATAACACTGTCCTACACAGTCCAACAGAGATATTCATACTACACATGTAAATTCCCCTGGCTTCATTCATCATGGACATTCTGTTTGTCCTACTCTACATGAGAAAATATCTCTCCAACATATAGTCAGGTTATTTTTACAGTTTTTACCTTTCATGTTTGTTTGTTTGGGGTTCTCATTATTTCATTAACTTCATGGGGATCATTTCCAGCTTTCTAAAATACTCATTTTCTTGTGTTGCTCTTTGAGATGGCTTAACAAGAATTGGTGGGCAGAGACAAGGCAGCAGGAGTACCCTGGCTGCACAGCTAGAACCACAAAAGATTTCTTGCCCTATGGCTACCCAAGTAAAAGCAACTTTTCCTATCTCCAGAGTGCCTCTGTAAGGTGGCATTATATCTTGAGCCACAGATGGTAACTGACTTCCTTGTATCGGTTGGACTCCACCTGATAATTACCATAAAGAAAGGTGATGGGAACTGAAGTTCCCTGCTGAGTGAAGTTCATTTTATAGGTTTTCCAGAAGCTTAGAACTAAAAAACCAAACCAAACCAAAACCAAAACCAAAACCAAACCACAAAAACAAATCCAAAAACCCAAAACTAAACAAAAAACCACAACCAAACAAAAAACCCAAAACCCAAAACCAAACCAAACAAAAAACCAAACAAAAACAAACAAACAAAGAAATAAACGAAGTCAGATCTGTTTCAAGAAGTACAAGGCTGCTTTCCCAATTATAATACAGAGTAAAATGCTCAGGAGGTTTAAAGTGACGTATTTCTTAGTCCAGTTATGCATCTTTTCTGGACAGAAATTCCGTTTTCTCAAAATTGACACATTTTTTTTCCTAAAAAACCCACCAATACCCTGCTGAAAAGAAGCAGTATAGCTTCAGCAACCAGAATTAATGCACCAGCTATTTGCCAGACAGCTCTATCTGTAATCCCACTCTTATTTCTAAATAACTCTTCAGCAGCATCAACATCTAAGCAGGTGTAACTCACAGAGAAGAGACAGAATGTGATTTGCATTTGGGGAACAAGATGGTCCAGCTCTCAGAATTTAAAAACCATCCCAGCAGAAGTGCTGCACACCAATTCAGTCTGTGCTTTCCTCACAGGTTATTTTGCCGGCATTCATGATGCTGGGAGCAGGCGGAGCAGGATGTTGCGCTAACAGATGTGGGGTAAGTGGATATTTATGTGTTGAAATGGCACTATAGAGTTTGCACAATAGCTCCTAAATGGCGGCTCAGCAGGTGGAAATGTGCAGTGACAAACCATCACACCACCATCAACAGCCATGTCAGGGAAACGCAGAAGAGGAGCTTGATCTACAGCGTCCCTGGGCTGGGGCTGAGAGCTCAGTTAGCCAGCAAGAATGTTACGATATTGCAGCTGCTGATATAAGGGAAATCAGCCAGGGCTGATGTTGGAGCACTAAGACACAAAACTGAGGGCAGAGGGGTACCACATCACATAAAGTAAAACATGGCTTCAGCTTCACCTGCTCAAGGCAATACCAAAGACTGAGACAGCTGCCTGTCCCTTCTGCTTCCACCAGGCCCTGTTTCCTCCATACCCTTCCATGGCAAATTGTTTTTCCACAGGTTCATTCCTGCTTTCTTCTGTAGGGGTAGACAGGTCCCCTGTTTGGAAGTCCATGCTAAAAGCCTGAGCTGCTGCATCTGGCCCTAAGGAGCCCACACTGCTACCCACAGTTTCGACTAGTAGCCTACATTTGCCCAAATCTCATGCACATGAAAAATGTAAATGCAATTTAGGCTCTGTGTCATGTAAAGAAAGGTCAGAAAGACTTTTTTCCTTGATAACTAAGGATATTATAAAGCAACGCATTATACAGACATCTCCATTATTTCTCAAGCCCTGAGCACAGACTTCTGTGTGGCTATTATGATTGGTAAGAATAAACTGACTTAGAAATATATTTTTAGTCTGCATGCTTCCCAGGAGCAGTCTGGAATGAGAGATTCCATACAATAAAGTGTGTCTCTTCTGTAATCTTCAACTAATATTTAGTTTGATCCATGAGAAGATCTTAACCTCTTCAAGATGCTTTACTTAAGTTAATTCATTATTCATAATAAAAAATAGCATTCTTCATTAGGATGTAAGCAAGTACATCTCAAGGGACATGCCATTACACTGATTTTACCAAATGTCATAAGCCAGGATGCTAACAATATCCAAGCAGGCCAGTTGCAGAGCTGGGGTGTGAGCCTAAGCACCCTGAACCCAGTGCCTGAGCCAGCTGCTTCACCTGATTTTGCGTGATGTAGAAAGCAGTGGTGAAAAACAGTCGTACTCTGGTGGTACTCCCTCTCTGCTGAATGTGGTGAGTCACGAGGGGAAATCCAGCTGAACTGAGCTGAGTTCACACATCATAGGTGTCCCTTCCCCATCCTTCATTCCAGCACTAAATATTGCAGAGCCAAGAGTCAAACTTCCCCATACTGGCTGGATTTGCTCCCCAGCCCAACAGTAAAAGGTGTTAGCACATTGTCATTCAGTAGCCCACATCTACAGACCCCTCACGATCCTCCATTCCCCTCCACCACCCTGAGTGAGGGTCTGAGCCATTCCTAGCAGCAGTATATGAATGCCAGATATACTGTCTGCACCTTCCCATCACTGATCAGTTACCTACAAGCTGTTCTTCCTCTTCTTTGTTTGCACTTACAGAGGACTACAATAGATGCTGACAAAGTGGTTTGATTATGCATGATGATATTTCATAGAATCAGGAAACTCATTAAATCTTTATGGTTGGAAAAGACCTCCAAGATCATTCAGACCAAACTTCAAATGCATACCACCATACCCACTAACCCCTATTATAAAGTGGTAAATGTTTATATGAAGAGAGCTAACTGATTCCCAGGTGATGAAGCTATCCAAAGCAAACTAGTGAATAGGCTCGATGAGGACAGTATATCAATTAAAATGCTGTTTTCTGAGACTGTGGGAATCACACACCTCTGTGAGGTTGAAAGGGTGAAGGTCTACACCCTATGTTTTAAACAGAACGTGTCTCGAAGTAGAGATGAGATGGAGACATGAGCAAAGAGCAAGTGGCTATGAATGGCACTAAAAACAGTTTCCCCTGCACAGCTCCAGGGGAAGAGTGACTTCCAAGCATGCAAAAACAGGTGAGTATGGCAGGGAGATTTGAAGGTCAATGATATGCTTCTTCAAGAGAAGGAAGCTCAAGGGAAATTTGCTTTGGGGATAGTGGAAGAAAATGCAGAGACATCTGCAGCAGGGTTCCTCAGATGTCCTGAACATCTGGGCTGCATCTCCAAGGCAGGGGATGATGTGAGGCTCTGGAGAGCAAAGGACCTCTGGGATGGATTCAAACATGCATAATGGCAGCAACTTCCCAAAGTGCCACAACTCCTTGTGAGGTAGGTCTTGGTAGACCTGATAAGGCATCCACCAGCTCTTGTCCACCAGCTTCCACCTACTGCCAGAGAAATAGCCCTCACTGGAGCTACTCAGCAGGAGCATCTGTAATCCAAAGGCTAGTTTGGGCACCTTTCTGCTTTGGAGATCTTAGGTATAAAATGACAATCTACACTGAATACTCAGCATTACTTCACACAGGAAAAAAAAAAAAAGGGCTAAAGCACTATTACTGATCAGAATTATTAATCAATCAGAACATAACATTTTTCCTTAGGGAAGGAAATTTTGTGCAATTTCTGGTTTAATAGTTTCAGACTTAATCAAAGACTTTACACACTGCCAAAGTATCTACAACAGTAATAATAATTACTATATTGTTCATACTTTTTATTCACCTTATTGAGTTCATCAGTTCACAGTTGTTATGTGCTGCATTAAGCTTTTTAATTAATACATTTTAAAGTTATTACTTTCAAACATGCATAAATGGCTTCTTATCCTTACATTATGGAGTAATGATTTTGAAAAGTAATAGATTTAGAAAACTGCCTTGTTTTGCAGCTTAGCACATGCACATCTGAAAGCATCCACTGCACCAGCATGATGAGGAAAAAAGGCCCACCCAAAATACAGCTTCTCTCATTGCATCAGCACACATCTCCAGTATTTCTCTCTAAACCTTCCTTAAGAGTTACCAGTAGAACAAGAATAGCCATAGCAGCTTTCCAGACAAACAAACCTAGATAAGAAAAGATATCTGGATAACCCAGCAGAATAACAACTCCAGAAAAAAACCCAACCAACCAACTAACAAAAAAAAACCCAAACCACAAAACCACTCCACACCTACAGAGAAAGAAACAAAGAAGAAAGAAATGTGCATGAAACAAGAACCAGGGCAATAAAGAGCACCACAAGCTAGGACAGGAGGAACTTGGTAACTTCACCAAAGCAACTGATGCAAATTCTCAGAGAATGAATGCTAAAAGCCTTCATCAGCTCACCAGGGGCAGGCAATCCAATTGTGTGAAGGATAAAGCAGGGAAAACATTAAAAGAAAATCAGCAAGAAGAGAGGCAAAACCTTTGCAAGAAGTAGAGAACAGGTCAAAACCACAGGAAACTAATTTCAACAAACTCAAGCATCCCAGCTTACACCTTGTGTTGCAACCAAGGACACAAATGAGGAAATAAAAATTTCCATGAAAAGTAAAATTAGGGAAAATACTGAAAGTTTAAATCAGTTAATAAAACTCTTGGATTTCTACAGATTAGGAGGCAAGCCTCCAGAAAAGTGTCCACAACACTAGATATAATGGGAAAATGCCACTGTGTGTCTAGAAAATGCCAAGAGAGCCAATCTAACAGCTGCAGCAACTTCAGACTCCCCTTTTGGTGACAAGTAAAGCTTTTGTCTATATGATCTTGTACACAGTAAGGGAAATAGTTGGGATGAGGCTAGTCATACAGTCAACAGATTTCAAATGAGAAAATCATGTGACAGAGAACAGTCAGCAAAGATAGCACTGACAAGTATTACAAGTACTAACTACTATCATAAAACACAGTAATAGCAAAAGACCATTTGACTTTTCCTCTCATAATTATGTTTGGGATGCCCCATACTGCTATACTGCACTAAAATGAATTGTTAGCATTATTACGATCCTTCAACCAGAATGCACAGTTAAAGTAAATGACAAAACAAGTGGGGAAAAGTGATTCAACATAGGTAGTTGTTTCAAACAGAAACAAAGAGTATCAGTCATTCACCTTCACCACAAGGCATGGTTGGTGATCTTATATGAGAGACAGTGCATCAACTGCAACCCAGACACTCCTTTGGTCCTGGACAATATACTAAATTACCTACATTTTGCTGACAATGAAGCTCTGCTAAGAGTCAACTTAGCCAACATGAAGATAAAGACAAAAAAGGGTATCCAGCTTTGCTTAAAAAAAAAAAACAAACAACCAACTCAGTTATTAATCTGTTATTATGAAATCTCAGCAACTTCTAACTCAAGGATTGCTTTAGAGGCAAAATGACACACAAAATGAGTCTATTGACACACCAGCATCATGCAAGGTTCTACAGAAGGCAGTAATGTCATCAGCCAGCAAGCTGGAAACTTCATTCACCAGCATATTTAGACAGTGAATAGTTTTTCATTCACAAATGTCACAAATCTCCAACATGAGTGGTGGGTATTTTCATTTGGCTCTGAAATGCAGAGGTTTGTGGAGCAACTGGCACCAGGAGAAGGTTTCTACCTGCCTTATGGACTGTTAGGTTTCACTGGTATTTACTGGCAACAGGGAAATGAGACCTGAGGTATTTTTGGCTTCAAACCCAAGTCATGGATGAAAGTATTTCCTGTGTACTTCCTCAGCCATGTCTCTATCCTGACTCCCAGGCAGGCCTGCTGCCTCTTCCCTACTCCAGGTCTTTCCCTGTCTCTATCAGTCTGCTCCAGATTTTTTTCTCCTTCTTGGCAGTGTTGTGAACTACCACAACAATGACTCTTAGCAAGACTAGTGGAAAGCCTGTCCCAGATAAAACACCAGTAGCACCTCCTGGTATTCTTGTTTCTGTATACAAACAGCAACCAGATACATTCCATCTACTAATAGAAAATGTCCCAAAATGGAGTAAAGGTAATGTTTCTGTGGGAGTGGCTGATGTTAAACATATAGATGCATTACATACAATTAGAAACCACCACTGGTTTGTTGCCACACACAGAACAATTAGATTTCTCAGCATGAACAGTGGTTATCATGTGTCATGGTGTTGCAAAATGAAGGGAAGCATCAACGAGAAAGTTTTTTTTGCATTCCATCAATTAGCAAAAACAATTAATGCATCCTCTGCTACTTTCATACCAGGTTTGGTGGTTGCTTTCTAGTTTCTGTTGGTGCAAGGGCCAAGAAAGGTGAAGAGTTGGAAATACCAAGGTACATGATATGGAACACGTCAAGCCGGGACTGGCTTCTTATTGGCTTTTGAAAGAAAACTCATCAGATTTTTCATAACTGATAGTTCAAGTATAAAACTCTGAATAAGTAAAGCTCTGGGCTTGCCACCTTTTAAAAGCTAAACAAATAAAATCTGAAGTCCTTCAACATATAGGATAGCTGCAACTGTCAGAAAAAGTCAACTATTTTTTATTCCCACAAATTTATTAGTAGTAGTAATAGTAGTAGTAGTAGTGGTAGTAGTAGTTTCAACATACAGTAAGAAACAAATAAAGAGAATTTTTTCCCACTCAGTGTAAGCGCTCTGTCATTTGAAAAGGGGGTTTTACCTGATTCTTAGTGTGGGGAGATTTTCTCAACGCTTAGTGATTTATTTGTCTGTCAGAGCCCCAGGGAATCCAAAACCCTTATACCTGACCAGTCTGTCAGCATCCCATAAGGGGACCCTTCACTGAACAGATTCACTGGATCGGAGAGTGATTCGACTGCCCTTTTCAGGGGGCTAAGCCAACAGCATGGAGACCCCTCAGCAGTCTTACCAATGTGTTATCTGCTGCCATCAACTGCTAGCACCTGTAAAGGACTCATTCTAACAGTTTATGGAATAACACTCGTTATTAATACAAAGTGTGACAGGTTAATAAGGTTCAAGGTGACAGTATCTAACTGGTGACAGTATCTGACTGAAAAACATGTTTAAAACAATCTGCTACACTATAAAGCAAGCTCTAATCCTAGTACCAGTATTTAATGCACGTAAAGTATGATTCTTACCCAAGAGACATCCCTATAGGGGGGAAGACAGGTTTCACCCGTTGACTCAGCCCAGCAGTTTTGGTGGAGCCTTTCTCAATTTTCTCCTTATTCTCAACTTATTTTAAAAGATTTCTTCATGTTTAGGTAAAGCTTGAGTGACTTGAGTCATAAATCCTTTTATTTCTTACTGCTGTAAAATTCTCTCACTTTGCTTCTCACGCCTAATGGGAGGTGGTCATATCTCAGCATTCAAGGAGTGGGATTTCAACAGTTGTTGCTCAGCAGCAGAACATCTGCATCTATCTCCCTTGGTTGACAGGTGCCATACAGTCTAATGAACTACAAAGTACCACTGTGCTCCTATCCCTGCAGGGATTTTTATGGAGGGAGGCCACAGCACCTCCATTCTGCTCTCTGCTCTGTTCCACCCCCTGTAGCAGGTGCTTATGGTTGTATCGGGAACTTTCATGGGGCACGTCAGCTGTGTTCCATCCATTGAGTAGCAGCTGCATTTTATCTTGTAATTCTTAGTCTCCTCTAATTTTTTAACCCCAGCCATCTTCCCACACTCTCCATGCTACTCAAACCTCTGTGCATGCAATGTTGAAGGTTTTTTTCCCTTTCAGATGCTGCTGTCAGTGATCCTGGCTGTGCTGGGATTTGCAGGAGGAGCATATTGTGTGGTCATCTCCTCACTGGGGCTGATTGGGGGTCCTCTGTGTGACACAGGTGATGGAGAATACCTCTACCCTTTCAGGAATGACACTCTGCAGTGAGTATGGTTTACAGGCTCTTCCAGCTTTGCTTTCCCTGATCTCTCCTGCACCTTTTTATAGCAAACTTGATTTTTTCCAAAATGAGTTGATGGTCCACCCTGTGTACAAATTGCCTGAGTTTCTTCTGTTGTGCTTGTCATGGGACCCTTGTGCAATTTGCACCATGCTTTCAAAATGCTGGTGAGCTGTGACTCCCACAGGAGTCAAAGGGAAATGTTTGATTACTGTGTCACATTAACCTGTTAAATCACCAAGAATTGACCCTACTCTACTTACTTTTGAAAAGCAAAGCAAAAATCTTCTCTGAATCTTTAAAGTTAACCTTGGCAATCATGCTCTTCAAGCCAGAGCTAGAGATAGGCTGAGATACCATGGAGACACATCATAAAGCTATTACAGACTTTCCCTTTGGTTCTTAGCACGAAATAACTAATCAATAACTAATACAATTTAGCCATAGAACAAAGAGGAGCTTCTTGTGTATGCAACAAAGTACAGATGTGGTTCACTTCCCTAGTTATCAATTGCATCTCTGCAAAGGGAATTCAGAAGAGAATCACCAGCTTTTACCAGTTAGTAGAATCTGAGACTTACTTTGTGCAATCAAGCTCAGAAAATGTAATGCCAGAAAACACAGAAAGCATTCTGAAGTTTTTATTTTCTAATACCTTGCCAATTATTTTTCTCTAACACAGAGACAATTATTTATTCAACCAGACAACATGGAGTATTTGCAAAGAACCTGAAAATATCATCCTTTGGAATATTGTCCTTTTCTCTATTCTCCTGGCCATCGGTGTGATTGAAGCTATTCTTTGTTTTATTCAAGTCATCAATGGACTTACTGGCTTCATATGTGGCACATGTATGAGGAGAAGAAAGGTTGGTATGCAGTGAAAGATATCAGAGTGCTTTATGTTCCTACCAATTTTATTTTTCAGGCTCTGCAATGGTACATGAGCTAAGAGATGTGCACAGCCCCTGAACAAGCTCCTCTGGGGAGCTGAGGCAGTACAGATTTTATTTGCACACACCCTTTCTCTCTCTCCGTCACACTGCAGTCAGGGATAAAATGCTCCTCAGATATTTCTGAACAGCAGAGCAGTATAACACATTGACATACTTACTTGCATGGTTGTGTTCCTATTCAAGAAGCTTTTTTGATAAAGTGTAATGAATGACCCTCTCCAGTATCTGTGAGAAACAAAAAGTAGACATGTTTTAAATTGGTCAACAGGAGTAAAATTTTTATTTTACAAAATGGAAGAAAACCTCTTTCAAGTTTCATTTATCACTACTGCTTCCTCTTAATTGTTTCTTTTTATTGTATAAGATATTTGCAGTAAGTCTGATATCCCCGTGGAATATTAATTAATCACCTTTCATTCATTGCCTTTCAGACAAATATTTCTGGGATGTGAACAACCTACAGCAAATGCCAGGACAAGCCCCAAGCTGCCGATTCACATACAATAAGGATAGTACACTGTACTGTGTTTATGGGCGGACAACAAAGAAAAAACAAAATGTTGAGGAGTTTTCGGGAGCAAAATGAATTTTTAATGAAAGAGGTCAGGGTAGAAAAGGGCTGGATCATTTAGATCTGAGACTCCACATTTTCATCTCTCCAAATATACCTGCTAAACCTCAGGTAGCAGCAAAAACATTAATCTACCTGGTCCTGACTTCTGCACTTGTGTATAAAGCACAGCAATCTTCAGATAAAAGATCAACACTTGCCCTCTTGTGTATGTGGGAAATGGAACTGTTGTTAATGTATATATTTATCAACTGCATAAAGCAGGCACTCTCTATGGCTGATGTAAATAACCTCCTAGTGTGGGCTCACCTGTCCCTTCCTATTAACTTGCTAACTGTGCACTCACAGATCTGAATTAGGATCAGCAGAGAATATATCAAGCAGTATTTGAGACACTGTAGAGGCAACTGAAAAACACAGTTTTCAGCCTCCTTCAGCCACCCTGGAGCCAAATCCCCCTGTGCCATTCGGTAGCTTGCTGTCATGTTTGACCAAGTCCAGTGCACTTCTGAATCAGTCCTTCAGGAATATCTGAGAGATGCGGGAGCCTTTTAGGGGCATTTGGGCCAATATAGACAGCAGGGTTTGGAGCAAGAGTTTAGAAACGTCTGGTTTAACACAACAGTGAAAACAATTTTGCCCTCATGAGACTACATAGGAATTTCACTAACTTCCACACAGGTCTCTAGGGCTATTCTAGAATAGATCATATGGCCAAACCAATTAACCAGCTAAAGATAACCAAAGATAAAGGCAGCAATTATGTGCAGTTTAGTAAAAAATAAAAGATATAATCTGATGGCAACAAACTGCATCAGTTTTAGTGTTATAGCAACAGTAATCCCAATCAGGAACTGCGTAATTCCCCATAATCACTTAAGATCTTGAGTGATTATGGGGAATAATCACTCAAACCCTTGAACTTGAGCTGAAGTCCATGACTGGGAAATTTCAGAAAACCTATCATTTCAGTGACTTCCTTAGAGGTTAATTCTTGGACATGAACCATCTTCCCTCAGTCAGCTTGTAAAATAATCTTTACCCGTGCTGAACATATGTACACATCTATGAAAACCTGAATATATTTAAAGTACTTGGAGCCTATTTTTCAAAGAGAGGCGTTTGTGTTTTCTCTGTCACAGTTGTTCATATTTCTGCATTGTGGCATGGGAGCAAGCTATTTGAACATAGTGATTGCAGACACACCGTGCTGTCCTCCAATGTAGTACACAAAATGCTTTATATAAATGTCTCCTTTATACAAAAAAAGGGGAAGAAGTTGCCTAGATGAGGAGCATATGTACTTTGGAGCACAGTTTTGCCTCTAGAAGCAGGAAATTTGACCCCAAAAACTTAAAAGGACCTTCTGTAAAAAATAAAGCACAAGACTTGTCAAAGTTTGCAATCATCACTAGGTGCATCCAAGCCTGCTAGGTGACTTAAAAAGCTTGTGTTCGTTGTCAGCAGTGAAGTCTGGACAGTGCTACCACATAAAGGAGACATAAAACCAGGAAAAGAGTCAAGGAGGACAGCTAGAAATATTCACACATAGGCAGGTGGAGAGAGACTCCTTCACCAGCAGAGGGGCTCTATGAACTCTTCAAGGTCCCTGCCCTCATCCCTTAGCTTTGACCCCCTGACTCTCACCTCTCTGACAAAACCAATTTGGGCTGTGCCAGCACCAGGAGAGGGAGAGATACCCACTGGCACACTTGCAGCACAGAAAATTAAGTGCACTGTACTGCTGCCTCTGCTTGTTCCAAGCTGTCCCGCCCTGGGGATATTTAGTGTCATGTCTGTGTGTTCCTGGGGCCACCCTCTGTACTGTGTGATCACTGGCCTCACTAATATATGTAAATATTAAATATTGTTCTTCTGAAGTTATTTCCTGGCTTGATTTGTGTGACGTAAAGGACTTATGACTTTGAAGTACCTCCAGTAGGAAAAGAAACAGAAAGCAGAGTTAAATTATCCAGCTGAGAAGAAGTCTTTTCTAGGGTAGGCATCAAGGTATATAGTCCATGGAGAGAGGCACCCTTCCCCCAGCCCACACTGAAAGAGATGCCTAAGGCAGGTGAGAGGCATCGTCTCTCCGGGCAGGGTTCCGTTGTCCACCATGGACAGGAGTTTCTGCTGCCACTGAAGTGCAGCAAAGCATCCTGCTCAACCTCCAGATGTCACTCCAGGTGGCAAGGGTCTCTCCTATGTCCTCTGTCATACCTGACAGCCACTCGCAGGTGTCTAGAGACCTAAGTATGTCAGACGGAGCTAGCAACACAAAGGTGTGGGTGACCAAAGCAAACACCTGTCTGTCTCTATGCTAAAAATTCATTTAACCAAAATACCTAAGGGGGCTAAAACTAGATTAAATAATTTCAGCTCCCCAAATCACCTTTTATATGAGTCAAAGCCTGACCTCTCAGAAGTGTCATCAGAGCCTTCTCCAGGAGTCAGCCAGGACATTGCAACAGAGGCAGCTCCTTATGATGATCGCTGCAGGGAGACCTGCAAACCCAAGCTCTTCTGGTGGGCAAGGTTTCAAAAGAAAATGTCTACATAATACTAAATATAATAAAAAATTTGATTTCAAAAGAGAGTTGGTTTGACTAAAGATATCATGCTTTATAATTTGGATTACTATCGATTTTAAGTTGTTGTTTTGGTTTTTTCCAAAATGAAAAGAGTTATTTCAGGGAAATCTACTTTAAAAAAGAAAGAACAATTTTGTCCCTGAAATATTTTATGTATTGTACACATGAAGAATGTAATAAAACTAAGGAACTCATAATACTCTTCTATATCTCTTTTCTCTCTGTTGATCTTTCTGTCTACCTATTGATCTGTCTTCTCTCTATCTATGATCTTTAATTAATGGTCAAAAACTTACACAGTCATAATGAAAAAAGTGTTTAATTTTGATATTTATTATTTACCATGCAGTTGCAACAGCCAGGTTCTTATAGAAGAATTAAAAATACGTTTTTTCTCATCAAATCACCCCGTCTTCTGCATTTGAAACTCATGCAGGAGATCAGCCACTGGCAAATCTGTGTTGGCTGGAAAAGTATTCCTGGGATTGGCTTGGGATATGAATTAAACTTTAGACCAAGGACATCATTTGAAAATTTGTAAATGTTTGAAAACCAACAGCTCAGTGTTTCATCTGTCAGGATCAAGGACACAATCCAAATACCTGTGTTGGAAACCACAGACTAGTTCATGCCATCTCATTTCAAGAGGAACTGTCAGTTCATTTTGATGCAAATGGCTCAGACGCCTCAGGCCTCAGAGCTTGGTTTTTGTTGGCACTCAGAGCAAAGCAAACCAGTGAGAGGTTGGTCCCCACAGATCTCTGAGTGCCACAGCCTCTGCTCTCCTGTCCCAGTCCTGTGCCTCTCCTCCCAGGCAACCTCTTCTGTGTAAGCAAACTTTAAAAAAATCCCAAAGGAAATTAAGAAAAAACCCAAATCTTTACAGACTCTCAGACTACTTTATTTTATCTCTTACAGAGCTCCAGCTTGTCCCTTTCCAGAGGAGTGGCAGGGGACAGCCACCCTTCAGAAATGCCATTCCCTGCAGAACCTCTCTGAGTACCTCTTTCATCCTGAGCCCAAGGGCCACAGAGAGCCATCTAAAGCCCATCAGCCATACTGTAGCACATTTAACCCATAAAGGCAGGGCAAAGGCTTTGTTTTAGGCACAGAGGTCACTTCTTTGTCCCTCTTTATTTCTTCCTGTCAGATTCAAAGCCAAGTAGATGCAAGTGCTAAATACAGTGCAGGTCATTTCCACCACAGATAGAAAACTTCACTGGTACATAGCACTCCTCGCTTTCTTTCAGGCACTCCTCTATTTTTCCAACAACCCATGTCACAGTTTGATCTATCAAGGTCAACTGATGAGGAATAAGAGTAAGAGCTCAGATGAGTATTATAGAAACACAGAATGGTATGAGTTGGAAGGGATCTTAAGGATCATCTAGTTCCAATGCCCCTACCATGGGCAGGGACACCTCCTACTAGACCAGGTTGCTCAAAGCCTCGTTCAACCTGGCCTTGAGCATTTCCAGGGATGGGGCATCCACAACTTCTCTGGGCAATATGTTCCAGTGCCTCACCACCTCATAGTAAAGAATTTGTAATATCTAATCTAAACCAACTTCTTTTAGTTTAAAGCCCTTATGCCTTGTCCTATCACTACAGACCCTTGTAAAAAGTCCCTTGTCATCTTTCCTGTACCCCCTTCAGGTACTGACAGGAACTTGTGTCCGCAAGTAAGTTCTCAGAACTATTGGAAATACATCAGAATATCCCAGCTGCTGTTCCAGAGGGGCATGCATCTCCCACAGGAACTGTAAAACATCAGCTTTCCCATGCGGACATCTCAGTGGCTTTAGAGCATCTCAGGTGACACATGCTCATCTCTGTGTGAGAATTCAAATCAAGCTCTGAAACATCAAATGTTTACAATGACACTGCTCTTAAAAGCAGCTCTGAGTTTAGCAGTCTGAGACCTGTCCTGCCTCAAAAGACCTAAAACAGGTCAGTCATTCACCCTCTAAAATTGCATATTTCTCCCCATGGGCTACACAGGGAGCTTGAAGTGAGCAGTGCAGCAGCTGACATCCTAAGCTGCAGCCCCCCATTATGAGAGGGAAGGTGAAGCCCACCTCAAAAAACTCTTAATTAATGAGATTTCTTCATTTTTTTCCTTAAAATAGATGCATTATCTGAGAGTCATTTAATGGCAAAAGAGTACAATAACAGTCTTCTTGGTATAAGCTTGTGCTTTTTTAATCCTTTCATGCACTATGTATCATCAAAACCACTCCAGATTCAGATGAACTACCTCGCACATCCTTTTTCTCTAAGTGTCCATCCCATCATTCAATACTTTTACTTATGTTTTGTCCTACTACATTTGCACTCCACCCTCTGGTCTTTAAATGAAGCTTCCCTGCCTGCCACTATTTTTTAATTTTTTTTTCCCCAAGAGATGAAAAAAATCAGACAGTCTTTGCAGATGTCAAAGAACAAATTCAAATCTTGCTTTGGACATGTTGAATTTAGTTGACCCCCACATGAAGGGTGCAATGTCAGGTAAGTCCTCCCAGGAGTAGCTGACTGCAGAGCAGGCTAAGACCTGGCTGAGTGCACCCTCAGCCCTGTCCTTTGCCTGCCTAGGAAATATGCTGTAAAACATTTGCTCATAGAAGAAAAGCTTAGCATGTGTCTGTGTGTAAACTATGTTTTAAAAGTTTTTGAAACATTCATTTTGACAAAGGAAGGCAAACCAGACAAAGCAAGGGTTCCATTGCCACTGACAGATGCAGTTTCTAGGACCTTGTACCAGGTTCATTTAGGGTGGAAGGGAGTGTTTCTAATTACCATCCAGAAAAATGTACCTTTAAAATGCACAGTGTCCCTTTTTGTACTTAGATAATTAGGTCAATGTTAAAAACCATTACTCAGTTAAAATAGCATTTGATTAAAAATATAAAGGAATATTTCTCCTAAGGCAGGATAAATAAGGTTGTCAGGCTTTTTCATGTCTTTTAATTTTCACTTCTTTGTAAACACTTCCAATCAGACCACTGCATAATCTTACCAAAACTCTTATTTACCCTTGTACAGAAAGGCGTCACAGACACCATGGGGTTCCTGCACTTTTCCTCACTTCTCATAGCCATCATCGATGTGCCTGTGTGTTCATACCACGTCCTACTCATGAGACATGCTTAGCCTGTGCCACTGTCGTTTCTATGCACAGCTACTCCTGGATGTCTGCAGGAGATGGTACATTGCAGAAAATCTTTCTAAGGTTTGGCCTTTCACTCAGAGTGCAACTGTGAAGAAGAAATCTTGATGTCCCCTGCTCCACAGATGAACGCAGGTATCCAGAAAAGCCATACGTGTGCCTTAAATATGGCAGTTTCTACACAGAATTGGTTATGAAGAACCACACTTGGACAGCTAATAATGGTTCACAGAACAGCTAAAAATATATTGGTATGGCTACTCTATAACAAATGTAACTAATTTAATTCCTTAATGCACATATAAGGCTTTTTTTCAGAATTGTGTCTGTTTAAAGGGAGCTTCACAAAGTAGTTTAAAAAAGTTTGTATCCTTCCTATAGTTTCACTGGGAAGTACAACAGCACCTTGCTTTCTTACTGCTTTCCAGGAAAGGAACAATAACATGTTTGCTTTGAGTATTAGCATGCAGCTCCTTCCACTGGTCTGTGGTAAATCATTTACTGTTTCCTAGGTTTATTTACTGAGAATGTAGTTCACTCAACTTTAAACAGGTAAATTCTTAGCCCTATCTTCTGCACTAGCCTTGTGCCTAGAACCTAGAGAAAGATGCATTATTTTCATACAAAATATACCATTTCCCCCACTTAAAGACAAGCTATTATTAACTCTCACATCAGTGTTCCACTACTTTCATGCAACACTAGTTACTACACTCTTAATCTCTGCTCCCCACAAAATAAGATTGCATATCTTATGAAGAAGGGGGAAGACTGAAGAACTGCCATTACTCCTCCAAAGTCAGAGACTCTGCATCAAGTTCTCAGGACTTAAGGGTTTATTGTTCTGTTTCATACTGCATCTTCCTTTGCAAAGTACAGCAAATATCCAGCAGTTTCTTTACAAGGTGGAGTGATTTTTACTGACTTTTTTCTATTTTTTTTCTTATTGTGGACTCAAAGAATATTATCGTCACAACATTATTCCTTTCTGTGATATAAATTAAGCAACAGAAAATGGCTCTAAATATACCAGGCTTAGTATCTACGAGTGTGTTTTTACATTAACTTTAGCTGCTGGAACTTGGTCTTCCTGGAAAAGCAAAAAGGATCAGCAGAACAGGAACCCAATAGAAATGGCCATAGTTGGAGGCCAGAATATAAATGTTTTCATTGGATTTTTTACTGCAACAGGTAAGTTTTCTTTTCAAATTTCTTCTTAAAGCACTTGTATTACATAGAACTGGGTGACTTTTCTTTCAAAGCAAGTTAACTTCTTTAATGTCAGGGTAGATTTTACCTAAGTGTGACTTTGAAGGGCTACAGCTTCATGAATCATTTTGGGATGGATTCTTCCAAAGCTCTTCACACTGAGAAGAACCTAATGTTTATGTAGATGCTTTTAAATTAAAGAGATTCATTTAAGAGTTTAGTTAAGAGTTAAAGAGTTTAATTTAAGAGTGACTGAAGAATATGACATTTTTCATTAAGGACAACTGTGGTCTTATTCTTGAACCAGTTTCTGTTATCCAGCATTACAGACCAATTTTACTCCTGGAACAGTCTAGTTCTGTGTGGAATAAATTGCCACTCCTGGTGACCACTGGACTCTCTCCTAAAGAGAAAATGTTTCCCCACTGACTGCTGCCCTCAGCTCCCCTTTACTCTCTTTGCTTCGTGGCATCATCTGAAATTTGCTTCCCTGACCTGTTTTCTTGTGAAGGTATTCCAAAATGGTATTTGCCTAAGACACTTCAGCCAGTGTTGTAGGTTTGTTTTCTGACTGCAATGTCTGTTTGCATATTTTTTCTCTAATGTCCATTTTCTTAGACCATGTAAGTGATGCTCATGAAGGATGGTCAATCAGTCATGGCAGAATAACAAAGGCAATTCGGTTGCTGTAGCAAAAGTCTTCCTCTGAGAAAAAAAAAAATAAAAAATTAACATATTCAAATTGCCTCTAAATGTTTAAACTCAGCAGCACATCTCAGTATGGGAGAAAAAAGAAAATAGAAGTGTGATTAAATATTTGTATGAGAAAAAGGTTTACAAGCTCTCACAGTGTTCTACTAGTTGAGAATATGTATTGCAGTTCTTATATTTTCATCTTCGACATTTACAGCCACGTGGGTTGGAGGAGCATATATCAATGGTACAGCTGAAATCATCCACTTGCCTTCAAAAGGATTATTGTGGGTGGGTCCACCTGTGCAATTTGCCTTGTCCCTTATTGTCAGTAAATAATTCATTTAGGACACGTAAGCTTTAAAAATATATCATGAGTATATTAAGATATCTAACAGAGTATAGAGTACATTTTAAAGGTGGTTTTGATTCTTCAGTCTCCCATAGAACCAGAATAAGCATTTATAATGTCGTCCTCTGAACTGAAGCATAAAAAGTTAGGGTAGATTGCAGCTAGTGTAGAGTTTTGCTTGATGGGAACAACTTATAGGACAAAAATCTTAGCTGCCAAGTTTAGAAGTGTGTTGCTATGTGCATATTACTTTTTGTACATGGTCTCTTACTTACATACTATTGAGAATATTGTTATCTTTTATTTTTTCTTTGAAATTTCTGTGTGATAGAATTACACTATCGTGATTTTTCCTCTAAAATATATTCTTCTGAGTAGTGTCATCTCAGAATGAATGTGTAGTACATCCAGCTTATCCCACTTCACAGCTGGTCACTACTGTGTTGTAACTAAGTTAAGTGTGCAGTGTTCTATGTCCGAGTTGCCATTTCTAACTCCGAGAATTATTGAACTCACACTGAGGTTCAGCTGTCTTGCCAAGAACAAAGTTTCTTCCAGGCCACACGGTGTTACACCATAACTCTCTAGGGACACAGCATGATGAAAGCAAGGAGACCTGTGCGGACCTTACACATGGATTTCTAAAATAACAATGACCTTTATTCTCAAGTCAAAGAAAGGAGTCCAACTGACGTGAATATGAATCAGGCTTGGAAATATATTGCCAGCATTGCTAAATGTGAGTAATTCTTACTAACGAAATTGAGGAGTGCAGGTCTGATCCTGCAATCTTTGCTCAGGTCAGTAGTGCCCAGACAAGCAGTCCTGTTGGCTTCAGGGTTAGGCACTATACGTATTCTTTGGTTTTAATGAGATGGCTGCACATCTGAAGTCTAATATTTAGATGAAGGTGGGTGGGACTCAGCTCAGTGCGCAGATAAAACAATATAGTTCTGGGAAGAGGCAATGAAGCCACCAAAATGAAAATGTAATCAGAAAAGGAACATATATCAACATGCTGCCTCACATGGCCAAGGACAGAAGTTTGTCTCTTTTTCAGCCAAATGTGAGTCTCTGACATTTTCCACAGGATGTAGTTCAGAAAACTTTATGTCTCGTGTTGGTAGGTCACTGGGGATGAAGAAAAGGTTGTGTGTGGTTGTCCTCTGACCTAAGTTCCTGTTACAGTCACACAGGTATCTTATGCCATTTGGGGTGCCCTAGGGGGTCCTACTTGGTCTCCAGAAAGACGTGTATGTGTATCCAAAGTGGATGGTTGTATCTGTCAGCTGTAAGTAGATATTCTTTATAATCTAGACCTCTCAGATAGACAAACCTCCATGTTTAGGCAAGTGAATTTAGGACCCGGTGTCTGGTTGGCTGCATCATTCTCTAAGGTCCATTACATATGAATTCCACACTCACTACATGGGTCTGATACACCAATACCATATTATTCTTACTTTTTTTCCTGGAATATCCAAGAATTATGTGACAGACTGCACTCTCTTTAGACTGCCTTTCTCATATAATGTGGTATGCTGGCATCGACAGTATAACATAACTTTATTTATTCTGTATTCTGCACATATTAAATCCATCTTAAATTACTTGACTGCTGTTCTTCTCTGCAGGAACAACAATGAGGGTCATCTTGGATACTGAAGGCTCTTTGGCTATCACTGTCTCAGCATGCACTGTCATACTTTACACTCTACTGGGAAGTCTCTGCTGCATACACCAATTTCATCCAAATGGTTCTTCATTACCCTCAGCCTGGCAAGTCTTGTGCATTTCTTTGTTACCAGTTTCCTAACCAAGGGGAAAAATTCTGCTCTTCTTTTCAGCATGTCTCAGGCCAAAAATATCTCCATCAATACTGGTCCTTGTCCTACAGTTCCTCTTTAGGAGAACAGGTCTCCCAAAATATCTTACGCTGTTTATACCTTATACATTTCAGGCAGTGCCAGTGGCCTTGCTGTGTGAACATAGTAAGGTCTGCACACAAGTAAAGTCTGCAGAACCTGTCCAGGACAATCCCAGATGGAGAGAGATCTGTCTACTGAAGGCACCAATTGTCCTGAATTACAGACTAATGTTCTTGATGATGCCATGAACCATAAACATGTAGATCTAGATTAAGGAAAGGGCAGAAATGAAGACTATAAGTTTGGGTTTAATCTTATGTACCTCCATGTTCTGTATTTACCCTAATTTAAATATCTGTCCTCCAAGAACAAGGACACTGGGAAAATTGTTAACTATTTCCATTTCTATCCTAGTGCATCTTTTGCCCTGGTGAACTCTGCAATAGAAAATATTTACTACACTGCAACTCATCAATGTTACCAAGACCCTTGGATTGGGAAAGATAGAAAAGCTGTATCTTGGAAGGTGGCTGGATGACTTCTTCTACTTGGTATGGAGTATTTATTGGACAAGGGTTTGGGAGAAGGAATTATGCAGGGACTTTCTGTCTGGAAAACTTGTGGGTTCTTCCAGCCAGGAGCCCTACATTGCAAAGCCAGTTGACAGGAGCCAGATACTGTGTAAAACCCTCGTTCAGCCACCCTGCAGCATACTAGATGGAGTGGGGAGATCCAGGGCTCAGCTGTGGGATGAAAAGCAGCAGGGACACTGCATCCTTTACCCACATGGAGGAACATGCCTCTTTAGTAAAACCATCTAGGCAACCAATTCCACTCCTAGTACCTAAATGAGCAGTTTCCTACCTTTTGAGGTGTTGGTTTCAGCCTCAGTAGTGTGCTTTTAACATAAATATGTAAAATTCCCTCTATGTGAAAAAAATAATAAATTAAAATGGCATGACTGCAGGTCATCAGCAAGCACAGTGCTATTGACTCAGCTGCACAACTCAGTTTTTGAGCTGTCAATATAGTCAAGACTACAGAAGGTCATTTTTCTCTCACTGAACTGGTAATAGGGACACACAGAAGTTTGAGTTTTTTGGTGAGGACAGTACCTTCAGATTTTATCTGATTAACTTTGTGTGCTAAGAAAGTGAAAATTATGACATTGTTTTTCATTTTAGAGTATAATCTATCTAAGTTTGTGTAGATTTAGTTTAAAAAATGTCATTCCTGAAAAAAATAACTTTCCCTTTTTCTGTGCCTGATTCACTATTCCAAGCACCTGATTCACTACTCCAAGCAACCTATTTTTCAGCTTTCTCAGTCTGCCAAACCATTAACCTGTTTTCATTAAAATTTTACATCCATCACAATGAAAACAAAAGAAAAGGACATCCTCAACCATAAGAAATATCATCCTCAAGAGTTAGAGCTGGGCAACATTTGAAATGTTCTGAATTGAAAGATGATGGTCTACAGCAGCCAGCAGCCTGGTGAGTACCACTGTTAACATCTGAATGTTTCAGGTGCTTGGAAGCATCCCATGGCAAACCTACTTCCAAAGGCTGCTCTCCACTGCCTCGACAGGACAGGCGAGGCTCGTCTCCTACATCTCAGGACTCGGGTGCTTTGCAATGGCCATCCCCTCTGTGTTCATTCGTGCAGTTGCAGCATCAACAGGTAAAACTAATTGTTGTCTCTGAGTAATTAACATGCTTTTGTGAAAACCAATCAAGATGGGATCCAAAGAAGTCCTGATTTAGACTTCAAATTATCCAGACCTGTGGTCCTGGCCTCCAGGATGAGTGATCTCTACCAGAAATATGGAGCCCTCTGAGGTTCAGTGCACAACTACCTAAAGACACTTAAACAGCCCCAGGATCTGTTTAAAGCTATTTTATTATGATGAAATGACTTTTCATGGACTTTGTTTTTAGGAAAGTTGTAAAAGCCTGTATAATCCTATTTTAGAAGAAAGCTTATGCTTACTTCTATTAACGCCTTTTGCATGTAAGACCCAGCAATATTACTACAGGTTGCTAACAAGATTCTGGAGAAAACTCGCTAGGAGGAAGCGAGAAGTTCAGTCCTGTAAACTCACAGCCTCCACCCAGGGGAGCAGTACTGTGTTGGCTGTGAGCAAGGGTTGAAGAGCAGACAGATCACTGAATATTTGAGAAAACCAGTTGAAGTCACAAGTTCATCTGTAATTAGGGACATCAGAGCAAAACACCCTTCTCCTCATGAGCTGGGTCTTGAGGTTGAGCTTTAACTATTCCAATTCTGGAAACACACAAAGCACAGCTATTTCTAGAGATGCTGCAGAGGAAAAGGAAAATCTTTGATCTAGTGAGAGTTGCAGTATGCTAAGGGGAATCACAAGGAACCACAAAAGAACCAAAAAAATTAATCTAAGGCCTAAAATACCAAGTGGGTCTCATTTCTTAGCCCTGTTGTGATTGCTCCCTATGAAAAGACAACTTCAAAGGCAGCAGAAATATCCATGAAGGGTTTATTGTGACTTTTCCTTGTGTTGTTTAAAAGACTGGAATCAGACAAGCTATGGTCTTTGAAGTCCACTAGAGAGAGGGGAATCAGCAATGATACTACCACTTGTTTTGCACTACCTCTGCCCAGCACATATCTCCACTGCTGTCTCGGGAGCCATTGCTGCTGCCACAATGTCTTCTGCAGATTCAGCTCTTCTGTCTGCTAGCTCCATGTTCGCTCACAATATCTACAGGAAAATCCTGAGGAAGAAGGTACTTTGTTGCAGTATTAAGCAATTTTGGTGTCAGGAAAGACAGTCTTGTTTCAAGACTATTTCTAATCCAGTCTGTGACTGGAGGTATCAGTCCTTCAGCTGCTGAACTGATTCCTGGAGCTAGAGCTCCAAACCTAAGTCAGGTGTGTTCATATCCTTGGTACGGGTACCAATACCCACTCTGGTGAGCTTTGCTCATTCTAATATGACAGGTATAAAATTTGGATTAATATATTAATGGAAAAAGCATAAAACCATGACCCTCAAAAGTCCAGAGGGCAGATCCATCTCCAGGGGTGCCTGCTTTGGGTGGCTGCTGGTAGCACATAGTGCCTGAAAGCATCAAGGGCTTGCTGAGAACCAGCCCAGGACAGGGCAGTGCTGGCCATCCCACCAGTAAATGCCATGTCTTTAATGCTACAATCTCTGTTTTACAGGCTACAGAGACAGAGGTGTTATGGTCTATGAGGATCTCCATGTACCTGGTGTTTGGGGCTGGGGCTGCCAGGCTGGCTTTTTACTCCAGCTCTTATCTATGACCTCTGGTTCCTCAGCAGGGAGCTGGTGTCACACCCTCCTCTTCCCCCAGCTCTGCTGTGCCCTCTTTGCTCCCAGCACCAACACCTACAGTTCAGCTGCTGGATTCTTGGTTGGGCTCCTGCTGGGGCTACTGGCAGGGGAGCCTGCCCTGAGCATACCCCCTCTCATCTGCTATCCAGCCTGCTCCCTGGTGAACAGAATCTACAGCCAGGTCTTCCCTTTTAAAACATTCACCATGCTTCTCACCTTCGGCATGATCCTTGCTGTTTCATACCTGGCCAAGGTTTTGTTTCAGAGAAACCTCCTTCCCCGCCGGTGGGATGATTGCAACATCATGGGGGGAGTCAGCACCCTCATCCTCCTGCAGCAGATGGAGAAACAGAGGGGTTGACCAACCACTGCACTAGAAGAGAACCGTGGCTAATCATGGGGCTTCATTTGAAAGGTCACTGTGCATTCAGCAGTTAGAGTACAGCACAAACAGCATAGCTCTTCCCTTTGCTCTCTCCAGTATGAATTATTTAAAGTCCTCACAGAGCAATAAAAACAAATCCTGTTTATGTGTGAGCTTGAAGTCTGCAGTGATCAAAGTCACATGGTGATGGAGCACAATCCTGTGGTGGTGACCACAGGGCAGGCACCTTGGGCCCCAGCAGTGGTTGCTTCGAGGTGCTCCTGGTACCCCACCTGAAAGCAAAGCTATAAATCATGCTCCAACATTTAGGGCATTCCGGAGTCACATACTTTTCTCACCACAAAGGAGACAAATTAATGTTTAATAGATTGGATATTCTTGATTAAAAAAAAAATGGTAAGCAAACCTGTTTCCATTACACAGTTAAGGGTTTAGCATAACCATCCCTGGGGAAAACATGAGACCTATAAAAACACAGATTACTGAAAGCAGTGCAACCACCACAGCAGTCCAGTAGTAATATCAGCTCTGCACCATTCCTTGTATGCTTTACAAAGCTTTCCTGGGTACAGCAAAAGCTTTTGGTTACACCTCTCTCCACTGCGGTACCAGGCCACACAGCAATTGTGGATCCCACAGCCTGGGGATGTGTGAGACATCCCCTCTCATATGACCTGGTAGGGCAGAAGTAGATGTGCAAGATGAAGCAACAGCCCTTAATTATTCAATAAGCCACTATCTCAAAAACTTAATCTGTAGCTGTAAATTAAGTACTTTATTAGAAATTGTTAGCCACAGAACTTATGTATTTTAGACTAAGCATTTTAAAAGGAGAGTGGTAGCCATAGAACTAATGTATTTTAGTAAGGTTGGAAGTTCTCAAGGGAAAGTGTATAGTTCATAATTTCTTGTGAAGATTCATTACAGACAAGAATTTCAGTAAAACAGAGATGGTTGCTTGCACATGTGAAGAGACTGATAAAAGTGAGAAAGCAGATGAAACAGGGTTTAGGCCTAGAACCAGGTCCAGAAGGCAGGAAACAACACCAGAACCAAGGAGTCAAGAGAAAAACAAGCGATTCGAGGGGGGCGTACTGTGGGGGAAAATGAGGTGGGATGGGTGAGGTAATCCTTGAATCTGTAATTAGAGGATGGTATAAAGTTTTGAAACCTGTGTGATTTGTGGCGCATCCTTTGGGATTTTTTCTGATGCACTTGGTGCTGCAATAAACGTGTGTGTTTTTTCTATACTCAAAATGAGTCTAGAGAGTTTCTTCTCCGACTTTTCGGCATCAAACCAGATGGAAAAAATAGAGGTGCCAGAGAAACTCTTGGATGAGTTTTCTCTAAAACACTTGGTAAACCATTCATGTGAAGGTGTTACTCTAGCACAGTCAGAGGATGGTAAGGGACACACACAGAAACTGCTGTGTGAGAACTCAAAGCACTGTGATGACAGAAAGGTGATGGAAACTAATCCTGAACCTTTCTGCAGGGACATGAAATCCCAAGGGTAAGATGCCAAAAGATTCAAGCCTCAGGTCAGTACAAAAAGCCCCTGATACCTTGTTTGCATAAATTCTCAATGGCTCGGAAGAGAAGAAACCCAGCTAAGTAGTGAGTTCAGCCTCTAATCTGAAGTCTGGTGGACTAAGAACATCCCACAGTGGGATGGGACATTAAGATGAGCTGAATTAAAGATTCAGGAGGATCCTGCAGCAATGGCTGCATTTATTTTATACTTCCATCAGCAGCTGTGCAGCAGCCCACCAGGGATCCACTGCAATCCACCCACAACAGTACGCAGGAATCCTGCTCACAATACCTTTACAAAGTGGTTGTGGGAGATGCTGTGCAAGGAAACACCTGCACTGTTGGAGGGAAGATATTTACTGGCATAACCAAAATACCCTACAGCAGAGCAACCCTCACAGCCAACTGAGCTGCTGAGAGTGAAAACAATATGCTATTCCATGAATTGCTTCCAGCATGTGCACGCACAAGGTGAGAAACTCCACTGGTGCCACGATGCACGGCTGCAGCAAGTTCAGTGAGGAGCCACATGTCACTCTGAACTATACCAAGGCAAGTGTTATGGCTCAGGAGGAGGACTGGCAGCTCCTTGCTCTAGATATGGCTTTGATGACTCTGCTCCCCATGGGGAACATTCATCTCCTTTAAAATATCCGTCCTCAGAAAGGTGGAGATTCTGCTCCCCATCAGACAAATATCACACAAACTTATGCTTTGCCCTAGTGTTAGTGAACACCTGGAGACACTTATCTCCCCATGCACAGCATGTTTATATGCTTTATTAAACCAAGACCAGAAATTCTTTCCTGTGTCTCTAGAGACTGCCATGAAATATTAATTATAATGTGTCTAGAAAATGGGAAAAAAAAACTGTTTGGAAAATTAAAAGCATTATCATTTACTATAGCCCTAGGTGGTCACCCACTGAAATCTTCCACACCCCAGTGATTTGAGTGGGAGCATGTGAGGTTGTGCTTAGCTAAGGAAGACACCAAAGCTATCATTACCTTAGCACCAGAAGAACAGGACCCTTGTTAAATCACAGTTGCTGAATGCTGATTCAACCATACTCCCTGTAAGATTCAGGGCTGACCTAGTTTGGGGACCTTTACCTCCCCCTGTGTGGAGTAGACCAAAGCTGACATACTGCACTTGAACCAGGGCACAGACTTGCTCCATGGCCCAGCTGAGTCATCAAACTCTGATGTTCTCATGCCAAGGTCAGCACCCTGCTCCCTGACCACAGAATCATACTATGTTTCGGGTTGGAAGGGACCTTAAAGATCATCTAGTTCCAACCCTCCTGCCATAAGCAGGACTGCCACTAGACCAGGTTACTCAAAGCCCCTCCACACTGGCCTTGGACAGTTCCAGAGATGGGGCAGCCACAACTGGGCAACTTCTTCCAGTGCCTCACTGCCCATTGAGTAAATAATTTCATCCTAATATCTAACATTAACATAACCTCTTTCAGTTTAAAACCATTGTCCCTTGTCCTGTCATTACCTGCCCATATAAAAAAATCCTCTCCCTCCTTTTTACAAGCCCCCTTTAGGTACTGGAAGGACACAATAACTTCTTCCCAGAGCCTTCTCTTTTCCAGGCTGAACAACTCCAACTCTCTCACTCGTCTTCATAGGAGAGGTGTTCCAGTCCTCTGGTCATCTTTGTGGCCTCCTCTGAACCCACTTCAAACAGGTCCAACCCACTCCATCCAGCTCCTACCTGAGCTGATGACCCCAGAGCTGGGTGCAGCACTCTGAGTGGGGTGTCACAAGAACAGAGTAGAGGAGCAGAATCACCTCCCTCGACCTGCTGGCCGCAGCTCTGGAAGGCAAACACTTACATCTTGAGATTCCTTTTCTCTCCACCATTGTGCTCAACCTCTCCGTCTGCTTCCCCGCAGAGTCCCAAAGTTTGACATTAAAGCCTTTCTGTGTTAACATGCTTGGCATGGTGGACAATAGATCCACAGCTTCCCAAGAGAGTGACAAAGGGCATTGCTGAAGAGCATCACCACCACCATGTTACCACCCAGCATCACCACAGAAACTCACAGAGACTTCAAATAGGAAAATCTCAGCACTGTAAGGTGGCATACTCAGCCATTCTCTGCCCTTTCATAGCTTCCCTAAATTTCATACTACTAAAAATGCTCAGCTTTGTGTGAAGAGAGGAAAACGCCAAATACGCAATTACTGTAGCTCTCCTGAATGCTTACCATTTTCCATCCTTTTATGACTCCCTCCTCAGAACATCCCCCATCAAGCTTAAAAAGAAAACATTAATCAAGGTCAGACAAAGTTTTGAAAGCAACTAGCTCCAAGTAAAATAAATAAAAAAGTAATTCTAGCCTATACTTAATGACCAAATGCCTAGTTGTTCCAGTACAGCACACCCAAGTCCTTGAGGTGTTGCTGGAATGGGAGAAAATGACCCAGCTCTCAGGAAAGTCTTCCTCTCAGAGGAACTGCCTCCAGTTCAGTATTCCTTTATTTTTATTTCTCCTTCTTTATAAAAAATTCATCTGGTCACTGGAGGGCCCCAGTTTACCTCTCTGCATATGGATTTATCTCCTTTGACTCTTAGATGTGCCCATGTCAATGACTCTTTTCAGTTTTAGTTTTCATTAGCTTTCCTCAGCCTAGATAGCTGCTACCTGTTTTTGGCATTTTTGACATTTTCTAACTTTAATAATACCCTATCTGTCATGTTTAATTTTAAAAAAAACACCAAAACCAACAAAACAAACAAACAAACAAACCCAACAACCAACCAAACAAACCCAACCTAACTAACCCAAAAACCAACCCAAAACCAAAAAATCAACCCAACCTGCAATTTGGGAAGAATTTGGTTTACTGTGAGTTCTTGGCATTTCATCAGAAGTCTGGTTTATGTAAACAAGAAAATCAGGCATCTTCAGAAGTCTGGTTTATGTAGACAAGAAAATCAGGAAGATAACTCTACTGAATGGAAATCCGCATCTCTTCCCTTTTTCACTTATTAATTTTTAGGATTTCCTAAATGTGTCCTCAATGGAATAACGCTTGAATTTGGAAGGTGCTGGGTTAGGAACTGGTTGGAGGGCCGGGCCCAAAGAGTGCTGGTGAACGGGGCTGCCTCCAGCTGGCGGCCGGTCACCAGTGGTGTCCCCCAGGGATCAGTGCTGGGCCCAGTCCTGTTTAACATCTTTATCGATGACCTAGATGAGGGGATTGAGTCCATCATCAGCAAATTTGCTGATGACACCAAGTTGGGAGGGAGTGTCAACCTACCAGAAGGCAGGAGGGCTCTGCAGAGGGACCTGGATAGACTGGAGAGATGGGCTGACTCCAATGGGATGAAGTTCAACAAGGCCAAGTGCCGGGTCCTGCACTTTGGCCACAACAACCCCCTGCAGCGCTACAGGCTGGGCACAGAGTGGCTGGAGAGCAGCCAGGTGGAAAGGGACCTGGGGGTGCTGATTGACAGGAAGCTGAACATGAGCCAGCAGTGTGCCCAGGTGGCCAAGAAGGCCAATGGCATCCTGGCCTGCATCAAGAACAGTGTGGCCAGCAGGAGCAGGGAAGTGATCCTTCCCCTGTACTCTGCGTTGGTGAGGCCGCACCTTGAGTATTGTGTTCAGCTCTGGGCCCCTCAGTTCAGGAAAGATATTGAGGTGCTGGAGCGGGTCCAGAGAAGAGCAACCAGGCTGGTGAAGGGACTTGAGCACAAGTCCTATGAGGAGAGGCTGAAAGCAAACAAACACATGCAGGATTGCCAGACATTTCTATCCCTGCTGGGGAGATACTTCCAGGTGAGCTATGAGCTGCATGGGGCCAGGATGAACCTCTCATTGTTTCCAAATTCTGTGCTCTCTGGCTTTTCCCCACATGCCACACACCAGTGCTGCCTTGCAGTTCTCAGACTTTGCTACAACCCCTGCTGCAGAAAACATCATCTTGGTTAGCAAAGCTTTTTAGTCTTCTAATAACTTTTCCTGCTCCAGACTACCACTGACTTTTGTGTTCTTCTAAGAAAAGGAGAATTGAAAGGCATTAATCTCCCACAGCAAAGCAATTGTAAATATGTAAAAAAAAAAAAAAAAAAAAAATTTCTTTGCTGATCCTTAAAACTTCAAGATTATCCATCATCCCTAGGGATGGGAATGCTGCTGCATGGCTTTCTCTGCCCCCAAGTAGGGACAGAATTACCTTTGTGTCTGGAATTTGGGCTGTCTGGAATAATCAAAAGAAGAAGAATAACCTGAAGTAAAGTTTCTTCTATCTGATACAAAAGCATGAACATCCCAAAAGATGTACAGATAAAGTTTTCTTGAATTCTGCTGGGAAATGTCTTTCTTCAACATTAAACAACCTCAAGAACAAACAGTCTCAATTCTTCAGCCAAAAGGGTAAATGGTTGTTTTGTGTTTTTTTAAAAAATCTTTTGGCAGGTCTCTTGCAGTACTTGTCTTGGCAGAGGTGTCCATTTTCCTCCTCCCCTCCTCAGTTTCCCTCCACCAGCTGTCTTACCTGACCCTGAGGTATTGTTGCATGAGTTCAACTTTGCAGATCTCCTTTAAGCAACGCACTTGACTGACTTGTGCTTTGCTTTCCCAGTCCCTTGAAGAGGGACAGCATTTTAACTCACTCTGGGACGGAATTTGAGATCTTTGGAAGAATGCTCTGCTATATATGGTGAATGGTCTTCTTGCATCATGTGAGAATTTCTGTCCATAGCTGGAGGGCAGTTTTCCCAATCAGTTTAATTCCCACACTGGACCAGAAGAGGTTGTTTATCTTTACTTTAGCAAGACTTTTAACACAGTCTCTAACAAAATCTTCAAAGGCAAGATGATAAATTATAGGTTAGATAAGTGGACAGTGAGGTGGACTGAAAAGTGGTTGAACTACCAGGCTCAGAGATCTGTGATCTACAGCACAGAATCCAGCTGGATGCCAAAACCTAGTGTGACCTAGGGTTTAAAGCTGGGCCCACTACTGTTTAGCATCTTCACTAACAGTCTCAGTGTTGGGGCACTGAAAATGCAGTGAGTTTGGAGATCATACAGAACAAGGATGAGTGGCTGACACAAGAGATGGATGTGCTGCCATCCACAGGAACCTGGACAGGCTGGGGAAACTGACCGACAGGAACCTCATGAATTGCAGCAAAGTTAAGTGCCAAGTCCTGAAGCTGGGGAGGAACAAACCAGGTGCTAAGGCTGGGAGCCAAGCCAGCAATGTGTTCTTGTGAGAAAAAACACCAACAGCCTCCTGGGCTGCATAAGGCAGAGCATTGCCAGCAGGTCAAGGGAGATGACCCTTCCCCTCTGCTCAGCCCTGGTGAGAGAGTTCAGTGAAGGACTACAGAGGTCATAAAGGATTTGGACCGTATGTCATACACTGAGGGGCTGAGAGAGCTGGGACTGCTCAGCCTGGAGAAGAAAAAGCTCAGGCAGATCTTACCAATGCATTTAAATATCTGGGGGTTGCAGGGAGGCAGGGCTAGGGGGAAGAAAAGCCAGACCATTCTCTGTGGTACCCAGTGAGAGGACAAAAGGCAATGGGCACAAACTGAACCCCAGGATAATCCATAAGAAGTGCCTTTTTCACTGTAAGTGTGGTCAGGCACTGGAACAGGTCACTCAGAGAGGTTGAGCCATCTCGACCCTCAGAAATATCCAAAGCCAACTGGGCACAGGTCTGAGCAATCTACTTTCACTGACCCTGCTCTGAATAGGAGGCTGGGCTAAAGAATCTCCGGAGATGCCTTCTCACCTCAGTCTTTGTGTGATTTTGTGACCCTGGAAGAATAAAATGACAGTCTTGTGGCACGGTGTAAATGCCTTCAGAGGCAGCACCCCTTTGGTGGGCTGGGACTCCTTTCAGATATGTTCTCAGTTTAGCTGTTGGCAATAACAAACAGTTCCATCTTTGAAAGGTTTTATTTTAAGTTATCATAAAGTTACGTTTTGGTTTGGTTTGGTTTTTTATTGCCATACAGTGTTCTGGACCTAAAATTGTCCACAATAACACAAGTCTAGCTTAGCTGGCTGTATGAAAAACTAACAAAAGCTGGGACAAAAAGACCAGAAAGGTCTGGATCATTTCTGTGGATATGGGTGTGATAAGAACTCTTCAGTGCTTCTAGTGCCATTGTGGTTTATGCATGACAATGAGGAGAAAGATTCAAAAAATACGGGAAACATGCTTCCAGACTAAAAGAGTGTCTGGACTGGATTTTAGTCTGTTACCTCAAACAAGATGAAAAGCCTCTTGGACACTGCTTGGACAGGGTCACTCCATGGGGCAGGGAGAGGACCTGGTGGACTCAAAGGTTATGTCTACATGACTAAATGCTTCTGTATGATAGAGCAGTCCTGGTCCCTAAGCCAAACTGTAGAGCTAATGCAATCAGGTGGGGATGCAAAGTCTGTTGGAATAGAAGAGTAATATTGCAGAAGCTGGAGGAGCCAAATCTTGTCCAATCTCTGGAGTGATCTGAGACGAACTGTCTCCAGAATAGCACCTGAGTTTTCATTTCAAGTAAACTGGTTGGTTCACTCAAAAAAGGTCCAGGTAATGCACTAACATTCACACAAAATGGACAGTGAATGGTCTGGGACCTGGGACTGAACCGAAAGGATTAAGTATTTGCAGTAAACAGACTTAAAGCAGCAAACACCAGCATCTGTACAGCATTCTCTTGTTGCCTGGGCTGGCAGGATCCACTGAGTTACCCTGAGGCTTTCATTGTCTTGGTTTTCCTTGACATTTTTATAGTTCATTTGTGGAGCATCTGAGATGGTATCAGACAGAAATTTGATTATGAAAGAAAAACAACACAAAATCAATGCCATGTACATTAGGTAGATTAACAACTGGCTAACTGACAGGTCTGAAATGCAATTACAAGTAGGAAATTATCATCCAGTATCTGAACCTCTAGCAAGGGTGATTCTTGGCATCGTGCAATTTTACTGCACTAACCAGTGAGCAGTAGGGTAGGCAATGAGAACCAGTCCATATCATGTGTTCAGCTGGTCAAACGAGCTGCAGGTCAGTATGGGCTCACAGACAATCTAATGCAGGTGTCGATAGACAGATCAGGTGTATCACAATCTAAACCCAACTATTGGCTGTGTTATCCTAAAAGGAAGGTCCAAGTGACTCTGTGCACTGTAGTGTGGAGATTCAAAGTAGAGGATGCTCCTGCTACTTTATCTCTTTTTCTTTTTTCTCACAGGCAGGGCTCATGACAACATCCACTGCCTGGATGTTAAAACTAGACAAATTCAGACTACAAACAAGGCTCTGCATTTTAAATGTAAGATCCATCAAATGTTAGAACAATTTGCCAAGGACTGAGCTGGATTCTTCATCACTGAAAATCCAGTTTGCTGGGCAATGCAAACCCTGGTGCTAATCCTGATTTACATGGCAAGAAGGAGAAAGAAGTTTCTTGGGAAGTTGGAAGAAATAGAACTAGCAGAAGACATAGGAGAAACAGGACAGAGGTGGAGCTCACTGTTCCCCCAGTTACACTTTATAGGCAAGAGAATGCATAAGCCACTATTCAGTTTGTGCATTTTTATTTAAACTGTATCATTCTAAATATCCCCCTATGAGAATATATCCAAAATTATACGGGATAAAACCTGAGGGTCTATTGTCCTTCAAATTGAGTTTTGAGAAAGTACTAAACTGCTAAGAGAATTTTATATAGTTTTTCCTTAATCACTGCTCCCTGTCACATATCGTGAGAGGTGCCTTATTGGGATGTGTTGAGTCTGCCTGATCACCATTCTTCACAATATTTTCTAGGGACAAATGTTGCTGAACTCCCCACACAGACACCCAAATTGCATAGAGGTTTTAAATACACTCTAGCACTCTGTATGCTCAGTCTCCAGTAACACAAACCAGCCTTTCCCCATACCCTGAGTGGGGCTCTCCCAGTATCACCAGAAATGTCCATACGAGGAGACACAGACCACCACCAAGCACCATTGCTTGCCATTTCGCACTCAGATAAACACTTCCCCAAGTGGCCTTTGGGCCCTGGAAAGACACCTACAGCCCATCGCAGCTCACTCCCCACAGCATGACGCTGTTAAAGTTGTTGGGCGGTTTCCTGCTGTCAGTGATGGTGCTGCGTGACCTCCTTCAGAAGCCACCTTGTCACACTGCACTCCTGCAAGTTAGAGGTGAAATATCAATGAAGTTTCCATCTCTGATGTGTTTGGAGCAGTTCCTAAATCCTACACACACAGGCTGAGATGGGGCATAAGGCCAAGTCTATAATTGACGTTGTGACATCTGTGGTGCTCCAGGAGGAAACCATCCATGATGCTTGTCTGAGCTGTGACTGTCCTGAGTTACCCATACTTGTTTCCACGGGAGTCACCATAATTACACCACCATTGCTCAAACACAGTCATTATTTGAAAGGCCACATGCTTAAAATGCTTCAGCAGTCATTCTGCAGGGCCAGACAAGCTGAGTTTGACTCAGTTTGCTTCGGTGATCCACATTCCCAGCTGCCTTGCAGGCATTGTGTCCAGACACGGGAACCAACACAGATAGTGAGCCAACACAGCCTGTAGTGAGGAGCATTAAGCCTGGTTCTCTAGAGAGACCCTGTGGCAGCCCCAGCTCAGTGCTTCAGAAACCCAGAGTGAGCCTAATCAAAAAGAGAGTTTTGGTTTCAGCAGCTCAGTTAGACCCCGTGAGGACATTGTGCTGACAGGGCACGTCAAAGTAAATTCTTTGCACCAAATATATGCCAAATGAATTGGAGAGGTGTTCATGTGATCCACATAAGAAGTGCGGTTGAGACTAAAGTGTGAATATTTAAATTATAGTCAATTTCAACTATACCAGCTTAATCACGCTTAATTATTGCTTTGCTTAATTATTGTTCACACCTAATTTTATTTAATTTCTCATTCCATCTGTACATATCACTACTCCTGCATCTTAGGAAGTGAGCAAATGAGGACGAGGAAGGCCAAGGCACAGCTGGAACTGTAGTGATAGGAAAAGGGGTAATGGTTTTAATCTGAAGGAAGGAATTTTTTCAGTGAGGGTGGTGAAACACTGGAACAGGTTGCCCAGAGAGGTGGGATAAAGACCTCCTCAGAGACTCAAGACAATGAGGATTTATTTCCTCTGTTTTAGCATAAACTTTCAGAAAAAAAGAGTAATTTAGTGCTTTGGTTTCCCACTGAAAGAACATGGGGATATTACAGTCCCTATAAATACAGAAGGAGGAGGATCTTGGAAGATCCTCAACAGTGCCTCATGGACGAATACAATCACCCAGCTCAAAGGTGTGCTTTAAGTACCTCCAATTTGATAACAGCTGTTTCCAAATGTCTTCCTTCTACTAAGTATCTGTGCATTCCCAGATATCCATTTCTACACCATCATTTGATTTTTTTCCCCTCTGTTTTCCTAACCTGCAAACTCACAGACCAAATCCAAAAGGAGACTCAGGCAGTCCAGAGAGCTTAAAAAGTGGAGGAATGCTGACAGACCAGAACTGCCCATGGCCTCTCCTCTTACAGCCACTGATTGATTAGGGGTAAGAGAAGGGCTTTTTGCATTGTGCCTCTGCCAAAAAAAAAAAAAGGCAAAAAGAAACCACTGACATGCAAAGTGCAGATTTGGCCACGTTCTACTTGAGATGAAAAAGCCTTTTTTTCATCTTATACAAGTGGAATTAATGTTTTTTATACACCAAGACCTCACGATGAATGTTCTTTTCACTTACAGAAGACCAGAATAAGCTAAGCCTGGACCACCATCTTCATGTGAACGAGGAGGGGCCAACAGGATGTTACCCATTTTTAGACTATTCCTGTGCCTAGTGTACATTTCTGTTGCTGATTCAGAAGCCTGCAGCTCTTTCCTGCTCCCTGCCAGCTGTATGTCAGCTCACTGTATCAATCAAAAGCATCTCAAGGCAGTGGTGAGCAGCCTCTGGAGCCCTCTAACCCTGCAGATGCAATGTCCTGCAGTCCCTGCTAACATTTCTTTGCTCAGTTTTCCCCCATGGTTTCTTGCAGGATTAAATTACCTCTCAAGGGCTATTTCCTGTCTGTAATTTCTTTGGATTTTTAACTCTGTTTTTTATATTTTTTATATTTTCTTCAGCAAAAGACAAGGTCAAGCATTTTGTCAAGATGAAAAAAGACATCAACGCAAAAGGGTGAGGAAAAAAAAAGCAAGCCCTCAGTATAAAGCACTTCAGACTACTCATGCAGCATATTAGAGAGCAAAAGGAGCTTTCTGGCTCCTATCTGGCTGTTGTTGCAATTGTTAATGTGGTTTTGTTCCATTATTAATGACACCAGAAAGAGAAATGAGACCTTCCACGCAAAGTTGAGAGACTGTCATCTGACATCTTCCAACAAGAAGGAAGGAAACAAATGCTTAAAATAATGGAAATAAGCAAAGGGAAAGGGAAAATTACAATACTGAGCATATAGCAATAAAATCTGCAGACATCTATAGCAGTGCTGGGATTGTGAGTCAAATCTCTTACAAGCCTTGTAAATCATTGCCAGAGCCTGCTAGTTTAAGGTCACTTGGTAATAAACAAAGAAAAACTCATTTTTTACAGTCTGTATTGTATTGCATAATATGTCCATGTTTCCTAGAACTGCTGTTTGACAAGCAGAGAAAAGTAAAACCAGTAGAGCAGCACTAATGGACGAAACATCTATAACCTGGAGTGACATATCATTAGTCTCATCTGGATGTGGTTGGACAGGACTTTAATAAAAAGCTTTGTTAGGAAAACACATCGTGAATATGCTAAGGTAAGTAAAATCAGGAATAACACTCCAATCTGGCCTTCCTGTAAAGTTACCCTGAGTTAGCTACCAAATTTGCAATCCTGCAGAAGAGTCAGGCAGGATGCATCCCTTTGGTCTCACCTGGCAGAAGCAGCTCCATTGCTGAAGCCTTGCACTGATGCCTAAGCACCAAAGCCCACGACCTCCACACCAGCTTATCCACAGCATCCTCTTCAAATTCCATCCCAACAGCAAGAGATACCTGCTGAGGTCCTTCCCCCATTGAATTTGGGGTGCTGAGAGGCAGTTAGAGGCTGGGGGAACTCAGAGGGGTCAAGCATCAAGGTTAGATTGGCTGCTAATCAGTAATACAGCTGTAAATCATCGGTACAAGAGGAAATGACCTCAGGTTGTGCCAGGGGAGGTCTAGACTGGATATTAGTAAAAATTGCTTCTCTGACAGGGTTGTCAAGCACTGGAATAGGCTACCCATGAAAATGGTGAAGTCACCATCGCTGGAGGTACTTAAAAGACTGTAGATGTGGTGTTTAGGGACATGTTTGGCTTAGTGGTGGACTTGGCAGTGCGGGGGGAACAGTCAAGCTTGATGACCTTAAAGATTTCTTCCAAACTAAATGATTCTAATTCCTTGAAGCTGAGTGATTCTCTCTGTAGTCACTTGTTGATGGGGCCGCACACCAAGGTGAAAAATCCCCCCTGCCCTCCGCTGCTCAGCTTCCCTGCCACCTGGCTCCCACCCTGCCCAAAGCACTCACCCATTGCTGCCGTTTCACACTCCGATGCATTTCTGTTTAAGAGAAACCTCATCTCTTTCAGAGGGAATGTTTGCACCACAGAGGCAGGGAGCACTGTTTCCAATGGGCTGTCAGGGAGAAAGGAACCAGTCAGCTTTCAAATAAATATGGTTTATAATAGCTTGATTAAATGCTTTCTTAATGCTGGGCATTTTGTGATGTCACTATATTTCTTGATGTGAAGCTTATATTGAAAAAAACCCCTCTAGATATTTTATAGTTTTCCCTTTAAAAAGAAGGAATCTAAAAGCTCTTTGCTGTTAATTATTGATGCTGAACACAAATATTCATTTCTTATCCCAGGACTGAACATTTGACACATACTGCAGAGCCAAAATTCAGTATTTGAGAAGAGCTCCAGATGCAGATTTCAATGTCATGACTAACATCTGTCTCTCCAATAGGTTGGATTAAATTCATGCAACCAGTGTAATACATTTAAAATAGGTAAAGTTCAGTTCATTTTATATAAGCATCTGCCCCATATGTTGTGCTGCCAAAATAGGTCACTGGGCCAAAAGCTCAAAAATAATTTAAATAAAGGTTGAAAGAAATGAAAAAGGAAAATAACATGAAGTCCCATCACCATGAGACCTTATTTAATGCTTTGGAGCACTTCCATAAAGTGATGGGATCAGGAAGAAGCTTTGCCAGTGGCAATCTCTCCCAGGGGAAGGGCTATACACTTTTTCATGTAATTTCATCTTCAGCAGCAACACCTGGGCACGATGATTTGGCAAAGCACAGGAGCAGCTCAGACAGGTCACAGAAGCTTTTTCAAACACTTCTTGGGCTCTAGCAAGCTTGGTGCTGTGACTACTTCCTTGGAAAGCCTATTCCAGAACCCAACCACTCTCTGGGTGAAGAACCTTTTCTTAATATCCAAACTAAACCTCTCCTGACACACCTTCAAGCCATTTTCTCAGGTCCTGTCACTGGTCACCACAGAGATCAGTGCCTGCCCTTCTTCATCTCCTTATGAGGAAGCTGTAGACTGCAATGAGGTCTCCCCTCAGTCTCCTCTTCTCCAAGAACAGACCAAGTGACCTCAGCCACTCCTCATACGGCTTCCCCTCAAGGCCCTTCACCATCTTCGCTGCCCTCCTTTGGACCTCTCTAATAGCTTAATATCTTTCTTATATTGCAGTGACCAAAACTGCACACAATATTCAAGGTGAGGCCGCACCTGTGCAGAGCAGAGAGGGACAATTTCTTCCCTCAACTGGCTGGTGAATGCTTTGCTTGATGTAAGATGGGGTGGAAGGTAAGCAATTCATAGCCTGCCTCTGCAGATTAAGCGCAAATGCACTTTCATGCAACCCCAGCACCATGGCAGGCTGAAAAACCTATGTGAGATTATATATGTTTGGGCAGTGCATCCTTGCTGGCCTCTCTCCCCCAGTCCCTTCATCTCACTCTCATTGATGAAGCTTCAAAGGAGACACCAAAATTTGGGGAAGTTGGAGATTTTATTGCATCTGAGAAGTCCTCTAAGGTGTGCAAGAAGGAAGCTGTAATGACATAGGGAGGTGTAATGACATTAGGGAGAACTCGAGGAGAGGGAAATGCGAGGAAGAGGAGGATGGACGACCTACAAAAGGGCCATTCTGGGGTGTTACTCTTTCCCTGGTCAGAGGAGCGGCTCTCCTGAGGATGTATATGGCTTCTGGTAGCCATATATAAGGCTGCCTCTGAGCAAGGATGAATTTCAGGGTTGGGACACTCATGTTTTCTAATCATGTTTCCCACTAACTCACGCTGTCCTGTGCTTTCCTGAAAGAAGGACAAGGTTTCTGGGAACCTCCGTTGACGACAGTGGAAGGGAGAGAGGAGCACCCTGCTCATGTGCTGGGTACGACGGGATGGGAACGAGTCTTATTTTCCAACGTGGTCATCAAAGATGACCCCTGGAGACAGAGATGCTGATGCCCAGTCCCACCGTCTTCCCTGCAGCATCACCAGACTCTTCGGGGCAATAAAGTTAGTTTTAACAGCCCGAAGAGAAATTTCCCTCGCAGTCATAGCTAAAAACAACCTCCTCGGCCGGGTGTCCCGACCGCGGGCTCAGCTCTCGGCTCCCGGCTCCGGCGGGCAGCGTCAGGGCCGGGCAGGGCTGCGCGGTTCCGCGGCCGCCCATCTCATTTCCCGGCTGGGCGACTGCCGGGCAGTGCCTTCCCTTCCGCAACCAATTGCATCTCCAGCGCGGATCGGAGGATCGCGGGGTGTGAGGCGGGGGAGCGCCCTGGGGCCGGTGCGGGGGGGAGCTGGGAGCAGCCCCGGCGCCGCGGCGGGAGCGGGAGGAAGAAGAGGGAGAGAAGCGAGGGAGAGAAGCGAGGGAGAGGCCTGGGGCAGGCAACCCCCGGAGGAGGGCCGCGCCGGCCGGCCCAGACACTTAAATGCAACCCCTGGGGCATCGGCTTCTCGCTGATGAGACCGCTGCAGGGCTGCCGGGGACGGGGCGTCGTCGTGGGTACCGTCACCCTCTGCCTGGCCGCCGGGTGGGCTCTGCAGAGTAAGTGTCCGACTCCGTCCCTATCTCCCCCCCCCGCCTTCCTCCCACAGCCCTTTCCTCCTCCTCGCCGCGATACCCCAGCCCAGCCCCAGCGCCCGGCACCTGTTCGGGGCGGTGCGGAGCGCCCGCCGCCCACGGCCAGCTCCCTTCCCGGCCCGGCCGTGCCCGGGGCGCCCCGGAGCTCCCGGGGACGGGACATACCGGGGCTCAGGCAGGCATCGCTACCCTCTGCGGGCTGTACATGGTCTGGGGAGGCTCGTCCCCGCTCCTGCTGCTCGGAGGGAGCTGAGGAGCCGAGCGGGGCCGGCCCGGGGGTGTAGCCCGGCCACCCAGGCGGGAGCCGCGGCCGCGGTGGGGACGCGCCCCCCGCCCGCTCCCGGCGGGGATGGCCCCGGCAGCCGCCCTTCGCCCTCTGCCTTTCCAGCAACCGATGGGACAAGGCATGGAGGGGGAATCAAGCCCGGTTAACCAGTCCGAAGGGCGTCGGGTCACGCTGGGAAACGCGGCGGTAAAGAGAAGGTGGGTTCCAACCCAGCACCCCACAGTGGGTGAGTGGGCATGGGACAACACGCAGAGAACCGTCCTAGCTGTCCTAGCGAGGGCTGGAGGAGACTGCTGCCAACCCCACCCACCCCTGTGGACTAGGATGTCAGTGCCACCAGAGTTTGGTTTAATCAAAGGTGATGCACAAACAGGACACCGAAGGGTGGAGGAACTGCCCCAAGGGTTTCAGAGCTCTGTTTTAGAGTTGTGCGTTCAGTTTAGAGCTCCTGCATTGAGCCCCCTCAGCCCCTTTCCCACCCACTCCCCAGCATGCTGCCGTCTCAGGTGCATTGCTATGGCCAGGTCTGGTACACAGAGCCACACTTCCCACCTCAGCCAGGCAAATACTTCGGAGCAGAGCAGCGTGCCAGGACCACACACTCACTGTGCTCTGAGCAGCACCGGTGCCCTCTCTCCTGGGTGCATGTTTTACTGGGCGGGAAGGGTCTGGTTTTGCAAGCAGCAGGGCAGAGCGGCCTGCAAAGGGCCCTGCAGATGGGTGTGATGTTTGCTCTCCAGCCTGGTGCAGCTCTGCTGGGATTAGACCGGTTCAGGTGATCTACGCACACTGCCTACTAAAAATATTTTTGAATGGTTAGATATGCACTGCCTTTTGTAGCTTGGCATGCTAGATATGGACAGAACACATTTGCAAATAATTCAATGGAAAGATTTTTAATTTTTACATTTATCTTGCAATCATGTATTCAAAACAAAGCCATGCCTCTATCAAAACATAAAAGAGTCACTGAGGGCAGACAGCTCCTGTCTGATCAGAAACAGTGGGAAAGGCCTTTAAATAGACACATGGAGCAGAAAACAATTGGAACAATTTGCAGCGATTACCAGAGGTTCCCGGCTGTTCTGTGTCTGTAGCTGGCACAAACCCTGTTTTCACAGCTCTGGTTAGTCTCTCCAGCACACAGGCTGAACAGCAGACCACAGCTCCGCTGAGGATGCACTAGGCTGCCCAGAAAGTGTGATGTTCCTGCAGGGGGACTGGGCAGCGTGATCATAACAAAGCCCATGAAGGGAGAATCCCAGAAGTGTTATCTTGGAAAAAGCTTAGATTTTATCTGGTCCCATAGGTTAGGGCCTGGGAATTGAACTGGCTTCTTGAGCTTCCTTGTCTTACCTTGACCAGAAGAGTTATTGAATTTTGCTACATACCCCAAATACAGTAAAGTCAGCTTGTAATTCATTTATCCATGTCTTCCATTTCTGGTTGCTCCTGGAGGGTTCTTAATTCAAGATTTTTAGAAATAATTTCTTTCCCCTAGAGATTTTTGTTCTTTGCCTTTTTTAATCATTCTTATCTCTGAGGATTCTGCAGAACCTCCAGGATCATCTCCAGGGATCCTGCTTTGCACTCCTGCAGTGTACCTGAGGGTCTCATTCTCACTTCTCACTGGGTTACAGACTTTTGCAAGTCAGCATTACTTTTTCATTCTGCTCTTGCAGTTGGGCTGTTCCCACAGCAAGAGTGGGTGAGCTGCTCCAAGCCAAACCAGGAAAAGGCTTTCAGCCTTACTCTGTGCTTTATCTGCCTTTTGTCTGCTTTGATTTTTGTGGGGAGATAACAGGATTTCAGCCTCTAGCCAAGTGTCTCAAACATGCCACTAATAAAAAGAAAAAATGTATGCCAGTTGAAACTCAGATATTGGTGTTCATCCAAGTTTTCATGCAGAAACACCCACATGCAAGCAGAAATTATTGCTGTTACACATTAAACTAAGTGGTCTGTTCAGTTTCACAGTTATGAACAGCTATGAACAGCTCTGTAGTCACATCAGGAGGAACTAGATGAGAATTAAATATTCCTTTATGTGCATTTTTGCCCGGACATCATTAGGAACATGAAGTCCCTGGCTTTTCATGAAACTGTGTACGTTTGATTACATGCAATTTATCTGTGCTGGTATATAACTGGCTGCCTGTAAGAAGCTCATGTCTGAAATGTTGATTACACATCCTGAAAACAAGACCAAGTTCTTACCGCGTCTTCACATACTTATGCCTGCTGCCGTTCTTGCTTTTGGGGGATGGTAATTAATTAATATAATAGGTTACCTTGGACATGGTGATTAAACTTTCCATCTAAATGCAGGATTTTAAAAGAAAGCCAGTTACCAATGAACACAAAAGTTTTGCTCAGTTTTCAGAAAATGTTATGCTCCCTTATCCAAAAAGACCCTTCCAAAGTTCCTTTTGATTTGGGTATCCACACATTTAAACACACACAATTACTCATCCTCTATGGCAGAAACATTTTTGCTATCACCAATTGCAAATGTGCGTTTAATCTTTAAGGATGTATGTTACTTTTACGGACAGCAGAAAGAGATACTGCAAAGCATAATCTGTCCTCTCTTAAAACAGACCACTGAGATAGGTAGGATGAATCACACCCAGAGGTCCCAACCTGCCCTGGATGCTTGGTGCAGCATCACCTCCACACTCATCACCCTCCTTTGTCTTTCAGCTCCCGAAGGAGTGTCGTTAGTTGTCCCACAACCCAACATCAATGCAACAGTGGCACAAAACATCCTCCTCTCAGTTGAATACTCTTGCAGAGGCGTCGCCACCATTGAGTGGAAGCATGTGTCAAGCTGGGGCACCACCAGCATTGTTGAGTGGAAAAGTGGGAATTTTGTCAACATATCCACAGTCTACAAGGACAGAGTGACTACTTTTGAAAATGGCTCTATACAGCTTCTCAACGTGGGCATGCGAGATGCCGGCTACTATTTTGTCACTGTAACAGAGGAGTATGGAACCAACGCCTACGGCACCATCATAGTCAATGTTTACGGTACAAACTAGATGGGACTTCTTGGCTTTACCCTGTGTTTAAATACCAATCTGTTTGTAATCAATTTTATAATATTATTTTTTTCCATTCTCCCTACAGAAATTATCTATGAAGATTTACATTTTGTAGCAGTTCTCTTTGCCTTTCTTGCTGCAGTATCGGCCATTCTGATCTGCTGCATGTGGCTGTGTAATAAATCTCTGCATCTGTTTCAGAAGAAGACACACAAACTCACAGGTACCTCTCTAAGAATGCAGTCAAGGTATAGGGGTTTCAAATCTGAAGTTTGAGCCTAAAATTTGTGCCCTAAGGGTGCTAAACAGGGACACTGAGAAACAAGACTGAAGGGCTCAAAATCAGTTATCCTGTTCTAACTCTTTACTAGCTGAGGTAACTCAATAACAGGTGTTTAGTTGCAGAACAAGCCACAGGACATCTACTTCATACACTTCACATCAGAAATAATAAAACACTTCCCAACATTGCTGATTGCAAAAGCTGGGGAGAAAAGGCAAGAGCTGCAATAACCCCCCTATCAGAAGGCAGGAGACAAAGTCAAGAGCATCAGCAATTTTTCAGAGTTCACACTAGAAGAGTATATCCTCGGGGAAAATAATCCCTTGGGAGTGGCCCTCACCTCAGTTCATGAAGGACTGCACCTCTCCCTCTCTTCTCAAACTCCCCCTTCATCTGTCCTCACCTTTGATCCAGTTGCAGACTGCAACAAACACTAATATCAAAACCAGACTCCTGACACACACTGAAGATAACAGTCATGAAAAGCGGGTCAAGGGAACATGAGGGCCGCACTGAGGGGAACATTCACGTATTAGGGAAGAAACTGCAAGCCACAGCCAGGGATATTTGGCCTAGGCAGCAAGACAAGGTGCCACGCTATGGACCTGGGATCGAACTCTGTAGGCGCATCCTTGGAATGGGAGGTTTCTTTTACCACTTCAAAACATTTCAGATGTTTACCTCCATACTTTGTAAGTGCTGATCCACTAGTGGTTTCTCGCCCTGTAGGAAACAGGTCTGTATTTCTTCTATAATGAGCGCTGCTTAAGCTTTTACATTACAACAAGCAGCACAGCTATCAGGATTTTACTAGACCAACACAGATACTCGAGCATTCTAAGCCTTATGGCCCAAACTTTGTGTATATTCTGCAAAACCTGATAAAAGAAGAAATTAATTTGGCTTGAGCTGCCTATTCCTTTCTGTCACTCACATACAGCTCTTAAGGGTTGCTGCTGTTTTCATGGTACACACACCATTCACAAGGTTCTGTAGCTACTGAAAGTTTTCCTATCATGCCAGGAAATACTGGCTTTTGCTGGGATAAAGCCTCTTCCTCCAGTTAATGCTAATCTTCCTACAGAGCTGAATTGAATACAGTTATTTGGCAGAGTTCAGGAAAACCACAGTTCCAGAAACTTGTTGTGTCATCTCCCAGAACATGGTCCAAAGCAAGGACCTAGCTTCTTCCCCAATTCCACCTTAGAAGAGCCCTCCTTTCAGAAGTTATGAAGAGAGGTGTAAGGATGAGCCCTGTGGACTTCAGATTTTGTAGTGCCTTTAGCCTTGTACTGGAAGAAACTGGTATCACTTTAAAGATTGTAAGGGCTTCTTTATGCAGTTTAATATTTTGAAAAGATGTATTTAAAACCTAACTGTAGATGAGCAGGCTTGAGCTAATATTAAAAATTTCAAAATATCTCAGCTATTAGCACAGCGCATGTAATTTTGGAACATTGGCCTTCCAATCCATTTGCCAATCAATAACAATATGCTTTTATTTACAGCAAGTACAACGGAAGAGATTGAATTGGAAACCATTGAGTGTTAGCCAAGGACTGTATCATAGCAAAAATAACAATTCTACCTCAGGAGAAAATATTGACCAAGAAAGCAGGAACAAACCTAGAAGGTAAAATGTTTGTGACTACTGCAGAAACATCCTGACTTGCAAACTAATCAAATCAGCAGTGTCTGATGGAGCTGTTTGACCTGTTAAGTTTTTTCAGTTCTGCTAGTCAAGGTCACAGTAAAAAAAGAGAACGCTTTCATGCGAGCACGAACACATTTTTGTGGCTTACTAATAAAATCTACAGCCTCCACCACTCTTGAAAACAACTAGCCAACCAAGCAACCAAGCCTCTAAGACCAACCATAAAGGAAATTATCATGGTCTTGAAGGACACCTGTATTTTGGATACAGCAAGTCTTCTATTAAGACAGAGTGGTCATTAGCATTCTTCAACATAATAAATTTAATATCTAATTACAGTATTACATTAAAAATTAATTGCAAGCATTGAATCCTGTTTATTGCACCTATGCTGCTACTTTCGGGTGTAAGGAACTTCCTGAAGCTCTGAAGACAAACTGTAATTTTTCATGAGACAAAACTGACTTTGAAAGAATGCGGAGCTGGTCAAAGTTCTCCCACTTATGTTTGCAATTGTTTACACTGCCCCGGGATGGATATTAACACACATTTTATGACATTACTAGAGCAGGTGGTTATACAAGGAAGCCTGTGCAGGCACTAAAGAGGACACTCTACAAAGATATGAAGGCTCACAAAATACTGATACACCGCACCAGTGGGGTGGCAAAGTACTACACAGTTTTGTTGTGAAAGATGTCCAGCCCTTTGCAAACTTAGCCCAGTGACAAACAGTCTGAGAAGAAAAATTAAAACAGCAGTACTTTGAAATTTAGTATTTACAAATACAGTTCTGAAATTGCTTTTGTTGAGAAGCCACCTTTGCTTTCCCTATGTTCAAAGAAAACGTGATCCAACTAATGCTTTCTTGAATCTGCATATTGCACTTAATGCAATCCTCCACCTGCAGATCTGTTGGGTGGAATAACATTTGTGTTTGTCAGCGAGAAAGCACTAAACTGACCGAGCTTCAAATTATTTTGTTTTGCTTTTGTAATGAGAATTTTGCAGTGTGAAATAAACTTGGAAAATGTAAGAGACCATGGACTAGTCTGTGCCTGTAGATTGCCACGCGGCTGTTTGAGTCAAACTGCTGCTACTACCTCTCTCACACTTTGTCTCACTTGTTTGCAAAAACCTTTTACAGGACAGACTGACAGAGCTTCCCCTCTGGTCAGGAACTAGGATGACCAGGTGCAGAGGTTCCATTTGGAAAAACTCTCAGAGAATTTCCCACCAAGTGCAAAACAATGCAGGTAGGTGTCTAACAAGCTTTTTTTCCAACAGCACCCTATACACAATACCTTTAAGTCATACTCAGATTGAACTGGCCATTTGTAGTATGAGGGCCTCTCTCCCCCTCATAAATTCAAGTACTAGATTCAGCTGTTTGTTCCTTCCTGCATTTAGGAGAACAGGTCAAAAAAGGGAAGAAATTAAATTTTAAAAATCTCAGATACAGCACAGATGACTGACAGTTTGTCCTAATTTTCTGTTTTAAATGTGTATTACCAGTCTAACGTATCTTTGAGTGAACTAAGCTTTGACAACATAGAAACTCTTAAGTGCATCTGTTTCAATCACAAGCCTGAAGTACTCAGTGAAGTATAATTATAGCATATGGAAAACATTATTGGGGTTTTTTTCTGTTTATCTATTCCATATTTTTTAATTCTCTAAATCTTAGAATTTGAATGTGAAGTTATTAGTTTGAATTGAAATGTGTAGCAGGTGCTCTGCCAGACTTATTTAGAAAGTACAAAAAGCGCAGCTTACACATAACACATTATTATCTGCTAACATTGCCCTGAACACTGCAATTGCCAAAGGAAGTCAGGAAACACATCCAGACATGAATGACCATTCAAGTGCATTGCTGTGTAGAGATCACACACACCTGTAAACCACAGTATTTGAAAGCTAGGATGAAAGTAGGAAATGACCACTTAATATTCTTCAGTTTAAGATGTACTACAACAGCAGTAACAAGTTTTCAGCTAGCACAGTTGTTCTACCTCTCTCAGCTCGGCCGAAGTCACTGCAACTTCAGGCACCTATTTCTGGCTGTTGACCGTGGGGCCAACTTCGCTTTTAGGCAGTAATATCCCAGATGAACAACGGGGACTCAACAATCACTGATGACATCCAGTACAGTTAACCTATGTACAGCTTCCCTTATAGACAATTCCTCACCCACAAATTCTACCCAGACTTTATCATTCTTACTCTACACAGGTAGCGTCTTTTATAAAATAGCAACATTTTTCTGAAAATTATGTTTGCTAATATGCATTATTAATGTCAGTAATATTTTATATACAGAAGGCGAGGCTAAGCTGTCTGTAGAAGTTTCTTGCTACCCTGGAGCATCTAAAGCCTTATGGCAAGTTGCTACAGTGGAAGTTCAGAAACTAATAGCTATTTTTACTCCACTTGTAAATTCCCTGCAGAACAGCAGCAAATTTAATATTTAGAGCATTCGAGATGATCAAAGGGGTTAAGGCATTTTAAACTAAAGAGATGTCCAAGTTCACAAGATTGTTTCGGCAATCAGTTGTAAAGATCCTGATCATTCCGTGTCTTCATCTCATCTTCAAAGATGCACTACCAATTTTCAAGACTGTCCCTCTATTAGAAGCCTAATCAGTCTGTTTTCCATTAAAATTAGGAATCCCTGTGTATTTAGCACTAAAATACAGACTCTCCAGGTCTCTAAGAATTCTTTTGTTGTTATTATTATTTTTTTTTCAGCTAGACATGGAAGTCTTGACAAATGTTTTCACTGCTAACATGCAGTGCTTGCACTTCCACATTAGATGTCCTCTTGCATCCATTATTTCTTTTCAGGAGACAAGTCCTGCAACCGTGAGATTCTAATAGCTCCACAGTGATCTGATTACATGGTAATGAAGAACTTACCTAATGAAAAGGCTATCACTACATGTAGACCTGTCAATTTAGGTTAAGAACAGTGAAGTGTAAAGACATGTTCAAGTTTCATAGACTGATCTTCTAATTATTAGTAAGGGAAGATTTATTGTGTTGGCAGGAGTCAAAACAGCCTCATACAGTCAGATGCATTAGGCTGTTGGCTGAACTGTTCACCAACGAACAAAATCCCTCCCTGCCTGCAGTGGTACAGCGTCTGTTAGCCCACCAATACAGGACCTGACATCATGGGTGTTAAATAAGATTCACCCATTTTTCAAGAAGATCTGGAGACTATTTTCAACTAGTATTTTTCATTTTCATCAGTTGTCTTGGGCGACTTACCAGAACCTGAAAGGAAACCCCTTTCTCTCTCATAGATTAAGCTACTTAGAAGGAACTTAGAGGAACTGAAACAAGATGCTCCATGCTGGCAAACATCAACAGAACTACAAGAGCTGCTCTGGATACATACTGAGCCGCAGCTTGCCACAAGCAATTTCTTAATATGTATTTCCCAAAACTATTATTTATGACTTGAGAATACAACAAAATAACAACTGTCATCGTAGAAGTATGATGTTCAATTCAAACATGTTTATGTGCAAGAACTTCTCATATATATATACATATAAACACACCTCATAACACAACGTGGACATGTGAACCAGTTCATACAGACAAGTTTCAAAAAGACCTTGAGCAATTAAGTACCAAAGAAAATAAAAGCTTTGTTAAACACCTTACTAGAAGCTTCAAGGAGGCTACAGTTACCAAACCAAAACCATCAAAAACATGACTTCATTTTGAAAGACCTCAAAAGAGCCGATATTCAGGAGGATATTATTGTTTCCCTGGATGATAATTGTTGAGAGTGCAAGATAAAAACCCAGAAGCACAAGTGTGGAGATCCAAGGTTTACTGCATGAGAGTTACCACCTTCTACCCAGACATTAATTTACACAAGTCACTCACAAACTCAAATTGTCAGAATTTTGCAAGCAGAGTAAGACCTTTCCTCTATATTCTTGGAAAAAAGAGACAGAAAACACATGCTGTCACTTTGTAACACTCTCAAATTAAACAAACTGCCAAGTAAATATATTTCTCAAAAATAAATGGGTCACCCAGAATCCCCATCAATGTACAAACACAATCCAACTCAAGAATGTCAGGCAGTGAAGACATTCCTTAATTCTTAAGTTTTGTTTAGCTTCAATTCTTGACACAGGAGCTCTGCTTCGACTGTTGTCCCAATTCTCATCAAACAAGGCCATTAGCATCCACAGGGATAGCCAGGTCCTGTGGTATAAATCACTAAAAGGCTGAGAGCCCAATTCAGTTCTAATATTTTTAATCTTTCAGAAATACTTGCAAAGATCTATTGAAAAAAATAAGGGCGTGAGAGGAAAGGGAATGATGCAAGCAGACACCTTTCATGTAGTAAAAGGAATACTGAATTTAATTTTATAAAACAAAAATACGTTAGTTACTCAGCTATGTTACTCTGGACAGAGCAATCTGCAAAGGTACAGCTGAGAGGAACTTTTTCAAAAAATTGTATCTATTTTTATATGCCATTGAAAAAAGTTTTATTACAAACTCCACAATAGACATATCTGTACAGGAAATAAATTTGGTTTTGCTTTCTTGTATTGGCCCATAGCTTCCATTTCCCTTTGCTGCAGGGGCGGTGATTGTTGCACAGAGACTATGCAAAGCCCCCACAGAGAGGCCGACGCCTCATTAGCAGGGAGTTAGGGCAGCCATGAGCAGTTCCATTTTATACACAAAGTTACGCCCTTCCATTTTATTCCACTGAACTTCCTTGAATGGCCCTCGGAGATGATTCCACTTGCTGTCTTGCAGTACATCGCCTTTGGGGAGATCCTTGCACTGGCTCCGTGGGAACTGAACCATAACTTTGCTGCCACTTTCCGGGCCGTTACGTACTGCAACGAACAGAGATTTTAATGAGCATTTTTACACTCTACGAATTCCTCCTATTAAATATTCTTTCTTGTTGTATACTATACATCACTCCTACTCAATTACAAGCATGCTGAAAGCAAACAAGGGAAATTATTTTTATTTTTTTTTAAAGCTTTTTCTTTTAATTTTCTGTCTCTCATCTCCCAGTTCTCTATGATTTTGTTGCTTTAGCACAAACTGTTTAACTGGATCTAACTCTGGCTAGATCAAACCAGAGATACACTTGATAAAAATCCCACACATACACCTTACAAACACATTTCTTTTTCCCTAATGATGCCAGGAAGGGCAAAGGTTATTTTGCTTATTCTTTCCTTGGATGTATCTCCCACTATTCTTTGAAAAATGTAATAAAAAAGGTATTGTTTCTAGTGCATTTATCTCAAACGGACAGGGACAAAGTCACTAGCATAGCTGCTGCTTTTAATCTCAAAATGCTGCAAGACTGGTGGAAGGGTGGCGGTGTTTTGTTGGTTGGGTGCATTTCTGTGTTTTGATTCTGGGTAGTGGTGTGTGTTGGCTTTTTAAGTAGCAGTGAGGGAGGCAACACTTAGCTTTCCCCTCACCTGCCAAACCAGCCTTCTACAGACGACTGTCAGGTTGATTGAACATAATTTCTCCTTCATAAATCAATGCCAGTTACCTTTTGTCACCACCTTCTCTGGAATATGTTTGGAAACTTCTTCTAGGACTGTTTTTTCTCCCCTTACCTTCCCAGTAATTGCAATGAGACTGATCAGACTGTAGTTCCCCACATTCTCCTTCTTGAGTATAAGATATGACATCTGCCTTCTTCCAGTCCTCAGGAATCCTTCCTGATCACCACAGCCTTTTAAAGATGATCAGGAGTGGCCTTACAAACGACATTAATCAGCTCCCTCAGCACTCAGGGATATATCCCACCTTGTCCCATGAACTTGCCAATGTCTAAATTTGTTCAAAGGTTCTCTAACTTGCTCCTCTGCTACTGAGGCTCTCTTTGCTCCAAAATTTCCCATGGGTCTCATGGACCCATTCCTGAAGGCCAGTCTTAAGACCAAAGTAAAGAAGGTACTGAGTACCTTGGCCTTCTTTGTGTCCTGTGCCACCAGGTCCTTTGACCATTTAAGAAGAGTCCCACATTTTTCCTAATCTTCCCTTTGCTGCTGTCATACCTGCTCAAACTCTTCTTGTTGCCCTGTACACCCCTCAGGACCTTAGCTTTCCTGTCCTCCTCAATGCATGCTTGGACAGCCTCTCTTTCTCTCTCCCAGATCAACTGGTCATGCTTATAATCTCTTGCAGCTTCTATTCTACTGTCACGAGTTCACTCATGAGCTCCCTGTTCATACACACAGATTTTCTGTCACCTTTGCAAAACTTCCAGAACATAGGCATGACCATTCTTGAGCCTGAAAGAAGTGATCCTGAAAGAAGTAATCCTTGAAAAAAATAAACAACCAGCTCTCTTGGACTCCTTTCCATCCCACAGGACCACATCCCATAAGATTCTTCCACAAAGATCCCTGAAGAGACCAAACTCGCTTCTCTTTAAGTCCAGAGTTGTGATCTTGTTGTTTACCTTGTTCCCTTCCCTCAGGATCTTGATGGCTTCTGTAATCTCCTGTTTTTATGCTAATTGTAAGAAATATTTTCAAACTTGTGTAAAGTAAATGAAGTTTATATTAAGTATATTCCTGGGCAAAGTATTGATTCTATTCAGATGTCAATTCACAAAAGAAATAGTCTCTACACTTGTACAGAATAGTATCAATTTATAGCAAAATGTTCCACAAAAAAAATCTCAGAAAGAGATTTGTAAAGCCTGTAGATCTCACTGAAGAATTTTACAACTTTGCATGCATTTGCAGTAGAAAACACTACCTGAAATGGCATAGTCTCCATTTGGTGATGCTACAGTTATTGCTGATGCATTGCCAATACTCTCCACTGGCCCCAGACCAACGTGATTACTGAAACTCAGAACGTGCCATCCCATAACTTTTGCAAGCTGCTGAACTGCATGTACTTGGTGCTGTGACATCTGAAAGATAACAAGAGGTTCACCTTCTGTTCAGTATTTGCACACCACAGAAAGAATTGCTTACTGGGTTTACCAAGCCTTTTTCTTGTTCTCTAGTTTAGAGGAACTTGATTTTTTACATGTATGCTGGTAGAGTTTTGTGTTATTTGAATTCAGACTAGGTCCTCTTCAGATAGAGGAGACCACTGTATTACACAATTAGATGAATTTTTCATAGTTATATGAGTTTATGCATTTTATTTAAGTATTGCTTTCAATTTACAAATATCTGTATTTAGGTCTCAAAAACTAATTCAAGGGATTCAAACAGGATTTTTAAACAATCTTGTCTGTGAATAAAAACAAGATTTCTGCTGTAAAATATGTAAAAATCTTTAAATTATCAAGAGGAAAAATTCAGAAAAAAAAGCTGAGGTTCTCATATCCATGATTATCTCCATTAATTCTCAAGTGTAAGCACTGAGCTTTAACAGCTTAGGAGTTTAACTGCTACTGGTTTTCTGTATCATGACTTAACACCTGTAACAAGGAACTATCTAGCACTGTTCAGCAGTTCTCTGTGAACAAGTCTGACAACACTTGACCAAAAAGACATGCCCTCAGCAGAATCTGTTCCAACTTGTTTTCTGTGTCGTGGAGTTTTATATAACTGCAACAGGCCAACCACTGTTATTAAAGACCTGTATTTTGACTATTTATAATGCATAGTAGGGAGATTGTTGCTTCTGAATAAAACCAGCAGCTTGTTCTAAGCAATTAAGTAAATACAGTTCATTCAAATATCAGCTGATTTAGTAATGGCTGATGCAAAGTGAGGACTAAGAGCAATGTTGAAATGACAGTAATTGTGGGCTCATTAAGAACTTGGTTACAGTAAGTTTCATATATAGGATACCTTACTGCTTGTTATGACTCCCACTGACTTGTTTCTACCATAATGAGCAGCATAAAGAAATGTATTTTAAATGAGAGGGAAAAATCATTACTACTACTGACATGAGTAAAAACTGGCATTATATTTTAGTAACAGTTGCTAAAGTCACTATACAAACATAGTAAAAATTCAGTAATCCACCTTCCCATGTTCATTATCTTAATTTGAAGTTTTTTAATATTTTCTATATAGATAAAGGTGAGATTCTTCTGTTTTCCAAACAGTACAAGAAAGGGAAGAATAATGTGTATGAGTCTACCTGAGATAAAAGGAAATCCTGCAGTTCTTGCTCTTGATGGGACAATGTAATAACTCTTCCATCTCTGTGCACAACTCTGATTTGTTCAACTCCAATGTTCAGCTGTAGTTGAATGGATCTTTGAAGATAAGAGGCACATTTATTCAAAATGCACTACAACACCAAAGAAAACAGGAAACTAAGAACACAGAATCCTTCCCAGTCATTGACAAGAACTCTTAAGATGGATGGTGCAAAGCCTACGGAACGTGACAACTACTCCAACCGTTTCAGTTTCATCACTCACCACAACAGCTCCCTCTGTACTCCAAGGGACAATATTCTGTGGCGTGTTCCCAGACCTGGCCCACTGCTTGTTCAGTTCCCTGCCTGCCACTGTTGCCCAAGTTTCCTTCCAGAGGTGCAGGGAAAATGGTGTGTTCTGCACTACAGCCAAGACTTGGGCAGCATATGCATTCTGGAACCAAGACTGGCAATTGCACCTATGACAGCAGTTTGCCCCACACCACGGACATAGAGCACTGCTCCAAAGGTAAAAAACCACTGTCAATGCATTAGTTAATCTACTGCTGGTCAGCATCCAGAAATTTGTTTCTAGAACATGACATTACTTATTTTGATACCCATGTGCATAACTAATTGCATGAATTACATGAGTTCCACATTTTAGTACCTCTATGACCAAGCTAGGACTGAGCACTGATCAGCTTTCCATTCGGAGCCTGGAAGTTTAGAATCCAGCATATCAAATGATACTTTGTATTCAGTCATCTCTACCACAGTAAATCCCCCCCTTAAATGGCGGCTCTCATTTCTATTTTCTTCTTTGAAAGAAGAAAATAGAAATGTGCTAATTAAAAATGTAATACATTTCTTCATTAAAGTGCAAAGTGTGTGAAGAGTTTTCTTAGAGTGGTTGCTCACCCCACAACTCAGACAAATAGACACACACAAATAATGGACTCCTCCTTGTCTGTCTGAGGAGAATCTAAACCTTTAAAGCACAACTTGGATACACATTCTCTGCTGCATGCTTCTACCAGTAAAAAAGGACATGCATTCTCATACTTACTTGCAGATCTGCTCATATCCTTGAGAAGTTATTAGAACTTTAACACTGGATTCATAAACATCATTTATATTGGACCAGTGAGCCTGAATCTGAGGATCCTCAATACGACTCGCCAGACTGTCAATGGTTCGAGCAGTTCTAGAAGATAAAGCCATATTCCACACACAATGATCTAGACAGTTTGTGCTGTTCTCTTCTTTAAAGGAACTGAGCAGGTTATTCCATTTAAGGGAACCATGTGGATCAAAGTTCTATTTCAGCACCATTCTGGTGCTAATGAAGCCCACTTGTTTATTATGTACATTTCTCATGCACTCAGCAACCGTACTGAAGTGGTATTACTCAGTTATCAGCTCCCACATTGCAAAGAATATGGAAAAAGATATTTTATGCAGTTTAAGATAAGTAGGGACAATTATCAGCAGCTTATGTCCTAACTGTCACAGCAATCTCAAAAAAATTTGAATTTTAATTTTTTTTTTAACTAGCTGAGTGTTGCTTGCTCATATTTTATCATATATTTTTGTTTCTTAGTACTTGCAAATAAAGACTACTTTAACTGTGAAGGAAACAGTGGTTGATTTTAAGAACACTTAAAAAAGATCAGTTGTATTCTACTTAATGGTACATTTTATTGTAACTTTAAACAAGAATAGCATATGACCTACCTGCGTCTCAAAAAGATATGTTTTGCCTGTTTTATTATCTTTTCCAGAAGTCCTTCATTCGACTGTAGAGAACTGATATCATTTTTATCAAAAGCCTGGGGTCCTGCAAGTCGCATTCTCTTATGGCCAAAAGGTGCACTAGCTGGATGTGGCATTACTGTTGAGCTCAGGGTTTGCTTGTGACACTGAAACAAACAACAGATGTTATAAAAGGAAGTGACCAAATAATGTACCTGCAAGAAATACTATATATACAATATGCTGCTTCACATCAGGTTTTTTAAGTTTACGTACTTTCAAAAAGTGGAACACTATAACTGTAGAAACCTGACAGCTTTTTAAAGCCAACTTTATGTGTGTCTTTCAAACCCTATGGAAAGTGTTGTGTTTTTTTCTTTTTGAAAAGTGCTAGCTACCCAAAATTTGGAACCATGCCTTTAATACATCTCTGGAGACAGAAAGAATGGTCAAATAAAAATAAAGAAAGCATTTTAGAGGACAAAGACCTGAGGTACAAAAGTTTTAGCAACCTGTCCAAAGTAAAGAAAGGAAATTCATAGCAGAGCTGGGCATTGAGCCAAAGCTCCATGAAACCTAAATCAGTGTTTAAAATATGGACTATTCCACATGGCTGCATGACTTGCACAGCCATGCTCTAAGAGATGAACACTCACTGGAATATGGTTTCAACTCTGCTCAGACATGCAAAATTGCGCTCCTTTCCTGAACAGACGCAACCTCAACCTTCTACCCCACGTCATTCTGCTAGATTATACAAGAATCTTAAATGCTGAAGCAGAGAAGTGGACCTTAAAAGAAGCAAAGCTATTACAATAATTGATTGTTCTTCCTTCATGGGGATACAGTCTGACTAGATGCTCCCTCACAGAGCTTGCCAAGCATGAATCAGACACAACGCAAACAGGGAGACTGATGAGCTCTACTGGAAAAGCTTTGCATGGCTATTCTGAAGTGAGCAGCCAGGCCTGAGGTTATGTAAGGAACTAGCATTCCATGAAAGCATGAACTGGAACTCCTGAACCACCCATGCCTATTGAAACCGAGTTGCCTTATACAAATGGATGGGAAGCGACTGGCCTCTAGTGGCACTCGGCTGTTACAACAGTGCCACACACCAGGCAAAAGACTGAACAAAAGCCCCAAAATTGTTCAGTGTTTGACCATAAATGCATGTATTACCTCTCTGATAAGCTGATGCAAATTATGTTCCAGAACATAGAGATGATCCTCTGGATTCTGTTTTTCAGAAGCAGCCTTTTGTGACTTTTTGTCATTGGAAGAGTGGCACAGAGAAATAGACAACTGCAAACCTGTATAAAGGACAGGACGAAAAAAAACATAAGAGAGCACTGACAATTGTCAAGGTTGCTACTGAGAAGTACTTTTCTTCACGTTTTATAGCAGTAGTTTAACAATGAGAATCCACCATATTACAGAAAAATCAAAGAACGATGGTGGAGAGCATAGCACCAAAGGCAAGTAAGACTTCCTACTCCCTGAAGTGTTGATAGGCCAGCTATGAACTCACTAGGTGCATTTCACAACAATTTCTATGACTCAATTCCACACAGAAAGAAAACTCCTCAGGACCCCATTCTTTCCCCAAAGGAAAAATGATTTGCCATCATGCACATTTTAAGCAATCCAGAAATATATTCTTCACATGCTACAATCAGTTGTGTACCCTCTGTAAGAACAGAGGATTCAGCAGCTGACTCAGAGCCACCCTCATGTTGTTTAATTATCCTCACTGAAGAGCTTTAGCCTTTGTTCTTCTGAAGACCCATTAACCCAAGCCTTAAATTTCACTTGTGTGCAATCCAGGAGCAATGACCCATGCACAGCTCCAAAGTGCCATGTGCTCATGGCATTACAGTTGACAGTTTTAAGTACTGCTGACAAAAAAACATAACTGCAAAGGAAAACAGAGTAAATTAGAAACTAAAATGCATCAGTTGAATTTTTCTGTAATTAGTAACCAAAATTCTAGCTCTGTGAAATTCTGTTTTTCAAAACCTCAGAAAACCAAGGAGTTTTTTTATTTTTTAAGAACAGAGCATTAAAAAAGGTCACATCAATCAGGAATTTCAGTTCATGTTTAAGCAAATAATTGCTAAGAAGTCTTGTACAGTTTCCTACCTGGGAAAGGCTGGGAGATTATCTGATTTTTCACAACAATATGAGGAATCTGTGATTTAATTTGAACAGCTTCTCGTGACAGCTGAGCAAAAATTTCTTTACACAAAAGAACATTCTGTGCAGTCTCCAACTTTGTCTGCCAGTGTGGAGAACCTGAAAAGTACAAATCAATGTTTGCAGAAGGAAAGAGTAAAGAGAAGCTACATTTTTGTTCAGACACCAGACACTGCGCAGTGGCGAGGCACAAATGCTAATATAAAGAAGAGTAAAGGATGAATTTTCAATCCCAATAGTTTACAACTTCAAATACCAGCACACATCAAATGAATCAATCTGCTCTCTGCCAGGTGGGTTGTCGATAATTAACGCACAGAATGCCAGCACAGTTTCAGGTCCAGATAAAACATATGAGCCACAGACAGCTGAGCTGAACTAATGGGATGTAACTGGCTGAAACACAGCACCTTGGATTGATTTTGGTGATGTGCTCAAACTTTTAAAGACTAACAGAAGGTGCTCCAGAATACTTGAAATACAACTCTCATACTTTTGTTTCAGAACTGAATAAACACTTGAAAAACTGAAGGAGCATGCTTTGAAAGCACTGTGTTTTCAAAGCCCAAGCAGCACCTGAACAGAAAATTTCAGTTTTTAATTAAAGGTATTCTTGTTCACTCTTCTTCTAAGAAGATTATGATTTTCAAACAAGCATCATATGCAAACCCATTTCTTGAGAACATGCTCATAAAACAACATATAGCTATACCTGGTTTTGATTTTGGTAAGGGTCTTTTAAAGAGATTGACTGTCCCAAGGTCACCAATGTCTGGAGCTTGTTTCTGAATAGAAACCTAGGCAAGAGAGAACATTATTTGGTGTTTGTTCTGTTGCAAGCATATGCATATTGAAACAAAACTCACGCTACATTATTACAGTTTCTCTGACAAACCTTGATATACGCTGATCCCTCTAAATCACTTGGAATTTGAACATCTAAAGGACAGTAATCCTCAGGTATCTTTTTATCCAGGTCAATGTCAGTGTTCTTTATCACCTCAAACGTGCCATGATGAAGAAAAAGAGAGCCTGAGAAAAGAAGGGCAAAGACATACATACTAAACATAAAGTACCTTCTGCAAATAAGAAAAACCTCGTTCCTCTACTTTGGAAGAATATGTATTCCCAAGACTCCAAACCTCTAGAGGTGCACTTGACTCATATTTCTCAATGACTTCTTAAAAAAACCCAGATAAATTAGAAAGCTCATTTCAGCACATCAGCATCTCAGTCCTCCAGTGTGAAAGATGCAATGTTTTACAGTAAATTATCATGGAGTATTTAATAATTATGAGGGAAAACCAACTGTTTCAAAATGGTGTCGAGATGCAAGGGAAGAGAAAAATAAAAAGAAAGGTACTGGGTTAAAACAAGACAAAAAGTAACTGTCTGAAGTTTTACAAGTAAGTAGTTTAAGGTGCAACACCCTTACTGATTTAAAGGAATTCTGATGATGTTTGGCCATCAGTCTTAAAATTAAACCGTGTTCTGACTGTAAAAACAGCTGTATAGCCAGTCATTCAGGGACTGATAAAAGCAGATATCCACATCTGTCATAGCTGCATCCCTTTTACATCCAGGGCACAGTTAATTTAGTTTAGAATAAATCATCTAAAAAGAGTCATAGCCTGGTGTACATCTACAGCTTCTTCATGAACAACCCGAAATTTGTCCTTCTCCTCCTTCACTGATGACAACAGGAACCCAACGTACCCAGTTCTGACGCCTGCTTTGTACCTGTATCTTAAATTCCACGAGATTCTGTATTGTCACTCCACCATGGTCTTTAGAACCCCAGGTTGGTCACTCTCTCTTACTCTCTTATCCATGAAATAAGGCATATTCTCAGCATCATTTCTCTCAAGTGTAGGAATAATAGGTATAATAAATCTGTCTTTGATGATAACCTTTAGTCACATGGTTAAGTTTTACTTAGTCTGAATTCTGAGGAGCAGGGAGTTAGACTTGATAATCTCTTCCAACTTGAGATATTCTATGATCTTCACTCAGACGAAAATGTAACACACACTTCTTACCTTTTTTAAATGTTTTACAGACCAAATGTTAGATAAAAGCCAAAGACTTACAAAGTCTCCCTGTCAACTGATCAACTACATTATCAATGCAGAATTGTTTCCATAAAGAAATCTTTCCTAAAATCCTACACAATGAGCCTTTAAAAGTACTGTCTAGGTTGAGGATGGCAATATATTTTTCCTGATAACAAAACAGGAGCTTTATAATCCTGTCTCAAAATTATAATGAACTTATATTAAAATAATCTATTATTAGATATTCCATCTGTTTTTTCCAGTTACAAAAAGCAAATTTCATAATGTATCCATTCTTGTGAAAAAGACCCTACTGTTTACCTGCACTTCTGTAGCTCAGATCGCCAAGAATTTTGTCTCCCACTTTTCTCAGCTTCCAGTGTTGTCTCAGTCTCAGCAGTTCAGAGTTGAAGTCTCTTTGTCGCTTGTTTTCCTGGTTTTCTGCAACTGATTTGGATAATCTTTCTGCACCTTTCAATAGGATTTGAGCTGCTCCAGCTAATGACTTCTTTTTTGAAATCAACTGTAGAAACTGAGGATTCTGGTAACAACACCAAAAAAAAAAAAAAAAAAGAGGCAGAGATATTTGACACCTCAATTTTCAAAAAATCATTCTTTGTTATTATGGAAACTAACTGACAGCAATTGATAAGTTGTTATTGCTGGATGTCCACTAACATTTGGAATTATTTTCATCGGCATTATACAGTCACAGGTAGCATTTTGATTTACAACTTCAGCAAAGAGGCCTCTGAAATTGGGCTCACCTCCCATTCCCAGCCTTATCGTGACTCACAAAGCACTGTCCTAGCACAAAGAAAGTTTTACTAAATCTTGTACACATCACAAATGAAAAAATTCCACCAAAATAAAGTCTTTAGCATCAAGCTTAAGTGCATACAAAGTGCATAACTTAGGTATAACATACCTGCTTTGGAGGAAGGGGATCCTGCACAACTGGATCTAGAGTCATGAACTTTTTATCCTTCACAATGCTAAGAACGTCATACAACACACACATCTCAGTCAGGGCACTTCTTAAGTTGTTCCTCACTGAATCCCAAGGCCAGAGAGATGGCTGAAACTTTACCAACCCTAAAAATAAAACAAAGGAAGGGAAAACAAAGGACTTTAAAAAGATATGGTTTAAGACTCATTCTTAAACCACGGAGAGATCACAACGGCATGAAATATAACGACGTATCCGGAGCTATCCTTTCCCACTATAACATGCAGGGACTGCGGTCATGATTATCCTAACCTCATCCACAGCCAACCGTGGCAATCCTAAGGGGAAGGCAGGCCAGGCCCAAGCACCTGCGGGGCTGCAGGCCGGGCACCGCCACCCCTGGGCGGGCCTCCACCAGCTCCATGCCGGTGGGAAAGCCCGGGCCGTGGGCCCCGCCGCCCCTCCTCACCTTCTTCATCCTCCGCCTCGCCCGGCTCAGCCCAGGCGCGGCCCGCCGAGCCGGGCTCGTCCTCCTCGGAGCCGGAGCCCTGGCTGAAGTCGATGCGCTGGGCCAGGCGCGCCAGGTTCTGGGACATGGAAAGCGGCTGGAGGTAGGTTTCGCTGCCATCCAGCCCCACCTCCTGCACCTGCTTCTCGCACGCCGACTCGATGCTGATGCGCACGGCCGGCACGCCCGCCATCTTGGAGCGACCCCCGCCCGCAGCGGCAGCGGGGGGCGGGGCCAGCGCCGGCAGGGCTCGGCACTTTCCGGAGACGCTCGGGAAGGGGCGGGGCCAGCGTTGTGAGGGAAGGGTGCGGGGCGTCCCCGCTCTGAGCTGCTGCAGCTTCTCTGTTTGACCCGAAGTTGGATTAACGACGCGTTCTACACATAATTTCACCACCTCTGTTTCCCCCTCGTTAGCTATGGACACGCAGGAAGCACAACCAAAGCAGCAGGAAAATATACAATAACGTTGCAACGAAATTACAGTTTGAATTGGGCCATAACAACTCCAATAACGCGTACACTCCGCGTTCCACCCTTTAACACAGTTAAGAAGTCGGCAGTTTACTGCTCTCGTATTTATTCTTAAATCTGATAAGTGTGCATAATTACAAGCGTTACAAAAATCAGCGTTTGTACTTCGGGAGGATTAAATCGCCCAGCGGGAGGCTCAGTCTCTCCCGACCAGGTGCGTCTCCTGGGGCCTGTCGATGCGGAAGAGCAGCTCGGCGGGCTGGAAGTACCCCAGGTACTGCACGCTGTCCGGGCTGGTGTCCTGGTGGTAGTGCCCTCCTTCTCCGTGGTGGCTGAAACAGTGGGTGTGCTCCACACGCAGATCAAAGCGCTGTCACCAGAGAAAGAAAGGTCCATCAACAAGGCATTCACGTGAACAGCATTTTAAAAAGTGTTTCAATTTTAAACTCTTGCCCTTTCTCCTGTCACTACATGCCCTGCTAAAAAGTTTCTCTCCACTTTTCCTAAAAGTCTCCTTCTAGGTACTGGAAGGCTGCAATAAGGTCTTCCTGGAGCCTTCTCTTCTCCATGGTAAACCCCAGCTCTCTCAGTCTGTCTTCACAGGAGAGGCGCTCCAGCCCTCTGATCATTTTCATGACCCTCCTGTGGACCCTCGCCAACAGGTCCACGTGTTTCTTGGGGCCCCAGGGTTGGATGTGGCACTCCAGGTGGGGTCTCATAAAGGAGAGAATCACACCCCTTGACCTGGCCATGCTTTGTTTGATGTGGTCCAGGAATTGTCTGGGCTGCAGGAAGATACTGATGAACAGTACATATCAGTTGATGAACATATTAAGCCTACAGTATGTCTCATTTAACTCTGGAAAAATGCTTTAATATTACTTATGACTGCATTGTTATTTATAAAATGGTCATTTTCATCTATGGTTTCCTGGTTATCTTTAAAGAAATAATTTTCCTAATGATGAGCATCTTAATGTTTTTTGAAACCAGATTAAGTTTTAATACTGAATTATTTGCTCTTGAATTTAGTGCTTGTGAAAGATGCTAGATAACTTTCCAGCATAAGGCTTTGCAGACTTGAATTTCCATCATCAACAAGACACATGCTTCATGTATTTCAACACAGCATTAGCAGAAAGAGTTCTTATGAAAGTGAACTACATAAACACACAGCTGAACCAGCTTCCATGCTCTTGGCATTCCTCCCAGCGTGGCCAGCAGTGAATGCAAACTGTGCTGTTGGATTTGGGATGCAAACACTTGCACACTTGCAATTGGAACTGAACTATTAAGTTCAATCCACTATGAACAACAACTGGATTTCAGAACAGACTGACCTAGATTCAGTTCAAATAAGTCACAGAAACGAGAAACTTCTATTTCACTACACCACCTCTGGAAGAGTCTAACACAATACTTACACACTCCTGTTCTTAAAAGGAAGATCACAGCCAAGACAAAATTCATTACAAATCTCAGTTTACACTTAGAAATGAAAAAGAAAACTCACCGGATCTCTGGAAACTATTACTGGCTGACAAATCAGTGGAGCCTTCATTTCAAAGAATTTGAGCCAGTTATTCACATCCTCATCAGTATTCAGGGGACAGGTAGAAAATTCTGGAGGCTACAGCAAAAAAAAAAAAAAAAAGCTTTCTAAGTAAAAGGAAGACACTTGCATCAAGATACCTTTTCTTTAGCAGCTTTCTTTCACTTTTTCCCTTCCTGCTATTCTGTTCCTTTTCCTTCTTGACCAAAAGAAGCTCACCAGTGCCCATCACTGTGTTTCTGCCAGAAATAGAAGTGACCAGAATATTGCTTCTTTCATAGCACAGGTAGTGGAAGAACTACTGAGGCGAGGATTCTCCTGCTCCTGGTACATTTTAGAAGCTCAGTTATTTTTAAAAAAGTCTAATGCTTCTTGTAAGTATCATCTCAGGTCATGTGTTTCATTTCAATTCGTTTTACAATAGCTCTCCAATTCTTTAGCTGCCCAAGGATTTCAAGAGATGATGGTATTAAGGCCAAGTAAAACAGCATCACTAGTTTGTAACACTGATTTTGTAATGTCAGCTCCTTGCTTTAATGCAGTTCTTATCCTAATAGTTTATGTATACATTTAAAAATACAAAGTCAAGGCACTAAGATGTTACATGCTGATTTATACTTCTGTTCTCAGGAGGACATTGAAAGCTACATGAATTGAGAACAACATACCATAATGTGAATCTTTGCTTTCCCCTTCTGAATGATAAATGTCCCACCCATCCCAACTGGCTTTTCTCCATAGTGTTTCTCTAAAGTTTGTCTCAGGCAGGAAACGAAGTTAAGTTCCCCAGTTCTTCCATTGGCTTTCACTTCAATGACCTGGAAAATAAAGTTAATTGGTCACTGCTGTCTCCTGCTGCAACAGTCTGCAAAGGTCTGTAAAAGCTGTTCTGAAATTCTCTGAAGCTGATAACCCAAAATTACCTTCTGAAAATGCAATTCCCTGCAAGTGCTGCTCCTTCCAGTACCTGACCAACTTTCTTTTCCTGACTTCTGTTCAATGCTAGCTTTGCCTGTGAAGGGCGCTGGGCAGCAAGAGATTTACTCAATACATGAGACAGTGATATGAGCACCCTCTTTCTATCAGCTGGCTTCCACTCTGCTACAAAGAAACTGTTGGTACTAGAGAAGACTTTTCAGTTTCCATGCAACAGTCAGTTTTTGACTGCTCTGCCAACATGTCTTTGTGCTGGCTGTGTCAGGGAAAGCACTTCTACAAAAAGCTAGGCAAGTGTCCGCCATCTGATTTACATAAGTACATTGCACAACCATTACCTTAAATCACTGCTAGTTTGGACTAGATTTGGGTGAATGATTTATGATGATGGAAAGGTTTTATTAAGCTAATACTTATGCCTCAAAAATTCAAACGCCTCTGTCTCCACCTATTTTTCCTCTTGTTCATTGGCATCCGTCTGTTATGGTTGTGTGTTTCTCTCATGGAATTACAACTTTACTATTACCACAGAAAACCGATAGTAAAACGTTAAAGCTTTTCAGTCACAAAGCTCTACAAACAAGTCACCTTTGATCCAAGTACACACCTTACCAGGTTGGCCCTCACTGGCATAAAGATTGGCCAACAGTCCAAACTCACAGTCAGTATATTTACTGCTGTACTTCTCAAGCAGGCACCCTTTGTCTGCAGGATTTATCTGAGCAACATAGCTCCCATTTACAGCAGGCTTTTTTTCACTCTTAGTTTGAACAATAGGGATAAGCTGAGAAAAAGAACATATAAAAGTTAAGTAAGTCAATTAGAACATGTAAGAGCCAGTTAAATGAACTGAATTCACTTAAACACTGTTTAAGCTTTGGACCATGAAACCAAGAAATAATTCTCTTCATCACATAGCTCTGTCTCTCAGGATGACATTTGAACTGGTAAGAAAAATGCACTAATACTGTAATGTAATGAAAGATCCAGACAAGAGATATTCTTTTTCTGGACAATTAAATTTAATGTCGTGAAGATGAATGCTAGTGTTAAAAAAATAAATTTAAAAAAAAAAAAGAAGAAAAAAAGTATCTGAGGTCCAATTCAAGTACTGGAATTCTATGTAATACTTTCTCAGGGTACAGAAACAACCACTATTATAGTGGCTCAAATTAAATGTTGAAATGCACTATCTCACCTGCCAATAAATCCATTAAAAGGAGATGGCAAGACCAGAGGTTTATGCCTGAAAAAAATTCTGATTAACCAGTCTCCATAGACAGTAGTTTTTACCTCCTACCTCTTTTGCAGTTCACCATTTTGTATGTGGCATCTTTAAAATTTACAACGGTAAAGCCATCCGAGAGGGTAAAATACAGGGAGTATTTTAAAGGCATTTAGCAGTAAGTTTAAAAAGCTTTTCTAAATCTTGGAGTTAAAACCTCTGGTCAGGTCTTTGTCAATCAGTTTCAAAAATAAATCATGTTTCTTGCATGCTCCTAGGTAATCACATGCTTCCTGAAGAATTACGAGTTAAAAATTAATCTTTATTACCTCAGTAGTGTACACCTCAGTGGATGGCCCTCATCTGAATTCCTTCTAATGTGTTTTTTGTGCTTGTGGCATGAAAAGTATTTATTAAGTATTTTGTGCTAAGTGAGGAATACCCTGTATGACACTGGTCTATTGTTATGATACTCCCATGAATTCATGGAGAACTTATTTACTGACCTCAGCATTTACTCCAAGAATCTTAGATGAAACAGCTCCAGCTCCAAGAATGAATGCTCCGGGCAGCTCTATGTCTTTTGCAACTGTATTGAGATCGTAAACCTGCAAAACAGAAACAACCATCCCTGGAAGTGTCCAAGGCTAGGCTGGATGGGGCCCTGAGCAACCTGATCTAGTGGGTGACATCCCTGCCCATAGCAGGGGAGCTTGGAACTACATGATCTTTAAGGTTCCTTCTAACCCAAGCCTTTCTATGATTCTATGATTTTAGTGTGGTGCTCTGAGCTGGAATTGTCATTTTGTTCACTGTAATCTCTGGATGCATTTAATTCACAAGGCTCTCATTAATACTTTGGATGATTAGGCTGAACACATTTTCTGAACACAACAAAAGATTTGGTAGTAAAAAATTTGTTAGATGTCCATTTGTTTTCTGACAGGTGGATTTTGCCTGTATGTTCCCCTGTCATTATACTCAAAAACTGAATTATTGTTCTCGTTGAAATGTCTATGGAAAAAATGGAAGGGAATATCATATAGAGACAGATTGGATGAGGTGTCAGCAAGGAGGCATGACATTCTTGGAAAAGAAGGGTAATGCAAATCCAGTGTTGGCCTGAGAACGCAAATACAGCCAGTTTTTACAAAGAAGCATGGCTGTCACTTGAAATTGCAGGCATGCAACAAGCCATATACTAATATGCACACAAGCCCCTTGTTCAGTAGTTCCTTCCATGGTTCCTGCCACAGATGATATGTTTCCAAAACTAACTTGTATTTGAGAATGGAAGTAGATGAACCATCAACCACAATGCACTATTTTTGCTACAATGTGTAAGATTTTGTCACATGGTCTATGTTTAACACAGGTCAGAATCACTTGTAAAACACTGAAAAGTCCCTTTCACAAGAGGAATCTTATAGTATCTCTTAGTTGTTAGTTTTGTTTATATTTCAACAAGATACTGCGCTTTTTTACATATATGTGTTAAACCCCACAGTTACAGGAAAAACTCACTTTTTCTTTCTGTACCAGAGGTATGAGATAAGGAACACCTCCCACATCTGCTATCCTAGGCTTTCCACAGATTCCTGTAAGAATACAGCCAGTTAGCTTGGTAAAGTATTTTTTCCTACTAATCCTAAATGAGCATACAGTCTAACCCACCAAAGAACTGGTTCCTCAAACTTCTAAATACTTAGATAAAGTGTTGCACTATTAAGAAGTCCAAGCCCTAAAATGATCCACAGTAGGATTTAGTGCTGTGCAACCTGTTGTAAAATTAACATTCTCTAAACACAAGGAAATTAATAGAGCGGGCAACATCTATTTGCCAGTTCTCCACCACACAGTGGATATCTCTGCTGGGGCTCCCTTGCAAAATTTTAGCAAAGCTGGAAGCTGTCTGAGTCTCAGGACAATTCATCACACTTACTTGGACATGTATTTTAAGAAGGGATGAATCACCTTCTGAAGTGTTTCTTTCCTACATTGATGCCAGAGGGAACTACTCAGATGAGTAGCACAGATGACATGTCTGTCTTCCAGACAGCTAATTCAAAGAAGATGAATCCCATTCAAAATAAGATAGTTTCACTTCACTGACATACGTGAATGGCAGGAATTTAAAAACTAATGGAAGCGCAACACCTTAGGTTCAAATAGTCATTGGCATGGATCTAAAAAATTTCCCCATCTGGAAGAAAACAACTTAATTTCAAAACCTTTTCAGTACACTAACTAAATCTTAAGAAATAAGTAGGTATTGCAGTGACAGATTAAGAAAAAAAAATTATGACAAGTACTTAGCAATGACTTGTCCTTGTTCATACTAGGAAGAAAATACAGAGATGTAAAATTTAGCTCTCCTCTCACGTATATTCTTTATCTGAAAAACAATTTAAACTCTCCCAACATCTTTAGAAGATCAAAACCAAGCAGAATCAGGTAGAAAGAAAGGAGAAGACTTAGTGGAAGAAGGGAATGCTAGATTACCTTTAGCAGGAAATTTGAAGGGCTCCTGAGTCAGATCAGGACAGTCTACAACAGAGACTTGAGCATCAGCAAAGTTCTCTTTAAGCCCTTTCTGCAAAACTGTTATAAAGAATAATGGCAAAGTTATTGACAATGAAAAATTACCAAGAGTTTGTTTGACAAGTTACTAACAACTATAAATATCTGTTTAGATTTATTTCAGCAAGATACATTACTTATGCTTACCCTAAGTAACTCCATTGATTTAATTGTCTGTAGGCACTTGTTTCATGCATCAAAGCTTCAGAGAAGAGCAAAAGTTTGTTCAGGTAATTGCTGTCTGCCACATCAATTCATTTGGAGTATTTTAAAAACATTTTCATTGAAATATAATAACTGACTGCTCCTACTAGCACTAGGAGCAACACAATGTGAAGTAACATGGGTAAACTTAAATCACATTCAGCAGTGGGTTTGTTTCAAAGAGCAGACAATTATGATCACAAGTCAAATATGATGCAAGAGCAAAGGAGGAAGCAAGTTTTAGCTGAAGGGACAATCGGTTCTTTAAATACATTAACCAGACTGTTTGAAATAGCTTGATTATAATCTCAAACTGTCTCTGCTGTCTGAAAATTTCTTCTGCCACAGGATATTGCCTATCATGTTTATGCTCTTGTGGAGATTTTCTGGCAACTGCCACTGTCAGTACAAGACAGCTAATAAATGGTGCTCATGATAATGAACCAAATCTAAAATTTTGGTTTTGCTTCACATCAGTGGTTTTTAGGCTCAGAACCTGCAAAGTCACTCAAACAACAGGGATGATTAGATGAGTGCACTGTTGGGAAACAACTTCCAAGCCTAAATTGAGTGAGGGATTGTCTTCACATACACTGCTTCAAATACCATGTTAAAAGGTCCAGGTTCTTTCACACCTGGGGGTCTGCTTTGACAGATTTCTCAAACTAAAGAACAGAAGATCAAGTCTGTTCTCAAATCAGGCAGTTTCTTATTTGCTCAGAAGACTTCCCTGAGTTTTTATTTCCTCCAATTAGGATTTCAGCCATACCTTACTTCTCAAGAGCAGATTTACAAAGGTATTGACCACAAGGGTCAGTAGAAGGTACTTGGCACATTTCTAAATATATCTCAGTACCTTCTGGTAAGCGGACAAGGACAATAAAAAGGCACTCCTCAGTTATACCCAAAAGCTGAACAGCAACAAAATTCACAGCTTACAGGAGGTCCTCAGGGGGGAAAAATGGAAAATTCTGCTTTCTGATGAAATTTTTCTTCTACTCTTTCAAGCTGTTATACTGCGAGTACATGGTGTTCTCTGCACAGAGTCTACAGCAGCTGTGTCCTACTGCCCTAGTCTGACTGAGTGAGAAGAGCACTGAGAACCACCCAGGGTAATCTTGGGACCACACTTTCTTAACGCATGGAAACACAAAACTGACACAGATTTGGGAAAGCAGCAAACTGAACTTGAGGATCAATGTGAAAGACAACAACCTTTAGTAGATCTGCTGCAGGGGAGAGACTACCTTTCTGCTAGTGCAAGGAAAGAAGCTCATGAGCAAGTGCGTTGGACCCTTCCAACTTCAACCATTCTGTTATTCTGAGCACTTTTTGGGAAGGCTTTGGAAAGAAACAAACTAAAAAAGATGCTTCCTGCAGCCCTGTTCTAAGGTAATCACTGAAAGAGGAGCCAGCTAGGTTCAAGCAAGAGGATCTGCCATGCTACACTGCATCTTGCCAGCTGTGTTTTGAGTAGTCCTGAAAAAGAAAGAAATACTGGAGGGTAGAGGAGGGTGGATGATCCTGTATCCATAGAGAGGTTTGCTCTTTAGTTGTCAAACTTTCACAGCTCATGCACAAATTTGCAAATACAGCAGACAGTTTTAAAGGATTTGAGAGCCTGCCTGTGTGCTTAAATATCAAGGGGGCTTGGGGGAGGAGTCATTGTTTGTGCTACAAAAATCGCAGCATATAGAGAAATAGTGCTGTTCTTTACATCTCAGTGTGTTAAGAGCAGGAATTCTCCATGTACTGTCTGTAGAAAGGTTTTGGTATGAGCTTTAATGTAAGTTCGAAGAGTACATTATAAGTTCGTAAAAAGTTACAAGCTGTATAACTTACCCCCAGCAAGCTCCTCCAGACTTGGAACGTGAAAAGCAAACCTTTCGACTTTGGCCATTTCTTAACTTGTGCTGATTTCTTGAGGTAAGAAATTACAGTACAGCACACTGTAGGAGCAACTGATCTGCCAACAAGGATAATAGTTTAACAATTAAAACAGTCTCCTTTCAATATGGGAATTATTTTTCAATTTCACTCAAGAATGCACAGACAACAGTAGAATTGTAGTTCTGCCATCAGGAAAGACTAATGGCTTCAATAGTAACATTAAAGTTTTTATAGATTTTGAAAGGCATGTCTGTCAGACCTATAGCTGGCTCAGAACATTACATATGCTAGTCTTCAAGCTTGCAGCTGGTGTAGGCAACACATCCAATGCTGAATTCAGTTCAAGGGACAGGTCAGGAGATTTGTGTGTCCTTTGTAAGCCTGGAATCACAATTTGGTTTTGATAGAAAACTGGGCTTTTCTGACACATTAGCTGCCTCCTCAGGCTTTCCCAACCTTAATGTTTACTTTTCCAGCATTGGCTACAGTGGACTTTCAACCCTAGCTGTGATATGGTCTCCAATTTACTCTGGGCATGCGTTTCCCCTTCCAGGGAGAAAAGACAAGAAGTAAAATAGAAAACAACAGCAGCAAGTTCTGCGCTATCTGCCTCTGTATGGGTACTGAGCTTGGAACAAAAAGTTTTGTTTGAATATAAGTTTAAGAATGCCTTCACAAATGAACTGTACTTCAGTCAGCCTTGCAACAGCAAAGTGAGTAATTAGGGCAAACCACTAGCTCAGGGCAGAAACAGCTGATTGTACACTACCTAAAAATAAGCTATTGCAATTATTAATTCCTTAGGCACATGCTTGTTGTGCACAGCAAAAAAAAACACAACCACCCAACAAAATGGGTCCCACTTATGGTGTTGGAGGAAACACTAGGTCTCAGGTGTTGGAGGAAAATGCCAAAACCGTAACTACATTCCCAGACATGACAGAGCCTTTGTTAGGAAGGACTATGGTATGAGCTAGCTAGTTCTAGCTTCTATTTTTAAAAAAGTCCCACCTTTTATGATTGTCAAAAATTGTAACTGTCCTTATACCACCAGCCTCTCAAGCCTGTATAAAGGAAAAAAAAAAAAAAAGAAATAAGAAGAGTGGGGATATTATAGGAGTCACCTAACTGAAGTGTTTGAGCAAAATGTTCAGCCACCCAAATTACTGCTGTAGCAAGCAGCAGAGAAAAGAAGAAACACTGCAACCTGCAGTTGGTCTTATCCATCTCCACAGGTGACTCCTTCCCTTCTCAGGCTGCAGAGGAGAAAGTAACAGGTTGGATTTGGTGCCTCTGGTAAAAGCCTACTGTCAGATGGAATAAATCACACCCCAAGGCTTTCAGTGTGCACCAAGAAAGGGAGTTATTAGCTAGAGAAACAAAGTGACAAGATGGCTTTGGCAGCATTGTTTTAGATGATCCTCATCCCCTCAGGAACCTTTTGCCACATCCAGAAGGAGGCTGTGCCATCACTCAACACACTGGTTGACCTAAGACTGAGCAGACAACCTAGAACTGTTGTTGTGCAAAAGGCAGAGGCAAGACTTGGACACAATTCAAATAAATAGGCTTGGATATAACACTTAGACCATCATCTACTGTACGGACAGTAGTTAGCTCCCTGCAATCAAGAAAGGACAGAAAGGCTGTGGAAAAACTTGTTGTACCATAGTAAAACCAGATCTGATTGCTAGACAGTAGTCCTTAGCAGGAAACACACAAAAGAGTAGATCCGTGAGCCACCACTGCAAGCACTAACAGGGGAGTGAATTGTGTGGTGTGCGACAGGGTGAACCTGAAAGGAGACAACAGCAGATAATTAAGATCCATCACAGAGGGGTGCACAGTCACTGAATTACTACAGAAGACTTTCAAAGAAAGTGCAACAAGAATGGAGAGAACAAGCATGTAAAGACTGAAAGCCTACCTTTGAAGCAGGAAGAAAACATCGGAGAGAGTAGCTAAGTGCCAGGAGAATGCAGATGGAATGTGAACCGTTATATTAATGATGTGTGTGTGTGGGTCTATTCTCAAAACCTGAATTAAAACTAGTTTGGAGGGTTGAAGCCAAAAGGAAGAGGTTATAGGCAGGTAGAGATGAGTCGAGGAGGGGGACTGGGGAAGGAAGAAAAAAAAATTGAAGATGGAAGTCAGTGAGAGAGGAGAAACTTAGCAAAGACATCAAGAGGAGCAAAGCATGTATAGAGGCAGAGGCCGTATTCCTCGGCTGGAGCGATGCGAGGAGATCCCGTACGGGGCAGAGGAAGGCTGCGGGACAGCAGAGCGGCTTCTTGTGCGGCTGGGATTTGGGGAAGAACAGGACACTGCGGGACAGGAACAGGCGTGCCAGCCGAGGCTCGAGTCCTTAGGGAGAGAGAGCATCCCCGGCAGGCAAAGGCAGAGAGGAGCGCTTGAGCGAGGAAGCACTAAAGCTGGCAGCACGCTTGGCTCGCTTGCGAGAGGCAGTAAGGTGTTGCTTCGGCTGGAGCCGCCAGCTCGGAGGAAGCTGGAGAGAAACCGGACAGCAGTAACGAGAGCCTCTCACCGAGCGGGAAGCCGGGACGTCCCGGGCGAGGCGGGAGAAGGCAGCCGGGAACTGCCCGATCCCTGCTCCGCGCAGACCGCACCTACCTGCCCTGCTGTCCGGGCTCGGCTCGGCTCGGCTCGGCTCGGCTCGGCTCGGCTCGGCTCGGCCCGCCCCGCCCCGCCCCGCCTCAGTCCCGGGACCGCCCACCCTGCTGCCACGCCTAGCTAGCGTCCCTCCATCCATCCCTCCCTCCCTCCCTCCGCCCCTCCTTCCCTTCCCCTCCCTCCCCTTCCCTCCTCCCTCCCGTCGGCCCGCGCGCCTCTCGCGAGCCCCCGGCGCTATTTAAGCCGCGGGGCGGCCATTTCGCGCCCTTTGCGGCGGAGCGGCGGCGGAGCGGGAGGTGGGTCGGGACGCGGCGCATCCACCGCCATCCGCCACCATCCGTCGTGCGGGGACCCGGGGGGCATAGGGACCGGGGGGTGGGGGCCAGTCCCGGCGGTGTTGAGTTGTCCCCCGAGGGCTGGGGCGCCTACGAGGGGCCTCGGTGCCGCGGTGTGTCCTCGGCCATGGTGTCCCGGTGGGGGCCCGCGTTCCAAATGCCTGCCCCGGCAGTGGAGCCTGGCGGGGGGCCGAGCGGTGTGCCCGGCGCCGTTCAGCCTGAGGTTATTCTGGGAGGAGATACTGCGGCTCCGTATAATAGTCAGCAAATTTAGATGTTGGTGGTTTTTCTCCCTAAGGGCTCTGCACGCTGTGCCAGCTGTCCAGGACGGAGCTGCAGGAGAGGCCTCAAAGGATGCTGAACTGCGATCTGTGAGTACGAGCCACAGCCGGTGTGGTCAGAGTGACACTGCTGCCTGTGTCCTGGCTCTGATGTTGGGCCGTTCTGTCTCTGTATTGTGTTTGTCAGGCCGTGGGTGAACCCCTGTTATCAGTATGCTCACATAAGGCATAGTGTGGCTGGGGCATAGGTGCAGATTGCTATCCAGAATTACCTTCCATAACATCAAAGAGTCTTTTAGGTTTGAAAAGGTGTTTAAAGTCATCTAGGCATTAACCTAGTATTGACGAGTCCAACATGAATCCATTAGTCTCAAAGCACTGCATTTATACATTTGAACATCTCTGGGGATGGCGACTTAGCCACTTTCCTGGCCAGCGTGTTCCCATGATATAAACTTCCCCAGTGCAACCTGATGCCATTTTCTCTTGTCCTGTCATTTGTTACTACTTACAAGAAGAGACTGCCCCTCACCTGGCTACAACCTCCTTTCAGGTAGTTGTAGAGAGTGAGAAGATCCACCTGAGCCTCCTTTTCTCCAGGCTAGCATCCCCAGCTCCATCAGCTGCTCCTCATAAGGCTTATGTTTCAGATCCTTCACTAGCTTTGTTGCCCTTCTCTGGACACTCCAGCACCTCGGTGTGTTTTGTGGTGAGGGGCACAGACCCAGGCACAGGATTCGGAGGTGCTGGAATCACCAGGACCAAGTACAGGCGGATGATGACTGCCCTGGTGCTGCTGGACACGCTGTTGCTCATACAGGCCAGGATGTCCTTGGCCACCTGGGCACGCTGCTTGCTCATGTTCAGCTGCTGTTGACCAGCACCCCCAGGTCCTTTTCTGTGGGGCAGTTTTCCAACACTGTCTGGGGTTGTTGTGACCCAAATTAAGGACCCAGCACTTGGCCTTGTTGAACCTCATATCGGTTGGCCTCAGCCCAGAGATGGCAGCCTGTCCAGATCCTTCTGGAGATCCTTCCTGCCCAACTTGGTGGTCTGCAAAGTGACTGAGGGTGCACTTGATCCCCAATCTTGAGCCCTGGGGAACTCCACTGGTGTCCAAAAGAGCTGTAAAAATTTTTTCTAGCTTAATTTATATGCTCCTGGTTCATAGGAAAATATATACTGAAGTTTGCTTGACATTGTTCTTTTAAATTTACCCTGTGAGTAAGAGTGGAGCAGTGGGAAGCTTGTTACCTCTTAACATATATTTTTCTCTAATTTCTTTAACTCTCATTGATTCTTAGGGCAAACTGAAACATGACTGATCTAGATGAGCCCCAGGCTTCTGGCTCTGATTACCATGGTGCCCAAGAGCTGATACACTGTCATGAGGACCCGTCTAAGGAGTATGCATGGCAGACAGATACAAGAAAGGAGTGTTCACAGTCAAGGCAAAAGAATGCTGCTCCTGGGGAATCTTCAGATCGACTTAATAGTATCTGTGAATCGCCAGCTGCTTCAACTGAGGTTTTACTTATCAGCAGCGATTCCGAAATGTGAGTTTTTACCTTCTAGTTGAGAATTTTTCCTGTGAAGAACCTGTGTCATATATCGTAAAAGTAATCATTCTTTTGAAAGTAAATATTTTCTTTTTCTTCAGTGATGTCCCTGTTGCTCATGGCAACGAGTGCCGTCCTGGGTGCTCCATTGCACCTTCAGAGCCAAAAAGGAGGTGTCAGTCATCAAGGCAACAAGCTGAATCTGTTGCAGAAGTGACCGACAATGAAAGCTCGTCAGATTCTTCACTGTCTCCCCAAAGTCCAGTGAAATCATCCGAAGTTCCCAAGCAGCAGAAATCAAAACTCAATTTGAAAGCCATTTTTGCCTATCACTTCAGGGGAAAGAAGTTTAAAGCAGCTGCGCACCGAAAATTCAAAGCTGGCTCAGGCAAAAAAAGGAAGAAGAAAAAGTATGAGGGCACAAGGATGCCCACAGGGAGGCCACCACTGACAGCCTCACCTCAGGAGCAAAAGAGGAGGCTGCTGGACAGAGGTTTTCAGTTCCCTTTTATCGAAAAACATTATGGGGAGAAACATATTCCCTTAAAGATGGTTCTTGGCTATGAGGTAAGTCTTCCGTTTTGTGCTTCTGTCTGGTGTGCTTGAATATAACAAACAGGTTTTATTTCGTGTATGTAATGTTGTCTAATACCTTTTAAGGCAAACAGAAAGAATATTTATGGGTGTCAATGTAGTATTACAAGTTCAGTTCATAATATAAATGCTTTTAGTGGTGTTTGTAAGGTCTTACCTGGTAAATTTCTGTTTTCAGCAAGCAGCTGCAAAGGGATATTTCAAGTACATTGAAGTGCTTAAATATGAAGAACATCTTAAAAAAGCTTTAAAAGCCCTTCAGGCTAGTGAAGACTTAGAAAAAGAATGTGTGGTGGTACGGAAACACAAATACCTAGATGACGAAGGCCCCATTTCCCCTATTCAGGAAACAAAGTAAGTTTGTCTTTATGTTTGTAGATGATGTAAAACTTCTGTTCTTGACCAAAATATAAATGTGTGTGTACAGGTAGGTGCATGACAGCCTGCACTGCCCCCAGTCTGTTTGCTGACATGGTTAGGGCTTCAACACTTAGTCACAAATCCAAAAAAAGCATGGCACAGGGTGCTGTGAGGAGAGCTGACTTAACTCCAGACCAGTACAGTCTGCCACTCTACATAGTTCAGGAATTTGGGAGGTAGTACAGTTGCTTGTAGTAGCGTGTGATTCTGTGACAAGAGTTGTAGGTGTATCACATTCAGTTCTTTTCCTGTCCTTTTAACCTGTGAAAGCATTGTTTATTTTGGGAACAAAACACTGCCACTTGGGGTTTTGTGTTTGTAAATGTGACTTGGAAGTTCTCATAGGAGGAAATACTTCTCATCTGATCTGGAGACTGATGATTGTTCTGGTGACTTGTAATGTCTGATTAAAATGATATGGTATAAATTTAAAAAAAGTGCTTTCTAAAATTAATTCCTCAATAGCTACCTCAAATAAATGGGAGTGTTCTATAGCAAAGACTACAGAATAATTTTTAATTTCCTTTTTACATTATTAAAATATTGAAGTGTCATCTTAGATCTTTATGGTCAAGCAGTTATCTTAGTGCAATAAAAAATCAGTAAATTAGGAAGAATACTTACTGTTGTAAATATAGTCAACACTAAAACTAGAAAGTTTAAAAGACAGTGTAAAGATACGAAGCTGTCTTTTAGCCACTGTTAATTTTAGCAGTCACTTCACACTGCTAATTAGTGTGAGTCAAAGTATTAGGGTGGGCCTGTAGAATGAGTAATAATAATTTGTTTGCTTTTGTACAAAAGAACAGAAGAACAAATCTCTGTAGAATAAAAGCCAGCTCATCCAGACACTCAATTATTTATATGAAATGAGTACCAGAATACTTTCTAGGTTCTGGAACCAGTCCTCCCTGTGCCTCTTACTGAAACAACAGTACTATAATGATTTCACCTCTTTGGGGAGTCCTTTCTATTTTGAGAGAAAACTTGTGGATGAGAGTGGAATTAAGTTCATACTGGTGTTTCATGGCGCTGTAGAGAAACTTTTGTTACAATGTCAGGAAGAAAGCTGTATACCCTTAATAGCTGAGGCTTATCCACTTATGTTGTTACTTGTGATTACATTCTGCTTCCTTTCCAAGTTGCTGGCTTTCTAGCCTTTTTGGCAGTGTAATCCAAATTATCTTAATACTGCTGTTAAAATCTGCTGCTAAATCTGTGTTCTAAGCATTCCTTCTGTCCTGCCACTGTTATAAGTTAGGATGTCATTCTGTTGTCAAAAACTCATTTGAGAATGACCTTATTTAAAAGTATCTTAAACCTACAAGCTGTAGTACTTTAGAAGACACTAAGAGAAACACCAGGGCTTGTAGTACGAAAATAGTTTACACATTTTAAGCTACTATAAAAGTACAGTTTGATTTGAATCATTTATTATTTCAGTGATGATGAGGACGGCTTGAATTCTCATAATCAAGAGCAATATGATGCCAGAGTAGTGGTAAGTAATACTTAACTTCAGAAACTCTCTAACCTTTCTCTGCTAAAGCTAAGGAATTAGTAGATAATAATGTTTTCAGTACTTAGCTCTTGAGCTTAGATCCAGAGTTAACTATGTGATACCTGTGAGTCTCAGTCTGTAATGGAGAGTCCACACTCTCCTCTTAAATAAAATGCTGGAATGTATAGGAATTCTGCAGTTCTCTCAAGAGTTACTGATGTTTGCAAATTTATTACTAAAACCTTGTCTTTTAAGTATCTCAAAACCAGACTTGTGAATACTTGTCTTCCATTTTCTTAGGAGAACAGCTCTTTCATTATAAGCAGCACAATTCCCAGTAAGAAAAAATCAAAGCCAGAAACAAAACGTGCAAAATCAACTGAAGTGATTGAAATAGAGGATGATGAAGACAGTGCTGGGGAGAACTCTGTGCCTGTGCAAGGTTCACCTCTGTGAACAACAGATGGACAAATGAGGTGTCAGTGGTCATTTTTCATGGCCTGCTTCCTTTAAAGCATTGGTCTGAAGTCAATGTCGAGCTATCCACCAAGCTACCCAGTCACATCTGGTGTACTGTGAGTATATTGGGCTTGTGTCTGAGACAGTTACAAAGCAAGTATAATCTGTTGTTTTCTTAAGCTTTTAAGTATGTTTTGTGCTACTCTCTATCAAGACTATAACATCCTTGGTTCAGTGGCTAATAATCTTGCTGAAGTTCTGACTTCTGCAACTTGACCTCTGTTAACTAGTGGATCATAGAACTTCGGTAATTAAACGGGCAAACAAGTTCCAAATATCGTAATGTAGCAGCAGCAGCTGTATAGAATAGTATGCATTTGCATGCATACACCTATATGCTCAAGTTGAAAGGGCAGTTTAAATGCCTTTCTTGAGTTTTCATAGCTGACTTCCTTGTGAATGGTCTGTTTTAGAGGTGCAGGTTTGAAATACTTAAAGAATTGAGAGGTTGAAGACAGAATTGAAGCTTGATGCAAACAAGTGCCAACAACAAAAATGCAGAAGTGGTTGGTCAACTTCAACAGAAGTCTATTGCAAAATATGGTTAATGCATTCAAATGATGATACTGATTTTGTATGATTGAGGTTGTCTATTCCATGTTGGAATAACTTTTCGGAAAACTAATTCTCTGCTCCTGAATCTAATACAATAATCTGAAGTTGTAAATTACCTTAAAGATAACTGTAGCAGCATAGTGAATCTTGGGTTAAAAATTCTTTTTCCCCTCTTGCCCTCTGCTGTCCAGAATGGGTTCTGATGTGAACATGACTTAGCAGAAGATAAAAGCTCTTCATAATGACAGTTCTTAACAGGCATTGCCCCAGCTGAAAATAACTTTCTTGAAGGTGTTTTAGTCAGTAGGAAACCTGACCAGTAAGCATTTAGGAATGGTCTGAATACAGCCAAGTCCTACTGTGTGTGGTAGCTGAAAATATGAAAAAAAAAAAAAAGTTTAAAAAGTTTCCTTGTCAATGAACAAGATTTAGAGGCCAAACAGTCATCTGCCTGCCTCAGAAGCTCGTAACCAAATTGCTGTCAGCAAGCTATAGCTGTTCAGCAGGTAGAAGTAGTTTGTGTTGAACAAGGATGTTGCCCAGGAAAGGTTTTATCTGCTGGTTTAATGGCAGTCTAAGGAGATTGGCAGTAGGTGCTCAGTATTGAGAGCAAGTCAAGCTGCATTATTTATTTACATGCTTGAACTAAGGTCCTAAACCTTTGTAAAGGAGGTTTCCCAATTGCAACTTGGTAGGTCTAGGAGTGCAAAATTAGTCTTCAGTATTTGAAGATCACATTTCATATTAGTTCAAAATTAATGGCCAAATGTAACTCTTTTAGGCATCTACTTGAGAAATACTCAATGGCTTGAAAGACTCACCCTGGATCTAGGAGTGGGGTTCTTGCTTGCTAAGGCATAGTGAAGGGGTATGTAGAGTCCTGCTCATTCTGCAGTTCATGTGATGAATTTTGTTGTTCAACTGCTGAGTGACTCAGAAATGAACTAAATTTCAATTCTGATTAGAACTGGATAAGTACACATGCAAATCAAGCTTATTACGACTGTTACATTGATTGCTGAAACCTAGCTTTGAGTTTACTTGACCATATATGACAGTTCTTATTACTTTGCTTTTTCTTCTAGTTTGTCGCATTTGACATTTTTGAAGATGAAATACTACTCAGTTTTCTTGCTGCACAAGGTAAGCTGTTGGTTTCAATTTTGTTTACTTCAGGTAGCTTTTTTGCTTTACTTCACAAGAGCTTTTGAAAAAACAGTGCTCCATATTTAAAGTTAATGCATTACAGCTCTTCACAGCTGTGCAGCTTTTGTGTGTGAAACTTCCAAGGTCTAGAGTTCAATGCAACATCTCTTTCACCAGTCTGAACAAAATTAGTCTGTGGTCTCTTGGAATGAAAACAAAAACTTGAGTTCTTGAATATCTCTTAAGTGCAGTTTTTTTTAGAAGTTATGTATAGAAATACTTTGTTTTTACCTGATGTCGAATGCTGCAGGGCAGCTTTATCTGGTTTGGACCAATACTGCCTGGGATTGTCTCTGCTGAAGATGTTGAGGAACTCCTTTACACTTAGTCCCGTCGTGGTGCCTCACGCATGCTTTCTGTACCAGGGTGAATCATGCAGCTGCTGCTTCTGATGGCTTCCCTGTGGTAAAATTCCATCTTAAATCATGTCCCATGCAAGAACAGGAGGGACAGCAGAGAGGAGCTGGTAGTCTTGCATGTACATAGCTGTGAAAGCTTCTTACTGTAGGATGCTCCCAGGTTTGTGTGGCTTCAGGGTAGTGTAGGAAATAGCATGGAAGAAAGCACCATGTAAGGTTACTGCACAAGAAAACACTTGTAACATGGGAAGCCCTGAGCTAAAGGTGTTCAAGTAATGAAACCTTACAAGAATATTCTTTAGTTAAAGATAGGAACAGGGCACCTTACTTGGCCAGTGGTGTAGTTATGAGTACTGTGCTGAGTAACATACCAGTTTAACACAGCAGATTGTTCTTAGGACGGCATGTCTGATACTGAACTCCTTCCACAGTTGCTTTTTGGTTCAACCTACCTGTCTTTAGAATGAGAAAACACGGTAGTAGTGGAAGGTGACAGTTTTTAACAGTAAGTATACAGTGAATTGGGAAATAGTTTCAAATGCTGTTTTAAAAAAAATATTCAGTCTGTTCTAGCACTTGATCAGGTTTTGTCTGTTGCTGTAGACAAAAACCTGGAACCTAGTGCTTAGAAAAAACCCTTCTTTTGCAACCCACAGCTGATGAACATATTAGTTGTGTTACGTATATGAAGGGACAATATTTGCGTGAACTCCACTGATCAATCTTGGGTATGAGTTTAATGTTCCAGATTTGTAGAAGTGTAGCTCAGTTGTATCTCTTTCTTTGCAGATGAGAACACCAATGATGCAGCAGTGAGCAGATTTAATTTTTTGGGAAGCATTTATTATGGACTGTTTGCTGGCCCACTGATTCACAACTCTGTCAGTTCAGTGTATTTCTGTGCAACGTGGTAGTGAGTGAAAGAGGTAAGCTTTGAGTTTCATTTGAGCTTCAGTGTTAGAGTCTTGGATTTTTTAGACATGCTGTTTCCACAGCAAGTTAATCAGACTAATTTGTGCACTGTATGGTATCTGCACCCAGCAGTGTCTTCCTGATGGGGTGTTCAAAAAGCAGTGCTACAGTATTTCAACAGCTGGCATCGTTGGTTTTCATGCAGATGTGCTTGTTAAACTTGGTATTTCTGTTGAAACAAGTAGGTTTAGTGTTTCCAAACTGGGAGGCTTGTCAAATACATTAAAAAACTGTTAAAATGTTACAGCATGAGCTTATAGTTAAATAAGTGACTTTGTTCCAAAATATTTCTTCTTCAAGGGGCCTTCCTGTGATGTCTGGAACACAGTGAAAAGCCTCTGCTTAAGTGTAAGTATTAAGGAGATAGCTGACTTTTTTCTTGGTGGAGGTATTTGGATGAGGATCATAAAACCTCAAGTCTTAGGTTTTTGGCTGCTTTTTTCTGAGAAAAAAAAAAGTATTTTGAAACACAAACCTAAGTAGCAGGTGACCACTGAACAGGTTTCTTTCAAAGTTAACTGGCTGGGCTTAAGAAACAGTCTATTCCACAGACCTTGTGGAGTTGTTATGCCTCGTTCTTCAGCAAATGGGCACAACCTGCTATGTGTCTGAATTGAAAAACGTGGCTAGAAGAGTAACAGGTTATGCTTTCCTCACTGTAAAGTTAATTGCAGTGGTGACAATGAGACCTGTAACAGTTTACTTAGTGGGACAATTCTGCAAACATACTTAATGCAGCTACTGTAAAATCTAAAAATTTGTTTGTTTTGATGTGCTTGAATTCTGCATCCTACCTACTAAAGGAAGTAGAATCAGCAGGTAGAGGGGAAAAAAATACTTGCAGTGATGAATTCTTGTACGTGGTTTATTAGAGCATATTTTTAAGCTGTTTTAAGATGGTGTCCCCACACATTTTCTTTGTGAGGTAACTCCCTTAGTTGTGCCTTCTTGCCGTAGTGCTCCAGTTTTTAAATTAAATTGCAGATAGACCTTGTTGGTAGTTGTGTGGTAAATTGGGCCATGGCTTCGATTTCAATTGAAATGCTTGGTTTTGTCATTAGCATTCTGGCAGTGTAACTGGACCACAGTCTGCCTGCTTTATATTGAGTTTAAGAGTACCCAGGTCCTAACAAATTACTGAAATGCTGAAGAATCTTGGCTATATTGATCAGATGCAACAATTTACTTTGTTTTAGGAAGTCCATGTGATAGTCCAGTCTGAACTACCATCTTGGTAAGTGTGTGTGACTGGTTTTTAACACTTGCCTGTTGCAGGTCAGCTGCCCATCTTTTACTTAGTGAGCTGGTTGTAGTGATGTTCTTTTCTTACTGAGAAAATGCAGTGTTGTTTCAGAAAATACGAGTTTATCTAACCCCAAACTTGAGAATGCTGTGAGAAAATTGTTGTGATGATTGGCAAAATGTTCAACTGCTCTGAAGAGAGTGAGCGAGAATGGCCTTTCTGAACAAATTACTACAGGAGTGTCCTTTTCATGTCACTTTATTTTTACATGCAAGTGTCTTGTCTCAGTGAGGAAAGATCATGAATGTGACTTTGTTTTAAAAATAAACAGGAAATTACAAGGAGCTGTCAAATAGGATAATATTCAGACACTGTAGTAGCTTGAAATGTGATTCCAAATAGAGGCTCTCAGTAATGCTTGTGGTAGTTAAAATGAACCACTTACATACTAAGTACTGATGTAGGTTCTGCTGATTTGTAGGCACAAACATGCTGGTTTGTAACATTAGTTTGCTTTTTCAGGTGGCTTGTATTTAGAGAAAAAATAAAGAAGAAATGCAGGATGCCATTTCACAGAAGTCTCAAGCTCTGTCTAGGGTTAGTATGACATAAGAAGTTTGGCAGTGACTGTCCTTAATGACTGAAGGACTCTGGTGGCTGGAAGTCATATCAAACCAAGTTTACTGTTTTGGGAAGGTTTTAGTAACTGGTTTCAACACTTCATTACTGTATTTTAATGTAGCATTCCCTCTGTTAGGTGAACAATTTATTGTAACTTTACCTAAAAAGCATTCATACAAATTTCTCATTCAAAAAGGAGGTGATCAGGTTAACTGCTTAAACTGACAGTTTTGCTTGGACAAGTGAGTTGTACTTTACAGTACATTTATAGGGAGGATTCTGTACATATTTGTAATTAACTGCCTTTGATGTTTGCTTTTCAGGTAACTAACTTTTAGTGTTAAAACTGTTGCTAATATGAAGGAGTTACTTCACCTTCTCCAGATGCCAGCTGTTGAAATCATTTACCCTTCTCCTTCCCCAGAATACCTTGAAACAACTTCTAAAAGCGGGATATATCCCAGGTACGTTTCCAGTCTGCTTGATTTTTTTCCTGTCATGTTAATACATAGTACTAGGAATGCTGAGGTCTATCCCGATAGGATCTTCTCTGTAGGTTCGTGTCGTTGGAAATGCCTCACAGAATAAACTTGTGGTTTCGCTTTACCCACTGAACTACCTGTTAGCTCTGTGGGATAAAACTGCAAGACATCTTCATGTAGCATCCTAGGAACTGTAATAATGCACCATGTTCTCCTTTAGGTGTACTGTGACATGCTTTGATACAAATGAAAAAAGTGATTCAAGTGGAAAAGCTTGGTAAGAGTCAAAATACAGAGTGTTCTGGGACTTCAGGTGCAACTAACATACTGAATTACATGGGCTGAACTTATTCTTCACCTAGGTTTTTGTGTAGATACCTGACTTAACACTATTTTTTGCTGCTTGAGTGTTCTGGATGGCTTGAAACAGTCAGTTGCCCCTTCAGTCATGGAGTAATTATTCTTGTGGTAGCTGTAGGCAAGAAGAGACAGCAGTGTGGTGTCTGTCTTAAAGTAACTTACTGCATATCTGCTTTGTGTCAAGAGATGCTCCACAGTTTCACACTGAGCAGCTGCTGTTCGAGTGAAAGGAGCATTAGCTGAAATTCATAAAGTCTTGTTTTCCCTCTCCAGTTGCATGGCAGCTTTTGTGAAATGAAGAGTACCTCTTATTCCCAGACACTAACTAGTGCATGGAAGAAGGCTGAATGTTAAAATGAGCTGTTTGTGGATGGAGAAATGCAGCTGTTGCTCTGTCTGGTGTTTCCACCCAGCAGCATCGTCCTCATGAGGTGTTCAACAAGCTCTGCTACAGCAGTGCAGCGTTTGGCAGCAGTAGTTTTTGTTCCCCCGTGTCTGTTAAACCTGCTATTTCTTTTGGAACAGTCTTTGACCTCTTCAGTGGTTTCAGTGTACTTGTGTTCTATTTTCATGTTCCAGTGTGAGAGCTGGGTGTTGGCCTCTGGAACTCAGCAAGTACATTCAGTGTCTTCTTTCTAACAGGTGCTTTAGGATACTGAACAAAGGGAACCTTCCTGTGTTAAATGGATGAGCTGGGGAAGATGAAAGCAACCTGTTTATGGGTAAGCACTGAGTTACTAGTCTCACACTATGCAGTTTGTGTGTCAAGTTGGTATGATTCTAGAATATTCAGAGTTCAGTAAACTGTTTTAAAAAGAAGTATAGAAATGGTCGTACAGTAGCAGAGATTACTGGGTCGTGATCACTCCAGATTTTGGCAGTATCTGGCCAGGTCACTTGTCTATGAGTTGTTCTTGTGTGTGTGTATAGTGGCTGTCACAGTTGTGCAGTGGTTTGTACTACTAATGTCTTAGACTGCTGTTGGTTGTGAGGAACCAATCTCCTGTTTACATTGAAATTTTAACAGATTTTAGGCTTATTGGTACACAACTTGGCTGTAATGTTGGCAGCATGGATTGGTCCTTCACTGGAAAGGATGGGCAGCTTGATTACTGAGTGAAGTCACAGTAAGGGCAGCGAGAGGAGTGTCTGGTCATTACCAAGGCTGCTGGGATGTTACTGTTTCTGGTGAGCTGTGGACATGACCGTAAAGCAAGTCCATCAGGCTCTTGTATTGCCACACAATGTGGCACCGAGTCTGCTGGGAATAAAGCTTCACTGTAGGTCATGGAATGGACACAACGCTCCCTTTGCTGCTGAGGTGTAGTTCTTGTTGAAACTTTTGTAGATTAGGCTCCAGAGCTGCTATTGAGAAAGTGGTGCTTTTGAACAGAAGCAAAAAAGGGAGACAAAGGCTGCTCCATGCAATTTACATCCAACTTGTGTGTTGTTAACTCTTCCCTTACACTAACCAAACCTGACTGTTTAACTCCCAGTGTCTGCTACCAAGTTGCTGCATGTCAAAGGGATGAGAAACTCCACCTGGGTGCTGCCAAAGCCAGTGTGAAGGTAAGAGCACTTACCAAAATGGCTGGTACTATAAAGAGATTCAAGGTCACTTCAAAGAGGGTTTGCATGGCTGAAAACCAGCAGCTCTTAACGCGGTGACCGCAAATTGAAATCCTCTACAGGATGCCGTGGACACATAGTGTGTGCTATGGTCTATTTATGAGGAGATACACCTTATGTCCTTAAGCCTCTTGAGGTGAAAAAGGATGTTAATCTTCTGCCATTGGGTTTTTGTGATGCTGATATAGAGGAGAGGCTGCTCAGTTTCATTCTGAAACCAGCTGACATAGACAGTTAGAGAACAACAGGGTTGTGGAATGAGCAGTCTTGTAGCCCAGCTGCTGCTTGGGTGTTGAGAGGAGGGCAACTAAGCTGGTGAAGGGTCTAGAGCATGAGTTTATTTTGGAGCAGCTGAGGGAGCTGGAGGTTTTGAGGCTGGAGAAGAGGTAGCTCAGGGAGGCCCTTCTTGCTCTCTACAATTACCTGTAGTGTGGTTGGGGTCAGTCTGCCAATTAAGAAGCTGTGGGATGAGAAGAAGTGGCCTTAAGTTGTGCCAGGGGGAATTTATATTGGATAGTGGGAAAATTGCCCTTTTATTTTTTTGGAGTAAAAGTGCTAATAGATTTTTTTTTTTTCTCTCAGGCTCGGGTGGTACTGCTGAAAGTCTGTTGCAGTGAGCTACACAGCTCTTCCAAATGGAGAAAGATCTTACCTAGAGTGTTTATTGCAGTTACTTGGCATTAAAAGTAGCACATATTGTGACTTGCCTCTTGCCCCCCTGGGAGATGTGTGTTAGACAAGACCCAGCTGAGTATAGTGTGTTGTAATTTGACTGAAAATGGCTTAATCAGGTGTTTTCCTGTTTTCCCTAACTAACTTCCCTGTCACTGAATTCACACTGTACTGAAGCCCTGGATAAGTATTTATTCTGTATCGAATGTCACAGCATTTAAATAAAAACTGTCTCTGTGGGATTATTTCCTGTTGCTACACTGAGGCTTTCAAAGAAGGGTGAGAAAATCATTGCAGCTCATCTCCTGGGCCTTGGTCTCTTCCCTTCTGATCATGTTCTGAAAAAGGAAAACTGCACCAGACTCAAATCAGTGAAAGCACCTGTAAAGTGTAGTTAATCTAGATTTAATTTAGATGTATTCATCTAAAACTGAGCTCAGATTTCTGGTGGAACAAGTCCAGAGGAGTCCATAAAAGTCACAGGATTGGAGCATCTCTCCTGTTAAAACAGGCTCAGAGAATTGGGCTTCAGCCTGAAGAAAGAAGGCTCCAGGGAGACCTTTATAGCACCTTCATCATTGCCAGGGGATTTGACTAGATGACCTCTAAATGTCCCAACCCCAGCTATTTCATGATTTACTGATAAATTCTAACCCTGATCGGATTTAATGAAACATCTCTTCTGTTGCACCTGTTGATAACCAAGTTCCAAATTTTAAAGCTCAACTTTTGCTGTAATTTGCCCTGCTGCTTTAACTACTTAGCTATGAATTGGCATTCATAAAACATGGACAGAAAAATATGGACATAGCAACAGTAAAATTTTTATTCATTCAAGTGCTTGAAAGAGGTACTGTATTTGTGCAGGAACCCACACTTCTTACATAGTGCAAAGAATAAAACTCCAGCTTTACAGAAGAAATTTTTTGCCTCCAAAGGATTCAAGTAACCTTAAAAAAACTTTTATTTGAAAATGTTTTATACATGTATATTACAAAAGTTAGTATCTCCCTTTAAAACATTAATGCACATCTGGAAAGGCCTTTCATGCCTGTCTACTCTGAGACAAACCATGCTGAAAAGCAGCACACCGTCTGCTTCTGTAGTGATCTCCCTAAACAGGAGGGTAGTACAGGGGTTTTGGGCTACTCACTGTTTTCCTGCAGCTTAAAGCTGAGGATTCCTAATGGCTTTACAGTTAACCATTAAGTCTGGGTTGTACCAATACCATAGTGAGGCTGTTGCTCAAAGTCTGCTGCCTGTCACAGTGCTTTCCAAGACCTCTTGGCTCGTAGTTTTTCCAGCATTTTCTGCAAATAAAACAAACCATGAGACTAGTGCAGCTTAAGTGACTACACTAAAACCACCCACAACTGGTATGTACTGCCCTATCTGTTTGACCTGAACATCAGTAATAGACCAATGAGTTCAGTGACTGTCCTGGCTTCAGAAAGGCCACAGATTGCAGGGTGGGAGGGAAGGTGTGCTTATTTATTTTATGTTAAATATGGAATCTAAAGCAATGCAACAAGAGCACCAATTTATTCCACCAGAAAGAAGGTGGGGTGGTCTGCGCTAAAGGCAGAATTTGGGCTTGAAGCCCCCAGAGTAGTCACAGCCTCTCAGGATTCTCAAGCATTTTCTTCCAGTTTTCTGAAGCACAAGAGGACAGGGAATTAATGACTCCAGTCCTCTAGTTCAACCCCTCTTCTACAGCAACTGGAGGAAAACCCAAACAAGATTTTGTGAAACCTGAAGTTAAGGCATGTTCCAAATGTTACCATAACCTCAAATAGCCAAAGCAGCCCAAACCCAGAAGTTGCCCTATAATGGTAATTCAGTCTAGTTTGAACTACTGAAAAGTCACCAGAAAAATTCAGCCTGAGGCAGTCATGCTTTTTAGACAAAGTTTCAGCTCGGTCATAGTGTTGACAAGGAAATTTCTATGTAGGATGTACCAATGCCATCACTTAAAATCCAGACTGGTTGGATGGTCTCCATTTCAGCTGCACTCAAACTATGCTTCAGTGACTGATTAGAAGCTCAGTGAAGTCATGAGAGTCGCCAGCCAGGACAGTATAACAAACTATTACCTTTTGAAACTCTTTAGCTTTTTCTCTGTTTTTAGCATAAGTTTCTTGCCTTGTTTTTTCTTCCTTTCTGATTTTTACTTCTTCAAGTTGATTATAAAGTCTGTGGAAACAGTAGGAAAAAATTTATGCCTTGGCAGAAAGGAAGTGGCAAAGCTGGAATAAGTTAACAAGCTTAAAGGTTTACACTGGCTCACTTGCTAGCAATTAAGAAAATTTGGCTCATCTCTCTAGTAATCTAGAATCACTTCAAATTCTTCAGCTGTATTAAACAAACCCCCTCCACATTCAGGAGCTGTACTTGGTTCATGGTACTGCTCATAAGTCCTTGAGTGCAACTGCCAGCTTTGCTTCAAATTTTATCTACTGTCAGGCATTCAGTGGCACAGCAGCCTCAGCCTGGTGAAACCAGCAGGCTGACATTGTGTTCCTCACTGCCACCTGTGCAATGGCCTCTCCCAGCAGGTACCTGCACCACTCTTGGCTCCTCTCTCCCAACTGTTCTGTGTTAAGCAGCACAGGGTCCAACTGGAAGATCACAGCTTTCACAAGACACAGATTAACTACTTCTGTTGGTTTTAATTCAAATTTTTCGCACCTGTGTTCATGCATTACCTGGATGTACGCTGGTGCATTTCAATTTCTCCAGCCTTCCTGTCCTCTGGAGAAGATACTCTCACTTCTCCTACTTTTTTCAACTGACTGGCAACTGCACCGTTTTTTCCTAGAGAGAAAAGAAAAAAGCCAAACATATCTTAAATTTAACTCTCTAGTTTAGCTAACCCAAAAGCATGAGAGGTTTTCAAAGATTTTTAAATGACATGACAAAAAAAGAAGGTAGCAGAATGGGCACAATGGAGAGGATGTCTTGTGTTAAAATATTCACAGTCTCACTCCTTAGGCTGCTGCCTGTGCTTTGAGCCAGCCATGGCTCTAAACAGCTGACCTCCAAGTCCCCAGTAATTTGATACAAAACAGCAATTAAAAGGGTACCTAATGATGTGTCTTGTCCCCAGATAAACCTACCAGAGAGAGAATGAAACTCCTTTTGTCTGCTTCTTAACTCCTCAGACTTTCCTCTTCGAAGCTTTCTGGCTTCTGGCTTTTTATTTTCTCTCTCTCTAGTTTTTATTTCTTCTACTCTTTTCAGAGATTCCTGGATGAAGTTCTGCTTTTTTTCAAAAAAAGATTTTTGCAAACTTCCAGATGTAGCTGCAAACTCCAGCAGCATTACTGTGAAGGAAAGGGAAGTCTTAACATTTCTCACTGTTAACAATGAGCAGTAAGTCATGCATTGCAATGTACTTCTCCTAAAATGCTGAGGTTGACCACTTTCGTAAGTGGCACGAGGAGAATGGCACTGTGAGTTATGAGGCATCTTGCAAAATAGGCAGCAGTTCAGACCTATGAAATCCAGTCATGGTCAGCAGGTCTGCTGAGACAAATGCTGTGACAAAAACTGCATCAAAAGCATCTTGATGCCTCAAAACATATCAAAGACCTGACAAGTCCCTAACACAGTTAAGTTCTGACAAGTCCTGTCTTTCATGTTATTGTGGTTCATCTTAGACAAAAAAATATTTCAGTATTTTACTTTTGTTCCACGCTATTATCAGAATAGGAAAAAAAAACCCAAAAAAAGCCATTCTTTGGCTACAGGGCTTGGGAGACTAACAAGAAATGAGAAATAAATGAACGTGCAACTGTGACGACAAATCACAAAACGCCACAATTTTTCAAAAAAACCAAGTGTAGTGTAGATATTACGAACTGTCATAACTTGGGACAGGAAGAGACAAGCAATACAACACACACTAAACCCAGGTCAAATGTACAACAAACCAAGCCTGAACAGAAAGATGTATTTGCCAAAGTAAAAGCAGCTCTAAAAAACGTTCAAGATGAGAGGTGCATTTTACTGATTATTTTAATACTAAAAACAATTTACTATATCTCAACTTCAGTATATTCAAGTTACACATAATTACCTGCAGTCCGATGCGACGGACAGTGACTGTTGTTGGGACTCTGGGCTTTGGGAGAGCTGTCAGGCCTTGTGAACACCGAATAATCTGCACCTGGAGCTAGTGGTAAAAGTTCTCTCTCCTGTTTCATAAAGAATCAGTGGCTGGAAATGCTTAAAATATATCACCAATTTGAGTGAAGCGGTACTACTGTACCACTAGTATATAAATAAATAAATAAATAAACATTCTTTTGCCTTTATAGCAGATGCAAAGAAAAATCAGAAATGGATCTTGGTAATAATTATGAAAAATCTACTTTCTAAAAACATTTTAAAGCTTAAAAAAAAAATCCATTGAAGAGTTTTTTGCCCACCAGGTTCAATTGCTTGTTCTTAATACAGGGCAGCATAATTCCATCTGCTTTCATTTCCTGCTGTTCTCTCTAGTTCTCCCCCATTACTCTCACCCCACTCATCTCTTCGTCTCTTTCTCAGTGGCAGGTGACACCCACTGCAGCAGTACAGCCTCCAGCTGTCAACCTCCACCTCTCCCTCGTATCAATTACTTTACAAAGACCCATCCTTAGACACTTTTAGGATCCTCTGTAGATGCCTCCTGCAATAAAGCATGATTTCATCTAATCTGTTCATCTAACTGACACAGATTATTTGATTCTACATTATTGCTTCAGCACCCAAATTATTGTCTCATTAAAACCCAGCCCTTCTGTAATTTACAGCCTTTGCTTTATAGAAGCAAACAGCAAAAAGCACACCACAGGCTAATTAAGTGTGGCAGAATGACAAGCTGGTTATGTTTTCCCCATAAAGCTCAAACTGCTGTGTGAGCCTGCTATGGCTCCATCTGCTAGGTAGGGGAATTTTTCTTTTTTTGTTTTTTGTCCTACGTTCTCATCCTGTTCAAGTTTTCAACTAGTGGGATACAATTTAGTCCTGCAAACACCACCAAGATGGTTTGTTTCTTGCAGTAAGTCTTCCAAACCCTGTCTAGGCCAATATGACAAGGTACTAATTTCATAGAATAGCCCAAATTTAAGATCTATTAGATCTGTCCAGAAAGCCTAACATCAAACTAGGATGATCCAAGCAATTACTAATATCAGATAACCCAACATTCTCTTGTTTTGCAACAGTGGATTACCTGCTACAGTGGGGCCTCTCTTTATTATGATTAATACTAAGTTAGAATTACATTATAATGCTCACCTCAGTAAAATCATTACATTCCGACTGATCCACACGTGCCAGGTTATCGATTTTATCCTCAATTTTCTCTTGGTTAATATGTCCAATGTCTGATTCTGCAATACTGATGTCATTTGAGCTTATCAGAGTGAGTTCTGGTTCTTCCATAATACCACGCCCTGATTCAGTCTCCTAGAAAATAAAATATACACAACAAATGTGTAAAAACAGAAAAACAAACAAACAAAAAAACAACAACAAAAAACACACAAAAAACCCAAAAACAAAACCAAACCTAAAAATAAAAAAAATTTTCCAGCAATAGGAACAGCTGTTGTTAGAAAGAAGAGGCTCATTAAAGAGGAAGAAGAAAGAAAACCTGCCCCAAGCAATACATGAAATACAGAAAGAATGCATGTATATCAGAGTTCAAAAACCTGAAACAAATAACCCAAAGCAGGCAAACAACAACAAAAACTCCTTCACTCTCCTCAAGTTTAAGTTACTTAGTTGTAGGGCAAATTTTTTTTTAATGCTACACATCAAAGCTATTTCCTGAAGTGTGCTTACACTTTGTTTAATTTATTTACCTCCTTCAGGCTTCTAAATGGGGACAGTGAGGTAACAGTGACATGAAACCCAGCTGCATGTGCTCTACCAACTGACAGCAAGAGAGGGAGATGAAATAGCTCCTCAAACCATTGTGGGAACTCAGCTCATTTTAGCTACTGCTAATTATTTCAGTGCTATGATCTGAAAGAAGGAGTAGGGCAGAAGTCCAGAAAACAGGAACCAGAACTGTAAAATCAATATTTGCCAAGCTTTTAGATACTAAAGGTCTAAAATAACTTAGTGCAACCGCGAAAACCCCTGCTTTTGGAAATCTGTTTTACTCACCCAGACTGGAATACAACATGAGCTTCTGGGCACAGAACGAGAATGTTTTCCATGTCTTTCCAGGAAAGAACTGTTTTGTTGTACAACAGCATGCAAATGGATGTCTGAGTCTTCCAAGCTGGTTTCTCTGAGAACCCTCAAACATTCCTGTCCTTCTGGAAAGCTTTGCTCTGGCTCCTTTATGTTCATATTGCACTGAGAATCCAGCTCCTCAGCATTATTTACTTCACGTACAGGAACGGATTTTTCAGGAAGCTTCACATACTTCTTATCAAATTCCTCCAAAGGTAATTTTTCCAAAGACACAGTCTCTTTTAGTAAGTGTGGAGAATAAATTTCCTCCACTGTAACTGGTGTGGTATCTACTTGATAAAATGATTTCTGCTCTTCCAGTGGAATCAGACTTTCATTTCGCAGACCTTCCACTGAACACTGGAGACTAATACCTTCCACACTTCTTGACAGTTCTTCATATTCTCTTGCAGGTGAAACACAGTTCTCATGGCCCCTGTCTTCAATTCCAGGGGCTTGCTCAAAAGATGTCTGTAACGCAGCATTATGATCCACTGGCTGATCCGTATTCTGAGAGGTATCACTTAGTGCAGATTCTAATTGAAGTGGCTGAAAAGATTCTTCAGATCCTGTTTCAAAAATTGTCACAAGTCAAACTGCTTGCTAACAAAACAGAATTTTCACTTTAAAAGTCTCCTCATAATAACACTTTTCAGTAATGAATAACAAAAAGTCTAGTAAATAGGAAGAAACATTTTGTTTTAAAAAGTCTGCTTAAGTTTCCTTAAACACAGTACCATTAATGTTAGAGAAAATGGTTCCATCACTGTACACAAGATTTTGAGAAACAACACTTTTTGTTGCTTCTCAGAATATGTTTAGGGATGGACTTGGTGATGGTGGTGACATAATGACAGCCATACATTTTACAACTTACACTCTGTAAATGAAGTCCTCTGAGTCCCTGTGGCACCTCCAACAAAGTCTCTAAACCACAATGAAGACAATCCAAAACACCATTACAGAAATTCTTCACAGTAGAAGACAACACTCAAATTGGAATAACAACTGTTGTTCCTACAAGTTACAGCACTGCACCCTAAACTATCTTTCCCTTAGGATCTGCACATACAAGTCAAGTTACCTTTTTTCCCCCAGAAGAGGCTGGGAAAAGATAAAAATTTGGTATTAACATTTTAATCACTGCCAAACAAACAACAGGGCTGCTTAATTTTATTTTTTTTTTGTTAAAACATGCCTCTGACCTAAGTTTGATAAAGTTAGTTACACAGACTCCAGCATCATGTTATCACTAGGCTTTTTATACACACCAGAATGTACCACAGAAACCTTTAATGGTTTCCTTTACACATTTTTTGCATTCTTTAACACAAAATATCTAGTTTTACATGTGTAAAGAGTATTATCTCCTGATACATAGCTATTGATGGGGAGGGAAGAACTGCATTGCAACATCAGCCATCAACAGAGAATTTTCCAGATGATGCACTTGCTTATCACAACCTTCCTTGAGCTGAAAACTCAAAATAGTTTTTACTTGCTTAGCCTGTTGCTTATGTTATTTTTTTCCATCCTTTTAAAGCACAACAGTAATTAGTTTGGGATTATAAAAACACTTAAGACATGGGGAGATACCGCAGTAAAGACTCAAGGCACAAAGATTGTTTCTATAAGGAATTTAGAAATAGAGTGTTTTGAAGTTCGAAGGGAGCTTCCTAAATCCTCGTTGCTGTGACCACAGTCACAAAGGGTAAAGTGTAAACCTATTCTAGTATCTGTTATTACTTTCCTTTTTTTCTTGTAGAGATAAAGAAAAGCATAATAGCCACTGAGTATTTGGTTGCAGCTTTAAACATGAATAATGTGTGTCCAAAAATTTTAAGTGTATACATATGCAAATCACAAACATAATTGACCAGGAATGTTTACATTGTAAATACATCTATCTATTACTTAAGATATCATGCTGCATTTCCTGTTACTTTTCAGCTTTCTGTTGGAGTACCTTAAAACACTGAATTTCAGATTGGTCCTTTTCTTTAGAATACATGAAATACCAAGTTAAATTCAACTGCAAAACATTAAAACATATTTCTCCTCCTATGAGCCACAGTTAATGTAATGCTGCTGTACAGTCATAAACTTCTAATCTACTAAGTTAATTACAACATTGTAATTTAAAAGTTCCTTTCTTCTTCTCTTGTCCCTCCCCCTTACTTTATAGAGAGATTAAGCAATTCTATAATCAGACCAAATATCAGTGTGCAGTACATTGCTGTGACTTAACAGTGGGAAAAGAAAATTGAACTGTTCCTTGAAGAACACAATGTATATAAAAGACAAACGAGTAAGTTCAGAGACTCAAATACATGCACCTCATAAAATTTTTATCCACTTTTGGAACTTCCTTAACTTACTCAAACTTAAAAAAGTAATGGATATGCATAAAAAAATCTGGAAAAGGACTTAAACTGACAGTTTCAGCCAGAGTTGATATTGCTTCACCAACATAATTACTGCAGAAGGAATAAGTAACAGAATATCCATTACAGTGACTTGAATAAGCAGGTCTGCTTTTGTACCAAAGTCATAACTGCTGAGGAAATAAACTTCACAGAATTTAGCAGTTCTACCCATTAAAGGTGGTGGAGCAGACCGTGTGAGAGAGAAACAGCAGAGTTAAAAACATTTCAAAGCAGGACTGAGAGCAGCAAAGAGATCTGTCCTCATTTCAACACGGCAAACCCATCCTAAGGGTTGGTATTTACATACTGGCAATAGGCTGAATTTGAAAGCACAGATTTGACTACATTGTACATACCTGGAATAAGGTTTTCTGTAATGGACTCTTCTGATGGAATGTTGTTTTGCCTGTTTGCTTCAAGATGAGAAGGCAGACTGCTGCTTTGCACATTCAGACCAGAGTTTCCCACTTCTAGAAATGTAAGCATGTCTGGACTTTCTGCTGAAAATTTTGAAGTCTAGTGGCATTAAAAAAAAAAATTATCAGAAATGTGAAGAATAAAAAGTTGAAGGCAGGATTTGATTTTTGGATCACATTTCTGCTACAACCAGCAAAAACACTTCCAGCTCTATGCATATCAAAATACACTGTTGTGTTTCTTCTAGATAAAAAACAGCATGGGGATTATATATTTAAATCTTACAAAAATCTTATGCTAGAGTATTTCCTACACCAGAGTTTTTGTGTAGTACCTTGCTAAATTCTCTACTGTCTTGTGAAATTTCGTATTGAGAACATGATGATGACGTATCAAAGTCAACACTTGGTTCCAAAGGTTGAAAGAGATGGTGATGGAAGTTTGGAAAAGGTCCCTCTCTTTCTGGAAAACAAAGCTCAGCTGCTAGAGCTGTAAGAAAAGAGGTTATTTTAAAAATAAACATCACACACACCCCCAAAACAACCCTCCTCAAAAAAAGAACCTAAACAACAGTCATAGTCATATCACACATTCTTTCTATATGCAGTAAATAAAGTATTTAGAATTCTGCAGGTATACAAATACTAGCTGCTAAAACCAAAATCTTTACAGCATTCAATTCTTCCACTCTTATACAATGCAGGTGTAAAAAGCAGTAAGAAAGTGCTACACTGATTCAATGTTGGTTTTCTTTTCCAATCAAAAGATGAAGTCCTTAAGTTCTCTGTTCAGCACATGTGAGACTGCATCAGAAGTAGTGTGGGCTTTTCAGAACAAAAATCAGTGACACAGCAGAGCAAGACCAATGAAGAGCCACAAGGATGATCAAATGGTTACCACGTGATGTTCAAAGACAAGCTGAATAACTGAGTTTGTTCAATCTCAAGAGAAGAATTCGGGGAAATGGCACAAAAATATCTGCTGCCTACTACCTCCTAAGAGACAATACAGAGAATCCTAAAATCATTTGGGCTGGATCACCTAGTTCCAATCCCCCTTCCATAAGCAGGGACATCTTCTACTACACAGGCTGCTCAGGGTCCCATCCAACCTGGCCCTGAACACTTCCAAGGATGGGGCATCCACAACTTCTCTGGTCAACCAGTTCCAGTGCCTCATCACCCTCAGAGTGATGAATTTCTTCCTAATATCTAACTAAACTTATCCTCCTTCAGTTTAGGGAAAATGCAGTCAGTGTGCTTGAACATGTTCAGTGAAACAGAAAGAGACAGACACAGGGAATTTTGGTTGGATACAATAAAAAAATTTTAAAAAAAGGAGGAAAAGAACATTTATTAGAATGTTGCCCAGGGGGTGTAGAATCTCTGTCCTAGGCTCTCAATATTGAGAACTTGTCTGGACAAGGCCTTAAGCAACCTAAGCTGGCTCTGTTATGAGCAAGGAGAATTTGGGCCCCATAAACACAAGTACTTCTGGTCTAGATTAATCTATAATTCTGTGATTCCAGGTGTTCAAACATTCCAGGAGGAAACAATTTGAATTAAAACACTAACATTATCGTCATGATAGCTAATTATGATGTTCCTAATTTTGATGAATTGTTACATTTTTCTAGACAGTACAAAACCCCCACCAATCTGTTAATCAGTGAGTGTTTCATCAACTATGTTACTCCATGTAAATAATGCAGTATTATATACTATTTTTCTATCTTCCTGAAGTGAAAGTTGTGCATAAACAAATAATAAAAATGGCAAAGGTAGCAAAGAGCTGAGCAATGGTGGCAGGAGACAGCACAAAACTGACAGACACCTGATCAGACTGTCTTTTTTTTCTGCACTAGATGATGCTTCATTAATATATATCTAACACAAAGGATGAAGAACATCAGAGTATTAAATTCTTGCACACAGAATCCTAATTAATTTTAAAATGTAAGCTATAAAGAGCAGAGACCAGTATGTAACATCGAGTTAACTCCTCATTCTGTATGATGAAAGCATAGCACATAAATACTATAAAATAGCAAATACCTTGGAAACAGGTGTTGTCATCTGAGTAAGAGTTCAAGTTCCCAGTATGTCTCCCCAAGATCTGCTGTGTCTGACTTTCTTTATAGAGGTGCATCTCTCCTTCAGGCAGTGGAGTTTCAGATGCTCCAGACAAATTCTCTTGCCTCTGTTGCAAGGTAAAAGACAGCGAGGAGTTCCAAGGATGGCTTGCTGTTTCTCTCAAAATTCCACCTTCTGTACCATTAGAAGACAATCCTGAAATATTAAATTAGATGTTCACAGTTTTGCATATAAATCACTGACATTACATCATCTGAAATATTCATAAAGAGTTCTGCGGTTTTGTTTTTAATTGTCTCCTGTCACTGCTCCTATAAATCTTACCAAACACTTTCACAAATACAAGTTGATCTAATTAGGTAGCAGCCAGTACAGCTCAGCGCTTTTACAGAATTTGGAAATACTGAAATTATAAAATCAGAAAAGAATTAATACTGTTATTTTATGCTAGCTAGAATATCTTTACCTCCTACTGCATATAAATATGTCAATCCTTTAATGTGATCTTGAGTATCTTTATGACACCGTGCAAGAGTTTTATTCATGATTAAAGAGAAATTGCTTAATACCAACACAAGAAATCCAAGGGATCAAGGCAACCAAAATCATGTTCCTAGTTAGTGCCCCAACCCTTCTTTGTCTATATGCTTACAGAAGAATTGCACAAAGCTATCAGAAAAGGTCCTTACTGAGCACTGAGTGTATGCTGAAGACATAGCTGGACTTGTAAAATTTATTCATGCAGCTGAATAACCAAAACTTCTGATATTTTTCTTCCACAACTAAGATATAATAGAGAAGAAAAGCTACAAGCAAATGATCTTAGAATTTGCTTTAGCTTTCTTACATCAATAAAACACAGATTTGTCACGTGAGTTATGAAGTTTATGTTATATCATTAGGGTTCAAAGAAGCCACTGAAATCTCAGGCTGTAAAAACTGCAGTCTTCAAATCTGATTTATAAGCATAGAATAACTCATATACAGGTAGGTTGCTTAAGAAATACAATGTTAGGCCTTAGTGTAAATAAATCTACAGGTCACTATCTAATCACTTTGAAGCTCACTTCCATGTTCACAAGTAATAATGTCAGGAGCACCTATATATTTATTATAAAGGAATTATTTTTGATCTTACAACAAGCTAACAAGATCAAGAGGCAGACTGCAAATAAAAAGGGGTAAGATCATGTATTTTTCAGAAAACTATTACAGGTCAATATGGCATTTAAGTGATATTTTCACAAATAAGTGATTAAGAATTACTATGGTGACAAGCAGATACTGGAACAATTCTCTTAACAGCAAGACAGAAGTCATAGCTCTGTAAGAATCCATGATATGTATTGATTAGTAAACTTCTATCAGTGTATCATTTGAAGATCATTTTAAAATAAAAACTGCCACTAGAAAACTGTGTTACAGCTGCTTAATAAAACTCAAAATCTAATTTGCCAAAGCAGATGTATTATCATGTTAAACTATGATAAAAGTAAAAAATTGTAAGCACTTAACAAAACATTCAACTCTGTAGGACACATTAATAAACCTTAAATGAAGTTTGACACTAGCCTATTTCAGAAGAATTTACATTCAGTGAGTTAGACCCATTCTGCCATAAAATAAAGAGAAACCACAATTTTCCTTCTACAAGAACAACAACAAACCCCAAACACTTACCAGGGCCAACAGGGCTTGCATCCAACATTTCACTAGTTGAAAAGCTCCCAGTGGAAATTGTTGAAGTTAAATCACAGGGTATTCCTTGCATGAAAGCCTCTGAAACTAGTACTTCCTGGGATGAAATAACACAACTATTACAAAGTACTCAGATGTCCAGAATTAAAGCTTTAAACCCACACATTTTATTCTGAGCTCAGTTCAAGTGTAGAAGCCCTCATGTTTTGAACAGTCAGGCAAATAAAGGTTCATCCTTGCTCAGTACAACACATTCACACCCCACGTCCCAGATACCTCACTCCCCACCAGCCCCCTCCCCTCAACACACACACACACACACACACACACACAAAATTATAAAGCCTCTCAGAACTGCATACAAATCATGACACCTGGAAGATTGTTTTATCTTCTGGTGATCAGATTTGGCTATTTCTCATCACAGACCCACTTCAGCAGAATTGTAGATCTCAGAGGAACATATATGCAAAACATCAAAAACAAGAATTTTACAAGTACTTGCAATACTGAGCCTTTTGCATACAAGTTACTGACTAAAAATTTAATTCTGTGAAATTACACTAAAAATGTACAAAATACCCTAAAACATCACCTTCCTTAATTTTAAGGTAAGCTCTACAAAGTCACAAAGCAGAGAATGAGAGTTCTTGTATTTAAAAAAAATTCTTCAAAACTTCAAAATGTGAAGAATTAGATATGAACAGTTCTTCTCAAATTCTGACTTCAAATGTGGACTAAGAAAATAAAAATCTAAGAAACCCTTCTACATTTTTCATTTTATACTACCTTATACAAAATATATTACATATGAAACATGCACATTTTAAAGTACTTCTATATACACATGGCATTTTTTAAATACTGTTTTTATTTCCTGACAAAATGACAGGATCTTTGGGCGAGGGAACAGAAGGAGATTGGTGTTGATTTTGGCAAGGCTTTTAACACTCACAATATTGTATGATCCCAGTTTGGATGTCACAACCTGAATGGATAGACAATGAAAACTGGTTGGGTAATCAGGCTCGGAGGTCAGCGATTAAAGGGTTACACTCTACATGGAGGTGGGGAGCAAATGGAGCACACAGGGCTCTGTCCTAGGACCTGTCCTCTTTAACACCCTGGGCAGTGACCCAGAGGAGATGACACCATACTTTAATCAGGTCTCCAGACACACTAAGGTGGGAGGACCAAGCCATACACTGAACAGCAGGGCTGGCATCCAGAAGCACCTCGTGAGGCTGGACCTACAGGAATGGTGTGAATCTCAGCAAGGGCAAATGCAAAGTCCAGCACCTGGAAGGAAGAAGCCCATGCACCAGTCCCAGCTGGGATCTGCCTAGGGAGCAGCTCTGTGAAAAAGGGCCCAGGAGCCTCCTCAGATAGCAAGCTGAGTGTAAGCTCATGGTGTGCCCTGACAGCAGAGGGGTAACAGATGGCATCTTGTGCTGTATGAGCAGAAACAGAGCCAGCAGATCCATCACAGTGATTACCTCTCTTTACTTGGTGTTTGTTATGCTGCTGCACCTAGAGCAGTGCATCCGATCTTATCCCCCCAACACGAGAAAGAAAGATTACATCACGAAATAAAGAGTGGGTTATGTTATATGATTATTTTGATATGACCAACCGTATTAGCAAGTCTGAATGATGGTCCAGAACATGCTGTAACTCCCTCTCCAACTTCAGCAGCAAGCACTGGTGAATCTTGAGACACTTGAGAATCCTGGGACTGGGCTGAACACAAATGTAACAGAAGCAATAAGGAACAAAAAGCAGGTTTTGAGTTCATAGTGAGCAATATTTTGTGGCACACCAGAGGGCAGTAACACTCCACTGCTGCTTGTCTCACCTTTTGGGCACAAATTTGGCCCATCATTAACCACCTTCTTCTCACCTACAACGCTTTTAGCTCCACTGCATCACCAATTTCATCAGCAATCTGTAGTTCTCCTTGACCAGCCTTCCTAAAATTTCTAACTCCTCGGACTGCTCTCTGAAGAGCAGGCAGGAAAAGCTCAAAATTCATGCAGTTAATTTCATTAGGGTGGGGGGAACTTTTACAATCTACCATTACAGTGATTACAAAGGAAAGCAGACACTCCCAAGTAAATCAGTGAAATCAGAAACACTGAACTACTGAACTACAGCATGACTATTACCACAGAACTGAATCACCTTTGCTGTAATACTCTTACACATAAAAATAAGTATATCAGTATCTGTGCAAAAAAGCACCACAGTAGCACCCCAAAATGCAATTTCTGCATTCAGTGCTGACAAGCACCTTCAAAGTTTGACAATTCTATGACTGTAGATTGCCACAAAAACTCTAAAATATGTATTCTTATTTCCAGGAAGAATTTTCAAGAAAGAAGTGCTAAGTATGAAACTGAAATGAAACTGAAGTATTTTCTCTGAACTCCAAAAGGGTCACAGAGATATGAAGATAATCACATCTGGAACACTGCTTAAGGGAACTGCTAAGGATGAATAAGGACAGACCAGCATATTGATATGTAATGAAGGAGAACTGCGAGAGATGTATGTATCAAACCTAGTCACTAGTTTCCAGCTTACTTCCTAAGGAAATTAGGATTCTGCCATCAAACTGTCCATTTCATCTGCAGGGTTACTCTGTAATTTCCAGTTACAATTTCGACTCTATTAGCCAGTTCTAACAAACTGGATTGGAAAGAATATCAAGTGTCCAAAGTTCCCAACTCATTTTATCATGCATTAGGGGCACAGTACAAGAGAGCAGTTTGGATCTTGGTCTCGCTGGTGTCACTTATGGCAACATCACTTCAGCAGTTACCTGCCCTCTCTGTCTGCAGCCAGCTGACCACTTCGCAACCACTCAGTACTGGGCACAGGGATTCGTCCTTCCCTAACCACAGAAGCATAGAATCACAGAATGCTAAGGGGCTGGAACGGACCTTCAAGATCATCTAGTTCCAAATCCCCCTGTCATGAGCAGGGACACCTCCCACTAGACCAGGCTGCTCAAAGCCCCATGCAACCTGGCCTTGAACACTTCCAGGAATGGAGCATCCACAGCTCTTCTGGAAAAACCTGTTCTAGTGTCTCACCATCCTCACAGTAAAGTCCTTAAGACATTTTACATTCAGACATATCTGCATCTAAATTTTAGAGGGCTGAAGTTATCTTTCTTCCTGGAAGAAAGAAATACAGTTAATTATAGAAGTTTCTTTAAAAAATGCCTGTTACCCAAGGACAAGTCTCATATCAAAGCAAAGTCACCTGTGCTAGCAAAGCATCCAAGAAGATTTGCCAATTTTACCTTTTTATCTTTAATGTTTACTTTGAAAAAACATATGAGCAGTGATTAATAGGATTTGTGTTCATCTATTGGTTCTGTAATCACAAAAGCAGTACAACTCCTAAGTTGTAGAGCCCCACGTTATTTGGTGAAAGCTAGAAACCACCAAGAATATAACTTCAAAGAATAAAATCAAAGGTCACACACACAAAGCACTCATTTGCTCTCACCTTTAGAGACACAATTACACCTTGAAAACATGGGAAAACTGCAAACACGTCCTGGTTAGAAACAAGTAGCAAAAAAATGTTCAAAAAAAACCAAATTAAAAAGTAATCAAAGTTACTATCATAAACAACAACCTAAAATGCACCTTAAGTTTTTCCTTCAGAAACTTTAGATTTAAAGCACAAGGGACTGTAGATTTTCTTGCTGAAATACCACACTAGTTACTGAAAGTACCACAGGGAGTCTCACAGCCTACAAATTATACAGATATTACTGGTAGTTTGGTTGTTGAACTGCTCAAGAGGACAATCCTCTTACACAAAATCACAGAAAGCATTTAATACAGATGTTCAAATAAAGTTTCCTAATCCTCTTACATAAACCATTGCACTGGTCATATATAATATGCTCTAACGTAAAAATACACTACACCAAGATATTTTATATTAATTCAATACCAGTGGCTCTAGCAATGCATCTACAACTTACTCAGAAAATTACAAGCCTTTTCTTCAAATATTGTCAAAGGACAAAATTCTTCAATGGTAATTTAAATTTAAATATAGATATACTTCAAAAGGACTGTTCTGAGAAACAAAAAAAGCAGCTGAAAGAAAATGAGCTTATATGTTCTTATTCAAAACAACTTCAATTCCAAGCAAACTCAGATTGAATTGGAAATGGATGTCTGAATACAAACTAAATGAACAGTTAAAGATCAGGGGCAGTGGTGAAATCTCTAGCAAAACCAGATATGTACTACATAGCTGTAACTGCTTGTAAGAGTGTGCATATAAATGCTGCCAAGTTTCTGAAAACTCCTCTGCATCTCTAGTAATGTATTCATTCATTTTAAATGGATACTGAAAACTGTCCTGGACCATGCAACGCTGTCACCTTGTAATCAGCTTCAAATTCCTTTAGTTGGTGTTTTACAAATTTTGTCTAACAGTTCCCAGCAAGTCAGGCATAGTATTTTTCAGTTATAGTGACAATAAACTGCATTTCAATATGCAGTAAACTCGAAGAGAAGCAAGTGCATTGCAATTGAAAGTACTGGAGCCTTTGAATTAAAAGACTGGAGAGACAAACTAGATTGTTATAAATAGGGAAAAAACCAGTAGGAAATAAAAACTCTAATATCCACTTGTTAGTCCAATCTCTTGACAAACTTAGTAACCTGCTTTCTTCGTTTACTTAAGACTAATCATCTTTGTCCCTTTATAAAGCCAGTCAAGTTACCCGTAGCATGTTTAGTAGGTTTCAACATCCCTGTAACAAAATTATTTTGAACATTCCCAAACCACTTTAACAAAAGCTTTTTTCTTGATAACTGAACAAATTGTTTTATTTCATGGAATCAGACTTTGTCACAGGTGAATACAGGCTATCCTCAAAGGTGTGATGTCCCATAAGAGCTCTTAATGGACAAAGGGACAAGAACAGAGTTGAAGTAATCATTACATTATTGCAGTATCTTTCTTTTTGACATACTCAGCAGAACATGTAAAAAAGGTATAGTGGCTACTAAAAAAGCCAAAGCAGAATTGACCTGTCTGGAATTCAGGTAGACTAGACCCTTGAAAATTCCAGGTGTCTGGCTCAACTCCAGCACTGTGCTAGTCTCACAAGCTGACAGTCAAGGCTAATGCATTGTAAGTTGGTAGACAGAACTTCCCAATAAAACAAGAACTGCATATACAAAATAATTACCTCTCACTAAGCAGGGCCATAGGACACAAGGAAATGGAATGAAGCTGCACCAGCGCATTCAGACTAGACATTAGGAAAAGGTTTTCCATTTAGAGGGTGGCCAGTCACCAGTACAGGTTCCCCAGGGAAGGGATCACAGCACTAAGCCCAACAGAGTTCAAGGAGCAATGGTTTAGTTTTAGGTAATCCTATGAGGAACAGGGAGTTGGACTCAATGATCCTTATGGGTCCCTCTCAACTTGAGATACTCTACAATTCTCAATTTTCATGTCTGTCAAACCTAACAGATCATTCTTTCAAAGCTGTTTTTTGAGCTTGATGATGACCTCAGCCTTTTATTTTTTGTCTCAACTGTATTTTTAAGTAATTTCTTATATGCACTAATCTTTTAGTGGACATCTACATCATCACATTAACATTCAGAGTTCTTTTTAAGCTTTAATTTCCTTTTTGTCAATACAGAGAATCACTGGGTACTGAATCTGCTCCCACCTGCAAACCTTTACAGACAATTCTACAAATCAAAGATAAAAAGCACATGCCTTGGACAAGAAACTGTTGGCTAGCAATGAACAGTAGTGCAGTGCAGACTTTTTACTGGGATGGTAAAAACAGACAAAAACTCATTCGTTCTGAGATGTGCTTATTGAAACACCCTTTTTTACACTTAAAATTCAACAGCATTTAAACAGCACTGCATGTCCTTTAATAAGTCAGGTCATATTCTACAAATAAACAGCAGTAAAATCAGCACTGCTGAAAGGAATTCATATAATCCCTTGAATGAAGAGGATTTCCTCACCTGAATCATACGAAGTTTCAGCTGCCATCATTAGCAACTCTTGTAATAATCTCCCTGATGGTTTAGTTTGCCTTGGACTTCCATTAGATGTTTGTTCTTCATAGTTTGTTATACTCGAGGGTAAACTGCCCTCACAAAGGGTGGGACTGCAGCATTTCAGGCAAGCAAACTCCCCAACAGTTGAAATGGGGGAAGGTTCTCCACCACCAGAATCTGCTTTATCTGGATTTAAAATATTTGTAATCAGTTTAGGAATAGAAAGGAAGTGTTTTGCAATTAATGAGGAACATTAAAATGCACATTCTATGCTACAGAAACAACCTGCTGAATTTGTACATTCTCCATTTTAATTAAATTAGCCCCATCAGGTCAGTAAACACTTTTGCATCACAATCTAAGAATTATACAGGCTGAAAGATTATACAGGTCATAGACTTCTCAAAAAATAATTTATAGCTCCTCCAAATTATTTCTTCCAAAAAAATTAAAACCAATTTTTCCACAGAGCCAATCCACCAAAACTTTCAGCAATTTCTCCATATTCAGAGGTATTACAGCTTTTGGTTGTACACTTGCTCTGGTTTAAAGACTTATTTTCTCCCCAACCCAGCCCATACAACAGCACATCCAATAAAAATCTCATGACCTATCATGACTAATGGTTTGATAATACAGGAATTCATCACCTGTGGATTGTGATAATGGGATTATACAGCTAAGAGTAGATTACTAAACCAAGTGCTTTTAAGAAAATATATTCTTCAATCAAAACCTTCACCAACAAAACTTGCTGTCTAATCAAGATACCAAATTGGTCCAACAAGAAATAAATGTATACATTTAGAAAACATCAGTTGGCAGTACCTGTTAATTAATGTTCCTTATACACACTTACAAAGCATTGCATGTAGACTGTGACAAATATATTTATAAAATGATAAGTGCTTGTGTAGTTGCTCTCCAAAATTTTTTATAGTGTTTTGTAATTAAAAAAAAAAACAACCCAAAACAAAACAAAGCACACAAAGAAACCCACTCACAAAAAAACCCCTAAACTCCCCAACCAACCAAAATAAACCACAAAACAACAATAATAACAAAAACCACCCAAAAAAGATGGTATAAAAATTTATGTAGAAACTTGATACTAACTCCTCATTTGAAAAACTTCACAGTCACTTTCTTAGTATGCTCTAAAGCTAAATGTTTAAATGCTATCTATCAACTTCAGCTATTATTTCATAATCATCTCACAGATTCTTCAAGAAAGATTAAATTCCTCCAATCTACTTCTTGTAACAGTAGCATTTATTACATATTTTGTATATTACCTGCAAAAGAAAGGTTGCAACTCTTCGGTGTGTCTATCTCTGGTATAATACTAAGTTCATGTTGTTCCAAACCAAGCCCTAACTTGACTCTTTGTCACAGGTGGTTTGGAAGATCTCCATTTCTGTTCTCTACAGAGAATCTTCTCAGACTGTTCTGTAAAACAAAGTTTTGTATGTTGTAATAATATATATATGTGTGTGTGTGTGTGTATATAAAATTAACTTGGGGAGATGGAAGAGAACTCCATCTGAGCTGTAAAGCAATAAAAATTATAGTGGAATGTAACATACAGCCTTACCAGTTTGCTCAACTGGACCATTGCACTGCGAAATCATTTCACTTCCATGAAATTTACTCCTGCTGCCATTTTCTTGCTGGTAGTTTTCTGAGACTTGGAAAAAGTCAGTTCTATTAATCCAGTCAGGCTTTTGTGCCTCTGTCATTTCTTCACTTGGGCATATATGTCTCACCTTAGAAGAGGAGGAGACAAATGTATGTAAGATTATATTTATATTCATTTATCAAACACAAATTTTCTTGTGTGTGTATTTCATGCAGAATAATACTGAACATGTCGAGAAAGTAGTTCAAGTATGCAAGGTACCAGACAGATTTGCTTAGCTAACAGAAACATTTGGATGTATAGGTATTTTACTTGGCTCTACAACCTCCATGTGCTAAAACACAATTATTTACATGTTCAAGGCCTTTATCAGGTTAGATCAGAATACTCAGCATTTTTAACAGAAACAATTTCTGAAAAGTCTGCTTTTAGTTTTTCAGCTCCTGAATTCCGGAATTTTAGCTGCTTAGAGACTGCAAAATCAAAAGACAGGAAGTACAGGGAACAATTATTTTTCTAAGATTCCTTAAAAAAAAAAAAAAAAGATGGGGAGGCAAAAGGAGGCTCTCTAGAAGTTCAAAAATAAACTTCAATTTTTCTTCAGTTACTGAGAAAAAAAAATAAATTACAAGTCGAGACTGCAGCTGCCAAACCCATTTCCTAGCGAGTACAGATGAAGACAAGCTTTAAAAATAATTTATTCAAGATGCTTATGATATCCTTTCAGGTACTGCTTTAGTATTTTTAATATAAGAGCTGCCTTTCACATAGAGCTGCATTTATAGAGATGAAGACTGTACCTGCAGATAATTCAGACAATCTAACAATTTTAACAAGCATTATGTTTAGAGACCAAGCACGGGCATTCACAGTATTTGTTAGACTGAGCAAAACTGCGCTCTTGGGGCTTACAGAGAAGAACTACTGATTACAAATCACAAGTCCTAATTAAAATTTTCATTATGGTAAATCACCTAAAACTATCAACACTCTATGGGATACTTTGCTAATTGCTAGCATTCCCTCCTAAGCTTGATCACCTACTGCACAATTCCCCATGCAAAGCATTTATAAAGTTTACCTGCTTGTTCAAAAATTCTTTCAAAGCCTCTTGCTGTCTCTGCATCTGTTCCTTCAATTCATCTTGCTTCTGTAAAAGTAGTTGTTCTTGTATTTTCTGCCTAGAAAGAAGAGCTTCTCTTTGTGCATTTAGCTTCTCTTGCAAGTCTTTCAAATACTTTTGCTGAGCTTGGATGCTTTCTGATGACGCCAACACTCTGTCCCTTAAATTCAATATACCAGAATAATTTAACAAAGATGCATCTCCTGATTTTGGTATCAAGAATTCCTCAACACCTTGGGCTTTAGATTCATCATGCACTAAAGTCATGGGTTCAGAAAGACTGAGGGGTTGTTCAGGGCTTGTTTTGCTGGTGCTCTCTACAGATCCCTGCTGATAGGCCAAAGAATCAGCTGAGGCTGTCTTAACTATACAAGATCCCTTTGTTGTTGGTATGAGGGGTACCTTAAGTGGAGGCTTTTCTCCAGCTTCTACCTCTGTTTGATGGTAAGATATCTTCTGAGAAGACTCTTTAAAGGGTACTGTTTCTGAAGACTCAGAGGAACCTTCTGCAGGCAACAAAAATCTAACATGTTGCGTTCTGATTGCACTGCCATCGTTCGTGACTGACCCTGGAGGCAACGGGAACTGAGATGGTTCTGTGAGGCGATTATTGGAGGTTTCGAACATTCCCACTTGTTCCTGTGAAGGGCAGTAACGTGGCAAGCGAAACTCTCCGTGCTTCAATTTCGATGCTTCTGAAAACTGCACAGGTTTGCCAGGACAAGTATTATGCACTTCCTGTTTCAGTGAAGATGGTTTTTCTGACACATGCAATGTTCCTGAAAGTGCTGGTAATGACTGTGCATATTCTTGGGCATTAACTTGTTCCAATGCCTGGTATTGTGTTGGTGGCACTCTTTGCCTCTGTAGGAGTGGTTCTGAGACAGGCTTTAAATTAATTGGTTTTGTTTCCATTGAGCTCGAAGGTGTTGCAGAAGGAGACAAGTATCTGTGCTTCAGTGTATTCTGATATTCCTGCAGATGCCTTCTAGCTTCTTCAACAGTCTGGTTGTGCAGCCTCAATAAAAACACAACATGAATCTTTTCAGAGTGATGCAAAAAGAAACATTAATTTTAATAACCAAAGAAATTCAAATTACTTTGAAACAGGTTTACATTTCATAACAGCATTTATTTACCTATTTTGCTGTAGAAGGCGTTGCTGAAAATTACGAATCATCTGTAAATGGTTGTCTTCTCTAGAACTCCTAATTTCTGATACAGTAGTATTTCCAGTCTAATCAAAATAAAGTAATTATAATTTTAATTTAATTTTGCACATACAAAACTATCTAACAAAAGTTTATTACAGGAACAGTCTTAAGCTGTATGTTCTTTCTCCTAAGTTTACAGAAGCCACTCTGTACTATCACTTGAAATCAGTGAGATTTCAGCCTGAGGCAATGAAGCTAAATGAGTTCCTGGAACAGATGGCCTACAGCTACTGTCTCTCTTGGCAACTAGAGCATACACCATCAAAGCCAACGGTGCTTGCAGCAGCTTAGCTTACAGAAGTAAATGTATCCAGCAAACTCAGGGAGCAACAATCCAACAGAGCTGCACTTCGAGGGCAATCAGGTTCTCAGAGGAGAGCAGGTTGTGCAAATGATCCAAGATTTTCTATTAAAAAAAATTACCTTCCTTCAACATCCTCCATAAATTCCTCTCCTTTAAGTATCTGCTTGAGATTTAGACAGACAAAAACACAGAGATGGATCTTTTTGGTCCTTTTATTATAATTTCTTTTTTCCTTCTTGAAAAAGATTATGACTACATGCATAATTATTATGTGACTCTAATCAGATTTTATTAACAAGTATATTAAACACACATGCTGTCCCTGGGACTATGCATAGGTAATACAATAGTCAAAGTCACAGAATCATAGAATACCCTGAGTGGAAGGGACCCACAAGGTCATCAAAGTCTAGCCCCTGGCCCTGCACAGGACAGCCCCAAGACGTGCCTGAGAGCGTTGTCCAAACGCTTCTTGAACTCTGTCAGCCTTGGTGCTGTGACCACTTCTATGGGAGCCTGTTCCAGTGTCCAACTACCCTCTGGGTGAAGAACTTTTCTCATACTATATAACCTAAACCTTCTCTGACACAGATTCATGCCATTCCCTCAGGTCCAGTGATACCATGTGAAATACAAGGCTCTACATTAGAAAAAGAAGTTTTAATATGTACAAATTTCTGTCACAGCCTGAGAAATAAAAACTGTCTTAACTGATATAATTTAAAATTGACAAATAGTGTTCTTGATTTTTATAATAATAATAATAATAATTAAGAACCTACAAACAATTTTCTACAACTCTTCACCTCATGTTCCACTTGGTTTTGCTGATCTGTAGAAGGAAGACTGTGGCTTTGTACCAGCTGACCTTGCTCTTCCTCTTCTTTTTTTTTCTTAGCTTCCTCCAAGCAGGATTGCATTTGGATCTTCAGAAAATCGGCCTCCAAGCGTGCTTTCTCTTCTTCAATTTGCTTAAGCAAGGCCAGCTGCTCCTGTTTCTGTTGCTCTATTTCCTCATTCTATTGAAAAGAAAAATGAGGGTGAATCTCTAGAACTGAATGACAAAGAAATCAGACTCCTCATACACACCCATCACACACAAAACTTTGTTCCAAATTACAACAGAAATCCTATTGCTTGTGATAGGCATTTCCAAATTACAAGAGGCCTTTAAAAGTAGTTCAGAAGTTTACAAGAATGATTTTATTTTACTGGTTCAATATTTTTAACAGTCCCTGGATCCTCATATTAACAGAATGGATAAAATCAGAATCTCACCATTCAAAATACATTATGATTTTCCAGAGACTACAAAAGAAGTCCTTCTCTAAAACTGACTTTCAGAAATCTATTTTGCATTGTACAGAGCTTCTCATCACATTTAAATGTGTTAATTCAAGCCTTACAAAACTTCTGAAATAGCTTTGAGAGCACTCCATAAATCTCTGAAGTAGTTTGTTTTGAGTGTTGTTTATTCTCTTTCCATGTACCTATCAGCTACAATTCACTTAGATCCACGCACAGCAACAGCACATATGCTTTTAGAATGGAAGTAAAGAGAAATTTCAAAGCACTGGCAAAGATGAAGAGGACAACAGCCTTTAATGAGCCAGTCTGAATGGGGACATCAGGAAGAGCAACGCGGGAAAAGCTGGACCTGAGAACAGTTAATGTGGACACAGTAAGACACCAAGTCAGGTGCAAAGGGGAGCAAATGGATGTTTAAGAAAGTAGCCACACTTTCATAGAGGATCTGCTGTTGCATTTTTTTTCCAAAATATTAATATTTTGTTAAGTTTTCATTTCCTTTATTTCTGAACTTAAAACTCTACAAGTTAACTCTGCACTAAGACCCGAATTTCAACTTTTAATTGATAAACCACCACATAGCAGCTGGTAGGTCTCTAGGGATATAACAAAAATGAAAATACAATGAAACACATACACAATACATATAATGAAGTAATACACAAAGTTATTATTTTCTAAATATAATAAATATCGCATTTCCAGAGACACAAAAAGCTTTCTGCATTCGTTTCCTAGTTAATTTTTAAAAAATGACTCAAGGTTTGTATGTTTTTCCTGCTATTCTAAACACAATTCCTTAGACCTTCCTGCAGTATTACACAGGGTCAGTGCAGTTTGCAGTTGTGTATTGTTTACCATATCCTCCTTTATAAACCAGAGGTATTAACGTGCAATTGAAATTCTCACTTAACCACAAGGTTACATCCCTTGCCTATAGCACTTGCTAGATTTTAAGAAACTGGGGTTTTCCACTGTATTCTAAATTCCAGCTACAGCTTTGTAATTTTTAAAAAGTATACCAAAAGTTACAGTAAAAGTTTAAGTGTTAAAAGCACCTATCACTGCTGTATAACCTGAAGCATTTTAAAGTCTTCTGTAAATCATGTTTTTTACACCATAGCTGAGATAGTAGTAGGTACAGACACACTTACCCACTTCCGTCTCTCCTCTTCCATTCTAATTTTAGCTGCCTCTTCCATTCTGATTTTAGCTGCCTCTTCCATTCTGATTTTAGCTGCTTGTTCTTGAGGATGAGTTAGAACTGAATTTTCATCTGCAACTATATTTTCCAACACAGAGTCTAAAATACACATTTAACAGTAACGGCAGTCAAGAAAGAGCCTTAGACCTTCTTTACATCTTGCTTCACAGTTTCCCAGTTATCTCTAAACAAAATGCATAAGCTGCTCTCAAAAATATCTCCATCCCACTACTCTACCTGTCTCCACAAGCTAGAAATTATATTATTTAAGTTTTAATGGTCCTTTATCATGTGTCTTTCTTGAATATACAGTAATGGCCCAGCTACAGTGGGATTGAAGATGACTTCTAACATATTACTTGGGAGCCCAGGTAGCAAGAGCATCCTAAGAATCAAAAGCCACATATTACCCTCTTGGAACAAAGAGGGTCTAAAACTGGCACTCTCTGGATAAATTATCCAACATTTCGCTATTGCACAAAAAGCAAGTCTTAATCTTGTATTATTAGCTTCAAATAGCAGCATGCTTTCCTCCAAGGCATGTTTTCACTCATGCTGCACTCTCCAATCCCCAGGTATTATGCTGGCATATCCATGTACATGATTTAACTAAATCTCTCTGGAGTGTTTTACAAAACAAGCACACTATGAAAGCAAAAAAAAGGCAAAAAAAACATGTTACAACTTGATCACTTCAGAAATCCCACTTGGCATACAAGATCACCAACCTCAGCACTAGCCTAACCAGAAAAGCACAAAGGATAGAAATGGGAAGTAACTCCAAGATGATCTGGCTGCCAAACAAATTGGAACATCTAATTGCTATGAATTCCAATTTTACAAAAAGCCTTTTCAGATTGGTGCCTAGAAGCAGAAAAACCCCCACACATCAGCTCATGATTATCTTATGCATTTCTAGCTGTGAATCTCTCCAAAGAATCTGGCTTTTCTAGTTCAACAGGTACAGAACTTCAATGCCCAGTTTTGAACTAAGAATCCTATTCCTGGAGGCAAGCACCTATTAAAGCATGGCAACACCAACTGTGACAACAATTTGGGTGAGACTTAAAAGACAGAAAGGTATTTTGGACATTTGTTCTCCACAAGATCTTAAAGGGCAAGTTGGACATAAGACCTCTCCTATTTGTGGTTTCAACAAATCCACAATGCTTTGTGGGCACAAACAGGAAAACTGTATTTTCAGCCAATGTGCCAAAACACTAACACCAGAAATTCATTAAACAGTATTGTCATAGTCCCCCCTTAAGTATGTACTACGTACCTTTGGCTTTACATACTGTATTTTTCTGTTGCTCACTGTCAAGTTCTAAATCATGTAATGGTCTCTCTTCACTAGCAATTGTGCCTGATTCGATAGTCTCAAATTCACTTTGATTCTCCTTCTCACATTTTGATGTCCATTCCTCTTTTTGGCTTCTAATCTTGTTCAGCAATTTCTTTAAAGCATGTTTTGACCGAGGTTGGCAAGTTTTTGCCTCTTCTTGATCTATTAAGAATATACACTATTAAGAGTTTTAGGTAATGAATATTTTCATTTAAAAAACCCAACTTTTTTTTATTGCTTACACAGTCAGACAAATAGCTCAGGTATATTTTTAAAAGCTTAACAATGTTTTCTCTTACCTGCAAGAGAGAAGCAGTAATTTGTCTCTGCAAGCTATAAAAGAAGTGCTAAGCCAGTTGCAGGGTTTCACAGTCAGACTACTGCAGAAATAAGCAGTACTATCCCCCCACCTGCATTCACGATCCTGCCCTCTCCTTTGTAGTAGCACTGGCAACACAATGCACCACAGACCATAAACCAGACTGTGCCAACAAAGGCACATGGCAGAAATGCTTGGCCAAGCAGCAAAGTTCAGTAACACACTTCTTGTTCACATCACGTTACTCTGCACATGCCACAAGCAAACAGTACACACACATGCATCTGTTGCAGCCTACTCACAATATGGAGCAACTCAATCACAAACCTGAACATAAAGGACATAGGTAGACTTTCATACAAAGTCAAGCTTAAACTTTGAAATATTTCACAACACAAAAGAGAAAATAGTTATTTAAATTCACACACCAGGATCATTCCATAATTTATGTTAATTATACTGGAATATTTATGGTTACTAGCTGTTTAGTTCTTAGAACAATTAAAAGTTATTCTCAGTATACTAACAAATTGAAAAATATTTTAAAAAGTAGACACATTTTCATTATAAATTCATCATCATTAGGGTATTATCATCCAAGATAAATATCATAAACCACTTGATACTGAAATATTTCAGACACAGAAATTTTACTACTTTAAGACATTTTAGTTAATACTATAATTTATTTAATATATTGAACTAAATATCTTCTAATATAAAATGAAAAGTTTAAATTAAATATGAAGTTTAGAAGATTTACTTTCTGATTCACTAGGGACCTCCTCTTCTATTACATGCTCTGATTCTCGTTGAATATCACAAGCAGGCTCTGGTTGACTGTGACAAGCAGATTCTTGCTCCAAAGAGATATCAAGATCATTATCTTGAGCTCTGTCAGAAGGGGGTGGCAAAGGTTGTGGCTCAAAACGCAAAATCAGGTCTCCTTTCATGTCTAATTAAAAGAACACAATGACACAGAATGACCAACTGGAATACAAAGCAAACAACACTGCAACACTATGCTCATATACATATCCCCAAGAAGTTCAAGTATCATTATCTTCTTTCACAACAGATTTAATCCACCTTTTTTTGTCTTCCCCAAAGTAGAAGATTCAAAACTGTTTAGATCATTAGCCATCTATTCATTCAGAAATTCCATAGGGGTTTCCACTGGAGTATGCTGTATTTCAAAACAAAAGTTGATGTGAAAGAAGGCTCATCTTTACACAAAAAACGGCTCACAGGAAAAATTACACAGGACCCCAGTATCTTTATCAAGGAAAAGACACATCCTGACCTAGCTGCTCACAAGGCTGGCACTGGAGAGTGATCAGATAGCCCAGGTGTGAAATCCCAGAATACACAACAGAAATTCTCCCATGATTACCTTACCAACTAAGGGTGCTACTGCCTACAAGGCATGTGGGATACATGGGAAGATCACCTTAGGATTACATGCTTATACATACTTAGGGGAGGAACTAAAGGCAGGAAAAGAAAGGATCAGATTAGTCTGGGGAAGAAAAAATGTGTGAAAAAATATAAGAATAAGGAGATAAAATGAGACAATCAGTGCACTTGTCTGTGCACTGCGCCTGACAGTCTATGCTGTCTTCTCCTTAAATTCCACTCTTAGCTGGGTGAGGAACCCTGTATTTTGTATGCATGTGCATGGATGTAAAAGGGTCAGCAACTGGAGTGGGGACCAAAAGTCACAGGCACATCTGCATCCAGAGCACTGCTAGCTGCAGAGGCCATAATGAGGGCATGTTATGTAGGCATGAGTATCATCATGTAGTGACTAGCAAATCACTAGCCAGACCAGCCAGAAAGAATGGTAAGAGGCTTATGAGCTATGTATCAAGCACCTATAAGACTGGGCTATATACTGGAGAGGCCAGGGGATCTATGGGTTGGCAAGGATCAGGAGATCCCAGCATTCAAGCCAGCTACCGGGGAGACTGTGAGATCCTAAGAAACCTGTCAGCAGAGGTGTGTGCTTCTGCGAAACAAGAAGATGATCCAGGGTCAGCTACTGGGTAGACCAAGTTTTTACAGTCAGTTCCCACAGGGATTCATAGCATGTGCATGTCTGTGCATTTGCTCACATGCCCAACTGGGCCTGTGCAGCAGCAACAGGAGTGGAGCAGCAGACCTTGGGGATTCATGTCCCCGGGAGCTGGCAGCTTGGGAGACTAAGGATCAAGGGCCAGTTGCTAGGCAGTGTCAAAAGCTACTCACTGAGTGATCCACAGCACATATTTGAACACGTGCATTTGAGTGCGTATGTGGATGTGAGAGGTAACTGGAAGGCTACAGGGTCCGGGATGAACTACTGGACAGACTGGGTGTCTAAGACCTGTTACTGGAAGGATCAACAGTGCAGCAGATAGAGATCTGGGATGCAAGGGACAATTACTGGATACACTGAGGGTCTAAGACTAAGTGCTGGAGGGATCCATATTGCATGTACAGACATATATCCCTTAAGAGTCTTTCATCCTGATCAGCCAGAGCAGTAAACAGAAAGAGGCCATTTGTGCTGTTTGTGTTTAATATGAATGCTGTGTTATCTATGCTGGCCTGCATGGCCAGCTGTCTGTACGTGTACTGCAAGCCTGTTTGTGTGTGTGCCAACTGTAATGCACACACGACCTTGCTACCAGCTGGACCTGGGAACAGGCAGCTGCAGCAGCCTCTCCTCTACTGGGTTACCAGATTGAGCAACCTCCAACAAATTACTTACTCCTGTCTTCACTGTACATTTCTTCAAATGCAAACTCCAGTTCTCTCTGCCATTCTTCTTTTATTTCCATACGTTTGTATGCTGGCACTAAAAGCTGAGGTGGCATCTGTGCGACAACCTGCCTTCTGCGCATGCGATCCATACTCTGCATTTGTTCCAGTTCTTCCAGTAGCCTTTTCCTGTCCTTCAAGTATAAAGAAGGGATAAAATAAACCTTTAGTGTTCACAATCAGACAGTCATATATCAGGACTGACAAAATGCATCCCTTTGGTTACCACGATGTCTGTTTAATCCTTAATGTTCAAAGTTAATCTTACTCTAGTGAGAAGGTGGTTCGTCAGGAAAAGGCTGTATCTGACCTTTGATTCTAGTGTTGATGACTCCTGTGTCTAATCAATACCTAGAATATCTAATGTTAAATAAAGGATCAGACTGTACACCTGTAGGCCAACTTTCCTCAACAAAAGTACATCTCCTGCTTTACAAGGTAAGCAAATAGTTCTTTTGACAAATTACTTTTGTTAGTATATACTTCAGCAATTGCTACTTTTTAAGATGTGAACTAAGTATTCTTTGGCACACTATGATGATATATGAGAGCTTTTTTAAAAAAAAAAGCTGTATGTGAAGTTTGGTGGGATTTTGTTTTGTTTCTTTTCTGTTAACTTCAGGAGCATCAGTAGTATTTCCACAGTTCTCCATTTTAGTTCGGTTACTCATTCAGGGTCAATCATATTTCAAGTGATAAAACAAGAAACTTTTGCTATTTCATGACACCAAAAACATGTGAGAAGATAACAAACAACTTTTGAGTGTAGTTCTCAGTACAAAGATCTTTCCCAACCGTTTAATTTTTCCTTCTTAAAGGAAACAATTTCAACATTTCCAGACTTGCATATTAACAGAACTTCAGTCTTTAACTAAAAACTTTGAGAAGTTTTTGAAAAATAAAAAAGTCTGTTACCTCCTTAGTAATAAACTATTTTTTCCCTGAAGTACAGAACAACCAACTCCAACTAAAACAGATGTAGAAAAGCAGAACTCATCAGCTATTAAGAAAGTTTAGCTTGATTATTACCTATTGGTTAACAGCTGGTCAAACATTCAGATAACAAAAATTAGAGTTCTTTCATTCTCACTCCTTCCAGATGCCAAAAGAAGCAAACAGTATTTGATTTTTTTCTAAGATATTCTGCAAACTTCATTTAATCCTTTAATTCTCATCCTGTAAATGTATTCCTTTATTACATGTACATACAACTTAACAGAAGTCATTCTGATATTAAAACGAGGCATAACTACTTTGCCTACCTTGGCCAAGTGGACCTTCCTCAAGGCATGACTTCCTCTAAGATGAGCCTTTTCAAGCTGCTCTCTTCGCTCCCTCTCTGCCTCCCTGTGTAGTTCCTCCAAACGTTTCCCTTCTTCTTCAGCAGCTAAATGAGCATCTGGCTGGCAGTCAATCAATAGTTTAGTCCACGAAGTTCTTTGATAGTTTAAAGCATATGTAACAATAAATAAATGAATAATTCTGCAGCAAAAGCACTTTAGAAAAGACATACAATGCCACCCTTGAATGTTTGTAACTCTCAGTTGAAAGCAGGACTGAACTAATATTTTACCCTTGGAAAAAAATGTGTATTTATATACTTCATAAGTTTAGGTGTCCAAGTGTTCCAGTTTCAAGCTATACTGGGGATGACCATTTGTACTATTTGTTATACTAGAGTGGTTATTTTCCCTCATGGTAAATATGAATAATACAGTCAATAACACAGATTGAGTACTTCTATCCTCACAGTTTTGTTTTAAATAAGGGAAAAAAAAATCCAGAAGCATTTTCAAACACTTTTTGGAGACCAGAAACTATCTGCAATTTTTAAAGGAGGAAAATCTTAACTAACATGAAAACTAAAAAACACTTAAGAAAAAAAAAAAACCATACCACATAAGCAAGGCTAAAAAGATTACCATTTTGGAATTTTCCATGACAAAGCTGAGCAAACTACAGTATCCCCTGTTATTGCTTAGACCTAGTCCTTCAAATATCAAGAAAATCTAAAAGTTTATGAATGAAAAATTCATGAAAGCACTGAATATATATTAAAAAAAAATTGATAGCTTTTCTAGTCTAAAACAGGCTCATCAAGAACAGGAACTTAGAATGTGGTTTCACATCGCTAATAAAACAAACTGTTATTTGGTTTACTTTTCAAAAATCACCTCTAAAAGCTAAGCTCTTGCTCCATCTCTCATTCTTCCAGGTCCTCCCCTTCATCTGATTAGACTTTAGCCTTTGTCTGAGTGTACTGTAAACTCCAGGCTTTACAAGTTTGCCCTAAGATTCTGTTTAGTAAATTGCATAGTGGCTGCTTTATATAATAACTTCATAGCTTTAAACAAGTTCTAGAAAACCAAATAGGTGATATCCAATATAGGCAATATAGAGAAACATATAAGGAAGCCTGTAGCACAAACACTTGGAGTTAATCACCTGCTCTTCATCCACTTCTCTGTCCACATAAGGTCCAGAAATATGGTAACGTGTAACAGAAAAGTTGCCAGCACCACAGGGCTTCACCAGAGGAATCTTTTTCACTGTCTACAAAGAAAAGTACAACTACAGCTGTATCACAGAACAGTATCTCTAGAAAAGCAACTAAACACAAAATAAGTGATCTGTAAAGTTAGATTATTATTAAAAGAAATCCACACCCCCAAATTCTCTCCTGAAAATATTTTTGTTTAAAACTTATACATGTAATAATTAATAAACCACATCAGCACAAGGTATGTCTAGAGGGTTTTAACAACTGAGAGCATTTAAAAGTCCTAGGTATATCCCTCCACACAAACTAACACTCATCAGTGCCATGTTTCAATAGCACTAACTCGAAAGCATTTGAGTTTAATGCACTAATAGAAATCCCACTTACAACACCTGTCACACTCACCAAAGAGCAAGGCAACCACTGACCCACAATGTAATTACACCTAACAGCAAAGTAACCGTTCTCAAGTTCAGACTTGCTTTAGGAAACACAAGAGCCATTATGTCCAATTATTAGTTGAACAAAGAGCATTTTCTGTAACTTCACTGCAAAGTGTCAATTGATATAATGCTAAGTTGCTGGTGTTTTTTTAAAGTTTTGGGTACACATTTCAACTCCTCTGAAAGTCTGAACAATGGGTGAGACCCTCCCTATTAGCTTTGGCTCAGCCTCATGTTCTCAGTAGTGAGATAGCTAGTTAGATATTCTCAGTATTCTGTTGGACCTGCCACTGTACTTCTGAACATCCCCTCCATTAATTTTCTCTCAGCTTCCTCTTCCTTAGATTTTCCCCTAAAATGGATTCTGGTCCACATTAACCAAAACAGGGAGTTTCATAGCCTGAGTGGTTTAAAACTAACATGACTGTAAACAAATGCATACACACAAAGAGCAGCAGTAAGTCTCAGGAATATCTTAAACTTATCTCTGCATAAGATGAGGCATACAAATTTTTGTATTGATGATCACTTACTATTTTAAAAAGACTGTAGAAAATAAAGTCTTTAAATTAAAATCAAAGAATCATAGAATCATTTAGGTTGGAAAAAAACTTAGATGATAAAGTCCAACTAGCACTACCAAGTCCACTGCCAAACCACGTCCCTGAGCACCACACCTTTTAAATACCTCAGGACAAGCACGGGCTTAAGCTCTGTCAGGGAAGGTTTAGGTTGGATATTAGAAAGAAGTTCTTTACAGAGAGAGTGATCAGGCATTGGAATGGCCTGCCCAGAGAGGTGGTGGATTCACCGTCCCTGGAGGTTTTTAAGATGAGGCTGGCTGTGGCACTGAGTGCCATGATCTAGTAATCACAGTGGGGTTGGATCAAGGGTTGGACTTGATGATCTCGAAGGTCTCTTCCAACCCAGTTAATTCTATAATTCTATGATTCCATGAATGGTGACTCCACCACTTGCCTGAGCAGCCTGTTGCAGTGGTTGACAATTCTTTCTATAAAAGTATTTCTCCTAAATATTCAGTCTAAACTTCCCCTGGTGCAACTTGAGGCCATTTTCTCTTGTCCTGTCACTTGTTACCTGGGGGAAAAAAACAACTCCCACCTGGCTACAACATCCCTTTAGGCAGCTGTGGAGAGTAAGAAGGTCCCCTTGAAACTCCTTTACTCCAGGCTAAATAATCACAGCTTCCTCAGCTGCTCTTCATCAGACTTGAGCTCCAGATCCCTCACCAGTTCCGCTGCCTTTCTCTGGACATGCTCCAGCACCTCAATGTCTTTCTTTGAGTAGGGGCCCTCAACTCGTAAAACTAGGGTTTTTTTGCCTTCACAAAAGAATTCCAGTAACTTATTTTACGGTCCTTTAGCAAATGCACGTTACTTTAGCAGGAAAAAAAAATTGCTAACTTTCTTAATCAATAAAAACCATAGAATTTTAGCAGTTCTACATTAATCAAAACACTTCTAGATACTGACTACAGCTCTGAAAACAGAAAAGTCCCATGCCTAGGCCTCATTAGCCAGATCACCACATGCTTGCCCTGTACTGTGTTACTTTCAGAATGTACAATTAAACCTGTCTTCTGAATTATCTAAAAAATGTAAAATTAACAAATCAATAATTAATAATTACATGTAATCAATCAAATCTCCAGAATTTTATTCAAAAGCTAAGAAGACTTGAGAATTATGTTGAAGGCTGCAATTTTCCAGTTAATGTCAAATGCAATACCATACTTTGAATCAAGGTTTTGTAAGTTCTCCCTCCATTCCCCTCACTCCCCCAAAAAAGCAAGGAATCCCATACTCAAATCTGGCAAAACCGGAGCAGCAATGTATCATGAAATGGGGAAAAAAACCCAACAAAAAAGCCACAACCCCAAGTCCACATATGCTACTGATACTCAAGAAGAGTATAGTGACACTTTTTAGGTTTTATTTCCATTACATAAAAATGTAATAGATCATACTAAAAAGTTTACAAGAACTATATGACACTTGTTAATAAAGTGGTGTTTACAGCTTAACTTCAATTAAGTAACTCCTCATTTAGTCTGAACAAATATGGCCTTAATTCCTGAAATCCATTTTTCTGAGAACTAAAATTGTTAATGACAACAGAGTAAAAATACTTCTTTTGTAACTGGGTAAAGTAACAATAATAGGAGTATCTTCAGAAAGTGTTTCTTATATTCCACGTAATCATCCAGTGAACAGCACTGCCTTAGCTCCATTTTACAAAATTTTAGTCAATTTTCTTGCAACAAAGCATCAGATTATGATTATAGTTATATTTAATAAGCTCCTTATGCAAACTGATTCAAGAAAACAAGTGTGCTTATGCAGATGACCCTGTAATTTGCTGCAATTCACAGGATTTAGAGTAAAGTTAAGCAATTCAAATTCACTGCCTTTTCAGTAATGCATCTACAAGATAAAGCCCCAGATTTACCTTCTCCCAAACTGACAGTCAATTTCTTTTGTTTTCTCTCTCTCTCTCAAAACAGAAACAGGAATAAAATCTCTCATCTTTCAATTACTTAGCATTTTATCCTATGAAGTACAAGGCACCCAATAACTCTTTGAAGAAAATAACTTTATTCTTCACCCTCTGCCCTCCCAGCAACACAAGCCCACAACAAAAGGATTAAAATCCACACAGATACAATAACTAGGAAAAAGGTTCCCAGTCAGCCAGTCTTTAAATGAAACAAATTGACACACTGTGATATATCAAAACAGAGCAATCTCTTTCCTCAACAAAACATGTTTGCAGAATTACTGATTCAATTTGCCCTTATCAGAGCATGAACTTCATAAAAGAAACAAAACCCACACATTGTAGAAAATCCAGATGTTTGCAACTCTGCTACAACCAGTTAAAATCACATTTGTTGAAAAGGCAAGTAAAGGACATTTGCTCATCGGTGGAAATGCATTATTTTTCTCACGTTCATTTTAGGAAAGGCAGTTATGAATTTGCAATACTTAAACAGAGTCCTGACTCAGACCTGTCATCCAACACAATCACAAATTCAATTGTACCAGAACCTGGAGAAACCTGAAAACAAAGTCTAATGCTACCGTTGTGAAAAGAGACTAAAGAATTAGGAGAAAATTCTGTGTTTATAAAACAGAAGCAGAGATGCATCATTGATGTTGCTAGATAAAAAGTATTAAATAGTAACTACCATGTCATTTTAGCTGTTACATCATCTACAAATATGGAAGTGACTACCTGTGGGTTTTTTTAAAATAGAATGCAACAGAAGGCATATCCTAAACTGCAAAAGTTTCTAGAAAGCAATGCTGAAGCACCTCACGCTTTTCCAGCAATGCCAAACTGAGCAACAGAAACATTTGAAACACAGGAAATAAAGTTTGGACTGATACAGACTTCAGCTGCACTACAACAGGAACAATGTAGAGGAGAATGTTCCTCTACACGTGGAACAATGTACAGGAGAACAGCAGCATGAAAGAGTGTGTGAATTTACCTGAACTGTATCATACAGGTTCTTATTCCAGATGTTCTAAATTTCAATATTGCATGTACTTAATTCAGCAGAAATAACCCCAAACTTTACCACTCCAACACTTGCTTTAATCCTCGCTCATATCCAACTTCCACAACATGAAAATCCTTGGGCAGACAGTAAGGAGACCTACAAGCAAGCAAGTACTGAGGGATGCAAATGAAAGTATACAGGTACTCCTTCTAGACATTCTGAAAACTGAGTATCAAACCTTAATCAGTTCTTCAAAATACAATACCAGCTTCCTAATATGCCACACCCTAACCTGTACATAGTGCTGGATGTCACTGGAAAAAGTTTTGGTAACTTCACTGCCTGTGAGAGGCAGAACTATACTTCAATCCTTTCTTTCCTTTCCTTTTCAGTGGTCTGAAAATTCCTGAGTCCAACAGTCTGAAAGGGCAGAGCAGCAAAGGCAACTTAAAACTCTGCATTAATTTAGTTCTGTTAAATTAAACTTTTTAAAAGTTAACCCTAAAGTAAAAAAGCAAGTAGTATTCCTTCTGCAGTATCGATCTGCAACCCTACAGGAGCTTCTACACCTATGTAGAATCTCTGTGAAATCAAAGCAGCATGAAGGAGGTACAAAGTCACCCCTAAAGAGGCTACAGCGTCCCCAACAGCCTTGGGTGCTGGCTTCCTATCAAAATTTAACACCTTACCCTATATTTAGCATTCCCTACTAGAACCAAAGAAATTGGAGGCAAAAAAACCGAACAAAACCCCCACAGCTAAAAAGGTGGAAATGTCTTTATTACAGAACTAAACAAAAAGCTATTATTGCATCATTGTGACAGAAAGCTGAGGAGGTGTGTACATGCTGAGAGAGATCATTGCAGAGTTTAATACCACTGTGGCTATTAAGTGAAAATGAGGCAATGATAAAAGTTTAAAAAAAACACATTAACCACAAAAATAAGATCTCAGATGACAAGAAATAAAAATCACATATAACAAGTGATCAGAAATAAAATACCAAAACCTAGCAGTAAAAAGTCTGTTAATACATAATTCATTAGTTCTCTTTTTTGTTTTTGCTGAATCACTTTCCTTATAGTATACAAATACCAATTTTAGATAACCTGTTGTGAGGAGTCAGACCAGTAATAAATCGTTACATTACGTGGTACCCTGAAATTGTGATCACTATTGCATCATGGATACATACCTCAAAAGGATGTGGTGGAGGGGGTGGCAGGCTTGCAATTTTGGCTGCTCTTTGTCTTTCCACTTCCAGAGCATGTTTACGTGCATCTGTTCGTCTTGGGGGAAAAAAACAAACACCCCACCAAAACAAAACAAAATAAAACAAACAAACAAACAAAAGAAGTAAAATTATTCAAGCAACAGTGAGAGCACAGTCCAAAATAAAAAGCAAACCTAAAACCAAACAGATTTCCATGTACCTGCACTGAATGTTTGAGACATAAAGAAAAGCATAATGAAAAGTCAACAGAACTTAGGCTGGAAGGCACCACTAAAAATTAATTTCAAGTAATGCAAAAACGTTACTACACACAAACTTCTAAAGAACAGTGCAAAATCCCTGTTTCCCACTTTTACAGGAAGTACTCATGTCACTTCACCATATTCTAAATGCTCAAGTGTAGACAAAACTAACTATGTAATCAACAGCTCTACTCAAGCACAACTATACCCAAGAGGACATAGATAATTTTTCATGCCAGCTCAATTTTGGTCCAATCTGCTCCATAAAAAAACCCTAACGAGGAAGATCATGACTAATGCACTAGGTCTTTCTTCAACTGGCCTGAGAACATTTGACTTCATGTCACTGAACAGCTGTCAGCCAACAAGCTGGACTGAAAATAGTGACACAGGGATGAAAGCTCCCCCACTCATGAAGAGTTTATAAGGCCAGCTTGTATACAATACATTTTTTGTCTTGGTTTTATAGCTACAGTTCTTCTCAAAATCCACAAGCATTGTCCATGAGCATTAATTCTCTAATCCATAAAATTTCAAGTATGAAAAAGCTCTAAGCATCAAAATTTTTGCCTTTCACCTTGTGACACTGTAAAACACATTCTTAATAAAACTAAATAACTATTGCATACCGGGCTTGCTCATGAAGTAATTTTTCTTTCTGGTACTTCTGTTCTTTCAGAGCTTTTCTGTGTCTTGTCTCTGCTCTTTGTTTCCTTTCTTCTGCTTGCTTTGCCAGAGCTTCTAAGTCAGGTTCCTTAACAATAAAATATTGTAAGCACTTAATACAGGATTTTACTCACTTCTCATACTGTCAGTGTAATATTTCAAATTACATATTGCTGATAAGAAGCACAAGCTAGAAATGACTTTCTAACTGTATTAGGGTAAAAATAATAACTTTTCCTTCTCTGCCGTCTTTATTCTCTTTCTCTCTACCACCAGCAACAGTGAACCTGCCACGTTCCTAAGCCAATTTAACCAAATATTGATGTAGAGACCTTAGTTTCTCTCTGCATCTGTTTGATAAAGAGGATAATATAAATATAGCTACATATATACACAGCTTAGCAAATGCAGATTAAACTGTGTAGAAAAAGTGTGTTACTACCTTTCAGTCATTAACTGCTACAATCATGTATCAACAGAAACATTTCTTTATCATTAATTTTGTTTTTATGACATTGCTTCCACAGTCTTTCACAAACTCACCCATCCTAGCATTGGAAAGCACCTTACAAAGAAGTTGATTTAAAGACACAGATATGGAAAAGCATAATGCTATTTTACTTGTGTTAAAGATCCTGACCAATTTAGGACGTAAGCTACTCCGCAAAATTCATGTAAGAAATATGTGGGACCACTGGCTGATTTCTATAAATTTGATTCAGAGTCGAATCTGTACAAAGTTTCTACCCAACAGCCACAATGATCTCTCAAACAGAGCCTACACAAGTTACAGGATTTTAAAGAAAGTGACATTCAGTTTGTAGTCTAGGCAAAGACCTCTGAAGCTCTTACCAAGGCTTTCCATGTCACTTGAGCACTGAAGGGAAAAAAATGTTAAGTGTATTATCTTAACCACAGACAAGACATAAGTTAGAGAAAAACTGAGACAAGGAGTCACCATGTGCAATTTAGTCAAGCACAAGCATACACTATAATTTATTACACTATTATAATTACACTACAATTAATATGTATACAACCTAATGCAAAAAAAATAACCTTTAAAGTCTGCACAGCCAAAGTCTTTGCAGACAGGTCTGCATAGCAGTCTTGTGAAAAGGCATCTGCAAAAACTACATAACCACTTCTAAAAAGTTTCCATTCTTAAAAAAGTTGTCTGTTTAGGTATTAGAATTCCAAGACTAAGACTATAAAAAAACCAAGACCAAACAGTAATCTTGCTATTTTAAGAACATAAAAAATTCCTCTGACAATATGTGCTGGTTTTGGGAGAGGTATGGGGATGTGTTTTGGATTTGTTATGAACACAGGGTTGATAACAGTGATGTTTTTGTCATTGCTGAGCAGTGCTTGCACAGAGCCAAGACCTTTTCTGCTTTTTGTACTACCACACTGGTAAGCAAGTGGGAAGAAACACAGATGGGACAGGTGACACAAACTGACAGAAGGGATATTCCACACCACATGACACCATGATCAGTACATAAAGTTCGGGGAAGGAGAAGGAAGATGAGGATGTTTGGAGTGATGGTGTTTGTCTTTCCCAAGTCACCATTACATGTAATGGGGCCCTGCACTCCTGGATGTGGCTGAACACCTGCCTGCCCATAGGAAGCAGTGAATTAGTTTCTTCTTTGCTTTACTTTGCCCATGTGCACAGCTTTTGTTTTCCCAGTTAAACTGTCTTTATCTCAACCCACAAGTTTTCTACCTTTTTCCCTTTTCAGTTCTCTCCTCTGCCCCACTGGTGGGGGAGTGAGCTGTGTGATGCTTGGTTACTGGTTGGGGTTAAACCACAACACAATAATTTAATACTGTATTTACTTACATTCTCCTTGGCCTGTCGGTGACCCTCACCAATTGCTCTTAAGTTTGATAAATACAGTTCTTCCAGGGCTTTCATCTTTTGATCCTGTGCTTTCTGCCATTGAGCTCTCAGTGCCTCCTCTAACTGATGCAGTTGTTCTTCTCTCCTTTGCTTCACCTTCTGCCTTATCTGCAAGGCAATATACTTCTGCTGCTCTCTAACCTGTAGAAATAGCATTTATGCTTTGTCAGCAACTCAAAAAAACACAATACTTTTTGCAGCAAGACTTTCCACAACATAAGTCTACCCTCCTTCCAGCTTTCCATCTCATCTACTATTCCTGGAAAATACTTTAAAGTTTCTGTTCTCTTTTTCAAAAATTAATATAACATATAATAAATGTAATCGTAGTTAAATGCTTCAGTTCAAATACAAAGAGCAACACACAACTGATAAATAAATTGCGAAATCTGCCTGGAATATCCTTCCCTCCAAAACTACAACACAGTAATTAATGAAAGACTCCTATTTACAATGCAACACAGAAAATCAACAACTACACTGATAAATAAAAGTCTGTCTATTAAGTTTTTATTTTCCACTTTGACAGTAAAATTCTCTTTGCTAAAGACAAGAGCACATGGGAAAACAGCCCAAGAGGAGTTAAAGATTAGTACATAATAAATGTTTTGGAGACAGGTATGTTTCAAAGATGTGAAAGGCCTTAACAGATTGTGTAGGGCTAAGCAGAAGAAGGTTAAGAAAAACAAGAAAAAACCCTGGAGAAATAGCCCTGTGGCCTAACTGCAGGACAGAAGAGAAATGGAAGAAAAACGAAATGATCAACAGACATGTTCTGAACCATGCAAAGGTACTCACTTTGCTCAGATATTCTTTAAAAAGAAGCAGGACCTAAAGCATTTAGAGCTATGACATATTGTAGGAATTCAGTTTGTCTAGCAGAATGCTGTGAAGTTCTATATTAATAGTAGTTATCTTATTTCTTCTGTATAGTCACTGAGAAGACACCTGTAACACTCTTAACGGGTAGGAATCTTTAACACAAATGACACATCAGCAGAAGAAAGACAATTGTGTGTTCACAGCCAAATAAAAATGGTAGGGCAAAAGTTTCTGAAACAGGTATCCCAGTGAAACTAACAAACAGAGAAGGTATCACCAGCAAAATACGCACTTAGTGGTAAATAAACACAAAAATATTAAAATCATTCACAAATTGCATTATTGGGGTTCTTGGGGAAGTGTCTGGAAAGTTGCCCAGTGGAAAAGGACCTGGACCTGGGGATACCGGTCAATGGGGTCTGAACATGATCCAGCAGCGTGCCCAGGCGGCCAAGAAGGTCAATGGCATCCTGGCCTGTATCAGCACTAGTGTGGCCAGCAGGACCAGGGCAGTGATTGTCCTTCTGTGCTCAGCACTGGTGAGGCCACACCTCAAGTCCTGTTTTCAGTTTTGGGCTCCTCACTCCATGACACTGAGGTGCTGGAGCACATCCAGAGAAGGGCAACAGAGCTGGTGAAGGATCTGGAGCACAAGTCTGACGAGGAGTGGCTGAGGGAGCTGGGGGTGTTTAGTTTGGAGAAAAGGAAGCTCAGGGAGGGGACCTTATTGATCTCTACAACCTCCCGAAAGGAAGTTGTAGCTAGGTAGGGGTTGGCCTCTTTTTCTAAATAACAAGAAATAAGATTGTTGCCTAAATGGCTGTGGGAAAAAAAGACTCCAAGCCAAATTAGGTAGGAGATAAGATAAGGATACAAAAGTTTTAATGAGCCCCCAGGCTTTCTGGAATACCCCCAGCGCGCGCTCCCGAAATACAGATGTCCACAGTTTTTATAATGATTTTTGCCCAATCCCCGTCCTGTTACCACCCAGGTTCTGCCCCCGCCACGCCTCTTGGGAATTGGGTCTGGGGGCGTTTCGGGACCCCCTCTTCTTCATCTTCATCTTCCTCAGAGCACGTAATGTCCTTGGAGGCCTTCCAGAATTCTAGACCTGAAGGTTGTTGGGTCTATGGCTATATCTTGTTCCGTAGGGTTAGGGTGTTCTTCTACAATTCTACCTTGAAAAAGAGACTAAACAGGCTATGGAATTTAGGGAATTGATATGGGAATGGGTAACAGGGGTTTGAGCTGGTGTGTTAAGGGTAAAGGGATAATATGCTGCTACTCTAAAATCTACATTTACTATATAACTACTTCTAAGGTCTACAAAAACAAAAAAAATTAAAACATCAAAACTCCAAGGTATCAAGATGAAAGGAAATTGCCACGTGTAGATGTGGCGCTTACTGACACATTTTAGTGGTGGACTTGGCAGTGCTGGGTTAATGGTTGGCTTGATGATCTGGAAGGTCCTTCCCAACCAAAACAATTCCATGATTCTACAATACTATTACCCTGAAATTTAGTTTATATTAAATGACCTTTTCAGATGATTTCTAAATTATTTGTTACGGCATTAAATGAAATACAAAACATTGAAAAATACAGACATACTTGCTGTAGCCTCAGTTTTCTTCTTCTTTCATATTCTTCTTTCAGAAGCATGGCTTCTTCATTAGGACTGTGCCTCAATTTTCCAGCTGTTGTAACTTTCCTCTTCATCTTTGGATATGCTGAATAAACAGTTTCTATGAGAACAACACAAAGAAAAACAGAAATTGTGTATAAATTACATAGATAAACCAGCTACAAAAAACAGACATTGCCATTATGTTGCCAAATCTATCATGGTACCTAAGAGTTTGAGTTACAACTATTCACATCTGTTCCAACTGGTAGTTGGACTTGATGATCTTAGAGGTTTTCTCCAACCTTAACAATTCTGTGATTCTAATTATAATCACCAACATTGGCACTGTCTTTGTCACAGTCACAAAAGGTACGTTTTCTGAACTATTTTGAGCTATGTACCAAACTGCAGCAGTATCACATTCTACTCTGTGGACCAGCCATGCACATTTGCAAAGTGAACAGTGAACACCATATCCATTCCTGGCAAGATATAAAAAACAAACCCACAAACTACTGAGAAGCACACCACAGAGTAAAGCAGACTGGTCACCTAGGTGATTTGTACTGAAATACTCTCAACAGCCCCTATATAGAGTTTGTTAATGTTTCTGGCTGCAGTCCAAGGTTTTCTGCTTTGAAGACTGTGAAACTCTAACAACAGTCTGCTAGAAAGCTGAGATTGCTTACTGACAATCTTTTTATTCAAGCTGTCTTACGCAGCCATTTCAAATTCTGTTTCCCTGTAGATTTCACTGTGAGACCAGAATCTGCTGGTTCTACGGATTGCCTCCCATTTTCCTTGCTATCATAATTTTCATCTCCACAACAACAACAAAAAAGGACTTCATCTGATATGCAGTCTACTCCAAAATTTCACACCCCCTCCCCAATATCTTTATTGTATCTTTAAATATTTATAACCCTGAAAATACTTTTACAAAACAAACCCAAGACTTTTGAAAGTCTTTGGTTGTGACAAACACTTTCAAAAGCCACTGTTTAATTCTAAAAAACAGAAGGTTTTTACTAATGAATAAGTCATACTGCACTAACGATTTAACCCACATGTGACACCTGGGAAGATTTATTTTCAGTGTCATGTATATTGCACCTACGTCGAAATGTACTAAGATAAGTGTATATTTAGACACAGATACGATATCACAGATAAAAGAGCAAAACTCTAAAGAAATCGGGTGAGGTGTAAGGTCGAAGTAATAATCCATAAGGTACTGTTGGTAGAGGGCTATCAATGCAATGAATCCCAAGCTTGTTACAGCATAGAGGGGCACAAACTCACTCAGCCCCTCAGCCACAAAGCAGAACTTTCTCAAGGTAACTACGCAGCAAACCAGATTCTCGCGCGCACACAGTCCCAAAGAGAGGAAAAACGTCTTGGCTGAGGAGCACAAAGCCGAGATCCAACACCGAAAGGAGCAGAGCCAGAGCACAGCGCAAACGCCGCGCTCGGCCGGGCTCGGCCGCGGCACAACGCGGGGGACGGAGCACGCGGGAAGCCCAGGGCCCGCTCGGTCACGGGAGCCCCCGCCGGGGCCGCAGCTGGGTCCGCCAGAGGCGAGGGAGGACAGCACGGAGGGAGCAGAGAGGAAGCGGCCGCGGACGGGAAGGCGGGAGCGGTGAAGGAAGGAAGGGAGGGACAGAGGGACGGAGCGGAGCCGCGCGCACGTACCCGCCGCCGCCTGGGCCCTCCCGGCCGCCGTGGGGCCAACGGCCGCCAGCCCCACCACGTGAGCCCGCGCCCGCCGAGAGCAGCCAAGGGCGCATGCGGGCCCGCCCGCCCCGCCCACCCCCGGCGGCCTGAGCCCCGCCCCCTCCCCCAGTGGCCAATGGGGGCCCTAGGCGGTGGCGGGGCCGCGCGCGCCGAATATAAAACGGGCGCTGTGGGCGAGGGAGGCGTTTGAGCTCTGTGCCTCCTGTCTGTGCGGTTTGTTCTCTGCCAGCTCCATCCTGGGATAGAACTAAACCGGGGCAATGCCTTGCTCCCCTAATCGTGCAACCTCGATACGTACCTGAAAGGGTTTGTCACCCCAGCTGTCTCACAGCACTGCACCAGCAGCTCGCAGACGGAGTTTCCAAGGGTTCGCGTGGGAGGAGCACTGGCTAAGCTTGAGGTGCTGAGGGAGCATAATAATACTGAACCTGCTAGTTCTACCTCACTGATCTTACCTCCGTGTAGCTTCCCTGTTCAACGCTCTTTGGATGCATTGCATCAGTAGAAGGAGTATCATGGATTCATAGAATGGTTTGGGTTGGAAGCAGACCTTGAAGATCACCTGTTTCCAAACCTGTTTAGGTCATGGCAGTGCCCCTGGACTTGCAGTGCTGCTTTGCTCATCTTCTAGGCTTGCATATGACTTCTACAATGAGCAGATCTTTGCTGCTGTCTCAACCTTGTAACTAGCGCTGATATTACCATTATAAATGTAACTTCAACTGAGTATGCTCCTTATAAATTTGATGCTTGCTTTTGTGCGTACTTCTTTGTTTTGGAGAGGGACTTTTTACAAGATTATATAGTGACAGGACAAGCAGGAATGGATTCAAACTGAGAGAGAGTAGGTTTAGATCAGATAATAGGAGGAAGTTCTTTGCTGTGAGGGTGGTGAGGCACTGGAACAGACTGCCCAGAGAAGTTGTGGATGCCCCATCCCTGGAAGTGTTCAAGGCCAAGTTGGGTGGTGCTTTGAGCATCCTAGTCTAGTGGAAGGTGTCCCTGCCCGTGGCAGGGGGCTTGGAACTAGACGGTCTTTAAGGCCCTTTCCAGCCCAAACTATTCTATGAATCTTATGATTCTTCCTCACGAATTACTTTTCTTGCTAGAAGAGACCATTTATCATATGTGTGAGAGTTGCAACAGTTGGGATTTGAAAGTGGAGTCATGTGATGTCCTTGATTTATGAAGAATGTAAATTTTACTCACACTGAGAGAAATAATTCTGCCACACGTATAGATGAAGACAGAGAGGCTGTGCTAAACTGTTTCTTTGCATAGAGCACCTTCCCAGGCTCTGAGCTACTGCTGCAAAAGTAGAAGAAATGTTTTGTAATCATAACCAACCAGGCACAAAGAGATAATTAGTTGTCTCATGCTGAAACTTGAGTGCAAAATGTAGCTCCTTTCTATGGCTCCTTTCTTTCTTATAGAAAAAGGAAAAAACAAATTTTGTATTAGGAGCTACCTCTCATAGTAACCTACTAAATTGTGCCCTACAGGATTGAAACCAGGAGGGATGAGATTGCTTGGTAAAACTTAGTGGTTTGGTGCATGCAGATGCATGGCCACACAGGAAATAGGCTAAAAAAATACAGATTTATTAAAGAAAAAAAAAAAAGTGAGCATAGGGAGAAGAGGTAACACAGCAGCTTTATGTGCTTTCTTCCCCACCTTTTGCATTTCACTGCTAAACTGCCTCCTTGTTCACAGACTTGCAACTTGCTGCAAACTACTGGTTGTAATAGCTGGTACCAAGTTAATACCTGATTGTACATTAGACACCCAGATGTTTCACAGTATGCATATTGAATAAATTAAACTTGAGGAGTGCACTTTCAAATTGTTTTCCAGTCTCCTTATTGGATTTTTTTGTCCTTCAGCATTTTCATTATGGCAGCGCTCTCCACAATAACATCTCTTCTAAATAGCTTTATCCTGCAGGTCAACAGATAAAAAAAAAAAAAAATTGAAGATAGCCCATTAAAAGAGTAATTGAGATTATGGATTTTAGAATCCTCTACTTATAAAATGTGAAAGAGGTCAAATATGTGCTCCTTAATTATACTATTGGATAAAAGGGATATTATGAAATCTACATGTTCTGGGTAAGAATTTTGTTTCAAGGATGTTTTCTGTCATTGTCTTGCAGAATTATTTCTGCTACCACATAATTTACATTCATATATTGAAAAACAGGGATTTTAATACTGTAATGTTTTCTACTTTTTACTACACCCATTAGAATTACAGTATTACAAGCCTGCATTAATTCCTTCCCCTTGTGAAGTAGACAGTGTTCTTTTTATAAAAAGGTGAATATTGATGCAGCAGTATCAGTGCATCTAGTTAGGCATGTGTAAAAATGAAGGTATTGGCTCCCCTGAACTTCAATTGCTGGTCACCTTTCTCCTGGGGAAAAAGAATTATACTTGCAGCAGTTATCTACAAAGTCCCAAGATAGCAGGTGGAAAATCTGAATTTTTTGGGGGAACAGAATGCCTTCCATACATAAAAAACATCTCACAGAGTGAATCTACGTGAAAACACAGATTTGGAAGAAATCATTTTAGTTTCGTGCATTTGAAATTTAAGAGGGGTCGTGTGACTGTGAAGCCTGCTGCTGAGTTGGCCTGCAGTGTGCACTCAGGAGCTCAAATGGCAGTGCCGGCCTTGCGCTGTTCCAGAAAGTGGCCTTTTAGAGCAGGCCTATCTGTACTTCCCTATCACAGGATGTTTATTCCATCAGCAGATGACCCTTTACAAGAGATTTTGGCGCAGGAGTGTTACCTTGGTGTGCTCTGTGGGACCATTTAGCCTGAGTATAAGATTAGTGAGGCTGGAGTTGGCTTTTGTGTGGCCTGAGAGAAAAGATTCCCTGTCTCATGGGCAGGTCAAACATATGTAACCTGTATTTCCTACTGCCACAGAGAAGCACTTGCTCCTTTCTTCATTAGAAATTCTTCACTGTCCACTCATGTCTCTTACTCGCACAAGGGAAGAATGACCTTGCAGACTTTTCTGCATCTTCAGCAGGGAGGCACTGGTTTTATAGGTTTTCTGAGATCTAGTAATGGAACAGTACAAACACCTGACAGCTCACCCTTGTGCAGGACTTGGCATCCTGCATGAATTAAGTATTCTCCTTGAAAAACCGTGGAGGAAGAGCTTTAAAGAAAGTGTCATATTCAGACACTAAACCCCCCTGCCCTGAGTCCTCTAACACCTCATTAGACAGTACTGCAGTTTTCTGCTTCTCGTCTCCTTGCTCATAACTGAAGTATCAGAATGAAATGAGAACTTATCTCAGTTTGAATTGGCCTTTCTCTGCATGCAGCATTCCTCAATGTCACATAACACACTGGTGTCTAGTTATTGTGACTGCCAGGAACTAACAGGATGTGGTTTTACAAATGTTAGTAATCCTCCAGCTTATACATTTTCAAAACTGCAAAGTGCTTTCGTTAAATAGTTTGCATTAAGTGCATTTATGTGTAAGCTTTGCAAAAAGAGATGGAGTTTCCTAAGAAGGAAAAAGGGTTAATCTTTATCTTTGAGACTGACTAATCTACTATGGTCAGCCTGTGCAAGCCCAGCCTGAAATAGCCTCTGCCTGAGACTGATTTGGAGATAAATTTTCTTGACAGATGTGGAAGGGTAGCTTTTGTTATTATGCTCTGTGTCATGTAATAGAAAGCTGCTAAGCTACACTTTCCAGTACCAAAGCAGCTGTATTCGGAACTGTGCCTGTATAAATTCTCAATGTGCAGATTCTATTAATAAAAAAAGATGTTACAGCTGAAAAAAAAAAGAAAGTAAAATATGAGGCATAAAAAGCTATGTAGCTGGAAAAAGGATAATTATGTGTAATTAAATTAAATACAATGGACATCCTAAAATTATTGTCCTGCAAAGACAAAGAAATAGCTGTAAATTCAGATGTGGTTTTAGATATAAATGGTGTTGTTTTACAGAAAAAAACCCATGCCATCCTATGGCATTAATCCAGAAGCTCTTATTAGGGAATGAACAGCAACCCTAAGCAATGCCCATTCTCTGTCACGAATGCTCCTGGGACTTCTCCCAGCATCCTTAGCCCAGCTTAATGGTTTGGGTCTCTGGAAAACAACCAGCCTTGAGGTGGTAAGAGCAAAAACAAGTAATTAAGAACTTATTATTCATGCATGAACCACGGTGCTGCCTAAGGTCATTTTAAATGGGCTCCCAAACTCTCAAAAAAAATGAACTCTCCCAAAGCTTGAAGCCAACAGAACTGAACTGGATTCAGGTTTTTACAGACAAAAAAGAACCTTGTGTAGCTGTTGCATGTCCTCAGAACCTAGTCTGCCTAATTACTCAGTGATGCCAACGTATGTAGAATTCTACAACACAGACTTGGTGTGTGCACATTAATTTGGTAGAATTCTTGTAACCTGCTTTCAGCCTTCTAAAATATATGGGAACCACACATAGAATTTTCTTCAATTGTTAAAAAATATGCCTAGTAACTATGTGCACTAATAGGCCAATTATGCTCAGTTCAGTGAGTTTACAGCTGGTCTTTGCCAGCTTTTCTCAACTACTGTGCCATATCTTGTTTGGCTACCCTTCCCGTGTTTCTTCTTGTAATAGCTACTTTTGTTCAATTTTAGAAACTATATTGAACATTCTTTATTTCAGGTAGTTTCAAGCAGAAGATAGAACCGTGATGGGTTTTCTGACATTTCCTTTAAATAACAGATTCTACTCCAGCAAGATCTCTTAATGGCTTAAAATGGCTTCAAATTTTACCTTGTAGAAAAAGCCCTCCTTATGTGATTAAAAATGCTTTTTTAGTTAAGTCTTGTATTAGTAGTAAGCATTGTATTTTCAGTTGTAGTACAGATGAAAGGAGAAATTTAATTTCTTTTTAATTTTAAAATGATTACTTTTTCTCCAGTATAATTTGGCTTGTTTTGTGTTGTTTACCTCCTCCATTTGGTGGCTTATGTTTATTACATCTTATACAAGAGCATCCAAATACCATGCCATAAGCAATAAAATCAATGCAAAAATCATCCTGAAGAATAGCGTAAGGCTTTAAGTCTGTAAGTCTCCAAAGAAGAGGTTTAAGGTTCTGGATGAAATCATAAAGAAGTAAATGTTCAGGTCCTGCCAACTTAATGACCAATTCAATCATAGAATCTCAGGATCCTTTTTGCTGCCCTAGTAATCATTTATATATAAAGCAACTAAAAATGTGTGTCAGATACTCCCTTTCCTTAATGCTGGCTTCTGCTATCTCTCTGACAACTTACCTCCACAGTGAGTGACAAACAGGATAAAATAAAGGATGTGGGTCTTCTCTTGGAAAAGTACATGCCATTATTCTTGGATACCTCTTAATATCTTAATATAGTTTAAGGAATACCAGCAAAAACGTTCACACTGTAAAAGAGTGGATCCTGGTTTGATCAAGACCTTCACAGTCTAAATCAAAGAGACTATATGATCAGACAGACCTATGATATACCAGATTACAATTATACTGCAAATTAACTTTGATGTTTTCTTTAGTAGAAAAAAACTGATTATAAAGATGAAGTCATTAAAAGGCTTTATGGATGAAATTTGTTTCAAAGAGAACCTTACGAAAGGAATGGAGGGTGAAGGAAGATTTACAAGAAGAGAGAATGAATCTGTATCAAGAGGAGAAACTAGGAAAAGCTTTAGAGTGAACAAATGAGTTTAAAACAAATCAGTGAACCTGGAACAGTGATATACTGGTTCTTATTGCTCCCATTTTGTCCTTTTAACAGAAACCAATCTCTCTAAAGACATGGAGACATTTCTGTCATGATTTTACTAATTATTATAGAAACTAAAGAGGAATGAAAGAACAAAGGGTCTTTAATGATTGCTAAGAAGTGAACTTAGAGTCAAGTCTGAGAAAAACAAATGTGGAAGGGAAGCTATTGATGACTTAGATGCTAGCTTGGTAAATTGGATTCTTGGCTTCAGTTTTCTGAAAGATCACAGATTTTAGTCCCTTTGATATTGGCTTAGTCTCTTTGGGATTGATCTGATAAACTGAGCTTAGTCCCAGAATCCTGATCCTGAACAGCCTCACTAAGCTACTGAAGTCTAGAAGTTGTTGCAATTTTTTAATCCCTAAGATCCCTAAGCTTTTATATTTTCTGATCTTTACATGCTTAAGCTGTTCTAATATTGACAGGACTGAATGGTTCAGAATCTAAACCTGAATGAAATTCAGGAATTACTTTTTTTTTTAAATGCATGTCAACATTTAGCGTACTCAAAGGACATGCAACACGACAACTGCACAGAGTTCTGTATAAAACATGTTACTGTTCTCTTCTGTGGTTGGAGAGAAGAGGCAGTTGGAGATCAAGTCTCCAGTTTTCCACCCAGCCTTTTTACCCTGGGTTGCTATATTTAGTAGAGATTTGAGGCTAAGGATATATTTTCTGAAAATTCTATCCCTATAGATCTGAGAGGTGGAATTCAAAATATATTACTTTTCTCAGTATTTCCTATAAGCTAGTGCTAGGTAGCTGCAACTTTGACTTTACGTGGTTGCCTAATGGTGTGCTCACATCTTTAGGTCATACCTTGAGGTTCCAGTAAAGCCTAAGTGATGTACCCATTAGTATAAACCTACATCAGCCTTAAAATTGGAGGTATCTCTTGAATCTAACCCTTTGTTTCAGATATGAAAGTAATACTGAAGTCAGTAAAGGGGACAGCAGCAGGAGTGGAGGAAGACATAGACAGTAGTATCATTTGCCCCAGTAATGTCCTTGGTAGAGCAAAACCACTTTTTTCCCACTGGTGTAATAAAATTGCCTCAATCTGCTTCCTTGGGTGTTCAGTGCTCATCTGGAATTTTATCACTGTCCTTTTTAGAGGATAATTTAATTGTTTTACATTTATAGAGGCAAGGTAATAACCTTAGATTTACATAGAGCTAATTTCTTTCTTTGTGAGTGGGCTGTGCAGGATGTGAGCAATTAAGTTTCTGTGGGAGGGTACAGGAAACATGATTAATGGATCAAAGAGACACCATCTAAGGGAAATGGGTATAATACCAGGGGAGATAATGCTCCGTTTCATAATAGTTATGCAAATATGCCAAATGTTGGAGAATTCAATTAATATTTGACAAATGGATTCTCTGTGATGCAGAGTAAACACATACTGGGGTAACAATAAAGCTCCATTGCAGATTATCTGTTAACTTCCTCACAAATAGGCTGGGTTGGCTGGTCAGGTATCTTATTCCACTGCAGATGGCAAAGAACAGCTAGGCACGAATCAGTGCCAGACAGTGATATTCTTTGGATGGAAAAGACTGACCAAGGTTAAATTCTATGCGTGCAAGGCCAATCAGCGCTTGTCAGTATTTGTTGGTACACTGCTCAGCCCTCTGCTGAAAGTTAAATTTTATGCCATGTGAATGAACACTGGTTTAAGAATGAAGGAGACAGACAACTTTTATGCTTTTGATTTCTTATCTGTAAAAGCAACACTAGTAGAAAAAACAATCCAGTAAAAACAGAATGCCTGAGCTACTGGAAGACACTGGACTGGGACTTAAAAAATCTGATCTCTGTTACCTAAGTATAAAATGAGATTAATACTAATGATATATAAAGGCAATGAATCCTTCAGGTACTCTAGTGATAGGAGATGCACAAGTATCTACATTTACCGAAAAGGTAAATTTCCTACTTGTTTGCTAGCTTCCATACTGGATATGGTATTTTAATCTCTATTCTAAAATACATGGGTCCCCTACTAAAGATTTAATATGAGGTTTTGTTTTGAGAAATCCTGATCCAGCAAAGAAGGCATTTGGGAAGTATATTGAAGAATACTGTCCATGTCTGGCCATACAGACTGGGCACTGAGCTAATGAAATATGACAAGAGCTATGGAGCCGAAGTTGTATGAAACTCAAATTTGTCCTTTAGTTGCAACCGCGCTGTAGCTGGGTGTCATACCTGTATGCACACCCAGAGCCCTTAAGTCCTGAGTTTCCTGGGTGGCCTAGGAGCTTCCCAGGTAGTCACCTGCACTGAGGATTTAGATTGATTTGAAACAATGGTCCAACCTGAGACAAGGTGATTAATTGACTGGACTTCCAGCCACCTTCACAGTTAAAATTTTGACTTTCACAGCAGCTCTCCAGGTAGGAATTTCGGACAGTTCTAGAGATTTTCCCAGACAGCTCCTGCTGTCCCTGTATTAATTTATATGTGTGTGTTTGTTAACATTCTGAGTGGAGAATCTGGTCAAGAGACACCCTTACATGGTTTTTGTTGCAGAACTGATATGTCTTTACATAGACATTTGTAAATAAGCAGTAGAAACTCTACCTACATATATAAAAACAGTCACATAGGACCTTTGTAGATACTTAATGACACTTAGCAGATCTTTTGTATGGAGTTTAACATAATGTGTAGAAATGGATCATATACTGGAGTGGTCAAATTGCATCACAGGACAGTCAGATCATCTGAGAACTGAACAAAATAGTGGTTTAATAAGCTGGATTGCATGATCCAGTTAAGAAGCTGTTGTAAAGACTCCTTGCAATGGCAACTCATGTTGTCATCTCAACAACAACCAACTGTCCCATTTGAGAGATCTACTTCACCGTGTCTTATCCTGTGCCAAGATCTCAAGGAGCCATTTCCTTCTATCCAATACTCTGAATGTCTGTGCAAAACAAATCCTGGACTGTTAGGACATCTCATGCCTTGCAGTTCGGAGGAATTCTAGGGACATCCCTTCAGTGCCTAGAGACAAGAAGTTGGGTAGAACATAAGAAATTAATCTTCAAAATCCTGTGTTCTTCAGAAAACCTACTCTTGGAGATGGCATGCCCCTACTTGACTTGGAAGCTCTCTCGATGCTTCAAATGCGACTTCTGTGTATTGGTCTTCTCTGTGAAAGTAGGTGCCAACTCTGTGAAAACAGAAGTCCACCATGATGCAAACAGAAATGACTAAGTGAGCTATAAACCTAAATATATATTGCACAAGGACTGTATTTTTCTCAGTATAAAGCATGACAGCCAGTTGGCCCATTTAATAGTAGTGCTTCTATTGCTTCTTCAGTGCTGTTACTTAGTGGTCAAAGCAGTTGCCCAGGGCAGTGGAGATTTGGGGTGACCTTTAGCTTGCAAATGCCCTGTCTCAGGCTAGGAAGGTCTCTTAGGGTCACAACCTGTGCCAGCTGGGCTGCTGTGAATCCAGGAATGAGACTGGAAAGAAAGCAGATGGTGGTCCCACAGAGAGAAAGGTGAGGGGATCTGGAAGTCAGGCAAAGACTGAATTCTCTGCTATGCTCTGATCTGTCATTGCACTTTACATTAGGCAATCATGAGATGAACATTCAAAGCTAATGAATGAGTAGGGACTCCAGGTTAAGTTTGTCCTTCAGCCATTACATTCACCTAGAAAGAATGAGCCTGCACAGTTAGGCCACTGCAGTGGAGGGAATCATAGAATCATAGAATCAGATGGGTTGGAAAGGACCTCTGAGATCATCAAGTCCAACCCTTGATCCACTACCACCACAGTTACTAGACTATGGCACTAAGTGCCACACCCAGTCTCTTTTTAAATGCCTCCAGGGACAGAGAATCCTCCACCTCCCTGGGCAGCCAATTCCAATGCCTGATTAAGGCTCTGTACTGAGTATTCTGAGCAGGAAGAAGCTCCAAGATCCAGGGAAAGAGAAGTGCTCAGAAACCCGTTATCCTCAGTATTTCATACCAGCCAGCCACTAAGCCCATTGTGCAGCATTCTGGGCTCCTCTGGAAAGCGTCAAATTATTTTCTTTGAGACTATGGACCTTATATGCATCATTTCAGTTCTTTAAGGCACTCTGCTGAGCCCAGACTTTGTGATGTATAAATAGACACTCTGGATCGCATCCTCACATCATTTAAGTGTGCATTTTCCCTTGCCTTTTGACTGTAGCGGAGGGTATGAGCCCTACTTTCTATCTGTAAGGCATGTGTTCATTCATTTGAATTCACTATAGTCAAGTTACAAGATCTTAAGAATATCCTAATCTCTTCTACTAAGACATCTATTTAAATCAGAGATAATAAATTTTAATAAACATTGATATTTTTCACTAGTTTATGATTTCTTTCAACAAGCAATTTTGCTATGATCTTTGAGTTATTGCCTCTAATAGATGATTTCCCTGTTGTCAGGACTTATGCTATCTTAAAACGTGTCAATTTTAGCTAAATCTATTTTGGCAGACATCCATTGGAATCAGTGCTGAACACCACAGAGTATTTTCCTGATTGGACATAAAACTCATAGGTTTCTTTTTCATATGATTCTTTGCTATACAGTGTGTGCAATTAGATTTAATGAACTCATTTTCAGGACAAGTTGGCCAAACCAATGCTATTGCTAATTTATAAAGGCTGCGGAAAAAGTTACTTGATTATTTTCTTTCTTAAATTAAAATTTTATAGGAAATACTGTTGCTTCTTTTTCTTTTAGCATGTGAATATACAAAAGCCTAATTTTGGAAATAAAATGTTTTCTCAGTGTGTGATTTTCAATGACTGTGGTAATGTCTTTGGTTTTTTCTTGCAAATGTTTTGTCAAGAAAGGTAAGTCTAGCATATTCTCATGTCACGTTGTTAAAAGAAAGCTATGTAGCATGATGACTGAGGAACCAGTAGCAACATAGCTATCATAGCATGATTGAACAAGCCAGCTTGAAATCCTATGTAAATATTTGGCAGCTGGTGGCCAAGCTACTGTAGCTACACTGCCAGCTCAAGAGTTCAGTGTAAAAACATTCTTGGTTTATATAGAACTGGTTTAACAATGTTTTTCTCTTGAAAATTATCTCACTGGACACAGTCATGCTGGCTAGGACAGAAGGAAGCTTTAACCTTTATTGTCTGATTTCACCAGTCCTTGCAAGCTGAACAGAAACCTGAGCTGGTTCACAGTGGAAAGGTGTGTACTGTAATTCAGGAGACCACAGCTGAGCCCCTGGAAAGGTTAGAACATGAAAGGACTTCAATTAGCCTCCTCATCATTGCAGCACTAGTAGAGGGGATAACAAAACAGACTGCTAACTTGATAGTTGAAAGCGGAATGCAAAAAGTCAGTGCTAACACATTGTTGAGAAGAGTGACATCTGGAACAAAACAGGAGATCCAAACACTCGAGACAGTCATTCACAAGGAAGAGTTCTCTAACAAGCTGATACTATTTTATGTGGTATCTTTCTGATCTTCTACCTTTAATCTTAGTGAATAGATGATGGGAGCTGGTAGGCCAAGTTTCTCCTTCCAAATGTTAGAGCAGGCATGGGAATGGATCCATGGGATGGCTGCTGCTGGAAATGGGAGCCCCCGCTCCTAGCCTTGTCTTCTCTACCCTCAGCTGCACGGCTTCCTCACACCTCGTTCAGCGGCTGTTTTGTTTAGGCATGGCACCTGTCCTAGTGTAATCACTTTCCACATCTGCAAAATGAGAATAATGCACCCATTTTTGAAAAATGCATCAAGAATTACCAGCATGAACTTCAGAACAGGAGTGGAAATTATTGTTATTGCAGTTTTACATGCTTCTACTTGCTTTGTGACAGTGTCCCATGATGACTTCATAAATTGCTAATTCTGAGTTACTAAGAATAATAGTTATGTTCCTGTTTGCATTGGATAGACACATACCAAAGCTTCCACGCCTGATATCCTTGCTACTTTTTATGAAGACATTTCTCATTCATATACATAAATAATGAGATAGAAAAATGTTAAAAGGATTGCCTGAAAGCTGCAGATCACTTCAAGCAATAATTATTTATCTGTCCACCATTTTGTCTTAGTATATTTTATTCTCTCTCAGTCTATATGGAACAACAAATTACTCAGCAGAATCAAAACTGCTTATTTTAAACTTACGATGCTCTCTTTTGACCTGTGCATAAGCAAAGCTGCACAGTGTAGGACATATGCACATGTCATCATTGGTAATCTTTTGGTGTTAATTTGTTTACATGCATCTGGTTGCTTTCCTAATAGAATAGAGCAGTCTTCCCTCACTAATGAAAGTGATAATGGGAAAATTGTTTGAAATGTTATAATGAAAGCCAATATATCATGATGTGTCTTTAGCAGAGTAGGTTAAGCATGAGTACCTTGTGCGCTGTTTCTTTCACCTGTGCAGTACAAATTTTGCACTAAAAATTAATTAGCATTTTACAGAGTCAACATTAACTAAATATCCTTGACATATTCCCCAAGAGAGGATAATGTCATTAACCTCTTTTACAGATGAGGAGGCAACATTGGATTAGTATTGTAACTCCATTGACTTCTGTGGAGTTATTCCAGAATTACATCAGTAGAAATAAGACTAACATTAGTCCTCAAAAGAATAAGTCATTTGCTCAGAGTTATCCAGTCACAAAGCTGCACACTCAAGATGAGAAACTCATGACATCCATATTTCCTTTGCTATAATAAGACTTCCTACTGAAACAGCATCTATAAACCTTTATCTAGGATGTTTAAAAAACCCACACACACCACAGAATCTTACATTTTTCTCCTACTTGTGTCTAGAAATGATTGTTGTGTCTAGAAAGGTCTGCATCCTATGGAAATAAATTCACAACAATAAATTTTTTTTTATTAGCTCCTAATTATCCAAAAGTGTGGGGTTTTTTCTAGGTAAATTTAACAGCAGAAAAGAATAATGGGCTTCCAAAGGCTGCCAATGAGCAAAGAAGGTAAATTAAAGGTAAATTAAAGGTCTTTTGTATGCAAATACTTAATTATATTTGGAGGGGTGTTCTTACTTTTTCTTTCTCTCTTCTCTTTTTTTTTTTTAATTGAAAGCAAAAGAACACTGACTGTACACAAATGTAAATTCTTACAGAATTTGGTCTGCTGAAATTAAAACTAATATTCCATTGGGGTTTGATAATCTTCTGAAAAATTTAAAATAATTAAATCTTTAAAATCTGAACATCTATATAGGAAATAAAACATTTATTTCTTCCAAACTGTTTTTTTCACATGGAACTCCTTCCAAAGGTAAGAGTATAAGAATACCCATTATGTAAAAGTCTTTGCAAGACCAACTTTGAGGCAGAAAATTAAATCCATTCAGATTTTAGCTGAACTCTAGAGGCTGTAGTCCATTTCCAAAAATCTACAAAGACACAGAGGTTGAGAAAACTCTACTAATCTCAAAAATCAAAGGCAACATTTAAAAAAGCATGGAGAAGCTTTCAGAAATGCCTCTTTCATTGTACAGCTTACCCCATCAGGGGTAATTTTTATCTGTCTCCCATGGCAGCACTTGAAAGCATGAGAGATGCTGGCAAGTTTAACAGATTTTGTGGGGAAAACTTTTCCTTTTTAAACACCAATAACATCCCTCCTGTACAATACATTAAAAACGTATAAATTTACTAGTTCACAGAATTTATTATCAAATAACCATGGAAGTAAATTCTATTTCATTGGCTGATTTTTGCTTATTCAGGGTAAGGCATATCCCCTTTTTTGTTTTCAATTATTGCACTAGTAAAACACAGTGGAGGTTAGATGCTAAAAGCAGAGATACAGATGATGAGATATAGTCTTTCTAGGGGAAACCTATGATTTACATTTGGATTTTTAATCTTATGGGGATCAGTGGAGTATCCCACTTTCTGTCCATTCTCTGCCTTCTTCCCCCCACTTGTCACAGAGACACAGGGTGAGAGACTGTTCATTTTCATTGTCAGTGTATCACCAGATCCGCAGCATGAATAACCTTCCCTGGGGTTACGTTCACCCACACCTAAAGCACTCAGCCTCCTGTTAAGCTTGCTTTCTAAAAGACGCTTGTCATAAAATAAAATGTCAGTCAGGGATATGGCAGGATCAGGCCTGTGCTTAACCAATGGAATAGACTTTGGAATCCTTCAGAATTGCACTCTCTTAGTTGACCTTGCAGCTTTCAAAAGCACAGACCAGGAACAGAGGACAATGCTTGCTGCCAAGTTAAGCTTACTCACAGGATTTACTTTACCAGTTCCTTACAAAACAAAATGTAAAGTGCTGTAAGACAGTGGTTTGCAGTAGTCTCCAAATGAATGGAGCTCTATCACTCCAAACGTGGTCCAAGTCTCCTGCACCTCCCATTTATGCAGAATTTATTTTCACAACAAAAGATGACAATTTATTTTGACAACAAAAGGACAACAGCTGTAGGATGAAGTAAATCTGCCAGTTGAGAAACAAGAAGTCTCACATCCCCTCTCTTCAGAGATTCTCATGGCTGCTGTGCTCTTCCATAGACTTTCATTTTGGACTTGGACAGACCAAACAAGGACTCCTCCAACTCCTTCTGTAGTCAATGGGAACAATTCAGGTTGACTTCAGTCAGATTGGTTCAGGCCCCTTAATCTCCCTGCATGTACTTCCATTCAAACAAGCAAAAAACATTGATATTACCAGGGAAAAGAAGGATGACGTGAATTTCTTTCCAAACAAAAGAGATTTTTAGGCCAGTTGGAATTACAGCACATTTATTTTCTTTAAAGTTAATGAGCAGCAAGATCCAATAATAATTTTATCTTATGCTTTTCATAAAGCTCTCAAGGCATTTCATAATCAATTAACAGCTCAAGCACGTCATCATTATAGAACATTTTGTAATAAACCATTAGGAATTATTGTAGAGTGAGCTTTCCATCATCTCTAAACAAACTGCTACACAGCTAGGATGCACGCCAAACAGGCTTTGAATTTTTTAACAAAGATTATACATTCCCTGCAAGCATAGGAAAAATCCCTGCACCAGAGACTTTCTATTTGCCTTCTCCCCACCACCTGCAAATTTTATGTTTAGCCATTTCCCTGTACTTTGGTGATATTAATAAAATCCAGTGCTTCTGTGCTGCATTACCTTCAATTCAGATCTTTATGACAAGCTGGTTCACAGTAAATGCAATATGGAGTAGTTACACTCCTGGATTGAAAATCAGTCCCTAGAATGACTTCATGAATTTCCAAAGTATTTCTTAACAGATTTGTGAGTAGGACTCCCCAAAAAACTTCTGCTGCCTGTTCTTAAAGTATCGCTACTCCTCCTGTTTTTTCCAGTTAATAATTCTGGACATATCCCTACCTCCTCAGATTAAACACAGTAAAGAGGGAGACAGCACCTATGTAGGTTTTTCCAAGCTATTGTCAGACATAGCAGTTAAGTGCCTGGCCCTCACAGGTATTTTAGGGCAGCAGTAATGCAATCAGGCTCCTTATATTCCAGAGATAATGTCTGATCTAAAATTCAAGCTTGCACCTAAACAGCTCCCTCGCCTGGCAATAGCAGGCTATTCCTTCTCCTCCTGTGGTACCTGTGGCTTTCCCCACTAATCTGCCCAGCAACAGTTTGTCTCTTCCCTTCTTATCTGTAGCAACAGTCTCATGTAAACATCGTGCTCTGAGATCAACTGCAGGAACTTACGGTATGATTTATAAGGAAAATAAAAAGCTGCTCCTTCAAAGATTAGACTTCTTTAGATCTCTGACTTTTGGTCCCTACGCTGACAGCATCACACGGGTCATAACTTTTAAGCTGTTTAAGCCAGACATGTTTTTGTTTTACAAGGACAGCACACAGTCTATGATTAATCTTTTGCATGAGAGACATGGCAGTTTCCCCACTGTTATGCAAGGCAATATGGTTTGATTGCTTCTGCCTCCTGTCAAGTCTCCAACTGGAAATGTGTAATATGCAATGAAGTGCAGCAAAACAGATAAGAATTTGCTGAGGTAGTTAAAACAATACTGGAGTAATTAAGGATCTGTATCTGTACTAGGAAAAAAAATAAGCCCTTTGTTTGGGTGGTTTGATTAATACTGCAGGATTGCAAGGCTACTGATGGCATATACTCTGTACAAAGTAGAGGATGTGAGTCCCAGAGTTGTCCCAGTGGGAAGAAATGAGAGTTGAAGAGGTGTACCAGCTGGAAGATGAGAGATACCAAGAACTGTCCCAATATGTGGGTAAGGGATACCAAGAGCTGTCCCAATGAGGAAATTGAGAGTCCAAGAGCTGTCCCAGTGGGAAGCCAACAGAGACCCAGAGTTGCCCCAAGGGGAATATAAGACAGATGAAGAGCTGGCCCAATGGGAAGATGACATCAGCTACAACATCTGGGACAAGCCCTTGGGCCCAGTGAACGGTTTCTCCTCATAGCGGAAACAGGAAGAGAAAAGTTCTTGCAGCAGCTATAGCAGCAAGTTATATAGTGACAGGCCACTATATTTTTGCTAATAGATATTGCATTGTTATTATGCATTTAGACCTGTGGCAGATGTAGCAACAACTAAGAAGACTGAATGCTAGTGGCAGAAAAAAACTAGCAGCAATTGAATATATAAAACATGAAGAATTCCTTCTATGCACATCATATAAATAAAAATAAATAAAAAACCAGCCAAGACCTCACTGTTTTCCTGTACCAAAAAAAATTAGATACCAACTAGAAGTGCAGTACTAAACCATGAATTGCTCTTATTTATGCTATATCATGCAACCCTAAAAAAACCCCAAACAACCTGTTTTGATCCAGATGGCTCAGAATCTAAGCAGTGGAGTGAAGCTTACTGCTAGGCACCTGATCCATCATTCCTGTTCTTTTGCCCTTGGTATCCTGTAGCCTTATAGGGATTGATCCCCTCCTACGTCCAGCTGCACTTCTTTTACTCTCAAAAAGAGTCATTAGTTCTTAAGTCTTTAATTCTATATTTGCAAAGTAATGGGCCCTCTTTTTTAGAGAAGAAACACAATCTGTGCACAACTGTTAAGTTATACCCATAGCTGTGCAGTCTATGCAGTGTATGTGGAAAAAAGGAAAAGGGTGGAAGCACAGATTCCCATTGGCTTCAAAGGGTATACATGACAATAATAGAAAAAAAAATCTCCTTCAAAAAGATCAACGAATAATGAATGAATCAATTCCCTCCAAAAGGCATATTACTTCTCTTTCTTTCCCTCCTGCTAATCATGCCTTGTCTTGTATGCAGACATCATCTCTGTTTTCGATGAGGGAGATACTCATGCAGTGTAGCCTTGCTCAAACTGAGAATATTCCTACTGTATCTCCTAAAGTGAATATATCAATTGATCCCACTCATCATCTGGAAATTTCTGCGCATGAGCCAACCCCAGCTTTCTGTGTTGTCAACTGAATGATGCACATCGCTGACAAGCTCGACAAAACGGGCCATTTCACCGTGGTGAGCTGCAGAGTGACTGAGGTGATGCAGAATTCCAGCAGTATGCTTTCCTAAAGAGCTACTGCTTCACGTTCCCCTCGAGACACAGTGAGTGTTAGGGCTGATCTACCCTCATTCCTCCTGCGTGAATAAAAGACAAACCACTGCAGTGATTATTTCTAAATAACGATTAACACCAGAGGAAGGCATGCTAATATCAGCCATGGTCTTGTGACGACTGCACTGCTACAAACTGCACTGCTACAAACTGCTTTAGATTAGGTTCAAGGCTAAGCTCTGCTGTGCCTGCTGGATGCTCCTGATAAGTGCTTTACCTAACAGCTCACTGATAAGGATTTGAGTTTGAATGCAGCCAAGGCCAGAAATGCCCCAGCTGTTTCTTTTGCCTTAGAGGTTTGTGCTTATTTTCCCTTGGAAGTGCCATAATGTCAGAGAGCCCTCTGAATGTCTGTCTCACCACCTTTGCAGAAGCTATTCCACTGTATATAGAATAATTGATATTAACAGGGACCTGAGAGAGTATGACTTGTAATTTAGTGATTAAGGAGAGCACTAGAGACACCATGGGGTTTCTTATCTGTTCTCCAGGGAGTATATGAGCTTTAATTTAGCAAGTATGTTATTGAAAATTTAAGATGAATGCTAGGCAGGCAATGTACAATGACACACTCTTAAATTTGTTCATAACACTATTCAAAGGTGAACTGCTGTGGTAAAGGAGCATCTTTACCACTCACTTCTCTGACGTGGATCACAACTGGATTCTGGTGCCTTCTGAAGTGACTTCAAACTGTGATCTGTGCAATACTCTGGGGTAATGCACATTTTTGGAGGAGCAAGTGCAACCACAGAGGTGTTGCGCAGTGGAGCATTTTCCTTGAACTACAACTAAAAGGGAAGAACCAGGCAACTCCACGCTTCTTGGATGCACAGAGGGTTGTGCAGTCATTTAAATCAGCTCCTGTTCCACTGCTAGGGAACAATGTCAAGATATGGCAAATTATCAATTTGAAAACAATTTCTATTAGGAAAGAGTGAAAACCTTCCTCTTTTGGTATTCTTCAAATTAGAAATGTTTGACTTCAATACTGTATGCCATTTAGTGATGAAGCTCATTTGAAAAAATTAAATTGAAACAAAATATTTGAAATGCAGTAAGGTAAAACATGGTAAGTCATCTAGAACGATTTTTTTTAATTTAAAAATTTAACAGAGACAATTCTCATCCCACTCATCTCCCTGCTCATCAGGAAAAGAAGAAACTTTTGTCCCACTAGGAATAAGGAAAACTTCTTTCCCATTTGGAATAAGAAAAGGTTATTTCAAGATTTTCACAGACTGAAAAAAATATTTCCCAGCCAGCTCTACCAAATAGACTACTGTGTCTCAGAGCTGTAAATACAGCTTGCAAATCTTGCAGCTGTTTTTTGTTTACAGTGATGGTAAGGTATCTGTCTAGGTAAGTCAGGTTTTCCATGACAACAGTGTGTATTTCTACATTTCCAGCTACTGGTGGTTCTTGAGAACACAAGAATAAGAGAATACAGAAAGAGAACCTTACAGAAAAAAAACCCCAGCAATAATCTCAAAAGGCAGAATTAGGTAATGCATTGTGTAGCTGAGCATGTTCAAGTAGGTAATTGTATTGGTATTGACTCAGTGTAACCATCTCTCTTTCATAAATGAATGCTTTGCATAACTGGTTTTCTGTGAGTATAAATGCATTGGTTTTTTTCTTGTTATTGAATTTTATAGGAAAAAACCCCAGCTATATAGATGGAGGTGAAGAGAACTAATCCCTAATATTTTGCAAGAGAGGAAGTATGAAACATACATAGCAGTGAATCCATATGTAACTAGAGATTATTTGAACTGCTAGGATGCATAATCATGTTTACCTCCACTGGAAAAAGATCCAAAGCCAAAATTCTAAATCTCAAGCCATTAGAAATGTACTATTTCAAATATCCCCACCCCTGAGTGTGGGCTTCCATGTGGGTCCAGTTTCAAAACAGAACTTCATGCCCACCTCAGCTTGGTGAGATTGCTCCTGTTGTCCCTTATGCTGAGTAGCACCTGCTCATGGAAGTTAATAGATTGAAGGAAAAGGGGGTAAGAGTATCTCCCCTCTTCACTTCTCACAACACTGAAAAACAAGAAGTGCAATGTGTATCTCTGCATTATAAGTAAAGAACTTTGAGGGAAAGAAATAAAAGTTATGAACTTGGCCTCTAGGATCTGCAGAACTGAATTATTAAGAATGGCCACAGATACAATGTTAGATACTATATTCAGAGACAGAATGTGGAGAAAGACTTTGGAACTGAGCCCAGAAAGAGCTGCTTATACAAGACAGTTCCTTATGCTTCTCCTAAAATCTCCAAGTCTGATATTAATAAATAAAAAGGTTTGGGGGTGGAATTAAACTTACATAGTTTTATGAGGGACAGGTCTTTACTGTCTAGTTCAATTTGCATGGCAGTATAACCCTCACACTGCTTTCAAGAAATGTGGTAGTGGAGAAGGTCTTTACAGTCAACTTACAAACTTCTTTTCAGTGACAGGTAAACAGGAAACAAACATCCTCTTTTTATCATGTTATGTGTGGAAATGTTTTATAGTGCCATCATTAATGATATAACTGGAACCAGCTGATCTACAGCCAGAATCTACTCCACTACTCCGCCCAAATGTAAGCATAAATCCCCAACCCTTCCCTTCTGACATAAACGCATATATCCACCTTACGGTCCAAGCCTGACCGATCTCTCTTCCTAGGCCAAAAGCTGGCTCATAAACAAGACATTCCACTAGCCAGCCCAGAAGCTTCACCCTCTCTAGCCACCAGTCCACACTATCCAGCATCTCACTTCTGATAGTTTTGGTGGAGGAAAAGATATGTATAAAAATACATCTGTCCAGTTTTGCCCAGGCAAGTGAGAGGCAAGGAAGAGAAAACTTCCTAACCACTTCAGAAAATCATCTGAAACACTGAGATATGACATTTAATTACAGACATTGGTCTATTACAGAACTGCAAGTAGTATGAGCAAAGAAAGGACTGTGGACACAATTTTGCTCTCTATGCCATGACCCACAAAGAAAGGAAACACCTCACAGATTCATGGTTCCTGAGACCAAAAGCAGCTGCAGTGTCTCCAGGTGATAACCTCAGCCACAGGGGCTGTAAATTTCTTCCAGATGATCTAAGCCTATTTTGTAAAAGATGTTAATTCCCACTTTGATAAAAGCTAAGTTACAATGATCTACCACTTTCTTTTTAAAGCACTCTACTGTTTAATTATTCTCACAGAGTGCATTTTATTTCAAGGTTGAATCTATCCCACTCTACTTTTGCAATGTCATCAAATGTGAAGACCCATCACAAAGAATTATAGGGACATCTATGTCAAAAAAGCACAGGACCCTTATTTCTGCTAAACATACTAAGCACAGAGCTGGATAATACTGCCATGTGATTTTCTAATGATACCTGGAGATACTCACATTCCCTTTAATTATATTATTTTACTTCCCCAGTCACTGTAAGGTGATAATCAGGGAAGCAGGAGGAAGCAGAAGACTCTATTATGTGCCAGAAAGAATAAAGGACATGCTGTAAGCATCTATGTGCCAAAAGCTACTGAATCTTTCAGCAGATCATTGAGCAGTCAACAGCTCTGGTCTGGAAATAGGTTGATTGTTTAGAGAAAGTCCACAATGGAATTGGTCCTCTGGATATCTGGCTGCTATGATTTTGGAAAAATATAAAAGAGCTCACAGCATTAGTACGTTTGTATGCATAAGGAAGGCAAATTATCTACTGAAATACATCGAGCTTCCCATTAACTTTTAGAACTAAAGCTTTTTACACATAAGTTCCTCCAAAACATTTTGTCCTCTAACATCAACAGCAACAGAAAAAGTTGATGGCTGGTGTGAGAATCTTAAAGGAAGTGACAGCAAGTGTTTGCCAGTTAAGTATATTTTTATGTCAAGAAGAAAAAATAGAAAATGTCAAAATATATCTAAAAGTAACTACGAGCATGTAAACTAAAAGAATTAATTTGCACTTTATTCTTTAAAGGTCTTGGCTCTTCCTGTAAATAGTCAACTTCCTTCAATTCCTAAAAGATAATAAGAGTTGAAAGCATTTAGTAACTTTCAGGAAGTTGCTCAGCACTACACCACAGTGTTTATAGTGCAGAGTTTGAAAGTCTGACTGGTATGACAGGTTCTTCAGAGAGAAAGACATCTTGAAACAAAGAAAATCTTTTCTCAAGTGTATGTCTTCAGGGATTCACTGTAAATCACCTAACTGTTAACATATTTAGGTTGATTGAATGTGAGAATGTTATATGTAGACATCAACTTTCCAAATGGCTGTGATTTAGAGAACTGCAGGTGTTGCTTTTGTAAATTTCATATGGTTCAGTGCCAAAAGAGGACACAGCGTGAAAAATTACAAGCAGATCTACTAAAGCATTTTTTTTCACTAGTCTGTACTGAAGAAAGCTTTGTCAACGTCTGTGACTTATCTTTCTACTTCTGCAAAACATGACACTAGATGAAACCGTCTAATCTGACTTTTAGTCACAATATTTAGCTACCTGAAAGATAAAGTATAATGACACACCGTACATTTCTCCTTTTTCCGTCTTTCTCAGTTTTGGAACTGTGAGCCTTTGAAAGCAGATGACAGACTCAATTATTATCAAGTAAATTTTTTATCTGTCATTTGATCACTTGTGACAGTGGATGAAATGTAAAAAGACTAAACTTGCACTACAGAATTAGCCTGCAAAATATAATAGTTACTGTAGTGTATCCAACATACACAATGTAAATTATCTGTCAGGAGTTTCTGAATAATATTTTTATATTTTTCAGGTAAGATTAAGCAAAGTTTGCATTTCTATAATGTCTTCCAGAATGTTACACATCATGTCCTGATGAAAAAGGAATTCTGAAGTCCAAGAGTTCTGCTGTGATCTGGAGCACTAGGAAAAAGGATGGTGTCTTAGTGTGTTTTAGTCTTAGTTTCAAATGCCTAGTTAACAGCAGCAGATGAATCCAGTCTTTTGCTTTCTATAAAAAATCACATCTTCTTCTAACACTTGTTTGAGGCTCTACCCTGAGCAAACTGTTGCGACTACGAAACTGTTATCCAGAAAAAAAAAAAGAGTTCTGCAGGATGGTGATGGTACAAACCAACTTTTTAACCTTGTCAATATGGCATGGCTTTCTGTTTGAAGAGCTTTTTCCATAGTTTGCAAAGTCAGAAAAGAGTGCTGTGATCATTTACTCTTGCTTTCTGTATATGTAGAGGTCATCATAATTTCTGGGCCCAAATCAGGAAAGCATCCTGTCTCAACTTAGGCATTATTAGTATTGACAATTTTAAAATCATATCAGATGTATATTACTCTCCTTCTTTATTTGCTTGCATGTTTTTTATCTCGTTCTTAGTGTGCAAATGTTGAGCTTTAACTTTAGTTAAACAGTCTGTTCCTAAGATCTTGTTCCCTACATAGTTACTTCCAGTTCATAGCTGATGCGCTCCATAAAGCATTTCTTTGATACACTTGCTCTACCACAGTTAGATTGAGCTCCAAAGATATTCTCTCCAGAACAGAAAGAATATTATGGTCTCTGGGACCATAGAGTAAGTGATATCTATCATGAAACCATCTCTGAGAACACAGATTAAGAGCCAAGTGGATTTCTCATTTTTCCAAGACTACCAAACTACTTTCAGACAGTAATAACTAATTGTCACTTGTGTTCTGAAGTAGCTGCTGAGCTAGAAAAGAAGGCATTCATTGTCCATCATCTCAGGTACCATTGTTAACAGGACATAAAAATTTCTGGGCCTTATCTTTCAGTACTGAAGTTACTCAGAATTTGTCTTTGACTTTACTGGCAACTGAGAAGTCTTGTAAGATGGAATTCATCTCACCCTGCTTTAAATATCTAAATCTGATCTACTTTTTATATACTTTTTTTGTCAGTAAAAGATAAATGGCACATCCACCTCACCCAAAACTTGACAGATCATCTACTCTGAGTGTTTGAGGTAACTGCCTATGAGATTTCCATGTTAAATCTCTCTATTTGATGATGAGATTTAGGGGACATCCCACAGAAGTACAGTATGAAAAGAAAATAATGAAAGCAAGAGTCCAGAGTAAATCTGAAAAAAGTAGATCCAAAAAGAAATCAAAGAAAGGTAAAGGAGTTCCTAATAGGCAAAGACACCAGCAAAACTCAGAGGTGCAACTACACAGAGGTGGAAAGTATTTGTGGTAAGAGTGCTGTGGCTCCAGCACAAGTTTGAGAAAAAGAAGCCAGAACTGCTGGAGTTTATGAAAATCACAAATCTAAAGAGCCTTGGCAAACAACATTTGTTTCTTATTATTAGGAACTATTTTGCAAATCGGGAAAGATATAACCTGGAATGTTTTGCCTTCCAAGTTCTCAGAGAAGGAAAAATTCTCAAGGGAAAGGGCCTTGTAGCACCTTTGTAGGGTGTTGATAACCAGTGTTTTGGCTACTGCTGAGCATAGCACCAGCATTGTAACATTCCTTCCTCAATCGAGGGCAAGATCCTGGGAGGGGACACAGATAGACCAGCTGACCCGAACTGACCAAAGGGATATTCATACCATATGACATCAGCTCAGGTATAAAAGCTAAGGTAAGGAGCAGGAAGGGGGGCATTCATTGTCTCCAATGGCTGCCTGCTGAGAAACCATCACATGTGCTGAAGCCCTGCTGCTTGGGAGTGGCCAACCATCACTGCTGATGGGAAGTAGAGAATAAACCATGTTGTCTTTCACTTTGCTTTTGCGCATGTGAGCTTCCACTTTGCTTTTGCTTTAACTAAACTGTCTTATCCCAACCCACAAGTTGTTTTCCATCTTACTCTCTCCCCTGTCTGGCTGGGTGGGCACCTGGTGTCCAGCCAAGGTCAATGCACCACAGTTTATTAAAGAACAGTCCAATGTCTTAAATGTGAACCAAACCTTTTACTAAGGTGTTCTGCAGACTCCACTTCTGCAATCAATACTCCAAAGAGCCCTATTTTTCTTGAACAAGAAACATACATATATCTGACGTTTGAGGAAGCCAGGTGAAATAAATCAATAGCTAAACAAAAATGCACTTAATCATATCTATTCTGGACAGATGCAGATTGGAAAATCCTACATGGTCCACATATTGCCTTCTGCTTAAAGCTTAGAAATGATATTGTGTTTCCTAAATGGCAACATCCTGTTGCTGAGCATCACTGAAGCTGGAGTGATCAGTAGCAATCAGCTGTGTGCCAGCTAGCATTAGACAGATCTGTTGCTCAAACCTGAATTCAGGTATAGTCTGTTATTGGAGTATTTTAGCGTACATACATAACTTAATAGCCAACAAATTACATACTTTCTAAGTTTAGCAGCTTTACTGGAAATGTAGCAAAGATGTAGCAAAGATTCACACGTTCACTTTAAATCTACTTGGCTGCATTTTTTACCTAGAGTCAGCCCAAGGAGGAATTTAATATATACACATAATTTATCTTTCCTTAATGGTTTTAAGCGGTGGCCATTATTGGACATTTGTCATGGTGCTGCAAGTCATCATTAAACATACATAATAGCCATACTAAATGAGTAGATAGCTCTAATGCCAACATTTTCTGCATTCAAAGGTACATTTGTGCATGGAATGGCTGCTATGCTTAAAGGTGCACCTTTACTTGACATTACTTCATAAAGCCCTTTGAGATAACCACAGTGCGAGAGATGTTTTAGAAAGACACAGTTTTATTTCTTCTCTGCTTTAGCCCTAAGCAGTTCAGCATTATTTGAACATCAGCAACAGCAGTTCTTTACGACTTCAAAGTCAGATTCTAACCTCAAATTGGCAGTGCACCTCGAGATTAAAAATCTGCCCAGCACTGTAAGAAATGGATGTTTTCAGCAGAAAGAAGAGCCATAGGAGTTAACAACACAACAGCCTAATATCACTCTATTAGAAGGTATATTAAGGGTACACTAAGGTGCCTATCATGAACACTCTCACAGGAAACACGTAAAGGACGAAAACCACTAAGCTTGGAAACAGTTTTGTAGTTGTTATTAACCTCGAAGAAGGGTGAGACTCCTACCAACTGACCTTTTCAGTGAAAACCCATGTGTCAGGCACTCTGCAACCATGAAGACCAAGTAATGTCTTTTATTTTCAAGATGTGTAATCCTGACAAGAAGAAAATGCAAATAGATGTCTGAGGTCTTCTATTTTTCTATCAGTTACAGCTAGTGTCTGTTTTAGGTACACAGTGAGATGTTCCTCCTAAGTAAGAAAGCAAAGTGTGTCTGTGGTGGAGTGAGCCTGACCTGGGAAGCAGCTGCAGGTGCTTTGGAGTCTTGCTGGTACAGAGGTAACAGCAATTCAGGCTGCATTCGACAGGGCTCTTCACCAAACCCAGTCCTCCTGCTCTCCGCAGCATGTCCCTTTTAGTGGAGGACGTGGAGCCTGCTCTACATTTTTATTTTAGTCCCGTAATCGTAGATTGATCAACTCAACAGGCGCTTCCACCCTGCTGATACTGCAAGAAGGCAGCCTCTGTGATTTCGCCTTATTTTGGCATCCTCCTTTTTAACCTCCCTAAGCCCTCCTGCGCTCCTGCCCCGCGCAGCCAGCGGGCCGGCGCCCGAGGGGGCCGGGTGTGCCTGGCCCAGCTCACAGCCCCGCGGCGCTTCCCGCCGGGGGAACGCGGGCCGGGGCGCGGCTCGGGGCCCGCGGGTCCCTCGGCGTGCGGCAGAGGGCGCCCCGCGTTCCGCAGCGCGGGGCCGGGAGGAGCCTCCGGCGGGGTCGGGGAGGGACGGAGGGAAGGAGGGAGGGCTGGAGCTGCCACGTCCTCCGCGGCGAGCGGCGGGCGGGGAGAGCCAGCCCCGCGCCTCAGCCCCACGTGTGGCGGCGGAGCGGGGAAGTTGCCGGCGGCCGGCGCTGCGGACTCTGCCCCTCTCCCGCCGCTGCCCGTCCCTCCCCGTCCCTCGGGCGAGCGCAACTCCAAGTAAGGGCGCGCGACGGCCCCGCTCCCGCCCGCTGTCCCGGGAGAGGCCGGTGGGTGCGGGAGGCGCTGGGAAGGGGGCGGCGGGGAGCGCTGTGACGGGGCGCGGGGTCGAGCCCGCGGTGTCCCGGGGGAGCCGCGGGGGGCAGCGGGCTCTGCTCCAGGGCGGGACAACTTCCCGCGGACTTTGGCTCCGAGCGCTCCGTCCCGGCGGCCGGGGCGCCGCGGTTAAGCCCGAAAGTTTTGGAAGGCGGTGGGCGGGCTGGGTGCCGCGGCGGAGAGCCGGGAGCCAGCCTGGCTCGGCTCGGCTCGGCTCGGCTCGGCTCGGCGCGGGCGGGAGGCGCCGCCGGGCCACGCTGCGGAGCCCCCGAGAACCACCGGTGAGGGGTTAACGAGGAAAGTGCCTGTTGAGGTGACTCACAGAAGACTTTCGGGGTTTGTGTGGTTTTGCCCCCCCCCTTTTTTTTTTAATTATTCTTAATTTCGGTTCCCAGTCGCGAGTACAGTTGTGCCGGGAACGACCGAGACCTGTGTTTAAGCAGCGTGTTGGGGAAAAAAAAATCTCAGGAAAGCATTAAAAGGTGACCCAGGAAAGAATCAAAACAATCTGTTCTGAGTGTAAAAACGTGGGGTTTGTCTCTTCTTTTAAGCACCGTGCCTTTATTTGTGCGTGTTTTGTCCCTGCGATGAGCTGACGTGAGTTCGGTGCATAGTTTTGTTGTTCTTTTTATTGTTGGTTACCTTAAAAAAAATTATTTTCTCCTATTTATAAGTCGGTTAGGGTTCAGAGCTTTCTTTTATTTGCTCTCCTGCCTTAAAAAATTTTCTCGTGGTCCCTATCCTGCCTGAAATTTGTATGATATTTTTATCGGTCTGTGTGGTACTACCCTGGGCCGGACCTCCAGGGGTTTCCGTATTTCTCTCAGTTTTGGAAATCTGATTGTCAGTTATTTTTAGCTTTGTTCAGAATTTCCTCCTTCAAATGAACTAGAAGTCTTATAGGAATTCCCTGATGCCCTGTTAAAAAAAGAGTGAACTTAGTTTCTCATTGGTACATTTTTAATAACTTTTTGCTCTCCCTCACTCTCTTAATTGCCTTTTAGTGGCCTATTTATAACATGCAGGCCTCCTAAATTGAAGTTAAGAAGAAAACTGATTTTAGATCGTTCCTAACCGTTGTTGATTTCACTGGTCTGTGTCAGATAAATGAACTCCTCCTTGTCACAGCAATTTTAGCCCTTAGTTTCCTTCATGTTTTGTGGGAAACATAGAAAGGACATCTACCAAAGGAATTTTTGGGTGCAGCTGTCAAATATCCCCAATATTTTGGGGTAAATAGGAACTACCTGTTTCTTTATTGCTTTTTCCAGTGTGGACTTGCACAGGTCTCTGTTCTGCTCTTCGAGAGGATTTTGGTGGAGCTGTTGGCCCCAAATGTACCGTGGCTCGGGAGAGCATGAACAGCACCAGCAGACATCAGAAATAAAGACAAGCCACTAGCAGGGCCAAGCATTTTCAGATGCTGCCAGGGTGGACATTGGAAAGCTCTCCTAGGGAGTCCTTAGCACACGGAACACCCTTTTGCGGTATGATTGGTGTTCACAGACTGAGGGGTCTGGTTTGTGCGAGACGTAAGATGTTTAGGAGTGGCCACATGTCCACACCTCCTGTTTGTGGAACACTATCAGAGCTTTGTAGCCACCCCAGAGCATCACAGATAGGTGGAAGTTGGCCTGTGTGAGGTGGCAACCCTCAGTCATGCTCCCTAGGTGATCACGGGCTCATCACTGCTTGTTTGGATGTGTATGTGTGCAGTAACGGAGAGAGAGGACTGTATGCACACGGTTGCTGCTGTATTCATATGCTAGCAAAAAGCTTCAGTATGCTTTTAAAAATCAAATTATGTTTTTCCATGCGTTAAGTGAACAGGGAAATGCTTTTGCATATCTATATAAGATATACATGCTGATTAGGTGATATGACCTACCTTATTATTGGATGGTACATAAACTATACACTAAATCTTTGACCATGGCAATGTAATGCAGTTTTCTTGTTTGTTTTTTGTTACGAATTTTCCTCCTCCATTGTCTTTCTCCTTTGCCTGTCACCTTGAAGCTCAACAAGGCTTGTCCTGGTGGTGAGGTCCCACCAAGAAGCAGTGGTGAAGAGATGATGAAGGAATTTCTCCATGAGGAGTCTGGATTCAGCAGGCAGCACTGCTGTCGTAGGGACTGCACTCAGATACATTGATCTTCTACAGTGGTATTGGGGTTTGAGGGAACTGACCACTAATTCTCTCTGCTGAACTGGACTGGGCTTTCCTTTTAGAGCTACAGCTGTGCTCCAGCTACTCCCAAAGCCATCTGAGCCCTTCAAGAGTGGATCTGGCACCTCTTGATTCAGCTACTTTGGTTCAGGTGCTCCAGAATAAAATGATCTTTGTCTCTGTAGTGATCTCTCCATCACGCATTGAAAGAAGCATCTGGGGGTGCATTGATGTCTTACGTGTGGCTTGTTGTCCATGACGTGCAGTTTGTGTTGCATGCCAGTATGGATTTCTCTAGTTTTTGTCTGATTATGGAAATCCTGTCATGCTTGGAGAAACGTCCAACAAAGAGATCTTGACCGTTGTCTTCTCTGGAGATTCCCCTGTACAGCTGATTCCTGTACAGGGCCACCAGGGCAAGGGCTGTAAGACCACAAGTTCTGTAACCAGGTGAGATCAAGTGAGATTGTTTTTCACAGAGTGAGAGGTCCTGAGAAGTCTCCATGATTGTGTTTTATGTTGCTGCCTTTTTGTGTGGGGGGGTTTTTTTGTGGTTTTTTTTTTTTTTGGTTTTGTTTGGGGGTTTTGTTTGGGGGTTTTGTTTGTTTATTTTGTTTGTGGTTTTTTTTTTAATTATAGCAGTAACAGCTTTAGAGTAAGTGCTCCATAAAACTGAGAAGTTACCTTCCTTTTTGCTCATTATGGGAAAGAGTTATGTTGACAGATGTGGGCTCTGTGAGGATTTGCTGAGCTCTTAATCCTGTTTGTGGCTAATAGGCCATGCTAATGTGGAAGGGCATCTCTTTCAGTATATAAAGGTCTTAACTGCTCCCCACCTTACGGAAATGTGGTGTTAAAATGCTCTGATTGTCTTAGCAGTAGTGACAGGCCATGAATTCGCAGATGTAAAACCCCGCCTTTTTTTTTTTTTAGATGGAGACTGATATTTTTCTTTGTTAAGACAAACACTAAAATAATTGATGTAGGCAACGGAGGAACCAGGCTTTGTATATTGAATGGGGTGAACAGCCTGAGATCAGGTATTAGTGACACCTTTAGGCACACGTGTATCTTAAAGGGGACAAGAATTTGTGTTGATGTTCTCTTTGTTGTCTTTTACCCTCTCACTAGTTTAATTTCAGGGTTGTTTAGGTTTAGTGGGGTTTTTTTGTTTGTTTTCATCCTTCTTTGTTTTTTGTTTTGTACACTGGTTTTAGGTGCAAAGAAGTCACTTCTTTCTCTCTTCAAACTTCAAGCTTTGTGATTTTGGATGTCAGTGTACCTAGAAGTTTCTGACCCCTGTTGTCATTAGAAATCTTGTCTAATTTCTGATGTAGTATAGGGCATGCCCCAATCAAAGTATTAAGGTTTTGAACGTGTAAGTATAATTTTAAGTATACTAGCAACTTGACACTTATGTTTCTAGTCCATCAATATGCTGGTCAAAACTTAATGTAAATAAAATAGTGGGCGGTGACGGGACTTTCCACTGCAGTTGCATGTGTTTGTACAAAACATCACTTTCCGCCCTGTGTAATTAATATATGCTATCTAAGTAGCTACGTCGTTTTTGGGGCTACATTCTTGGGGGTCAAAGGAGTTACACTGTGTAGTTTTGTGGTGAGATGCTTTGGGGATAAAAAGTTTCTGAGTGAAGTATATGCTTGCCTTCCTGTTTGCTCATATGCAGTATTAAAGGCAAGACAGGGACCGTAATTAACCAAGCATTCAGTGAGAGATGTTGATAAAACCAGAAACTGGAGCTGGGCTTGTAGGTGGAACATGCAGGGTAAGTGATTTGTGACATTGACTTGCAGTATATGCAAGACACTTGGTTTTTGAGTTTCTCTTGAGTAGAGGTTGCTAACAGTGCTACAACACTTCTGTTTGCCCTTATCTATTAACAGCTGCAAGGGAAGGCTGCTTCCAAGACCATAATGCATTCTCTGCTAGGCTTACAAAAATGAGACAGTAATATAGAAATGCAGTGGAAGTGTCAACCTTGAGGAATTTTTTTTTCTTTAAATAGGTAGTAATAATAAGGCTGGGCTTCTCTCAGTCTTCTGCATGTGCCTGTGGACCTGGAGGTGAAGGTATGTAGAAAAGGAGTCTGACTGCATGCAGAGTGGGTAGGTTCTGAGCCACTTAGGTGGGTATTGACTTTTCTGCTTTATGGCAGGAGGTCAGAGGAGACAAGTGTACAAGGTTTTGCTAAATGGCCCAATCTGTGGTAGCAGGAATGCTGAAACTTACTTTGGACTTACTAAAGCCTGTGAACCAGGCTAGAACGTGAACTCATGCCCTAAACCTTAGTGCCAGCTTGTCTCTTTTCTGATCCCTTTCATGATTTTTATTGTATCTTGTTTGGATTGCACGTTTTCCATTAGATTTTTCTCATGATACTTTTCTTTGCACTGTAGGTATCTGTATTTTTCTTTCCTATTTACGCCCAGCTGTTCTTTGTCACTTTATCTGATTTTATTTTTAATTGCATTGTTAGATTTTTTCTCCTGTGCACCCCCCCCCCCGTGTTGTTTACATTTGTTCTTCCTTTATTCATCTTCTTACGTTTTCCCCCTTTTAACTCTTATCCTTAGAGGAACCAGTTTTACTCTTGGAGACCAGCCCTTTCGTATTGATTGCCAGCTGCTTTTATTGAAACTAATTTGCATTCTCTGCTCTTATTGTGCTAGACAGAGGACTAGTGATTTTGAGTAAAGCTCTTTCCCGAAAGGCTTTGCTCAGAAATTGTCTCTGTATTTCACAAAAAGAGTGGAAAATAAAGAGTAGCATCAGTGCAAAAGCTGCTTCTGCCCAAACCAATGTGTTTGTGTCTGTGTCACAGAAAGAGCAGAAATGTGGCCTGCTCTGCTGCAGGCACAAACGACTTCTCCAGGCTGAAATGAGCTGGCGTGGTGAGGGGAGTGCAGAATGATGTGGCCTTATATTTACTTACGTGGGCAACCCTTAGACTCTGGCAGTAAAAAATCCAACCCATTTTGATTGTGACTGTGTACTGCCTTGGTACTTTGTGATTTTTTTTTTTTCCCTGTAGAGAGGTCTAAAAAAAATTATGAATAGTAAAGATGTATTACAGTTAAAGAGTTGAAGAGCTGTGGTTGTGTGGTGGTGAACTTGGGGAGGGGAAAAGAGTTAAATTAGAGGAGGTGGCTGGGAGACTTTAAGACTGGAAGTACCATCTACGTTCAGATAGGCTCTTTTGATGAGTCTCTAATAAGGCTCCTTGAGCCTTACTGATTGCTAAGTATAAAACCTTTGTGTTTGGGTCATGTTGATTTTGGGCTTTGTATCATGGTAGAGCTGTCGATAATCATGACTTGGATGTACCGAAGCTCAGGATGTATATCCCATCTCCATCAGACTGCTTTGGGTTTATAAATTGGCCTCACTGCTTTTTCACCCAGTGTCAGTTTTGTTTTGTTCGACAGCTTGGCTTTGTTTGTATATTTGGGAAGGAGTTCTCTAAACATGGTACAGCGCTTAGTATCAGGTCTGGAGGGGAGGGGTGTTACATAAATTTGTTATTAAAACTCACTGAAGTGTTTTGCCTCTCGAATGTTTATTCTTAGTATGGCTGCTTGATGGTAATTATGTGTCAATAGCATTGTTGCATCTGAAAGGTCTTGTACTTGACTTTGACACCCAGCTAGAAAAATAACAAAAAGCAGGATACAGCTTTTAGTTATAAAAATGCACCCTCAAACACAGCTTAGGTACATGGCTGTCATGATACAAATAAGAAGGAAGATCCCAGAGCCTTTTATTGGACGTTACTGGTGCCAGTATAAAATATGGCTCTGAGCTTGCAGTCATGCCACAGAAAGACTTGGGATATTCACCTCTAGTTGATTGTTTTTGCAAATTTAGGTCTGCTTGGACAAACCAGTACACTATGCTGTGCTGGGTCTGGCCATCAACTCACCCTTCACAATGCAACCTACTTCAAATGGAAGAACATACAGTTAAACTCTAGAGTGGTTTAGGACAGAAACTAAGGATCAACATGTGTCTGAAGAGGCTTGAGAGGTTTAGGTGTTGATGCTGCATAGTGTCAGAAAAAATTGATAATTGTTAAAGGAGAGGCTTGTAGTTATACTATTATAATCTATGAAGTATGTTTGAAGGCTTGGAGACTTGGAGTTACTTGTGATGAAGTACTTTAGCATAGAGGTAAAGTCTGCATGTCAGCTCTTTGCCTTAATGTTAGAGTTTGATACCGTTATTCAGAAGTCTTGCTGCTGGTTCTTGCTGCTGAATTATTATTTCAGTCTGCAGAGCAAGCAGTTTCCCTCCATTGTTTAAGTCCTACAGTTGTAAGAGAAATATTTAACAGTACAGGAAACAGTCTGTAGAAGTAAGATTTGATCTGAAATCTGATTGCTTGAACTATTCCTAAGTCTTTTACATTTCTAAAAATTGAAGGTGACTTAGTACTTTCTGTTCATAATTTATTTAGGATGCTGAACTCATTGTACAGTAATCTCCAACAAACACACTTTTGTTTTTCTTTGAAATTGCATTATAAAGTGAGGAAGATAAACAGAAATATTTGTATAAAATAATTCTATTGTTTTTTCCCCATGTCTACCACTATAGCACTGCCTTCCTGCTGAGACCTTTCTGTTTTGTATCCAAACAGAACAAAACGTAGAAGCCAATAGAAGAAGTAGGAGTGAGAATCCATTTGAGTTTTCAAATCCTTGCCTTTGTTAATAACAGGATGGGTTACTACTATTGAATATGATGGGGTTTTTTAAAAAAGAAAGTTATTAAATTTAGCATGTGCTTAATGGAGGAGTAAGGGGAGTTCCAAACACGCAAAGAAAACTGTAGGAATAAATCTTTGGAGCAAATTCAGTAACAAGTAGAAATATTCAAGTTGGTCTGTATATCTTAACAGTGATTTCCTCCTGGACTAATTGTGCCCCTCCTAACACAAACAGGGTATAGCTATACTGTGCCTTGCAGACTGATTGACACTTCTCTGCTCACTCTTTCAAATAATTAGGCAGGAGTAGGATCTTATCTGTAAGCCTTTGAGCTTTGTTTTGGTGCTGTACTCAGTGTAAAACACAGTATTGAGAGACTGGCCTTTTTTAGCACAGGCGCAGCATCTCGGGCTGGTTTGCATCTCATCCTCTCTGAGCAGGAGTGAGGAAGATTGGGTCTGCCTGTGGTGTTCCAACCTGTCATGCCCCATGACTGGTTCTGGTAAATCAAAACTGTTGACAGCTGCCTTAGCTATTTTTTCATGTTTTCCCTTTGGAACTGGATGATCTTTCAGGTCCCTCCAACCCAAACCAATCTGTGATTCTCTGTATATGTTCCTGAGATGCCCAAATGCCCGAGGTCAATCCCAGCTGTCCTTTGTGACTGAAAAACTTCAGTGGGGTTTGGGGAGGGCTGTGGTTTCTGTGGGGTGGGCTTTTTTGAGAGTTGTTTCTTTTGTTTAGTCTTGGGTTTTTTGTTTGATTGATTGGTTGGGGTTTTTTTGTTGATTTGGGGTGTTTTGGAGGTTTTTAGAAGAAGGTACCAGTGCAGTTGGTACTAAGCTTTTAACTTCTGGATGTGTTTTGGCAAAGATTATTTTTGGGTTTTTTTCCCTAGTGCCTCTCAGAACAGTGAAAAGAACCCACTGGTCCCTAAAGCTTTCCTACTTAATGCACTTCCTTGACCTTTTCAACTACTTTGTGCTTTTGCTAAGATATAAACCTGGATATTTTACATATCCCATGTTACTGAACTAAATGACAAATTTGGGGGGGGTTGACAGATAGGAGCTTTGATGATAAAGGAATTTTTTTCCCCCTGTGTAACTTTATCTGTATTCTCTGTGCTGGGCACTCCTGAAGGAGAGATTCAGTGTGAAGAGAGGTCTTCTGACAGTTTTGCCCTTAGCAACCCTCAAAAGCACAGGAGAGGAAGAATTAAAGGAAGGAGCTGCAGTGTGCAAAGGCTGAAGAATTAACATCAGTCTCCCTTTTTCATATAAAGGAAGAAAAGAGTTGACTGGAGGAACAAATCTTTCTTGTGGTGCTGGTAGAGAAGCACAGACAGTATTTGAGAGCCAGATAAGACCTCAGAAGCAGCAGAAGTGTATTACACTGCAGAAGCTTTCTGGGGTGTGATCACTGTTCTGAAATACAGTTTAAGAAACAGTCAACAAAACATGTTTCCCAGGCGTTGAAAAGACTTCCAGTTAGTGAATCCTGTTCATCTGCATGTATTTGATAATCTCCATGTAATGCAATTCAAAATTATTCTTAAGCTTAACCTTATTTTAATTAAAAAGAGCATCATGGCAGAATATTCTGCGTTGCATGTTTGTTGAACAGCATATACTATCTGGACAAATGACTGAAAACTTTGCCACATGGTATTTATTTGTTGCTGTATTTCATGCCAAATTTTATTTGTTGCCAGTTCTTTTTTTTCTTATTAAATGAATGGGTATATGAACTTTTTGCTGAATATTTCCACCCCATTAATGTTTTTACTCATTGTGTGAAAATATATGATGCTGTGTTTCTTAAACAGAAAAAAAATCAGGTTGCAGGTATATATACTGTAATGTCGTCGGCATTTTTTTCCTGTAAGAATTACATCAGATGGCAAAGGCTTGTTAAGCCTGAGGAGGGATATAGTTGCTTTCCAAAATAAAGGCTATTTATGAAAGTTTATTTCAAGTTATCTACAGGAGAGTGAACATGCAAGCAATAGGCTATATAATGTTTTCTTTGGAACATACCTTCGGTAAATGTATTTTTAAAGGTTGGTAATCTGTTTCCTGCCTAGGAAACCAAGGAACTCAAAAGAGAAAAGGAGATTATGGTCATATCTGTTATTCAATGCTGTGTTGTTTCTCTGAATTCTGTCTTCGGCACAGTTATAAGCCCTGCAGGAAAGGTATATGCAACTTGTATTGAAAACTTTCAGATTTCCTATTTCTCTGAGCAAGTAGGTTTCTGGCTGAGCAAGTTAACTTTTACTGCTGGGGCATCTCTCTGTATTTTCCCTTGCCCTGGAAAATTTGTGGTCTCCACTGTTCCTGACCACTCTGCATAGTTAGCGATCCCTCCAGTCGCACAATACCAGCAGTGTAGCAGCACCAGCTCTATACAGGTCCCTTTGAATTCTGCTGTCAGTTGTATTTCCTGTGAATAAAGTGTTGCTGTTTTAGAATTCCAGGGAGCCCTGAATATAAACGTATCAATTATGTGTCAACACAACAGCATCTGTCGTTGAAATTGGGTATCATTTATTTGGCATCAGCATAGCAAAGATTTGGCTGGCAGCCAGAGTGAAATATTCCAGCAGAAACTGCTGCAACAGGAACCATCTCTGAAGTAATTCTCTGAAATTCAGGTGCTCTAACACAATATTTTAATATATTCCTAAGACATTAAGGACCTTAAGCAAAAAGCCTTTCATGTTGCACATTCTTGGCTGCTGTTACTTCTTTTTCATGGCTAATTTTGTTGTTGTTGTTGTTCCTGCTCTCTGAAGAAATACATGCAAAGTTCTGGGATGTATATATCCCACGATTTAATATCCTTTTTTGACTTTCCATTTCTTATTTCAGCATTATTTGCATAAAAATTCCAGATGAATGCAGGTGATGCCTGCTTTGTGGAAATTTTGCTTGACTATGAAAGAGGCAAGGTTTCAAAATAGGAGCATAAGAAATTGTCCCTTTTCTTGTAAAAGATATACAGTTTACATTTTTTTAATGATTAATTTAGTCTCTCATCTTCCTTGCTTTTTCTTAGATCTAAGTAAGTTTCACATTCCTAAAGGTGTGAGTCAAAATTGTATTTACATAGTTAAGTAAATAGTTTAGAGTACCTGTGGGAAATGGGGAACTGGGATCACTTTGGTCTTATGGATGATCCTTATTATACTTGAAGGAGGGGAAGAGATAACTCTTTGATTAATGGTATAGCTTGTAATAGTTAGCTGGTTGATTCTAATACCTTTTAAAAAATGAAAACAGGAGCATCAGAGTTAGAAAGACAGGCTCGGGATCATGTAACATATCCAAATGTTTACCTTGTACCTTTTTATTGACTCTGGGCTCCAATCAGTCCCCATCCCTTCATGAAATTAAAGTTTCTCACTTGTGTGCTAAAAAAACCTCCTTTCTAGGAAAGCTTGAGGAAGAATACAGAGATAAAAGTAGTTGGAAGAAAATACACGTTGGATTTTAAGTGCTAGAGGAAAAGCTTGTAGAATAAAGATGAACTGCTTTATTTTAAGGTATTTAGGGTTTTTTGTGTGTTCCTTCCTCCTCCCTGAGGTTTGAAGTACTGTGGAAGTTTGGTTTCTCTCAGAGGGGAGAACAATGAAAGGGAGTGAGGTCCATCATATTGACTGCATTTTAAATGGGTTGGTTTCTCTTTGAGCAGAAAAGAAATAGTAAATTTGTATTAGCTCTTAACTTCTTACTCTCAAAAGAAATCACAAATCTAGAGTTAAGTAATGAAACCTCTTTAGGAAAATCAATGTTACCTTTATCCGAGCTCAATTTATTCAAGAGGTCAGCTTTGTTGGCTGCCCCGGCATATCTTGAATTTAATGATTAACCTCTTAATGACTGTTCATGTAACTTCCATCTGGTATTTTATATAAGCATAAGCCAAGGTGATAATAGAATGCTGTAGTAGAATGGTGTGTGCTATTCAGGGGAAAATCTCTTTCCAAATCCTGTATGCAGAATGCATCAGCCCCAGTGAAACTGAGAGAAGCCCATTAAGAAATCCGATTAGCTGTCTGCTCTCTAGGTGAGTTAAAATCTCTGTCCAGTGTGGTAATCAGTGATGTCTGACTGGTGACTTATCTGGTAATGGCGCTGTCGCCTTTTATAGAGGCGCCTTCCCTTGCAGTTCGGCCAGGCATGGGTATTCATTTCAGCCACGTACAACACTGAGCGTCGAAGTGAGACCCTGTAATAAATTTTAAAATCCTCTTCAGAACTGAAGCCGGCACTGTCTTGTTCCGTTGTGTTGCCCTTCGTTTCAACAAGTTTCCTTGTGGGGTCTCTCTCTCTACCACGTAAGCGGTAGCAGGCAAGAGGAGGGAGAGTGGGCTTTGTGTGAGAGCAGCACGGAAAAAGTGCAGCATTAGGTTCAAGTGTCAACGTAATGTCAAGTACTAGCCAGTGGGCTTGCTCCAGTGGCAATTTTCTGCAGGTAAAAAAACAAAAAAAAAGAAACTTGTAGGTTTGGGAAGTAGTTAATGTAATAGCCTGTAAAGTCTAAATCATTGTCCTGTTAAAATGGAGAATGTGAGGAAGAGCAATTCTAATGTCAGTAGCCCTTGATGTATTTATCTCAATAAAAATACAGACCTGGTGTCCTTTCCAGATCCATAGATGTTTGTGCCCGTGGAGAGACCTGGCTGAAACCTGTGGAGCACTGCAATAGCAATTGAGACAAGTTGCCAAATGGGAACTGAACTTTTCATCAGCTCTTGCCAAATGAACATAGTCCTCTATCTTTTGAAGGTGTCATCTGTTGGTAGTTGCTTCCCATCAGTGTGTATTCATCCTTCTTCTTTCCTTTCACTCAAAGGGGGGGAATTTTGGCTGTGATGATGGCTGGGGTTTTTTTAAATTGTTATATGCTTTTTGCTTGTGGGTTCCAACAAGTTAGTGTGATCTTAGCCATGCTTTGCACTGTATTTTGTATTTCATTCTAAAGTTGCTATTGAGAAAGATACTGATATTGTCTCAGTTCTGTCTAGAGGTTTCTGACCTGACCTGTTGTTAGCATCCCCAGTTGATTGAAACTTCAGTGTACTCTCAAGGAAGGGCAGATGATACCTAAGGTACAGCACAGTAGATAAAAGGTTATGCTTCTCTCTTCGCTTTTTCAAAAACCTGCTTTGTGGTTGTAGTTCTGGTTTCAAGTCTCGGATAATTTGTGAAAAGAAATCTCACTGTTGGACAGAGCAATGGCTGATGGCCTATGTAACAGGGTGAGTAAGCAGATCTGATATCTCTAGCCCTTTGTAGGAAAGGGTAGTTCTGAGAATCCTTCTGGAGGTGGTGTGTATTGTCCTCTCCTCGAAACGCACAGAATGTGCTTGTTGATTCCCTTAGGTTTTGGAGAGCCCATGCTCTGGAGTGTAGGTGCGTTACACTAGGCATTATTTAGAATATTCAGGCTTTGGACTGGTTAGTAAAAGGCTCTGTGAAACCACTGTCTTGTTTTCTGTCCAGGTATTTGGTTTATTTGCCTCTCTGTGTTGAACCTCTATCCCTTTACATAGTCTCCCCTCTTCCTCCCAGTTCAAATTAGTGGCAGTTTTTGGGGAAATGAATGTTTTCCTTTTCCTTTACACTTGCCCCAGAACTTCAAAGGACAGAATGCCATTTTGTCCACTCTCAGGAGTGAAGTGCTATTTTACAGTACCCTCAGATTAAATATTGAGGTTGCTAATCTACTTCTCGCACCATAGTTCTTGTATTGAGGAACAGCCTCTTTGGAGCAGTGTTTGCAAAACCATTTCAGTGCATCTCACTATTACCAGCTCAGAACTGCAACCTTATATAAGCCAGTCTCCATCCACTTTAACTCCAGAACAACTGCGGTGATTAATATTTATATAAAAGCTTTCATGTTTCCACAGCTAAATTGTCTCACTTTGAAAAGAAAAGGTGGCTTTTTCCCTGTTGACTTGGTGTGAAAAAGCTTGCAAAGCTTTCAGAAAAAAAAAAAAAAAAAAAAGGCTTTCAGCAGCACTGCAGCTGAGGCAGGCATCAGCAGAAGAACTAGGGTCATCTTTAATTCGGTATTTCACTTTGTGAAATTGCCTATTCTAAGAGAAATAAAACATTTACATGTATATTAACCAATGTTTGCCAGCTCTTGGAATAAAGCCAGTTCTCTTAGGGCCAAACAAATGCTCTGAGCGAATGAGTAATAATCTGCTATTGTCACTCCTAATTTATGGATGGGTAGATAGAGCAGTGTTTGCCATTTCAAGTTATCCTATTCGCTTGAAAGACTAGAAATCACGATTAGCTATCAGCTTGGAGTATCGATAGCATGTCTCTTTACAGCTGATTTACTCGGTATAGCTGTTGCGAAAGTTCAAAACCTCCCCACGTGATAAGAAGTAATTGTGGAAGAGGATGAGAATGCATGAAGGTTACAGAGGCTTTGGGACACTAATTTGGAAGCTACAGCCAGAGTCTGAAAGATACATGGCATATCCTCTTTATAAATGACATGCCAGGTCTCCCTGTGCCTCGTTTGTTTTCTTAGGAAATCTGTATCGTCATCTCACTCGTAATAGAAAATTAAAAGTCTATGGATTCCCAGGATAATGCCTGTATTGAGCTTTTGTTGTTGAGAGATAAGTAAGAGGGGGGCATAATACTGAGTACCTTACAATGACATTTTTGTGTGTCTCTGAGCCTTTCCATTTGCTTAATCTTCTAACAAATGCAGTTAAAAACAGTTTTGAAAACTTTGTTTTACACATTTATGAGCATACTTTTGTCATGAAGTTAACGGCAATCTGGGCACAATTGGGGTGAATAAAAATAGCAATGAGACTTTTTCTTTTGTTGAGAAAGATGGGTGTTTTTAATGGGAACACTTAAAATCCTACCCATGTGAAACCCGTATTAAATACTGCAGGGAGGCAAATAGCACAGCCCCTCTGGAGTAGGAGTTTAAGGGAATGAGAGTCACTCTTGAGATTAAATTGTCCACAGAGTGCCCTGTGAAGTCTTCCGTGAGATCTCCTGACTGGCTGTGGAGGAGGTTGCTATATCACACCTAAATATGTACGTAGGAGATGGATGAGAAGTAGAAACCTCAGCTGTCAGCCACTAAAAGCAAAGAAACACAGTAAAGAGGTGAGGCCCATCATTGATGTCTGTCTTCTCTGATGGATGGACTCTTCCACTTCTCTCAGTCATTATTTCACTTCCATACAGCTTTTCTCCCATGTGCTGGTTTGTCTTTCTTTTCGTTTTGCTGCATTTCTTGCACACTGAGGGGGCTTTCCTGCGCTTTCGGTCTGGGCTTTATTGTCTCGCTCACCTACTTGCACTGCATCATAACTTTCTTTTTTCCTCCCCCTCACTCCCCCCCACTTCATTAAACTTCCTATCTGTCATCTTGTTAAATGAAATAACAGAAAGAACAATTGGTGTTGATGTTGTAGATACCAGGATGTCCACAGCCCAGAGTGCAGCCATTAATATTATCTGTAAGCTGTGGAAGGCTGACTCTGAAGAGATGCCTAAGGACATGATTCCTCAGCCCCTCTGAAAGGTCAGACGTAGGACTTAACTTCTGTACTGTGCAGCCTTAGCTGTCACTTGGTGTTCACAAGCACTCTGATAAGATTAAAGAATAATATGTCCCTGTTTTGAGAGAAGGTCAAATAATACACGATTCAAACTCTACATTCAAACCCTGGATCACGGGCAGAACCCTTAAACACCCATTCCCTGAACATGCACAGTTCCCAAAACCATCCATGGGCCCCAGCACTGACTTGACTTCCACTTTTAGGGGTTCAGGGAACAACTTACTTTGATTCTTGGGTGCCTGCTGTTGCACTGACAAGAGATATCTTCTGAATACTCCAGTAAAATAATGGCCAGTCTTCGCGAGCGAAGATCCGGGGAAGGTCTTTCCACCTTCCAGCCTGCGCATTGGATTTTTTAGGTGAGACACAGTGTGCGCGGAACTGAGCCCACCCTTTAATCCTAAGGTTCATCTGCCGGGGCCAAGCGAGCTTGGACGGTGGCAGCGAGGTCCTCAGGACGTAGATGGGTTGCCTTTTAAGGGCTAACGAGCTCCACCTGCCCGGGAGTGTCCCTGACCGGGAATCGAACCCGGACCTCGGCAGTGACAGCGCCACGCCCTTACCACTAGACCACCAGGGGCTCCTTCCAGTAAAATAATATAATATATAACAATACACATATCAAATGTAGCTGATATAAACCATGAAGTAAAATGAGTCGTATTTTTAAAATCTGGTCAGCAGCATCATAAAAATGAGGGGGTGGGAGGAGAACTAACTGTACCACAATACCCCCCCCCCCATTAAAGACAAAAACCCCCCAAATCCCCCAAAACCCAACCCCCATAAACAAACAAACAAACAAAAACAACAAACCAAACATAAAAAAACAACACCCCAAAGAGAAACAACCCCACCACCAACCTACCCAGCAGCTTGTAGCAATGTTTCTTGAAATTGCTCTAAAATATGGAACTATTAAGATTAATCTGAATCAATCTATACAGAGTAAGATAGATGTGTGCTTAGATCTCAGCAGCAGCAGGTGCTTGCAGTATTATAAATAGAAAGCAATACAAATTGAGGTGCTTATTAAATTTGCCTTTATGATGCTTTGAAGAATTGCCATAGAATAGAAAAGAAAAATTACCAGAGGCTCTGGATTAGAAGGATGACTTAAATAGCTGTGCTGCCAAAGAAAACAGACATAAACTAGAATAAGTGATATACTTGTTCAGAAAAGGTTATCTAACAGCAATTTGTCTCTAACATGGAGAGGTTGGCCAAGAGCTTTGGAGGGATGTGATTGAGCAGAGGAGGGCTTAATTTTTTTCGTCAATTTTAATACAGTATTGCATTTTAATATATCTTCCAGGAGATTGCACTGTAATCCTTTGTAGTACTTCTGTTTGTCAAGTTTTTCCTTAGTTCCCTTTTCTCCTTCCCCCAGCTGACAAAACCTAATTCTGCAGGAAATGTTTGTGTTTGTGAAATGGACTCGTTCAGAATTTTTGTTGACTTTCGGATAAGGCCATGGTGAGGATCCTGTACGTTGTCCAGAATTTTCTAAAATCCTTGAAACACTCTGGGGCCTCTGCAGAGAAGTGGCTGAGTGGAGCAGCTAACAAATCATCTAGTAAACTAGATCAGAGCAGAAGGCTCAACTCGCAGACTAATAAAAATAGATCTGCAGTGTTTTTTTTCTTTAACGAGATACTCAAATTGATTTAATTTGGCAGGGAGTATACCAGGAAATCTTAGTGTGGGAAAATCAGTGCTCTGGGGAGCAGTGAATTGTCCCATGTGAGATCTGCAGTACTACTTTTTAATAGCAAAGCACAGGCATGCTTACTGGTGGAGACAAGGTCTGTGATGGCACGGTGTTGCTCCTGCACCTTCATCACCTGGTTACTGTCTTGGAAAATGGCTGGCACAGAAACAGCGAGGACATCCAGGTTAGAAATGGTGATAACAGGTGTGCACATGCAGAACGAGTGAGTCATTATCGCAGAGTGAAGGGGGAAAGGGAACACAACAGGACTCCTGCCAAACATACCCCGATCTCCTTGGCACTGCACACATGGGCTTACGTGAGTTAAAGTGGCTAGTATGCCATACTAAGCATTTAATATATTTTTGCCTATGGTTAGGAAATCACTTGCATCTATGTGCTTATGTTGCAGGAAAAACTCAGCCAGTGCACGAGCGCCTCTACCTTTGGAAAAATTCAGCAGGGAATGAAGCTGGTATCTTGCATTAAGCTCGTTGGGTTAATGGAGTGTTGTGTATCATTGGTGCCTCTCTGAGAGCACTGTGAATATAGCAGAGTGCTTTAAAAACAACCCGAGTGGAAAAGAAGGCTGTACAGGACTAAATGAGAAGGGTCAATGTGAATACTGTTGCGTAGGGGGAGGTCACGTTTTGGCCTTGGTAAGTGCTTTTAAAGGAGGTCGCTTGTGCTTTACAGGGTTTGAACTGTGGTACTGATCGGTAGCTGCTGAATGTTGCAGAGGAACTTCAGAGACATTACAAGGGCTTGCTTGTAATGGGCTTTGTTACACACACGGCTCCCTCCACAGCATTTTGCTTCTGAGTTTTTGAGCTGGTGGAAAGTCTTGGCAGTAGAACTGTAAATAGGAGTACATAAATTGGTGGTGCAAGGGCCAGTGTTGCAGAACTGATGAGGCAAAATAGGCTTATGTTTAGAGGATGGCTTTGCTGGAAAACTGTATTTGGTTAGACTGTGCAAAACCTGTTTCTTTCCATCTGTAATTTTATTAAGTCTTAATTAAACTTTCTGCATTTAAATTAGTTTACATTAATGTCACACTGTCTTATTACGTGTATATTGACAGACACTAACAAGGATTTGATCAGCCTAATCCAACTGTATGTAATTATGTGCCTTCTCCTTAAATAATTGCAAAAAGTCTATCAATCATGGCAGGAAAGCTGACTGCTTTATTATAATGTGGGATTATTTAGTGAAATGTAATAAGACTTCAGGTTTAAGCTGGGGAGTAAACAGAATGAGATTTTACTGAGACCAGTAATAGGAAGAGAAAATTCTCCACCCATCCTGTGTTGCAAGTCTCAGTTCTTATCTTCCCTTCCCCCCAAAAAAGAGGTGTCCTGATTGCACTGTCCTCACACAGATGTTGAGAACATTTCTCTAATTGGAAAGGAATTTGGGAAAGATGTAGATTCCTGGCTGCCAGAGGAAGAGGTCTAGCCTAAACCTATGGTGCTGTTCTAATGTAATGTATTCACTGATAACTTGATTACCCAGATCAAATGTTAAGCGTGCAGAAGGCCACAGAGGTGGGAATGAAAGCCAAGCACTGCATAAGCTCTAAAACACCTGCCCTGCTTGGAAAACAAGGAAGGAAGGGAGTAACGCAGGCACCCACTTCATTGATTGTATTTGGGTCGATTTCTGTGTGATTTAGTTACTTTCCAGTGTCATACAGTCCTTTCCTGGCACATGTACAAGGAGGGAGAGACAGGCATGTTGCCAGCAGTCTTTCCTCAGCCTCCTACTGGAAAACCATACGTGCCAAAAAAAGCTTGAAAAACCAGAACTTCAGACAAGCCCTGAAGGGAGTGAGTTTTGACATCTGAACCCCTTGTTGAGCGTGGTCCAGCATTGCATCCAGCTTGCTTTAAAGCTGAATACCTCCAAGTTACTGCATAAAATAAAATAAGTGCAGTTGTTGGTGCAGTGCTGTCCGTTTTCCCCTGCAGGACTGTCTCAGGAGTATGTCATGAGCCAAGCTACGTGGGCTTTTGCTTATTCCTACGGCAGAAAGTTCTGTGTCTTGAGCTAGAAGAGTAAGATTTCCCTTTGTGCCTTCTGAAGAAACAAACGGTTTCACAAATAATTTTGAGTCCTTCATACACAGATTGTCATGTGGTCAGGAAGTACACGTATCTAGATGTTGCCCTGGTGTCTTGGGACTGTTCTTTCAGCTCTTCTCTTGGTCACTCTCCATTGTCCCCCTCTCCAGCGCACACACACGTGTTAATGCACGCAAACCCTGCCACCCCAGGCTCAGCCCTTTCCTTTGTGGGTTTTGTGGTTTTAGATTTAACATTCCATTCTTGCTGTGGGCATGGATTTTCTGCCTGCCAATCTTTAGCCTGGATTGAATTTTCAGTGCCAAAGCTTTAATGATGGTAGAATTATCACAAAAAGCAGTGACAGTCCCTCTACTCTCCTGTTTGCATTACAAAACTGTAACATCAGGCTTTGGACTGGCTGGTGTTCTTCCTGGCGCATGCCTCGGGGATCTGTGTCCAACACGTTTATAGTGATGCTGTCTCACAGAGTGACTGTGTTGGGAAGCTCGTAGTTTGAGCAGAAGTATCAGCCAGACCTCATGCTGGATCACAGGAAAAGTGTGTTTCCCATCTAGGTTGTCATCGTCTCAGAAGATGAGCGCTGCTACCTTCTGGTGACAGTTCAGCTTGAGGTGTGAGTTAGCAGCGACAGTTGAGGTCTCAGTGGGCTGGCACAGATGTACTGGAGAACAGGAACATGGTTTTCACACCAGATTCCTGATGCTGCCCCTTCTTGCAGCTGCCACATTCTTGGGATTGGTCTAGGAAAGCAGCACTTCAATTTTGAGGAGCTCCGACACCAGTGACTAGGTTTTTTTTATTATTTATGTAGTGTAGCTATTTAGAAACTGACTGAATTTCTGTAAATACGCTGGAAAGATAAATGTTTTGCATCCAAAGGAACATTGTTAGAAGCAGCTGAGAAAATTACTTTTTAAGAAACCAGCTGAGCAAACACATAATATCAAGTCACATGCTAGGTGTTGTGGTTTGCTGCATTTATGCACAAGATCATCTGTAGCTGTAGAGATGGAGAATGGCAAGCTCTTCTTTTACAGCCTCCCCTATGAATCGAATTCATGCAGTGGCAGAAATTACATGTTTGTTTTTCTTGTGTTTTCAGTAAACATTAGTTGTATTTCTTCATTGGACTGCCTGTTGCAAAAGTTGTGTTGATGCTTGTTCTTTATCTACAAAGAGAAGTGCGGGTTATTTATCCACCTGTTCATGGAGCAAAATTACTTGTCTTTTTATTTATTTTGTTTTAGTTGAATGCCGCTCTGTTTCTTTGCTGTGTTCAGGGCAGATAGGACTGCACTGCAATGCCGTATGCGACAAAACCACCGTCACCTCGCCTCTGTTTAACAATGCCTTCCCAAATGCAGAGATCCACAGCTTTTTGTTTCTAGTAGAAATTGCTTGCTATATCCAGGTCCTTAGAATTGTGAAAATCATATTGAAATAGCTTTCTGCTTTGGCGGCCTTGCTCTCCCTGACTCTCTGGCAGCATTCACTGCTGGCTTTCATTTTCCAAATGCTGTGAGTAGTTTGGAGACTCTCAAAGCTACATTTACAGTAAATGTGATGTTGCAGTAATGACAGGTCAATTCAGATTTAGAAAAAAAGCCACCACCTCTCACTAAAAAATAATGTTAAACTGACTTCAAACAGAATCTTAATAGTTCCATATTGTTATGCGTATAATTAAAAGCTTTTACCGTTGAAAACAGGGTTCTTTTGATTTGCTAATTGTAATTCCTTGCTACAGTCAAATAGACTGAGGTAAATTTTTATGGTATTAGGAATTGGCCTCATGCTGTAACATGAAAATCCATTTTTCACAGAGCGAAAAATTTTCTCTTAACGCTTTTCTTCATTTTTAGCAGACTCTGAAATCGTGACAGTGTCACTGAAACAGAAGATCTCAAGTTTAGCATTGCAAGCATTATCTTCAGCTGTGCATCAGTTCTGCTGTGCAGTTTCAGTCTAAAAGGAATGGAGGAGCCAGAGCATTTGACCATGCAGAAGCAAAGTTATTTGTGTGGCTGTTGTTGCAGTCGTTGTTTGTTTGGTACGGGATGGCTTGTACGAATTAGAAGTTGGGTTTTTTTAAAACAGGTGATAATTTCTCTCCTTTAGTGGTTGCACAGAGCTGTGTTTCAGTACCAAAATAAGCTGTCCTGTAGCTGTAGGAATATTCACTTAATCATGGGGCTGCTTTTGTGTTGCTCAGAGTGGTTTGGCTGGGAAGGCACGGGGAAGAGATGGAGGATGAGACTAGGATTGAAGTGTTTTGCTAATGCTCTGGGCAGGCTTGCTCTTTAGGGTTCAGCTCTCTTAGTCAAACTGGCAAATCTCTGCTTCTAGTCTTTGTCACCCACGCAAGTGATTACGCAGAACCAGTCAAATAATGAAGATTTTTTAAACTATAATTTTACATTTAGTGTTTAAAGTTAAGTGTCATAATTGGGCTTGAATGTGATGGAAATAGTGGTGCACAGTCACTACTGCAGTTGCCTAAACTGTTGCAGTCAAGCTTTTTTGCCTTTTTTCCCTCTAGAAACTCCCTGCATAGAGCCAGTTATGGCAAGGCACCGGGTGTGTAATGTGTCTGATTGAAACACAGGGGCAGGTTTAGCTTCTGTCTCTTCTTGGGAGTTGGGTGTGAACTGGTCCAAGTGCCCCCTGCAAATCCAACACAGGTAACAGCCACACAAAGTAATGAATGTGTTCTTCAGAGAAGATGTCAGGATTGTTATTTTTTTCTCTTACACCTGCCAAAACTGAAACACAAGGTGAAAAACAAGAGATAAAGTTGGACCTTAGAGGATGGAAAGGCTGTGTGCAGAACTGTTGTCTCTGGAGATCCCATCTAGAACTCCAAGCACTAGTATTCCTGTTTGTAAATCTATTCCAAACTCCTGCTGAAATAGTTTCTCCATTTAGCTGCATGTCTAAACTGGCCAAATCACCTTAGAAATTTGTGACCTTGTTGATGCTATTCCTGCAATGACCAGATTCTTAGAGATGCAGGGAAAAAAATTCCTCATGCAAAATGTGGTATGTCACCTCGAGGTAAAATCAGTTATGGAGTAATTAAGAAATAAATCTGGGTTCCATGGGGTAGCCTAAAATAAGACTTGTCCTTCATTAAATGTTACCCATCGTTCATGTAACAGTGTTACATGCAGTTCAGTCATTCATTAAAACCCAAACCATTTGCCTGGTTTCATAGGTAGGAAATAACAGGTCTCTGTTGCTTAGACCCCACTTTAATTAAAGCTAGAAGTAAGACTGATATTACTTGAGTTAATTTGTTGATTCTGGGCTCCCTGTGCTGGCTGGGGCAGCACGTCAGGTTTCCTTCTGCTCTGTCAGAGCTGCCTTGTAGCTCACTGGCTGGGCAGTGGCTCAGCTGCAGGGAAGTTGCATGAGGCAAGGGGGGAGTAAAGCCTGTCTGTAGGAGACCCTGCACTGCTGCTCTGGCTGCACAGAGCTGCTGCCTCCATCCTGCTGGGACCATGCAAGGAGAGCGCTCTCTGCCATGGCCTGGGGCTTCAGCAGCCTGCAAGGAACAATCCTGTTTCCCTGGTGGGAAGGGTGGTCTTTGTCCTGAGGATGGGGAGTGCTCCTGTTGTAATGACTGCTCAGTGCTGAGCAGTGGTTCCCTGCTAACCAGCCTTCCTCTTGCTCCTTTAGTTCCCACCGCTTTCTCTTCCCATCTCTTACATCCAATTCTTCCACCCTGTGTACAGCAGCTTTGGCTGCAGTACCATGAAGTAATCAGCCCCGCAGTGAGCTGATAAGATTGTTGGTTTGGGTTCTTCTTGACTCTGATCCCGGTGTGTCCTGGTGATTGGGAACTACTGGTTTGAGAGCTTTTTAATGCTCAAATAATCTGAAGAGTATTGTCTGCTCAGATGTCTTGTGTCCTTTTTCCCTAGTGCTGACTGGCAACCCGAATACAGTGTGTCCAGACTGTCTGCTGGTTTGTTGTTTGGTTTTATTTTGAATGTCTCAGTAACATCCATGGCCCTAGGGGAAAATTTAAATTATAAAAATTAATTCTTGTCAGATTGTTTATTTGAATTTCAAGTCGTTTTGCTGTTCCAGAAAAGTTACGTCGTTGGTTTCAGGATCATGAAGCCAAGTTGATCCAAATTGCCTTGTAAACACTTGTAATTTTGGATTTGGAAAAAAATTAATCAGTTTAAGACACACAGCTAATATGTTCATGCTGTAAGGTTGGTGATAGTAAAATCTTTAGACATTTTGAGACATGCAGTTACACCAAGTGCAGGTGAACAAAACCTTTTGTGTGTGTGTTGCATGTACAGTGAGCTCCAGATTTGCCATACTCCTCAAGTGCTGGTGTAGCCAGAGTCAAGGCTGCCTTTCAAGGCTCACAGGAATAACCATGTGTGGTGTTAAGAGCTTTTAATTGCAGATTACTAAGAGTCGGAGTTAGTTTTACCAAAAAAATTAGATGACAGACTACCATAAGTCTGATTGGAAGATTGCTGACATGTTTTGAAGGATAGCAGTCCCTACAGGTTCCACTACAGACTTCTGGTACAAAATTATTGCTGCTTAGCCACAGCTGACTTGCTCTAAGATGTTGGCAAATGCTTCAATGTTGATATGATTAACTTTAGTGAGTCCAACTGATTCATGCTTTTGAGTTGTGATGTTAGCTCTGCAAAAACAGTTTAGAATAACTTAACCCAGAAGATAGAATGAAGAGCGCTTTTGTATATAAAAAGCAATGTGGATGATGGGCAAGGAGGAGTGTAATTTCTCTAGCAGGCAAGCCAGACTACTAAATTTGTGGATTTTTATTACCTTGAAGAATGATGTCTTTAGGTTTCTCTTCAGTAGCTTAAACTTTTTAATGTTTTATTCTGCTTGAAACCTTAGTTTTTCAAGGTGAAGCGGGGGTAGGCTCTGTGAAATGGGTGTTTCAAACAACTATACCAAGTCAACACTCTTTTTCTTGACTTGGCAATCAAGATTGTTTATTTCTAGCCAGCAGATTCCTGCTTTTGGGGGAAACTTTGCTATAGTGACCTTAAAAGTAATCTCATCGCCCTATGCAATTTTATTGTCAAGTTTTAAATTGCAAAGTTAATAAAAGGAAGGTGGGGTTAAAGTCTCTGGCTAGTGCCAGGCTGCTGACACGGTGTTGTGGACTACAGATATACCACTTTTGCTAAAGTCTCTTAATACCTTGTGATGCTGTTCTACTTATGTCCCAGTTGAGGGATTTGCTTACTTTCCAGTTAAATCAGTAGTTGAACTAGTTTGGTGATCATTTCCAACCTGGTGATTCCAGTTTGGTGATCAAACATCCAGCTGATGCTTGGGCCAGTTGAGCAATTCCATCCATCCCAGAGATGGGAAGGAGCCTTAGAAGGATGTGTACAGTCTTGAGCGCTGAGCCCTCTCCTGTTCAGTTTAGACTGAAATGGAAAGGAGACTCTCAGGCTCTTTTAGAGGAGGAAGGGTGAGTTTCCAGTTCTACTGGAAACTAGCTGTTTGAGGGTTAGAGTTTGCACAATATTGAAGTACCCATGGGACATCACTTTCTCAGGGACCTTTTGATAGCAACTTGCTCTGAAATGTTTTAAATGGGCAATGCTAATGAATCTGTTAATTACACCCATCCCAAGGCCACGTTATTTCCTTCCTCTCTTCACTTGAGTTCAGCCTGCACAAGCAGGGTGATTACTGGCTGAGGGAGGATATAGCTCAGTAACGTCAGATAATTTGTTCTCATGGGCTGTGTATTGCCACACGAAGCAAGACCCTAATGTTGTAATCCCGTCCCTGTCACTGAATCCATGTGCTTTATGGATCTGTTCCTTTCCTTCCATAATTTTTAGTACAGTGAAGTCCACGGGGGCTGGCAGGAGGCTTGGCAGCAGAAGGGGATAGCTGTGGCACCCTTACTGTGCTTGTGTACAACATGGGCTGTGGAATTTCCTCATATCCCACTGAGCACTGGTTTTTCGGTGCTGTTTCCTACCAAGATGAACATAGCAGAATCTACAATATGCCGGACTTTTCCTGTGGGGAAGCGTTGTCTCTTGCAGCAACTGCCCAATCCTGGTAGTCACAGCCTGGCGCCTGGTGGCAGCAGGAGCCTGGCAGCATCTTGCAGAGACTCACTGCTTTCATTTTATGGTTCAGTTAAGATGAACCCTAAGGCTCATTGCTCTGAAAACTGTGGGCCAGTTTCTACGCGAGTCCATCTTTGCCAGTAGCAAAGCCAAGCAACCCAATCTACTGGAAACATATTTGGAAACTGATGCCAGATTCCCAAACTGGAGAGCATCAGCTTGCAATTCAAGTGGTGCTGACATTTGCGGGAAGGCTTTCTGTTCTAAGCTGTCAGATGTTAGCTAGTGTATGTAATTAACTTGGTATAATTTCGCTTCAGAATGAAATATTCATTCAAAAGAGACTTTAAAAAACATCCTGATGTTTTTAATGTCTGGCTAGCAAGTGATGCTGCTTAGAGCAAGGCATACATTTATTGTTAGAGAGACTGGTTTCATGGCAACTCCTGTTTGTTACTATGGTACACAGGAAGTCCCAGAGGCTTTTACTGTCTGTCACTTCTTGGGTCTTGTGAGTAATCTGGATACAAAACCCACTGATGTACACTAACAGTGGAGACAGAAAACAATACAAAAATACAGCCTGAAATGCTGTGGTAGTCTAATTATCCCAAAGGACAAATGTAAAACTTTATTTTGCATAGCAGTTCTTCTAGAGTTTGGTAATAAAGCTTGTGACCAGAGCAAGGGAAGAGGGAATGGAAGTGGAAGGGGTAAAACAGATTTCTTTTGCCCTAGAGGAAATTCAGGAGTTAGTTAGAGAAGTGATAAACAACAAAACCAAACCAGAGACCAATAGTTTGCAGAAGGTGGAATACCAAAAGCTCTGCCCCAAATCACTAAGAGAGTTGATGATTTGCTGGCAAGAAAGTTATGAAAGTTTAAAAATTAAGTAGTCCCATTTGATTAAAAGCTTGATAGAGGGTGTTGTGTTTAGTTTCTCCATCCAGCTCCTGTTTACCTCTCCATCACAAAGTTCACTGACCACTTCTGGTCTCTAAATCTGTTACATATTTTGATTCTAATGGTGCAGCGTGTAGAAGGAATTAATTCTTTCCATGACTCTCACTTTACTGTTTCCTCTTTTGAAAAATATCCCAAGCATCAAAATTTCCCTCCTGTGCTTTATCAAAACCAAAATGAAGGGTTTGCCTTAAAGCGTAAGTTGACTTTGCAAAGTTTATGATTGCAAAACAATTGCCTGTGTGTGCAGGGGATGCAGAATCGATGAATCCAGCTGAACACAGATCTTGCATGCTTGAGGTTTTTTTTTGGGGGGGTGGTGCTTTTTTGTTGTTGTTTTCATTGTTTGTTTAGATTGTATCCAGGAAGGACTATTTAAAGACAGAAATACTGATGGTTTGATCTGTTGTTGGTTTTCTGCTCTGATAGTCTGGTTGATTCCAGCAGTGCAATTTAGCAGAGTTATTCCACATTTTACCTTAAATATTGCAGTATCTCACTAACCTAATTGGCTGGATGAGATTCACAGCAGGCAGGTTGCTGCTGTTATGAGAAAGGGTGAAAAATCCTTTGTAGCTGCAGATAACCTAGAGGTGAGGATTGTTGCTTGGTATGTTTTAGTTTAGTTTTGCTTTTGTGGTTGGGCTGACAAATCAGGTTGAGTGCTAACACCACCAGAAAGCATCCAATTTTCAGTGAAACCTCTTTGTTATTTTAAAAAAGTAGTCATAAGACAACTTGTAGCATTGACCAGAGATGACATATCAAGAGGAAGTTGTGTCTGGGGTGAACTGAGAGCTTTGCAGCTTTGGTTGATGACACATGCTCCTCACCTACAGCAGCACATTAAAATCATCTTTATATTTTGAAATAAGAGGGAAAGAAAAGAGGGAGTTGCAGTAACCCACTGATTTCTACGTACATTTTACTCTGAGCATGTTAGAGTGATGGAAAAACATGAGTTCATCATTTACTTCAGTTCACCTCAGGATTTGACACCAGTAATCGTTACTGTCCAAATTTGTTTTTAGTTACGTGTGGCCTGTGTCCAGCTGTTGTGCCGCGGCAGAACCCAGGGATGTATCAAACAGGAGTGTAACCAAGGGCTGGCACCCGCCCTCACTGCAGTCAGGGAATTGCCCCTCTGTAGGCAGCTCAGGAGCAAAAAAACTGGGTATGGAAATGCTAAGCACCTACTAATTTGCCTGATTTCACAGGCTTCTGTACCACGCTGTGTTTTTGTTAATCTCACATTATAGATACTTCTGCTTTTAAAAATTGTCTAGTAGATGCTTCAGAGCAACAGCCTTCTACTTTATTAATGACTGCTTGTCTACACCAGTGATTTGTAAGCAGGCTGGTTATCACTTGGGCTCTTTTTCTTCTATCAATGACAGCTGCAATAAGAGTGACAGCACTGAGTCATGTTATGATTTAGACTTTGTTCTGTGGCAGCAGAACCAGAAGTATTAAATTAAGCAGATCTTTCTCCCCATTTCTTCCTGTTAGAATACCCTTTATTCCAATAAATACCTGTTGTGGGCGATAAACACTTATGGTAGGGTGTTCTGCTTGCCTGTCCTCATTCTGCAGGTTTGTGGCGAGCCACAGCCCCTGAGCAGGGGCCTGCTGCTGTTTGAAAGAAGGGGCAGCTGGTACCCTGTGTTGACACAAGTCTTGACACAAGACTAATTCATATTATTTTCATTAAGTCTTCAGGTGTGTTACCTTGTTTGCCTTGGAGGATAAAATGTATGGTGCCAGGCTCTGTTTCTGGCTTAACAGAGTGCAGGTTCAGGGCTCTTGGACAGATACACACCATGACGAACTGCTCTAGTTTTTAAGGGGAAAGAATTACGTGGATGATCTGAGTGAACGCACTGAAATTCTGTTTCCTTGAAAGAAGCTGCATTAGTGTCTGTTGGATGAAAGATTTACTAAGTGGGACGGCAAATGGTTTTAATAACTGGAATATGAATTGTTCTTTCTCTTGCAGTTTCTTGCACAGCCAACCACTTGAAGGAGAAGGAATTCTTCAGCCCCTTATTTCAAAAGACCTTGGACTATTTCCTGCTGTTCCACTCCCTTTGCTCCCACATTTCGGCAAACAAAAGATCCAAAGAGGAGGATGAGGCAGCTAAGAGGAAAACCCAAAAAAGAGACCTCCAAAGATAAAAAGGAGAGAAAACAGGCAATGCAAGAGGCTCGGCAACAAATCACCACGGTCGTGCTTCCCACGCTGGCTGTCGTAGTGCTGCTGATTGTTTTGTTTGTTTATGTAGCGACTCGTCCAAATACAACTGAATGATGCAGCTTTTCAGACTCTCTAGCTTTGGGGTATTAATAATTTTACCAAGAGCCAAAAAGAACTCTCTGCTACTCTTTTAGTACTTTACAAAGGAACTTGCTGGTATTTTCAGTCTTTCTCTTGGTTAGGGTCCTGCGGATTCTCTTTAAGAATGTAACATAAAACGTATTAGTGAACGTGCCAGTACGTTTTATGGCCCAGTTCATGTGCCTTTCAGACTTTTAAAATGGTGTTTTTCTTACATCTGTTTGAAGCTCTATATTGTAAAAGGAAATTGTGTTCTGCTATAAATTTGTAAAAAATCAGCTTTCAGCCTTTATTGTTGTTATGGATAATGTTGCTCCCATGAGCTCTTGTATGTCTACTTCAGAATTTCCAAAGAAGTACATTTCTTCTTTGTACTTAATGTCATATGAAGTGCTTTGATTCAGAAAGGATATATTTATTTTTTGAATAAAAGAGAGAAGTCTTACTTGGAATCTTCAAATTATTTTGCAAAAAAAGTGACTTACTGTGAAAGCCTACATTGTGTAATAATTTTTTCATTAACCACTATATAGTTCACTCAAAAAGAATATCTTTTTGGTGTGAGATGCCAACATGCAAAGCGAATATTTCAGGATCTGCGGGAAGGAATCTTACAGAATATGGAAAGGGAGATTCTGCCAGGTTATGGCGAAGTAACTAATAACAATCTACATAAATACAGATAGTTGTTTATTTGAATGTTCAGTATTTAAATCTGTATAAGTGGCAATAAAAAGGCAATTTTGGATACAGCTCTTGATTTTTTTTTTAATAAGGAAAGAAAAGTAACATGAGTGTAACTTTGATCTCTTTGCTGAAGTGAGTTGCTTCCTGTGACATGTCTCATCCCCTCATTTGAAGGAAGCTGTGAGCACAGTTTGGGCAGTTTTCTTCTAATAAATCATGCTATACATTCTCATCAAAATGCTTCACTGACCCTGTGTTCTACTACAGCCCTTTCTCATCCAAGTCTTTTAAGGCACTCAGTAGGCATTAACCTTCAGAAGACTTTGGGGAGGGAATTTGAGAACTCTTCACTGCTGCTTAAATGCAGGCCAAGCAAGGAAGAACGTGATGCTACAGGGCACTGAAGCATGACAGGAAATATTTCTGTGTGGAAAGTCAAAGACCCCACGATTCTTTCCCACACATGTTGTCTTTTGGCACAGGGATCATCCCAGCAAAGTCAATGGGACTGTTCACAGAGTTCCAGTGACAGGGGGAGCTGTGCTTCCTGCATTACCCCTGTGTACTGCTGTGCAGAATGCTGCTGCCAGCCAAAGTTACTGTACAAAAACCCCAATTTATGCAAGCAAATGCAGGTCTTTGTAGTGCACTTTGCCCTAAGGCCTGTGTTCCCACAGTGGGGTGAGCCTATGGCCAGCTATAGACCAACACCAGTCAGAATGACACAGATACCTGGTGGTACAGGGATGGACACGGCTCCTGATGCTTGCTGTGCCACTGCTAGCAGGAGTGTCTCGAATTAAACTAGCCCTGCGGACTAAGGTATTTTTGAAATTCAAAATTCACTAAAAGCTAAAAGGAAGAGGTTGGATGAACTGTTATATTGTTCACCTGCTCAGCTTGCATCGAAGTTTTTGGGATATAAGCACAACAAACACAGACAGGATGGCCATTGTGGTGTGCCCACGAGCGATCAACGGCAAGTCTGCTGTGGAACCCGTGTGCTCAGGGAGCTGTGTGCTGACACTGAAATTATCTGTGCTTTGCACTGAGAACTGCTTCCTTCAGCTGGAAAGTGATGCATCTGTAAAAGTAATTGCTTAGTCTGTGTCATCTCCCAGCTGCTTCTGTTCTCCCAGGCACCAAATCCTTGTCCTGTTTTTATTTTATCCTCAGTCAGGGATAGCTGTAATGGAGCTCTGGTAGATTGCACCTTTTTCAGTGGAGCTGTTCAGCTTGAATACAGTTTGTGCCTGAGGATGCATGTAAAAGTGGGTGTATTTTACATATGTGTGTCTTGGACGTCTTGAATGGAAGCAGTTTCTGCTAATCACTTCCATAGATTCCTCCTCATCCTTCTCTTTTGTAGATCCTTAACCAAGATTTTCATGTCCCTGCTTGTTCTGTGATACTTTCTGATGGCTCTAACAAAGTCCCTGTGACATTCCCATCTCTGAGTAGTAGGCTTATTTCAGTCCCTTCCACCTGCAGGGCTTTTTTATGAGCCCAGGCAATGATTTTATAATTCGGAGAGCTTTCCCTGAAATTGTTCAGAGTCCTTATGAGATTTTTCCCCCTTTTCATTTTCTGCAAGAGTTGAGTCTGTGACACATGAGAGCAATGAACTGATGTACTGGTTGATAACTAAATAGGTAAAAGGTCAGTTGGGTTAGATAACATTTATGATTACTCCTCTAATGAGATGTTTCATTTCTGCTGCTTTTTTTTTTCCCTCTGTCTCTTGTAATCTGCAAATTCTCCAGGTCACAGTAATAATCTTTTCAGTGCCAAATGTCCATTAATATGAACCTATAGCTTGATGCTAATAAGAGACATTGTGTATTTCAATTCCTTGAAATGTGCAATTTTACTGAGTGCTAATTGAGAGGAAAATAGTGTTACACATTCTGAATGGTTCCTTATGCAGAAGCTGGAATTGATTTCGCAGTTCAACTCTTAAAAAAAAATATTTTTTTCCTCTAGTAAACAGTGAAGTTGGATTCTAACATTTTCTACCAAATTCCCTTTTACTAATATTGAATATGAGAATGTGCATTTGTAAAAAAGGTATGAAGCCTCTGCAGACAGAAACTGTCAAAAATCACTGGGTAATAAGGGGAAGTAAATTAATGGCAGTTGCCCAAATGTCAACTTGTGTGAGCTTCTCATCTGAAGGTGTAACTGTGTCTCTGGTTTTTTAACTGTATGTATTACTCCAACTGTCAGTTGCCTTCAAAAATGTTTTAGAAATAGGGTTTCAAACCTTTTCCCAGCATACAGTAGCTTGTGGGCAAAACTGAATGATTTATTACAAGCATTTTACCAGAAAACTCCTACTGAGATACTTCTTCAGCAGTGTCTTATGAGATAGTTTCCAAGAGCGCTCATTATCAGGTGAAGTCATTAAAAACCTGCCATTGCGTTCTATCAAATTATAGAAGCAGTTTTTTAAACCCAATTTGCCAAAGCATAAATCACATCTGAGTCAAATACTTAAACATCAAGGTTTGAATGGAGTGTTATAAACATCTGCAAAGTGCTAAGAAAACAAAACAGTCGTGTCAAGCATTCTTGCAATGGCTAAGTGCCCATCTGTGTTACAGGTGGACCCAGCTCCCCAGAGCCAAGTGAGAGAAGCCACATGGCACTGCCTGTGGTCTGAAGGAAGAACCACACGTACTTGAAGAGCTCGGAGAGATTTACTTATTCACATCCTGATGTTCAGTTTAAATACATACATCAGAGAAGAAGAACTGTTCTTTTTCCAGACTGTTTATGTTCAGGTTTGAACACTCCTGTAGCTCTGGAAGAGGTGAACTAGAGCCTGCACTTTGACTCTTGATTTGGACCTGCACTACAGAGATGATGGCACTAAGTTGGGAGGAGCTGATGACTCCCTTGAGGGCAGAGAGGCCCTGCAGGGAAACCTTGACAAATTAGAGAGAGGGGCAATCACCAATCTTATGAAGTTTAACAAGGGCACATGCTGGATTCTCCACATGGGACAGGGCAACCCTGGATGTGTGTATAGACTGGGGAGTGAGAGGCTGGAGAGCAGTGCTGCAGAGAGGGACCTGGGGGTCCTGGTCGATGGCAAGTTAAATACAAGTCAGCAGTGCCCTGGCAGCCAGGAGGGCCAACCGTGTCCGGGGAGGGGCATCAGGCACAGCATTGCCAGCTGGTAGAGGGAGGGGATTGTCCTGCTCTGCTCTGCACTGGGATGGCCTTACCTTGAATATTGTGTGCAGTTTTGGGCACCACAATATAGGAAAGATATGAAGCTCTTAGAGAGCATCCAAAGGATGGTAGCAAAGATGGTGAAGGGCCTGGAGGAGAAGCCTTGTGCGGAATGACCCAGGGCACAGTCTGTTCATCCTGGAGAAGAGGAGACTGAGGGGAGACCTCATTGCAGTCTACAACTTCCTTGTGAGGGGAAGAGGAGGGGCAGACACTGATCTCTTCTCTGTTGTGACCTGTGATGAGGACCCAAGGGAATGACCTGAAGTTGTGTCAGGGAAGGTTTAGGTTGGATATTAGGAAAAGATTCTTCACCCCAAGGGTGGTTGAGTGCTGGAACAGGCTTCCTAGGGAACTGGTCAGAACACCAAGCCTGCTAGAGTTCAAGAAGCATTTGGATGATACTTTCAGGCACACAGTGTGATTTTTGGAGTGTCCTGCACAGGGCCAGGAGTTGGACTTTGATGATCTTTGTGGGTCCCTTCCAACTCAGGATACTCTATGATTCTTACCAGGAGAACTTTCTTACCAGAGCAGGTGGTTCCAGTTCACATGCCATGCACCAGCAAAGCAAAGCCCTGCCGTCCATGCCCCAGCTGAGCGTCTTCATCATCACTACAGCTGGAGCTCTTAGCCGATGTTGTCTTCGGCATACCACCTTTATTTGGTGAAGCTTCAAGCAAAAACAATTCTTGCTATGGTGCTTACATGGGATGCTGAGGAGCAGGGCTTCTGTAGGATTTCTTGCTCCATGTGTAATTTTACAAGGGTTAACACCAAGTAAATTCTTCATCTGTTGCAGGAAATTTGGTGACACAATGGTTCAGGACTGCTGTTTGCATGCAAACATGTTCTCACAAGGTAAGTGGGCATTTTTTCTTCATAAATCCCTTTTGAAGTCCCTGGTAGTTTGGTTAAGAGTAGATCAGAATAACAAACTGATCAGTCTGTTGATTTAGGAAGGGACACTGCAGTGCAGAATATCAGTGTCTAGGGGCACTGCTCAACCCATTAGCAGAAATTTATATACACTACATTAAATTACAGCCTATTTGTGGATTTGAGGGTGTCCACGTGATTAAATAGAAACTCCAACACAGTGAACTTTGAGATCTGATCCCTACAGTGAGGAAAAAACAGCACACAGTTCCCACATTGGTTTGGCCAATTCCAACGAACTCTGCTTTGAACAATCCTTAGCCTTGCATTTTCTCAGCAGACTGCTGTGTCTGAGAAGAAAAAACCGAAACACTTCCCTAGCACAAGGCAGTTAGTGTAAGATCTAGTGCATAGCTATTCTGAATGGAATTAAATGGGGAAAAATGTGCTTATGAATGCTATAATTGGCTCTCATAGGTTGTAAAGCCAGACAAGAATGTAATCCCATGACACAGGCCAAGGACCTTCTGCCAGTGCCCTCTGCCTTCTCCCAGGTGTTGAGTCTCAGGGAGACCCAGGAGCAGAAAGCAGCAGGACTGAATGGGGTCCAGTACATACCTGAGCTGGCTGTGTGATCCAAGCTTTGATGACTGGCATGATATACCATAGCTGTAAAGTCACCTGAGGCTCACCTCATTAGGCAGTCTCTGTTGATGGCTACCTTCTCATTCTCATTGCTGGTGTTTAGTCTAGCTTTGAATTATTAATTGCTAGTGGGCTTGATTCTAGGCACTGTTGTACCACCGTTAAACCAGGAATTATAAGCCATTCCACTGCAATAAAGCCAGAACAGTGAAACTGTGAGGGTCAGCCACTTTCTGTAGTGTCTCTGATCACAGCAGAGATTTATTAGCCTTTGACTGGGTAAGCTAAATTCATAGTTTTAAGTTTACCCATTGGAAAAGCAAGAAAGCTGTGCCTCTGGTGGTTCATTTTTGTTGTTCATTTGGCACTTGTGTTTTGCTGCTGCAGTTTGCACTCCTCTCTGCATGGCTCTGAGTACCTACCATCTGATGCACTCCCATTCTTACACTCCTAAATTTCCCAGAGATAAAAGGAGAGGGTTAAAATGTGGAAGAAAATGCACTAAATACCCAACTTTCATGTGAGGCTCCTTTAAATGATTCTATTCAGTTACTGTCATTTCAGGCTCCTCAGAGTAAGTTTTGGGGAGTGAATTGGACAGCAATGTTCTGGCAGCTCTTATGCCACCAACTATTTCAAAATTACATCTTGATGAAACATGTTGGCAATTGCATGCACATGACCTCTGTTTTTCCTTCAGCAAAAGCTGGTGGCAGCCTGAACAATTGTTCTTTGTATTTAAAACAAGTCTTTCAACTGGGAGCCAAAAAAAATGCTTTTCAGTAAAGCTTTGAAAAAGTCATCAAAGTCCAGCAGCTTACAAAAATTTTCCATTGCCTCGTTATTCACGAAGTAGAATAGAAATTTTCTGTATGTTTTGGGCATTCCATAGCTCCTGAACATTGTGCCTTGTCCTGTCAAATGAACTTAATGATTAATAATTCTTTTTTAAATTTTTTTTTCATTTTTATTTGTGCTTTCAGGCATTTATAGCCTTGGACCCTTCTGGTTATTCCTCTTTATGTCAATATACATACATGCCCAACACCTGTTTATAAGGTATATCATTTCTCAGTCTTTATTATTTTCACTGTACATCATTCTTTGAAAAGTTTTTTTGCCATGATAATATCAGGAACATGTCTCTTCCTTCAGAAACCTCTCACCAGCTCAGTCAAGTTTCTACCTTTTAATACAATTAAGGTATTCAAACCAGTGTTGTGGCTCCAATCATACTGTGGCAGCAAAGGGCTCATTTAAATTGGAGATTGTCAGATGAGCAACTTAGGCTGTTTGGCTGGGAAAGAGAAGGGTGACCTTTCTGGTAGGTGTTCAGAAAATGGCACTTTGATCCATACTGTCTAAGCACATTTGTGGCATAATATACTCTGAGCAGGCAATAACACTAACAAGTAGGCTGTTCAGATACAGGTACTTTGCAGTTTTCAGTGCTTTTTACAGGGACTTTATTATATGGCGTTGCACAAAAACCGGGTGAAATTAACTCTTATTTCATTAGGCAAAATTAGTAGCTTGGAAAGATCTTAAAAAGCTTTAGGGAAAAAAAATCTTATTCATTTTTTGATAATTTCATTCACTCACTCTGTATCATTACACAGACCTTGAGAGGTTTCTGATATACCTTGAGAAGTATCCTCGTGCCTGGACTGGACTCAGACACATACATTTCTTTGAAGACATGGAGCATACTGTTGTCTTGTATGTTTAAATGGCTGACTGGTTAATTTTTTTTCTCTCTCCCTTCTGAAAGACAATAATTTGCTGTCTTTTCGCTTCTACAGGTTTTGCCTGGCTTAAAATTTAGCTTCATTTTCAGAGGTTCCTGAATTTCTTCAGTAGTTCTTTTACATCTCCCAGATGCATTTCCCCTGAAGTTGAGGATGCATACATATTTAGTTTGTTCAGATGTCCTTCCGTCATCTTTTTATTCAGTCCTTGTTCCTCCAGCTGAATTTGGTAATTTTCCTGAATTTTCCTGTAAAAGGTTCTTTGATGTCCTCATCTTCATTACTCATTTTACTGCAAGCTGAGCCAAACTGGTATTTAAAATCTTGGTATTTTGTGTAAGTGCGATGTAGTGTAGTTTGTCTTAATGGAAATATCGCATCGAAAAAGAATTTACATTTTAGCCATGGTCTTGAATATTAATGAGACTTCTTTTACTCACAAACTGGAGCAGTTTGACAGCCTGGTATTATTTTTATCCAGATTTTCCCAGGAAGTTGGCAACAGTATATGCTAGAAAGCAGTTCTTCAGTATCTCATTCACTAAAATTGGTGGTTCATCAACAGTGTCTGTAATTTCTGTTTCGCTTGCACAGCAATAGAATTCAGTATGAATTGCAAATAAAAGGAATCTCAACATTATGCACTTCTTCGGCACATGGAGTTGAATTAACTCTGCTCAGTTATATAACTCTTCCTATGTTGTGGAAAAATGTAAAGAAATTAGGCCCTTACCTAAGACAGATCACAAGTTGCCTGAAGTTTAAGGTTTTTTTTCCTGTTACGATGTAGTTAAACAAGGAGCCAAAACATCAATACCCAAACAGATGCTTTTGAATACAGGGTTTAAAAATTGTAAAATGTTAATGTAAAGATCAGGCTCTGCCTCAGGTGAAATCTAAAAGTCTGGTAAAAGGGGCAATATGGGTGTCTTTAAAATATGTGATTTGTCTATTCCTGTTCCTCTAATGGACTGACATGGCTTAGAGGGTAATAAAGAAAGAGATCAAACTTCTCATTTCCAAACTCCCAAGGGCTACTTCCACAGCCAGGAATAACCAGAGCATAGATAAGCTCTTTACACCAGGAGCTGTGACATGGCTAAAGGCCCTTATTATTCTTCTCTACAATCTAGAGAATTTCTCTTGGCTGATTCCAATTTCAAGGGAATAATTCCACTTATTAGCCCTCTGTACACTACAGAATTTTAATATCTTACTTATTTTACAGAGCTGCAACAAGGTCTCTGCTGCACACAATTTAACTGTGGAAAACCAACCTTCATATTTTAGAATATGTTTAGTTTATTTTGTAATATAGTCTAGTTACAATATACTTAAATCCATAGGATAATGATGATTTATTGAAAACTTGGTACTACAAATAAATGCTATTGGCAACGTGCCTAAATACATTAAACAGCTAATTGCAGATTTAAGTTTAAAGAAACTCATGGGTCATTACCTGGTTTTCTTTTCTTAATTGTGTGACTGGCTTAAGTATGTCTGCTTTGCTGTATCCTGGCATGTTTTTTTAGAATATTTTCAGAGTGTCTTTGCAGCTCTTCAAGGTGTGAATTTAAACGTTCTTCAAACTCTCTTGCATGTTTATCTTCCTCTTGAAGGAACTTTTCTGTTGTTGCGAGGAAGGACATCTCATGGGGAGACTGAGCAAGGAATAGAAAATCATGGTTAGTAAAAAACAGTAAATAATATAACGTGTTTGCATTATCAAATTCTAGATAGGAAGAACATCTTGACCTATAACAACTAATAATGCTGTAGCACTTTATACCTCACACATGAATTTGAGCATAAATTTTTAAAGGCATCCATGTGCCTAAAGGACATAAAGTGAACATGATGTTTGATTATTTCTGGTATTCACAGCATTAGAATGTAGATTTAGGATTAAAAATTTAAATATTCCATTAGACAGGATTAGGCTGCTGCAGAACCTCCAAATTCTTTGGGTCACCTACAGGTTATGTTAGTTATTTGTGTAATGTAAACCAATGCAGAGGACAATAACCTTTTTTGGAATTACAAAATATAATTAGTGTTGGATACTGCTGATTGCCTCCTGGAATTTTAGCTCTCTGCTTCTGTGATGTGATGCTTTCTGAGGAAAGGAAGAAAAACCTATGCTCATTTCAGTACTGTTAACTCCAAGCCCTGACATCCTGGAGAATGTACTAAATTTTATTCACTGCAAGGAATCCAGCTGAAAAATCTTCTTTCCATTTAATGAGCATTTAGTAGCCTCAGACATAAACCATACCAAAAAGCAGCTTTAAATTGGTTGTCATGGGATGCAGACTTGTATGAAGCAAAGTGAGTCTTTGCTGGAACAAGTTCTAAATTTTTAAGCAGCAATTTTTGTTAATTCTTTTGCTAATGCTTAAGATGCATTTATTGGAATGTCTTTATCAAAAGAAATATGAAATAGTTTGTCTAAAGATACTATGTTTGTTTAAATACATTCAATGCTTATTTGTATACATAAATACAATTTTATGACATGACTTTTTAAAATTTGACTAAGGAAAAAACTTAGTATAGTTGCATTAATATTAAAAGAAATATTATTTTCTATATGTGGTCATATATTGAGAAAAATAGTTAATAATCTTAATTAAACCATATCTTAAATAGTTTTAGTTACTGATTGAGTTATTAGTCTAGAATCTTGGGTTTTGCTTTTTCTAGAATTTAGAGAGTTAATATCTCAGTACATCAAATAAGAATTCAGCTATTCAAATGTTCTGTGCTAAAGGCTAATTTTATTACACCTGTAAGCTTTTCTTACTCTAGGCTCCCTTGTATCAAATGAGGTATTCTGTCTAGAGACAAATTTGGGTTTTGTTTTCAATTTCAATGAAAACTACCCTTTAGCAGCTTGTAAGTCCAGAAGATTCTAGGTAGAGAAATGCTTTAAAGCACCATTCTATTCAAACTCTTTGCAGGAGACTTTGAGATGAAATTTAGAGATTTCCTGTAGGAAACCCCTTTTCTTTTCAAAGTACAGCAAGTAAGAGATAGCTGGAAATTAATTCTGAATTTAATACCATCCTTCTAGAGTGAGACAGGCTTTCTAATGTATAGGGCTCCTAAAATGAAATTCACGGATAAAGCAGAATCTTGCTTTTTTGGAAGAAGGATGGGGAAGAAAAATTTGCCATGTACGAATAAGAAACTCAAAGGTATTGGATCATTTTGTGTCACAACAGTCCTCTATCAATCCATGCACTAGCAGGAATAAGAAAGAATGCCACTCTTCTGAAGTTTAAGAAACTGGAGGAACATCACCTGTCTTCTGGTTTTCTTCATTAACACGTGCATGCTTTCCCATCCATAAATTATCAGTGTTTTCACATGAAGAGTTTTTTCTGAGATTCTGAATGCCATGGCCATATGCACATGTATTCCTTCATGAGCTAGATCACAAATACATCTCCTTGTCATATTAGGATTCACTGATAGAGTTGGCAGTACTATTTTAAATTATTTGAAACAGGCTTTTGTATTATGAAGAAGACATTGGATTTGGAGGCTTTACTTATAAAATCACCATGTGTTTCGCTTACTGAATACCAGCTCTGAAATCACCGATTCAATATTAAGCAAATACTTGCAGTGAGAAGCATGAGAAACTGGGAAAATCTCAATATGAAATATGAATTTAATAGGAGTCATCACCTAGAGAAAAGAGTCTTGTTGGACTTTTCCATATGGACAGCAGGTTTACACAGGTGCTAGTCTTTAGAAACACTGCATCAAGTTACAAGAGATCCTTAGAGATTCATTATAACAATGCTTACAGTTACTGACTTGTCCCTGGAAACAGATTGGCCTCATGATCGAGCCACCTTCCTAAACTGCTGATGTCCTTTGCTTCAACTGGTACTTCCTTTGATGTGTTTTTTTCTTGAAATACACTGTAAACTCTAAATGAGACTTTTCTGAATTCCCTCACAGCTGAGAGAAGAATGTTTATCACTTAGAATAAGCAGGTCATGGCTCCCCACTGAGGGTCAGACATCACAGAATATGATTTTAGATAGGTCCCTAATGCACTGTTTTTCATGCACATTGAGAGAAGGTTTTATCTAAACAGTTCTAAAAGGCAACATTCCTTGTTAGCAACTACGCTTTGCTTTCCAAGCCTCTGGTCTATTCTCTCATTATGTTCTTTATTGTCTTTACTTTTGGCATCTGAGGAACAAAAAACATAAAGAAGCTTCTTTAATCCATGCCTCAGATGAGATTCATGGTCCCTGGTTTTGAATTTCTTTTCCTCGGATACCGCTTTTACGTTTTTTAGTTTTCTAACAGGATCTGGATAGAAATGGGTTCATTGTAAGCTTTCCATCTAACTTGTTTGGGTAATTAGGCAGCAAGGCCTCTGTTTTTTCACTTCCACACTGCAGCTGATCTCATATTTCTTTGGTGTATGCCATTAACAAGAACCACCTTTTTGCCTCATTTTCTGGAGATGAAGAAGGGCGCCTGATAGAGATGTGTATTTCTACATATGAAATATGTCTTCTCCTTAAATAAGAACTACCCAAAGTGGTTATGAATTAACTCTGAATTGCTAGGGAGAAGCCCTTCAGGAAGGGCTGTTCTCTCTCAAAGACTGCCTAATTAATTTGACTAAAGTTAATCTCTTATTTGCCCCATGAGTTGTCCCAGCATTCTTGGATGCACCTTCAGCAGGGCAGAAAGAATGTTGGGATATTTTTACGTTTAGGGTTCAAATCATGAGTGGTCAAATACCAGTGTTATAGTCTTCTTATGATTAGATGCTTCTACTTTCCAGGAAAGATTTTGTAATACTGGAAGTAGAAATTGGTCTGGCTAATTTTAGTCTCACTGTGACTAAATTTTGCAGCTTTTGGGAGTCGTTTCCTCTAACCCTACACTGGAATACATCTTAAGCAGCAGGTACAGATGCCTGTCTTAAACATGCTTCTGCTCATATATGAAAATAAAATTTGAGATGGCTAGGAAATTGCTGAATGACATAGGAAGACTTTTAGAGGGCCTAAGTACCTAATCAGCTAGGTAAAAGTAATACCTAAGACTGAGGGGCATGGACTACAACATGCCTCAGGGTAGGATCACAACTGTCAAAATAACTCCAAACAATGTCCAGTGGTAGAATTTCCAAAACTTTCCAATGCAATCTATTTATTAAGCAAGTTCCCATAATAATGCTACAAAGTTTCTTAATGCCTAATTTAAATTTTCAGTGCTCCAGCTCAACTTTTTTTTTTTTTTATTTCCAAGCCTTGAAAACAAGAAAAAATATCTGTCCAGCATCTGAAAAGAAACATGAGAAGATATTTGTGACTAAAAGATAAGAATAATTTTTTGAAATTGTTCACTTCAGTAAGAGAGCACAACCCAAAGTACTGTTCAGAGAAGAAGTATTTCCCTAGATTTGGAAAGCCCAGAAACAAGAATTTTTGGGGTTATTTCCAGTGAAGTCTAGCTGAGCTTCCTAGTTTATTCTAAAAGGCAAGAATTACTCTACACATGGAACCTCTAAGTAAGTATGTGAAAGGGCAGATGTTGCAGTGGAACATTTACTAATCTTTGAACACTCTCTACTAGAAGGAGAGATGTAAGTCTTTGTCTAAAGCCTAAGAGACTGTTTTCTCTCTTCCCTCAATACCGCAAGACTAATTTTGGTATTTATCAGGACATCACCTGGAAGTCTGATGTTTTCAATTTGTGCTACATATATGCTTCAGAAAAATAATGCCTTATAACATTTTCAGAAGTTCTGAACCTACTGGAGATTTCACTTGGGTCCTGTCCCTGTGTCCTCTTCCCCACAAGTCCAGAAAACTGTCAAAGAACTCTGGTTTGCAACATACTATATCTTTTTTTCCCTCTTTCTCCTTGATGCAATGGCTTTCCATTTGAACACAGAACTCTAGAGTAACAGACTGTTGAATGATTTCAGCACTAAAGCTATGGTATCCAGCATCAGCCTGAGTGATGATTTTATTTCAGTGGTCTGAACTTGTACCTGCTTCAATGCCACTGATTTGGACTTAGTCTCTGTATGGGAAATGTCCCTTGCTTAATAGTTTTGTTATGTACTTTGCCCACACACCAGCTGGAAAGTGTTTTCCCTATAATCTAGTCAATTGCCTTAGCATTGACCCTGTCCTGAGTGCCAGCTGGGAAGTAGTTTCACTGCAAAAGTGTCTCAGAATGGACATTTTTCCCAGGCTGGCTGAAAACAGAAGCTTAGCAGTTTCACATCTCTGAAACTTCTGACAGAAGAGAAAAGAACTGGTGTTTAGCAGGCTCTTCTGAAAAAGTCCAAACAACTCTTTTCATGATTAGCACTTTAAAGAGGAAAACTCTCAAGCCATGAGAAACCAAAAGCCATTTACTTAAAATTCCCGTGGAACATGAGAATATAAAAAAAATGGAAGTGAGGTCAAACACCCAGGGTTACGTGGTTTTCACTGTTCTCAGGCTACTGGGACAAAGATGATGGGACCATAGTCAGCAAGGGGCTGCACTGCAATCCCTGCTTCCTCGGCAGGCCATTACTGTGGTCCTTCCTATCAACAATGAGATTCTGGAATGTGGAAACAGTCTTCCAGCAGTCATGTCTCTGATAGGAAGGCTGTCTGTTTGCTTCAGAACCGGGATACAACAAACACAGACTGCTTGAAGATGATTGTTGGTGTCAACAATCCTCTTCGCTCCTACTTAAGGTGATAAGTGGCAAGAAAATTGCCTGTAAGTTCCCCTACAGGTTCAGCCACAGCCCTGCAGCTGAGGATCTCCTGGTTACAAAGATTCAGGTATCACAGCTGGGCAGAAGGATGTTGACAGTTCATTCCTTACCTTGTTAGTTCCCATACTTAATGATGGCAGAGTTCCATGGTTTGAGGTCAGGAAAATGCGTGCTAAGTTTTCAAGTGCAAAAAAATAGTGGCCTGTAGTGGAGGACTAAGGAAGAATAGCAAATACTAAGGAAGAGGATAAACCTCAAATTTAAAGAGAGATCTTATGCCAAAGAATTATGGCATTCTTAAGTTGTCCTAAGCAAAGTGGGATTTGTCTCCCTTGTCATGGAGGCTGACAATCTCCAGCCTATGAAGACTAAAAGCAAGAATGCTATGCTATTTCTCTTTCATTTAAGAAAAATAAGGATTACAGCAGTTATAATTTCTGTTCCTTTTAAGATAACTAATATATAGAAAATAGTTGCTGTGATTCCTGTGATTTCTTCCATCAGTCAGATGCTGTAGAAACTTGTCTAGCAGCACTTATAGCAGTAACTTTGCAGGTATCATAGAAATACGCACTTAAAGCAGAGTGCTCTTACAGAGGCAAAATGATGCAAAGTGCCCCAATATAGAAGCCAATAAGCTAAAATTTAGAAATCTTTCTCACAGTCACATAATGGTAGGTAATTATCATCATCCTTCTTAGAAGACTCGAGGTATGGCTCAGTAGGGGATGTTTAATCTCCAGGAAAACTACATTTCTGTTAGGGCAAGTATTTCCATTTTTGCTGGGCTGTCACTGTATAAATAATAATGACAACAAGGGTTATCTAGTTTTTGGCTCCTCCAAGGCTGCACTTAGTCCACAGATGGATTTTGGAAAATGTATGTGTTAGAGGAAAAGAGTTACTTACTGATAAATTGATTTCTTCTGATAATTTTATTTCTTCTCCACTGTAAGCAGGGCTCAGTAAAGTGCCTGTTCTGCTCATTTTAGGACATGGCCCACCAAAGCCCAAAGGATACCCCACTGGTGGTGATGGAGATTTATAAACGATTTTCTTTTCGTGACCTCTGTGAAGTGAATGAGAAGATAAAATGCTATCACTTTTTGACCCAGTGATATGGCCTTGGACATATAAAGCAGGACTACAATTTCTGTGGTGTCCACTGGCAGTAAGCATAGCAGTCTGTTGACATTCCATTTCCCATGCATCTTTATTTTGGAATGATCTAAAAGAAAAAAAAAATCAAAATATGAAAACCAGTTAAAACTATTAAGCTATCACAGCAAAGCCAAAGGATTTTGTTTTCTTTGTTTCCACAGTTTTGGTTATTTAGCTGTTCAAACTTCTTCATGCATGAAGTTGTGGGCATTACAAGTTGCAGCAATTTAGCAACTTTCCACCTAAGTTAACGTAAATGCCAGGGTGTGCATTCTCTTTCTGCTTAAGCTGTGACTTAAATCACCCTAATTTAAACCCTTTCCCTGGAGCATAAGTTGAGGAACCTTGCCTGGGCTGGTATAAACTGTGGCAGGACAAGAGCTAAAACACAAACTCACTTCAGGTGTTGAAGATGCCAATACTCTTTAAGTGTTTGTTACCCATCCTCTGCTAAAGATTATCGTTCCTTTAGCTTTTCAGTAGAACAAAGCACTCCTCAGCCATGTCCTAGCTTATAGGATGATAGGAACTTGAGTGAATTTAGCCAAACAAATAGAGGAAATGAAATATGAAAGTGTGAGATGAGAGACAAAAACTGTTATTAGTGGTTGGATTATTAGTAAATGTTGATCTAATGTCACCTTAAACATGTTCAAATAGCTAGAGTTTAGAATAAATAAATAAAAAGTAGCACACGAATATTTGATCCTGCAGTTTTATGGCAATGCTAATTTTGCCACTAATTTAATGACAACACTTTGGAGATTAATATAAAAAAATAGATTTTTAAAATATACTTGCTAAAAAATTGTACAAGAAAATGCTTCTGCAGCTATAAGTGAAATCTTCAAGCTTAAGGAAGAATTTTTAAACATTTTATTATGATGTTCCATAACTCTTGTATCCCATTTAGAGTGATCAGAATGATCAGAATTGAGGTATTATATATGTATATATATGTATTCATATGTGTATATATATATATTATGTATATATTTGTATTCATTTTGAGTTCTGTAAAGCTAAAACTATTACAGTTAACAGCAACTTAGAAAAAAAAGACAGCTATTTTCTTCCTATTCAAAATATCTTCTTTTCTGACAGTTCTGAACTGAACAATTCTGATACTGTATTGATCAAAGCAGAATTTTGAGACTAGGTTGGCCCAATGTCTGCTGAATTGCACTAATTATCAATGGCATAATTCCTTGTAGTATATGTCAAAACATGCAAAAAAATTTATTTCAGATATTAATAAATTTCTGTTACAATGTTTCTGATTGAGGTAAAAAATTCTGTTGTACTGAGGCCTGTGCTTATGATGAAATTTTAATCTTGGGAGGTAACAACTAAAAGATGATAGCTGTCTGAACAGATTCTAGTATTGCAAAGATCCTAAGACACTTCACTAATTTGAAATGCAGCTATAGAAACTTTTAAAGAGCATGTTCTCTGCTACTAAAATATAATTATTATAAATATTCAAAAGTGTGCAGTGCTGCACACTTTTTTTTCTTTTTAAATAAAAACAAGAACTTGCCAAGTGCAGGGAAAAGCCTGTTTTCTGCAGAAAGATCATAACATAATTTTCTAATCTTAATTTAAATTTTTTGCTGTTGGAAGAGGGTGGCTGTGCAGCCTTAACGGAGCTGCTCGTGTATAAGCCCTTTTGCTGGTTTTGGCTGGGGTAGAGTTAATTTTCTTCACAGTAGCTGGTATGGGGCTGTGATTTGGATTCGTGGTGAAAACAGTGTTGATAACACAGGGGTGTTTTCATTACTGCTGAGCAGTGCTCACACGGAGTCAAGGCCTTTTCTGCTCCTCACTCCACCCCACCAGCAAGGAGTGTGGGGGTGCACAAGGAGCTGCGAAGGGACTCAGCCGGGACAGCTGATCCCAGCTGACCATGGGGATATTCCAGACCGTATGGTGTCATGATCAGCAATAAAAAGCTGGGAGAAGATTGACTAGGCATCAGTTGGTGTGGTGAGCGGTTGCACCATGCACCACTTGTTTTGTATATTCTAATTCTTATATTATTATTATTATTATTATTATTATTTCCCCCTCTTTTTCTGTCCCATTAAACTGTATTTCAACACACAAATTTTACTTTATTTTATCCCAGTTCTTTCCCTGAGGGTGAGGGAGTGAGCGAGTCACTGTGTGGTGTTTACCTGCCTGCCAGGTTAAACCATGACAGCCCTGAAGCATGAAACTGAGTATTCAATAAATGGGCTGTGTAGAACAACTCAGAGAACGAATGAAGAATGTATTTTTTCTCTGATTATAAAAGAGGCAGTGATTAAGATACTCTGAATGCTACAGGAAAGGAAATTACAAGCACAGGGCTATATTATTAATATTACTATAGTTTCGTTATTACTATAATAATATTATTATACATTCTAACATAAAACTCTCTGAGACTATTCACCAAACCTTCCCGTTTTCTAAATCACCTAAAATGTTTACCTTTATGGAGGCAGAGTTTTCTTCTTTCACGTTCTCTTTACATAAACACTCTCTCCTCTTTGGGCACAGGAGAATACTGTTTTGTACCCTCCCTCCCCCCATATCATCCAGATATTGTTTGGATGAAGGGCACAGTGAAAAAAAACCTGCCACAATTGAAGATAGATGGCATGAATAATAAAATCACAGATTAGTTTTCTTCATCTTGTGTTCTGACCTTTTTGGAAGTAATTTTCTCTCTAAACCTACAATAAAGTCTATATGATCTGTGTTCTTTTTTCCCCTTCAGAACTGCTTCTCTATGTATTTAATAACAATTATTACTGCTATCATATAGCTTACTCCATTAAGAGCAGAATTTTCAGACTTGAGTGCCTACAGTTATGGTAGCTCATAGATAGTGAAAATAGATATTGTTCCCTTGCCCCCTCCCCCACCCCTGCCCCCAAAAAAGGACTGATTTTTTAAAGGAACTCCACTTCCTACTGTAATCCATGCTGGGGCTCCTTGGTGTTTTTGAAAAACTACATGACACCTACACTGAGGTGCTTCAATACAGATACTATGCCTTTACTTTGGACAGTGTTTACAGCTGGGGTTTAAATTTCTACCAGTTCCGGGCAAAATAATATCTAACACCAGAGATCTACTATGAATACAAATGTAAATGTAGGCAAATATCTGCAAATTTGTAAAAAACTGTCCACTTGTTAACACTAGCAATGCAAATAATTTTCAGTGGGATTACTTCATAGGGTATTTAACATGTACATATACTTCACAAAAATAATATTGCTGTTGACATGGTGACATATAGGCCAAGAAGTGAAAGAATTATATCCTCACAAAGGGAATTTATGTAGACAGGCATCATCTTTTCCAGAGTAATATATAAAATCAGCCTGGTCCCTATGCGGTCAATGACTAAAGTGATGCAAAAGAAATTCCTTACACGGCTTGTGCTGGTTGACATAACTAGTCTTGAGAAAGAAAACAGCAGATCTTTAATGACCAGAATGTCTTCAGGAATTTGTGTTGATGCTTCTACCTTGCAAGTATAACTGCTAGCTACATTTTAAAAATGGATAAAAAGTATTTTCATTAAGAGATGGTTTTCACTGCTTCCACTTCATCTATTGCAATAACTGATACAGTCGTGAGTGTGACTAAGTGTGTGACCTCCAAAGGGTGGTGAAAACCTCCTCAGCACAGATGCTTCACCATCAACACACATCATTAAAGTGATCCCCAGCTACCTTAGCAGCCATTCAGTTCTTGCTTTTACCCTTCACTTTTGCCATATGATGAAAGCGCACTCCGGGTTGACCCATTATGTATTTTGTGCATATTTTTATGGTAAATAGGTAGCTTTTCATTTGGGAGCTCACATGCGTGCTTTAATTTTGGAAGAAATAAACTAAACATATCAGCTTCATCAGAGAAAGTCCTCTTCAACTATGCCAAAATTTACATCAGCTGTATGTGGCTAAGGTCTAACTAAAGGATTGAAATCTTGAGGGTAGGAAAAACTTACGTAAATGGCAATTAGAAGTAAGGCAATTATCATATAAGAGAACAGTATTTAATTGAGGTGGTTATAGGTAGAATGTGGGCAGTCCTTTCTTTATCAAAAAGATGCTATTCCTTCATATCTTACTTGTAATGTTTAGAAATTCACTGTATGCTGAAAGAAAGAAGAAATAGTATTGCTTTTAAAACTGCCAATATAACTTCCTGGAATTTCCTGTGTTTTCTTTAGAGGTGTCCTTTTTAAGTCATCATGGTGCCCATACCCAGGATTCCAGTACTGATTGAGAGACATGACTGAAAAATACTGTTGAACATATATATATATATATATATATATATATATATATACCCCTCCCTTCCATAAACACCATGCTTTCTATTTTTTTACTATGTAAAAAAAGTTTTTGTGCCCTTTCTCCAGTGCCATAATTACCATGGAAACAGAACTGCAAATTAAACCAGAAATAACAGGGTTTATGCTCACAATAAAATAAACATACCCCAGATTTTAACTCAACCAACATCAATTCCCTGGTTTATCTGCATACATTTGATGATTGAAAATTTAATTTTAGTTTTCTGGGAAAATCTTGAGGTAGTACCCTGTCTGGGAACAGAGAACTGATAGTATAGAGAGGGCCCAATCTTAAAAAGACTGTCTGGCTGATGTGCATATACAGTACATGTGAAATTTGCACATTTTTGAAATCTGTTTGTGTATGTATTTATTTAGCTAGATAGCTTTTCATTTAGGAATTCAAATATGTTAATATGTGGTTTAGATTCTGAAAACCAGGCTCAATATATCTGTTTCATCGTATTATTTATAATTTATATTGTGTTTTGTAGTGTGGCTAAGATTTCTGCTATGGGAAAGGTTAACTCTCCCAGTTCTGGTTCAACACTGGTCTTCAATGGCTATGAAATCAAAATCCTGCAAATTACATGCATAGTTCTATTGCCAATACACGCACATTCTCATAAGTGAAATTTCACAGTGTAAATTCTGAGAAAATGGGAAAAATTCTATTTTTTCTCACTTGAGAAGAGTGGAAGCATGAGCAAAAATTACACTGACTGATTTAGGTGAAGTTATGAGACCTACGGATGCAGAATAATCTGTATCTTGATTTGTAATTATTTGTTCCTGCAAAACCTTCAACATAATTTGAAACTTCATAAGAAAACAGCCATAACTACTACTTCTGTTTGTGTGTATATATATGTATGCACATTATGTATATGCATATATATATACACATATAATATATCTATTTATTTATATAAACATGAATACTATGTCCAACACTAAACAACATTCTGTAAAAGGAACTTCTAGGCAAAAATATATTGTGATGCTACTTTATTTTGCGGAAAGAAAATAATTTTAAATTTTGCCAAAAGCTGTATATATGAGTTTGGAATCTTAAAATGTACAATTTTGGCTCCCACCTTTCCAACTTTGCTTCACAGAGCTATTTTACGTTAGTGCTATAATGCAAGTTCTTTATTACAACTGATCAAAACATTTAGCTTCCTATTATTTTTTACTTTCCTGTACTGTGAAATATTGCTTAGTAGGGACTTTGTTTTCTTTTTTTTTTCCTGCAATGTCATGAAGGTAGTTCAGTGCCTCACTGAATACAGGGAAATAACAAGAAAGTCATCACTACAAGGTTTTCTATGAGTCTGAGTATTCTTAAGTCTCATTATTTTTCCCTAACAAGGAGTTTATTGTAGTAATGACTTACTCAGGGCATCTGAAATTATGTTTCTTTTAAAAATCAGGTCACTCCAGAACACCAAAACCAGACAAGTCATTAAAATACATTTAATAAAACTTCCAGTAAATTAAAGTGGACAGACACAAACCTTTTCAGCAGGGGTTGTAGTTCAAACTGCTTATTAAGATAACCTCCCATGGAGCAGTCTACCTCTTGTGTAGGTTTTTATATCCTTTCCTTGTCTTTTTTTATTTTTTTTTGGCAGTAAAAATATGGTCTGTCCTGTTTTGCAAAACTTGGAACTTAGAATAACTTGAGCAGCACACAAAAAGTTTTTGAAGTTGTTTCTTGTGCTAAATACTAAATTAGGGATAAAACATTTCTGGAACTTCATTTATTGCCAAATTCCATCAGCCACCCAGAAAACTGTAGGAACTGAATACAAATATGCTAAATAGGTCCGATATTTATGGTGGTGGAAGTTCTGAATGAACAAAACCAGAAAAAACTTAACAGTTTTTATCCAGATAGATGCTTCCTAAACACTTACAGGAAGTTTGATATATGTGTACAATCTAAATATTACCTCTCTTCCTTTCTTTGCATCTTTGAATGGGTTTGGTAGCTGTGCTCTGTTTCTCCATATGTATCTGTGCAACCCAGCATTGATATTTCTGTGTCATTTTGTAGTTTAGCAACACTATTTTCTAGTCTTAAATTCTCATGTTTCATTTTGTGAACAGAAGCTGTGAAATTTCCATGTTCTTTGTTACATAAATCTATATTCTGTGAAAAGAGATAAAACCATCATTATGTAGTTATTTTTTCCACAATAAATGGGTGTATTTTTAACAAGCAAACACAAAACAATGTTCCACGCTAAAGAAAGACCTAGCTACCATATATAATCATGCAACATTTAGAGCAAACCAAGATAATTGCCTCCAGAAAAAAAAAAATCACTGTAGATAAATAAAAAAGAAAGAAAAACAGCCTCTATAACACAATAAAACAAATTAAAATTCCTCAATAAACATGCATTCAAAATATTATTGTTGTAAATTCATCACTTGCTTTGTAAAACTGATGACATAAAAGCAACCATAACAACTATAGCTGCAGACTGTATTGCTCCCTCCAGTAACAATTCCTCCAAAAATAACAAGAAAAATTATAGAAGTTCATTACTATACTAGATAGAGGGTATGTGCACAGGCACAATTTAATACCTGTGTTGAGACAGTCACCTTCAGTTTCAGAGGCAGTGAAGTAAAGCCACATTAGCACAGAGTGCTCTGTTACTAAACCCTGCTTCTCACTGGGTCAGCCCATGTTGCACACGCAAGTCAAAATACTCCAAGTGCAAGCCCCATGTGCACTGTGACCAGGGGCTAGAGCCCATCCACTAGGATTCCAAGAAAGGACAATGGAGATTAGCTCTGGAAGTTGTCTAGCTGGGACACTCTGCTCTTTCTTTCTCCCATCACTTATTCCATGAAGCCTACACTGCACACCTGAGCTAACTGTTTTGGAACTATCTCTCTGCAGAGTACTGCATTGCCAAATCTATGTGCCAAAACAGTATACTGTCATCAACAGGAAATTTTCAAAAGGTTTATCAGATTGCACACAAAATACTAAAACCCCTTGCATTTTATTAAGCTGTTCTTTCATGTATTTCTAGATTTACCTTATTCTTTTGGAACCCAGTAATTCATGAGTATTACAGGTTTGGTTCTTAGTATACTGCTAAGCACAACTGTGCTCCTGCACCTGAAACCTTGTCTATTCCTTGCACTAACTGGTTTGATGCCACCTCTTCCTGTGAACCTTGCCTTGCTTAGCTATTTTTAAGGGAAACTTATGAGCCAACCTGGAATGGAAATGCCAGAAAATGTAAGAAAATTTAATATTTTGTGCAACGATGGGGGAGCAGGGGCTCGGCTATGTCTTACAAGTGGGAGGAGTGGCAGAACAGAGGAAGAACGAGAATGCTAACTCACCCTAATAGATCTAGAATCAGCAGTTAAGTTACAATGGTGTGTAACCCCAAAACTGAGCTGGCGCAGCTACATTGCTTTTGAAATCTAGACCTTGAAAGTAACTCTGCCTGATGATGCATTACATCATACTGACTTAAGCTGACACAAGTCTGACAGGTCTGTGTAGTGCTCCACCCTACAGCACAAACATATCCATAAATATCTCCCCAATTCCTAGAATCTGAATATCAAATATTTCACAATCTGAACATCAAATATTTGTTGTGGGTTTTTTTTTGTTTTGTTGTTTTGTTTTTTTTTTTTTTTTTATGATAGATACAGTAACTGCAGATGTTCTGTAAGCAGGAGGCGTTTTGAAGTTTTTGTGGTAGGCAGCAGGTATCTTTATAAACTAAAGTTCTACATAACCTTTTGGCACACTTTTTATGAATTAAATTTTAAACATCCCCTGTTTGGAGAGAAACAAATACTAAACTCTGAAAATAAGCTGGGTGGAGCAAAATGTGTCAGTTTTCTACACTGTTAGGTAAATAACATATGAACAAAGGTGTAAAATATTAAAAAAGGGACGTATTTTTGTGTCTGTGAGGGTGACTGTCTAAACTTAAACAAGTGACATCACTTACAAAAAAATAGGCTCCCAGAAACTGTTTAGTGTTCTAGACAGTTACTGAAAAATTTAGCTTATTTCTAATTTAATACAATTAAGGTAGAAATTACTCCTAGCTGTAAACCATCTTCAGCCTGTGTGTGAACACCACTTGGTTCCAATTATGTTGCATACCTTATTTATATTTATTTACTTTATGCAAGCCAGAAATCTCTAAATCTGCCATGGTCTCAATCTATGTTTACAGTAAGTGTACATAAATATTCTCCATATTTCATAGATTAACAAAAATTACCATGCAACTTTCATGGTCCTGGTTTTCCACCATCTCTTTTAGATGTGTGTTTTCAGATTTGATAACTTGGTATTGGAATTCCAGTAACTAGGAAAAGATTAAATTCTTAGTTAAATACAAGAATATTACTGTTAAGTCGAATAACACTGAGTATAGATATTTCAGCTTAATTTATTTAATTAAGCAGTAACAATACTTACTATAATATTTTTAAATAGAGCAACAATAAAGCAGAAAGAAGCATTAAGCCATCTGTAGAAGATTTACAAATGCAGTACCTCTGATTTTATTTACCTTCTTGAAAGAAGTAATGACTTATGAAAGAAAGGAAGTTCGCATGCAGTTATGAGATACAAAGGGGGACAGATTTTACAGGCTACAGAAGCTGAATGAAATCCTAGTCATGATGCCTAGAAACGTCATCTACTCTTTTAGTGATATGATCAGGAATGTGACCTGGTAAAGACTGCCACACAGTAGAAGACATCTCTGATCTTCCCCAAACACTAACTTTCCTGTTGTCAAAAGTAAACTATTACATTAATCACTATTTTCAGTATGTAGTGATCCTCTCAGAAAACCCAGAGTCAACCAGAAGCTTCTAAATATAAAGGTTCTTTTGGTTTATAAACTAAATAATGAAGATAACATATTTGTTTTTAAAACTGTAATTTGCCATTAAAACACTGTTATCTCAAGAGTTACCAGCTCTAAAATTACAAGAATTTTCTATGCAGATTTTTAACATACTTCAAAAAACTTTATAAAAAAATAAAAATTAGAAACTTTCTAGATAAACAAATAAGCATTTCTAGTGATAAAGCACATATAATACCCACAAATTGGAAGTTTTCAAGATCTTTTGCATGTTGAAATCCAGCAAGAAAAAATTGCAATTTGGATGTACAGTTGACATTTACTGGTGCTTTTGTGTTCCAGTATCAATTTGTCTGCTTTAGTAGTACTACACAGATACTACAGCACTACTGATGAAAACTACCTGAAAAATGTAATGCCTTTTTTTCACCGATAATGAATGTCATTATCAATAGTGTGGAGTAAAATGATGTAAGCCTTTATTGCCTGCTTGCATACCTGTTGTTTTGCCAACAATTTGTCTTTTGTCTCTAACTCCATTTTTAACTGTCTTTCCAGAAGAGTAGCTTTTTCCATGATAGTTGCTATAGTGATCTCCTTCTGATGAAGCTCCTCTGTCAGGTCAGAGATTTCTGTCTTCATTCTTTCCTGCTCAGAGCAATGGGACTGCTCCTCTCGATAAATGTGGTTTCTTATCTATAGCAAATACATTTCAAAAAGAAAAAATGTTGTGCAGTAAATATCATTGCATCACTTGCTACTTATCAGTGACTTTTTTTGCTGTTGCTTCCAAAACACCAACTCTTCTAACTGAATCAGAGATTTTCAGATTGTAAAATAAAATGTCTTTATGAGTCAGTGCACAGAGCTTTATTTATTTTTACATCTTTTTCAACACTTCTTTTGGACTTTCATTTGCATATTTAGTATTAGCAATGAACAAAATACAACACATTTCAATTAACATTTTAAAATAAAGCAATAAAAATAATGTAAATTATTGGAATTTATGGAAAATATCCAAGAAAATATCCATTCAATAAGCTTAAGTATGATTTATTTATATTGCTCCTAAGTTAATTAAAAATAAGTTTAATGGAGCCTAAATTAACTAAGGAGTGATGTAAATAAATTGATCTAGAGACTCTTTAATAAGAAACTATATTAGAAATAAAGAGTATATATGGTGAATCACTTTATGAGAATTTTTCCTGCCATTACATATAAAATTTAAGGTTAAGCTTTCTGTACCATCTCCTGTGCAGAGTTCTTCAAAGTATCAACACAAAGATTGTTTTCATAATCCTTCTACTATAACCAACAGTTTAGTGCTGATAGATTTTTTTATTGTCTAAGAAACAAAACTACAAACCCCAGCCTAACAAGCTTTGAACCCATTTTAACAATTCCTTGCAGTACTGTATACAATGAGTAACAGATGGCATTTCATTTTTATTTATGGGAAACTGCACAGAAATATTAGAATCGTAGACAAAAAGATGTAAATGCAAAAACCCTAAGAGCTTGATCATGACTGTCAAGCCAAAATTCCTGCATCCAAGTCAGCTTCATCCAAACAGAGACATTCCAAACCCACCTGGACTCATTCCTGTGTAGCCCACTCTAAGTGATCCTGCCTTGGCAGGGGTGTTGGAATAGATGATCTCCAGAGGTCCCTTTCAACCCAAACAATTCTGTGATTCTGTGATTCTTGCTTACATTGCTGCTCAGCAAAACCATGACATGCCTGTTAGATGAGTTCTGAGCATCCTCTACATCCAAAGTGTTTTGGCCTGCCGAGGCATCTGCCATTCCACAGTGCCATGCCACAGCTGCTTGCTCACAGTGCTTCTGAAACGTGCAATGCAATGTGATGTACGGTACAAGCTAAAGAGCTCTGCCCCAGACTGCGCAGCAGGTTCCTGATTAAGCTTAACCTTGTGTGAGTATCTGCTGTACTAACTTGTATCAGTTGATGTGTTTGCATATCCTACCTCTGAGACCACCTGCAAGCTACAACTTACCTCCTATAGGTTATTAATTACTCATAGCCTTGCAGGCTTTATTAGTTGCATGGCATTATTTGAATCTCAGTAATGCTTAGGCATGCTCTCTCCCATTATTCCAATGATGTAGGTAGCTACTGCACGGGAATCAGCATGTCGATTTTACAGCTACACAGCTACCTCCAGAAATGCAACCATATGAGAAATCTTTTTCACATATGAAACATCCATGCTCTCCTAAACCTATAGTGTATTCTCCTGCTCTCTTCTACAGATGCACATACCCTCGGCCAGTACTCTCCTCTCTTCCAAAAATCCTATACTGCAGTTTAGATCTGGAAATACCTTGTTCAGCTCTTCTTGTTGGCGTTCTTGACTTTCTGAAAACAGCAATAACTCAGTGTTTTTATTTTCTAGTGGCTCAGTAAGTTGAACAGGAGATGACTGATGCCTTTAAATAAGAAATAAACAAGACATGAAACAAGCAGAATGTTCAATACCCTTTATCTTACATTATCCTCTCCATAGTGTAATGCTATGGAACACCTGCTTGCTGATGAAGAGAAACAAACCACAACCAACGTTTGGCCTAAACCAGGTGGGAGATATCTAGAGGTTCAGGACACTGCAAGTATATACAGGAATAATCCTGAAAGCTCTTGTACACTGGTATTTCATATAATCTCAAATGGCTACAGCAGATTAGATAAACCATAAAAACACAAACATTTTATTCAAAGGAGGTTAGGGAGAGTCTTAACTGCACTATTTCCAAGGTGTTTTAATTCTGAGAAAATGAAAGACTGTAAACACATTGGTAGGAATATATGAAATGCGTTGATTCGTAAAGATCTAGGCATCATTACAACCTTTTAACAGTCTGCATCCACTGCCTGAAATCTTGTCATATGTAATTGTCAATGAAAATGCTCAGTCTAAAATTGTTTAGGATCTGATATCTGAATCCAGGGTTAATGTAAATAAAATGTAAGAAAAAAGTTATTAGCTCAGAAGTACTTGTTAATTTAAATATTGTCTTCAACATACATACTTTATTTGAATTTCCTGCATATCTTTGTACTCTTTGATTTTCAATAATTCTGTATGCAACTGCTGGCATTCCAGCTGCATCCTTCTCCAGAGACCATCCCGTGACTGCAGCTCATATCTCATTTCTGAAAAGTCTGCCTCCATGTTCTAAAGAAACAAGCAAATGCATAAACAGTTAAATAAAATCAGACAGCTTAAAATGCTATATTGGAACACATTCGAGACCTGTACAATTTGAATGAAAGGACATACATGATTTTCATTTCTGAAAAAGGTATTGTTTTCATGTCAGTTCCCTTCTTCAGAAATCTCATCTGAAAATCAGGTGCTGAATATTCTTTAGGTCTTGCAATGTTCCAATGCATCTGTTTCTGAAACTATCATAGGAAACATAATTCAGACGTTCTTTATTGTACTAAATGCATCTAAAATACATAGTTTGCTTGTATTAGCAGGTTCTGCATCATAGAACATGTTTCACATGTAGGAATTAGTGCCATAAGTAGATTCCAATTTTTTTTTCCTTAACAGCATTTCCAAATTTATAAGCTCTGAAAGTACAATGCTATAGAAATCATCTCCAAAACTAATTCCATCTGCATGGTGTTAATTGCTTATTTAAATTAACATCACAACATTTTCAAAAAAAATCACAAAAAGATTTTTCTTAGAGACTCAACAAATCATATCTCTGCTTTACCTTTAATTTCTGATTGATAATGTGATAGACAATCTGAATACATGCTACATTTGGCATAATGAAATATGATTTTTAAAAAAATTAGAATTCCACAAAAATATACTGAAACCATACTAAAGATAAGGACTTGGAAGTATAATCCACTAATAACAAAAGTAGCAATAATAGTCAGTTCTTGCAATAATAATATCCAGAGAATATTTATTTCTTGTCACCTAAGATTGAAAAGAATGTTCCAGGTTAAAAAAAAAAAAAGGATTATGTTGATCCTTTACTTTTAAAACCATTGTACTGGAAACATTAGTATTTCTCATAATTTCTTAATTTTATTTGTACATAATTTCCATCTTTACAAGCAAAAATAAAGCCTTTAAAGTTTCAAAAGACAACTGGAATCCAGAAATGAGTGCAAGCAAGAACTTCAAAGGTTTATTTCCCTTAGAGCCTCATATGAGAATGACCTTCCTTCCAAGACGCCTGTGGTTTTCTTCTGGCTGAAAGGGTTGCTGAAGACAGATATGAAGTGCTTTTACATTGTGGGGTTTTTTTTAAGGGCTGCGTATATGGATTAATTCATCTTATCCTTTGTTACACTAAGGCCAAGAGAGCTTTTTTAAACACTGAAATGCAAGTTTGGGCATATTCAGGTGAAATAAAGCTTAATGAACTGTTAAAATTGTCTGCAAGACTTGCTTATTATCATCTTCATGACTTCAACATTCAAGAAATAGCCACAATTATTTTATAATATATGAACCTGGGAGACGGTTACCCCTCTGATTTCATTCTGGATAAGGAAAATTAATTTTGCACAACTGTGTGTCAGAAGTCATACTGTCTGTGGCGGACTGTAGTCATCATACATATTTACATAAATTGTATTTTCTTCTGTGAATTATAATAGTAGCAGGAAGAACAGCAGTCACAGGAGCAGCTGCAATAATAATTGAAACAGTCCTTCAGGTCAAGAGTTTCACCCTTTCACATATCACTTAAATATATATATACATATATGTGCCACTTATTATTTTAGGAAATATTTATTCCATCTGGTTAAAACACCAAAACGAAAATTAATTTTGAATCAGAAAGCTTTAGATTTTGTTTAGAGAATATCAAATAAAATACAGCTAATGAAGAGTCTGTTTCAAGTTGAAAAATTTACCAAACCTTCTCTTTTCTTCTGCGAAAAGTTTGGCATTGACTAGCTTGGTCAATCAAGCTTGGTGTGCTTGATACCAAAATGAAGCCTCAAAAATTTCCTGCTCAGCTCTAGTTCTCCTCGATGCTGTTTTGTGGTGGGTTGAGCCTGACTGGATGTCAGGTGCCCACACAGCCCCTCTATCACTGCCCTGCCCAGTTGGACAGGGGAGAAACATGAGAGAAAGGCTTGTGGGTCAAGCAAGATAAGGGCAGGGAGAGATCACTCAGCAGTTACCGCCACAGGCAGAACAGACTCAACCTGGGGAAATTAATTTACTGACAATCAAATCAGAGCAGGATAATAAGAAATAAAAACTAAACCTCCTCATGGGGAGGACTCTTTACACTCTTCCTCCACTCCAGTGTGGGATCCCTCCCACAGGAGACAGCCCTCCACAAACTTTTCCAGTGTGAGTCCTTCCCATGGGCTGCGGTTCTTCTCGAACTGCTCCGATGTGGGTCCCTTCCGTGAGGTGCAGTTCTTCAGGAACAGGCTGCTCCAGAGTGAGTTCCCCACTGTGGGGTTACAAGGGCTGCCAGAAAGCCCGCTCCAGTGTGGACTCCACTCTCCGAGGGGTCACAACATCCTGCCAGGAGCTTGCTCCAGCACAGGTTTCCTATGGTGCCACAGCCTGCTTTGGATATCTACCTACTCTGGCGTGGGGTCCCCCAGGGGCTGCAGATGGATCTCTGCTCCACCATGAGCCTCCCTGGGCTGCAGGGGCACAGCTGCCTCACCTTGGCCTGCACCATGGGCTGCAGGGGAATCTCTGCTCTGGCACCTGGGGCACCTCCTCCCTCTCCTTCTGCACTGACCGTGGGTCTGCAGGGCTTTTTCTCTCATATATTCTCCCTCCTTGCTCCTGACTGCAGTTGCACAGGGCTCTTTTCTTCCCTCCTTAAATATGTTATCCCCAAGGTGTTTGTCACTGATGGGCATGGCCTTGCCCAGTGGTGGGTCCATCTTGGAGGCAGCTGGCACTGGTTCTGGCAGACACATGTAAAGCTTCTAGAAGCTTCTCACAAAGGCCATCCCTGGAGCACCCCAACTACCAAACCCTGCCCAACGCCAGCCCACTGTTCAGCATTTTAGATACAGTTATATGATGTGTTTCTATGTAAATTACTTTTTATCAGTTTAATGAAGACTTTTCAAGAACCAAGCCCCCTGTGTGATGTTTCCAGGCTCCCTCCCGTGTATGTCTGCAGATAAGTTTGTCAGATAATTCATAAGGTAGAGAAACAGACTGCAGTGTCCATTTGGATCTTCCAAACTTTGTATTTTCTGTACAACCAATGAACTGGTCTTCCATACGTTTCACTTTATCACTTGCTAATTAATAGCATGAAAGAAGTATTTAGAAGCACACATGAGACGGTCATAGGCACAGAGGGTATATGAGGCACAATACAAGTCTTGCTTTCATTGCCATCAGAGTTCTTCACACCAAGATTCCCATCTACTGTTTCCTCCTTTACCTATATCATGTTCAACTATTCCCAGGCTCCACCTAACTCTCCTTCATGCAAACCTGCTTACTGTTTCTGGCTGACAGCAGCCCTTACACTTCCTTCTTTCTCATATAGACATTCCTAAAAAAAATATTTCCTCTGAGCTACCCCTTTTCACTATAAATTGACATTACATCAGTGTTTACCTTCTGCAGCTACTTCCAAACACAGCTTTTCTAATATATCAGTGTTCCACACCACCAACACAGTTTTCTGCAACTTTCTGCCCTTTAGGTGATAATGTTATGTACATCTAGCTCCACTTAAAACATTTTGAGTGCTTTCTACATCTCCTGCATTTTCTTCAGGATTCCAAAATTCTTCCTGCTTGAAGATTTTTTTAAAGACTACAGCACATGACAGCTACTCTCTCCATCTTACAGCATCTATCCACTTGCTCCAATTGCCGTGGTTTGTTCCACTCTGTATTTTAGTACTGCTGTTTTTGGTGGCAGGCTTTTAAACAGGCACCAAAACAGAAGGTTTGCTTTGTATACTGATATCTTGTATATTCAGGGAAAAGACTCAGTGAACTAGTGTGCAAACTTGGCTGTTCTGACAACACCTGAAATTAACCTCTGCCACATATACACTAATTCCTATAAGGTTTATTGCATATACTGTTATAACTCTCCAAGGCTGTCTGTAAGCAGAAATGAATCTTTCTCTAGAAAGAGATGAAGTTACTAGAGGCCATTCATATATATTACTGAAGCTAGAAGTGCTTAAATAAATAAGCAAAAGCATAAATGATATATGCTACCAGGAAAACAATAGCAACGAGAATCTCATTCCCAATCTGTTTCAAACACAGCTAATAAAAAAGGCTGTAAAGATCTTGTATTATCTCAATCGTGTCAGAACTCATACACCACGACCAAAAGAAGAGGCACAAATGGCTGTCTTCATAGATCAGTGCTATGCTGAAAAACAGTGAACTAGGGGGAAGATAAAAACTAATGGTTCTTTACGTGGAGAGCAACTTAAAAATTCATTGACTGCAAAATCTCCCCTCAAAAATAACAAAGTATACTGTACACTTTTCTATATACTTATTTACTAGCTAGATGGCACAGTGTGCAGCAAGGTATAAATCAGATAAAGAGATTTCATAGAAGTCACTGGAATACAAGGAACCAAGTGAACTAGGGTACGTTCCTGGAGATGCTATGGATATAGGAAAGTTATAAAACCCTAGATAAACAGACAAGAAAAAATATGCTACTAATAATCAAACCTATTTCTGATTTACTAAAAAAACCCCAAACATACTGTTGACAGATCATTCTGTGTCCCTGCAAAGAATACACCTAATGTACAGATCTTTTACATAGGCATCTCAGTACAACTTTTTAAAGTATAGTCCTAAGTATTTAATTTTCCAGCATTAATTCCACAGTCATCATGAAAAACTATTACTACCTGGCACTGGTTTTGGTACATTTTTACATCTTCACGGAGCTTCAGATTTTCCTCTTCGAGTTTATTCTTGTTCCTTGCTATTTCATTCACAGTTGCCTTTAGTTTTTCAATAATCAAATCATCCTTTTCACTTTCAGGCTGGGCATAGGTAATTACCTCTTCTTCGGTTTTGTTTCTTATTGTGTATTTGGAATTGATAATTCTGGGTTTGCTTCTATAAAATAAGAGAATATTTTAAATTAATTCAATAATTATATGTAAATTGCTGGGACCAAACCGTTAGTACTGAAATCATAAAGCTATTTACATCTTCACCAGGATTTGCTTAGAAAGATGGCACAATTGGAACAGTTTTAATTACTTCTCTAATGGATACTTCCCTTATTTTGGTCTCATGTTCCTTGCCCTCAGTAAAAAAATGTTTCAGAAACCTTCAAGGGTATAGAATTTTTCCAAGCATTTTTTCTCCTGTGCTGTGTATTTTCCTAGTACTTAATGTTAATGATCCTCAAATGTGAAAAAGGTGACTATGATGACCTACTCAAAGCAGTTGCCTATAAAAAATAATTTGAGAGAAATGTTCCTCTTTGATTCATTGAACTCAGTAGGAGTTGTGTGTGTGCACCTCAGGATAGATATAAACCTTTGACTAGGGTGCTAGCATTACATAGTTCATGTATAAACACCTCAGTTACTCCAGGAACTGTACTTTTTTGAGATTGTTATCCTTAAACCTGGGGATGAATCATTTGCACATTCTGTAGTCTTACACTTCATTCAGTTTCTTGTACTAATCAAACTCCTAAAACCAAAACTTCAGAAAAATGGTTTTGCCAGTATTTCTGAATTCACAGGCATTGTGAAGAAGCATAATTACTATGGTAACCATTTTTGCTGTTTAAAAAACTATCCACATGGACCCCTCTACTGGGATATTAAAAAGCAGTACTAACCTTTCAGAAGACTGAGAATTAGTTGAAAAATGACAACAAAAAATAACCTGAAAATCATATATCATGTGCAGACACCAAGCTGAGCAAGAAAATATATAGTAAAAATAATTAGGATTACAAATACCATATTTCACTGACAAGGACTGCAAGAAGTCATGCTTTAGACAGCTTTTGACGTTATTGACTATGTTCCTGTAATTTGTGTTGGCTGAGAACCTAAGCAGAATGGACCATTGGCTGCATATCAAATAAAAAGCCAAAAGAAATTTCCAGGTAAGTTTCATTCCTATAGATAACAAATTAAGGTCTCTGACATCTAAGTTATGGAGTCTGACATACCAAAGTGTCAATTCATCCTGTGAAAAATATAATGCAAGACTCCAACTGGCAAAGACCTCACAAAAGAGCAACTTGAGCCAAAGACACAGGAACAATAAAAACTTTTGAAACAGTTAAGGGCTAACTATCCATCAGACTTCTATTTAAAAAATAGTTGGTGTTCTGTTACAGTTGTGAAGAAAATTGTCCTCAAAGAAAGGTGACTCTTGGCAATGAAAACCTCAACAGAAAAAATGCAAATGATCACACCAGGTACTCTATTTTGACTTGTCTAACTACATAATCAGTATGTATCAGTCAATATCTTTGTTTTGGGGTTTTAACACATTTGTATGGAAATTGAATAGTTGGAATATAATTCTCTCAGCAGCTAAAACCAAAACTTAACTGCCATTCTTGGAAACTCTGGATGTGAGTAGAGTCTAATGCGAATTGTTAAGAGAAATCTTCACTAGATTAAATGAGCTTAATAACAGTGGAAAAGCTTCCCCTTACTTAATTTTCAAGGTGGACCAGGCAATTTGTGACTTTTTTTTTTTTTTATTGCAGGGTAGGTCATCAAGACATCATTAAATCAACATTTTTTTCTGGATTGGAAGGAATTAAAAAAATTAAAATATGCTGGATCAATAGGCTATATCTAGGCAAAGCCTAGCCATGATATAAAAAAAGTAATAAGCAAATTGGCAAGTAAAAAAGAATCACAAAGTCAACCAAAGACTGAATCATAACTAGAAAGCTGAAAAATATGATTCTGGAGTAGCATATGAAAATTCATTTTTCTGCATAAACAGTATTAGTATATATTTATGACCTTCAAAAAAATGAAGGCCAACAGACTTGAAGGAATTTTATATTTGAGTCATAGTAATGGCACATACTACTTGGTAAGAAACTTCTTAAACTTTCTAAATAACTTGTCATAATTAATTGCATATCAGTAAACTGCACAGAAAATAAAAGTATCTGCACAATATACTTAAAAAGTAAAAAGGAATATTCACTGGTTTTTGCAGGTGTTTTGTTTTGTTTTGTTTTTTAGAAATGTTGTAATATCATGATACTTTCTCATTTTCTCATTTTCATGAGAAAAATTGAAGTAAAATAACTGTATGTATCACTAGGTCTTCCAGTATAGGCCTGCCTTACCAATGCAATATATTCACTACCAATATAGACATGCATTATCAAATTCACAGTAATTTTTAAAAATTTCTTAAAATTTTAAAATTTTTAAAAATTAAGTTAAAATAAGCTCTAGCTGAGCAAACAGTTCATTTTCTTCTTAGAGAAGGAAGGTAGGACTTTTACCTGAAACAAATTATATTTTTCGGGTAATAATTTTTGTTGAGCATCCAAATAAACAGGATAATTTTGGCAGATTGTCCCATTCTTATCCCCTTCTCTTGATTTAAATTCCTGAAAGACAGAAAAACAAGACTAGAAAACATAGGGAAAATATCTCTTTTCCCAAATCAAAATATTTTTGCAATTTGTATAGATTAAAAAAAAAATTTAATTAATACATAATATTTCCATAATTTTGGAAAGAAGAAAAAAAGAACAATTATATAAACCAGTCATCCAGTCATGCCCATCAGGAAAAAATCCAGTCTTAAGGGATAGTAATCTGACAAAAAATGGATGATAAACATAATCCCTGAATAAAAATTATAAAATATATTATAAAACTATAAAACCTATATAATATATAAAATGTTTTAAATAATTGCTGTAGATATTAGACTACTACCATAATATATTCATTTTATTGGATGGTAGTTCCTGTGACTTTAAAGACATATCAATGTCAAGCAGAGTAATCAACAGGGAATCAAACCCTTAATATTCAGACACGTTTTGAGTGCTTGCTTTTTGCCTTCTTTTTTTTCTACAACAGATGGATCAGCAGCTACCTTGAATAAATTTTACTTTTTGCCCTCTTTACAATGGCTGCTTTGGGTTCTGAGTTCACCTAGTTTAAACAAAAAACCTCTTTAATTGTATTACATCAAATTTATCTAATATTGATTTTGTATTTGAGCTTGCATTCATATTTATAGTGTATTTGAATTTGCTTTTAGATCATACCAGGTCTTATATGTTCACAAATAGACTTTAAAGGCAATACCCTACAAAATAAGCAGAGAACTCCCATTACTAGAGCTGTTGCTCTTTTAGTTTGAAAAGTTAGCAAAATAACAGTATAATCCTTTATACAATGGAAACTACTAAACTGTTATGAGAATGTCCTTTTTCACAATGGAAATGTTCTTCTAAAAAGACAGATGATGTTTTATAATTAACTTAAACTGGCATATTCCCCAAATTTAAAAAAAAGTTTTTTTCCTACGGAAACAAAATTGAATGCTTTTCAACATAGATTAATACAAGCCTTCTTTTATAGCTTTCCTACTATCTACTTTGGCATTTAAAACAAATATCTTCCTATTTTATAAAACATGATACAAATGGAGTTTCAGACTACTTAATGAGGACTGCAGGTTCAAAGCCTTACTGCTGAGCTTAGTAGATTTTCAACACAGTAATTATTTCCTGAATACTAGCATTTGCTAAATATATTCCAAGCACTCATTTTTCATACTGCATAATTAATAAAATTACAGCATTGTCTTACATTATTTTCAAATTTTAGTCTTGAATAAGGTTATTCTCAAATTAGCTGGATCAGACAGTTTTACAGCAGTGATATATTTAGTCAATGATAGATGTATAGCCCATTTATTATTCTTGTAGTAGCAGCTGTTGGCAGCTATGCTGCAGTCCAAAGTGTAGTAGCTTTTCTGATGGTAAGAACTTCCAGGTGGAAGAGACAGCAACATCACGTAGCAATACGATGTGTCTAGGATATCTATGCAGGTACAGTCACCTGAAGGTTGCAGAAGTTAATCCCGTGACTTATAGAAGAACATAAAAGACAGACAGGTCCAAAATAAACTCTAAAACCTCGCTTAATCACAGTTAAAGTACGAAAGTACTTAAAATCTACTAGAGCTTAATTTTTTGATCGTAAATTCTCAGTGTCCACATCATCTGCATCATAAATCTACATCATAAACATGTAAGTCTTCCCAGTGCTTAGCAGCTAGGCAACTAGCTCTCACTTTCAATTGATATTCCTCTGCTTGCTTTGCCTACAGGACCCAGTTTAGTAAGCAGTCTAAGCACAAACTACTTTATTATGCTCTTTACAAAGGATGGCCAGAGAAAATACAATTTTTTTTGTGATCTTCCTATGCTTCATCAGATTACAGATTAGACTGTTCTTCCCATATACAGAAGACTGTTTCATAATCCTTCCAGACAGGATCTGAAGAAGAATCTTCCCATGTTCGTTTTCTACCCAACAAACACATCTTATTTTTTAACAAGCTCGGGGATTCTTCCTTTTGAAGTTGCTTCACTTTGTACAGAATACCAGCAAATTTATTGGATTAAACTCCAACTCTGAAAAGTTAAGGCTTGGAATTGTGATCAGAAATCAGTATTGTCCTGTATCCAAGAACAAGTCCACTACAATCCATTCTGTGTCCAAAGGGATAGGAAATGTGACTGGATCCTGTCCTCAGCATCTATTATCTAGTCCCCCAATCAGTATGCTGGATTCTGTGGAATGTATTTTTAAGTGCCTAATCTTTCCTCAGGCATTACCTAGGGAAACCAGGCACTGAGGTCAGGGTTGTGGATTGTCTCAGCTACATGGGTGCTGTCAAGATATATGTGCAACAAGCAGTTTTCCAACCCTAAATCCTTTTTTTCTGTGTAACCCAACATGGTCAAGGTTGTCCTGAGGTTTACAAAACTTGAATGAATGGTAGGTATTATGTGACAGTACCCTCATAGGTAAAAGGTCTGATGCCTCAAGAGATCATATAATTCAGTACACATATACTAATCAGGAAAATAGGAACATTTATTTATCGTTACACTTAGAAAAAAATAATATTAATATTAAATTATGCATCTTTCTTGCCAGAGAAAGAAAATCATATAATTGTTGTAAAATTAAGAGAAAATTAAAGCTTACAACTATAAATCACAGATTAGTTCTAAAGGTGTATTAAAATTAGAATATAATAACAAAGTATTCTTACCTCCAGTTTCTTGTATAAATTTCTTGGGTTAGATGATGTCACTAGGCTTTCCTCACATTTTTCTCTACTGTTACCCTTTTTTTGTTTAAACTGATGTGATTGTAGCTTTTCATAACTATGTGTCAACTTTGAAAACTAAAAACAAAAGCACAGTTGAACATGCAAAATCTATCAAAGGTGACCACATGGCAAAAGTTTTCTTTAAACTAGAAACACCAACTGCAGCTTCAGCATTCGGAATGTTTAATCAATGTAACAAAAAATCAATTAATAAAGTTAATCTATTATAGATGAACAAGACTAAGCTCTCACATAAATATTAACTAACTGTTTTAATGGGTTCATTTGATAGCTGCTTAACCCTGCTGAAGTCTTCATAGCTGTTACCCATAGAGGCACTTCCTTTACTATGTTTATATGGAATGTTCGGTACTTGTTTACTGCCATCTTGTGTTGACATTTTTAAAGGATGCCCCACCAGTAAGAATGACAGATTATCATTAATGTACTTTAAACTTGCATGTTTCTTTCTTATAATGAAAACTGTGGAAATGTTACCTGTGTGATGATTGCACCCTGCTGGAATCGTTAATTACCAGTGTGTGTCACAGAATTAGATACTAAATAGACAAAGGACACTGACTATTGATCTTACCATGAAAACCCAGCTTAGGACTCAGAGGAAAGGAGGTAGAGGCAAAGAAGGGAAGGCACCAAGGAAGTGCCACCAGCCTCTTCAGAAAAACAGCTGGTCTGATCAACAGTTCATTCTACTGCACAAGCAAAGTGTCTCTCTAGTGGCGGTAACAGGTTTGATACAGAAAACTGATGTTGTCTGGTAGGAATATGTTTATGTAGGAAAAAACAAACCAAACAAACTCAAGGATATTGACAAAGTAAACACTAAAAATATGGTCTTAAGAAAAGCTGAGCAAAAGAGCTTTGTGAAGAATGTTGAGTAGAAAAGAACCTTGTAACTATAACTACTGAACTTGTCTCTTGTTGTTAAGTTCCTTTAAACTCAGCTATATATGACTTTAAAAATTCTGACTCTAACATAAAGTTTTTTTGTACAACCAAACAAAAAACATAAAATCTCATATTTTTGTTAACTGCTCAAAGTAAACTACTGTTTGGAAAAGAAATTACTTCCAAGGAAGTAATTGGAAATGGAATGGAATCCTATTGAATCAACATGAAGTGAACAATTGAGGTTTGTGCAGATAACAAAGATGACCAAAGCAGTCTAGAAAAGATATAGAAACTGAACTTAGAAAATCGTCTGGAAACTTCCTAGAGACATTTGAGATGAAGTTAGGAACAGCAAAAACTAATTGAAAAGATGACAAGAAGATAGGTTGTCCTGGAATAGAAAGTTTCATGAAATGGGGAGGCCTGGGGATAGATCTGACCAGCTTGGAATGTCTGAATAGCAGTTCCGTAACACAGATTTACAGAGCTGAGATACCACCTTTAAAACCGAATCAAAAGTCTTGCAGAGTATCTGCCTCTATTTGAAACTGACCTTGCCAGAGAACACAGTTAAGATGAAATATTTAAAATGAGTCAAGAGTATACAGGCTCAAACAACATGGAACTCATTGCCCTTGGAAGAAAGATACCTTTTTCAAATAACAGTTTTGCTTTTGAATATATTATGGCATATGTGAACTGCCTGGGAAGAGCAAACTCAGATAAGACAGCTATTAGAACGTCCATGCTAAAAAGACTAGGAAATACAGGATCCAACAATTCAGGACATCAGTCTAAAATGGAACAGAATGACCAAAATCAGAAGATTCAGTCTGAGTATTTAATGACAGTAGGATATTACAGACAGATTAGAGTCTGGATGTTATCATTACTGGAAACTAGACTAAAAGCCAAAAATCATTCCATTTAATGCTAGATATTCACTTTAAAATGTCCAAGTTGTTCTCTTTGCATGTTATACATGTTGGAGGAAAAAAAACCCAAACAAAAGACCAAAATATGAAGCACTTTAATGAGTTCTGGGGTAGAATCAATTTAAGTTCAGATTTCTGAAAGTTAGACATACAAGCCTGAGCTATTCTGCATTAGAAAAAGCTGCCTGCAAATGCTTAGTCATTTCAGCTATCTTAAATTCTTGTCATACACTGACATGAGTTGTATTCTAGGGGTGTCCATTTCTCTCCGTTGATTCTAAAGGGAACCTGAGGTAGTTCAGATGTAGCCATCTAGCTTTTAAATGTCTAAGCAAAGCAATTAGTTGCCAAGTGCTTGGAGCAAGAATAGATTCTTGTTCTTTTGCTGAGAGATTTCTGTCACTTTCAAAATGAGAATAACTATGGGACATTAATTAAAAAAAAAAAAAAGGAAGGAGCAAGTAATGAAGATGAACCTCTAAAGTTTTGCTATTTAATTATGACAAAATGTTGTACATTTGAATGAGTGCAGCAGTGTGGCCTAGGAGTTTCAGGTTACACACCAGGTATTATTTCCCTAATACAGGAAAAACATATGTTTTACTGCATTCAACAGGCATACAGTCAATTCAGTGGGACTACTGCTCATTAAACAGCTGCTTTTAGCAGTACCAAGGAAAAAAAGCACAGAGAACCACAGAAGAGAAATTTGTTTGGAATAGCTTAGCATTCTGATAACTAGAAAAAGTGATCCTTTCTATTTCTGGTGAGATTAGGGAGTAACAAATCTTGGGAGTGATTTTAAGAATACATCTGCAGAGAAAGCTACGATGCTATTGGTAAATAGCAACATACCATTTGTGCAAAACTAAAGTGTAGCTCTTAAGATTATACAGTTTAGAAGGGGGTATAACTTCCAAGTGATGATAGGAATCAAAAGAGAAGGGAGTCAAAGGAGATAAGGCAAAGATTAATATTGTCAAGGAAGCTCTATATTTTAGATATGAGTTTGTGTAGCTGAAAATTTGGGAACATTAAAGTAATTTTGTTGTAGACACTGCAGCACTGTAATTCAGGAAAGAAACTTAATAAGGAGACTGGTAAAAGCTAGAGATGCAGAGTGGGATGGTCCTGTCTAGCACAGGTGCTTGGAATTGTTCTGATAGGCAGACTTCTGTTAATCACAGAGAATCCAGGCAGATCTCCTAACATAGGCATTCAACAGTTTGCTTCTTCAGTCAGTGTGTACCAGATGGGCACTTCATGAAGAAATATGGTTTGGTGAAAGGAAAAGAATGAGGATCAGAAAATAAAATGGAAAGAGTATCAGTGCTGAAACCTTGGTCAAAATAAGCAGGATGACTGAGAGAGAAGGAAATGTTTGGAGACATGGACTGGGAAAATGATATATATTCTAAAGAGCTAGAAATCTTAAACTTCTTGAATAAAGATAATAGAAGAAGCAATCAAGAAACTCAAAGAAAGGTTAGGTGATCTAAGTGGTAACTAAAGAGGAGGAGCTGGGCAAAAAATATAACCAGGTTTAAAGAAAAAGGCTTGTAGGTAGGAAATATCAGCTTCTTTTTTTAAAAAAACAAAAAACAAAACAAACAAACAAACAAAAAACAAAAAAAGAGAAAACATGTTGTATTTGCCCATGGAAAGGACCTGTAGGGTAATTGACAGCTTCAAAATAAAAATCTGTACGAAAAATGGCCTGGAGTTTCAATTGCAGAAAGTTCAATTTCATTGAAGATCTTAGCAATAACATGTAACATAAACCCAATCATTTTTAGCACATGATTAAAAAATTAAATTAAAAAGTGAAAAATACTGCAGCAAATGTGAAAAAGAATAGGACAAGAGAGAGATATACTATATTTTGGGGCATAGTTCTGCATTGCTAAAGGTAGCTTACATCTTATACGTAAAAAGTCACACCACACTGTTTTTCACTGTGTGATGTTTATCTTCTCAATAATCATGCTAAAATACTTCTTTTTACATAATTTGTGTAAATTATAAAACAGCTTTTATTTCTACCCACTTTCCCAAATGATTAGAAGTGTTAATTACAAAACAACCAAAGCATTCGCTGCTTACTTACAGAACTGTTTGCCCAATCAATTTTCATATATAAAAGAAATATAAATTAAAGACAACATAACATTAAAAATAAGTAATACATTTATTTGTTTGATGTATTCAGGTGGTGTTATCACTTCTAAATGAAAATAATGATAGCCAATTTATGCAATCTAAGATGATTATATAGTAAGTGTGATGACTGGAAATTACAACACCAAGTCTCTGGTAGGAGAATCCAGTGAAGGGAATAGAAAAATGGCAGGAAGAACAATACAGAATTGTGTATGTTAACTTCTTCGAATGTGAGAAATAGAATCAACTGAAGTTTCACAAAAAATATTGATTTATGATTGAAGTAGAAAATAGTGAAGAAACAAAAATGCAGGTGGCAGAGCAAACACAGCCAAACAGAATCATAAAATTACAGAATGATTTGGGTTGACAAGGACCTTTAAAAGGTCATCTAGACCAACCCCCTGCCATGAACAGGGAGACCTTTCACTAGACCAGGTTGGTCAAAGCTCCACCCAACCTGGCCTTGGAATGGGGCATCCACAACTTCTCTGGGCAATCTGTTCCAGTGTTTCACCACGCTCATTCAAAAAAGCCCAAATTGTTCCTCAGCTTTCAGTTTAAAACCCTTGTCTCTTCTCCTGGTACTACAGGCCCTGATAGGAAGTCTGTCCTCATCTTTCTAATAAGCCCCCTCTAACTACTGAAAGGCTGCACTAAGCTCTCCCTGGAGCCTTTTCTTCTCCAGCTCTCAAAGCCTGTCTTCACCGGAGAGGTGCTCCAGACCTCTGTTCATCTTTGTTGCCTCCTCTTGACTCGCTCCAACAGATCCGTGTTTTTCCTGTACCAGCTGCCGCAGAGCTGGATGCAGCACTCCACATGGGGTCTCACCAGAGCCGAGTGGAAGGTGAGAATCACCTCCCTCCACCTGTGGGCTACATTTCTTTTTATGCAGCCCAGGATACAACTGCCTTTCTGGGCTGTAAGCACACTCTGAAATAAATAAAGCTCAAACAAATTCCCAGTATCATTAATCTAGCTTACTCCCATTTTGATACTATGGAAACCTATACATTAAGGAAAGCTGTCAGACCACTTTAATAGTCCCTTAAAAGCAGAAAAATGTACAGCAAAAACATAAGAACAGTTTAAATCTTAAAATTCCTAATGTGCATCAGAGTCTTAATAACATGAATCTAAGTATCTATTTTATTCATTTTCAGGTTTTGTTAGTCTGAAGTCAGGAAATCTCGTATCTGTTTTCATAACAGACGTCACAATCACATCAAAATCCATCCAACGAGTTTGGACATGACAGTACAGAAATTATAATGGAGCCTGGGAGGAAGCTGTAGTCATCATCATTTGTACGACAGGATTCATCTTTCCCAAATCCATAATACTACATCCATACCATTTGGCATGTATAAGCTTTTTATAATACAATCACAAAATAATGAAATTGACATTTTTCTTACTTGAGATTTCAGTGCTTGAAGCTGAGTTTCATAGCTCTGAGCCATTTCATATTTAGTTTTCTGTAAGTCATCCAATTTTTGTTGAAGTAGTCCCACCTACAGTTAGAATAAGCACTCAAATGTACCTTTTCTGAAGTATTTCAAAGTAGGTCATTTTCAGAAAAGTAATTTTAAACTTTGAAAGAAGACCATTGCTTAAGGGAGAGATATTAAAAATATATATTTTAATGCAGTAACTTAATAATAAAACTGGATACCAGAAACCCAGGTTGTGGTATCAACATCAAATTCAGGATTTCATAGTAAAAAATCTCAGTGTATGTTTACATTATGATTTAATGATAATATTGTACAAGGCTGTCATAAAAGATAATTTCTGAAAGCTTTTCTGACCCAGCTATGTGAACAAACTGCTGTGCCCCATTGTGAAAAATTTCTGTGAATGGCTAATAAATCATAGAAAAGACTTTCCACTACTTATGTACAAATTATTGGAAGACACTGTAGACTCATTTCAGCTCCCTAAGTACAGTGTCATTTGAGATAACTTGAATTATTACCGAGTTTCACAGAGATCTGAGAAATATGACCCAGTGCATACATGACACTTATGCTTTTCTGGAGGGACAGCTGGAAGCTAGGCAGAATATGCTAAAGTATTTCAGATGTCTCTGTATAGGCAAATAAATTGAGCCTTTGAGGAGTGGCTACCTGAATTATTCTCTTGACTCCTTTGACCGCGATGGCTAAGGACAAGTTCCTAATTGCTCATTAGGGAGAGTTGCTCCATTTTCAGAACTGCCACTGGCAGTTTAGACACCTAGCTCACACAGCAATGCCCTTGTGTAGACACCTAAATTCAGCTGCCTTGGACTAGAACTGAATGCTGTGCAAGGACTTCTTGATGCTTCTGAGTGAATATTCAGCAGACAAGACTGGGAAGTACAGACAACGCCAGGTACAGGGGGCTTTCAGTTTCATAAGAAAGTCAAAGTAGTAATAATACAATTTGAATCTTCATGATGAATAAAATTATCATACAAAGACAGTATATCATGTAAAATGATGAAAATTAGTATAAAAAGGAGCTAGAAAGACATAATTTTGTGAACCTTTTTGAACTGTATACTTCCATCTAAAATTTCTAATGAAACAAGATGTGTTGGCACTTAGAAAAGACCCATAAAATTATCTTTTTTATAGTTAAACTGAGGATATTTGATTTAGACTTTAGGGAAACAGAAGAAATATGAGATTTTCAATGACATTTTTACAATCACTTTTCAGAACAGAAACACACTTTAAAACAAAACACTAAGGATAATTAGTGACCTTTAAAGGGTTTTTGGCATTTTTACATAATAGAACAAACGGGTCTCCTTATAGAGAATTTAAAGCATACTAATAAGTAAGTACCAGAATAAATACTTCCTTTATAGAATGTGATATTCTTAAATACCTCTTGACCTTTTTGATCCAGTTTGCTTTGGGCACTTGCTAATTCTTGATCCTGGATATCCATCTTTGCTTCTAAAGCTCTCATCTTTCTTTCCCATTCCACTTGTTTTCTGCTTACCATGACGTCAATTTGATGCACTAATTCCTGAAGTTCAGCTTCACATGGAGAAAGTCTAAAAACATAGAGATTTATTTTTTCAAGAGAGAAAACAAATTTTTCTTTACATTGCTAAGACTTTATTTTAATTCTGATGGGATTAACCACTTTTCAACATCGGAAAGAAAAGGGAAAGGTAAATGATGCCTTCAAATGTAGGTGGAACCTAACTTCATCCGTCTTAAGTTTACTTGCATGCTGAAGTTTTGACTGCACTAAACTGAAAAAACAGCTCCTTAGTATGGACATGTGTTTATCAAAGGTCTGTTATCTGGTGCCTAAATTGTGCATATCCCTTGCTTTGATAATTATTAGAGGAATTTGGAGCAAATGTGTTATATTTGTAATGTCATAATTAAAAGCCTACGTGATTTTTAAAGTCAAATTTTCTAAAACTTCTTTTACATCAACAAATCCTTGAAACTATAACATCATCAATGTTAAACTTGGAAAGGCTTTTTAAATACAGACATAAATCTTAATGCCAAAAGGCATTAATGTTAAAACTGTTAGTAATGCCATAATGTCATTTTGAAATTTAATATGAAACATAGGATGATAATAAACAAAGTGCAAGCAAGTAGTACACTGTGATGTTCATGTTTCTAAATAAAACTACCCCCCTTCCAAGTGCCTGAAACTCATAGCATTAATGATGCAGTAAACTTTGATCCCCTCTGGGTGGAATTTAAACCAAGATTTTGAAAACAGAAAACAAAGCCATACTGCATCAGGACTGCCTCTTCTTTGATACTGTTATAAGGACCTGTGCCCATCCAGACTCATGTAATGTCACATGGCAACACATTGGTGAACCATCAGCAATGACTCAGACATCTTATTTCAGGCCTCAGAAATAGGTACTTTCTCTATTGTGCATCACATGGATCATCTAAATATTATTATACAAGTGCAAAAGCAACTTCTAGCCTAGATCATCCTTATGATTATCCTAGATAATCCTAGATTACCCTTTCAGATCCTGGCTGACACCTTTCCCTTTTGAATTTCACCTCTCCCTTTCAGATCATCCCATAGAAGGCAAATTCAGCAGCCTTTGCTAGAAAATTTTCTCTCAATGGTGCTTGCATGCGTCTTGAACTTAGACCCACCGATATATAAAAGGGAGATGTTGAAAGAAAAATCCCTTCTGAAACAGTTTCTCTGTCTATCTTCACTTTCTCTAACTCCTTACATGGATCTTCTAAGTACACTTGCAGTTGAAAAGGAAAACTGTATGTGAAGAAGTTGCAGATTACTGCTTCTGTTCCGCTACTAAAACTACTCTGTATCGTGGCACTGGTATTGCAAACAGTCCTGCAGTTATCCCCACCTACTAGCATAGAGGTACTACTTGCTGCTGTAACTAATATTTTAGTCCACTGAGTGTTTTGAAAAGAATGCTAACTAGCCCCTTCAAAATATGGCCAATCAATGCCATGTTGTATCACAATCATGAGAATTTATTTTATCACTGGATGTGGAATGCAGTGGTTTCTTTTGTTTAATATGCCATCAGGTAAACAAACACACAGAGGATGAATTTTCTCATTAAGCAAAGAAGTATGCATGGGTTTTTTTACCCATATGCATATGGCATTCCCACTTTGTAGAAAGCATACACCAAATGGATTCATCATCCAGGGAAGTAATGACTTGTACTTAAGCAAATGGCAGCTTTTTTTTTTAATTTGTTTTTTGGATTCATTTACTTTGAAACAGCTCAAAACACTTTAAGGTAACTCTTTTTAAAGTGATGCAGGCAAGTTCTTAATCTTCTTTTATTCTGTTTCCATATAGGTGAAAATAGATATGATTCATATTCTGCTGTCATTAATCACTATTTATCCTCATGTAAAACTAAATGTTTCCAACTTTAGACAAACCAAAATCTAGATAAAAAGTTTTACCATCTCCAGGCCTTTATCACAAGTGACTTTTGCACTTGTTAGACCTTTCTAGCCCTATTTATCTGTCTTTTGCTTTGGAGTTCTGCACAGGTCCATATTTTTCTCACTGTTTCCTAGTAGATACAGAAAGAATATTATTGTCCATACACTTTAGAATAATGTTGTAAATTAGAAACTGACATTTTAAGAAATGTCTCAACTGTCTGTCTCTACTTCATACCTTCTTCCCTTATTTATTCAGGTTTTCTCACAAATAGGAAAATAAGTATGGCCATATTTATGCAAACATAAGCAAAACCTATGCAGTTAACAAATATTTCCATCTTACACAGAGCATTCATTAGTTTTTGGCATTTAACCCAGATTGTAGAGCTAATATTAATTCATTTTATTATCACAAAGCTTGCTTTAAAAACAGGAAATATGTAAATCGGTTGCAAATGGTCCATTAGAATCTTCTACCCCAAAGTTCCATTTTAAGAAATAAAACTAATTTAGTTAACAATTTTCAACCATACAGCAGCATACAAATCTGGACATGGATGGATTATTTGTTATTTATGAGTCCTTGCAGGTGGAATGTAATTGTCATGATTTCCACCACCATTACTCAGCCATCTTCCCAAATTTTAAAGCTTCTGTGTTATCTCTGGAATACTGTCAGCACAGGCTGAAATGAATGTCTCCTTTCATTGAATATATATCCTAAAATACTCTTCCAGATTCTTTGTATAGTTAATGGAAAATAAATAACTACCAAGAATTCTGGTTTATGATGGGACATATCACTCTAGATTCATCTGCAATAGCCTAAAATTTCATATATGTCAATTAAAACACAGGCAAGGCAGAATCTGACCTCTTTAAATAGGCTTCTGAATTGTAGAACAGTATCCAAAGAGTAGTAATCTGATTTGTAAAACAGTATCCAAAGAGTAGTAATCTCTTGATTTTTTTAACTAAGGTTTTTATATGACTACATTTACCAATCATATAACTAACAAAATGAATGCCACTCAAAGTAAAGAGCCACACTGCTCAGAATATAATATTTTACTACAGCAATTTTTATCTGTCATGAAAAGTGCACTCATTATTCTTTAGTACAACAAGGCCACTTTCAAATCCTATTAAAAACTTTTTTGGGCCAGAATAAAGTGTGATAGATTATGCCTGTTTCTATCATTTTAAGAAATACTTTTACACATAATATACATCGTATTTCCTTGGACTGTTTATTGGTATTAATGATAGAATAAATATGTTAATTTGAAAAATAGGTAACAAGTTTATTTTGAAATTATGATATATAAATTTTCTGTTTAACTTCTAATATGGGGAAGTACTTCCTATATTTCTATTTTCCCTGAAGAAGCTGGATGGGATGAGGTCCTACATCAAATCTCCCTCGTGTTTTCACTTCTTTAGAAAGACTTTATGCTGTACAAACATATTTTTTTTAGACTAACATTAAAAGAACTAAACTTGGATTATGTAAAATAGAACCCAAGATGAATTGTGATGAAAAGTGCACTTCATACTAGGGGAGAACAATTGTGATTATTATCTGTGCAAAATAAGACTAGGACTTTAGCAATTAATAGTCTTTTTTTAAAGATCTTTAATGTTTTAAGAGCTGTGATATGTAAGTTTATGCTGCTGTAGCCTAGCAACTTCAACTGTTTTTTAAAACAGTTTGAAATAACATTTCTTAACATCTTAATAAAACTCTACATAGTTTTCATTTCCTCCCCTTTTGTTCAGGTATGAATATTTTAAAAATTAAAGTAACTAGCAGAAACAGTGAGTAGAGTATTAGCTAAAGCAGTAAGATGTCTTGTCTTAATTATCAGTAACCTCTCCAGTTTGCATGGAAATAAAAAGAAATTGGGAATCAAGTTTGCTTCTAAAATCATTAATATTTTGTTTCGCATTTTTCATAAACTTACATAATTCAATTCCATCGTATTCTCAACTCCCAAGACACTAAGTGATTACTTACTTAGTGACAGCTTGTTCCTGGAACAATTCTAAGGCCTCCTCCATAATACTGATCGTCGTTTTAACCTGTTAAAACACCAAAAATCAAGTAATTCAGATTCTTAAATGCATGCATTTATGCAGCCAAGTAGTGCATACTGGATAGTACTACACTTTCCTTTAAATCTCTGTAATTTTCCCATTGCAAACCACGAGGACAGGGGAATGCAGCTCTAGTTACAGGCTGGAATGGGCAAGATGAAGACTTCTGGAATAAGCTCAGCTCTGTGACAGCAGCTCTCGCATTTGGTGCAGCACTGACATTCTAGAGGTGGTGCTAGCCTGAGCATAGCCCTGGATTTCCATGAAGCACGCTCTGAAACACATAAACCTAAATTTGCCATAGGTCCATGGCTGCTTGCCTCAAACGTTTCCGTTCCTTTGAGCACCGTAATTAACCTACACCCAGTCTATAATTGCTCTCAAACACAGTTTTGGACTCCTATTGATTATTCACTCCCTTACTTGGCAGATGAGGTCTGAAACAAACAGCCCTCGACTACCTCAGCAGACAGATCGGACTGGACAAGGCTGTTACTGGGACCAGTTACAGGTTCTGTGGGTCCAGCAGGACACGAGGATCTGGGGGCAAGCCTGCCTGCATGCCAGAACGGGAGCCAGCCACGCTCTGGGTGATGGGGTAGCATGAAGCAGCCCTAATTTCTCGTGGGAGTGAGCAGTGCGGGCTTTCAAGAGCGCGGGTACCAGTACACACGGGTGTGCGGACACTGCCACAGGGCGCCGCAGCCTTGGCTCCACAAGGACCACGCACCTGAGGTGACACTGCCACAGGGGCACTGGCTCCAGCAGGGACCGGGCACCTGAGGTGACACTGCCACAGGGGCACTGCATTGCACAAGGACCACGCACTTGAGGTGACACTGCCACAGGACCAGCAACCATGACACCACAGGAGACCCACACCTGAGGTGACACAGGCACAGGGGCAGCCATGGCTAAGGAGACCGGGGCACTGCCAGCACCCCCCGCGTCCTCGGACACCTGAGGACACCGGGACACCGACGGCATCCCCCCGGGTGGCCGCGGCCGCTCCCTTCCCTCCCATTACCTGCCGCGTTCCCCCTGCGCTCCTTCCGCAGCGGCTGTCGCTATGGTCTCGGTACAAGCCCCGCAGCCCGGCCACCTGCCCCGTCCTGCCCCGTCCCGTCCCGCCCCGTCCCGCCGCAGCTGCCGCCCGTCCCGCCGCTCCCCGCTGCCGTCGCCGCGGTAACGCGGAGGGCGGCGGGCGAGGCGGGAATGCGGCCGGGACAGGGCGGGCACCGGCTCCGGCTGGGAGCAGGGGGTATCCCGGTGTCACGCCCGGTGCCACTCCCGGTGTCTTTGGCAGGGCCCGGCGTCCCTGCAGTAGCCCGCCCATCGATGTGAAGGAAGCTGGAGTGAATTTCACCTCTGGAAATACCACCTGGGGTACACAACATGTACTTCAACATAATTTAAGAAATCAGTAGTCAAGGTGGTTCGGGTTTTTTCTCCTCTTCCTTCTTTTTTTTTTTTTTTTTTTTTTTTTTTTTTCCCCCCCTCTCCTTCCTCTTAAAGCACTGTTATTACTAGATATTGAAAAGGTTGAACATTATCCTTTCCTTCCTGAATGACTAACTATGCTTTTGTAAAAGGGCTTCAAATGATTTTCAGGTTATTTTGCAAACGACCTCGACCTGATGACATTTCTCTTTACATTCTTGTGGCCTTCAGTCCGTCTTATTCAACAACAAAATGCTGTCAGGAATCATAGCTGCTTCAGCTTTTTACAGGAATAATTTCGGGTTTTTAGATCTCTTCAAACAGCAGTGAGTTTTTCTACCAGGATTGTACTATTTACTTTGCACTTATTGTTCTGAAATTGCATGGAGCATTTTTGGGAGCTGCAAGTCTACTTCTGTACACTAAGTTTCAGGCTTTGGCTCTGTTTTATCTAGTATGTTTACTGAAATTAGGCAAGTGAGCGGCATTTTTAATATCAGTTTTAAGGAATAATTTATTTTATTTGGTTTCTACATACTGTGCTGAGGGAGATGGTTTTCATGTCAGCAGAAATGCTGTTTCAAGCTATGAAATATGAAAAATACCTTTTTTAAATGAGAGGCTAAAATAAAATTATATGCAGAGTTTCAAGAAAGTCACAGGATCACAGAATTGGTTGGAAGGGACCTCTGGAGATGATCTAGTCCAACTATCCTGCCAAGGCAAGGTCATGTAGAGCAGGTGACACAGGAACTTCCGATAAAGCTTGCTTACTCACTCTGGAAAATAACAGACAATTTTCCCTTGTAGCCTTTCTGAAAGATCACTAGAATATTTTTATTTTTGATTTGCACTTCTTTCATGTCTTTGTGTCATTGCAGGAGTATTCTAGGAGTACTGATCTCTTCTCTGCCCAGTGACAGAACCTGAGGGAATGGTTTGAAGTTATGTCAGGGGAAGTTTAGGTTGGATATTAGAAAAAGATTCTTCACCCTGAGGGTGGTTGGGTGCTGGAACAGGCTGCCCAGGGAAGTGGTGAGCCCCAAGCCTGACAGAGTTCAAGAAGTGTTTGGACAATACCTTCAGGCCCATGATGTGACTCTTGGGGATGGTCTGCTATGCAAGACCAGGAGTTGGACTCAATGACCTTTGTGTCCTTTCCAACTCAGCATATTCTGTGACTCTCAGAAGCTGCTGAGTGAAGGCAGGCGAGCGCAGAGCTGAGAGCAGTGGTGAGGTGAAGGGCAGTGCTGTCACCAACACAACCAGTCCCATAGCACCCAGCCAGAAGAGCAGACTGGGGACAAGGATGGTGACTGGGCCCCACCACGGCCTAGGGATGGCCAGCCTAGCCCATGGCGACAGGCAGATCTGAGGGGACTCCTGGAGACAAGTCAGCAAAATTGGGATCAGTGAGGTGTGGTGCTGAGCACAGGCACAGCTAACAGCATTGCTCAGACAGGGCTGCTCCTGAGCTAAGGCCATAGGTTCCCAAAACAGCATCTCATAGCACTGTAGCAGCCTTGACCCCCAGTTATGGCTGCACCATGTCAGAGGTGGCCTGAGGACAGGTAAGCCAGGCACCTAGGGAAGAGGGGAGAAAGTTGTGGGACTTGTTGTTGCACTCAGAGCCCTGAAAACACTTTTCATTACACTCTGTAATACTTCATTACACTTTTCTTTATTATTTACTTACTGTAATAGAATTAATGTTTCAAATATAATTTCTTTGAATTGAAATAGGTTTGAGAAATTTTTTAAGTAGTGAAATTTGGGATGATTTATTTTAAATACTTAACTTTAGGATGATTTAAGGTAGTATGTACTAGAAATAATTTTTAATGTAACTTCTAGCAAATTTCCATTTGTTCATCAACTGCAACTGAGTGAACTTTTCATCCACATTTCCTGTGCATATATTTTAATTTCCTTCACATCTCATCATCTCTCAGTGGTAATCAGTTATTTAGAAGTTTAACTTCCATCTGTCATGTAGAAATAGAAATGGGAGGAGGGCAACTTAAAAAGTACAGAAAAATAATTTTTAAATTACCTATCTGCATTTCAAAGATTTTTAGAAGGACAATTCTACTGCCACTAGCCAGAGTTGCGCTTCTAACTCTCTGATGTACATTCAAATACCTCATTCACTATATTGGAAAAATCTGATATCAAATTGATGAGCTTTCCTATTTGCTTTGGCTTATCCACATCATCTCTTGGCTAGACCTTGCCTTATGAGACTCAAAACTTTTCTTTGTGACTTTAAAGAACATGATTTACATATGCTTTACAAGTTACAAGACCCCACAAAAACCAACAAAACAAGTCTAGATTATTTTCAAAACACTTTATAGATTAAAATAAATGAAAAGCTATAAGTGCATTTCTGCAGAAAAAAGAAGAAAGTAGATGAGGGCAGATAAGGAACTTAACAGAGTGTGAACAAATGTCAAAAAAGACAAGGTACAACTCCGATACATTTATAAAAACAAGGTGGACTAGGCATTAGCTAGGAAGATGCCTTGCAGACAGATCTAGACAGATTGGAGCATTGGGCAATGATTAATAGGATGAAATTTAAAAAGTCAAAATGCCAGATTCTTTACTTAGGGTGGTGAGAGTTTGGTACATTTCTAATACTAAAGCAATAATACACAATTTAATATGGCATATTTTTAGAGTAGAATGAAAGCAGTGGCATTAAAAGGGTAGCATAATGTAGATGTAATCTAAGTGATAAATTGATATGCCTACTGGTTATCCTTCCTAGATATTTGTCACTTTAATTCTTCAAGATGTGTGTTGGTTTTGTAGTATGATACATAATGGCAGGTAAAAACTAAATGCGTTTGTGTATTTAACTTTAAATACAGTTTATATTTACAGGATATATTCACACCTTACTTTGCAATCTCAGATGACAGATTTGACTGAACATTTTGTTGCAGTAAGCTCAGTGTTGCTCTCATAAGAAACACTGATTTCTTTAACATAGAAACCACATGGGTATAGTGATATTTATGTGATAGATTCATAGCAACTCTATGATAGTTTATTGATTGCATTCTCTATGTTAGTTTGAATGTTTATGAACATACCAACTAAATTTACAGAATTTAGAGAAAAGAAAAGAAATAGTTCAGTATAAGCCATCCATCAACAACAGTGCAGAAGTAACTGAGAGATGAATAAATCTATGTAAAAAAATACTTAAGACATAAGTAATAAGAGAAGAATGACATTTTAAAAAGAACCTTTGCAAGAGGGATTTCTGCTTGTGAAAACTAGACGGGCGTAAAATGTACCTGAAGATTCTGAAAGGACCTAACTAATTTACTGCCAGGAGTTGATAAATCCTGACATAATACAGACATCGAGGAAGAGCAGTGTTTCTAAATGTTTTGTTTCTAGTTTAAACTGAAAACTACTCATTTCTTAAGCAGACTCTGAAATTGCTGAAGGGAAGGAGAGAAAGAGTTTGGATTTAGTGGGATTTGTCAGGTAAACCAATTGAAATGTCATACTGTAGGCTGGAACCTAGTCTAAAAGTGGAGAATTGTAAGAATCCTGTAAGAGGAAACCTGAAAATTAAGGGTAATGCTCTGGGAGAATGCAGAAAGGAGATAAAAGTGCCATTAGGCCTGTTTTTGTGACAGTTACAAGTTAGTGTTTCTGTGTAAATCTCTAAGGATAACAAAATATAATCACAGAATCATTTAGGTTGACAAAGACCCTTAAAGTTCATTGGGTCCAGCTTCTAACCTAGCACCGTCAAGTCCCTAAGCATCATATCCACCACTTCTGTGTGCAGCCTGTTCCAGCACTTGACAACCCTTTCCATGAAGACATTTTGCCTAATACCCAGTTTTAATCACTCGTGACACAACGTAAGGCCATTTCCTCTCCTATCTCTTGTTACTTGGAAGAAGAGGCCAACTCCCACCTAGTTATACCTCCTTTCAGGTGGTTGTAGAGAGTGAGAAGGTCCCCACCCCTTATCCTCCTTTTCTCCAGACTAAACACTCCCAGCTCCCTCAGCCACTCTCCATCAAATTGTGCTCCAGACCCTTCACCAGATCTGTTGCCCTTCTCTGGGCACACTTCAGCAACTCGCTGTCTTTCGTGGAGTGAAGGGCTCAGAGCTGGACACAGTATTTGAGGTGCTGCCTCATCAGTGCCAAGTACAGGGGGACAATCACTGCCCTGGTCCTGCTGGCCACACTATTGCTGATACAGGCCAGGATGCCACTGGCCTTCTTGGCCACCTGGACTCACTGCTGTCAACCAGCATCCCCAGGTGCTTTTCCACTCAGCAGCTTTCTGGCCACTCTGCCTGGGATGTTGTGTGGGGTTGTTGTGACAAAAGATTTTTGTTGAATCTTATCTATATAATGCTAGTTATTGTATGCACAAAATAACAATCTATTTTTTAAAGTTTGCTGCTTATGTTTTTCTGGAAACTCATAATAGCATTACTGCAACGTCTTTTAGTATGGCATAGTCTTTCCTTTGTAGTTATTGCTACTGAAGCATAAAAATATTCTATGGTTTAACAGCCTGTGAATGGCTTCTAGTGCTCTATAGCCAAGAATATTTCTGGCTTAACTTCTTTTTACTTATAAAATTAAATAGTCTGTTGCCTGTGGTCTTATGTTCAATTAAAAAAAAGAGAAAAGACTCTTCAGATTGTGCATTTCATCTATTGCTATATATCCTGCCACAGTTGTTTCAGTTGCTATATTGTGCCACACCAGCATAAGGATTTATTAAAAATTATCCTGGTTAAAATAGGCAAGTTACAGAAAAAATATAAGCTCTCTAGAAGCATGAATTTAATTTTGTACCATCTGAAGGGATTATAGGAAACAAATTATTCTTTGTTTTCATCTGGAATTTAAATTATGATTGGTTTAAAATTTAATTTTCAGTGGCACAAAACGTGCAAACAACTATAGAAACTACTTTTGGTCACATTTAAATTTGATGACTGAAGAGTAGATAATTGGAAGTTTTGTAATCTTGCATAGATTGAAAATTTTCTTTTTCGAAGCAAGCACATTAAGTAAATATTCTGTTGAAATAACTTGCAGAGAAATAATTAACAGTGCTGACATTTAAGGTGTCAGCCGGGGTTTCAGAGTTAGCAACTGAGGAGATGTCATGGGAGTCCACATTGCTCGCTTGCATAAGAATGTGTTCATATAGAATGCAGCACTGTATTTGTTATATTAAGATGGTATTTTCAGGTTATGCTTGGGTGATCAGGTACTCTGCTCTAAGTAACTTTATTTCTTTTACCTTTGGGTTCACTGTTTAATTTTCTATTCATCTACTAATTTTAGAATTGAAGTACAGTGGTATATAATGGCCAGTCTTCGCGAGCGAAGATCCGGGGAAGGTCTTTCCACCTTCCAGCCTGCGCATTGGATTTTTTAGGTGAGACACAGTGTGCGCGGAACTGAGCCCACCCTTTAATCCTAAGGTTCATCTGCCGGGGCCAAGCGAGCTTGGACGGTGGCAGCGAGGTCCTTAGGACGTAGGTGGGTTGCCTTTAAGGGCTAACGAGCCCCACCTGCCCGGGAGTGGCCCTGACCGGGAATCGAACCCGGGTCTCCGCGGTGATAGCGCGGCGCCTTTACCCCCTAGACCACCAGGGGCTCCAAGTACAGTGGTAGAGCAATTAAAAAGCATTGCTGTGTTACCTTCTACAGAAATTCATTATGAAGCCCGAGCTATTTGGCTGGTCCTGGCAAGGTGAAGCCCCTATTTTAACTTGACTGTAAAGAGGTATCTGGTCAGTCAGGTTGGAGACTCAGAGGCACGTAGGATACTGGCTTATGTCATTGTCTGGCTTTTCTCTATAAACAGAAAACAGCTTCTTATCAGTCTAACATTTAAACTTAACCTTCTGACCTTGAGAGTCATAATTCAATTTAGAGAGCAAATAACAGCATCACAACATTTGCTTGCCGTCTTTGCCTTCTGCAGACACTTGCTCTGAGCATTTACATGCTCAAGGCAGACTTTGGGCTAAGCAAATACTGCACCTACTTGAATATCAAGTTCTGCTTAACAGTTGGCATCTTACAGTGATGAAATTTCAATAAGCGTGAGTACTCCTTGCAAGGCCAACTGCATCCAGATATACAACAGCAACAGCAGCCATGGAAACTTTGCTTCAGCTTTCTGGTAAAAGTGAACAAAGCTTTCTTATGGAGTTTGAGCTAGCAGAAATATTTTCTACAAGCTGAAAATGAGGGTTGGAGTGCTCTCCCATTCTTCTTCAGAGTAACTGGATTACTTCTAAGGGTGGAGCCTTAATCCTTGACTTTCCCTCACAACCTGGACACGACCACCTCATAAGACTACATTACAATTTTATTGCAGACATCACTAATTATTGCAGATAATACTAGTGTAAATACTATTCTATTATCCAAAAGGTTAACTGGTCAGAGAGATATAAGCCATGGTCAGTTTATTTTTTATTTAGGGTAGCTGATCAAATTAGGGGGGGAAAAATGTGCAGGACCCATGGGGAAAGACCCAAGCACATGTAATGCAAACATGCACAAACACAAATGTTTGGTTTGAATTACACTCGTTTCGAATGTTTGACTGGCCAGGGCAAAATATTCTTGGAAAGGTATTCTTGCAGTATTCAATCTCCCTACTCAGTAGGTGCAGCAAGAAAAATACAACAGCTGACTCAGGCCTTTGCTCTTTTACGGTTTTGGGATAGCTTGGCCAAGTTGCTGCTGTACATTTCTGGGTCGTAAGTCAGAGTTCTCTTCAAAGCAGTGGCTCTTCCTGAACTCCCTGCCCAAACTTGGTTCAGCAAATTTGGGTTTGAGGGCTTAGTTTTTCTTCATTAGTACATTCAAACCTGATGGAGAAGTTGTATCCATAATACAACATTTATGCTTTCTGGTCCAATTTTATGACATGTCCAGTGTTCCTGTCCAGCGTCGAGTCCATCCTACATGCAAGCACACTGCCATTTATGGTTCCCTTGCTTCTGGAGCAGGAAAAGATTGCAGGTCACATGAAACAGAGGAATGAACAAAAAAAAAATGGAGAATCAATCTTCCTTTCAAAGCTTTGCAACACATATGAAGGAGAAAGTTTGAATGGAATTTCAGAACTTCATTAGCTACTCTTGTAATGTGGTACTGAAACCAGATGTACTGTGGACAAAGATCTGCAGAGAAGATTTTGGTTCAGTAGGAACTTAACTGATTTCTGAATAACTAAATAAGATGGTTATTACTAACCACTAAATTATTACTAATTACTTATTACCAATTACTAAATAACACAGTTATTACCATGTCATTAAATAACATGATTATTGAGTAATGTTAGAGCCACCATGGAATTGTTCTTTAGTGATCCTTTCATGATCTTGAATATTCTTTCTCTGCCTTAAAACAATTCCAATTCCATCTCTTTAAAATCTTCCATATCTTTCACAGCTATCTTGCTCATTCTTGTTTAGGACCATTCAGATAAAAAAAACTACCTTTGACTAGAAATGGTGTAATCTGTATCCTCTACCATCTCAGGAAAGGCTCCATTTTTGTTCCCTTTCTGGTGCTGCTTACTTATCAAATTCAACTGTTGAATAATTAAATTATTGACTTTTAGAGTTGCCTAATCATGTGCCATAAGCACAGGGGTTTGTGCATGAGATCAGTGCCCCAAATGTCCTTGTTTAGTCTCCTGTTCTAACTGGTTTTGTATTCCTGACAAATACCTGATTGCTGCAATCTATGATTGAGTGAATATACTTTTCTTTATGAATAGCCTGTTGATGTCCTAGGATCCTCTGGGATGAAAGCAGCTGCATACATATAAGGTGATATTAGTATTTTCCATCTTATCAGAGAAAGTCCACAGCTGGGGAGATATTAAAGCAATATTTTCAGCTCTCCACATTCCCAGTAGTTTAAATTGAAAAACCAAATATAAAAATGCAGACTAAAAATAGCTTCCCTCCCCCCCCAATTCATGGTATTATAAAGAACTTCCTACATTACCTCCTTCTCTCAAAGCCATAATGATCTTTAAAGGCCAATTGTAATGATCTTTATATCCAGTCTAGATTTTATTAACCGAAACAGGGTTACTCTTCTGGAGGTTTTCTTCAATAGGCAAATAGAGCTCACTGATGTGATTTTTGCGTCTTTGCCAAAGATTTTCTTAGTTTCACTTCTCTGAACCAAGAGGTTCTTCTTCCTACGTAGGGTATAGAGCAGTGAGATAGGACCAGACAAATCTACATCATAGCGATTTTTCTGAAACATTATGCTTTGTGCCAAAACTGTGCACTTATGTCAATGCAATTATTCAGTAGGATAACTGATCACCTGTATTATCTGAGGATGCTTGAAGGCAGTGGATTTTAGGCCTTCTTATATATGTTTACTGCAAATACAGAAGCTCTCTAAAACAAATTGATACACGTAACTTTTAGCAAATAGAGAAGAAGGGTGGTTCTTTGAACTCATGAGTTTTGGACTCAAGTCTGAAATTTGTCATAGGCTTCATACACTTTTCAGCAAACTACTTGCATTAATTTCCACATATGGAAAATTGAGATAATATTAATTATATTCTCATTTGTTGACCTATCCTTTATCTTTGTATGTTGCATAAATGACCCTAAACAGTTCCTGTTTATTGTGCATGCAATATATAGGAAAAAGGGTCCTGGCTTGGTTAGCAAGTCCTGCCATCCAGTAATTCTCTTGCCTGGGATTCGATAACTCAGTGTCCATGACATTAATTATTCATATACATTCATCATTCACAGATTGTTCTTCTTACTCACTTCAGCAAAAGTAGTTTAATGCAATTTCATCTTACCTGACAGAGAAAGATAAAACTAAGCCAAACTAACATTTCTGTTAATTCGCTGTAATGAAAAGGCATTCTGCATTCTCATCCTGTTTTCCACTGTGGTTCAACACATTCCATTGCTCATTTTATGACATGACTGCTAGAGTTGCACTAAAATCACAGTAGTTGCATTCAGATTTTCCGAATTGGTTGGGTATTGGAAATTTTTATATGGCTTTTAGGCACCACCACACCTGAAAATTAGGCTTTTTATATATTTTTTGATCTATTTATTTAAATAATAATTTATTTCTGTAGAAACATTGAAAATGTCTTTGTTGCAAGTTAGTGTCTTTGTGCTAAAAATCAGCCAGTTTTGACCATTTAAGATTAAGTTGCTTTGATGATTCTTGTTATAGAGTGTAAAGGATTTTTCCCACTGAGTTTTCTGCTGAAAAAAATTCCACAGATCAAAGCATCAACTGACATGCTGACAAAAATTTTTCTATGTTCTCCTTGCGTTTTTTTCAAACCCGGGGGAAATAAAAAGCTTGTCTTCTTTTGAGGTGTTGAATTCTTTACCGGTGCATAGAGAATAACCATATTTGCAAAATTGCAGAGTGCTTTCTAAATTGACTCACAACATTGCTGTCCTTTCCTTAAGTTTTGGGAAGTGAATGTTACTATTTTTTTTTTTTTTATAAGATACTTCAAAGCCACATGGCTAGTCATCTGTTACTGCCACATGGAGTGAAATCTGCGAACATTTCTGCTTTTGCCTCCTGCATATTTTCAGGGTTTAGTAGGTTATTTTTCATAGTTACAAAACTTGACATGTGTTGCTTTACAAATGCTGGATTTGGTAATATCTTCTATCATTTTTAGTGTGTACTCAGGCTTACAATTCTGCATTATTCTCACTGTCTGGAAAGCCAATTGTTGTTGGTATATGTTTGGTATGTCCATAGCTTGTGTAAGGTGTAATGTGCACACTTGGTGTAACACAGAGTGAAGTAGCCTAAGATGAAATTTTTGAATAAAGAAGAGGATTTTACTCAACTGCGTTTGAAAAATGCCTAAAGGAATCACTGGCCAATTGAGAATACACTATTTCTGTATTCAGGTGTTTCCTGTTACAACTCCCTTTTTTGTTTATCTTTCATTTTGCATATATAACCTCTGCACTATTAGTTTCAGAAAGACAGATTGTCTGTTGCTACTAAGGATTTTTTTTTTTTTTTTTTTTTGGCTATTGCTATTAAGGATTTTTTCCAAGCCTTGTCATCCTTTGCAATGAGATACATTGCAAAACAATTTTGTAGCTGTTTACACAAGGCCAAGCATAGATTTTAATAGTGTTTTATAGTTCTTTGGAGCCAATTGTGTGAACATTTTTTATTTTTGTCAAGTAAGATTCAATTGTGTTATTTTCATTTTATTAAACGTCTTTTCTAAGCAGTAGGTTCTGGATGCCAAGTTGTATTTTAGACTTTTTAACAAGTTACTGTCTAGCAACTGGTTCATAGTGTGTCAGCAGTTTCATAGCAATTTCACATTTTTGTGTTACTGGTTTGTGTTATTGATATGCAACAAATGGGAAGTAATTAAAGGTGGTTTAGCCCTCAGTTAAGGAAGCTTCTGGTAAGAGGCTCTTCACATAGAAATTTTATAAGTTGAGATGAATCATAGAATCATAGAATAGTTTGGAATGGGAGGGAACTTTAAGGGTTGTCTAGTCCAACCTTCCTGAAGGAGCAGTGATATCTTAAACAAGATGAAGATGAAGAATAGACAAAGGAGGAAAAAAAAAAGATTGCAGTGATGATAGGCATGCTGTGTATTCCGTGATTTTTTTTAACTGTCTTTTTGAAACCAAGATAAATGATACATAGGAAGTGAAGAAAAATACAGACAAGCTGTGACATTTTTTAGGTTGCATTACATAAATGTTATAATATCTGTACTCCTTAAACCATATTTGGTACCTATGTGTGTTTAAGTTACCTATACCTTTAAATCTACAATTAACATAAGTATCTAGATGCCATTTAGGTATGCAACAGATTTCTCAAAATCTGGTTAGAAATTATGCTGCTTTTCTATGATTTTAGGTCAAATGAAGATAATCAAAGTCTCAAGTCCTATAGAGGTCTACATAGTACTTGTCTACAGCTGAAATTTCTGACTTTCTGTCTCTTGTAGTCCGTGAGAAGAGACTAGCATTTCTAGGCCCACTTCACCTCCTCCTAATTTATATAACTAAAATGAGGTTGCTGAAACTTGTCTTTAGAGTCCCTATTTCTGTCCAGTGACTAAAGAGGAAAGTTACCATGCCTAGTTTGCATAGAAAACTGTATATTATATGTCTAAAGCTAAGAGAAGAGAATTTTAAACTCAAGAATCACTTTTCACATCAAAGTGATACTTTTCACCATCTAAAGAAATTAGAATAGCAGAAAATACAAACGCAGTTTGAATATATAGTCCTATTACTTAATGTGACATTTCTTTCTTTAAAATGCTGCTGCTAATGAAATGATACAGAGAAGCTTGTCAAAGCAATGTCTCGGAAAGTGAGAGATGTTATTTAATAGAATTTTGATTCCTTGACTTACTGTTTTCTTTTTTTAAAAAACTCCTTTTTGAATACAGTTTTGAGTGTGGGAGGAACGGGAAGTGATAAGTACTTAATTCCTGTTTGAAGAGTAACCATGTGACATTTCTAAAGGTAGTTATTCAAGTGCTGTTTATTTGGTTTAATTGTAGAGCACTGTAACATCTCAGAGACCTCCCAAAACCAGATGATTATAGGCATTTTATGTCTACACATTTCATTTGGAGATCCAAGATGGGGTGTTTCTAAATAGCAAGCCATGAAGGAGAAGGTTTCCTTACTTAGAAGTTACTTTTTAGATGAGTTACACATAACTAATTCTGATTAAGAAGTTAGTACTGCAATTATTATTGTGTGACTTTTTTGGTATTCCTGTATTGCATAATTTTCAGGCTTTTTTCTGATGCTTTCAGGAATTGTTGCTGGTTAGATATGGAGTGTTTGGTAAACTTGGTATTGGTTGCTTTGAATGGTAGAGATGATATTCATACATCAGTATTTCTAGAATATCATTTATCTTCAGAGAACAGTAATTTGTGAGTGGGAGAGACATACTTTCTCTTTAAGTAAAAATAACTTTCTGCTTTTTTATTCATTATACTTCACTTTGGAAGTTGAAGGTTTTATTCTTATTTTATAATTTTGGATGAAGGGAAATATTGAACAAAGCTATCAGAGAGTTCTACAATTCATTGTTCTTTGTATGTCTTTACTTGTGAATTTTCAATAACTTTGCTGGTAGGATCACTAATTTTCTTTCTATTGTATTATTGGCAGATCTTTTGTCAAGTTTGCAGTCATACCGATAATCAGGGGCTAAATAATTCTGTCCTAATCTGTAGGTTCTTTTCCAAGAATCCATATATTACATGTAAGTATTCTTCTAACATCTTGAATAATCATTATGTTCTGCAATACTATGGATTAGCTTTTACTTTTGGCACAAAGTTAATGTGAGTATATGCTGCTTTCTCAGATGATTACTCCTCTGTGACTGCTGTGCTTGTTGTCTAAGGAGCTTTGTGTTATTTTTTGAAAATCTGTAACTGCCAGTAATGCAATGGTACCTGCCCCTAAATGATTTTTTTGCCATCTGGATGTGTTCCTCTGCCCCTAGATTATTTTCCTTTATGTTTCATATATGTTAGCAGATATTTCAGTTACCTTATGGTGTCTAGTATAGTACCAGACATTAGTGTTTAGGCAGCCAAACTCTGCCTTTTTCTGCTAGTTCTCGGCAAACAGAACCAACACATTTTTTTCTCTTCTGGAAATGAGAGAAAAAGATCATTTTGGACTTCTGATTTATGGCCTCCACAGATCCATGGTTTAGCCTGATGTTCCAGCATGCTATGACTCCCCTGAAGCTCCTGCACCAGCCTTCCATCCCTTTTCCTTTTCCATTCAGGAAGAATGACTATGTTTTATAATACTCTTTCCTTTGGGCAAGTGTGTTACAAGGAGAAGAGAAAGATGTGTATCTTGTGTACAGGAAGTTAAGAATTAGTTTATATATGTAATACTTTTAGAGATGTTTTCCTGAAATTTATTATCACCTTGAAAGTCTGTGATTAAATTACAGCAATTCTATTTTTATTATTTCTCTTTTTTTTCCTATCTCTTTTTCACCTTGTCCCCTCCACGCTATCCTTACTTATTTGCATTATAGTGACTCCTACAGAATACATGCAGGATCTGAAGCCTCATTTATCAGACATCACACAGAGATCCCTGCTCTAAAACTTAAATCAAGAAACAGAGAAAACAGAATCAGAAGGCATGAACTTTATTCCTAATTAAAAATTCATATTTTTTTCACTTTGCTTATATATGACAAAGATCATAGGAGGTATGATATATTTAAAATGTATACTTTTTAGCAGACTGTTCAACCTGACCATCTTCATTTGTCAGTTACTCTTAGATATCTTCTGCTTCAATAATATTAAGTTATGTAAGCTTTGCATTTTCTTAAGGGTTTCTTAATGAGAAATCAGGGCTTTTAAAAGAGAGTAGAATTTGTATTTCCTTTGATTTAAAAGTGTGTTATCTTTCCTCACAGTAATGTATTCTAATGTAATTTGAAATGACTGATACTCATAATTCTACAGAGGATTTTGGTTTCCAGAGCTACATAGTGTTTCTGTAGAAACACTGTGCTTTTCTTTCAGTCCTTTGCAATAGAAGGTTTTCTGTAAGACCAAATTACTATTTTATTTTCTGAGAATGAGGCATTCATCATGTTTTACTGTGTCCTAATTTATGAACACAGTCACTTTTGAAGAAATGAGTTGATTTTTCATTGATGTTTTGTCATAGAATCACAGAAATGTTTAGGTTGGAAAGGACCCCTTTAAATCAAGTCCAGTGCCAGTGTTCAAGCAGGGTGAGAGAAAGCAGATGGGATTTCATAGGTTTTTAATTTCTACCCATTACCTCTTGTCGCCTCAGTGGACACCAGTGTGAAGAGTCTGGCTGCCTCTTCATTCTCTCCCATCAGGTAGTTATACACATTGAGATCTCCCTGAGGCATCTCTTCTCCATGCTGAACAGTCCCATCTTTCTCAGAATGTCCTGGTATGAAACAAGTTCCAGTCCCTTAATCATCTTTGTGGCCTGTTCTGGACTCACTCAGCACTGTTGTCCACCAAGACCCCCAGGTCCTTGTCTGCCTTGTCAGCTGTTTTTCAGTCAGTCAGACCCCAGCATGTACTAGTGCATGGCATTATTCCTCCCCAGGGGCAGGAGTTTGCTTTTCCTTCTTTTGAAATTCATGAGGTTACTCTCATATGATGTCTCCAACCTGTTCTGACAGCATACCAATCTGGACACATCTATCTTCAAGAAGAACACTGGTAAAGATTCAGGGAACTACAGGTCAGTCAGGTTCACCTCAGTCCCCAGTAAGATGATGGTGCAAATAATCCTGGAAAACATTTCCAAACTCATGAGGGACAAGAAAGTGACTGGGACTAGTCAGCATGGATTTACAAAGGGGAAATAATGCTTAGCCAACCTGATAGTCATCTAGCTTGATGGAAGAGGCAAAACGAGTGAATGTTGCTTAGCTCAATGTTTGTAAGGCTGTTGACACTGACTGTTTCCCATAACCTCCTCATCTGTTAGATAAACAGACTGACAGATGGATAGATAGAGAGATAGATAGATAGATAGATAGACAGATAGATAGATAGATAGATAGATAGATAGATAGATAGATAGATAGATTCTGCAGAAGAAGAGGACATGCTCTGAGGAGAGGAGTCTTGTATCCTGATCCTTATTGCCTGCCTTTGTATATTTTATGACTTAAAAGACTAAATCTCTTTCAAAAACCTTCCTATCACTGGATTATAGAGCCTACAATGTAAGTATACCCATAAAAAGAAGAGACAGTGTAATGGTACAGAGCAATCTGAATAGGTGAGCTAGACAAAGGCTTGAAAGAAAATCACAGCTAATTAGTATCATGGTTACCTGGTGCCTGCTGGTTCGAAGTCCTGTTTTATCCAGAAAGGCTATCTGGATTTCTTCGTGTTACTTGGAGAAAGTGTACAAATGTGTTTTGAATGTGTGGGGAATATTTCTTCATTACAAGTAATTAGTCTATATTGCCACCCAGCTGTGATCAAAGAAACTAGGATATTACAGGGATTGAATATTTTACTTTTGCTTCTGTTCAAGAAACAGATTACAGGGCATGCTTTATTTGCAGCAGGAGAGAGTATGAACAGACTGCAACAGGAAGGATGAAAACAGGCCATTTGTAGCATTAATAGGCACAGTCTGAATGTGTGAAGAGAATTTCCTCAAAGGATGCAGGGGCTGTGGGAATCCTTATCCTATAGGGCATAGGGCATACTTTAACATGACAGCTGTCTTCTGCTGCCTCTTTTCTTCCCTTTCATTTGAAACATATAAGCTGCAACCCAAAACTTTGTTATGCATTTAGATTTTCACTTCACTAAGTCCTAAAAGCATCAAAATATCTATTCACTGTGGTTTATAGTGGACCAAATTGTGTATCGGTATATGTGGTGCTATGTTCGACACCGAAGTAGGACTGGAAAGAATAAACTAACAAATGTTTATGATGAAATGCATACTAAGAATATTGTAAAACTTGCATCCAGTTTATGAACATACAGATTTAGAGCGTATAGAGAAAAAAATCATTACCTGCAATTGATAAGTAGATAAAGTAAGGAATACAAAATAAAGACAATTATGCATGCATGTTTTACTTGTAGTTTTTCTTCAGATTTTTAGGTTTTTGAAGCTACAAAGAAAATAAAAAAGAATTTGCTGTAGATTTTACCACAGCTGCAGAGCAGAAGTTATCTTGGAAAAGACTTCCGAGGTCATCAAGTCCAACCCTTGATCCAACACTGCTGTGGTTACCAGACCATACCACTCAGTGCCACATCCAGGCTCATCTTAAAAACCTCTAGGGACAGTGAATCCACCCCTTCCCTGAGCAGCCCATTCCAATGTCTGCTTACTCTCTCTGTAAAAATTTTTTCCTAATATTCAGCCTAAACGTCCCCTGGCACAGCTTTGAGACCATGCTCTCTTGTCCTACTGCTGGTGATATGTCAGGATCTCCAATACAGGCAAATGAGACACATTGGTTCAGAATTTGTCTGTGGAAATATAAAGAGTAATTTATCGAGGAGCTGTGAAGTTTGAAAGTGGATACAAATGGTAAGCATGAGCTGTGTTTTTCTAGAGGAACATTGACTTTTTGTTTACATTTGTGATGATTTCCCCTGAAAATTCACTTAAATGTTGCAGGAAATACATGCAGGTAGTCTTCCTTGAATTTAACTTCCTAAAAACAGAACGTGATTTATAATTAACAAAGGATTGAAAGTAAACTCTCTTTCTGGTGATCTGCTTTTCAGTGTGGACATTAGAGCACTGTGTCCTCAGAAGGCTGAATGCATCTGTGTCAAGGGCTACTCTGAAAATACAATGAAAGTCATAAAAATGGACAAAATAGAATGGTTACAGTTGTGTGAATTCAGAAATGCAACATATAGGAACCATGCTGAGTGTTTTATAGCACTTTCTGGACATGTAAATTGATAAAGTTCTTTCACTTGTACTTCTGAGAGCTCTGCACAGCAAGAGGCATTCCATTCCTTTACTGCCATTGATAAATGAGTTGAATTATTAGGACTGAAGACATCAGAAACAGAAAGAACTTGGCATGATTATTAAATCAATCTGTAGCAAATTTTAGGACAAATAACAGCGTGGTCTTTCAAATATGCCAAAGTAAACAGCTTGCATTAGAGGCACCAAGGAGACAATAAAAGCTGCCTCCATACAGTGCCATTTGGGGTTTCTTTTCAGAATATTAATGCCCTTCAAACACTATGACTGTATCACAATGCAGAGATGAATTGTGAATCCACCAGAGGGCAGATGATACTGGATATGAAAAGAAATGTGAACTCCAGAAAAGAAGTAATTTCGGTGAAGTTCTGTTTCAGCAGGGACTTTTAAGGATTTAAGGGTCTCTTCATGCCCAGAAGAGACCACAGTGTCCAAATACCAAGCTGGTTATGAAGAACAGCAGTTCATAGACATCTGATAATAAAAATCACAGTATAAGGTAGAAGGAACCTACAAATGTGTTGAAGGTTTGGTGCCTGCTTTATGCTATAAGCCTTCATGCCTGGTGAGGAGAAAGAGGAGTCACACTCCTTTGCTCCAGGATGCACTGCCTTTTCCAGAGTGATATGTTCATATTTTGGAGAAGAGAGCATTTGTTTGTAGTTACATATATTGAGTAGCTCTCTACCTGTCATCAAAATTACATTAATTGTCTCAGCTTTCCCCTCTAATAAATTTGGCATAAAATTTTTCTTATGATTAGTTTGCATTTCCTCCCATTTATTAGTCATATCCATTGTTTCTCCTTTTTCTTTTCCCCCCTAAGAGCGGGTTCAATTATTTGCAATGTGTTGCTGGAGTGCCTAACAAAATGAAGCTGAGGCACTGCAGTATTCCTGCAGTACTAATGAGTAATAGTAGTTCTGGTAGTAATAGAAGGACGGCTTTGTTTAATAAATTTAGAAGGGAATTGGTTTGGCTGACTTAGAGCAGAGTGAATGCTGCCTGACATTTTCCAAGGAGATGTTAATCATACTGTCTTCCTAGAAAAAATAAGCAAAATAAGGGGAAAAAGAGAAGTAGGAACTATTTAGTGCCCTTGGGGCAGGGAGAATATATAGCTGATATTGTGAAAAGGTGTGGGAGACTGGAGTGCACAGAAATGTTAAATGGCTATTAGATATTAGGTATTAGATATTAGATATTAGTACCTCACCTGGACCGGATCAAGTCCTGATATCAATACAGACTGGGGGATAAAGAGATTGAGAGCAGCCCTGTAGAGACAGATTTGGGAGTACTGGCGGATGAAAAGCAGGACATCACCTGGCAATGTGTGCTCTGATCCCAGAAAGCCAAACATATCCTGGACTGCAGCAAGCTGAGAAAGATGACTGTGCCCCTCTACTCTGCTGTGGTGAGACATCCAGGTCTGGGGTCCTCAAGACATGAACCTGTTGGGGTAGGTTCATAGGAGGCACATGAAGATGATCAGAAGCACCTCTCATATGAAGACAGGCTGAGAGAGCTGTGGTTGTTCAGTCTAGAGAAGAAAAGGCTCCTGGGAGAGCTCATTGAGGCCTTTCAGTACTTAAAATGGGCTTATAAGAAAGATGAGAGTTTTTAATAGGACCTTTAGTGAACGATAGGACAAGGGGTAATGTTTTTAAATTAAAAGAGGGTAGGTTTGGAGTAGATATAAGGAAGTAATTTTTACAGTGAGAGTGGTGAAACATTGAAATAGGTTGCCCAGATGGGAGTTGATGCCCAGCCCTGGAAACATTCAAGGTGATGTTGGATGGGGTCTGAAAAATCTGTTCTAGTTGAAGATGTCCCTTTAAAGGTCCTTTCCAATCAAAATGATTCTATGATAAGACAAAGGATGGGACATGATTGGCTGACTCTGAAAAACCTGAGATATAGTTTATAAGATATGTCTTAAAACTATCAGCAGAAATGTTAGCAATGTTACCTTCTACAGTGAAATGAAGAGTTTTGGTATACACTCATTGCTAGGATAATCTGGAACTGGAGTTCTCAAAGCATTCAGAAACACCCCCTAAGATTCACTCCAGAATGACAAGGAAAAATTAGAGTTATTGAATGACAAGTAGAAGTGTTAGACATTTATTATTTTTTAATTTCTCTGCTGTAATAGGTATGGATGAAGTCTAGAAACAATCATTTAGGAACCTAATGTAGTTTTAAAACTCTTCAAGATATTGAGGACAGCTAAATGTAAACTTGGCAAAGACTGATTCACTAGGATTCACCAAAATGAAATCTGGATGAGGAAATTGAGTGCACCCCCAGTCAGTTTGCAGACATCGACAGTGTTGATCTGCTGGAGGGCAGAAAGGTGAACAGAGGGATCTGGACAGGCTGGATTGATGAGCTGAGGCCAACTGTATGAGATTCAACAAGGCCAATTGCTGGGTCCTGCACTTGGGTCACAACAACCCCAGGCAGTGCTACAGGCTGAGGGTAGAGTGGCCAGAAAGCTGCCCAGTGGAAAAGGATCTGGAAGTGCTGGCCAACAGAAGCTGAACATGATCCAGCAGTGAGTCCAGGTGGCCAAGAAGGCCAGTGGCATCCTGACCTGTATCAGCAATAGTGTGGCCAGCAAAACCAGTGCGGTGATCGTCCCCCCATACTCAGCACTGGTAAGGCCACACCTCAAATCCCATGTCCAGTTCTGGGCCCCCCACTCCAAGAAAGACTTTGTGGTGCTAGAGTATGTCCAGAGAAGGGCAACAGAGCTGGTGAAGGCTCTGGAGCACAAATCTGATGAGAAGGAACTGAGGTAGCTGGGGATGTTCAGTCTGGAGAAAAGGAGTCTCAGGGGGGAGACCTCCTCACTTTCTGCAATTACCTGAAGGGAGGTTGTATCCAGGTAGGGGTTGATCTCTTCTCCCAGATAACAAGCAACAGAATGAGAAAAAATGGCCTCAAGTTTAGATTGGATATTAGGCAAAATTTCTTCATGGAAAGGGTTGTCAAGCACTGGAACAGGGTGCACACGGAAGTGGTGGAATCACCATCCCTGAAGGTATTTTAGACATGTAGATGTGGCATTTAAGAATGTGGTTTAGTGATGGACTTACAGTGCTGGGTTAATGGGTGGACTTAATGATCTTGGAAGTCTTTTCCAAACTGAGTGAAGTTGTAATGTAAAAGAAGTAATTACATTATTGGAAGACGGTATTATCACAGTAAGGTTTCTGCATTGTTACTTTGTCTAACGGACATCCATTCTATTATGGTACTGCACAGGTAGTATAATTTCCACATGCAGTTTAGGAATCAGAATATCTTGCAGCTGACCTTTAATCACTTGCATTGAGCCTATTCTCTCTAGTGATGTATTCTACTTTCAGCTTGGAATTGGGTCTGATCAGATGCTATTATGAAGCACCAAATTCGTATGTTAATATTGAGACAAAGAGCAAATGACAACAGAAGTAGAAATGTCACACCTGATGGACCAGATTCTCATTTTATTTCCATCAGTTATTGCAACATAGTGGAATTACTTCAGCATAATTCTGCCATAAATAAGCAATCATGACATTATCATGATTAGAGAGGAAACACTATTTAGTAAATAGAAAAGAAGAATTATTTAATATGCTCTAATGATAGCCAGTTATTTTCTGCATGATCTCAGGAAAGTGACTTAGTCTTTGTCATTCTATTTTCTTGTGATTTAAGTAGGTCACATTAACACTTTGCTACCTTGTTGGATTGTTGCGAGGATAATTAGAATTTCTCAAGCACTTTGATACCTCCAGGTAAAGGGAGTAAATAAATGCAACTACATAATTTTTCTAGGTGGATTGAAAAAAGAAATTGCAATTTGCAGGAGTTTATTTATAATTTCAGTGGTTGGCTTAATGAGCCCTTTACATCAAGGTCTTGTTATGTGAAACTTATGATTGAGTGTATACATTAGATTTTAATGTCTTAAACTGGACTGGATAAGTGTGGTTCAAGAATAGCCTCATCATTTTTGATAGTTGAATGGGAATGATGGGGCAATTCCTCTAGCATGTGGGAAATAATCTTACATTATTATAATTGTAGATTTATTATGACAAAATGTACACTTGAAGGGTATGGAAAAAGCATCTGTAAGTCACCACTTAATTTCTACGTTTCTGCCTTCTTTGTCTTTTTGCTTTCCACAAATCAAAGAATCTAGGAAATTATTCATAGTTACAGTTGAAAGCTGTATTTTTTTTCTGATACCACTAATATAAGGAATATCCTCTCTACAAGACTGCTTTTTCCCTAACACACATGGGGTTTGTGAGGGACAGGTTAAAGGGCTATTATGAAAACCATGTCAAATTACATTTATTAATATCTAACCTAAGTGAGCCTTCTTGCATGTTAATCTTCTGATTTCTTGTCCTGTCCATCACAGGAATGCAGAATGAGTTAGCCTTTTCCATATTTTGGCATTATTTTATGTAAGAGCATACAAACATGGTATCTTTTCATTCATTTAGTCTAAACAGTCCTGATTCTTTCAAATTCCTATTTCAACAGCCATATTTTCTGAATCAAGTCTTAACATTTGCTGCTGCTCTTGGTTTGACTGATTCAGCTCAATTGGCTCCTTTGGGGGTAGTACCTGGGCTTCCAGTCTGGTTTTGAGACAAGTGTGTATATCAGGAAGGGAATAAAGGGACTGACAGTAACGTAAGAAAAATTGTCTCATCAACCAAATTCCACTTCCAACCCCAAAAGTACATTGACTAACATGGCCTGGCTGAGAATATAATCATATAATGAGAATATAATAAGACCCCAAGTTCTGAAAGATTAGCATTTTTTGTATTCTTAACAGTAGTTCAGTGCTGCTAAATCATAGTAGTTCCAAAAAGTATGATTTGGGATAAAAACCCCTGCAGATTTAATTTATCCTTTTGTTGGCTGTTTGGTTTTGTCCCTCAGCGTGCTGCTTTCTCTTTAGCTCTAGGGACTGGAAACTTAATTTAGCTTCTCATGAAGCCTACATTATTACTGTATTGAAAGAACCTAGAACTATAAGAAAAGCACTAAATGTCACCAAAATGATGATTAAATTTAGAAAATTGGTGACATTAGTAATTTGCATAAAGAATATCAATCATGACAGCCATTGATTTGCTAAATAAGTCCATTTGTGTATAATTGTTGGTAAGGTAGAGAAACATTTTAAAATCAACTGAACTTTCTCTCATAGTTTCAGACCTATGATTTCATCTTTTTTATTCAGAATTTTTACCAACTTTCCCGCTTTCCTCAGGCTGCTGAGTTTCGAGTTGAAATAACCTATATATAAAATGTAGAAAACAGAAGATAAAACATAAATAATGTTTATTTCTGTATGCAGATTTCCCTGCATATGTAGTTTCATATATCAGAAATATGTTTATAACTTCTATAGATGGTTTTTCAGCTCTAGGGGATCTTAAACAATGACGGATCATTGAGATTGCTTTCTGTAGTATTTTCTATTTACTATTAATCTGTTTATGATTCTGAAAGTCTTGTTCCAAAATCTGTTAAATTTATGGCAGACTTCCACAAGTCTTGGATCCATCCTTAAATAACTAATAACATTCACAGTGTATTTTCACTTTAAAGCATAAGGCTGGCATAGTATTTTTTGTTTCTTGTATGGGTGAAGCTGTTAAATGAGAATTGTGGTTTTTCTAAGCCAGCTCAGTTTTAATAGAAAAATTAAACTTGTGACTTATACAAGACTGGTATATTTACATTGCTTGGTACTGGTGAAAATTTGTCTTGATTTGCAATCTCTTAATTCTCAGTAAGACACTGAGATTTTACTGTGTTTATGTCAAGGTAGAGTTTGGTTCAATGTCCTAAAGTTTATTTACGTGTGTTCCTAAAGACCAGTTTCCACTCAGGAGTGGAAATCCACACATGAATTTTTTAGAAAACAGTGCTAATTTGCTAACAGCTTAAATATTGCATTTTGAATACCTTTTAAACTCTAACGCACAACCATAGAACATCAATGATTTTCATAATGTATAGAGACCAGAAAAATCTCTAATCTACAGAGCATTGTCTTCTGTTGCAGGGTATTTGCCACAGAGATAATAACAACAACTTCCAAAATGTTTATTTTTACAATACAGAATGCAAAAGTATGTTTGAAATCAGTGGAATGAGATGTCTATAGGCCATTTTGAAAATCCTTTAAATTACTCTAGCTGCAAATTTGCACATCCAAAACCCCTCAAAATCTTGCAGCATGGCATCAAACAAATGTGAAAACTCTAGTGAGCTGTGAGATGTCTACTGAGATGTATCACAACATCTGTTAGTGTACGGTGTCTAGTTCACAGCTTGCTGAAAAAGCAAATTCTGCATCTTAAAAAATAGTTTTGAGAACTGGGATGAGAAATTAATACTCCAGAAATTTTAATGCAGAAAAAATTCCTCAATATCTTGCTGCAGATACACTCCAGGGATCTCAAGGGCTTTTGTTTAACAATATCCTGCTTGGTGGCCTATAAAAGAGTCTGAGAGCTTTGAAGTTGGAGCTCTAATGAGCTTTCTTGTTTGGGACAGGATGAAGCTCTTAAAAACACAAATGTAGAGATAACTAATCAAATGCATGCTCTTTCATTATTCAGCCAATAATTTTCTGAAGAAATAGTGAATTTAGCTGCCTCGTTTAATTCTCTGGAGTCACAGAGCTCAAAAGCTGAGGAATCTGAGGTTTTTCTGCATCTCTTGATGACTACTGAGGAAACAAGTAAGTTGACATGGAATCAGTCAAGTAACTATCAAAAAAGTAATGTGAATGAAAGACTTTAGTATAGTAATTTATTACAGAAAATTTCTGACCAGCTCAGGTGTCATTTACAGATTCTTGGTATGAATGAAAAACACAATAAGAAGTCTGCCTGTAGTGATGTACAAAATTATACGGCACTATAAATTCAGTTGCTCCAGTTTGGTCATGAAAGAGAAGAAAGACTATACAGAAATTAATTTCTAATCCATCTCACCTTACTGTCTAAGGAATTATACTTATGTGATAATGAAGAAAGCTGTGTTCTGCTGCTCTCTAAGCATAAAGCCATTATGAAAGCAGAAATCATAGAATAGAAAAAACCAAAACTCTCCCAAGTAAATATCTTCAAGGTGTTTGGTAGCATTTCAAGCTACTTGAATTATTTTCATGATGTTCAAACAGTCTGTAACTGAAATTATGTTTAAAGAAATGTTTAAACACTTTGAAAAAATCCAGGCATAAGCAGGACTCTCTTGATAATATATGATTGTTCAATTGTAAATGAAAGCTAGGGCAAAGAGCTTGTGAAAAAAAAAAATTAGGGCAAAGAGATGAATTAGTAATTGAATCTGAACAAGCCATGATAATTTGTAACCTTAATATATTCCTATACTTAATGTTTAGAAAAGTCTTGGGGTTCGTCTTCTTTCATGTGGTGAAATTTTGGCATATAATGCAAAAAACAAAATCTTCTGCACTTACTGAAGAGATACTTATCTTTGACATGTATTTTTAAACATGAGTGAAACTGTCCTTCATTGTCCATGGGGCCACAAGAGACACACGTTTATATTGCATTGGTGAGGTTAAGTGAAATTAATCTAATTTTCAAGAAAGAGTAGCTTAAAAACAAGATTGCAGTTGGTTTTTATTCACCAAGTTATGAATATTTTTCATTACTAGTTTTTGAATAAGTAGAGCGTTTGTTTTCTCTAAAGCGTACATAACAAATACACACTCAAATCCTTCAAAATCATCTTTAAATTGAATTGCAAACAACAAACAATTGGAGAGGTTCTTTTCTTGTTTGTACTCCAAAGCTGTGTACTGATCCTCACTTCTCCAGCGTGGACAAATTTTTAAAATGAACCTTGTCATCTATGACAAGTTAAACCAGCAGATGTTTAGTGCACTTCCTGTTATCAAAGAAACATGCTGATGTTGGTGAGTAACAAGTTTCTAGGTGTGTTTCTCAAAAGAACTGTCCTTCAGAGAGCTTTGATATTATCAGGAAATAATGTCTGAAGTTTATGACACTGCTACACTTCCATCTGTCCCCAAACAGATGGTGGCATGTGCACCTATCCATGTGCCGCTTCATAACGTGCTGAGGTTTAGAACCATAAATCATTCTGTTGCTGCAGTAGTGACAGGTGCAGGATAACAGCTGCAGTCTCCAATATATTAAGAGAATGCCATGATTTATTTGAATTAAGGTGGTCTGGGGTTAGCAATCTGCTTGAAACTAGATAACCATATGGTGCATGGCTGCTAGATGAGAATATTTGCTGGTAATAATGTACTGTATTAAAATGCAAACTCCAATATTTAGCCTTGGGAAGTGTCTCTTGACACCTGTGTCAGCTCCTTGAGATGCCTGAAGACTACATTATGTGAGCTGAAGTGCAGAATGCCACTAATCTTGTGACAGCAAGATTGGCAACTGGGTATAGGTTTCCAATAGAGTGAAATGTTTAAACATGCAGATTTTCTCAATGGCCTGTAAGTTTGGCATGTACCTAAAAACCTGATTGAAGAAGGGTTTACAGGAAGAAGTTTTCTGATGAAGCATTAATTGTTTTACTTTTCACTTTTTTGTAAAAATGATCATGCTGAACATGGGCAAAGGCAGGATAGCTCTGTAATTAAGAATATAGAAGTAAAAATTACAGAACTGAGGTGCACAAAAGAACATCAGTGAGATGAGTTCAGGTCAGGGACAGACTGTCATCTCCATTACAGATTTCTCTGTAAAGAGACCTGAGAATACACAAAGGTGTATTCTAATAACAGTGGTCTAGTAACAGTGGTTCCACACAGGTCTCAAGTCAGGAAAAGCATAAAAATGCAGTGATGTTATTTAGAGATGGTTAAAAGTGTTCTTTATGTAACTACAGGCCCGTTATTCTGATCCCAAAGGTATGAGAAGTTTAAGAACTCCCACTGTCAGGGAACAACCAGGGCTGGCAGTTGAGAATGAGCTGGCAGGGGTGGGTGGAGGCCTCAGGCAAGGCTGATCAGGGCAATTTAGTACTATGAGTGCCCTCAGGGCTCTGACATATATTTTGATGGGAAAAGAAACCAAAAACAATGAAAAAATTGAGAATGAGAAAAATTGCAGCTTGGGTTTACTGAGTGTGAATTGCATTTGAATAGCCTGACATCCTTCTTTGCTAACTCATTTTCTAGACAAAAGAAATGCCATCGATGTCATCTGTCTGGCCTACCAGCCATATGGGAAATTGGAGAAGATGCAAATTAGCGGAAGAAATTTCAGGTGAATAAGAAATTAGATAGAGGAGAGACAGCAATAGGTGCCTTTGAAAGGGGAATGTACTGTGCGGAGGAAAGTCAGGAGTGGAGTTCCTTAAGGAGTAGTCCAGTGACTGATGCCTTAACTATTTTCACATCATTTTAGGATTGAATGTGGAAACATACTGACAAAACTTGCTTATGACATTGTGTTATGGGAAATTATTAGCGCAGAAGAAGTTCAGGCTATCACACAATAAATAAATAGATGATCTTCGGATTCAAAGTACTGGAAAATCTTGAAAAAATGAGAAGGGGGATTTCAGGAGACTGCTTTTTCACAAAAAGATTATGAGCAACTAAAGACATCCAACTACAGCACTGTACAAATAATGCCAGGGTATTGAAGTTACAGTAGGTTTAGTAGATAAACGGATACTAGATAAAGATGACATTGTAGTATCCTAACAGTTGGAACTAGATTTCTACTTTCTATATCAGTAAAACAGGTGAAATAGGTCACACTTCTAATTAATAATTAGCTGGGAATCATGGATTTTTTATTTGCAGTGACTGTATAAAAGAACAATAGAAAAACCTGACCAGGCATCTCTCCATATGTTTTCCAGCAGCTCCCTTCTCCTTTGTCACCAAGTTCCTAGATTAGTGAAATGAAGCATTCTGATCTCAGAATGGTCTAATTTGAGGATCTATTTGTTCAAAAAGATTTTAATTGTCAACAAGCTCTATCTAACAAAGAATACCCATAGTTATCTAAATCCCTTCTCATCTCTAGAGTCAAAGCACTTTGCACGCAATTATAAGAACCTTGTATCAATGCTCTCTTTGCCACATATAAAGAAACTAAGGCACAAAGGTGGCATCTCTTGCCAAGAACCACGGACAAGGGAGTCATGCATGGGAACAGACTCCAGCAGTCTTGACTCTCAGTATGCTTACTGCCTTGTTTACTGATGTATGCTGCCTCCCACAAATGAGTAACAAAACAGTTTGCAGAGGTGATCTGTAGCATTCCTGACTTGGTAACTAGCCAGAAGGAATTCTTCCAGGCTATCAGATGAAAACAAGAGAGGCAGAGAGGACAGTGTTTTGAAAGAAGAAATGTGTGGCTGAGAGACAAAGGTCCAGAATTTTGTGGATGAGAGTTTTTTATGCAAAAAGAACAGACAAGAAGCATCAAGATCTTTTAGGCTCGCTGGGTATTAATTAATATGAAATCGTTACAAACCTAAAACTGGAAACCCCAGGCACCCTAGGCAGCAACAATAAATTACTGAAGTGACAGATTACCCAGCTGTTTTATCCAATGACATCCACATGGATATTTTACAGAGAATATGTCTGGATATGACTGATGATATAAAAAACTGAGGAACATCAGCTCTGGTGGGAATGGCCATTTTCAAGGAAAGATCAACAAAATCCATGAATTTAAGAAAGTGAAAAGCAAAAAGGAAATGGGAAAGGGAAAAAAAAAGAAAGGAGAAATGGAATACAAGAAAAAGGAAATGGAAATAGAAAAGGGAATTTTTCATGGCAGCTAGCTGAGAGGTGGTGGACAGTCTCAGAGAGCCTTCCTCTGCTACAGTCTCTTTGGTGTTCTCTCAGAGATATTCTTGCTAGAGTAACTATATGGTTCCACCCCTATTTGCTGCATCTCTTTATTACTCACCCTTTTTCCTTTGGTAATCATACTGCTCAGAGCGTAGTTTGGTTGCGTACATGTTGCCCAATGCTAATAGTCTCCTCAGCTTTTTGCAAATGGATCACTGGGCAATGCTGGTTGGCTGCCTGAAACACTATTTCCTGCTATTGGCAGCTGCCAGACTCCTCATATTCCCTACCTTAATGTTATATACCAAAAGCCACAAAACAAATGGTGAAGAGGGAGACAAAGCCAAAAAGGGTGGTTAACACAGTGGTAGCAAATGCTTCTCATGAGAAATCCAATGGAACGGCCATGGCTGTGGTCCAGACCCAGGAGTGCAAAGCTGGCAGGATGACAGCATTTTGGATAGAGAGGCACAAAGCTCTGCCCCAGCACCCTTGAGGTATAAAGGTGCACAGCTGCACCGAAAAGTAACTGTCAGACTGCAGTGTTGCGAGGGAAAAGCAGCAGAGGTGCAAATGGCAAACTCATGGCACTGCACAAGTTGCAGACTCCTCTGATCAGGCTGCAGCCCGGAGCAATAAACCACCCTGACCCTCCAGGCAGGCAGCTGATCACTGCAGTCAGAGAGAGGCACAGGGTGCTTTCCCCAATACCAAAGCTTGAGCACCAAGAACACCCCCTCTCTGCCTGTCACCCTTCCTATCTGTCTTGTCTTTCGGAAAACCATTTCTTCTCCTACATGCTCCTAAAGAGGCACTTTTATTTTCCTCCCTACCTCGTGGAAAATCTTTTCTCAAACCTTTATGGCTAAGGAATTGCTTCACTCAAAGATGCCCTTGCTTTCTTCTGTGTCTTGGGATGGGAGTAAACCATGGCTCACATTCTGCAGTCACTGTCCTGACAGAGCTGCGAGAGCTATAGGATTTATGTGAAATCCCTAGTTTGGAATGAAGGATTTGGTAAAAATGAAAGAACCAGGGTCTAGTCATATTCTCACTTATTATCATGTGCTGGTAGCGGCATAGCTGCAGTTCTGCACATGGATTCAAAGTTCACAGCTTCCAAATAGGTCATCCAGAGGGCAGCAACAACTCACAGGGTCTCTGGTATATTATTACAAACTCTTTCAAGATGTGCAAGTAGGCAGATAGAGAAGAAGAACATTGTCCTTTTAATACTTGAGGAAACAAAGAAGATCATGGTGTGAATGATAAGCAGTTGGCTTTGCACAGGTGTCGTCTGGTATTCATAGATTCACAGAATTTCAGGCCACAAAGAAGTTTTAAATCATTTTTATTGACTCACTGCCTGTTAGAGGTTAATACATTTCACCCAGAGAAGTGAGCAATTTCTCTTTTCAGGCTACAGTGAATGCCATTGAAATACCTTTGACCACTATGGTTTCAGGTGCTGTTAAAGCTATTTTTCTTGCTTAAGTTTCTCAAAGATCCTTCTGTTTGTAATTCCTCCAGGAAACTAAAAACAGTGGTGAAATATGTTTGACCTTTTGATCCTTTGGCCAGCTGGGATTTTTTTCATCTCTCACAAATGTTCCATCATCTTTTGTTAGGACCGTTCTTTTAATACAAGTTTATCCCATTGCACTAACACAGTGTTCATTAAATTTCCGTTATTGTTTTTAATTAGACCACAGAAACGTGTTACTAGCTCTGACTTACACATGCTGTGGGATTCTACACAACATTTGAATCTCAGTGGCATCCCATTAACCATCATCATTTTGGATTGCCTTAGTTGTGGTCAGCTTCAGGGACAGAATATAAAAGTGATCATCTTCTGTCTTCAGTCAAGCTGAGTAATGAGGCACTCCTTTGCTGTCCATTCATTTTACAGTTACTGCTGACCCCAAATGGCTCTTTCATTGTTGCACAGCAATGCGCAAAGTGCCTGGCTTTGGAAAGAGTCCAGTTCCCCTGAAATAATTATGGGCAGCAGAGAATTAGCATTCACTGCCTTTTTTCTAAGTAATTTTCTTTTCTTTCAATGTCTCTGCTAATGACTGTTGTCATGTTGTGTTCCTGCATGATGTGAACCCAGATTTTTGTCTGTCTTGAAGCATTTTCATAATCATCACATTAATAAGACTGCTTAGTGTAATTGTAAGGACATTTCCTAGGATGCGACTTACTTTGTCTCCTAGGAGAGCACAAATTCCTGTATACACTTACGCTGACCTTTGTTACCACAAGACTTTTGGTATTAGTTACATAGGGCTGTGTACAGGAAAATGGATAAAACAAGTTAGGGCACTATGAGCCACAGGGGGGTAAAACAAAATGAGTAAAAATTGGTGGCATGATTGGGCTTAAAGCGTCACATTTAATGGGTCGCACTCTACCTTAGAGGCCATTAACAAGTGGGATGCTCTGTGGTTCTGTCCTGGGACCTGCCCCGTTCAGCATCTTTACCAACACTCTGGAGGAGGGGACAGAGTGTGCCCTCTTGACACATTTGCAGAGGCCACCAAACCAGGGGAAATGGCAAACACTGAAAAACATTTTTAAAGAGAAATATAGTGCAGGTGAACACAACTGACGTTCTTTTGAAACTCTAAAATACCCTCAGTGAGAGAGACTCAGGCAAAGGGAAAGTTATAATGGGAGGGGTAGGGGTGTGCATGTGTGTACAAGTGCATGCATGTGTGTGTGTGTCTATTTGTATATGTATGTATATATATGAGAAAAACTTAAATGGATTCATCAACCCTGTTGTACTTGGGAGCTACCTAGTGCACAAAGCTACAATGAAGCAACTAGTAATTTGAATTCCTGATGTGCTTACTGAGATTCTAATCTCTGAAGCATTTGATAGCACCTTAAAAAATTGATTCTTTCAAAACACTGCATCTTACTATATACAAAGGCCTACTGCAGAATTTAGATTAATTAAGGAGTGAATGCTGTATCACGTGGTGATCTGAGATGTCTCTGATGTGTGCTACCCAGTCAGAAATAAATGAATGTTGTTAAAATTGTAAGGCTAACATTAAAAAATGAATCACTGCAAAATCCTATGTCAGACTTCTTGTCTAGCTGCATTATTACGTAGTTTTTAATTATCACATGCATTATCCAATATTTTATCTACAGCATGTCTTTTATTGTCAGCTTTTCCCTTATTCAGTGAATGACCTCTCTTCTATATTGCTTTAAAACTCTAAAGCCTGCTCTGAAAAGAAAAATAATTTCCTTTTGTGATTTTCCATGTGTTTTTTTTTATTACCAGAACATCCAGGCATGTATTTACTGCTGAACAATTCTTTAGGTTGGAGAGAAGATAATCTCATTTTACAGAATGAGAATTGAGAAACAGAGGTGAAACAAGGGACCTTCCCCTAGGAAATAAAGGACCCAGGTGAGACTTTCTGAACACCCATGTAGCAGCCACTGCTGCATCAGTACAAACCTCCACTTCAGAATAAACCACCAGGATCAGTTTCCCAGTTGCAGCTCCAACACCTGATGTATTTTAGAACTCCTCTTTAGGCTGAAAGCAGATCCCAGCCTTATTGGGATTGTACTGGGGGATGTCAGGTCTAAGTCAGATGCCTGGCACTGCATGGGAGCACTAGGGTGGAGGTAAGAGTAGACTACTGCAGTGCAGGGCAGTGATGGGCTTCCCTCATCTTGAGCCCACCATTTCTCTTGGCTGGCACTTCCCTGGCACCTTCCCTACTACCAGTGGCCTCCTCTCTTTCTCCACACCTACAGGCCTCTAACTATTCCTCTAACAGTAGTGTTTTTCCATGGCACAAGTGCTTATGGCTCCATGTCATTCCCTACTGTTTTTCTCCACCTGATTTTTCTTCCTCATTTTCCTTCCCTTCATGCAGTAGCATGCACTAGTTGAAGAGCTGTGCCCAAATACTTACAACAGTGTGTTTTGTGTCTCATTGGGCACATTTCCAAGTGTTTGTAGCTGTAATTGGGGCCACAAATTGAAGTGAGCTCCCAGTGTGACACTTCAGGCCCTGATTAATATTTAATTAACATAGTCCTTAAGCAGTGAGTCATCACATAATGTTTCTTTTGCAACCTTACCCTGATTTTTGGTGTGTGATTCATGTAATCTTGTGTGAACTCTGTCACCCCCTTCACCATCATGGACAATAAACTCCCAATTACAGAATTACACCATTCCAGTAATGAAATCAGGAGCTGTTGACAGGCAAAATACTGTTCTGACGATATTGAATATTTGCATTTTTTATGCAGCTGGGAATCAGAATATACCAGCTGTATTTTTTTTTAACCTAACAAACTTTTAGCAAGTAATCCAAGAGTAAAGGCTTTGAGAACTAATTTCATCTGTAAACTCATTGTAACATCTTTTTCTTTGAGAAGACACTTCCTGTTCTTCTAAAAGTGGCAAAAACAATTACTCTTTTGAGTAACAATTAATGAAAAAGCTGATACAGGTGTTACAGAACCAGGGATTTCCTTTCTGTAGCCTGACTCCTCTTTTAGTGTTCCATGCACTGGCTCTTCAGCTTCACTGATAGTGATTTCCACTTGCTGCTTATGAATCATAGAGCCGACTTTCAAGTACTTTTTCAAGGCTTTGCATTCAAGTGAGATCAACAGCTGTCCCCACGATGCTTAAGAATGCAACCAAAGGACTAAGGCTTAAAAAAAAGGTTTAATCAGTTTAATTTTCTCTCTGCCCATTTTAGAAGAAAAGGCAGAGTAATGCTGCCAGCCCATTCTTTAAAGGATGCAATGAAATCAGTACTGAGTGGGAAGAGGTGGGTTTGAGGAGCAGCTTTCACCTCTTGCTGTGCTAAACGTTTATGCAAAATGAAGGGAACTATAAAGTACTGGTGTGTGATGGACTGAAAGCTGTTGAGTAAATGTCTGAATTAAATCACGTTGGTTTTTCCCCTCTCCTTAGGCAGAAGACCTTAGCACGTTGCCTTCTGCTTATTTATTGACACTGCTGTTTTCAATAGATTTGAATCGCCACATAAGACAAAAAGAAATAAAGTAGACTAGTTTGGCACAGAAAACAGTTTGATAGGTCAGACTATCATAAGCTTACCATTAGGGAAATAAAACAGATAAGATCTGGGTTGTTAAAGTCTCCCAGATGGGTAGCTGCTCACTTTTCAGTAGGAACTCTGAAGAGCATTGCAGACATCAAATGGGACATTTTTAATAGGGCTTGTACCATTGAAACTCAGCTGTGCTCAACAGGCAGAGCAGCCGAGCTTGGTTCTTTCATTAATTCTGTTCCTTTGCGTTATTTGCACTGACACGCTCCAGAACAGTAACTGGGTCAGATCAAGGGTCTGTCTGGCTCGGTATCCTTTCTCAGAAAATGTCCAGAGGTACATCCACAGGGAGCAGAGAAAGCACGCAACAATCACTTGCCAAAATGTTATTGTAGCCTTCAAGAGTTTGCAGCTTGGCGGCTTCTTGAGTCAGAGGTGATGTCTCTGTTTTTAGTCATTCTCTAAGGTTTCTTTTCCATAAATTTATCCCCCTAGTCTATGTGAACTTTTTTGTCTTCATAATACTCTGTACAAAAGAATTCTATGGTGAAAATAATTTTTTTTTAACCTGCCATCTGCTACTGCATTTGATATTTCTTAGCTTTTCTACTGGGAGAAGCAGATAACGACTGAAATCTCTTCACCCTTTCCATTTTACTTTCCTTTTTGCTGATACCACTATAAACTGTTTTTCCCAGGATCAAGAGTAAGATGAGGCAGATCTAGTGGGTAGATATGAACCAGTTTCTGTTCTGAGGATTGATATCTTTGCCAAAAATGGACGTCTCATGTAAGCAAACTGTGAGGTCATGTCTAATCTGATAAATATTTAAGAATGCAAAAGAGGAGGATAAATAGCGAAAATGTCAAAACATTTCATTTTGACATTTTCAGAATGAAATATTTTGTATTTGACATTACCTATCTGAAACCTACAAAGTTCTCTTCTAAATAAGAAAGTGGAAGGCAAGGCTTACAAAAAGACCAATGCAAGGCAAACAAAAAGGCAACCAAACTAAATCCTTCATTTAGGATTGGATAAATTTTCCACTTAAAACTGTCTCAGATTGTTTTGTACAACATTTGAATAGAAATGTTGTTATATTTCCATTCAGACTAAATTCCTGCTGTGATTTTTCAGTATGGCTGTCTCGGTGGAACAGAGACATCTGCTGTGTTCCCATCCCTCTGAATGGCCTCCCCCTTTCCCCAGTATTTTTGGTCCTTATTTTCTATTGCCATTCTTTTATTTGGTCACACACATTTATGTAATGGAAGGCAAATACAAACTGATTTAATATTACCAATGCAGAAAGATCTGGCAAGACTTGGTTTATTTAACCTTCCAAACCAAATGTTAGCAAGTAATATAGCTGCTCCATATAAATGCATCAGGACAGACATGTCAGGGAAAGGAGAAAATACTCACTGAGTGAAGATGATTTAAACTGAAAGACAAAATTGGCAAAAAATCCCAAACCACCTCATGTAATAAAATTTAGCTAAGAAATCTTTTAACCATCTGAGAAGCAAATTTATAGAGACTAAAGGGAATAGAAGAGTATATTTAGGATGGAACATGATCAGTTTGCAAAAGACTAACATGATACAGTAGTGTAGGATAAAATCCAGACATTTTTGAATGTTTTGTGTCTTATTCAAACTTTATGGAAGTATACAGAAGTTATCTCATTTGCTACAAATCCAGCATTAAATATGTCAAAGGATCACAGCACTACTGCCACCCACCATATCAATATTGGCATGGATGAATATTTTGCTAAAATATATCTGCATGATGAACTGAATCCTTGATGATTGAATCCTGCATAAACATGAACCAAAAAAGCTGAGACATAGGCTCATTCCTAAAGAGATTGAGGTTTGCCTTATAAATTGTCTATGCTAAGATGAAAACATACTACCTCGCAGTGGGCAACATTAATCCTGAACTTCTGGAATTTTAGTTTGATGTGTGGATGTGGTTTCTATGAATTGGCTCAGTAAGGTGTATTTGACTCCCAGGTGAAACCTGCTGTCAAAGATGGGCTGTCCTCTGGAATTATCATTGTGAGAGATAACAGCTGAACAGTGATGTAACATTTCAGCGTGCTTGGACGGTCACTGTGGCAGGTGGTGTGATTTGTGCTGGAGAGTTGGTCACCCTTGTGCCTGGTACCAAAAGGGAAATGGTGTTGCTCCCATGTGAGGAGTTAAATGCCTGCTGTTTGCTGCTCTCCTTGCTCTCATCACTCGTTGAATGATGTCTAGAAAAGATTTCTACACCATTTCCTGTTTTTAAAAATATATCCCATCCTCAGTAGTGTCTATATGCAATGCATACTAGCCCAAAAACTCTACAAGGCAGAAATTATTGTGCTATTTTCTTTCTTAGCATATTTTCTTACTCACATCTGTGGCTTGAAGGTAACTCTAAATGTTGTAGCATGCAGAAATCAGCCAGGTAAGCCTCCATGTGCTATAAATGGTACAAACAGAGAAGTCGCTCTCTGCACCAAAAAGATGATGTATGAGACATATGTGTGCCCAGAGGGAGAGGAAGCAAAGAGGAGCACATCCTTGTGCTGGTCTGAATGCTTGTGCATCATTTGCTGCAAAGCAGTTCAGCTTCAGCACAAATGACGGGAAGGCATCACTCGGACCAGCCTATACTTGTGCTCTTTGCTCAGGTTGGTGGGCATACCTCTGAGATGTGCCCATCACCATAGGATGGTCTGGTCACCCTTGGGCTGTGGCTGACTCTGGTCCCTGTCCCTTTATCTTTTGTGCTTTTCTGGCTTTGTGCTATGAGACATGAGAAGCTGTGGATGCGCCGTCCCTGGAAGTGTTCAAGGCCAGGTTGGATGGGGCTGTGAGCAACGTTGTCTAGTGGAAAGTGTCCCTGTTCACGGCAGCAGAGTTGGGACAAGATGGTCTTTAAGGTCCCTTCCAGCCATTCTGTGATTCTGTGATTCCATGATCACTGTGTCAGGATGGGCACTGCCCTTGCTGTCACCGTCACCCTCAGGCCCCATCTCTCCTGCCCTTGCCACGCTGCTGCCTGACACTCTCAATCTATACATGGGTTTAGGTATATGTATGTGTATTAAAAATTACTCTGCTGACTTGAGCACTTCGATGAGGGTGAGTGATGTTCCTTTCTCACAAAGAACAGACCTGAATAACTACTCGCTGGTTGCCCTATGGCACAGTCCTCAGTACAACATTTTGGAGGAGCCAGCTTTGCCATCTGCAACTAAGGGCAGCTGCTGGCCACACTCTGCCGTGGGCTATCCATGGCCGTGGGCTCAGGACGACACCCGAGGTCATTAATACACAAGCACCCCCGGATTTATGAGGTGAGGTCCTTAGTGTTTGTGCTGGTTTCCACTTGATGGCAGCAGAGCCCACAGCAACGGGTGCGGGCAGGTCTGTGAGCAATCTCTGGTTGTTACTGATGGGGAATGGCAGGCGATGAGTCCTAACGGCTAAAAGGTGGCTCTTGAAAAGAATATTAAGTATATTTGGATAATACGGATTTGGATAATTTGGATATACGGATAATAATATGGATTGCAAATGCAATGATGGTGAGACCAGCTCTGACAAGAACTGGAATGCTCCTGCCTATTTCCAAAACCAAGAGGCATAAATACAGGCTCTTTTGCAAGAGACGAAATCTCCACCACTGTAACTATGTATGAGACCAGGTTTCCTCAAATTTTCTTAAAAAATTCAGTAGCTTGGGAGAATATTTCATATTTCAGGTTAGTTTTGTCTACTTTCAGTACACATGGTTTGTTCTGAATTTCAGTGTGCTGTGCAAATAGAAAGCAGCCATAAGTTTATAATTTCTGAGGCTGAGCCAGTTTTCAGCATCCACTTTACAATTGTTTTCAGGGAGGTGTCCACAGAAGAAGCAAAATGGGAAGAATTTCAGAGAATAGAGAAATGCAGCAAGGACGTAGATTTACAGAAAGAATATTTTCTGCAAGGTAATCTGCTACTTTGTAGGCAAGTCAGGCTTTTAATTAGGTCTGTATTTGCGAGTGTTTCCTAAGAGCCTAATCAGCTTTGGGAGAAAATATTATTTGGGGCAAACTAAAGAAACTGAAACTTTTCTTAGCTCTATCTTCCACATTTCACCTGGCAGCTGCATAATTTACTGTGGTGTTCTTTTAAACTCTTTTGGCATACTGCAAGGTCTGAAATGGAGGCTGCTCTTCTTGTTCTTGTCTTTGCTCCAAGGTTACATTAACAGAAATAGCACATATATTTTTCAAATCACATCAGACACTAGTATAAAAGTGATCATCTTCTTGGAAATGTTTGCCATTGCTATTCAATGGCTCTCCATTTTCCTGCCAGGATAAGTAATATATTTTAAAATGATTAATTTCTCATTGTAAAGTTATATACTCTGTAAAATGAAGGAAAGAGCCAAAATGTCAACTGCTTTGGACATTTCTGTTTTGTTAATTCTGGTGGAATTGCAGGTGCCATGTTATTTCTTCTGCTTGAAAAGCAGGGCAAAAAAACTTAGTGGAGGAAATCAGAAGTTCCCAGGAAGTTCGTGTACAGCTTTCCCTGACAAGTCAATTTCTGACAATGTTTGCTCTTTTTGAAATAATATGCCACCTCACCATCTTCTGTCCCTTAAAAAGCACATAAACCCTAAAAAAATGATAAAAACCACTTTCTTAAAACAATTAAAGAGGTAATACAGATGGGCATATAATCCCTTGTCTTTTCTTACCTCTATTTGTCTTTCAAATGGAATTCTGGTGTTTCACATACTGCAAGGGTCATTGAAGGAGTTAGCAGAAATGGTAGTGATATTCAAGACTGTGAGTTACTTATTTTCCAGATCTTCATCTGTTTTTCGTGAGAAAGGCTCAGGGTAATGAAGTAAGACCCTACAGAGTGGTCATCTCACTCCAGCTTCCTCACCTTTTTTATTTTTTTTACCTGCTTCAAGCTCCCTACAGGACTAATTTTACAGATACTTTGAGAGCTTATGGGATGTGTTGGTGGGATGGTGAACTGCCAGAGGCACTGGACAGAGGCACAGAGAATGATGCTCACTTTCTTCCTCTGAACCTTTTAAAAATTCCTGCTTCCAAAGGTATTTCACTAGTTTTGTTTTGTTGTGTTTGTTTGTTTGGGGTTTTTTTTGTTTGTTTTTAATTTGCTAATGCACATATTTTTGGTTTAGTAACTCCTGCTTGCTACAGGTATCTGTTGCACTAGTCAGTGTTAACTCTGAATTACTTATTCATTACTTTGAAACAGGGTTATGAATAGTGGAATGTGTGCAAGAAAATCTGTCCATCATCTACACTGACACACACTGTTTTATGACCTAAAATTACTCTATGACTGCAGTGCATGACATATTTTTAAAATTGTATGAATAACAATTTATTTTTGTCTTTGGGGAATTCAGGAAATATGTTACAAGCCTCTGACATAAGTATCACAGACAGTAATGTCAAAATTTTAAACTTGCTAGGTCTTTATATTCTGTTCATGGAAGGTTTATTAAAGAGTTAAAACATTATTAATAATTACAAATATATTACAGTTGTAAATCAAGCAGAAGTACATCAGAAGCATTTATAACCTGTGGTCAAGGATAAGCATTCACCTACTGGAGTCACAAGAAAACCCCTATATTGGTTGAAATAACCATTTATTAGAACATTTATTACACAGGCAGTAATATATACAGCCCTCCCTTTCAGGCAACTTTGATTGAGATTTATTTTTTAAAGTCCAAACTTTCTTGGTGACAGTTTCTTTGAAACTTCTTTGCTGCCTGCTGAACGACTCTGGGAGAGCAAAACCTGCCAAGCCAATTTTACGAGCGACAACCAAAGGCAAGGGCTCTTGACAGGAACCTGTTAATGAATCCACGTGAGATGGATGTGGGTTCCTCCACTGGAGAGAGAAGAGTCTCACAGAGTCTCACAGAGATCCCTTCTAATGATAAGTCATCTTTTGGAGATAGATTTTTCCACCTTGTTTTCAGAAGCAAATAATGCCAAGTGCCACAACTGGGACATTTTCACCTGGAAAATGAATTTCAGATACAAAGGGAAGCTTATTTTGAGACGTGTGATGGGGACTTGGCCACCTGCATTTTGCTTTCTCTCTAACTCTAGTTTGGCAGGAGATGTCTGATGTATTCCCCAGTGAATGACACAGCCTTGCCCACAGAGAAGCATAAAGCTGAGTAGGAGTGGGGAATTTGGGACAACTTTGGCACAACAGTGCTTTGGCATACTTTCTCAGCATCTTCTTTTGTCTCCTTGTGCCACATGCAGAAACTAAGACTCTCCAAGGTACCTGTTGGTGAGTAAGCAGAGCTGTTCTTACAACTCAGTGCTATCACTTCAACAAGCCATGATATACCCTGATGTTTACTGCTACACACACTACCTAACATCTCTATAAAGTAGCAGACAAATTTGTAATTTAGTGCTTGTTGTGATTTATTCACTTAATTAGAAAGAGTTTAAAGAAACTGCTCACAGGGAGTTAGAAGTACAAAACCGTGAATGAAAAGATGAAATCCTAAACTATCGGTCAGATGTGGGCTGTGAGCTTTGCTGCTAGAACAGCTCTTGAATAAAATGCCAATAGACTTTCTACTTCTTTGGTTGCTCAGTGTGACCTGGTAAAGACAGCAATAGAAACACCACTGCTAATGCATAACAAAATCCAGACTCTGGATCTCTGGTATCTCAGGGGGCAACTGCTGCAATAGAACAAGGCAAATTGAGGGTTATTCCAACTAATGGCAACTGCTAGTTCTTAAAAAAAGCTAGGGCTTTTATGGGCTGTTTTCTCAGAGATGGGCAGGATCTAGGCCCTGCTGTCTTACAAAATGACATATTTCAAACCTTTCAAAACATTACACATGACAGTTAGCCATTCAGATCCACCCAGAAAGGCAAGCCCTATATTTGTAGGTTTTTCTCTGACAAATATGTAATTTTCTTGTCAGACTAGAATCTTCTTCATACACGTGCATGCACACACACACACATAGAAATCTTCTGCTGTAGACTTTTTTTTTTTAGAAAGAATTACTTTTATTTTTTCTTTAGGAATAGCCTAAATAGCCTAAAAACTTACTTTATCCCTTTCTTCTGTGTGGGGGGTATTAATTATCTAGTAATTCCAGTTTACAGGGGTTAAAGGTTTTGAAGTTGCTTTATAGTGGCAGAGATATGGGAAACACCTAAGTTACAGGTAGAAAGTTTTGGACACTACATTTCTTTTTCCAGCTATTATAGGACTTTTATGCCCAACACTTTGAATCATTTCTGGGTAGATTAATGAAGGTCCAATTAAACAAAAATTGTGCTCATTCATGTGCTCATGCAAAGTCCTGAGTAGAGTAACAGGAGGAATAGAAATTACAGAAATTATAGTCAGAAATTATGGTCAGACAAAAAAAAAAAAAACAAACAACCCACCACAAAGAATCTCTGTATCAGCCTAATTTCTTATGGAAATTAATTTCTCAGCTGGATTCCTTCAACTGAGGGTGGGTTATCTCTCCTCATTACACGTCTATTGATCTTTAAAACTGAACAAACAAACTCTTGTTCTTTCAACTTTTAGAAACAAAATACATTAGAGGTTTTTGTAGTTTTGATAATACATTCTTTCTTCTCTTTTCCTCTTCTGGCATTAAATGTAATAGAATGAACAATACTAACAGTTTTCAGTTTTATTTTTTGCACTTGTTAAATTGAAAAATAACAAAGCAGCTTGGCAAGAGGGAAATGAAACTCTTCTGAGTACAGAGAAGATAGAGGAAACAAAAAGAAAAAAAGCAGAAAAATGATTAAAACTTCCTGTGAAGTTTTATTCCATTGAATCTTTCAGCCAACAAGCCAAAAATCTTCTCTTTTGTCAGCTTCCCATGGAGAAGTCCGCCAGATGTAAAAGCTGGAAATCCCAGTGTGCATCTCACAGTCTCCTTTCTACCTGCTCCAAGTTCTATACTTTTTTTTTAATGCAGGAGTGATGTAAGTTGTCTCCAGTCAATGTGCAACAAACGTGGCTGAGAAGAAATCTTTGTCCTACTTTTAGTTAGAGAACCTCTTGTTGTCTCTGCTACTCTCAAGGCAGGAATATCCATCTGACCTTCAGCTGCACTTATGGAGAGCAAGAGAGCCACAGGGTAAGATCATTTATTATTAGAATAATAGACCTACACGTGTCTAAAGATGCTCTGATAAAATTATTCTCATGTAATTCCAATCATCTATATTTTTAGCTAATTATTAGCTTTTAAGTCTTAATTGGTGCCGGATGTGTCCATCACGTTACCTGTTATATCATCTGGATGACACTTAAAAAGTAATATAATGGGACATAAAAGTTTAAAATTAAAGACTACTTAATGGTACTTAATGTATAGATCTAAAAATAAAAAATCACAAGGAAAAATTAATACCAGCTGGGCTAGCTCATAAAAGACCTGTACCATCAACCATGGATATGTCTAAAAAAATTGCTGTACTTTTACAAATGGATGAAAGCAGCAGCTGGTGTAAATCAGTACAGGTCCAATTATTTCAGTAGTGTTGGCACAGAGTCTTACCCTTTAAACAAGGTGGCAAGGTGCTACTAGAAATGTTTTACTTAAATTAAGTAAATCTATTTCTGGGCTTACAGACTGGTAAGGATGTTGTTCTCCAAGCAACTAAAACAATTCTCTTTGCTCTAAAAAGCTTCATGCTCTAAACAAGGAATAAGTTTAAAAATAAAAGTAGTTAAACTGTACCAACCCCCAAAACTGAAGATGCAGCCTTCAATATAGCAGTTTTATCATCCTTCATGATCCAATTGTTGTAAATTTTGTTCCTGCAGATGGTGTACAAGTTTTGGTAGTAACTTCAGAGTACACCTGAAATGTGTCCTCAGGCTGTGAAGGGGGCTGCAGTTCAGAGACCTGTAGCTCATTACCATGCAGGCTGTATGTTGAGGTCACATTTACATGATTAAATGAGTGTGGTCCTTGACCTCATGGGCTAAGTCCACATAGCTGAAGGCAAGTTGCCCATCTGCTTCCACGCTGTCTTACACTTGGACATGGGTCTTCTCTGTATGATGGTTGGGGCCCCTGTAGCCCTGCAATGAGGTTACTCTCCTGCATAGTCATATTTGGGATGTCTGTAATGGTGTAAGAGCTGATTCTAAGCCTACTGGTGTGGTGTTTTCATAGCACGAAACTGCAGTTACCTGGTGCCAGGCCGGACATGTGTCTTGAGAGCACTTGGGAGCTGTTAGTCGTTCTGCAGCAGCATGGGAGGAACCAGGCAAAAATGGGTGCAGTCTCATCCACACTGTGTTTTGGAAGCTGTGCTGGGGGTTGAGCTCTTCCCCAGATCCACTCAGGGAGCTGGAGAGGCAGCTGGAATTGTTCCAAATATCTTTGGCAGACCAGAATTAGCACCATAATAAGAACCACATCATTGCACGCTTCAAGCTTCAGGAAAGTTGTGAAAATAAGGCTTCAGTTGAAATGCACCAAAGAAATCTGACCGTATTTTGGGCCTAAATGGAAGCTAAGATCTTCTGAAAGTCTGGTCTTGGGTAAGATGACATGCAAGGACAAATCTTTGAAAACACCAGTTGCGTGTATGCACCCAGTGTGACCGCTCTGACAACTTTATACATGTCCTGTGGAATTTCAGACCTCCAGTCCTCAAACCACATCTGTTGAATTTCTTTACCTTTTGTTATTCCAGACACTGGTTACTGAAAACCAGAAAATACTTACTGATCCTGTAAAGTCAGGCCCCATCATATTCTTAGAATTGCCACTAATTATACTAAGTAATTAGGTAACTTAAATTAAGATTGAAATTGATATTTCTAATTGTATTAGTTCTACACTTAAAATGAGGTTTTCTTCAACAGTTTTCTTAGGACAATAAATGAGGAAAAGAGAATGGTGATAATTAAATAGACACAATCACTGTATATCAGATGAGTCTCATCAAGTCAAGCACTAACTTGACAAGACATTTGCATCTTGGAAATATTGCAGCTATATTTGGTTGCATTTATCTTCTTCCAATTACTTAGACCAATGAGTTTTGTCTGGTCCAGGCAAATTTGCACAGAAAAATATTACTTCATCTGTTTTCTTTCATATTGCCAATTCCACAGTCAATAAGATGGGCATTGCCTTTCCCCACAAATGTGTGAAACAATCCAGTTTCAGAACTACTATCAGAAGATTTTTAACAGAAATGGAAATATAAACCCGAGACTATTTGCCATGGTAATTAGGAGAACAAACAGGCTTAGCAATTTTAAAGAAAAAAGCTCTAAAGAATAAAATCTTTCCCCTGTATTGAAGCTCTTCACTTTTTAAAACTCCAGTGGATAGTGTCAGCTTAACTTGTGAATGCTCTTTGTTGTCTGCCTCACTTAAACACTGCAAGACTTCAAATAAGCTGCCAAAATCCAGTATCTGAGTGAGAAATGTCCCCTCGTTAAGCACTGTCAGATTACTGCTGTCTGCTTGTGGCTCTGCACTCCTGGATGACATGCTGCTGAAACAGCAGTAGTAGATTCATCTAGCCTAGTCCAAGTCAAAAAATAAATTATATCAAAATTTCCTTCTTAGCACTTTTTTTGCTAAACAGAGCTTCACAACTGCATCCAGTTTCAGGTTCAACCAGGCTTAATTTGTGAAGAAGTCTAAATCTAAAAACCTATTTTATCTTATTTTATCTTATAGGCCTGAAAACATAAATAGCTATTTGGATCTTCAGGTGCTCTTAAATACCTCATACCTGTTTATTGCCGTGATAGTTTCAAATAGCAAGATAAGATATATAAAGTAGAGAGTATATATTATGTGCTATGTAGCACATATTATATATAATATAGCATATAGTATACAGCTGAATTCCATTCACAGCTATCAAGAAATGAAGAGCCATTGCTGCCCCAGCTCAGCCAGGTAGGGTGGGGCTTGTGGCAGCCAGGGATGGGACCCAGACCTTGCAAGAGGAGCCCTTTGGGCATCTCAGAGATGCAGCCTCCTCACCAAGGGGAACCATGCTCTGCCTTACTGTCGATACAGAAAATTGTGTTCCACTAGCTTGGAGAGAGCTTAAGAATTTAAGTTATAAGGGAGATGCAAGGTTGAAAGTTGACTTTGTCCTATAGTTAAAAATTGCAGCAAGCCTGGGTACACAGAAGTTCTTCACTTCCAGGACCATTCCAAGTGGTCTCTGCTTTGATGAGACAATGGACTGACTGTGAACAATGGACCCACTGGAGATTGGACCAAATGTCACAACCAAGCATTTCACTTATTCCTACAAGAGCTCTCCAGGCGGGAATTTCAAACAGCCATGGAGATCTCTCTTGGTACTTTTTGCTCTGTCTAGATCAATCCATAGGCACAATTTGTATGCTTCAGTAACTTGACTAGTATGCTGGGTGGAGAATCTGGCCATCCCAGAAACTCCTTCAGGCAGTTGCTACTGTAAAATTGACCAAACTCTACATAGGTAAAACACCTGCAAATAGTGTAAACTCTTCCTACAGAAGGAAAATTGGTCACATAAGACCGTCTTCTGTTGTGAGTTAGATAGGGGATGTTTCTTACACAGTGTCAGGAGTGGTGGATCTTGTATGTGCTGCGGGGGTCATGCAGCAGCACAGGCCAGCTGGCTGTGTGAACATTACACAGCTTTTACAGTTTGCTTAAAGGCTACTTTTACAATTCTTTTCTCTGATTAGTTTGTAATTTCCTCTTAGTGGCGAATAACTCATTCAGAAAGGGGATTTATACCCCCAAATCTCCCCACACAGTAGCGCACTAATGTACACATGCACAGATGAAACCCTCAATAAACAATTTAACTTGTGCATACAGGCACTTCACGGACAGCTTACAAGGGATGCTGATTGCTGGCCAGGCTTCTCCAGCTTTTTTCCCCTTTCCCTTGGACGTTGCTGTCTCTACTCCATCTACTCTGCTCTCTTTGACTGCTGCAAGCCCAAACAGGGTTGTTAAGCAGCCTCTGGTATCTCAGCTGCCTTGGCTCGGGTACTTCTCATGGCTCTGAATTACATTTTTGAGACTGAACCTGTGGACTCCAAGAGAAGGGTTTAAGCAATTACACCTGGCTGCCAGTATTCATTCAGTTACAGTAAATCCTCTCTGGGGAAAGGTTATCCTATTAGATCTGTCTTGTACTCTCCTAAAATGAGGTCAAAGAAAGTGACAAAAGCATATGTAAGGGTGAGAAACTGTTTCTGCAATGCAGGGAGCAGCTCTGCATTTTGCTACTCAAAACTATTCTCAGACTTCATTGAGCATCTCCTGAAAGCTCTTGAAATGAAGATCTGACCACCAGCATTCTTTGTTTCCTCAAAAAGAAGCAGTGTGACCTACCACACACTTCTCTGTCTCATAGGGTTATGAATTCACATGTCCCTGGCTGGCAGTCAAGCCATTGGCTTGGATGGGTTACTTGGACCATAGTCAGGGGCTGGATAACAAAGCAGTAGGAAGGATGAGGATGGATGAGTCTTGTGTGCATGTGCATATGTGACGTACAATGAAGCAGGTTGAAGGCCTTCCCTTGTTCTCTCTTTAGAAGACTAAAGACCCGCTCAAAAATACTCCCTTCCTGGTTATTTTCACTTTGATCCTAACACGAGGTTTTACTCCACAAGGCTGTAGGTCATGTGGTATGTTCCCGCAAGGACCACATGCTAACCTTACAGGTTAACTCCAGGAGGTCTCCGGCAGCCCTGCTCTGATATATATAGAATTCATCATTGGCACTTGAACACTCCTCCCAGCTTTGACTCTACCAGCTCACACCATGTGAAAGCAGCTGTGCCTTCTGGGCATCAGACTTCTCAGTGGTGTTAATTAAACCCTACAGGCTAACCTATGTCAATATAATTTCTTTTTATCCCATTCTAGATATGGTTGATAAATAGTGGCCAGGAAAAGATTTTTTTCTGGGAGGGGGTCAATGAGAGAAATAATTTGAGCATTGCCCCCAAGAATAGCTGAGAAGAAAATGACATTGCCATTACTGGCAGATTTCCACCATTCATCTGTATTAGCAGTGTGCTGGTTTTTGTCAATAAGATTTTATTTTTGTCCAGTTCCTCCTTATAGATATTGGAATTCTTTACAGTCTGTTAGGCCACTGTGAGACATATTTAGAAACACAATTAGTGGTCCTAAGGCTCCATTCCTCTGTCCCCAGGCGAACTCAACTGAAAATGTTTCAGGACTGTGCAGCAAAATAACATAGCTTATCACGAGGGAAAAACTTTCGTGCAAATAAGTTGAAATTAAAATATAGTCAGCGAAAACTGCATTCTCCCTGGACACAGAGAGACAAATGATTATGTGGCCAGTGTTGTGAGAAATGTGTTGCTTTCCACAAAGGAGGAAAGAACCAAACAGAACTAAAATGCAAAAGCTGTATAAGAACTTTCTTTCCATTCCATGTAAGTCTGAAAGATTTTAAAAATAATTTCTGTGCAAATAGCTTCTCACCTAACTTTTAAGGAGTATTTGGACTATATCTAACATACAAGCAGTTTTAAAACGTAATACTGAGAACTTAAGAGCACAGCCACTGCATGACTTCCCTGTCATCAGTCATCTCCAGCTTGTCCCCTGTGCCCCCTTCAAGTCCAGGCCAAGGCACACTACAGGGGCAAGAGCCGAAGTTACTGTGACCTATCTACTGCAGACCTTCTGTTCAATGAGCATTGAATAATTTATCTGTCATAAACCCAGGATTTATTTGGTCCACCTAATTTGGAATGACAGTTCTCACTATTGACAGTAGAACTGAACATTTTATCTTCTATCTCTAGAAAGTGTGTGGTAGACCCACCAGGGAAATATTTCTCCAATTTACCATGCTGACAGTTCCTGAAGAAGTTCTTTTCTTCCTAGGAGATTGGAAAGGCAGAAGAGGCTCTCTTCTGGGAACTCTACCTACCTTCTGCTTCATGAGTTTTGTGTTTCAGGAGTGACAATGCTGACTTACCTGCACTCTGCATTCAGTAAAATGCTAATCAAAGAAATAAAGTCTCAGATGTAGATTTTCAATCTCTGACTCTTCCCACTCAGGAGAGTGGGATAATCCTCCAGGAGGAAGCGGCAGGAGAAGGAATTTCACTAGTTTATGACTGAGGTCAATAAGTTTGCAAACTTATGGCATTAAATGGGAAGTCTGTTCCATGACTGCAGGCCGCCCAAGTGGCCCACTGAGCCCCCTGTCCTTGTAAAAAAAAGAAAAAAAGAATCAGGGGGAAAAAACAGAATGTCATTGTCTTGGGAACAGTGTTGTTCACCACCTGCACCACATTAGCACTTCGGGATAAACTTGCCTTGATGCTTACGATCCCATTGCAATCACACCAGTCGACTGATGGCAGAATAGGGTCGTTAGCAATCCTCTTCCTGCTGTCACCAAACGACACCACAGAGCAATACTGTCAGCAGCTGTTCTCTTCCACACGAGACATTTGCCATTTTGCTCTAATTTTTACAGTTTAACTCCTATAGTGGGAACCACAACAGTATTTCATCAGGATTGTTCCTTAACCAGGAACTCCTCAAGGAGCACAACGTTACTAAGCAGCCATTGCAGCTAGGAGCGAACAGTCCCATTTATTTTTTGGTTATGTCTTCCTCCTCTAGGGATTAAACCCATTAGAATATTATTGAAGAAACTGGCCTAGCCATGACTGAACATTAATACCAGCAATTTAAAACCAAAAAACTACCCCATTATCCTTTCAATAAATGCAGACATGTTTATTTAAGCAAACATCACTCACACAAATGCCTTCAAAACCTCCAATTAATTTCCTTCCAGAAAAGTGTTCAAATAACATGCTTTGGAAGTACTCTTGGCTCATATTAAAACATATGCTGGTACTATCCTGTCCTGTTGTATCTAAACAGTATTTAGGTATGTACTCTCTGTCTAGGAATATTTAGGCTTTTTTCTCCTTCCTTAGAAATGCCCCACATTTTGAGACCAGCAATGCACTGGAATAGATAAAGACATTTTTATTGATTATTGAAAGGTAAACTAATGAACAGTTACAAGTCCAAGAATGGATATAACAATTGGCATATTTATTATTGACAACTCATTGCTGAATTGAAACTAATTCCAAGATCAGGCAAGGCCTGAAAATTTTGTGGTTTTTTTCAGAATTGCTTAAATTTACCTGGATGGTTATGTGGTAATGCATGGATGTTGTCAAAGGATCTTTCTGTATGATGGCACAGCATATTTAGAAGAGAGACTAACTAGTGCTGTTACTTGCCTGCTCATATCTCCTGGTCTGACTGTCCTGATGTAGAGATGGAGCAGCTCAAGACATAGAGGTGTACACTTCCCATACAGATGTTCCTTGCAGAAAATCTGTATAACTGAAATAGACTCTTTCAAGCAGAAGAAAGGCATGAAGAAGGGCATGTACATAGCTCTTCACACATGGTTTATCAACCCTGTGTTTGCCACAACATCACTGCAAACAGTGCAGATGCATCTCACTATTTACACCACAAAAATAGTCTCCTGTGTCAACATGACCAGTGAATCCCAAGAGTGTAATGTGAATTAATCAAGTATGTAACCAAGACAAAGACTAAGGACATAACACCTTCGTTGAGACAAAAGGAGTTAAGAAGTCTTTGGAGCTAATTGTTTGGAGGCAATTAGAAGGGTTAATAGAGTATAATATAGCGATGTATTTCCTCCTCTGTAAAAGCAGCATTGCTTATCTATATTTACACTACAGCACACATCAGCACAAACCCCGTACTGTTAACTAGAAAATCATGTACCATTTAGACAGGCTTCAACACCTAACAAGTTATATGGCTTGGATATAAAGTCAATGGGCTTGACTTGTGCAAAATAGCTTGATAACTATATGCTATCTTTGTGTAGACATTACATGAAAGACCCCCATTTGCTGAAATGTGCAAGGATCTCTCTTATTTTCCAGTCAGTTTCAACACAAAACTACTACCAGAGGTGAAGACACAGCTGGGACTTCACTGCCAGTGAGGCTTCAGATTCTGTCTCAGGCACAGCACCTGTCACACCATGGTCACCACTGCAGCATGGTGCCTAGAGGAAGTGAGTTTCTAGAGCAGGTGATTTCACTGTAAAAAGGAAAGCATACCATGGTGATTTTTAGCATACTTTTCAAATTTTTCCCAAACAGCATCTTCTCCTGAGACCTAGCTCTGGCCTTTGACTGCTACAGATTTGCCCATCCATCATTCATTAGTGGAAACTGAATTCAAGGATCTAAGGATATTTCATTTGGGGACTCTGCCTGAAGTATCATTCATTAAACAAATATGGTTGGCATTTATGATGATAATATGTTTTTTTCCCCAACTTGCTTGATTACGCTTCTGCCTTGGATCAGCTGTGATAATATTTATCCCAATGGGATCTCATTGCTTTCAATGCAGGAAATTATTGCTAAATTAACTGGCTCAAAGTATTATTTATGCATATGTTTATTCATAGAACTATTTATAAAAATTGCTGGATTCTTTACTAATTGACATATCCATCCATATTAGTACTTAAGACTTTTGGATCTTTCACTGTTTAGGGCCTCACACTAAAATTGCTGAAGCTGAGTGAAGGTTCCCATTATCTTTGTCAGACTTTGGATCACACTGCTTATGGTGAAGCTCCTTCAGGTCATGTTAGATGTAGAAGAGAATAAGGGTTGTAAAAGAGACTGGGAGCCAGTTCACTCCATTTGCAAAGCTGCCATTTAGCTTTCAAAGTAGAAATAGATCAAGCAAGATTTGCAAAGTGAAAAAAAATAATAGTTGATTTTGGAATTAAATTTAATTAGGTAAATCCTTAGGGAGTTTTAGAAATTTGAGTATATAATTTTCAGTCAGTACTTTTGTTTCATTCAGGCCATTTATACTTCAGATAGTACTTTTTTAATCATGATACTTGGTGCATTTAAGGGCCAGTGATTAGAGGACTCTGCAAATTTCCAACATTTTTTGTGCATTCACTTATAATCATTCAGCATTAATTCTTTACATACGCATGGTACACAAGTCTTTCCTGTAATTCTCTCAGCAAAACACATGCTTTTCTTTATGCGTGGTCTTTAGGAGATATGCAACCTAATTAGGACTGGTTAAAAATGTTGGACACATTCTCAAAGGTATTAGCTAGAGCTCTTTGGAATGAAATTAACTAACCTGAGCTAACTAATTAACTAAGTAATTGAGCTAATCAGCTAATGAACTAATTAACTCTTTGAGCTAATTCAAGCTCAGGTTAGACAGAGTTTTTAGCAACCTCATCTAATGGAAGGTATCCCTGCTCATGGCAGGGGGGTTGGAATGAGATGATCTCTAAGGTCCCTTCCAACCCAAACCATTCTATGATTCTTTGGTTCTATAATCTGTTGACTTTATAAAGGAAATACTACCCTATACCTCTTACTTCATAAAGATCCAGAACAACTACTTACTCAAGAATAAACACCACCAAGGGATTTCTTGTCTTTTATTTAAAGAATAGCAAGACAAATAAGAAATTAAATCTAATATTTTCTTGCATTCTTAGGAGAGAGAATTTTTATACACAACTGCTCCAAATGCCAGTAGCCCTTTTGAACTCTGCAAGCTACAGAAAAAAAAAAAAAACAACTGATTTCTGCAACCCATGATAAGGAGAAGTTGTTCACAGATGCTCCTGAAACTCTAGAGTCTATGTATATAAGGGGGACATTATTTAAACTCTTAGTCTGCTCTTTTTTTCCCAGCAGCATGGACATAGCCAAAGGCAATGCCTGTAGTACTACGTTAAATGCCTTTTTTGGCACGGGGGCCAACTTTCAAGCCCTTTTCCCTTCCAAATTAGAGAGACTATTTAATTAAGAATGACACATGGCATATGCCAAGTCCTAAATTATGCCTGGGAGTTGTTTAGGAAACTTTGAGCACAAAAATACCCCAGGCTCTATCCTAACAATTAAACAGTATAAACAATCACTTGCTTGTGTCTAAAGACTGTGCCCAGGCTTTGTTTAATTTACTGTTGTTGCTAATAGAATTACATGCTGGTAATACAAAGTATCTCAGGTTTTATCAATTCAGCTGTGCTTAGATGCTAACTATAGTTCAGAAACAGGTAGGTCCTATAGTGGAATAAACTTTAAAGGAGATATTTCCTATTTAAGAACTACAAATATCCATTGATTAGATACACGTCAGCATATTCTTCAACAGGATAACTCCCTGCTTTGTATTCTGCCTGCTATATTTCACAACAGGGTAAATGATTAATATTTATAGATGTCTTATAAAAGTACTTATCCCAAATGCATGAGAACCCTGCTGCACCAAAGCTGGTCCCTGCCCCAGACCCTATTTCAGCCCTCTCTGAGAACACTCACTTGCTTTTTGGGAGTATGGAGGAGCTGGGCTCTGCTGTTGGGCATCCTCCTTGCTACCTCCTCGCCACAGCTCTGACTGTGTGAGCCACACTCAAGTGTGACTTCTAACCAAGAGTGGTGCAGCTCTTGGTTGATGCTGCAGCTACAGACTCTGTCTCCTCTGGAGATGGCTTGTGCAAAACAGAAGGAGGTTGGCTGTAGTCAGAGGAAGGGGATTCCTTGTTCATTAGAGGTTTTCAAGACATGAGAGGACAGGGTGCTAGATAGTCTCATGTAGGCTCCCCTTCCTGTGAAAGGCTGGACCAGGTGATCTTTGGAGGTCCCTTCCAGGTTCTGTGGTTGTTGCAGGATGTAAAGTCAAGAGTCTGTGCTCACTTTTGGGATTTTATTATTGTTCTTTCAGTCTCTTAGTTTTTTCCTTATGGGCCACTTTTCTGGAGGAAGTTTTCCACACAGGAGTTTGACTTTGCACTTTGAGATGAGAAGTAAGCTTTCTGTTTTAACAGTGGCAGCAGAAGGTTTGTGAACACAGTTTCCTTATAAGGCTCAGATTTATGGAAGTAATAGAAGAATTCCACATTCAGATTTACTTTTTTTATCTCCTAACTCTGGAGATCCTGTAGAGACTTTAGAAGGAACCAGAAATATTTGAGTAGCTGAGTTTACCAAAATTACGCAGTTATTTAGAAAATTCTGAGGATATGTGTTATTGCCTTACATTTTTCTACTACAGACAATATTCTTACTTGTTCAGCACATTAATAAAAAAAATTCAGAGTTAACTATTTGCTGCATGGATATAACCACTAGATGGGAGACAAGAGCTGGTTAGGAACTGGAAGCATCAATTGGGGGTTCACTCTGGGAGCTCCTGTCAGCTGCCACCACCAGCTGTGACATGTCACACTGGAGCTGCACACTAACACATCTGGGACCACTTTTAGAAGGGTACACAAGGAGGTTATTCACTGAACTGGAAAGATTTTTTTATGAATTGGTAGTGGTGGTGATGAATTATTGAGGGAACAGGATATTTTAAAAATAACTGTGTTAATTCTCTGCCTCTAAATGGCATTGCCTTAGGAAATTCTCCTCTTTTCCATCTGCAGTGCTGATGGAAAGGAACATCTTTCACATTATCTCATCCACATGAGGTCTGTTAACAATACAGCTGCCAAAGGCTTTTATTGGGCAGGAGTGGTATTAGCCTATGTGTTAGGAGGGTGGAATTCAAGTCCTTAGAATGTCACAGACTTCCTGGGTAGCTTTAGGCAAGCTGTCTTTCTCTTCTGTGTTTCAGGTCTTCCTCTGCTTCTCTTTGTTTTTTTTTTTTTTCCCCATTGAAATACCATATAATTGAACTTCCTTTCTTCCCTAGTGGATATTAATACTACAGACTGTGCTATCATAACACTGCATAATACTGAAAGGTCTTTGAAGCTATTTGTGGATACATTTTTTAAAATAAGAAAATTCTGCATTTTTCAAAGTTTTCTGTGGCTCCTTATATTTAACTTTAGCCAGGATAACAGAAATGTAGTCCGACCTGTTGCCTAAAACTATTTGTAAAAACTAACCAAAGTCAAAAGATAAATAAATGGAATAAATAAATGGAATAAATAAATGGAATAAATAATAAGCAAAAAGACATACTCATCTCAGTCAAAAGGGGTGTGGGTTGAGTAACCAGAGGACTAAGCTAGTCACATATGAAATTAAGAGCATCAGATTAATAAAGTTTGAAAAAAAGGCAATTTTAACCCTTTGCTAAAGGTTTTAATATAGCAACACAAACAGAAGGTGTAATCTGGACCTCTGACAAATAACTTCTGTAACATCTTGGTAGGACCTGGAAGTGCATTCCAATATGAGCGTGCTTTCGCATTCCATCTTGGGAGTTATGGTAACTTCACTGAAACAGATGGGGACTCAGGAGATCACTCATCCACATCTTTGCCAGCTTTGGCAGTGTCTTAATATTAGATCTGGAGCTTCTTTTACCTTTTTTCCCGATTCTTACCTTTTTTCTATCTTTTTTTCTTCTCTTATTTTTCTTCTTTTTTCTCCTTTAGCCAAGTGTGTTTAGTACTGATGCTGGCAGAGTTTGCCTGTACACAGAGAAGCTAACTGAATCATACTAACATGTGTTCTTCAAAAGAAAGGTACAAATAAGAACACCAAAACCAGAATCTATACAGCAAGTCCTTGTTGGAGTCTGGCTGCCTGTACTCAAGGCCATCTTTGACATGGCCTCATCAGGGATCTCTGCCTCTTGGTTTGGGCTCAGGGCTTTGCCCTTTGTTTTTGCAGATCCTGACCTGCTGACTTGCTGGCCCAGCTCTGCTCTTCTGGCCAGGTGCTGTGGGACAGGGCTGTGGCAGGTGGGGGGCAGGGGGCACTGTCCTGTCCCTCACTGTCACCCGTGCCTTATTCCGCATCAGCACTTGCCCAGCACCTGCTCCTGCTGCTCCCTGACACTGTATTTTCCACCTTTACCAGCTGCCTTCATTGCTACTTTTTTCTCCTTTTGAAAATTTGTTTTGTTTTATCCTCAAGAAAACAGGACAGCACCATTAACAGCTTCAGACCATCTCTCAATGAAATTGTCTTTCATCTTGTCCCTACAAAGGGCTATTTAAATGATGGTCAAATGTGGGAAGTTTCCATTAAAAAAATCCCTCTCTTTTACAAAAAAGAAAGGCATTAAATCATGTTGTTAAAATTAAAACTTAATCCATATTGTCACCATTTCTCCTTTAAGAAGTTTTAATAATGTTTACCATGAGATGGAGCAAGTCCAAATCTCAAATCTTGACTCAGATCTTCCTATCATTTAATATTCTAATATTAGCCGCGGGCTGAGTCTTATCAATGCTTTTAACTTCTGTACCCATTTAGTCCACCAAAATATCATAAACCTGACTTTTTATCAGAAAAAACCCAAGCACTAAGCACTTTTCCTTGTACGAGAAGGTACTTTATCTAGTCACACTGAAAAAGCTGGTAATAGATCTTGAATACCTGTTGCCAAAATTGTGTTTTAAATATCATATTTGGAGAAGGTGGACTATCCTTTGGAGAAGTAGGAGGATATTCTGGCAGACCAGATAGAAACTTCGGCTTCTAAAATTCAATCCCTGACAGGTACAGTCTAGTCCTGTCTCCGTACCAGATATTTTAACAGTTTCCCAGGTGCAGTCCTTTGTTAACAGTAGGGGTTGGCATCCCTGAGCTTACCACTGCAAACCTGCTGTTCAGGGATTTTCATTATCTGCTACTGCCTGAATTCAGACAGGAGAGTCTGCATCACCAAAAGGAATAAGTTCCTGGTCTGACCCTGGAGCTCCAACCTTTAATAGTGCTGTAGAGGTTAGAGCTTGATTAATGGTATATGGAGATGCCCCAAAGGAGCTGCTGCCCTCTGCTGTACCTGTGATATGTAGGAGGAATGAGGCAGCCACTTCTGCCACATGACCCACTGTGCTGCTAACACGGGAGCATTAACTCATGTTAAAAATCCTTCTGTGTCCTCAGTACAGAGTTTTAAAATCTTCATGGAGGACTAAATAGCATTTAAAGCCCATGTACTCTTTGACTAGTCATTCAGATAGCCTTTCCTCTCTCCCTCTAGGTTCTTCAACTAGCTTTATTATATAGTGAATGGAGGATTTGTTCAGGATGATTTCTTACCTCAGCAACGTTTGGTCTCCTTCTCTGCTTGTGCCTCTCCTCTCCTACATTAACAGGCTATCATAAGCAAAATGTTAGAATCATAGGAGGGTTTGGGTTGAAAAAGACCTTACAGATCATCTAGTTCCAATCCTACTTTTGGCTAAAAATATGACAAACCACCACATACCTAGAACACAGATACATAAATTGACATTGCTTATTTGCTTTTCTCCCCTCCATTCCACAGGAGGTGATAGCCTTTCTTCATGGAATCTCAGGATGCTTCCTTGGCCTGGATTATCCCTTAAAAGCAGGTGTTGTGCTGTATAGGGGAACAATTTACACAACACTTTAATTTGTGTAATGCTATTGAACTGTTACTAAGTACAGTGTTGTAGTGTACATAGGGAAGGTTGACCCAGACTGAAAGAACTGAGCAGAAATCACATCCATACTTTCTTTAAAGCCTCCCACTGCTGTGCTGCCAGAACCAGCAGCTGCTAGATGTCAGCAGCTAATATTTCTTTTTTTCATACCATCCTTATTTGTCTGAACATGCCAAGGTAATAATAACTATCTCCTGTTTTCACTAGCGGTTATCACTGGATCAGGTGCTCTGGAGGAAGCTGTAACTAAAAAAAAAAAAAAGCCAACAGACATTTTTACTGGGAGTGGCAGGGAGAGCTGGAGTCAGAAAATTCTGGCATTCATTTCCGTGTCCTTTGGTTACACCAGAGAGGTTAACCTGTAACTCTCTGTTATAGAGTTATGATTCACAATATTACTTTACACAGGAAAGTTGCACCTTGCACAGCAAGCATCTTCCTCTCTCCACCTTGCCCATGCTCTGCTCTTATTCCAGCTACAGACAAAGTAGATTCTGCAACTTCTTGGCTTCTACAGGAACCACCTGCTTGTTGACCCCCTCTGTAATGCATCTATACCAGAGAACAAAATCTGTACTTGTAACCAACAGAGGGCACGATCCTTTTTTTCTGAGCATCAGGTAAGATCCCATATACTTCCAGTTCATCACCCTCCAAAGTGAGATTGCCACATCCAATCTCATTGGGAATGCTACATGTGCAAGCAGTGCCTGGGAAAGTGCAAGCTCAGCTCCAAATCATGCCAGGTTTTTGATTAGAATTTAATATAGATTATCACAGAACAGCGATTGTACCCACCATCTAATAAGCTTACTGGCATAGCCAGTCTAAATGCCTATTTATTGGGGCATGTAGCCTACCCACAAACCAGGACTGGCACATGTGCACCAGGCTATCAGCTTTCAGATTTCAAAGTCATAATTGCTCCTTGCTAATCAATAGCAGTCTCCACCAAAATTTTCCTATTTAGAACATAATTTGTTATGCATGCATATGTGTGTATATATATATATATTATTTCCAGACTGTATGTAATGCAAACCTTTAATGCAAACCAACAGAGGCAGACACCTTATTAGAACAGCAGTGGCTTCCATGAAGAAGCAGCTCTTTGTTAGCTCAGTACTCTTTGTAGTCTCACCTTTAACTGTTAACTGCGTTGTTATTTTGCTGGTAACATCAAGATTATCTCAGATACTGAGCTGAGAAAAGAAAAGAAAGGAATAATGAAAAGGGTTAGCAAAAAGAAAAAAGGGATAAAGTTAATAGTGTAATCTCTTTTTATGATACATATAGGACTGTAAATGTAAATGAGTACCAGTACCCGTTCTATTGCTAGAAGTCCACAGCTAAGTATATTATTCAGCATTAAATGAATATAAATTACTATTATTTACCTAGTCTAAATGTACAGCACTTGCAAAAATGGATATGCTCATTATTTTGAAAATGTCTTTGTGAAATAAAGAACAGAATGAACTGTGTAGAAGAGGTGATGTTCACTATATTGATAAAGTAAATACCATTCAAGGGAAGTACTCCAGAAGAAGACAACACTTGTTAGTGTGTTCTTTTGTTCCAGTAAATGCTTTATTTATGGGATTTGGGATAGAGTTTTATGCAACTGACAAGTCAAAAGCAAACACTGCAGTCAACAATGACTAAGATTTTTAAGGAGAAAAATGGGGGGGTTGACAGGTTGTAGTAAGATTGGCTTCTAATGACAGTGCAGCAACACTTCTCTGTGAATGGAAGACACCATTTCATTGATGGCTAATAATTTGTGACAGTGACATTTCATGAATCAAATGGGCTGTTTACATAATAGAAAGTGAGTGAGATTTTTACTGCTCTCCTTTACCCTCATTCCAGAAGTTGAGTCCAGGAAGAAAGGAAGGGGTGGAGGAAAGGTATTTTTAGACTCTTGTTCCTCATTATCCTGCTCTGTTTCATTGGCAATAAATAAAATTAATTTCCCCAAGCCTAACATGTTTTACATGTGATGGTAAAAGCTGAGTGATCTCTTCCTGTCCTTTTGGCTCCTACAAACCTTTCATCATATTTTCTCTCCCCTGTCCACCTGGGGAGGGGAGTGATAGAGTGGCTTTGTTGGGCACCTGATGGACAGCTAAGGTCAACCCACCACAGTTTGTGTTCAACATGTGAAGCAAAGCATCTCAAAAAAGGAGCAGAACTTGAATCTGTGCTTACGCAGATCCAGTGGGCAGGAGGCTGCACGCAGGGAGGGCAAAGGGTGGCTATTCTCAAGTAGGACACCTGAAGTGCAGCAGTCCAGATGGACTATTGCTTGCTCGCAGATTGGGTACTTGATGCAGACAGAAACAGGCCATCAATTATTTTCCAAATTACTCACATTGGGTCTGGCTATAAAGACAATGTATGTGATTGATTTTTACCCTGTTTAATAGGATGGCTTCCGTGGATGGAAGGACAGCTTCTAAATGCTTCCTGAATACGAGTGGCTGACCTGAGTTTCTAAGATAAATGCCAAATGGTACACTTTTTAGTTTTCACAGAACATTAAACAAAGCTAAGAGCAGATGAAAAGAACTGGATTATCATGCTCACTGAATAAATTAGTAGCACTGCAGGTACTTGTACACATAGTATAGTGTAAATTTCAGAGTTGCAAATTTCAGAGTAAGAAACTGATGCTGGGAAAATCCTACAGATGTCTTAACTCCAGTGCTCAATTGTCTGAATGATCATAGATCTCCTAACATATTTTCTAGCATCCAGTACTTTCTGTATTTTTCCAGGAGTTTTTTTGTTTTTTTTTTTTTTTTTTTAAAATTGGATTTGATTCTACCTCTGAAGTAAATGGAAATTATCTAGGCAGCTATTTTTTAATTCCTATAATTAACATTTCCTGCAGCTTTAAAAAGTGTTTTGAGTGTTATCTTTTAATCACTTAACTGGCTATGGTTTTATACAGTGTCCTACAACTACTTTTACTTCAGGAAGCTCAATCAGGCAGATAATCCTCCTCCCCTTCACACTCCTCTTTGAACATTACTTCACAGGAATACAAGGGCTGTAAAAGCCTCGGTGGAAGGAGAATCCTAGCAAGATGCATGAAAGGAGTCCCCACAGTGCATGCTGCGATGTGGATTTTCAGTTGTTCTGAGCTGTAGTTCTCTGGAGCTTTTTCATAAATTAGAGCAGACTTGGGAAGTAATTCTTTGTTCCATGGGCTGTACTAGTTCCCAAAGGTGACGTGACTCATAGCAGTGGGAGGGTGGCTGACAGCTGCCTTAGGGCTCTGCTGGTGGGCCATGGCTTTTTGTGATATTACAGCCATGGGCATCAAAAGTGACCTGGGCTGATGTATTATATGTAGCTGTGAAAAACTCTGAACGGTAGAATTCCCTTTTAAAACAGGAGAGGTTTGTCTTAGACTACCACAATTCCTTTCCCTTGTTCCGTCATCTATTTTCAGTTCTTTTGTGTATACTAAATGCCCTGGAAGCATTGCATGGGGACATGTGGGCTGTTTGAAGGTGCAAAGCCTGCTGGAATGGTGTTGGGGGACTGTGGAAATGGAGGAAGACAGACTTTGTGCATTCTTGTCCACAGTGCTTTTTGGGAGCTGACATGAAGAGGACTGTCCCCTAACAGACCCAGGACACAACCTTGGAGAAATCTGGTTAGAGGTCCAGAACAGGGCCACAAGTAAGACCTTCCTGATCCTTTCATTACTGAATACTCCAGTACAAGGCACAACTCACCATACATTGGAGACAGATGTCAAGACTTGACAGTGTCTCTGGTCATGTGCAGAACTACAGACATCTACCCAATTTCACAATCATCCAGATAGGTTCTTGCAGGTGCTTAGAGTAAAAGGAGTATTGTATTTGTAGAAAACCCTCAGAATTCAAGCACTGGTTTTCAGATTGTAGAAGTCATGAAGTTAGCAGGATAATACGGAAAAGTGTTGTAAATTTGAAGCACTGCCCAAAATATTCCTATGATCTCCACTAGTGCAACTTAATAAGTTTATCATGCAGTGCATCTGTTTTTTACTTAAATATTAATGATAAATGAGATAAGAGCTGACAAAGATTCACAAGTGTCTTAACATTTGCAATACATTCCCAAGTGACCTACTTATTGAAGGGATGCTGTGCTTTGATTTTGAACTGTACTATAAGAAAGTTGACACTGGCAGCCCACCAAATTAAACAACAAAAGCAAACTTTGATGTTGGCAATGCTTGACGGATAAGTCCCAGCTCATAATGATCTATATGCAAATAAAGATCTTTTATTTTCATTAAGGGACAGAAAAAATATTCTGCTTTACTAACATGATAATGATTCATGTTGGTAAAAATCCTGGTGGCTTTCTCAAATGCTTCTGATATTTGAACTGTGCTGATAATTTCTATTTGAAGTATGAACTACCACCAGCATTTTTGACACTGCAGCATCTTCTGTACTCATTCTTCATCAAAGCTTAGAGAGAGTCAACACACACTAGACTTAACATTTTGTTACTAAACAGCTGTTTTTTTACAGATTCCAGTGGGGACCATCTAACATTTCTATGTTTGTCACAGTTGTAGCAATCAAACTTATGAAAAGCAGTTCTGGAGTTTGAAGCGTATTTGTTGAACACAATGGGCCTTTTATGTTGATCCCATGATGTTGAGTGATGAATTAACAGGAGGTATTGCTTTTTAATACCTAGATGAGCAATATGCTATCCAGCATCTAATGATATGTGGATGCCATATTCATATTCAAGGTGATTTCAAAATGTGCTCTTAGAAATAAACCAGTGGTATAAATCTTAGAGGAATGCCAATAATTTGCCAATCAGACAGAATTATAGTCTAGAGGCAGATGGATGGCAACATAATTGAGGCCTACCAATGGCTCATTAAAGCACCATGCAAAGTAATCACATTGCAAAGTAGTACCCGAGTAAAAGTTAAAATACAAACTGTTATAAAAAGGAAGAGTGAAAAACACTCAGAGGTAGGCAGAAGGGTTTTTAGTAGCTTTGTATGGCTGCAGGTCTGGTGCCCTTATGTGCAACTGAACATAGATCTAGAAATTGCAGAGGAAGAGGAGAGGAATTATGAAAAGCATGAAATGACATCCCTGTGAGGGGAGATTAAATAGACTAGGACTCTTCTGGCCTGGAAAAGACTTAGGAGAGTATGACAGTGATCTGTCAAGAATGACTTAGGGAAGATAAATGGAATAATTATTTTTATTTTACAAAACTAGAGGTTATCAGATGCATATCAGGTAAAATGCTCAAACGGCACAATTTTTTTGTACAATAAGTAAAGTGTGGGACTCACTGCCACTGGATGGTCTGGAAGCCAAATATAAAGCATTGCCAAAAAAAAAAAAAAAAAGACATGAGCAGCCCCCAAACTAAAGCTAGCTGGCATTTGTGTGGAGGGATTGTATATTGAAACAGTAATTCTGTAAATTTAGTCTGTTCTTGTTTTTTTTTTCCCCAAAAAAGTGTGGAAGTAGATCTAGCAGAGCATCTATTCTAATAAGGAGGGTTTAGGTAGACAAAAAAAAAAAATCACAAAAATGGCCCTTAAAGATTTCAGGGTTAGCTTTTAATTAAAAAAGATTAAAAATGGAAGAAGCTATGTATTGTACTTCATCTGGCCTTGTTCTGAATCAACAGAAAGAACATGAGTTGAATCCATGATTTCTAAGAGGCAAGCTGTATATGCTATTCAGAATACGAAGCCTACGGCAAATAGGTATTTGGTGTCTGCAATATTCACATCATGAAGTGATTTTGCATTGATGGATGGATGTCTAGAATTTAACCAGATGTTTTCAGTAAAGCAAATCCTTCCATTCTTACCAAAGGAGAAAAAAAATGCATATTACAAAATCATTAATCTCTATCACATTATAGAATGGCCTATGTTTTTTGAATAATACTTGATCACCACTGGTTACTCACATACTAGATATAATTTTTGGAGCGTATTAGAAAAATATATCTAAACACATAAAAACCCTTCTTCTTGAGGAAGGAATTTTGATGCTAATAATGGCAAATAGTAGAAACAAATAGCTTTCCTTTGAATCAGATGTGAAACAAAGATGTATCAAGTCCTTAATGTCTCTTCAGTGTCTATGTGGGATTTACTGGGAGCCAAGTCCTAAGATGCAATGACAAGGTAGAAGGAATGAACAATCTTAATTGAATACAAAATTTTGAATACGAATTTTGAATATACACTAGCGATCTTATATATTTTCCTGAACAAAGTTTGGCACTGCTAGAAACAATGTAGAATACAGAATATGCATGAATACAAAGAAAATACATACACACTGCATAAAGGCTTGACATAAGCATTGTAATTAGTGAGTCAGGTCCTTAAATCAATAACCTGCACTAACAGATTGCCTACTGAGAAGCCTTTTCCAAAATAAATTTGAGGAAACCACATAATAGCTCACTCACATGGCTCATTTTTTAAATGAAAGTCTGGAGGAGTATTGTGTCCTGAATAAACATGAATTTGACAATTGAAAACTAATGTTTTCCCCATTGGAATTTATTCATTGTAGATAAACTTATTAATGATGTTTGTTTGAAGATGACTGAAGTTTCTGAAAAGTTTCAGACAATTCTTGCATTTCTCTTGTGTAGAAAAAAATCCAAATTACTTTATCATACATTCTCGTTGCAAACAAACAAACAAACAAACAAAAACCGACTCAGTTTTAGGAAACTGACAGTGGGAAACTTTATTACTTAAGTCAAATCAGTCATAGATATGGGCAGAATATTGATAGCTTTGACGGAGAAATACGGATACATTATTCTGGGAGGAACTAGCATGAAAGACAGGTTAAAGGGTGGGTGTCAGGTCAGTGGAAGTTCAGCCTCCAAATATTTGGAAGTCATAATAGACTAATCCTGCTAGGAGAAGGTTCTATCAAAAGGTGATCCTTTTAGGCTAGACAGTATTTCTTCAGTTGAAAATCCTTCAGAGTACTGTGTCTTTCATTAAGATAGGACATCATCCCCCCTTCCAACAGCCCTGCATTAGGGTCTTCAAAGTGTGAAATAAAAGCTTATGGAATTGTACAAGCTTTTGTTTTACAAGTCTAAAATGTTTAATTTCAGAGGAAAGGTTTAGAGAGTAAGAATTCTGAATATCGCTGCAGTGACCTGGAGCTCTGACTGTAGCTTTTATTACAGACTATGATTGAAATCTATTTTAGCATCTTGATATGTTTGATTTCCAAATATAAAAAAAATTAAGGAATTACAAGAAATACTACTTTCTTTTATTATGGATAGAAACATTTACTTATGAGCAGAGGATTTCTAAATCCACAGTTCTTTGAATTGTTTCACTATCTGCATTTCCTTGATGTTTATTTTGCTTATTGGTGAAACTGTTAAGAAATATTCTTGTCTACGAGAGTGTGCAGAGGAGATGCTGCATTCCGGTGGAATCCACAAAAAGTGGAACACCAGTGTCAGGGAGTGAGTAATTTGATATGAAACAGTTAAGAGATAACACTTCATATGATCCATCATTAACTGTGATTCTCACAAATACCCGTTTGTGTCTGGAGCACCACCCCTACAAAGACAGGCTGAGACAGCTGAGGCTGTTCATCCTGGAAAAGAGGAGGTTGCATGGAGACCTCATAGCAACCTTCCAGTATCTGAAAGGGGCCTACAGGGAGCCTGAGAGGGACTCCTCATCAGGAACTGTGGTGACAGGCCAAGGAGTGATGGGTACAAATTGAAAGAAGGGAAATTTAGGTTAGATATACAGAAGAAATTTTTTGCTGTGAAGGTGATGAGGCACTGGAACACATTGCTCAGGGAGGTTTTGTGTGCACTCTTTAAGGGCAGGTTGGATAAGGCCTTAAGCAACCTGGTCTAGCAGGAGGTGTCCCTGCACATGGCAGTGGGGTTGGAACCGGATTATCTTTAAGGTCTGTTTCAACCCCTTAACATTCTACGACTCTATGAGTCATTTCTCGTTTCACATAGGGAAAATAATTTGAACTACTGAAGGTGATTGACTTTCAGGAGGTCAAACTGCAAATCACAGGCAAACTGAGCTGTCAAGCTCTGCTGCACTCTTTGTTCCCACCCCGATTTCAGCCTCTGCTGGTTAATTACGGCTCTGTGCTTGCAGTGCCCCCTCCGAAGCCGCTCTCCCCAGCCCTGCCGAGGGCGGCAGGTGCGGGCAGCGCTTTATGGGGCCATCACACCTGGGACCGCAGCAGAGCCGAGGAGCAACACTAAGGATGCTAACGATATCAAAGTTCAAGGAGTGTCTGGACAGCCTTCTTAGTCATAGGGGTTACTTTTAGTTAGTCCTGCATGGAGCAGGGAGTTGCACTTGATGATCCTAATGGGTCCCTTCCAAACTGAGAAGATGGTGTGTATTTCTGTGGGCACGCACTGAAGCGGACACCGAGCCGCGGGGCCAGTGCCGGGCCAGGGCACCTAGAGCGGACACAACCCGCACCGGGCACGGGCACCGGGCACAGCACCGGCCCCTCCCGGCCCCGGCCCCGCCACCCCCGGCAGGCCCCGCCTGCCCGCAGCCCTCCGTGATTCGGTTCCGCGGGGCGCATGCGTCGCGCCGGCCGGCTCCACATCGGCGGAAGGGCGACCGTAGCCCGGCGGGGCGATGGCCGGCGCGGGCAGGGACGAGCTGGGTGAGGCGAGCCGAGCCGTGCGGCCCGGCGGCGGCGGCGGGAGCGGCCGAGGGACGGCGGGATGGGGCTGGCTGCGGGGCGGGAGGGAGGGGGCGTGAGCGCCGAGGGTGGCCGGCCGGCTCCCACCCCTCTCCGCTGCAGGCGGGATGGTTCGGCCCACGGGGGATGCGCTGCGGCACTCGGCGCACCGAGGCGGGCGGGATGAACCATCCCACCTGGGGGAGGGGTGCGCGCTGCGCTGCCGCGGGGCCGGCGGGGCGGTGGTGACGGCTGAGCTCACGGAGCCGGAGCGGCGGAGCCTGGGGCCGGGAGGGCTGAGGGCGGCGGAGCTGGGGCTCGGCAGGGATCGCTCCCGGCGGGCGTCAGTCGCACCTGGCTGGCACTCGGTTTCTTTGGGAAGTCACGGCCTCCGTAGAAGTACATGAAAATACGTTCTCTTCCATCTGCGGGGTTGCTTTAAATATGGGTGTGGGAGGGTGTATCGATGTTCATCTCTTAGTTTTTCTGTCCGCAGATGTCCGAGATGGACGTAGCAGGTGTAGCTATAAAGTGTTGCTGGGGCTGGGCTGGGCTGGGCTGGGCTGGCTGAAAATCTCATCTCAAAGCTGTGTCCACAGCATTGCAGAATAGGTGAGGTTGGAAAGGACCACAGTAGGTCTTGTGGTCCAGCCTGCCTGCTCAGGCAGGGTCATGCGAGAGCACATGAAACAGGATTGTGTCCAGGTGGTTCTGGAATATCTTCAGTAAGGAGACTCCGCAAGCTCTCTGGGCAGTCTTCTCCAGTGCTTGGACACCCGCACGGTGAAGAAGTTCTTCCTCATGTTCAGGTGGAACTTCGTGTGCATCAGTTTCTGCCTGTAGCCTCTTCCCCTGTTGCTCGGCACCACCAAGAAGAGCCTGGCTTAATCTTGGCACCTCACTTCACACCTTAAGATATTTATACACATTAAGGAGGTCCCTTCTCAGTTGTCTCTTCTCAAGGCTGAACAGGCTCAGCTCCATCAGCCTTTCCTCCTTAGAGAGATGTTCCACTCCCCTAATCATCCTGGTTGCCCTCTGCTGAAAATCTGAAGATTACAGTTCCACTGTAATCCGAGGAATTCGCTCTGTCCACTGGTAATGGTGGGAATTGGAATTTTATTGTCAAATTTCATTGTCCCCAAGGCTGATCCATCTTGCGTTGAGGGACTGCCACCTCCCGAGGAAAGGTGGCTGAAAGATATTTAAGTTTTTTTTTTTTTTCGCAAGGTTACAGGTCTGACAGTTTCTCTGTCAGAACCCTTAGAAGCAGAATTTTTTTATGGGATTAACTGTTTAAAAATGCATATTGACACCTGCTAAGAATTCTGAAGATTTTTATATGGTTTCATCCTATTGAATACTTAATAAAGAAAAAGTTTTCCCAGTGTATCTTCACTTGAGTGTGTGTTAATCGTAGAAATGTGTGGCTTGGTCTAGACAGGATAGTGGATTATTTAAAACTAGCGTCTTTCCAAAAAAATGATCCATTGTGGGTTGGGATTAAAGTGTGTAATAACTATAGAGACCTGTGCTTGTGTACACTTGGTTTATTAAATCAGGTGTCCCATTTTATGAGCCTCCTGGATTTGACAGTTATGATGCAAAAGCAAACAGTTCTTCCTGCTTATTGAAGGGCATTACTGACTTTCAACATTTGCTTAGAAATAATGATTCTCATGATTAATAAACTCTACCATGAAACTGAATAAATCTACTTTATTAAGTTACAGTATGTAATGGAGAGAAATAAATGACACAAGATATATTTTCCAAAGAAAAATAAAGAGGGATTTAAATAACAGCATGAAGCATAAAGTTCTTGACAAGCAAACACAACAAAAGCTAATGCTAACTTTTACTATTCTGTAAAATATTAGTATTTAACAGGAATTTTTAAACTAGATGAGTTTTTCTTTTTAATTTTCAAACTAGAAAATATGTTTTAGTTTGAGGGGTTTGTGATTGTTTTTATGTCTCTTATATTCAATAAGAGTTGCTGTAGTGGAAGATAAAAAGGGAGCTGGCTTGTGTATGGTGTATTGGGGTTATATGTTATTTCCTCCTTTAAGTAGAGAAATTTACACATGTTTATGCCTCTGTACCCGTGTAGCCCTGGCACCACCATCCACAGTCACTTTGTGTTGCTTCATAATATCTTTGGAGGTTGTGGAAGCATGTGACTGAGTAACGTGGGAGATCATGTGTCCTTCATGGATAATGCTGGACTATACAGTTATATATCTTCTGGAGAAATGCTGGGAAGGTTATTTGTAGGCTAAAGCTTGGGTACTGGAGAAACAGGTACTCCTTTCTGTGGTTGAAGGAGTAACTGAATGTTACTCTGAAAATAACTGTGGGCAATGTTTTTTTTGTAACTAAATTTATCTTGAGAGCCCAAGTTCTGAATGCTGAATTAAAAAGCTTCTCCACAGCATTGAGACAATAAATGGATCATTTGTGAACTGCAGGAGTTGCTGGGAACACCAAGCCTCTCTGGTTGTCACAGACGAGGTTGCTGCAGGATATAAGCGTGTTTTCTGTGTTACACTGAAGTCTCCTTGACTGTGTTTGCTATTCACAGACTCAGTCGCTAACCGTGTCCCATAAGAGCAGCTGGCCTTTGTTGGTGACACAAGCTCTGAGTATGCCCTCTGGATCATGAGTATGGCTTTCTATAGCCTGTGGGAAAATATTAGCATAAACCCACATTTTAGGCTAGTGCAAAGACGACATGGTTCTGATTTTCTCTTTTATTCAACAGTCAAACCAGCTGCTTGTTAACTTGAATCTTTATCCCAATTATGGAGGCCCTGGGTCACCCTCTATTTAATAAACAGATTTCACATGACTGTGAATCTTGTGCAGTGTTTCTGGCCCTGTGGGCATGTTCTTGTGTAGAAGCTGACCGAGCAGGGAAGTCTTCTATGAGACGTCCTTTGCATACTGCTTTTTGCTGAGCACTTAGTATACATGTGAAGTGTTGCTCCAGCAAGGTCTGTGTGTTCCTTCTCCCATAAATAAGTAAAACCAGCTGATGTAAACAATGGTGGGCTATGTTCTATCCCCCGAATCTTTTTATGCTTGTGTATCAAATCCAGTTTATTGTTTGCTGACACTGACTTCAAAAACCTGAAGGGAAGAACAACTAAGGTAACAAAAACCAGATCACATGGTTAAATTGGATTTGTAAAAGGGGTTTTAGATATGACTTTGGCTGGGGCATGATCTTCTCCAGAGGAACCAAAGAAGATTGTACTTGACTTTGTTTTAACTTCTAATGCAGCCCTGGCAAACTTTCATCCTTTTGTCGCTGTTTCTTCTATAAAATGAAAATGATGATCAGTTTTATCACTTGTGGTTCTGCATCAGTTAAATTTGAAAGTGTTAATTGCTTGAGCAGCATAGAAAAATTAAGTAAAGTTCTGCTGGCAAATTCTAGGGAATAGAAAAGTACACTTGAAGATTCAAATCTGGAAATACTGGTCATAACAATTTAAACACCATAGATTTAATCTCACTGTGTAACTGGTGGCTGATAAGTGACTGAAATGCGTCAGAGGTCTTTGAGGATACAGTGTTGACATTTATGCAGGATTATAGTGTGAGGTGTAGCTCTGATGAGTAAGTAAATTTCTCTCTCCTGTGGTTTAAGGAATCAATTTAAACATTGCAGAGGTAACTCTGGGAGAAGTTGAAATTCACTCTGTGTTGCCTTGCTTGATAGTAGCAGAGCTTTTTGGCACCCTGCTTGCATGGATGTTCAAAGAAGAAAGCAGAAACAATAAGAGATATTTAAACAACTGTTAAAGACAATCAGAAGACAGCATTTGATCTGAAAAGATTTTTGTGGTGGAACAAGGAGAAAAGAAGTTCATATTAGCTGATTGAAAGACAGCGCTGAAAATTGGCTGGTACTTCAGCTAAGTAAAAACAAAAGGGTGTGTACAAGTGAATTTCCTCATTCTTAGCTGAACTGAGTAATGATAACGCAGAATTTTCAGTGGCTGAGCACTGGATTGGATCATTCATAGTGTGTTTGGATGCCACCAGGACAACTTGGAGGAGCATGGACCTAAGGTTGGCTGAGGTATGCTCTGCACTAGGTGCTTTGTGAGAGCAGCCAGACAACTTCATCTTTGATGCAAGTATGACATGTATATGCTGTAGCTGGAGTTTGAGATCTGATTTAAACTGCACGTACTGGACCTTTGTAGAAAGGAATCAAAGTAAATGTGGGTATTCTGTACCAATTTTTTGGGACTGTGGACTTTCCAGAATAATTCATTTCAGGCTAGGTTCAAGTACGCAACGCACCTGTTCTTTGACTTTGTGAGCTCAAGCTTTCTTACTTGGTATGCTCTGGACTACAAATTTGGATCCATTACATTTGGATGTAACACAAACCTGTATGTTACTGTGAGTATGGACTGTGCACTGGGACACAGCCGCAGTATTCCTTCCAGCAGTGGAGATCTCATCAAATGAAAATCCAAGCTTAGAAAGTCACATGACCCAAACCTCATATTATGTCCAAGGACCTTTACTCTTAATGGATTCACATATTTTAGGCCAAAACTATACACGAGTCATGGGATGAAGGAGGAATGACAAGGAGAAGAGGCAATTCAAAAGCATTTCTATGGCTAGAATGGCTACTAGATAGCATTGTTAGCATTATTTACATAATGCAGTATTTCAGAGGAACCTGTAATAAGTATAGTTATCACAATGTGAGTTGGTGCTGATTGCTGTTTCCTGTGTTTTAAAACTTCTAATAGAATTTATTCTCGAATGTGTTATTACATTAGAACAGGATCAGCAAATTGCCAGCCTTAGTGTACAAATTGGAAATGGATATTCTGAGGTCCAGTTTAAACAATTTCTGAGAACATGGGCGAATAGTTGAGAGTAAGTTAGGTGATTATCAGAGCTGGGATAGTGATGACAATAACCCTCAGATGACTAGACAGCTTTAAGCATGGGCAGATGACTTTGCAGAAGAAAAAAAGCTTGTCTTAGAAAAATTCTTACTATTTAAAAGATGAGGGGAATGCTTTTAAATCCATTCTTAAATAGGAACCTTAGTTCCAATGACAGCATGCTGTCATCGTTTAGCATTACAAAGAGCATCCTACAAAATGTGATGGAAACAAAACTGGAAACTATTTTTATTATTATTTCTTTTATATGTAATTGAATCTCATGTGATCACAGACTTTGCACGCTTGTAGTTTGGCTTGTTCCTAATGAAAAGACTTCAGATTCTAAGTTTAGAATCAATATTTTAAAGAATGAAAATGAGCCTAATCAATTGCCCGCTGTGTGAAACTTCCAGCTCCCTTTGACCCCTTAGGGGAAAACCTCTTATTTCAGAACTAGAGTGTGCAGGTCTTTGTGAACATCAAATGAGCCCAGTAGGGACTTAGAGCTGAGAGAGGATGATCGTGGCATCCTCAAGAACTAGTGAGCACAATGCTGTGGGAACAGAGGGAAAGAACTTTGCTGACCCTTTTTTTGATCAATTCATAGACTATATGCCATGTAGTGAAACATGTTTAAGTCTGTCTTGACTTCTGTAATTAGAATATCACTGAGTATAAATTTGCTCTACAGTGTACTTACTGGCTGAGTCTCTGACCTTTGATTTTTTTCTCTTGACTGATAATCTTTGCCTCTGTCAAGTGCTTTCATTACTGGCTTTCAGCTTTACTGACTTGAAATTCAGATGACCCTTTGGTGTTTTCAGGAGAGTTTGAGTTCTGCTTTTAATTTTAACGACTTGGGTAAGCTGCCTTCTGCTTTGTAGGATTTTTATGCTTGTTCTGCAGTTCTTCTTTAGAAGTTCTTCTTGCTTAGCATTGGCTTCAGTGCCCTGCTGGTGGGTTAGACATCTTTAAGATTTCATAAAAACCTTAATGATTTGTTGAATGGCTAACAATGCTTTTTGGAGAAATATTCAGTAATGTTTATATTACAGGGATTTCTCTTTTTTTTGGTGGAAGTTATGAAAGTTGAGACTTATTTAACATAGTTTATGAATGGATGCTGTGGTAGGCAAGCATAGGGTAAATGATGTTTTTGTTCTTGGCAGGATTTGCTTTACTTAACTGTAGTAATTTAAAAATGGTTATAATTTACTCAACATTAAACTGGCATAAGCTGTTAGTTTTGCCTGAAAGGCAATTTTGTTCACTGCTGACTGCTTGCTGTTGCTTGGTGGCGTTACTTAGCTGGAAATTTATGTGAGTTTAAAAGGTTCGTGAAATTGCAGCTTTCAAAGCATGGAGCCTGATTCCTTTATTTTGGTTCTTTCTCCATTGAACAGAAACATCTTCTGCAGTACTTGTCTTACCTATCCATTTTAGGATGGGATGACTCTGGGGTGTGCCATTGCTCACCACTGGTAAGCGTAGACTAAATGCCTAGTTTTGCAGTAGCTAACAGTGGGTAAGATAAATCTCAGTCTTTTGTAACAACAGGTGACTTTTCTGTTTTGCTTTTTGTTGTATTAGCTTGCAAAAAGATCTAAACTGTTGACATTTTCATGAAAAAATTGGTTTTCTTAATGAAAAACTGTGATGTTTGGCCATAATAATGATAATAATGAGATGGTGTACCACTTTAAAGAGAGAGAATATTCCATGCAGACTTGCTGTATGTATCTGCTTAAATCAGCTTTATGGTAAGGAACACATGTAAACCTCATGGCATGGAAAGTTTGAGTCACGTTTTACATCCGAACTCTTAGGTTTGTTTCTAATGCTAATGTAGTATTAACTCTGTTGTACAGGCATGGAAGTAATGAAACCTTTAATTGATGAAGACGACTCAGATGGCGTCTCAGAAGAAGAGCATGAAAATAATTTCCTGCCAGTTAAGACACATTACCAGCTTGGTAATGAAGAAGGCATTACGTATGTGTTATTCTTAAGTATCAACTTGTTTAAATTTGTTGCCTCTGTCTCATTTCTTATGAACAGTTTACTGAACTGTGTAGGGGTTTTCTTGTACCTGCAGAACAGTTTTGTGGTTTTGTGGTTATACATCAGGACTTTCCATAGTTCTGCCAAAAAGCAGCCTATTGTGAGTAGGTTCTCTGGAAGCTAGGAATGTACTAGCCATAAAATATTCCAAGGTGTCTATTTGTAAAGTGATTGGGTTACTCAAAATCCACGTACTGTTTGAAGAAGATTTTGAGAAGCCTCTGGAGATAATCTGTTTGTAAAAATTTAATTAGAAAAGCTTGCAAAGGTTTGGTTTTTGATTTTCTTGTTTAATTTCTATAAAGCTTTGGCTGTCAAACTCGTGATTTGCAGCTGGTAGTTGTTTTGAATGTTATTGATTCTAAAATAGCGATTAAATAGCGATAAAACTTGGTAACTTTGACTCTGAGGCAAAAGAATAATAGAATTGCACAGAAAACATTTCACAAGCTGGAGTAAAGAACTGAAGATCAGACTTGTATGTTCTATTTGAGGGTGCTCACATATAAAGATGAATAAGAACATTTTTTGAATGTGCTGCACATACTTTAAAATAGCTAGACCACCACAGATTGGGATTTGAAGCTCAAAATTTATCACTTTATTATTAAATGACAGAGGATGTGGTTTTACTTTTGCTCCCTGCCCCATCTCAGTATACTTCTAATGTGATGTTTTATCCTCAGGTTTATACAAACACTTACTCACCTCCTCAAGGGAAACATTGGAACTGGGCTTCTTGGTCTTCCACTTGCAATAAAAAATGCTGGCATTGTGGTAAGAATTCAGTTCTTTTTTCACAGACTAGGAGAAATATCTAGAATGATTTACAGATATAGGTCCTGAAAAACTAAAATCCCTATAGTTTTTATTTGTTACTGCAGTCTTAATAGAGTTGTGTTGATTTTTCTCTTTAGTCTGGTGAAATTAGTACTGAAGATTAAGATTTTTATTTTTTAAAAAAAGTTACTACTTCATCCTGAAGTTTTTTTCTAGTCGAAACACAAACTTAGTCAGAAAAAATAAATATTTTGATTTACTCAGACTCCTATGGTGTCTCTTGGGAATTGTTACTATGTGGTTGTCTTTGTACACACTTCTCTAGAGGCAGATTGTATGTCCTAGGATGCATCATCAGCTTGTTAAATCAATCTAGTGTTTCTGCAGAAAGAGGCTATAGCACAAGTTGTTTATACTAGGTAATAAACAATGCATTTCCTAGGGTAGGGTAAATTTAATCAAGTGAAATTTCACCTTACACCTAAATAATCCTATAATTCTATAGTACAGGATATTCAGTTTAAGAGTGAAAGTTACATGTGAAAAGCAGATTCCTTCTGTGAAAATTTCTGCTCAAACTTCCACTCTGAGACAAATTATTTAATTTGATAATTATCTATAGTTTGTAACTTTTGCTGTCATTGCCACTTTAAAGCAGATCAAACCACTGTTTTGAATTGGACACTATATGCACTCTTCTCTCTTGACCAGTGTCTTTTTGGCAAATGAAACGGTTAGAGGAGTGCAGTTGTTCGTGCCCATTTGGTACTTATAGCCATCTCTCAAGCAGTGAACTTAAAGTAAGGGATGCCATGAAATAGCAGCAGCAACTCCCCACTCTGAGAGAGGGAAAAAATGCAGTTGCACAAAATTAATTTTTTTGCTACAGTGTGAATTTTTTTCATGTAGAGATTTTTCCCAAAAATATTTTCATGAGAAATTCTGTATATTTCCTGTGTCCTCCCTTCTTTTTTTTTTTTTCCATACCAGGTTGGACCAATCAGCCTTGTGTTCATAGGAGTTATATCGGTTCACTGTATGCACATCTTGGTACATTGCAGCCACTGTCTATGTCAGAGGTAAATGTGGAACTACTTGTTCAGTTACTGAGTTTCAGTATTTTTTTTCTTAATTCCTCTTTTCTGTTTGTGATTTTTGGCCTACAGAATGTCCTGATGCTGTAGCAGTTCCTTCTGTCAGTTTAGAATCTTCTACTTGGTGGAAACAACACTCAAATTCGTAGTGTGTACCTATAAATGATAGGTATGCTTTGTGCAACTCATTGAAAAAAAATAATTTTCTCTGTTCATACACGAAATGAAATTGGTTTAACGTGTTTCCCAGTACTCTATTCTCTGCTAGCAAATAATAGGATCTTTCTCATTGCAGTTTTAATTGCTTATTTTCAGTCCATTAATCCTTCTTTATATTCATAGCTTTCTTCATAGCTTCTGAATCTTCATAGCTTTGAAAAGTGTATAATTTATAAATAGCCACTTTATAAGTACTTTATAGGAATAAAAGATAAACTAAGAAATGCTGTTAATGTCTTCCATGATTATATGTGAGTTCTGTCTCTTTGAATTGTGACAACTTGGTTCTTTGAATTTGTAGTGCTGAATGAATGTGTTAAAATGAGCTAGTGAGCAGATAAACAATAAATACTCCTCCTAGTGAGGTGTGCAATACTGGGGGGAAGCAGTTATTCAGATTGATAGAGCTATTCAGACTGACAGAGTATTTTGATTAATAGTGACTTTTATTAAACATTTTTATCTTACTGTGAGGTGTTAAAGGGAAGCAGTGAGAGGGTCTCATGTTTAAAAAGTGCAGTAAAAGTTTTAAATTGAATAGAATTGCAAAACTATTCATGCTCCCCTAGCTGGAAAATCTCTTACCTGATTAATGTGACACTGTACTGTGAATGGACCCTGTCATTCCTGAATTCTTCACTTCTTCCACCGTAGTTCTGAATGATCTTTGAAGATGATCACTGAAATAAGATCACTGAATCAGTTGTGACTGCTTGTGCAGGAAGAGTTTTTGAAACCTGTTCATGTTCTTTGTGACTTTTAGATTTGAGATCAATTTCTTAAGCTCATATTATAAGTATCTGATTTTGGATTAATTTATAAAAAAACCTTATTCTGTAAGGAACTTATTTAGTACTGTTGAACTTGAGGAAGCAACATTGTGTTTAACGTGCTTGTTGAGTGCTAAATAATAGCCCTTCCTGGGGTAAAGAAGCCTGAGCCATACCTCTGAAATTCAGCAGCAGCAGAATGTTGCCACAGGTGATAACTTGTTATGGGAAACCAACAGCATTTTCAGGGTAGGGCATAGTTTTTAGTATCTCCACTCTTTCTTCATTTTTTGATTTCAGGATGAAAAAGTCCTCACTGGGGTATAGTGATACAGTGAGTTATGCCATGGAACTGGGGCCCCTTGCTGCTCTTCAGAAACGAGCTTCTTGGGGCAGGTAGGTTTGAATTAGAATTTAATTGAATAAATTCATTATTAAAAATTAATGGTTACACTTGGAATGATAGGAGAATTTCCTTTTACTAAGATGTTGCCTTCCTTAAGAATGCTTTCATGCAGTGCCATTTGTTATTTCCTGCTGCCAGCTAGTAGTGGTGACATGGGAGGATGTCTGTCTCTGTTAGGCATTTCAATTTTCAGGTCTACAAGAGCTGTGAAGAAGAAGAATTCTGTTTAGTAATATAGGAACAGATGTGTTATAACCAGAAATGCATTCTGTTTTGTCTAAAATAGTGAAGTAGTTTAAGTTTTCATTCTCTTTTACCAGCATTCTCTGATCAGAGTTTATGCTTTTTGCAGGTTGACACTGTAAATGTTAATTACTTTAATGCATTTATTCAGAAAGGAAGCAAAGAATTGCTTTGCTTCCTGTTTAAATATAACATACAAATAATTGATAAAATATGTGCTATTTTTGCAATAATGACATGAAGATATTAATAGCTTATTGTCTCTCAAGTACTGTATCCCTCTTTTAAAAAAGACCGTTATATTTTTCTTTGCCATTTGTTGCTGTAGAGCTATTTGTGGAGTTTGTGGTATGACTGCACAGTAGTGAAACTGTGAATAGTGGAACAGACATGTTGCTCAGCATTAATTTAAAGTGGTTTCTACCTCACTTGTGGAAGAATTGTTTTTGTTCCTGTTATTTTCAAGGATGCAGCATCTTGCATCAGGGGTTTTGGCTATTACTTTGTTTCAAATAAGAAAACGGTGAGCTAGTTCTTTTAAGATATTTTGTGATGACTTCATAAGAATGGCATAGAGCTCAATTAGAGGGAAAATTGGTTTGTGCTGATATATAATGACATTTCTCTATTGCACCTAAGACTTACAAGCCACAAATGGCAATTGGATCTCCAAAGACACTGCAGCAAATTTGTTTTCTTGGGCAGATCTCTGCTGTATGCTTGACTCTAGCAGAACTTCATTACAGAATGTCTTCAGGCCACCATGTATTACTTTTTTTTCAGAAACAATCTGAACTCTAGTTCAGTATTTTTTCAGTAATATTACAGTGTCTGAATGTGTATTTGGATACAATGACATAGACCAGCCTGGTAAGATGTGAAAGTGTTATCCTGAGTTGATGTAACTTTTATGTCTTAGATTGCTTATGAGACATTTCATCTCTGGACCTGGTGGAAAACTGCTTAGTTGGGGGCTAAAGGGTGAATCAAATATATATGTCTGTTGTTAACATTTGTACCACATTTTTAAGCCTTTGAATTTAATTTTATGCCACTTTAAAATATGTTTTTCTTTTTTTTTTTTTTTTTTTTGAGAAACTGTGATGCCTACCTAATGCTACCTTAAAAACCACACGCATACAAAACCCACCCTGTTTTGCCATAAAAGGAGCATGTATTGCAGTACTTGTGATATTATTGTGGCATCTGAGTGTAGCATTTTGATTAATGTAAAAAGGAGCAATAATTGCATATTAGGTAGCAATGGGTTAATTTTTTGGATCTTAAGTATAACGTATGTTTGTTTTTTCTTCCTCAGGTGTATTGTGGACTTTTTCTTAGTGATAACACAGCTGGGATTTTGTGGCGTTTATGTTGTGTTCTTGGCAGAAAATGTGAAACAAGTGAGTAATGTTGCCATATGGAAGCAGTTATGGGTTTAGATAATTTTTCCTTGCTTTTATTTCCTGTCCCTGTAAAGCTTTAGGTAAATAGGAGCAATGTGCAAAGTGAACAGAATTCAGATCTTGTGAAAGTGTTTATTGCCTTCTGACTTGTTTGTTGAATTTTAAACTTAATTGCGGACATGATAGAAAATAAGGATAAAACTGGGATAGGAGCCGGTTGTCCCTGAATTTTTTTTTCCCGAGGCCTTCTGCTGACAGTGTTCTCCCCCCAATTTCCTGGGCATTATTTACCCTTTTCATGTCACTGGAATATTTCTTTTGTTCTTGTTTAGTCACTTCCCTTCACAGAATTCACTGTCTCTAAACCGATCCTGATTTTTGTTCCTAAAAATGCCTGACATTGAAATTTCCGCTGCCTCCTCAGTAGTCAGTTCCAATGCTTTCTTATCTGTTAGACAGCTGCTTCTTTGTAGAAGCTTAAAATTTCTTATCAATGTTGCAAGTCCTTTATTTCATGTTCTAGCTCAAAGTAATTTATTCTTTTTGATTTGTGGATACTGTTTATATTTCTGCATATTATTATCCTGTCTCCCCTCTAAATATCTAACAGGGGGGAGAATATTAGAATTTAGTAACTGTTCTTGCTTTTCTGTGAATGCTTTGCAGTTGGTCACATAGTTTTTTTCAGGTTTTATCCCTGAAGTTGGTTAAATCAACTAAAAATTGAAAACGAGTCAGCACAACTACAAATAACGTATACACTTCCCCAGCAACCCCAAACCTTTCAATAAAACCCAGCTATCGCTTTTCTTCCCCTCAGCTATCTATCACTGACAAAAGGAAACAAAACCATGCCTATCACTTTCTTGACAGCTGCTCCTGCTTTCATTCACGTGTTTTGTCTCTTGTTTTCCAGTCCTTCTAAGCTCTTTCTCGTAGGTGAAGATTCTTCTGTTGGCAGGGTCCCTTGTGTGTGTTGGTCATTCCCCTTTGCACATCAGCAGTTGCAGGCAGAAGTTTGCGTTTTTGAGCAGCTGGCCCATGGAAGGAAGGAAGATCAGACTATAGGTTGGATGCTCAAACACAGGCACATTGAGCTTGTGGTGCTCTTTCCTCCACAGGCATTTTAAGATGCCAGGACTCTACCAATATACTCTGCTGTGTTTCCTGCTCTTGAGACTGTGGTTAGTTCACTTGACATAATGCTAATGAGGATGAATCTGGGCCTGTGTCTGTACAAGCGCTGGTGACAACGCATCTTGAGTACTGGGCCTCTCACTTCAGGAAAGACATTGAGGGGCTGGAGCTTGTCCAGAGAAGGGCGATGTAGCTGGTGAAGGGTCTGGAGCGCAAGGCTGATGATGTGCAACTGAGGGAGATGGAGGTGTTTAGTCTGGAGAAAAGGAAGCTGAGGGTGAATCTTATTACTCTGTACAGCTACCTGAAATGAACAGTTAGTACACAGAAGATAGTATGGCTTTTGCTCATTCCCTTGGAGATAAGTATTCTTATTTTGTTTAAAAAGTGTTCCAAGTTCTATGGATGAAGATCCTGTCGATATGAGGTGAATTTGTCTATTTGGAAGCTGGATACTCTGTAATTTGTGTCTTTCGAGGAAAAAAAAATCCAGCCTTTTAAACTACAGTTCTACTGTCAGAATATATCTCAATACCTAAAAATCCTCTCTGATGTCCTTTTCCTGGCCTTCGGAAGTCAGATTTTTATTGCATATTTTGCAATGTAAGTTCAAATTAAGCCTTTCCTATCAAAATATGTATCTCATTAAACAGTTGTCACATATGTGTTGTGACCTTAAGCAGAAGATGAGACTGAACACTTGCTGACCTTGGGTTTTGTAGATTTGGAAAAAAAACCCTGAAACCTTTTTCAGGAAACTTGTTGCTGTTTTATTGAGGAAGAGTTGAAAGCTCCTACAGAACAGCAGGTGCAGCCAAAACAGTAGCTGCAGAGATCCATAACATGGACACTATGAATGGATTAAAGTCATTAGCAATTCAGAAGTTCCACTTCCAAATGTACTTAATTTAGAGAAGTCGGGTTTCTTCCTGGTAACTTTCAGTTGCAGAAATCTGTCCCGTAGAGGGCACCAAAGGACACAAATTGCTACAGCAATTAATCTGTAACGATTTGGGGTAGTGGGAGGGTGGGAAAAGTGAACGGACAGAAGGGGTTGGGGGGACAAGAAGGCGAGAACTGAGATAAAGGAAGAACACGGTAAAAATGTTACAAATGGCACCCCTTGACCAATACCTCTGCATTATAATTTGTATGACAGAAAGAGCAGGTTTTGGGATACAGGTCAGGAAACAGTGGTCTCGGTTGAAGAGACTAAGGTAATGGAATTATTTCTTGCTTCTGAAATAGTTCTTGTAAGAAGTGTGTTCATGGACTGAACTGAATTTTTTGCAAACACTAGCTATGCATTAGTTGTTTTCTGAGCAGAAAAGGAACCTGATAACCAGATTTGCACAAGTGTTTGATCTTCCTGGGTACAGCTGGACTCGGTGCATGCTGTGATTGGGCTATGTAAATGAGATATCGGGTGAAGAGAACTGTTTCGGACATCACACCAGCATGTAATTTAATGCCTGAGTTACTTCAGTTGTTCAAGTGACTTCAGTGGCTTTGTACTTCCTTTCTAAAACCATAATGGTATTTCCTCATGTAGTTTGGAGAAATGTTTGACACTTCAGATCATGTTGCTTTGTTTAGAACAGAGACAGAGGCAGTGTCTGCTGTTCATGGCTCAGCATGACTGCCGTACGCAGTGATGCACTAGCGAAGAGCAGTGGGAGATTGAAAGTGATTGTTGTCCAGAACAGGAATCTGAGGTTATATTAATTCTAATATTTAGGAGATGAGGTTAGGTAGAAAGTGAGTCATAGTCCATCTTAACACAATCAGCAGTAAATTTGCACTGAGCTAAACAGCATATGAGAAAGTTTAAAACCAAAAAATTCCTCCTGCTGCTTTGTATTTTGTTGCTTTTGGAACACTTTTAAGTGTTATCTTACTAATTTTTAAAAGCAAAATCTAGGAAAACACTGGTGATGTTAGCCCACACCTGAACAAATCCCATCTTCATGAGAGGGTTTTTTTGCAGCTCTCTACTGTCAACTCTCCCACAGCCTATTGCTCCACTCTGAGAGGGAGATAGTGATCTTTACTTTCTATAAGTTTTGCATTTACTTTCCTACTCAGCTTTCTTCTACCTGTCAGTAACTCTTGCTAGTTTTTTTAGCTCTCCCACAAGATTACCCCTTGCTGGGTCTTATCTGGTGTGCCTCTTCTGAGGCTAAGTGCAAGATCTCTGTTCTATCATGTCTCAAAATCCACCTTTGAGGGGTATTTCCTGTGGCCTTGTCTAAACCTGTAAGTGGTGCTGCTCTGACTGATTCTGTTAAAGCTGCTCTATTGATACAAAGTTAGTTTAAAGGTATGTATGTCCATAAAAGGGAATAAACTGTCCTCCTGTGCATTTATATTAGTATAACTGTGTCCATAATATGAGTTACACAGTATATATGTGTGTGTGTGTATTCATAAAATTCACCTGTGTATAATGGACATAATTAAAACAGTTTGGCAGTCAGCAGTTGAAACTTTAAATAGTTTCTTTTTTTTTTGGCAAACAAATTGAAATATTGATTTTGAAGTCCTGGGCTTCACATTTTGATATATACAAGTGCACAGTAAATTTCAGGAATCTCCTGCTTCCCCAAGCCAGTACTGCTGTTTTTAGCAGTGTTTCAGTTCACAGTAACCTCTTCATCCAATGGCAGGATGATCTCTAAAATACTCTGTGTGGGATATGTGTGTGCACTTCCAGCAGTTACTGGGGAGTAAGCAGAACTTAACTAACCATTTCATGTGTTCTTTTCTCTATCCCAATCCATAAGCCTCCATAGGATAGACATTGGTAAACAGGGCTGTTTTAGGTAGGGCTCTGCTTTTCTTTGTTTTTAAATATATTTCCAAAGACTTACAGCAGAGTAATCCTCAGGGATTGCTCCGATCTCATTAGGGTGAAGGCTATCACAAATAAGTAAGGTTTGTTCCATTTGAGTTACAAAATACATTTACACATTGACAGCTGTAACCACACAGAACAAAGATGGGAAGAGAGTAAGAAATTACCCTGCTTTATACTGTCAAAATCTGGTTAAAACAGTGTCACTGCTGTCCTCTGAAGACAAAAAGAAAAGAGGGAAACCAGGACATATCTGAGAGTGCTGGGAGAAACCTGAAGTCTTTGAAAGACCTTACAGACTGGGGAGGTTCCTGAGAACCATGGAGAGGCAAAGGTTGAGTTTATCTTCATTAAAAGCCAAAAGAATAATCTGGAGAATTACAAGCCAATCAGCCTCTTCAGTCCTTTTGAAAATCAGGAACTGAGTCTTCTTGGCATACGTTTCTGTACACATGAGGGAGAATAAAGTGACTGGAACCTGTCAGCATGGATTTACCAAGGGACTGACCGACTTGATTGCCTTCTGTAAGAAAAAAAGTCTGAATTTGTACATGATGAGAAATCACTAGATGCCACTTTATAAACCTTTGTAGCTAGGTTTTTCATGCTGTCTCTGACAATAAATTTGTACCTAAGTAAGGTTGTTATGGTCTGGATGGATGGGTGGGCAGACAGTCAACTGGCTGGGGGGAAAAAGCACTGGTTGCGTGGTCAGAATCAGAGGGTAGTGTTCATGATCATGAGCCAGAAGTGTGGCTTGACAGCAAAGCAAACAAACAGCATCCTGGGTTGTATGAAAACAAGAATTGCTGGTAGATAAAGGGAAGTAATTGTCATCCTTTACTTCATATCCATTAGGCCATATCTAAAATACTCTATCGAGTATTGGATATTCCTAGTACTGGGAAGTCATTGACAAACTGAAGTGAGTTCAAGGGAGCCTGCTGAAATTACTGGACCTGAAGCACTTGTTTTATGAGGACTGGGGAAAGTGGACTTGTTCAGGTTGGAGAAGAACTGGTTTTTGGAGGATCTAAAGGCAGCCCCCCAGGACTGCAAAGAGGTTGTCTAGAAAATGGAATGAAGATCTTTACTGAGGTCAAATGGCAAGACAAGAGAAACCCGTCACAAAACAGCACAGGAATTTCTGATCTGAGGGAAAGAGAAACTTCCATGTAGTCAAGCACTGGAACCAGTTGTCCAGAGAGGTGCAATCTCCATCCATCCTTAGAAGTTTTCAAGACCCAGCTGGAGACTGGGGAGAGGAACAACGTGGTATGATGCCATAGCTCACAGAACTGTGAGCAAGCTATTAAACTCTAGACTTCCTGAGTTTCTGTCTGACCTAAGTTATTCTGTGACTCAGTGACTCCAGACCTCTGGTTTTGGATGAGGTAATGGAGAAGATTGTTGAGAATATGGTGTTTTGTGTAGTTGGTAGGAGACTTGACAAGGCAAAGTGACTCAAATGAGAGATAGTGTAGAAGAGAGGAAGGGGCAGAGGAAGACTGTGTCTTTTGTGGAACTGGCATTTATTCCCCTAGAGCTGCTGCACTGGATTAAAAACATACAAGAAGCACGTGCTTTTCATAGCTTGGACTAAAGACAGCTGTGATTGCAAATTCGGTTTATGCAAGATATTAATCTGTGCTGCTCAGGTTCAGAATTTCACAATTTTTCTTTTTTTTTCCCCTCCCAGCTAGAATGTCTTATATGCCCTGACTTCTTTCTTTAAACTGTATTGCAAGGAACAGGATCTGCAGCAGGCTCCTGCAACTCATGACATCCTTGAGAATCCATTTTTCTTTTCCTTCCTCCGGTGAATGCTGTGCTAGGGAACAGTGCGGGAGAAGGAGTACCATGTTTGCCCTATTGTAAAGCAGAATATGTTGTTGTGATTTGTTGCAGGAATACATCTCATATCTGAAGGGTGCAAGGGGGAGATGGTAAGCTGGGGTCAGGGATGCAGTTTTATTGCCCTTTCTGCATCAATATTCAGTTATCTGATGAAGGTTGCGGAGAGTTTGTGTGCAACTGCAGTATGTTCTTTCTCTGTGCTTTCCTCAATATTTTTGTGAAAGTAAAAGGCAGACAATTTTAAAGGCTTTTTTGTATTGTGATGGTTTGGACCTGGCTCCCTGCCAAATGCCCAAACTCACAGTAACAACCCCTTCTCCCTCCCTTATTCCCTTAGGGCAAAGGAAAAAAACTATAAAAATTGAAGAACCTGAAACCAATAAAATTATATCAAAATATACATTTTTACATATATTACAGTTATATACAATTAAAATACTATGTATACAGTGAAGGGAATCCAACCACCCCCAAAGGGAAAGGGAAAGGGGAAAAAGGGACAAAATAGGACAAAACCCGAACAGATATACACAAACCCAAGAACTAGCAAAATAAAGAATTAGCAAAGTGAAATCTCACCACGTCCCTCAGAAAAGCAAGATCGCCACACACGGCCAGCACTCTCCAACCTCCCGCGTGGCAGACCAGCGGTCCCTGCAGGCCTCAGCCTCTGGATAAGAGAGACCAACGCAAGGACCCGCTGCTCCTGAATCTCAGTGGAAGAGAGTAGAGAGAACTCTCTAATCTCCATTTTATTTATATCCTGGTTTACGTAAAAATCGTATGGAATACTAAGAACATGGCCACTTCCTTGGTTACCAGGAAGGCCTGGGCTAAAACTATCATGTGTATGACCACACTTACCTGGCACAATATGCAGATGTGATTACCACCTTCATCAGGGTAGCTGATCACAGTAGAGCAGAAACTCAAGTAGAAACTTGAATAGAATTTTATATTGTACATTCCATTTTCCCTATTTTGTATTAGCCAGTAAACTCCAGTTGAACATCTAGTTGGAATTTGGTGATGCTAATAGAAAAAACGGAAAAATGTCATACTTCAGGCACTTTTTATTAGGGTTTGTGTACACTAAGAGAGTGCCTCTGTCTTAAGAAAAAATTGAAATGTTTGAGTGATTGGAATTATTTGAGTAGAAGCTGGTTTATACTGTGGTATTTTAAAGATGTATTTTAGAGCCTGAACTGTATCTTGCCTGGTGTTTTTTTGTTTGGTTTGTTTTGGTTTTTTTAAGGAATAAATATTTTATTAATTTTTTCTAATAGCTTATCAGGCTACAGGTATTTGTGTAAGTTGAAGGCATGCTGGGTTAAGAATTTATTGTAGAGGAGGTTTTCAATTGGGCTTACAATTGTGCTCAAATCACACTGTGATTCTTAGAAAACTCTTCTACATATTCGTGTGTGCAGAGCAGCTCTGACTATCTGCAAATGCATGCAAGCAAGTAAACACAGGAGACTTGTTAAAGTGAAAGGCTTAAAGTGCTTGTTTTGTATTTCTGTTTTAAGTATGGTGGGAAAGCTGTAAGCTTCTACAGAGAACTTTACTTATGTGGCATTAGGGAAGTAATTTGGTTAAGTGTTTGACTTATTGCTTGGCAAAGTAGAGTTATTGTTGCTGCATGAATTCAATTCTAAATGTAATTAGCACTTCTTTGTAGCTTTCTAAAAATGTTATCTTAATGAAAACTAGCAGATGTTAAATATCATGCAAGGGACACTTAAGATCCTTGCATGGTGAAACCATCAGTGTTTCCATAATGTCCAGTGTCTGTTTTCATTTAAAATGAGATGTCTGGAAAACATGTGGTTGGAGAGTTGTATCTTTTATCTTTCCCTTTTTCATAATGAGGAAAAAAGTGTATGATGCTTTTTGTTACAGAGAAAATGATCTTAAGTTCATTCTGTCTTCCTGAGTTTTTGGATTGTTTGAAATAATGGAAGTAAGGTGAATTGTGCAAATTTTTTTTCTGCTAGACTTTGTAAAGTCTGAGTTTTGGTGAACTTGCCAGTTTGAATGAATGACTTGGTTTATGTACACTCAGTATGTCCATTAGCAACTAACTCCTTATGCCTCATGATAATCTTATAGTGCCCACAATACCTTGATTACCTGCCATATCACCAGCCTGTCCTCATTTCTCCATTTCACCCTCTTCCTCAAAATAAAAAATTAATAGCCCTGAGTTACTCTGACCTATAAAAAGATGTCATTAAGTACTGATAATTGTGGTGTTTGCTTAGGAATACTGTGGCTAAATAAAAATTTAACATTTTAATGGTAATACTTGCCCCTTTCGTTTACCAGCTTGGTGTGTTTGGGTTTTTGAAGCAGGATCTATGATCTTATTATTTCACTGTCACAGACAATAGCTGATATTTTAAAGAACAAACCATATTGAAAGAATTGCCCTTAAATTAATCAGTCTTGGGACCACGCCTGTGAACTATGTACAAAAAAACCTAATACACTTTTACATTGTGTGCTACTGTTAATTTATATCAATATGATGAGTACAGGACTCTTAGCTTTCCCAGGGTTCATGATTTTTAAAGTTGAATGTTCATAAATAAAAAAGAGTGAAAAAAAATTTGAAATAAATGAAAGATGGGCATGTTCATATTCTAACATTTTGTATGTATGCTGCTATCATGTGCATGGCGAAGGCATAAGGTTATAAGGCACTGAACTTGGGTGCATGAGCAGTTTGTCATCTAACCCCCTTACTCTCCTTAGAAAGAGTCAAACTCTGAAGATTAAGGCCCAGATCTGTCTTCTTGCTTTCAGTTTACCAAACTCTCCCTTTCTGAAAGAAATCTGATCAAAACTGTGCATGTAGATTTTGTCTTTAGTCTGTGGTTGGATAATGATGCTTTGAAGTCCTAATTTCATCATTTGCCTTAAGGATGAAATGCTCGCTAGAGGTTCCTTGTCTTCCACTCTGCACCTAGAGTACAAGTCCAGGAATCTCAAAATTCCTGTCATTCACCCTGTGAAGCAGAGGGACAAATTTCGCGATAGGGAAGCAGCAGTGTGACTACATTCTCACTACTACCACTGTTTAACACGATTTTTTTTTTTTTAATTTGCTTGGTTTGGGTTTTTTTCTGTTTTTTTTGGTGTTTTTTTAATGTGGTGGGTTTTTTTGTTTTGTTTTGTTTTGTTTTAATAAAGGTCCATGAAGGATTCTTGGAAACTAAGATTGCTCCCATGAATGTTAGTGCCACTAGCAGTTCGTCTGAGAAGAGGAATATAGATTTACGAATATACATGCTGTGTTTCCTGCCATTCCTGGTCCTCCTGGTCTTCATTCGTGACCTTAAGAGCCTGTCCTTACTTTCATTGCTTGCCAATCTGTCTATGGCTGTCAGCCTGGTGATCATTTACCAATATATTGTTAGAGTGAGTATAAAAAGTTTATTATCTGTTTTTTTCAGTGTGGCAAGTTGTGTTTGTTGCATGTGGCAGTTGGTCTCTGATAGATATATACTGACTGAGTTTCTGAAAGGCAGCATTATCTTGTATTTAATTGAGGCATCTTAATTTAAGGAGGTGCCTTAAAATCTGTGTTATGCTCTAAATACAGATTTTTATGGTGCTTTTGAAAGAAATTATAATATTGCTGTATTTAAGATAATAAAAATATGTATTTTGTTGAATGGGAAGGGGAAAATGGGGAGGAAGGCAATAAGAGATATTGACTGGGCAAGGACACAGGAGAAGTTATATAGAAAAAATTGGGGAAGATATTCTGCAGGAACTCAGCTTGTAATAAAGATATTTTCTTTTAGTGTCCCTCATGGTTATGAAGAATATCTGCACAGTATGAAAGCAGATTAGAAAATTCAATACACTGAGAAGTTTGCAGAAGATTAAACTTGAGATGTGCGCTTTCCCATTTGTTTTAATTCATGCTCTCTCATATACACCAGTGTGATACTTTAAATGTGAAAATTTCTCATGACAATAATAGAAAGCTAGAATAAGTATATCTGCAAGTGTCTGTGTGGGAAGGTGGCTATAAATGTGTATAAAGGCCTAAGTTTGGGAGGAAAACCAGGGATTGTAAATAACATTGTCAACATTTACTGAATTTTCTTTACTATAACATAATGCATCAATCAAAATTTTAGGGACAACTAAACTACTTTACACTGTTTTGCTTTGTTTTCTGCAGGATATCGTAGATCCTCAAAAACTGCCTCCAGTGGTCAGCTGGAAGAAATACCCACTGTTTTTTGGGACTGCAGTATTTGCTTTTGAAGGAATCGGTGTAGTAAGTGCTCTTTACTGACTCCTCAAAATCCCTGGTTCTATGCTAGATGATGGGATACAGGCAATTTTACTCCTGTTATTATTTGTTGTTTTTGTTGAAGCACTAATCTCCCACACTGGTATGAAGAGGGTTAATTTGTCTGGTCAAAAAAGGCAAAAGTTGAGAACAAAACATCCCCATCACAGGGGAGTTTGGTGAATACTGACTACTACTTGGACACTTTCCCAAATTACAAGAATGCCTTTTTTAGTTCCAAATAAATTGAGACAATACTGTAATAATAACTAGTATCATAATATGTTCTGTAGTAGTATAGAAATCAGTTAATAATATGATTATACTGTAATTATAGTGATTCAGCAGCTCAGTTTTATGTGATGAGTGTGTAAAAATAAAAGTGCATTCAGCATCCTTCTTTTCCTTTGGGGTCAAAAAGGACTAAGTAACTTATTAAAAATGTATTATTCTACCTGCTTCAGACTTGTCTATAGATCTGACTTGATAGAGATGAAGGTAATAAGGAAAAGGATAGAAATTTTCAAATAATTTTTTTGATTCATGACCTTCTGACAATGAAGCTCAAGTCCTTATTTTTTCCTGAAGTATGTCAGTTATATTGATTTATCACTCAGAAAATGGGGTTTTCAAAAGTGGTTCTTTTTCAATCTCTTACTCAGTCAAACATCTCAAACTGCCAAAGTTTGCAGGTTAGTCAACCATTTTTGTTCCCTACGATATATTTTAAAAAATAGCTAAAGAGACTTCTGGGAATGGTAGGTCATAATGTCTTTAAATTGTTGGGAAATTACTCTAAGTGCTTTTTTTGTTATATAATTATTATATAATATATAATTTGTTTGTTATATAATTATTAACACTTCAGCAAGTGTTACTGTATGCTTAAAACTGAAAAAAACCAAACTACTTCCCCCCCTGTTACCCCCCCGAAAAAAACAAACAAAAAAATCCATAAATTGAAGCAACCCCAAACTGGCATGCAATTAATCTGAAATGATTGTCTGTCACTGACATAACATAGGAGATTTTCAAGTCTGTTTTCTTTTCTCTGAATTGTCAGCTCTGACTTAAACCAGATTATATTATCTCCATGCTGTGTTATCAGTGGCAGAGGAGCTGAGTAGGAAAACTTTTTAACTCCTATTGTGTTGCAAAAGAGTGTTTTCAAACTGTTTCTCACGTGTGAACTGACAGATGCAGAGCTTTAGCAACCCTATATCTGAGTGTGTCTGGGACATCTTTTCATGTTGTTATCTAGAACTTTCATCATAAGAAATCAACTGTTTGCCTGAGATTATTTGATGCCTATGGGTCTTGGGCAAAAAAACCCATGCTCAATGAAACAGACAGACTGCACTTACTGTGTGTCTTATGTACAGTAGGTCTGATACGTGTCCCAGTAGTATTTGATTTGCTCGTGTGCTGCATAGGACACAGGTGAGTATTTGTAGCCAGGAAATCCCAAATGAGAGTCCTGTGAGCCTCAGGAAAGTGGGGAAGGCTTATCATTTGATAGCAGTAGTTTATTGAATTATAGGTAGGGAATTGATTTATGGTAATTATTTTCTGGCACATTAGATCCCACAGTAGAGAGCTCCTTAAATTAATATCAGCAGCAGACTTCTGAAACCTCTGAAGAACTGCCCAGAGCATTTGCTTGATTGAATCCCTAGTTGTTACTAATGACATCTTTAGAACTCCTATTTTTTTACTATCTTTTATTCAAGAGCATATGATACAGGGTTCATTCTATTTGTACCTTTAAATTACAAAAATACTGCTGTTTACAAACTAATTAAATGTTTATGTTCATTGTGGTTTGATACATGTTGCATGTGTGTGTTTTTGCACTACAGAGGACCGTTAAAAAAGCATGGCTACCTTTACAAATTAAAATTTGTGTGGAGTGAAAATCTAGAGCTCAATGTTTCTTCGTTATATGCAGAATGATATTAAGATGTCTCTGACTCAGGGATATTTTGGACATGCAGAATGTTTGCAGTGCATGCTTATGCTCTGCTTGCAGGCACCATAGAGAAGATTTGAAGAAAAATACTGTTTTATGGATTTGAATAATCTGAACTAAACCAAGTTGTTGAAGCATGAAATAAAAAAAGATGAGTGCAGCAAAGCAAGGCAGACATTTCCTCTTTACATAATTAATATTTCATACAATTCTTGGTGATTGATTTAATTGATAACTAGTTATTACAGCTCCGTAAGTTACCATCATAGACCTGTTGTATGTAGCTGGTGTGTGTCAACTTGTTACCTTGTGTCTTATTTATTGTCATTCCTATATCCATGGTTGAGTTGTTCTGGTAAGGAAAAAAAACAACACCTACCATTTAATTAGATTGGTTCCTTAGTCTACTTTCTCTGACTGCAGGCACTCAAAATGGATTTTTATAATCTTGCTCTTGTAGTTATCAAAATCTAAACTAAATTTAGTTATCTAAAATCAAGAGACTTGATTTTAGATTTTGTTCTGGAATGTCTTGCAAATAACACATATTACTGGGAAGCTGTCTGATCATGGCATTATGAACAGAAGCCTTAAGGTCTTAATTTTATCAGAAAAGTGATTAATTTTATGCAGTAAGTTGGCCGGAAGCAGTTATGAGGTCTCATTTTTCCCATTCCTTGATTCTGAACATGTGTAATGCTAATTCTCATCTGAGAGCTGCCAGATTATTAGATGTTATGAAAAGGGACAGTAAATGAAGTTCTGAATTTTTGGGGCTGGTTGAGTCATCTTAAGCAGCACCTGACAAGAGGGGAAAAGTTCCCTCAGTGTGGGTTTTTTACCACCATTGTTATGTTTAAAGTAGTCTTTCCTGCTAAGAGTATTTAATGATGAACAACTCAAGTAGAGGAATAAATGATCTATAAAGGCACAGTACAAAGCAAGGTGCTTGAGCCATAGCAGTTGGGAAGATTTATTTTCACAGATGCATAATTGATTTTGGTTTTATTAGTAGAAGAGAGGGGTAATGTTGCCAGAAAGCAAGTGGCAGTTCATAATGCATGTTCAGTGTGGAAACTTGTCTGTCTGGTTTCTTCGAAGCAAATAACAGGGGAAATACTCTATCACAGATCTTTTTCCATCCCACTGTTCCAAAAAACTTCTTAAATACTGATCTTTTTTCTTTTAGTTTAGCACTTGTCATCACTTCAAATATGACTATAGTTCATTAGTAACTAATAAAATTAATGAGACTAATAAAACAGAGGAGTCTAAAGTCCTGTTCACTCTAGGGAACATGTTTTAGGGAAGCTGCAATGATTCAGCAGATTCATAGTAAAATTTTCTTCTTGATCTTGAGAGACTATATTTCTCTTATAGATGGTAAGTGTATGAACATGGGTTTTGGTTAAACTCTGTCATTAGCTTAGGACTGATTAGCTGTCCCTGTGTAATAAGGAAATTAGCAGTATGGAAGCAATTTGGAATATCGTTGCTTTAGCCATCGTTGATCCCTAGATAAATAGACTTTAAGAACCTGAAGTTTACTGATTTGAGTCTGTAATAACTCACAGGAGGGAAGGTAGACTATTTAAAATTGAAGTATAGAATCTCATAGAAACCAAGGCAGTGCCTAGAAACTAACACTTGTGTAATACTAAGAGCTAGTTAAACATTTCATCAGCCAGTGTTATAAAACTATTTTGAGATATTTTTCATTAAAAAAAAGGCAATTGATATAATGAATTGATGATATTAATATGATGGAATTGAGCTGTTCATGTCTGCTTGTGAGGTCAGTTTAAACTCTTACTCGATGGCAGATTTGAACAATTTTGTCATTTTGCTAAAGTCGAGGCAAGTGGTTTGCTTGTTGCTACAACCTCTGGGATAAGGAATAACGTTAGTGCTATGAAAGATCTGATTAATGTTAATTCATGCTAAACTCTGAGTGATACTTATAACAGGATTGAAAAAGCTACAGCCAGTTTCTTGTGCTATTTATTTCTTTGCTCCCTTTTTGAGTTGTCTGTAAAAATGCATATTAGTAAAAGGTTCCTGCTGCAAATTGTGAACGTGTTGTCAGCTGGGTGGTAGTCATTACTGTGTGGAAAGAGGACAAGTTGGCAGCAGGGGCAGTGATCCCTTGATACTGAGTTAGCAAACAGCAGCTGAGAGCTCAGTACTGTCAATCTGGTGGTTATCATTTACAGTGTTGAGAACTGTTTTGGAATTTCAACACCTTTAAGTTAAGATTGTAGTATCATCAGGATGACCTTGTGAAAATCATATTGACTTCTGACATCAGTTCAGTTTGTGGAACAGTAATGGCAACAGAAATGCAGGACTCTAAAATGGATACAACAAACTACTTAAGATACTCGGGGTTTTCTAAGATTTAAAGTGAAGATTTTGGTTCAGAAGGCAGTATGTTGATTAGGAGAAGGAGAAAATGTATATTTAGCCCTGAGTGGACCTTTTTGAATACAGGACTCTGCTGGGGATGAGAGATTCTGCAGCTGCTTCTTTCCCTCTGTGCTTTTGCTTCTCTCTGGCTGTGGGTTCTCTGTGCCAGATGCTGCTGCCTGGCAGATCATGGGACTGGTGTTCAGGCCACAGAACAGAAGAGAGTACCAACTCTACTTACTTGAATACAGGAGCTGCAGGTGATGTAATGCAGTGAACGTGTCTTTCATGGAACATATAACATTATTTTGTTTGAGTTACGATGTTCAAGTGCCTCTTTCATATTCCAAAGGCGAGTAGGCCTGGTTTTATAATGAATGTGAGATTTTTGTTACTGAACTAAAAGTAACTTCAGACTGAGTGTGCCCAAAATTTAGTTAAGCCTCTTGAACACACTTTTTAGAAGTGTAAAACCAAAGCCTTTAGGCTTGGATCTCTCTGTAGCATTATCATGTGCAGGTATTAGCTTTGCATAATGTTGTGCTTATGTAACAGCAGTTACACTCAATAAATATTTTGCAGCAAAAGTCTGGCTAGCTTTTTTTGTTCTAGATTTAAAAAATCAAATCCAAATGTGGAAGTCATATTTTATAATACGCTTCAGGGCGGAGGAGGATTAAATAGATTCATAACATTTACACAGGAAATATGATTTTCTTTCTCCATTACATATAAATATGCTAAGTTAACTACTGCTTGTACAATTAAATATGATTATTTTTCTCCGCCGTTGAGTACTGCAGACAGATTAGCTTAGTGAAAACGTTACTTCCCAACATTTATTTCAGGTTTGGAAAATAAGGCTTCTTATATTTTAGCCTATTACTTGAAAATGTCTATTCAAACTGCTTTTGAACTTGGATATCAGAGCTTTGCAGTTGAAGATATGGTGGTATTTGTATACCAAAAGACAGGCTCTGGAATCACTGTAGGCAGCAGCTAACCAATTCTAGAAGATTTAAAAAGAGAAAACTAAGTGGATTATAATTTTAAAATGTCATTATTTGGATTTTGAAAGTAATGCAGATGAGCTTGTTAGGCCTGTGGTTTTGAGATAAAAGCCTCTCATTGTCAAAAACTTTTGCCAAATTAATATTATCCTTTAAAAAAAAAATAATAAAAACCCCAATGGCAGGCTTCTGTAGTCCTTAAGACCAGACTGGATTTGATAGAAGCAGACATTTAACAGGTAACAAACATGACATCATCTAAATTTACTTGGGCCATGATCTACTTGGCCCAGGATGTATCATTTCATTGGTGTTCTTTTGAGATGATGCAAAAGTTTGTATCCTCAGAACATGAAAGGTGGGAGTTCTCTGAGGATGTTTCTGTATTTGGACAAGAAAGTGTGGGTGACTGGATTTCATGGCTGTGGAGATGACCTACTCCTAAATGGTGGTGGTAAATGTGTACTCTAAATGTTGTGTCAGCAAGAAATGTGTTATAGCTACTATGCAAAATCAGTTGGGTTGGATGTCTTTTGAAGATGATTAATGTAAGAAAGGAGAAAAAAGTTATGAGCAAATGTGTAGAAATGTGTAGAGAATGTTGTTAGAAGTAGCAGATAAAAAGATGTTGTATCAGAAACTGTAAAAAAATGCATCATCTGCCCTATTCAGCTGAATGTTGATAAAATATCAGACAACTTGGTATCACCTCTCTATCAAATTAAATATTCCTTACCAATATCCTGCACTTCCTGATTATGGAGAAACTTACTTTCACCCTGGAGAACCACTTGTTTGTGCACAGTCTACCTTTAGTACTTCCTGATTTAATGGCAAATCTTAATAACACAAACAGAAGAATCCAGAGTATAACTTTCTTTCAGGCAGCATCCCATCTCTTATTCTTGCAACATCCACATTTCTTTTGCCTTAGAAAAACTATGATACACATGCATTTTCAATAATAGGACAACAAAGGCATTTAAGTTTACTGCTTACTTGCCTGAAATGTTTCTTTATCATTATTAAGTTGGTGGTGCCTTTTCCAGGGAAAAGGTTGCTCCTTTTCCCTGGAGAAAGGGAGCAAAGGGCAAGAGTGACAGTGTGCCAAGCTGTTGTGTTCTGCCTTGCCAGCTTGTGGCAGTTGGGTTTTGGGGTCTGAGACTTGGCTTTAGTGAGTCCCAAAAACTAATTCTTCTTTTTAGATGTGACCCTGTCTTAGATTGAAAACGTATCTGTCTCAAGTATACGTGCAGGAGAGGCAGAGTGAGGCATATACTACTTATGCTAAAATTACATATAATTAAGAAGCATAGTTGTAAAATCACAGAATCGAAGAATATGCTGAGTTTGAAGGGACCCACAAGTATCATCAAGTCCCAACCCATAGCCCTGCACAGGACCATCCTCAAGAGTCACACCATGTGCCTGAGAGCATTTTCCAAATGCTTCTTGAACTCTGTCATGCTTGGTGCTGTGACCACTTCCCTGGAGAGCCTTTTCCAGTGCCCAACCACCTCCTGGGTGAAGAAAAAATATCCTAATCCTAAACCTAATCCTCTCCTGACACAACTTCAGGCCATTCCCTTGAGTCCTGTCACTGGTTACCACAGAGAAAAGATCAGTGCCTGCACCTCCTCTTCCCCTCACAAGGAAGCTGTAGCCAGCAGTGAGGTCTCCCCTCAGTCTCTTCTTCTTCAGGCTGAACAGACCAAGTGACTTCAACTGCTCCTCATATGGCTTCCCCTCCAGGCCCTTCACCACCTTCACTGCCCTTCTTTGGACAATCTCTAAGAGCTTAATATGTTTCTTATATTGTGGTGCCCAAAACTGCATGCAATATTCAAGGTGAGGCCACACCAATGCAGAGCAGAACAGGACAATCACCTCCCTCAGCCGGCTGGTGATGCTTTGCCTGATGGCCCACAGGACACGGTTGGCCCTCCTGGCTGCCAGGGCACTGCTGGCTCATATTCAACTTGCCATTGAAATTATTTGTGGTTTATTTTGCTTCTTTAGAGTCAGAATTTTTGTTCCCCTGGCCCATCATTCTGTTATTCTTCTAAACAGCTGCTATTTTGAACTTACTTGTAATGGTCTGAGGCAAGATTTCCTTTCTGATATGGTTCTGAGTAACTACTTCTCTGCAGTGTATGGAATTGTCTAAGTAATATGGAAATACCAGTCTTCAGTATGTGACAATCCTTTTGAATATAGCTCTGAAGATGCAGGAACATTAGTAACTTTTCCTGGAGAGAGCATCTTGCTAGAATAAAGACTTGCATACTTGGTTTTACATTATAATATCTACCATTTAATTGGCAGCATTGCAGCATATGGGCATGTGTGTGTATAAACATAACAATAAATAAAGTTTACCTCCTAAATATTTTGCCAACATATTTATTTTTTAAGTTAAATATACTATAAGTCATAGAATAATTTACATTTAGTGAATCAAACATGATGGAAACAGTTGAAAAAAATTATTTTATGGCTGAAAATACTAATTTTTAACTGTTAAGCCAGGAGTCCAGAAATTCATGATTGTATACTATACCTTTATGTGTTATTGCAGTAGATTGAAACATACCCCCAGCAACGCTTGTGTTTCTAAGTGCAAGCTAAAGATTAAATAAATATCATAATAAAGTAATGAATAAGCTCTTAAACATAAAAAAGGGAAAAAGAAAAAAGAACCTCTGTAGAAAATGTGAGGTTTAGATGACAAAGTAGGATTTATACAGTTCCTTCAAGCATTGTTAAATCAAGGCTATCAGAAGAGGCAAATAGAATGGGTTCTGGTTTTTTGTGTATACGAGTAATTCTTTTTTCTGGTGAAACATATAGGAAGCCGCTTTGCTGGAATCTGAGGAGATTGGTTTTTGGAAAGATTGAAATTGCTCAGCAGATTTCAAAAGGTAGTGTTCTGTAGTGAGAACTTGTCTTCTGGATTTATTTATTTCATATAAAACTTTGACTATAAAAATTGATGTATGGTCACCATTTGGCTTGCATCTTTCCTTGGGTAATAGTACTTGCCTTTTTATTTGCAGTCATGAGAGATCTGTTAAGGAAAATTAGATTGTTTATTGTACATCTTCCAAATAGTGAAGTTCTGTATCTTCCTAAAGAGAGTGAGCTTTAAAAACATATCCAAAAGTGATGGAATAAAAGCCTGTTGCTCGTAATATTGCATGAGACTTTTTCTGTGCAGGCAAGCAAAGGATAGCAGTGTAATAATGGTGTATGTTATGATTATTATTTTACTTGGAGAAGCCATACTTCTGCTGCAGACAGTTCCCTGCCATTGTATGGTTGTAAATCCACCTTTCAGTAAACAGATGAATTCACTGGTACCTTCTGCAGACAAGAAGGAATGGGTCAGGCCTGAGATCCGTTGGTTTGCTGAGGATTTAGTATTTTGTCTTTGGAGGTTAGATATTAGTTTACATACCTTGAATACCTTCAGTATCAGCTTCCTCAGCTTTTTTGGTTTGACTGAACAGAGCTTTATTTTGTTGCTGTAGGACATGATTATAGATGGATTTTTTTTTCCTGAGTAAATTGATAAATATATTAGGTTTAATTTTCAGAAATTCTTGGGTTGTCTAGATAAACTAATCAAATCTTTTGTATAGGTGTCTCTTCTACCTGAAATACATCTTTTAAAAATGCCAGGGATGGAGGATTACTTCATTCTTGCCGTTCTAGTGGTATTTCCTGAGAAAGGGAAAGATAACCATGTGTATTTAAACACTAAGCATGTCTGCTGTTAATTTATCCATTACAGTTTACCTGATTACCTGCAGGTTAAATTCTCTTGTGAGTTTTTTTTCCTCCAGTCATATAAAACATACAGTAGAGATTTCTAATCAGAATTAGGCAGTCCCCTGCACCTTAGTTGCAGAAAAGACTGAGTGTAGCAGGATATTCAAGGCAAGGGATGGGAAGACAGTGGTATAATTGGGGGTGTTAATACCTACTTCATGGAGCTTGAAATGAAAGGGGAAACAGTTTGCATAATGGATGACAGCATATTAGCCAGGTTATTTCAAAGATTCAGTTATGCTGCTTTACCAGTAAATGATGTGTACTTTTGAATTTATTTGGTGGATAAAAGCACGATGGATTATGCTCATTTTGTAATTTTAAAAAACCAAAGGTTGATTGTAACTAAATGAACCAAGCATTAAGTTTCAAGGAAGATAATGGTGGTGACGTATGCAAGTGTCTCAAAAATGACAGGAAAAGCTCTGTCAAGCAAGTGACAGAGAAAAATGATAGAGAATTTATTCAGTGAGGAGGGGAAAAAATGATGGAAAATGAGAAATTATGAAAAGGATCAGTTTTGTCTAAAATACATTATTTCATAAGTGTTGGGGGCTATGACAGGGACTAGTGTGAAATGAGGGAGAAAGAACCTGAAGGAAGAAAAGCATGGAAATAAGAAGCATGGAAGTGTACCATTAAAAAAAAAAAGTTTGAAAAAAATAATATTTGAAACTCTGAATCTCAGCTCATCTCCCCGTTCCCTTGCCTGCATCATTCTGCCTCCAGTGACCTTGCTTGGGAAGACTATTCCCCAAAGTTTACCCTGACCTTAGTATTTCCCGTCACTAGATTGTTCGGTGGTTGTGTATGTGCTTATAGGTCTGAAGAGTGTGGGAAGTGTTGGACTAGGTGAATGATACTGCCTCCTGTAGCAGAAATGGGTGTTTGGACAAGCACAGAGCAAGAACAAAGCCTTAGCGTGTCATACTGTGTTGATGCAATATCCCTTTTGAGAGGTGTTATGATGCAGGATTGGACAGAGAGGAAGAATAAGAGGTGTGGATGTTTTTTCTCCAAAGCTATTCAGTGTCTAGGTAGGATGATACCTTTTTAAGAAAGTAATTTAAAAGAATTGAAGAGTGAAATTAATTTCTTGCTCTAGAAAAAAGGACAAAAAGCATGTTCAGCTTCAGTGTTCCAGAAGGGAAGTAATCAAACCAAAACTAAAAAGTATTTGTGAAAAGAACCTTATCCCTTTTGCATTCAGATAAAATGTTAGGTTTTCTGAAGTCATCACAAGAGGGACTGTGCAGGGACTGGAAAGAAATTTTACATGAAAATCTATCCAGCAGCTGCCCAACAGTGACACAGTGTCAGAACAAGCACTGGCTCACCCCATACCTCCTGTCAGCCTCTGTCTCCTTGTGAACACTTCATTGACCTTTTGGATCCTGATGGAATTTTAACAGTCTTAGGGAGCAGAGAGTTAATCCATGTTAATCCAGCGAGGTGCAGAACTTTTCAACTTGTCTGGAACAGATGATACTGAATACGGTATAAAACGTGGCTCAAATTCTTCACGTAATTTCTTTGGGCATCATTTCTACCATGGGAAGCATCTCCTGTAGTGACAGCAACTGTCTTGAAATGTCTACTGCTATGCAGAGAGAGTACCTGAATCTGGGAAGGCTTGTGCTGAGGCTGGTAAGGGACACTCGTGCTTGTACTGAGTGATGCAGGAAAGGCTACGACAGCATCCTCATCTGTTCAATCTGGAGACAGATCTAGTCTTGATAATAATTCAAGGATAAGCAGGGAGAAATTAGTATTTTTAAATATAATTTCAAGATCTACATATATTATTGTGTCTCTCACTAGCGATATTATCCTATATTTTTTAGTGTGTCTTTTCCTTAAATTCAGAATAAATGAAGGTTGGTGATATGAGAACACACATTTAGATGAGTATGTTTAATTCTTACCTACTCATTAGTGTGCAGGAAATTATATCATTGTGTTTAATGACTAAACTTGGTTTAATGGTTAGTTAAAACTCAAAAGTTAGTATACTTAAGAGAACTGTCCAAGAATGGGTTTAAATTGTTTTTTAATTTTCTTTTAATTAAGTCTTTGTTTTTCTTGGAGAAATGCAAGTGTTCAAACTGACTAGGTTGTAATGCTAATAAGAAATTGCAGTATAGCTGGGAATTTTTTAAAAAAATTGAATGTTTCCTTCGGAGTCAAAGCACATTGAACATAGTATGTGTCACTGGTTCTTTATTTTCATTTAGGAACTAAGTATTGAAGGGCTGCAATGAGGTCACCCTGGAACCTTCTGTGCTCTACACTGAGCAGCCCCAGCTCTCTCATCCTGTCTTTGTAGGAGAGGTACTCCATCCATCTGATCATTTTTGTGGCCCTCCTCTGGACCCACTCCAACAGGTCTATTATAATGAACATTCTCATAACCTTTGAGTTTAGCTCCCTCCAACTGTGAAACCACAGGAAATTTTTCCCCCTATTAATTAGTCACCCATGGATTACTTTTATGAGTTCAGAGAGGCAGGCAGTCTCTAGGATCCCTTTCCCTCCAGCAGTTGTAGTAGAAAAACATGAGATTTTTTCCATGATTGGCATGTGTGTCTGAGTTCACTGTCCTCCTTCTGCTAGGATTGTATGAGATGAATGCCGGAGACTCTGGAAATCAAACCTGTGGGCCAGTGAACTTACTAAGAGACTCCTGATATCTGCTGAGTGAGCAGTTGCCATTAGAGCTCTGCAGAGATGTAGCTTGGAATAAGATCTTAGAGTAGCAATTTATGCTTGTTAAGTTTTCCACGAGCTGTAAAACATGGCAGAACTTATGCAGAAAATATATTCTGTTTATAATAACCAGAGAATTAACAGATACGCGCTGAATGAATGTTTCTGGTTCAGCCTCAAAAGCTGTCTGTTTGTAGGAAGTCAAGAATGGGAAAACTCCAATGTAGGAAAAAATTGCCTTTAATTTTCATTCTTCAAAGCTCTTAGTAAAGTGGTGTATTAGAACCATTTAATTGCAACTGAAGACAAAAGAATCTGAAGTGCCCTCTGCTCTAGCTGGCAGTTGTTGGTGTTAAATATCAAAAGATGGCTTGATAAGCACTACATGGGCACAGAGGCTTAATTAATTTAGAGAAATTACCAAGTTTTGTCTGTGCCACACTGAAGTAATACTTAACCGCATATTTTCTTTTGTATTTTTCCTGCTGCTCACCAGTCATTTAAAAATTGATTTAATTTTTGAAACTCTTCTTGTTTTAAATTTTGCATTCCCCACCAGACCAAGTTACAGTCCAAGCTCAGATGTTTCTTACTGGAGGAAAAACATCAGCAGTGGAGGCTCCAAATTATGTAAAGAAGCTAAGATGTAAAATGTATTTTAATTGAATATGAATGAAAATTGCTTCTAAATGTGCACTTCTTAGGGACCTCTTTGTTCCCAAGTGTAAAATTACTTCTTTGGGATTTCTGATGTAGGAGAAATAGAATAATATGGCATGGATTGGCAGTAGTGATACTCAGTGATAAGTCAGAAAGTGAATGTCACTGGGTGACTAGGAGGAAAGAAATGATTGCCCTATAAAAAATAATATACCAGTAATCCAAAAATGTAAATTTGTTTGCTAATTAGTGGATGAAATATGCTTTTTTTCCTAACTCACATTACTTAAATTGAATAGTAAATATTGAGTCATTTAAAAGGTGATTTTATGTGACAAACAGGAGCTTTTATAGGGCAGACCTGTTGCACTGAGACTGTTCTGTCTGTATTAGATTAACATAAGTGCTAACTCGAGATGACAAGCTTGTTTAATTAACAGTGCCATACTGTTAATCAAATGTAACCAACATGTCTACTGAAAGGCAGGCTGAACTGTGGATTTTATTCCACTGACTGTATTGACTAGATCTTCATTACCTAACTTCACTATAGAAGCTTAGATGTTTTATTTAGATGTTACTATATTAGGTGTTTTAATCTTTGAACTATAGCCCATATTAAGTATCTGAGTGTACAGTTCCCTGAAAGAGACAGGGAAAGTATGCTTATCTAGGAGCATGCATGTACCTTCAGCTTGTTTTAATGATGTAATAGGATCTGTTAATGCTGATGAAATTCAAGCTGGAAAGAACAGCATGTGAACCTGTTACTTGGTTTTACTGCCTTGCCTAGAAATTTTATCTGGGTGCCTAAAAACTTAAGTTGGAACTTACTAAGTGTATTTTGCTGAATGGTATATAATACATGTAAAAGGCAATCTATCCAGCAAACTTCATGCAGTAATGGTTGCAATGCCTCTGTCTTCACTTTGAAGTGATGGCAAGCCCAGCAAGATAGATTGACTATAGTTCTGGCACACAGCACATACACTGTGTTTAGGGAAAGCTTACTGTGCCTGGCCCGCCCTATTTCTTTTCAGAAAAATGAAAAAGAGTGTGGGACTGTATTCTGGTAGTCATGGATTCAAGCTTCCCTGCTGGGAGAGCTGAGGCTGAGTGCTGAGCATGAGCTTGGGTGTTGGCAGGTTTGTCTGTGATTGGATACTGACAGCGCAAGCATACCTAACAGAAGTAAGAGAAATATCCTTGGATTCTGAACAATTCTGTTACAAAAAAAAATCATGTTACTCATATTGCCTACGTATTTGCGTCTGGACACCATAAGTTTCTCTTGACAGTTTTTCTAGCCTATAAATATTGCTTCATATTCTCACACTGATAATGTTTTTTGACCAAGATAAGTGCTTTTCAGTATTTGAATGTTTCTGTTGGGTACCTAAAACACTGTGACTGTCCAGGCTGTAAAACATTATCTTAGAATAATCTTATTTATTTATAAAACCAGCTAAATTTTGGAAATTGGCTTTGAAATAGGGGAGAAAAGTAGTTTTAGACATAAAATGTAATTGATTCCGCCTCTATTTCCAGGTACTGCCATTGGAAAACAGAATGAAGGACACAACACGTTTCCCACAGGCACTGAACATTGGGATGGGAATAGTCATGGCCTTGTATATCTCACTAGCCACTCTGGGATATCTGCGCTTTGGGGATGCAGTCAAAGGCAGCATAACTTTAAACCTGCCACAAGATAAATGGTAAGTGTGTATGTGACTTAAAAGCAGTAATCTAGAAGGCATGAATGTTGAAAAGGTTGTTCCAAGCTTATAATTGATAGGTGCTCAGTCTTTTAATGTATGTACTGTGTCTGTGTCCTCTACAGTAGAGCTATGGTCCTAGCCAGCAATTTCTTGCATATTAAAAGGACTTGGATATGGAGACAGACCAATGATCTTTATTATAAATTATGCCATCTCTAGCAGAAGCTAGTTCCTGGACTGTTCAAGGGGACAATATGCAGTTTGCAGCCAGCAATAATGCAGTTCTGAAAACAGCTACTTTTACCTTGGATATCCTGGTGATATTGTGCCCTTTTTTAGTGTAATCACTGAGTTTAGCAGGTAAACAACTGGAATGTTAGATAACATATAATAATGGCTTCCTATGAGGAAAGTGAAACTTATGCTTGCCAGTGTCTCAAGGATATTATAATTTTTCTTTAGTATTTTTATTATGCTGTGAGAGCTCCACATGTCACATGCTAAAGAAGCACTGAAGACAATTTCAGCTGATGCAATATTAGCTCTGTATATGTCTGTGGATGGATATATACTCTAACTATTACTTTAAAGATAACTCTAAATTTTTTTAGTACTTTTATGTCTGATGGGCCTAAAATTAGGCATATCAGCAGTGCACAAGTATTAAAAATGAAAAGTATTTTAATGTTTTCATTTTAATCAAATAATATGTTATAAGTTATGTGCTTGCATCTACTTGTTCAGTGTCTGTTGTGGCAGCTTACTGAAGTAGTGAAATCTCAAATTATGTGGAAAAACCCCTGGTTTAATGAACTGAATGCTGACTTGATTTTTGCTCTTTGAAAAAGAGGAGAACACGTTTAAAGAATGTTCTTAATTTTTAGGTGTTATTTTTCACTTTCTTTTCTTCCTTTTCATTCCTTGGAGTCAGTATGAGCCATGCATTTTTAATGTTTTTGTTTAATTGCCTGGATGATTCCAGTGTTTAATACGTGAAAGTATAATAAAATGGGTCTTGAAGGATGAAATATTTTTGTTTTTTAGAATTTTCATCTGTTGCTTGTTTGCTTGTTTTGTTTTTATACTGCTGTTGTAAAAACTGAGATTTGTCCCTCAATTTTTTTCCATTTTTGGAGAGTTTTTTTGGTTTGTTTTTTTGAGCTTGGTGGGGGGGGATGTTTTCCTGTTTTGCCCGTGGTTCTGTTTTTTGGGGATATTGCTCACAATATGTATTTGTATTCTTTCATTGTACATGGATACACAAGAAGTTTATCAAGACCAAGTGCAAGGCAGGGCAATCCCAAGCATAAGTACAAGCTGATCAGAGAATGGATTCTCTGGGAAGAAAGTCTTGAGGGTGTTTATGGAGAAAAAGCTTAATATGAGCTGGCAATATGTGCTTACAGCCCAGAAAGCCAACTGTGTCCTGGGCTGCCCCAAAAGCAGTGTGGCCTGCAGGTTGAGGGAGGTGATCCTCCCCCTCTACACTCCTTTTGTGAGACCCCACCAGGAGTGCTGCATCCAGCTCTGGGGTCCTCAGCACAAGAACCTGTAGGAACAAGGCCAGAGGAGAACCTAAAATAATCATAGGGCTGGAGCATCTCCCCTATGACATGCTGAGGAAGCTGGGGGAGACCTTAGACCACCTTCCAGTACCTAAAGGGGGCTTACAGGAAGGCTGGAGAGGTACATTTTGCAGGGGCATGTAGTGATAGGACAAGGAGGAATGGCTTTAAATTAAAGGAGGGCAGGTTTAGATTAGATATTAGGAAGAAATTATTTGCTGTAAGAGTGGTGAGGTACTGGAACGTGTTGCCCAGAGAAGCTGTGGATTTCCCATCCCTGGAGGTGCTGACCAGGCTGAATGGGGCTCTGAGTAACATGATAAAGTGGAAGGTGACCCTGCCCATGGCAGGAGGTTTGAACTAGATGACCTTTGAGGTTCATTCCAATCCAAACCATTCTCTGATTCTATGACATTAGAAAAACCCAGGAATATTCAAGTGTTTAATGCATCCATTCTGTCTATTTGATGCATCTCAAAGGGAAAATATTTCTATTTCGAATATTACATGGCAGTGCTTGTTGTCTGTAAGATTAGTGAAAAGTTTGCTTTAAATGGTAGCTCTGGGTTTATTTTTGCCTTAAGAGAAGTGCCCTTAAAAAACAAGGAGTGAGAGGAATGTGGAATAAGGTAAGATTGCTACTCAGTGTTGCTTTTTATTGCGCTCATGCAAGCAACACAGTGAACTTTATTCTGCATCCCTGCTGTCTAACAGAGCTGTTCACATATGAGTTTTCAAATAGCTCTTGGCTACAGTGCAGATGTGATGATGATATTTATCCTGATGGCTTTGCAGGACTAACGCATAAAGGAGATTGAAACTGGTGCTCTAAAGGGTAGGAAATTGGCATTATAAGTGTAATAACCTCAGAGCTACTCAGGGCACATATCTACAGTTAACAAAGTCATATGTTTTTGTCTTACCCTGGATAGTACCCTAGAGCACCAAACAAAATTAGGAGAAGCAGCTCATTGGTGCACCCAGGGATTGTGATGTACGATGCTGTTGCTGTGCAGTCCTGTGGGTCTACCTGATACGGTACTGAGGGGCAGGTGGTTGCAATCACTGTGCTAGCAAAACAGATTTCCAGTGAACAGTATTCTGGCATTTGGTCCGCACATAAAAAGCCAATAAGTTGCCAGTTTGTACTAGAGAAATGCAAGGAGCAGAGGAGGTTTTTATAAGAAGAAGGTCATGCAAAAGAGCTGGAATGTACCTAAGCAGTGAGACTTGGCTTATGTGTTTAATTCCAGCTGGACAACCCCTGCTTAAAAATAAGCCTTTCCTGGTAAAGAAAGTTAAATTAGAATTCCGCTGCTTTCTGAGTTTTATTTGATGTCCTTGCAGATGAATTGACTGGAAGGCATACACAGGCCCTAGACCGGTTAAGTGCTTAAGTTTAATTTACATAGAAGATTGCTCATATTCTTCATATTTTTAAAAACATCCTGCTAAGATTAGTGCTTTTGGAGAAACCACTTAGTACGCTTCTGGTTCAGATGCAGTTTGGTAGTACAGATTGTCACTCAGCATAATATATTACTTAGAATATATTCAAAATGGACTTAAAGAATAGTTTTCAGCTTGTTTTTGCTGATCTTTTACAACTTTTTTCTGGAATCAAAGAATTCTGGTTTATTGCATTAAGTAGCATTTCTCTTTTTACATACAGTTGGAATCTTAGTAATTATTGTCATGTGACCATCAGTTTGAACCAAGTCCTGCAGTATTTGAAAATGTAGATTACGGAAGAATGTGCTTTAGTACTTGGTAGTGTCCTTGGTTCAGGTCTCATAAAATCACAGAATGATTTGGGTTGGAGAGGACCTTTAAAGATCATGTGTTCCAACTGCCCTGCCATGAGCAGAGACACCTTTCATAAGACCAGATTGCTCCAAGCTCTGTCCAACCTGGCCTTGAACACTTCCAGGGATGGGGGCATCCACAGCTTCTCTGGGCACCTTGTGCCAGTGACTCACCCCCCTCATTGCAAAAATTCTCTTCTTTGTCCTTGGTTAGTTTCTCATCTTCTTGAGGCTGAATATGAAGGTTCTTTTCACCACCTGTTCTTTGTTAAGGCATCAGTGAGTCTTGTATGCAGCAGTTCCCTGACAGTGAATCCCAAAGGTTAACTACCATACAAACACTATAGTATATTGAAGTTCGATGAGGCTTTACATGGTAGTAGTTAAAATGAAAGCTTAGTGTAATTAATTCCTTCTTTGGTGTAATTGTATTGTTATGCAAGTTTTGTTACACTGCTTGCCAGTGTTTCTACCCTTAAAAGAGGTACAATGAAATGTCAAATGTAGAATTGAAAAGACGTTTAGCACATATGAATGATTTACATTTTTATTAAAAGGCAGCCTAAGGAGCTGTCTTTATCTGACTGGAGTATAATATTAAATTACTAGTAAAATCACCTCAATAATATAAAAATTGTTTTCTAATTTAGAAGGTTTTAATCCTCGTAGAGCTATAGAAAATTAGCTAGTGCAAGGGAGACACTCACTTTGAACAAAAGTATTTAAAGTTTTGAACCCTGTTTTTGAGTATCTTTTAAAAATTGTTTTTGTAAAGGTTTGGGATGATCTGAATCCTGAGGATTAGAGGTGAATTGTGGGTAGCTGGTCAGTTTTTCAGTTCTTAATCGGCTAAAATCCATCTAAGCTTCTGGAATAAGGACAGTCATACAGAGTTGATAGAAAAGTGACTCTTTTTTCCTTGAAATTTCTAAAAGCTGCTCAGCAATCAAAAAGAAGTGTGTCACAAAAGCTGTGGCTTCTAAACTAGCTACACCATTATGTCACCACATAAATTGATGTAATAGTTTTTCTGTCCATTTGAATATGCCTTTGGGGCTTCACTGAGTTGTGTACAGTGATGGTCAAACCTGTGTTACAAATGATTTAGAACCTATTAGTCAAAATGTATTTTTACTTGGAGTCTATTTTTCTTTTTTCCCTCATATCATAAAATCATAGAATGTACACACATATATATATAAAATAATTGCTTCTGTGTATTTGTTCATCAAAAAAAAAAAAACTGATTGGTTTGTTAGCAGTCTTTCAGTATCATAAAAAATGGATGACCTGGCTTGTAGCTGTGAGATGAGAAACACCTAAGACTGGGCTGAAAGGGCTATTCAAGTTTACCAGCTGTTCAGCACTCCAGTGTTCAAAACCATTACTGACTGTGTGTTCAACATATCCTTCAAAATGTTGAAAGAAGGATGATGGAGGCATCCTATTGTGGTGGAAAAGAGCTGAGCTGTACAGATACAAATTTTGCCATGTTGTGCCATTTGTCCACAGAAAAAGGGGCCAAAAGCAGTATTGGCTGGACTTTATTTACTTGTACTGATACAGACTGTGACACTCAAAGAGGAAACATTTTGAGTGATGCCTGCCAGGCTTTGTGAAATACAGAGATGAAGATCCTCCTTGTTCTTTCCCTACCCTTGTTGCTGTTTTTTCTTTTCTTACTTATGCATGTTGCCTTTGCTTCAGTTCAATCTCTCTTTAAGGACTGACAGCAAAAAAGAAAAATGTAGTTTATGAGAAATGTTCCCTTGCTCATTTGTGAACACACAATACCCCATAGCAAATGAATCAAACCCTTACCCAATGCTTTAATAATGTCCTTAGTTGCATTCTTAGAAAGAAGATCATATGAAGAGACTTGTAATTTCTATCAGTTGACTGCAAGAAGACGCATGACAAATGCTTCTAGTTTATGCAGCATAGATTTAAACTGTGTCTAAATTTAAAACTGTTGGTAGTGTGAATAATTCTTTGTCACTTGTTTACTCAGCCACAAGTTGCAGTGGTAAGGGTGTCTGCACTTCACGTTTATTGGAAGATTTACTCTAGTTGGCTTATCTTCTGCAATTTCTTAGGCAGTTGTAATGTTACATTCATGTTTCCTGGGGGAAAAGTATATTTTTCACATATATATATTTAGGCTTAGTACCTCTGGCAAGCTGATTTTTTTATGAAGAGTTCACAACTTACCTGAATGTGTGTAAATGTTTCCAACAGGTTGTATCAGTCTGTAAAAATGCTGTACTCCTTTGGGATTTTTGTGACCTATTCGATTCAATTCTATGTCCCGGCGGAGATTCTCATTCCAGTTGTCACCTCCAGAGTGAAGCAGAAGTGGAAGTTACTCAGTGAGCTTGTGGTGAGAGCACTATTAGTCTTCTCAACCTGTAAGTATGTGCAGAACATCCATAAAAAATCTTGCTGTTACATTTTGTTGGGACTTGCTTATTTAAATATATGTTTCATTGTTTATTTTTCCAGAGGCTAGCAAACCTGAAATTTTGCTTCAACAATTCACTATATTTTGACTTACATGAACAAAGGAATCTAATGTTGTATTTGTATTTTAACCACACCTGTTTATAGGTGTGACAAGTGATTTGACAACCATATCTTTTGCCAGTAATACTCTAAAGCTGCCAACTTGAAAATAATTTTTTTTCAAATAGAAGTTTTTAAGTGAGACACACATTGCTGATACACGTCAGTGTTTATTGATCTGCAGTACATGCTTGTCATGGGGAAATCCTTTCTCTGTTTTTTTGATCTGAGGATGAAGCCAAAAGATGTGTTGGTCTGTATCCATTAAATTGCACTGACAAACATGGTCACAGAGTTCATGAAGGGACACTTATTTTAGGTGATAATACTCCAAAGTAGTTTTGTATCTCTGTCCTCACTGCCTGTTACTCCTGTTGTTTTTCTCACTTGTCCCCTAATCTTCCCATCCCTCCTACTAGCTCGTTGAGATATCACAGATGCTAGTAGAAGTCAGCAGTGCTCATGGAATGGTGAATCTCATCTAGGGATCGATACTTTGTGAAGATAGTGAACTGTGGAGGAAGTTAACTTTGTCTTTACGGCTCCCACCTGAAGTGCTGAATAATATAGGATGCTTTTCTTGAAGATGTTATAAAAAAATTGCTTCTTGTACAAAGTTGGCCTCCCTACCACGTGTACTGAAACAAGATGTTATTACTTTAAAACCAGTTAAAACTGCTGAACAAGCAAAAAAATGCTAAACCTTGTTTTTTAGGGGAAAGGGTTGATTAAAGAGAAGAATTTTGGTTTGTTGTCTCAGTTCTCTTGGTGAATGCTGACCAGTAGCTCATGTGCTGGATGACGGCTAAGAATTGTTGTCCAAGAAAACTCGAACATCTAGTGAGACCTTCTTAAGGTCAAGCCTGTTGAGAAAAACAGTTTAATGTCAGTGCAATTTAATTGCTACACTAAGCAAAGGCAAATACCATCAGTCTAATAAATTGCTGCTCTGAAAATACATCTTCTATGTGGAATTAAAAAAACCCAACTAACAAACCACAAAGGTTTTCTTGAATAATAAAGTGCATATCTCCTGGAGCACCATATAACCAGTGTTCTGCTTCAAGTGATCAAAGTGTTAAGATTTTAGATTGCAGATATATGAATAGCTCTTGTTATAACCTGTGAGTCATCTAGATCAGAATGCTTCAAGGTCCAAAATGCTTTTTTATTGTCTCTCTGGGACACTAAAAGATCACCAGTGAGATCTCCAGTCCTCACTGCACCTTGCTGTTCTAAGGCCTTCCAACTTCCATTCACTCTCTATTGCCCTTTATGTGCCCCATATCACCTGCCCTGGTAATGATACCACAATAGATTTGAAAAGCTAAGAATCTTGTAGATCCAAACTGTAGCATTAGAATCCTACATATTTATTTCTTCCAAAAGAAATGTGTAATAAAATTTGACCTAGTTTATACCATTGAAACTTACCTGTGATATGTATCTATAAAATGGACCTATTGAAGTGCTTTTGCTGCAAGACACAGGAAAGTAAAATTAAAAGTTTACCTTAAATGTTTGATATTTGCCAGACCGTTGTGCGATACGTTATTTTTATCCTAGTTGTTGTTTCAGGTTTTTTTCAAGGGGTTTCTACAAATTGTATGTATACAGTATCTATAATACCTTTTTCACCAACAATTGTATAAGCTGCAAAGCTTACGTTTGTCTTCTATTTCATAATTTTTCATTGAAGCACTGGTTTTATACAAAATGGATTTAAATAGCTTCACTTTTCACTTAGCTTCACTTTGTCTAAGTGCAGAACATAATTCCTAAAATGATTCAGAAAGTGTTTCTTTAAAGGAAAGTAAAAATCCAAAACCTTTTAAATTGAATTTTAGAAATTAGGTGGTTTTGATATTAGTGACGGAATATGTTGTAATGTCTGGACCATTCAGAGGTCATACACTGATTAAAGGGACTCTGCTTGCTTGAAAATAATTCTCTGAGAAGAGAAGCTTCAGCTGTGTTGCTAGTAATGCATTAGCTTTTTAAGGGAAGACTTGAAAAATCAGTTATTACTGATTTCTGGGCTTTTGCAGTACTCAGATTATGTAATGTTTTTATTGTTGCAGTATATGAGAAACTTTGTTGGGAAAAAGCCTTGGGACAAAGAGGAATGTACCCATCCCTTGGGAAGTTCACGTCTGGGCTTGAGTGGTTGTTGCTCTGGAAGTAGGTCAGTTGTGGCTCGCTGAGCCATTCTCAAGGAGCACCTTTGTGGTGGGCAAAGTTAGAAATTAGGAACATGTACAAATAGAAGGAATAGGATAAGACCGACCATGGGATTTGGAAAGTGCTAAGAACAGATATGCAAGTGCAGTATTTTGTGGATACTCACGAGTTGCCTTTGGATTGCACTTAGAAGTTCATCACTACAGGATTGCTCCATGTAGGTACCAAAGGATCTCCAGCAGCTGTCTGTCTTTCAGTCTCTGCCTGATGACTTGCCAGCTTTGTCCTTTGGTGCGTCAGTTCAGCTCACTGTGTGAGTTACAGATGCTCCTTGTAAGACATAAGAGGACAGAAAATGGATCTAATTGTTCTCAGACAGTACAACCACATCCTTGTGGTTGCCGTAGGTTCTGTTACTGTTGCATATGCATTTTTATTTGAAGTAGAAATGCTTTTCATTTATTTTTCTCACAGGTTTTTCTTAGTGTTTGTGGTATTTGAATATCAGATAACTTCAGTACTTTGAAATATTTGTCAGGGTGGAATTTTTATAATGTTGAAAGTATTTACCCTAATTGTACATATTTAAAACACATGTCACAAAAGTAGTTTAGATCTGTGTTTGCTGCATCTGCTTGGGTAAAGGTTGGGCATCACACCCATGGTTCAGCCCTTAGCCTGTTATGTCATAGCTCCAGCACATTGGGATTAACTGTTAAAATGTGAAGCTTTTTCAGTTTTCTTCTAGAGGAACTGGACCATCTTGGATGAATTTGTAAAAGATTTGTAAATATCATTACTGAGAATGATATGTTTTGAGAGGCCAGCTTGCCTGGGAGACCCAAGAAAAAAACCCTTTTATTGAAATAAGTTCTGTTTAGCACATTGCTTGAAATAAAATACCATTGTATTGTCAGAGCTTTTTTACCCTGCCTTGCTTATCTGGTACTGAGATCATGGTGATTCTAGGAGGGAAGAGTTTTGAGAGGTTTTGTTGAGCTTAAGCAGTTAATTCTCCTGGGTTACTAGCTTCAAAATATGCTGAGCTCTTGGAGATCGAGAGAAGATCTGCCAAGCATTAGTCAGTATTGATGCTAAATGGCATCAAACATATTCACTTCTGTTGATGCCTTGCAGTAAAAATTGTGGTTAAACACTTTAGAATGGGGCAAGACTGTAAGTGTCCAGTAGAATGGAAATGTAAATATCTTACTTACTGTCTAGCAAAGGCTTACTCATGTCTTCTGACTAAAGGGCACTGAAATTAAATGTGCTTGCTGGATATGTTGGAAGGAGTGTGGAAAAAAAAAAGGCAGTATTGAGAAAATATTTCATCTGAAATGGTGGCAGCAAATCCTTGAAGAAGGAAAGGAATAAAATAGAAAAGAACAATATAAACATTACTTTCATTTTTAAATAATAAACTGTGTTTGACTTATTAAAGATAGTAGTGAAAGAATTTTTTTTTGTTAAATTGGTAAAAGCTTCAGAAGAACAACAGAAAATATAATGGAGAAGACTGGAGTTGAGCATTAATAGTATCATTCATCCACATGAGAAGTATAGATTATTATTTTTTAATAGCTTAATTTAGGGCTGTATTCCTGTAGCCAAGGCTCTCCTGTTAAAATGAAAATGAGGAAATATTGCATTTGCATGTGGATGTGGAGATACCTTTGAATTGTCAGTTGTTTTGATTACTAGCTTGAAATGAAAGAAATTTAATTGAAGGGCTGATCCAGCTGAGCATGAATGGAGCGGTGAGTGAGCTGCTTGCCATTAAGTCTGAGTTTAGCATGTAATTTTACCAAGAGAAGAATAAATGCGTTATTCAGTTGAATTTATCAGTTACACTTTTCTAAATATTTCCCCATTTTAACTGTACCTGGTTTTAGGAAAGAACAGTTCTTCATGCTGAACAATTAGACACAAGATAAGATGATGTTTACCAGATGTCTTACGCTGATTAATGACATTGTGCCAATAAAATACCTACTTAGAGGAGCTGCAGGAGAGGTAACATGAAGGAGTTTCAAAATCTATATAGATAGGATAAAGTGATAATTATTTATGTAGAAGTGGCTTATGTATCAGTTGTTAGACACAGGGAGTTTTTTAATAAGTGTTTGCTCATTTTAAAGGGTAGTATTAATGACAGGAAAATTGAATAGATAAATTTGTGAATTAAGGTGGGATTTAAAATCTTTGTGTGGATTGCTAACAGGTCCCTCAAAGTGGGCTTAAACACAAAGTATTAGTTTATGAATTGTCAAAGGAATAAAATGAAATATTTGATTAATTCAGTATTTTTTTCCAGTATGTAGTGTTTTTTTGGTTTTGTTTGTTTTTTTTTTTTTCTGATGTGGGTAGCTGGTGAGCATAATTCTTACTTCCTAGCAGAAGATCCCATGCTGTGGGATAAGCTGAGACATGAGACTAGGTATCATTGTGTGGTTTTTGGACATATCCTGAGGCATAAGAAATAGATTTGTGAAATCAGTTTCTTTCAACCTTTTTGAGGATATCTCCAAGAGAAATAAATCTCTTAATTTCAGGGTTATATCCTGATTATGATTCCTTTCTTTGGATGTACCATATGAATTTCTTCACATCTTATGAGTTGCTTTTGGTGCAGGCATCAATTTATGTACATATAATAGCTAATGTTCTTTTTAATAGTCCAAATATTATTTTTTTAACCTGATTTTAATATATGGATACCAGATATCTGTGGTTTGTAATTAATGGTTAGATGTTATGGATTATTTGAATGGTGCTAGAAGTGTTTCTTATTGCTTGGTTGTTCTAGAGATGTTAACTTGTGAATAAATTTCCTATATATAAGCCTAGTGACCAGCAGAATGGTCCAATGTTAGTATTCATCATTGCAAACTCTTATATTTTAAAAACCTTATATGCAAATTAAGGTTGTGAAGTAAATTCCTGAAAAGTTAAAACAAGTCCTACTTTATCTGGTTTGGGGTTTTTAATTACTTCATTGTAGGTTGGGTTTCCTTCTGTTCAGGTGTTAATTAGGATTCTGTGAGTAAATTTAGATTTTGAAGTGCAGCTCTTTTACAAAAAAATGTTGTGGTTACAGGACAGGAAGAAAAGTATGGGCTTGAATACCTCACAAAAGATATTCAAGAACTGTCTGGATGCAATCCTCTGCAATGTGCTCTAGAATGACCCTTCTTGAGCAGGGAAGTTGGACCAGATAACCCACTGTAGTCCCTTCCAACCTGACCCATTCTGTGACTCTGTGATTCTGTGATTTGGGATTAAGGTGAAAAATTAAGGTGGAAAATCCTGAAAAATTGGTAATAAGAAAATTTAAAATATCAGTAATAACTTTGTCATCAAATTTGTTTGGTTTTCCTTTTTGAGACACTTGTTTCATTATTTACCAAAAAACCCCATTTAAGAACAAAATAGTTTAGCAATGCATTTATGGATTCTGAAGCAGTTAATCCTATTCAGGGGCAATAATTATTTTTAGATTTTTAAAAATTATTTTAATTATTAATATTTTTAAAAACAACTTATGATTCCTTTTTACAGTCTCCTTTGCAAATTGTATTCACTTATGTGAAGTGCAAGTTGGAGATTCGTAATACCTTTTCCAGTGTCCACCTACATGTCAGTCTGTGCTCTGAAGATCTGAGGTCACGGATGGCATCTGTTGCAAAGTACTGTGTGGGTTATGACTCACCTACTTTAGCTTGCAGGGCTCTGTCCTCCGTATCTCTACACCTGCAGTGGCCATGCTAACTAGACTCCTTGTAAACAGCAGAGAGGAACACATGCTTTGAAGGGCACAATTTGTCCGATCTAGTTTACATATTTGCTTCGGGACAAGTTGAGCTGGGCCAAAGAAGTGCTTATTTTCTTCTCTGGCGTGTTTGAAGGAATAGAGGTGAGAAACATATCCAGCATTTGATATGATGAATCATTCTCAGGAAGAGTAAGGCAATGCTGAATATGATGCTCAGTTGCTTGCAGTTCAGTTCTGTTTTCCCTTTCTAAAATAATTTTAAGACTAATCAAGCCTGCTTTTATTTTTTTGTTCCACTTTGTTTTCCATCTGTGCACTTACAAATATAATGAAAGAGTGATATGAAAATTTTTTATCTAAATATTTATATATATTCTCTAGCTCATAGAAAGTGAACTTTATAATATTTCAATAATTCATGCATTTGTGTCTCTCCATTATTTTAGCCCATTATATCTCTATGCATGATCTGGCTTAGAAGAGGAGGTTATTTATTGGGTTTCTTCTTAAATGCTGTACATGAACCAGTGATTTTCTGTCATGCTTACTGAGTGGAGCAGCTATTTTTGTATGTATCTCTTATGCATTTTGCATCTATCCAGTACTCCATAGACTTGAAATTTCCTTTAAGATCCAAAGATTCCTAAGGGGAAAGTAAAGGATTTGGCAGATGGAAAACACCAGTTTCTTAGTGCACAGTTAAGAGGAAATAGATAACGATGGTTGGCATTGTAAAAACCTCCCCATTTTTTCCAGGAGATTGGCATATGTCTTCCTTCCTTGTTTTTGATATGCAGAAACACAGAGGGGAAAAGGTGTATTGAGTTAACAGAAATACCAAAGGTAATAGCATGCCATGCTTTGCTTAGTTAGTTAATCTGAGTTGAATATTATTGAATATTTATCTGTACTTTTTCACTTGATAAGGTGCCTCAGTGTAGACGTTGTATTAATGAGCAACATTGATTTACAGTTACAGAAGGTCTAAAGAGCCTGTGCCACAAGAGACATCCCATTCTCTTTTTAGTTCTTATGTTTTCATCATCATGTTCAAGGATTCATTAGTTTGTTCTTTCCTGTTGCATCCCTTAAACTTTTTTCCATTTATTTTTTTTTTAACTGGAAAGTTTTCCTAGACCTGCAGTGTGGCCCTAGACCTTTGTCCTGGCACAACCAGAAGAGCTGTGTTCTAGAGTTTAGGAGATAGAGGTAGAAAGAGGAATATCTTTACAGTATGTTTTTATGATACATGAGTCAAATTAACATCTCACTGCTTACAAATGTAGGATATCTTTCTCTTCTCTTCTCTGTGGTTTTCTTTATCCCACCATAGCATGTAATCCCACATTTTTCATCATGCTAGTTCTGGAATTCAATCAGAGAAGAACAGGTTGGTTTCACTGATCAGCACAACCTTCCTGTTCTGTGTTAAACTGCTTTGTGTATTTTTCCATTCAGCAAGTGAATGGAATATACTGCCTTTTGACTTGCAGTAATTGCTCACTGATAAAGCTGTTCTGTAAAGCATCAAAATAAAAATTCTGTGTCTTGATCTTTGAAGTTCAATTATGTTCTTTATTTCGCATGGGGTGTTGTGGCAAGGTTATCTGGACTGTAGTTCTTCCTTAGGTAAAAAATATCTTGAATCACGTTGGTGTCCTAATAAACTAGTATGAACCTCCTTACTGAAGACTACTTGGTTTAAAGCAGGTTTCCAAAGGAATTAGGTGTATGCAATTGTTCCATCAACATACAGTCCACAAGTAGCTCTGTCTTTGCTGGATACACATCAACACATTTTTGTTCTCCAGCACAACTCAGCTCTGTTTCTGTGAACGACTGCTTTTTCAATCCACTCACTGGTACCATGATCTTGCTAGTTGCATCCTCCTTTCAGTTCTCAACTATTTTTTTGAAAAGCCACTCAGTCTCTTTTTCTGTGTTTATCCACTGTTTATCCAGTAACCAGAAACTTTTTATTTTGTAATTTTGCTGTATTTATTTTATTTTTTCCTTTTTTATTTGTCTGCCTTTCCCTTTATTTTATGCTTTAATTGTCAGACATTATTCATCTATAATATCAGACAAGAAACCAGAGGATTATTAGTATAAATGCATAAAATGAGCCATTACTATTATGACAAGTAATCCACTTGACACAATACATTCCAGATCAAAAGTCTAAGTGGTTTGGTCAAGAGAGCTGCAATTATGTGGTTTATGTTTCCTTTCATTATCTCTATTTGATAGCTACAGGCTGTATTTCTTTCTGGAGGCAAAATGATTGCAAATGCTTGCTGCGAAGTGCACCACTGAGAATATGGCAGGAGTTTAATTTTAAGACCTGGTACTTAGACAGATAGACTAAGCCATAAAAATTTATTGTTCAGTTAAATGTATATTTTAAGTGTATGTGGAGTGTGTTTTAACATTTTGATCTTGTTTCAAGGTTGCTACCTAGAATTTACTACCTAGAAATTACTACCTTTGGGGAAGTGTCCAGTAGAGTTTTGGTTGCAGAAGCACAGATTCTAGACTTATTACTCTTGGCAAAACAGGGTAATAATTTTGGAACTCATTGCACAAATTAAAACTCTACCTGTACAGTGAACTAATTTTTCACCATTCAATTCAAAATAATATTTAATAAGGTAAAAAGAAACTGCAAGGCAGCTAGCTGAGGTTAAGGAAAGGTTAAAGTACCATGAATAAAAACTAACATTTTTCATTTTTGAGGCTCTGTTGAGATGGATATCTAAGATCTAATTCTTATTCAACTTTGTGCCAAATAAACTGTGGAGTAGCGATAAATTAATCTGCCTTTTGAGGATACAACAGTCTGATGTGGTATTATGAGAAACCGTGAATTACTTGGCAATGTTAACATTTGTTCAGTAGGAGAAAAAGGACCAGAATCCTTTGTGTTTTTGGTCTTGCCAGGTATATTTCCATGAGTCACTGTTTTAGAAACGGCTTTTTACAGCTTTTTAAATTGCTAGAAGGAATGACTGTCCTGTGTAACTGGTGGTGTATGCTTCCAAGTGGAGAAAAATACTTGAAGTGTCAGGCATATCCATCTGGATTATAAAGATGAATCTAGCAAGTTACTATCCTTGCTCTTTTGTTTATGTATTTAAAAATTTTCCTTTTTTTGTGTTGTTGTTTAGCTTTTAGCTGCCAATCTTGCTTACCTTTTGTCTGCTGGGTTTAAGGATCCTTCCTTAGCATGTGTTTTGTTTCATATGTTAATGCATCAGGCTATAATTAATTCACAGTTAGTGTATTCTTTTGTAAACTAAAAAGACAGTGTAGGAAGCATTTTCCAATACTTCATGTTAAAGATAATATTTTTTAAAATATAGAGTATAAAAGAGTGCTAACATTCATACAAACTCTTTCACTATCTATCAAAAACCCCAATTTTCAATACAAAGCAATAACTTTCCTACTTTTATATCTATTCTTTTATGTTTATGACCAGGTTATGACCATCTGTTGGTGACAATTACTGAAGAGTATCGTAGAATCATAGAATGGTTTGGCTTGGAAGGGACCTTAAGGATCATCTAGCTCCAACGCCCCTGCCGTGGGCAGGGACACCTTCCATTAAACCACGTTACTCCAAGCCCTGTCCAACCTGGCCTTGAACACTTCCAGGGATAAAACATTCACGCATTCTCTGGGCAACCTGTTCTGGTACTTCACCACCTTTACAGTGAATAGTTGCTTCCTAATCTAAATCTACCTTCTTTTAGTTTAAAACCATCACCTTGTTCTATTACTCCAGGCCTTTGGAAAAAAATCCCTCTCCAACTTTCTTGTAAGCCCCTTTTAGGTACTGGAAGGTGCTATAATATCTCCCTTCTTTTCTCCGTCAAGACAAAAGTAGTTTAAATTGTGCTTACAGTAGTGCTGGGCTTAGAAGTATGCATTAGAACTTGGGAAGGGATCTTGGAGTCTTTGTCAAGAGATTTGTGAAACCATGAGCTCAGTATCCACTGGCAGTGAAAAGGCCGATGAAATTGTCAGGAAGCAAGACAAAGGGCATCGTTTTGTTGACATATAAAACTTGACTTTCTATGGCTTTAGGTGTCAGTGTAGTTCTGATCTCTGTGTTTTGACCAGGATGTACTGGATTGAGAGAGTATGTGGAGAAAAACAAGTGTTCTCTGACTTCTGCCCACATTCAGCTCTGTGGGATTCAGTTTCTTATTAACACATTCTGGTAAATATATCTGACTTGAAATCCCATTCCTTGGCAAAAAAAAAAAAAGAAAAGAAAAGAAAAAAATACAGTAGCTATTTTCTCGTGCTACTCTTAAAATCTTTACTGGCAACTATCCGAGGAGTAAGAAGATAACTTATTATTTTCATTTATGTTTTCATTCTGTGCACAGTCGTTGTGTTTTGTTTTTTCTTCAGTAGGTGATTGAACCCCAAGGAAAAGAACAGTTTAGTTATTAAATGATCTGTATATGCATAACTTTGAGTGCTCTGCTCTTGCCATGAAAGAGCTGGAATGACAATAATCACAGTAAAAATAAACTCACAAATTATTATGAGCAATTGTTTTAGCTCAAATAACTGTCATTCTATATAACATAAAATTACAGGGGGTAAGCACAATAGAAATAATTGCTATGATTAAATACGAACAAAGTGCTTGATAGCAAAATAAAGCAAGAATACATTATTGCTGATTTGGTTACCAAAGTGCAGGGTAGCATTTTAAATTCATCAAAGATGATCAGTCTTCAACTTCATTGTGACAGAGGACTGAGTATAATAAATATTGTGATACATTTTCTCAAAAACTTCTTGGGTCCTGTGTGCCTTGATTTTGCAACTTTTATCTTAAAAGCTGTGAACCACATAGCATTCATGGAGCGAGTTCAAGATCCATTCTCAATGCTGTTTATTGCCCATCTCATCCTTAACCATGCAGGCAGAGTTTTATTTCTACTTGTTATTAAAGGTCCTCTCTTAGATAAAAAGCAACAGGAGAAGTTATAGCTAACTTTTTTGTAACTTACTTATTCAACTGTCACTTGAAATAGCTTCACGTTGCAATTGAATATCCTAGAAAAACTTGTATGATTATATTCAGCATAGTTCACCTGGGGGTGCTTTTCTGTATGTTGTGTTAGCAAACACTAGACATGCTGAATCTCTTTCGATGCTTCAGAGAAAACTGGAGAAGGAGTTTCAATTTAGGATATCATTAATATTTTCTGTTCTGTGTTTTGAAAAGGCTTAGCATTTCCATAAAGCTGCCTGCTGGTTTACGTACGGCTATAAAGTTATCCCACAAGCTGAGAATCAAAATAATTTTCTCTAATAATATCCCAGTGAAAAAAAATTGCATAATACATTATGCAACAAAACAGACTATTACATATATTCAGATATATGCCTGTGTATTTCTTATGCAGACCACAAAACTTTAGAGGGAGAAAATTTATGAATCAGACTCAACCACTCTGGTATAAAGTCATGTTCATTGAGTCTCACACAGCAGTAAAGAGTAGGTGCTTATTCCTATACTATAGGCTATAGTGTATACAGTAAGACTAGAAATCTCCAAAATAATAGCTGGAATCAAAAGCATGCATAATAGCTAAAATCCTACTTAACCTTTTCCCTTCATTGGTGGTAAGTTGCGTAGCAGTGTCTCATGCACTAAAGTGCCCAGGCACTTCTTGTGTTTATCTTCCAGTAAATGTATTTCTCCTACCTTCAGACCACTTTTCTGTGACCTGCTTAAAAAATCTATTGCATTTATACTAATAAATTTCAATAAAACCACTTGCTGAGATACCTATAACAATCTTCTTATCTGATAATGGAGAATTTGGGTGGTGCATGTATTAATATATATATGTATGCATATATGCAGGCATGTATAAAAGAGAAAAAAAATAAAGTTAGATAATAGGGAGTAAAGATGTCTAACGTATTTGGAGTTGTGAAAAAAACCATGTAATTTCAGTTTCATCATTGTCATCTAACTGAATACCCATGGCTTTTCTTTTTGTCAGCCAAAGACAATTTATGATACCTCTCTCCTTTCACAAATTCATCGTACATGAAAATGGTACAATGTTAATAGATATTGTACAGTGGGTACTGGGAAGGGTATTTTAATTTAGCAAAAAAATTGTAAATAGTAAAGTACTGGCATAAATAAGTGAATATTTTATATTAATAATGGGAGTGGGGAGGGGTCTGTGCTATCTGAAAGATACAGCCAGTTGGAAGGTATATTAAGCTGTGAATTGTGATGAAGGGTAAAGTATGTACCATTATAAATGGTAATTTATGTATGAATGAACTATACGTTTTCTGCACAGAGAAGAAAATATGAATCCCTGTTAATAAAGACCTTTGATCTAAACAGAAAACAAAAAGAACAGGCAAGGAAACACATGGTTAAGTAACAACCCCACAGTTGTTCATCAAAGACTCGAGTTTCTCTGTGTACTGTTAGCATAGTCAGTTCCTGGAGAAATTCCCAGCTACTGTGCATGTGGATAATGCAGGAAATACATTGAGGAAAATGGACTGAGAAGTTTAGTTCTGCTTCTTTAGTTCAGAGTGCATCTGTGCTGCATGCCACTGGCCCGTGACAGAGCTTCTTCAAAGGTGGTGTATGAGGTTAAAGTGGAATTCTGAAATTTCCTTTAAAAAATCTGCAGGAAACACAGTCCTGATAGGAGAAATCTCTGCTTATGGGGAGAGTCCATAAAATACGTCCCTTGTTGATGGCAATTCCTTGGTTGAATCAGGAATCACTGAAAGTCCTGATACTGTGTCTCTCATGTATGCACGTTCAGGTAACTCTGAAAGAAGAGGATCTTGAAGAGACTGTATAGGAACTGGTAGTTGAAAATATAAGCAAAGAAAGATAGTGTATATTTTGGAGAGCTGGATAATGCACATGAGATGTCAGTAATTGCTTGAAGAATCACTTCACTTTTCTGCGACTCTGAAAGAGTAACTCCTGCATGGGGTTATTAAACATTAGGAAAGTATTATCTGGGTTTTGATGCAATTCAGTGTACCATGGGAAATAGAAATATAAGAATTCTAACATTGCTCTTCTTTTCTGCGTGAAAACACCTGCTCTTTTAAAAAAGCTGTTACACTTCGATTGTCCTCTCCTTGGAACTCATGCTGTGATCTCCAGTGTTGCCTGGGCTATTAAATATTTGTATGTTTATGCTTGTATGTATTGAGAGGGCTTGGGAGGTGTTGTGCTTGTATGTCCTTTCAAGGTCTCCTTTATTACCAATTCCTGTGTTTGTTTTGCCTTTTTCTCATCACAAAGTTCATTTGTTTGAAATCCCTACATTGTGCAACAGTGTTAAATATTTAATTTCCTTCTTGTGCATAGAACCATGGAAAATTGGATTTTCATGTAAGTGAAATAGTTTCCTAATATAAAATTTGAGTTTCCTAATATAAAAAAATCAATGTTTTCTAAAATATTCCACCATAAATACTGTTAAAATAAAAAAAGCATGGGGAAAAGTAATTTTGAAGGATGGAGACTGTTTTAATATTTATAAGTGTTTTACTTGCAGAAATATTGACTGAATCATTGGTAATAAGAACATGTTTTGAGGGCATGAGAATTTAGAAAACCAGACATAATTTTCAGGTTTTATATCTGAACAATTCTTCCATCTTTAATACCTGTAAGTTTACAAGATGAAACTTAACTCTTTTTTGGTTTTCTCCATTTTGATAGAAGTCCTTCTGTGTTGATTTACTTTTGTGTTGGGGTATTTTTGAGCAGGGGATATTGTTAAATTTTGGAGTAAGGGAATTGACTAAAGTGTTTAAGCTTTTGCTTATAGATGAGTATGAACTTTTTGATGTTGATAATTTCATTCTTTAGTTAGTTACTTTTTGAACTCTAAGGTTGCACTGTCATCTAGGGACTTGCTCAAAGTGAAAGACCAATGAGTTACTTCAAATGTAATTTAGTTTGACCTTAAATTGATCTGGTATGTACAATGAAGTAATTTACTGGAGCTCATTATTTAGAATTGAGTTTCTTACCGCACGGTAGCTTTTTTAAATAACAAAACTGGGTAATTGAGTATATAATTATAGTTCCCTTAATTTCCTAATTCCATAGCCTTTTCAGAAGGCTAAAATTTCATCACAGCCTTATTAATCAGTATAGAGCTATAACGGCACAAACTGTGATGCAAAGGAGCAAGATATCATTTGCTCTCACATGGTAGGTGCTGATATTGGCTGCAGCACTACTGCGGGGAACTACAGAGGAGGTGATATGTTTGCCTGAGCTCTAACTCAGTGAGAAGAGGAGAGATGATGGCAAAGCTTAAAAAAATCTGTTGGGGATTTGGGAACTGGAGCTCATGCAGGGAAGGACTGTTTAGCAAGGAAAGGCTGCATGTGGAGAAGTAGGGCCAAACATCTGAATGGCAGGAGAAAGATGGTAGCATTGTTTTTTCCTGGAGACCTCTTGTCTTCAGGAATGAGGGAGTGCTGAGGATGCTGGAAAAGTTTCTGATCCCAGTGAACTTTCAATCAACTGTATTCACACAGACTAAGAGACTAAAACAGTTTAATATAGCTGTTAGTATCTAAAGTGCTAAGCTGGTCAATTCATGCACTGATTATCTCAGATGGAATTTAGCTTCTTTACAGGTTCAAATCTGTTGTTGTTCTGAACAAAAATGATTTGTGCGTGTGTGTGCTTCTACATTCCAAATTTTAATTGCATTGTCTGCTATGTTTATTTGGAGATGGGGACAAATGGCACAATACTTCAGTGTTGTACTTATGCTTTTGAGAACAAAAAAATTTGGACCTTAAATTTTGCAACTGGATATCACATTTAAAAGTGTAAGATTCAGGGTCTGAGCTTTCCATAAATGGGAAACAAACATTCTGCAGTAGCATAAACGATGGTTAAAATTCTGTGAACCCTTGCTCTTTTCAGCAGAGAATTTCAAACTAAGCAAAAAATTTCCTACAATAGGCATTTGAGTTGATTTTTCAATTGTTTGCATTGGGAATGTGGTTATATTTCCTTTCCAAAGCACATAATGCAGAGGCTTTCTGCCATCAGAGCCAGCAAGTACCATCCATTCCAGGTTTTTCACAGGGTATGTGTATAGGTATGGATGGTGGTTTTCAACCTTCATTTTGAAAGGTCAAGTGCTGTAGTTAGTGTTGTACTAAAGCCACTCCATGTACTTCTTGGGAATGGCTTCCAGCCTTCATGGTCCTCCACAGTACTGTTTGCATCTCCATCCTTTTAGTGCAGGGCTTTGCTTTCTCCTGATTGTCTGTAAGTGGTTCAGTACTCCTACAACCCAGGACGTGTGAGAATATTTCAATATAAAATACAGAGTCCTGTTAAAGACAGTGCCTTCACAGTACAAGAGTGAAGGCAGAAAAGCCAGTCAAAACCAGGCTAACACTGCACAGTGCTGGCAGTGGTAGACTTGCTGCAACATCTGAATAAAGTCTAGTGTAATTATGCTGTATTTATACTGAAATGCTGTATAACCAGGTAGTAATTCTGTCTTAGGGATTAAGTCGCAATATCTTTCCATTTCCATTTAACTCCAACGATATTCACATATAAGAAAGCTGAAAAATATAATATAATTGTAGAGTTTTTCCATTCCATAAATGCTGATGCTTATCAATAGATAGTAAAAAACTTAAAATAAAGGAATGAAAATTTTAATTCGTTGTTTTGATTAAAAAAAAAATATTCCTAGCCATTGACCTGTTCCCAAGCCAATAGACTGAATGAAACATTTGAGAATTGAGCCTTCATATGTGTTTTTTATAGATCCTGAGACATAAAATGAATGAATAAATGTGGGAGCTGCAGCAGCTTCCTGCAGAGGAAGGGGAAAAAATGAGCCCTAATTTTAGAGGAGAGAAAGATATTCGTGGTTATGAAGAGAAAGGAAACATAGTGCATGTGAGATGGTATATCAGAAAGAAAAACATTTAACAGCTGCAAGTACAGGTGTAGAAGTGCAGTAGTGCAAATGTAAAAATGCAGTTGATTGGAATTAAGTTATCTGACAGTTTCTTCTGAAAATTCTGAAACTGTCTTGTTTTTTCTTCTGAGACTGTCAGTGTTTTAACTTTGTTAAACCAACATACAGCATTTTAAGACTGAAGTTCTGTGTTCAATATCATCTTTATTGTGGTACAGTAACGGGGCCTATTAGAATACATGTTTGACTCAAGTCGCAATTACAGTTTATTCCTAAATTTGTCGTGGTTTTTTTTTCATGCTCAGAATTTTGCTATGGGCTAAGAGAGAACACGTTACACAGATGCAAGCTTTTATTAATTAAGTCTAATATTTTATGAGTATAATTGAAGCACAATGCAGTTGTTATTAGTCCAGCTATGACACTCATAGTCCAAATTGTGATAGAAAAGCCATATGCAGTGTGAAATTACCGTTCACGAGGTAGGGTTGCTCAGTGGGTACATGAGCTTACTGATTGTTTACATATACTGTAGTCACAGAACGAAGCTAGACCAAAAGTCAATTTGACTGATGGCTATAGAATTGCTCTTACAGTTAAACCAAACTGAAATCAGCTCAGGTCCAGACAAGTTCAAAGACCCTGCACTTTAGGAATGTACAAAGCCTGAAGATTTTTTTTTTTAATTATAGCAAAATCACATTTAACAGGTTACATGTTTAATTGTTATATTTTGAAATATCGCTACGAATACTGACAAATTGCATGCAAAACTGTTGAAAAAGTTACTTTAAATGTGTCAGATATTTTAAATGTGTCAGATTTTAAAGACACAGGTGTCCTGTGCAGGGCCAGGAGTTGGACGCGATGATCCTGATGGGTCCCTTCCCATCTGCATATTCTATGATTCTCTTTGCTTGGACGAAAAATGTTCACTTTGTCAGTTACTGATTTGTAAAATGTTTTCTCATATTACAATATTCTGTTGGGATATGATATCTTCACGGAAAAACTGAATATTACATTCCACTGCTGGAAACCAGATGTTAGTTTTGAGGGTTCATCAATGATAAGTCTAATTTTCTTTTCTTTCTTTCTTTTTTTTTTTTAATGTGGATAAAGAGTTATTTCTCTTTTCCTCATTCTACATAAACAGCATGTTTCCTCCTTGAAATAGCAATGCTATTCAATATAAATTGTTTTTGTCTAGTGGAGATATAAAACATGGTACTTATACTGTCTTCATTGTGCTTTATCTGCTCTGTAGGGGATGGCCACTGAGCTGGTGATGCATATACATACTGGGAAAATTAGATGTTCCTTCATTACCATCTTATGTTCTTGCCACCTACTTGCTTGTCCAAGTGCTCTCAAGAGATGTCCTAATCATTAGGTACTTTGGAGTTCAAGAGAACTGGTGCCATTGAGCACATATATGACTCATTACAAATACTTTGGTTTTGCTTGGTGTTCTTACAGTGCAGTTAATCCCCTTTTCCCCTGTTGAAATTGAAAGGTTCAGGCTATAGAGACAAAGGGACACTCTGGTCATTTACAAAGAATCTTTGTATTGAGATAATTAGACAGAGGGTATCTAGGATAGTATAACATACAGATTTTTATGTTGTTAATAATACTGGTATTCACAGTGCATTTCTTTGAGAATTGAACATAATTTACAATTACACAAGTTTTGAAAGACTTCTAGTGTGGTCTAAAATCCATGGTTCCAATAGGTTAAATTATTTCACTCAGTTCATTTTATAAGTACACAAAGATCAGATTAGTTAAAACTTGTAGTCCCTTAAAACTTCATTAGCTATAATGTCACACTGAAAACGATAAATGCTTTTATTGCCAAGTTAGTGCAAGTACTTCTTTATTTTAGACCTTATGAAGTTAACTTTTATTCTGTCTTACTTTGTGTTCAGTATTACCATTTAAATCACTTGTGTTCTTCTAATCTGTCTATGCAGTTCTGTGTACTTCATGTACCAAATTATTTTTATTCTAAGCTGATATGGATTTCTTTTGCTTTTGAAAAATACTGATTTTTTAAATTGCTTATATATCTATATGTGTATACAGTGCATATGTTATTTCATGCCCCTTTCCAGGCATTATTTCCAACAACAACAAAAAAAGAAAAATCTGGAAAAAATTAGGTGTATAGCACCTGTATATAAGCAGTTCTACTATACAAATAAACAACAAAATGATCTTTGAAAACATGAAAGCAAATCCGGGATCATAGAACAGTGGAGGTAGGAAGATACCAGGAGAGCTTGTCAGCCCATGTCCCTTGCTCAGAACAGGGTCAGTGAGAGCAGCTGCTCTGGGCTGTGTCCAGGTGGGTTTTGAAGACATCCAAGGATGGAGACTGCACAACCCCTCTGGGTGACTAGTTCTGGTGTTGAACACTCTAACAGTGAAGATGTTTTTTCTCATGTTCAGAAAGAAATCCTCTCACTGGGCAGCACTGTGAGGATTCTGACTCAATATTCTTTGTTTCCTCCCATCAGGTATGTGTACACATTGACAAGGTCTCCCTGAGATATCTCTTCTCTAGGCTGAAGATTCCCTGCTCTCTCAGCCTTTCCTCTCATGAATAATGTTTAGTTCCTTATCACCTTTATGACCCTTTGTCAAACGTGCACCAGTACATCCTTTGAGTCTAAAAATACAATTTTAGAATGCATGTAAGCGTTTTAAGAGCAAATATTTGTTAGATCTCAGTTCTACTTGTTTTCGAAGTTAATTCAGCACTTTGAAAATCCAGCTTAACACTTGGAGACATTAGAAATGAAGAAGAAGATAGGGACAGAAGGGTAAATATGAGATTTAGTTGAAAAATGAGTACATTTTTAAATCCCAGTATTTCCTGTATAAGATTATGAGCCACAACTCAGTGGAACACAGGATAGATATATAAGCCCTTAAGACACCTTTACAGATGAAAGAGATGTGCAACACAGGTAGCCAGTTACTAAAACTCATATAAACATTAAAAGTTTTTGTATTTATGGCCAGCCAAATAGTAAGCTGTATATGGTAGAATATGTCTAAATTACAAATTCTCCTTTTTATTTCTTTATTTATTGCCTAGGTTTATAAGATAGCAGTGTTCTAAGGAACGAAAGCCTACAACTGATGCAGCCTAGATCTAGACAATTACCTCATTTTCTGAAGCACTGAGCCACCTGTATCTATCTATCACTGAGCCAACTATATCTAACTGAAGAAAAGTGGTGATTGTTTGGTGATGGACATTTCTGACATCCAGTAGATATTTGAATATGGTTTTCATAGTTTAGTTCCTGGTATCTGTCAGAGAACAATATTACTATTATTACTGTGAGGTTATTCAGCAAATTTGGAGCATCTTACTCAAAGCCAACAAGATAGATTTAATCCTTCAGCTTTGCAATCATTTGGAAAAGTTTTTAAAATCAATATGTACACTGAACAACAGAGGTGATAAAACGACTTAACTCTCACAGAGTGGTTGCAGGTGTTGGACTCATGTCCCTCATGCTCTGCAAATGCTGTTAGTTTCTGAGTAGCTCCCAGCAGTGAAGAGTGGGTGCACACTGTACCTTCCTGTGCCATTAAACATGAGCTGGAGCTCCATCGCACTGGTCTGCTCTAGGCTGCTCTTTCTGTTTCTCCCAGCCTCTCAAAAAGGGTAAGGCTTTCCCCTTTCCATAGTATTTTTTTCCTTTAACTGCTGTTTTCTGTTGCCTTGAGACCTACATCGGCAAAGATTCATTCCTAGAGCTGAATCCATTAGTACCTGTTCACATAGGCAATCGCAATGGTGTTGCAAGAGTGAACTGGGAGTATTTGCTACCAAAAAAAGTTAAACAGATTCTTGATGAGTTACTTGTTATCACTCAGAAAAGACTCAAAATTGCATACATCAGAACTTCTCAAAATGTGCTGTTTTGGTGTGTGTTAGAACCACCTACGTCCTAAGGACCTCGCTGCCACCGTCCAAGCTCGCTTGGCCCCGGCAGATGAACCTTAGGATTAAAGGGTGGGCTCAGTTCCGCGCACACTGTGTCTCACCTAAAAAATCCAATGCGCAGGCTGGAAGGTGGAAAGACCTTCCCCGGATCTTCACTCGTGAAGACTGGCCATTAAGAACTCCATAACATTTTAGCTTAATTTTTTTTTGAGTCACACAGATTTACCCTATCTAGCTTAAATCCCAAGGCCAGACTCATTCAGGTCAACACTAGACACTTATCTATTGTGCCAAAAAATCAGGAGCATCACTACCATCAGCATCTGTTGGAGGGGACAAATGCAATTTCAAATCCTAAAGGAGCTCAATTCTACTTTGGTGGTTGTGATCTCTCACTCAGGCAAAGTAGTTGTTGCAGCAAAGTGTTTGAGAAACAAGATAATAAAAAAATGAAATGCATGACTTCAGACAGAAAAATACAAACACATGATTTTAAAAAGATATCTAAAACATTCCCAAGTTTGTTTTGCCTACATAAGCATGTTTCATGATGTATTGGAATGGGGCAGATGGTATGTATGGGTGCTTCTTGTGAGTGACTCAGTCATCCAAATTCAGCCCACTTGAACTTGGTATGGGAATGTACACTCAGGCATATGAAAACTTTTTTCCTTTCATTTTATACTTGTGGTGGAACTAGATCTTAACATGGTCAAGTTTTCATTGCATAAAGAGTCAGTTCTGCTATTTTCCATTTTTCAGTAAAGTGTTCCCATTTTGTTCTTTTAACAATTACTGGGTTTTGTCAGATGGTCCTGACAAACAACATGAGTATAGCTGGTCTTGTTAAAATGGTACGTGTTGGAGTGCCTCAGTCAATGAGTTCTCTCTATTTCTACAACAATGTGATGAAACTGCATTACAATTACAATTTTCCAAAGGCCTTTCCAATATTGATGCTGATGCTTCACGTGCATCATGATTGTAGAGCGCCTTGCACAGATGAGTTAGGCAAACATCACAATAGGTAAACATCACAATAGATAAAGCATTTGTAAAATACTATTGGTTTTGCAATAGAAAATAGCAGCAGTTGAAATATATAGTGATGTTCATTACTCAATTACCACAAACTTGCCCTATAATGTCATGATTTACTAAACCATTTGTTTTTCCACCCACATTCATGCATATGTGTCTGAAATTAACATTGAGATTGAATAATGATATAATGAAAATACCCATGATTATATTCTACAAATTTTTCTAGTGAAAAGGAAAAAAGTGTGATGTATGAACTCTCTGCAGAGGAAACTCTGTCCCAAAATAATTTACAGTACATTGTTTATTAGGAGAACAAAACTTGAGACAAAATTCCAAGTACAGTCATGATTTATATCTGCTCAATTTATAGGAACACAAAAAAGAGAAGGAAATGTAGAGGAGAGATGCCTAGTAGAGTGCTGGAGCAGAGCTGTACTGTGAGTTTCAGAAGCAGAAGGGATTATCAGGGGATCAGAGTTATTTGGGGAAAGCTTTTCAGCAATATTGTAAAACTGTTCACTTCAAAACCTTGTTCTCTAAGTGGTTTTGTAGTATTTCATGTTGTGATTTTTCTGCTTTTCGTGTTATGAAAGTCTTCATTGGCATCCCTTATGCCATACACAAATTGGAAAAGACATTTCTTATTAGAGAGATGTTTCATTGCACTCAAGTTAGCAATTGCTGTGTTACAGGAAATATGTTACGTAGATAAGAGCCATGGCATCATTGCTGCATTTTTGAATTCAGGCTTCTTAAACCAATAAATAAAATTGAAAATCTTCCTCAGAATTTTTAACTCATAATCAATCATGATTCTTAAGCATATCTACTTTAGCTGATAAACGATATTGTGACATTGAAGAAATCATGGATAGATCTTCTTCCCTGCACAAAAAGAAATATCCACAAATGAAATAAAATAAAACTAAATCATTTTCATACCTCATCCTACTCCAAATGAGCTAAAAAATTGATTCTGTGGAGTTCTGTGACTTGGTAGATGAAATGAGCAAATAAAGGGATGAAGGAGAAACAGGTGATCCGTATCTACGCTGGCCCTTGTGAATTATAATGCTTCTGAAAGCAGAGTAATTTCTTGGGTTGCTTTTATAGAAAAACTTAATGATAAATGGAAATAGTATGCTTTGTCTCCAGCACATTCCTATTGAGAGAAAAACCCAGAACTGTGACATCCTGAGGGAACAGATGTGTATGATTTGCATATGATTTATCACTGCATTGATTTGAATTGAGTTCTTCTGGAGGCTTCTGTTTACATTGGAAAATGTGGTGAAAACTTAATTCTTCTTATTCTTAGAAGGGAATCCATGGTTGCCCTTAGCACTGGCTTTTCAAGGTACTCATGGAAGGGAAAACCTATTGCAAACAGCTGGTGGAACGGTGGGGGATTTTTGTGTGTTCCTGGTGCTCATCACTTGGAAATTCTGTGGGGCAAAGTGGTGTGGGGGTAGGATTGAATGGTAGCAGTTCTTGCTTAATTATACCTGTGAGCTTACCTGTGGCCCTTAAAAGTGGAATACAAGCTATGGCATTGTCTTGATTGACTTTAAAACACCATGTGATGCCTTGATTGCTGTTTGTGGTGGCTAGCATATGAAAATAGAAACGGAGAAAGGAAACTGGCTGTGTGAAGGGACAGACCCTGCCTGTTGTTAGCTATAGTTCTGACTCTTCCTGGAGGAAATCAGAAAATTGTGACTTCAGTGTCATTGATAGCATTTTTCAATCTGAAAGTTTGTTTCAAAGCACAGTTGGCCATTCCTTCTAGGCTTCAGGTCTAAATTTTTTTGGATGAATGGTCAGGATGCTGTTATTTTTAAAAAGTCAAGCATATTCAATATGGAACATACAGTTTTGTGTTCAAGTCTGGTCTCATTGTGTTGTTCTGTATTCCTTAGTTTTGGTATGAAGCGTTGACATTAAGAAATCATGAAATCAAGGTTGCCTGTGCAGTCTTGATCATTCCTAATATCTAAAGAGCAAATTATCTTCTATATATACAAATATATGCATTGCCTACATACTCTTCTGATTGACACAGATTTGTGTAAAGCATTTATATTAAAGATTTAAAGTAAGAGCTCCCACTCTCACAAACAGACCACTAGGGCAGTGAATGGCACTAATTTGCCCGCATTACACTTTTCAAGACTAGGCTCTTAAACATGCATCTGTACAATAAGGATGTAGAACATAGTCCTTGCTTTATTTTGAACTTCTGCAGTTTAGTGTCCCTTCATCTATCCCTGGTATAGCTAACATAGGTAGGGGGTTTGTCTTCCTATAAAGTATTTCATTTACTGAAATGTCTCTCATTCAATGGGATTGATACCTTAACCCAAATCAAACTCACAGAAGTCTACTGAAGTAAAAAGCAATATTCTTTCATGCTTATGAGCCAAAATAAATAGGCTTGTCAAGCTTTATTTTTCATTTCCTGTCCAATTCTGTCTGGCTTTTAGTCATTGAATTTTTGAAACATCATCCTCCACAAAAATCTAACTGTATTTCCACATTTTCTTTTCTTCCACTGCAGACTAATCAGATCACTTTTCATAACGTTCTTATCACCTGTTTTTCCTTCTGAGCTGCATGTTAATCAACTCTGTTGTTAGAATGTTCACTATCTCTACTTGAGCATTCAAGTGTTGACTTCATTAATGCTAAATGAGGTGTTGCAGTTTCTTCATTTAGCTACTCGCTTTTTGGCAGTCAGAGATTCAGATCTGTAGATTTGGCAAAATCTAACTTAAAATTTGATCTCCGCAAGTAAGCCAAATCTAAGAATTTAGAATATTAAAAGCACTTACATTTGAAAAAGTTTAGATGTCTAAAAGACAGGTTTTTTCCCTAGTGTTTTCCTGTTGCTATCCTTGGATATTGCAATGCCCAGAGGTTTTATTTTTGTTCTTCAAGTCATGCTGCTCTGTGTCTAACACTTAGGTTAAATGCTGTCATTCAGACACTTGTCTTGAATTATCCTTGTGCTAATACATGTAAGTAATTTTGAACTTCAGTTTATCTATAGGAAACAATTCAGGCTTTGATGAGGTGCCTAAAGCGGTATTTAGCTTTGACTGTATGAAAACATTCAGATGTTTGGATTTACACAGCCTGATACTTTTGTGTAGTGTGCCATCAAGATTTATCTCATTAGTTGTCTTATGCAACTGCAGGTGATCAGACTGTGAGGAAAGCAGTCAGCTTATTTAGATGCCGTAATATAGGTACAATACTGGGGAGATTTAATATTGATGACTACTTTTGACAACCTGAGTTTGAAAATTTGGCCACAGCAAATCTGTAGGATAGAATTGTGTTGCATCGATTTTAGTTACTCTTTCTGCAGTTTAGTGCACATCTGGGCCAACTCTGAAGTAGTAATTTTAGATTCTTCAGAAGTTTGCAGTATTTGAATATTTTATTTAAATCATCCATTCAAACATTTATCAGTACAAAATGCTGTGTGTTATCAGTTCATACTGTATTGCTTTTGATTTTGTCCCATACTTTGGGTTTTCTTGGTTAGCAAAACTGAGTTCAACCATAAATAGTCCAATCTGTACAAAAATGTGCTAACATGAAACTAGTTAAAATGCAGAGTATTTAATATCCAGTAACATAAAGTATTTGTTTAATTCCAGAACATCCACAGAGTATAATGTACATACGTGGTCATGAAGGACTGTGAACTTTAAGTTTATTTACATTATTTTTATTCATTTGGCATAGATGAAAGTATTTAATAAACACAGTTACAAAGCTTTGAGAAGTTTTGAATATGTACCTGTTGAGAAAACAAACATAAGATTGTATCTCGTCTCTTAACGTACAGAAGCAAATCTATATTGGATGTGTGTGACACTGTATTAGGGGTATTGGGAGTTGTGCTTAGGCAAACTTCTTGTAGGTTCAGACTAGACAGTTACCTGAGTTGAAATTCACTGTAGTCAATGGAAGGCCAGAAGAAGCAGGATCACTCTCATCCCCAAAGTGATTCTCAAACTGATAACTAAGTATTGAATTAAATTTTAGAAGAAAAGCAAAGTTATTGGGCTTTACTTTGATAGCAATTATTCTTTTTCGCTGTCTTTAACATGGTAGAAGCTTGAAAGGTGACCAGAACTTCAAAAGTTCTACTCCACTGTTTTTACAGGAAGTTACTGTGTCAACACTTATGATGTAAGAAGTGTTCTTATTTGGAGAGTGTTTGATTGTGACCATTCTGCAGCTGCTACAGCACGCATTGCACAGTTAAGCCACAACTAAGCAGTGCTGTGATGTTGATTACAGCTTGTCAAGCATTTCAGGCTGCTCCCCTATACTTAACTGAAATAGATATTTTCTAAAAGTATGGGTTTCCAGCTACACCACTAAATTTCAGAAGTTTCTATTGAATATAATTTTAAATTGAAGTGTTATACAGGAAAAGATTTTCTTTAAATTGAATTTTATTTTCTTGAATGGAGAAATGAAATAGTTTTGGATCTTTTTCAATTTCATTTCTGAAAGTCTTCATTTTTAGTGCACAACTTTACGGGCAGTTGAACAATAATGTAGAGTAGACTACTTTTGATTTCTGACACTATATTTTGTTAGACTTGTGTTATAAAACTAGTTAGTGTTGAAATAGACAGCTGTTTTTGTCCTGATGTGCAACTACTGCATCTTATATGTAGCTTTTTGTTTGATTATAAATTCTGCATGGCAGGGACTTCTAGGTATAAAGAAGCTTGTAAAAACTAGCACAATTTTGCATCAATTTTATTCTGTGGTAGGACTGAAAATAAAATTACCTCCTCCTTAAAGTCATTCCATTTTTCTCTGCTGATAACTATTTACAACAAAATTGGACTAAAGTCAAAAGTGAGATTCTTGTTCACCTGAAGACATGAGAAATTTTATGGAAGGAAATAGAGCTGTATGAAATAAATTTGATAGTATTTTTAGTTGGCATTTAGCACAATGAACTCCTTCCACAGATATATTATGGATGTCCAAATATTTACCATCACAGTATCTTACCTTCTTCCCTTCATTATCACTCTGGTATTTTCTTTCCTTGAGAATCATTACTTTTTCTTTTGTTTCACCTCTTTCCATCTCCATTTCTTTTAATGTAGCTAATTCAGGGCTTCCAGAAGAGCATTAGTATGGCAACAACCAGAATCAGTTGATGCACTGTTTTCAGCTGCTCATCCTGATGCAGCTTTGTAACTGTTTGACAGTCAGTACATTGGATTGAAAGTGATGAGACTGCCAGTAATAAAAATGGTGTCTGTTGGGATCAAAAAGTGACCTGTATTCTCTCAGGAAGCCATTTAAATTGCAATAAGACTACATGTTCCAGTGTTCTTGATGGGCTACCCCTGGGTGCATTGTCTTGAATCATTTGGGTTGGAAGGAACCTAGTTCCAACCCTCCTGCCATAAACAGGGATACCTTTCACTAGATCAGGTTGCTCAAAGGCCTGGCCAACCTGGCCTTGAACACTTCCAGGGATGGGGCACTCACAACTTCTCTGGGTAACCTGTTCCAGTGCCTCACCACCTTCACAGTAAAGACTTCTCTAATATCTAATCTAAACCCACCCTCGTTCAGTTTAAAGCCATTTCACTTTGTTCTGTCACTCCATGCCCTTGAAAAAAGTCCCTCTCCAGCTTTCCTGTAAGCCCCCTTTAGATACTGGAAGGTGCTAGAAGGACCCCTCTGAGCCTTCTCTTCTCCAGGCTGAACAACCCCAACTCTCTCACCACTGTCTCAGTCTTTCCTCATGGGAGAGTTGTTCCATCTCTCTAATCATCATCAGGGCTGCTCTCATTCCGTTCATCCCTCAGCCTGTATGATACCAGGGTTTACCCCAACACAGGTACAGCACCTTGCACCTGACCTTGTTAAAGCTCGTGAGGTTCCCATGGACCCACTTCTCTAGCTTGGCCAGGTCCCTCTGGATGCCAATCCTGTCCTTCAGGTGTGTCAACCACACCGCTCAGCTTGGTGTCATCCGCAGACTTCCTGAGGGTGCACTTGATCCCTTTGTCAATGCCATCATTAATTAGAGAAACATCTTAAACATTGCAGCAGAGGTTAAAGCCATTCTGGGGCAAAACTTTTTTTTGGTGGTGTTTAGCAGAGCTAAAACGCATAGCTCAGGAAGAAGTTGTGCTGAACTGATTTGATATGGAAGTTAAAGATGAAAACAAAAAACTTCAGTTTTCTGATGGAGAAGTTTTGAAGAAAATTAAACTAGCATAAGTAAGGATAAAATGACCTTAATAATAAAGGTAAAATCAATAAAGTAATAAAAGAACTGTTTTCTACAGAGAAAGATATAATAGTTGTAATGTAAATTACATAGTGATCCTTTAGTAATCTCTTAGTGTTGGAGCAGTCAGCTGAAGTGATCACTTTTATCATGGCCAAATCTCTCCTTTAGGTTGGGTTTGGTTTTGCATTGTTACTAATTTTCAGTGTATTGCTATTCCATTTTCCTTTCAGTGGTAGGTTACAGTTTACATTTTAGAAATTCCTTAAAAATCATTTACACTTCCTGATCTCTTGCTTTTCTGGCTTAATCCTAGCCTTCACAGCCCATGATAATCTGTAAGCAACAGTGAATTACTAAAAGAAAAATTAAACTGAACTAGTTTCAGGGCAGAGGTGAAACACAAAACAAATTTCTTCTAAGTGTTATGCAGACAGTGTCTCATGGCCTAGGGAAATAAAGACTTTTTGTCCCTGACATTTGAAAACCAGATTAGATTGCTTCTGTGAGGAGCAGGGTGTTGGGACTTGATGATCCTTATGGATCTTTTCCAACAACTTGACATATTCTGTGATTCTGTAACTCAAAAGATATTTTCCCAGAGTGTGCCTGTCTCTTTGTGGAAGCGTCCTCACAGCAAAAGAACAAATGGGTCCATTACCCAGGGGATGACTTCTCTGGTTTAGAACACTAAATTAATAAGCCTACTTCTGTGAGCCATCTCATTAAAGAAAACATTAATTTCTGATGTTTGTACTTATTTCTTTATATTTCTCTGAATAGCAGAAAATGAAGTCTGAAGAATTTACTCAATAAAGTCCTGGGAATTTTAGGCATAAGAACTCTGCCTCGGGCTGTTGTATCTTGTAATCTTTACCCTGTCCCACGGTTGTGTTGCTGAATTGATCTTTACTTCTTAGAGCACGGGTAAGGAAAGGCAAGCCCAATTTTCATACTTCTCCCTCGTTTCATTGGTATTTACCACAAATTGTTTTCCCTTTCTTGCGAAGCTGTATCTGTATCTTCAGTGGCATCCATTGAAACTTGGAGTGATGTGGATGTTTGTTCAAGTGGCTGTGGCTTAAGCAAAGGATGAGATAGTCAGTGAATCCCGTGATTAATTTTTCTCTTTCTGGCTATTTAGTTGGAAGTTGCCAAACACTGTCTTATTCTGAGGAGCTAGCTCAGTAAAGGAGAGGTGTTTATCTTTGGAGAAAAACATTGAGCAAAACCAACTAAGCAATATTTGTTCAGTGAAATTCCTCTGACTAATTGACAGTGAAGTCTGTCTAATAGGGAGACTTATGATCTTAAAATACTTTTGAAAGTCATTTAGATACAATTCCAAGTTGTGTTCAGATGCATGCTATTAAAAAAAAGCTATTAATCATGCTCCTGAGCAAGGGAATGAATATGAGTGGGTAGCAAAATAATTCTGTGAAGAAACGAAACTGAAAATTATTGTCAAATACATTAAAAGTGTTTCTTTCCCTTCAGGGATGTATGTAAAATGTTGTTACCAGTCAAATTTTTACCGATCTTTGCAATTTACATACAGAAGCCATTTCTCCTTTGAAGTATTGCTTTCTAACTCAAACAAGGAAACAAGATTGAAAGAGTATCATATCCCAGCTATGGTCTATGGTATTTAATTTCTCTTTGGATATGCTGTCCTCATAACAAACTGGTAAAAGAAAATGGTCTAACTAGTACAGCTAACTGATTAGGAAAGTGTTTCAAGCAATGATGTGCACATGCTTTAATGTGTTAGCCACAAAAGCAGCTCATGGAAAGATTTGACTACTGAGCGAGAAGGAAATAATTAAGCTAAACATCACTGGGTTCATTTTATGTTTACAAATTTTTGGCATTTTGGTTTGACTTTCTAGTGGTAATTATTTTTTCTACCTATAAGTAGAGCAGCAAAATATTGCACTGAAGTTGGGTTGCAACTTATTTTCAAAATAATTTCCTAATTTATTGATGAGGAAATATATTTTTCCTCAAGCATAGATAGGTTGCTGTGCAGAGAGCAAAATGTACAGAGTTCTTCTTTCAAGATGCTAGACATCATAGTTGCAAGTAGGCCTTTTGAAAATTTCAAGGTAGTGAAAGCATTCCTTGAAAATACTTGAGAGCTTTTTCACTGTATAATGAAAGCACTTAGCAATAAAGAAAATACTCAATGCCATCAAAGTATAATTTTTCTGCTGGTTTGTATACCAGCACCCTAGTGTTTTTTTATCTTTTTGATAAGGGTGAAACATTGCTTTTCTTTCAATTGTCTCCTAAAAAATTACTTCATAGCTGGAATTAGTCACTCCAGGCATTTTCTTTGCTGGTGCTTCAAATAAGCATAAAAGCTAAAATATTAATGATGCCTGAGCGTTTTTCATGATTTGTGGCTCGATAAGCTGATCCTCACAAAGGCTCTCAAATCCCTGCCTTGTTTTTAAAGTATTGGAGAGCAGTTTCTGGGTGGTAGTAGCTTGGTGTGCCTTCTGAACATTGGTCAAAATTAGGAATTCTTTAATCTTTATTTTGTTTTGTTTCCTCCACCCTTGTGTGTGTAATGGGCAGCAAAGTTAACTCTAAGTGCTGAGGTACAGATGGAGCCGTATGAGAATTAAGTCCTCTGTTTATAATGACTTCACCAGCCTGTTGCAGAGCCAGGAGTTTAAAGAACACTTGTCATAATAAAGGTATACACCTTTAAAATGTTAGAGCAAAATCAAGAAAAAAACCATATAGCATATTTAAATGAATTCAATCCTCATAGTGTTACATTTCTTGCATTTCTGCTTTATTTTCTTTTTGTGTGATTTTCCTTTCCCTGCCCTGTTGAAACATTGCAACTCATTCTGAGAGACAGATGCTTATGAATGGTGGTATAATCTGCTTGTGTGGATATATTTGCTAAATTTGTGCTGTAAGAGGAGGGGACAAATAAGAACTTGTCCTTTACTCTTTCTCCTCGTTGAAGGACTTCTTTTCTGCACTATATTCTTGATTGATTTCTCTCATCCGAAAAAGAATCGCTTATCTTGAGAGTGTATGAGATACCTTGTGATAACAAAAGAGAAGGATAAAATCTGAACCTTCCTTAGTACAAAAACTGTTCTTTATTTCATTTGTAATAGATCCTTCAAGGTCTTTGGGCAACGATCTCATAGACCTGTGCCTAGTCTGTCCACATCTGGTGCTATTTAGTACAGATTTTTTACCTGTACCTTTTTGTTTTTCATTATCTGAAGTTAATTAATATTTTTATAATGAACTATGATCAATATTATATAATGTATGAAAATTACATAAACCACATTCTATAAATTTAAAGAAGCAAAAAATTATTTTGCTAATTAAATATAATTACCCAGTAAACATATGGAATAATTCTGTCCATGGGGTAAACACTAAACTTTCATTTAAACAAATACAGAGCAATACCACCAAGGTATGGATATTTGCTTGTGGCTCTGTGAGAAAAATTTTGACCTGCTGTGTTTTCTGACCATGTTAACAGTCCTCCACAGTCCTCTGTAGTGTTCAGCCATGCCTAACCTATAAAATATGGTTTTCTCTGACATGATGTTTACATTCAAGATTGATTCAAGCATCAGTTTCTGTTTATCCCAAAAAACAAACAGTCAATAGTGATCTACCTTACCATAAGCCCCTTTTACTTAAATGCACACCTACTATAGTTTTTTGTCCTTTTAGTTTTGTGGAAATCCTCTCAGTCCATTCTGATACAGTTTGATGATAACATTTTCCTGTGAGTATTTTCATTGTTCCTTTTTCTTGTTTCTTTCATGACTTTTTCTCCAGAGGGAAGCTAGTGAAATTCTTGCTCATCTGATTTATAAGCAGTATTATCTCTTCTAATTGAAAAACTTGTGGCAATTTTGTGTTTCACTTGTTTTCTAAATTGATTCTTATACTGACAATGGGTAGATCAATAGTCTAACTCCATGGTTATAATCACATCCTTAAATCAATATTTACAAAGCTCTTGGCAAGGAATAAACTGTTCCTTCAGTTTAGGTTGAGAGCAAAGCAATTCTCCAACATCCAGATCAATGTTTTGGGAACAAAAACCAGCATAAGATCTTTCCCATACTTAGTCCTCAAGGTTAATTTGATTTAACAAAAGTACTCTAGATTTTAATATTACGTTATAATTAACAGTGGAATCCAGAGCTAATGATGAAGTTATTGCAGCAGTTTTCTCAACAGTAAAAAGTGAGGGGTTTGATGAATTTCAAACATGCTGGAATTCACTTTTTTTTTTCCTGCTAGTTTACAAGTAATTCTTTTTATTTTTAGTTAGTTTACAACTAGTTCCAACTTATTTTTTTTAGTAATACAAAGATCATAGACAGCAAATATACATCATGATTTCCACAAGAATATTACAGTTAACTTTAATTAAATGAGTATTTTTATCGAAGTATGGAGGTAGTATTACATACTCTGAAGATTTTTTATTTGGCTTTATTAGTTGATATTGTAATGCCTGCTAGTTAAAAAATGACATTGTAATACAGTAAAATCTTGATATTTAGTATTGCCTTTCATCCTGTGGGAGTTCATACTGCTTTATAAAGTATATTTACACATAATCATTTCACTGTCCACTTAACAGCATTACCAGAATGTAGAGTTTGGTATGGGAAGAAAACCATCCCTAAAACAGAATGCAAAGCATTTGAGGATAGCCAGAAAAAGGCTTCTGATCAACACAACACAAGCTCAGTTCTTCTTTAGAAAAAATAATTGAAAGGTAATTTTGTAGGTGGAAACCTGGTGTTTGGGACACTTGAAGTGGGATTTAGACCTCAGTCCCTCGAGGAGTCCATCCAACCTGAGTTCCCCCATTCCTGTGAAACTGCTGTGAGCACTAGGTCATTATTTCCCCTCTCCATCAAGTTGAAAAGATGGTGGTGAGCCCTTATTTAGTTACAGGTAAAGGATAGTACAGGCTTCTGATATGCAATCACCTGTTTGTGTTGGGTATTGATTTACTTGGGTGATAAAATGCTAAGAAAGAATGCCAAGGAGGGTGACCCGTTCCCTTGGGCATGCATGGCATGCAGTGTGTGTTCCCAGACAGCTGGCAGAGTGACCTGTGCAGTGAGCACAGCTGACTGGAGGCAGGGAGAGGACACACTCTGTGCCTGAATTCTGCTGTGCTGAGCTGTAGGCGAGTTTGCTGGTGCGGCGAAGCAAGCTGCTCTCTTTGAACTTCATTTTGTGAGGTGAAATACCAACAAATTAAGACTAAAAACATCTGCAGATGACTGCATTTTTTGATGGATTTGGACTGCAGGCCATAATTCAGTAGCTAATCTGCCTAAGCCTGCCAACGCAAGGAGCAGAACCTCAACTAGCTACTGCACATGATTCTCTCCAGGAAGCCAAGGCTCTTGGCAGCTTGTTTCTATATCATCAATCACCTCGGCAGGCTTTAACTAACCCGTGCCTGTGACACCAGCTGTTGCAAAGTACTGTTTTGGAAACGCATTGGTCATCCCACAGCAGCATGATTGTTAGTGATTGTTATCTTTTTAAGGGCATTATTTTTTAATTAACTTTTGATATGTTGCAGCAAATTCACAAGGTATTTATTACTGTGTCAGTAATAATATAGTATGTGCCATATGCAGTAGCTACTGATCATACCCAAAACTTCTGCATTTTCACACCACAAAAGGAGCAGGCCAATTCAGATATTTAAAACTTGAGAATCCAAGCATTTGCTTTTTGTGACAAACTTTTAGCATTGTGTGAAATCAGAGTGTGGCTTCCCATTTGAAAATGTCTAAAATTTCTCAGGGGACTAAAGTATTTGGTTTGTAAGATACTTAGCACTGCTTATTATTTAAATAATATGATTTGTCATCTGAAGTTATCAATAAAAATTTTTAAGCCATTTTACATAGGAAATCAAAATACAGTGAAGTATCACTGTTAAAATATCAAATATAATCCATCTTTGAATCAGGATTAAAAATTAATGATTTAAATTAATGTTTACTTAAATATGATGTCAGCCCACTTTCAGCACTGGTACTTTGTACTACAGGGACATTTTTGTGAGATATTAGTATTGTAGTGAGTGCATTATCATTTTCTAGGCTTAAAGAACATAATTCATGTGATTGTTTCATTTTTTTTATCAGTTACATGAAGCTTTTACTTTACCTGTTAGCTGCAGGGTTTTAACTAGCCTCCAGGTAGAGCATGACCTATTAACCACCATTCTTTTGTCCAGTGAGGTTTCTTACCCACCTATTTTCCCTCCATCCAGATACAAGAGTATTATGGCAGACAGTGTCAAAGACCTTTCTAAAGTTGAGGTAAATGACATCTACTGCTCTCCCATCATCTGTAAATCCGGACATTGTATCAGAAAAGGCTATCAGGAGGGTCAGACATGATTTATCCTACATAAATCCATTACTTTTCTCTTCCCAGACACCCTTTTCTTCTTCATGTGCCCAGAAAGGTGCTCCAAGATGACTTGCTCCATGATTTCCCAGGGACCAAAGTAAATCTGACTTGCCTTTATTTCCCTGTATTAATCTTTTGGCTTTCCTTGATGACATTTAATTTCCCTGGTTTCCAGGGATCTCCCTCAAATTCCATGACTTTTCAAAGACAGTATCGAGTGGTGTTAGGACATTGGCCAGTTCTCTTCAACACTTTTGAATGCAACCCTTCATGACCTGTATACCTTTGTGGTTTGAGTTCTCTCAAATACAGCCTGATGCAAGCTTCATCCCCTGATGGTAATTCTTCTTGTTGAGCTCTTTCACTGATACTGGGGCCAGGAGACTGCCTGAAGCAAAGGCGGCACTGAATACCTCAGCCTTTCCTGTGTGTGCTGTCACTAAATCCCACACCCCATTCAGCAGCAGGCTCACACACTTCCATCTTCAGTCTTTTGTTACCAAAGTGTTTGTAAAAGCTTTGCTTATTGCCTTGGCATCTCTTGAATGTCTCTGTTCAGTAGAATTTTGCCTTTCCTGAGACCATCCAGACATGTTCCATGTGATGTTTCTAAGTTTCTCTTTCATAGCATGTCCTTGCTTCACCTCCTCTATGCTGTTTTTTTTAGGACACAACTCTGTCATGAATTGCCTCCTTAGTCAGGCTGGTCTGATAGGTCTTCTACTGTGCAAATTCCATTTGCAAAGTAATGTGTTCCTGCTGATGGAAGCTGTAGCACATATAACCTCCTCCCCAAAAACACAGATTAGAGACTGAGAAGTTGTATTAAGGTTATTCAGAACAGAATCTACTTGTTCTGTAGGTTTTTTAATACTTGGGTAGAGGATGGAGAGCTAACTGCTATTTAAGAAATAGAATTCCACAATAACGTAGATATTTTTGTCATTTTAATCAGCTGTTTCTTTAATCATCTTTATTAAAGAAAAATAAAATGTTATTATGAAATAGGAAAAGAAGCCTGAAGAATAAAGAGAAGTAATTTCTACTATTCCTAAAGGTGTCTTCGGCAATTTTTCTCCTTCATGTATATGTATTTATGGAGCAAAGCATATTAGCTTAAGATTGAAGCTACATATGTTCAGTTTCACCTTCATGACATTAATTCTTGCTCACTTTATGTAGTAATCAAAAGGTATATAAAGAAAATTTTATTTTCAAGGGTAATGGCAAGACAAACCTTTTTAGTATAAAGTTATTTTAACTTATTATTGCTTTTGTTATGAGACAAAAAAGTAGCAGCCATGGATCCCTACCTACTTTCCTGTGGTATATCTTGATATACACAGTGCATCCAAGAGAAATATTGGAGAGTATGGAGTGCTGACAGTGAGTAGAGGAAAATAGAACTTTTCAGCATCATTGGAAGCAGCATGGCTGGCCCTTCAAGGCTTAACCACTCCTCTTAACTCTTTTCTTCACTCTGCTCCCTGTAGCAAAACCAGTCTTGTCCTTGGATAAGCAAAGAATAATTTTTTTCTTGCACTGTTGGAAACCTTTCAGCTATCTCAAAGTCACAGATTATTTTGAGAGACTGAGCCAAAGAGGAAAAAAGTTCAACTGAGGACACATTTATGGTGGGTCCTTAGAGTCAGAAGGGGAGTGATTGACAGTGGTAAGTGTCAGTATTGTAGTGGTCTAGGATCATCCATTTACAGCACTGTATAAATGAATTTTGCTGCATGCTTTACATTCATTTGTAGAATCTAGCTGCATGTAAAAGCTGTGTGCATTATTTTACTGAAGTACTTATATGATAAACTAAAAAGATTTGTATGATAAACTACCAGCAGCAAAGCTCAAATAAATTTACAGCAGAGAAAAATGAATAAATAAAATGCTTCAGATCTAACAGTCTAACCAGATGCCACTTGTGTCCCTATGAACTGTAGTTAATTAAATGGTCAAATACATTTTCACCTAATCCAGCGTGTGCTGTGCCAGGCACCTCTGCTTGCTGGTTTTATGAAGATCACTTGGTGTTGCAGCTCCAGACAAAGCACAGCATGAGGAGTTTCCTTAGCCTCTCACTGCCTGGTTTGCTTAGTAAAAGTACACTAATTCTGGAGATCAGATGGGGGCAGACAGAGCAGGAGTAGGAGGCCAAGCAGTTTATTAACTACCCCTTGGACATTTGGGTAGGAGAGAGAAGTCACTCTGAGTGGTCCTGAGGAGGTGAGTAGGGGAAGAATTGCCTCATAATTGTGTCATTGCTATTCCATCCCTGTCCCTGTAAAGCTGTGCCTGCTCACGCAGCCTTCTGCTGCATAGGATTGTTGTGACACTGGGTTCTGCTTAAAATGGATGCAGGTCCTGCAAGCTGAAATCTGAACGAATTACACAGCCTAAATTTTGGGGTTGTATAAAGCAGAGAGAGCTAGAGGGAAGTGATTTTATTAGTAGAGCATGGGGGGAATGCTGTCCTGTAATGGGTGTCTTGTACCAGTCATACGTGCCAGTCCTTCACCCTGGCTTGTAGGTATTTTAGGTAACCTGGTAAGCAGGCTGGACTTAATGCTGCTGTTAAATCACTGTTTGGTCTGATGTAATTCTTTATGTGTTTTTCTGCATAAGGAATAAAAATAATATAAACCCTTTTGTAGACAGCTTTGAAATCTCTGCAAAGTGCTGTAAAAACTGAATTTATTTACATGTCTGAGAAAGTGATGTGGAGTGGGGAAGGGATGGATCTGCCCATTCCCTGAGCAGGGCTTTGCTGTGTATCGAGACAGTGTCCTGGGTCATCTCTCTTTGTGAAGGGTAAGGATATTGAAACCATCTTCTCCTGTAAGAGTCTGGTCTTTCCTACTAACACAGGACAAAGCAATCATAAACACTGAGTTGTAATCCAAGGGCAGGTGATGTGAAGTACTTTCTGTCTCTGTCTCTCATACTCTGTGTTGCAGGAAGATAGTGATGAAAGAGTTTTTCATTCCAAAGGCCAAGCCAAACTCTATGATGTGTGTGGTTATCATGTGTGCAAGCTATATCTTTTTATCTTGCCAATGTGCAAGTAGAATTTGTCACCTCATAGTATAACTGCAATCTATCTACTGCTTTGTCCCTTTTTTTGTTTAGTTTGGTTTTGAGACTGAGCTGGTATTTAAAAACATGCTTTTTAGGAAATTGGATTAGGAAAATTACTTCTGCTGAAGACGTTTTTAAAGAAATTATCTTCTGTATGCATCTTACAGTATTCTGATGTCTCAAAGAACAGCTGAAACAAACACCACCTCAAACCCTATATTAAGTAGCATTTCAAACCAGAAAAAAATTAATTTTCTAATTCATAATTATATAATACCAGGATCTTTGTCCAAAATCCTTTTTTAAAAACTGGGTCTTTCAATATGTAAATTATTCACAAATGCTCTTTAGTAATTTTTTACATTAGTTTATCTGCAGATTAGTAACAGTTTCTACTTGGTCTCATATTCCTTTGTACATATGTATCAAAACACAGTTTGGTTTCCACTGTGGAACTCTCAGGGAAGGCACCTTTTTTTGTTAGTAATTTAAATACATATTTTATTGAAATACTAAATTTTGTTAGATTTTCTTATTTTTAAAATGTGAATAGTTTTAATTGCAATGTAGTAGGTTACGGTTTTATAAAGGAGAGATAAATATTTTATTGTGCTTCTCTAAATAAGTCTGCAATGTCCAACAGATGCTTGAGGGGCAGCACCCACTGCTTTTCCTTCCTACAAGCAAAGGTGGAAGGTACAACTCATACACAGAGCATGGAAATACACATGCACAGAAAAGACAGCATGGATTCCCTGGTCAACCAACCACTTGAGAAGATGTCGATATATTGACCTTCTTAGTTGTCCAGCCTTGCACATGTAAACTCCTTGCGGTCAAACTGGCCAAGCCTTCTGGGGTATTCTGTAGCAGAGCAATGTCTTTCTATTCTCTTAGAAGGTAAAGGAAAAACACTTGGGCAGTGTGGAGCAGAGTGTTGCAGAAAAGGAGGAGGGAGTTGGATCCAGGAAACACTGTAGTAGGGGGAAGGGAAGAAGAGGATGCCAGGTTGACTGGCTGAGCACTGCTGCCATAAAGATGGACACAGAGCGCAGCCTGGGATGTTCAATTAGGAAGGAGGGTTCAGGCTGATGTTTTGACTTGCCATTTTACCTCCAGGCAAAATTCTTTGCCAAATGTTTAATTTAGCCAATTTTAACTCCTGAAAGGGACCCTTTTTTTGTCATACTATAGGCATCTGTAAGTTAAAAATACAATTTTGTGTTTTTAGGAAGTTGTATGTATGTCAGACATCCATCTTTAATACATCAATGCTGTAGTCCTCTGATTTGGTCCTGGAAAAAAGTAGTACAAATGGAGAGTAAGTTTGGGGTGTGCTGTCTTCCTGCAGAACAGGGACCTCTTCAGCACTGTCACTGTCTTTAAAGAGAACTAACTAGTTGTATGTCACTTGAGACAATTATTTTGCTTTTCAGCTGTGTGAAGTTACCACTCCCTAGTAATATCCAACATTTTTGGTAAAGAAGCCCTCAGTCTTTTTGACTCTGCCTCTTTATGAAATCTACTGTTAGGATAATTTGTTTGGCCATACCACTGATCTGGTAACACACTTCTTTTCTTTAGGTGCAATATTTAAATACCACTGCCCTGTTTTTTGTCAGAATTATGTTTGAATACTAGATAAAATCTAAAATCTGGTACTATCTGAGAAGTAATTTCTTTTAATGATTTTAGTAAAGAGATATTAAACAGCTTTATTACTGGCCAAAAGGAAAATATAGTGGAAATTTATAGTGAATATGATATTCAGTTTTTACTTAGATCTATAGATCCTAATTACAGCTGTACCAATCTTGCTTAAGGATTTAGTATGGCATATGCATTACTTTCTGATAGAAATAAAGTAGCTCAATATTTGATTACTGGAGGAAGTATTGGAATATAGTAATCACATATTTGACTTCATCTGCAGCTATAATGCACAAAGGTTGGGTAGAGACGGCAAAACTTTTTTTTTCCCCCCAGCAATCTCATTGGAATTACCTCCCAGCAAGCAGCAGTATGCTGATTCTGTAAAGAGGAGAAAAAGTTGTAAGAGAAGCAGCACTACAAAAGAAACATAGTAAAATTAAGAGCCTCTTTCCACTGGGGTGTTATGTCCCTTCAGAAAATAGAATAATTCTACTATAGTATTCCTCCCACCAGAAACCCTCAACTGACACAAATAAGTGACTACATAGCTGAGAGAGGCTGGAGAATCCATTAGTAGTAGTTTTTGAGATTAGACTGCAGACTTTAAGGTAGAAGCAATAGGATGCTATTATCTCTCGTTATTTCTGCTGGTTGCTTTGTTCATGTGGCCCTCGCTCTTTTATTCAAGCCTAAGGACAATTTAAATGTTGATCAGAAAAAAAGGTGTCTTATTAATTTATCATTTGCCAACAGTCCTGGCTCATTGGGGAGGTCCCAGATGATTGGAAGTTGGTGAATGTCACACTGATCCACAAAAAGGGCTGCACAGAGGACCTGGGAAACTACAGGCCTGTCAGCCTGACCTCCGTGCCTGGCAAGGTTATGGAGCAGATCATCCTGAGTGCAATCACACAGCACCTACAGGATGGACACGGGATCAGACCCAGCCAGCAGGGGTTTAGGAGGGGCAGATCCTGTTTGACCAACCTGATCTCCTTTTATGCTCAGGTGACCCACCTTGTGGATGAGGGGAAGGCTGTGGATGTGTCTACCTGGACTTCAGCAAAGCCTTTGACACCGTCTCCCACAGCATACTCCTGGAAAATCTGGCAGCCCATGGCTTGGACAGGGGCACTCTGTACTGGGTTAGGAACTGGCTGGAGGGCCGGGCCCAGAGAGTGCTGGTGAACGGGGCTGCATCCAGCTGGTGGCCGGTCACCAGTGGTGTCCCCCAGGGATCAGTGCTGGGCCCAGTTCTATTTAATATCTTTATTGATGATCTGGATGAGGGGACTGAGTGTACCATTAGCAAATTTGCAGATGTTGATACAAGTTCATAATTTCTTCTTAGCATTGTATTTTTAAAACCTACACATGGCTGGAAAAATCAGGCTCCATACCTGTAGGAATGCCCCTTGTTTACTTCTTCTGGAAAATGGACGCCTTTCTTAACTCTTAAGTACATTCTTTGGTAGGTAATAAACATGAGTTATATTTCTCTTGAATTGTTAGAGAATAAATAAGACACTAATTAAAACCTTGAAACAAATTTCCAAACTTCCTCCCACAGCAATATCCAGATCCATGCAAATTCGTATGAGTCAGACAAATGTTTGATGAGATTCAAACCAACACACAGCATTTTGTTTTTCTGTAACCTAAAGCAATTATAAACTACAGTTGGGGGTTTTTTCCAATTAAAAAATATGAAACATACTCTCATTATTTTAATAAAGCAGAGTGTTTCAATCAAAACTATGAACTATAAATTAATGAGTGCCTTCTAAACTCCGGACACATGTGGAACTGAAAGACCTATTATACAGAAGTTGAAAATCTGTATTAAATGAATACACCCACTGCATCTATTGAATTGGCAAGATAATAAATGTGCAACCCTCTCTTTTACTTCAGAACAACACATTCAACATAGTAATTAGCTGAGAGTTTTATGAGACATTGTAAATGTACTTCAACTACACTTTTCAATTACTTCTGGACTATGTTTGATGGTGCAAGTATCATGCTTGCCAGTCTGATCTGGGCACTCATCCTGTATGCTTTAGGCATTTATGGCATTTACTTTTAAGGCTTGAACAGGGTTATGGCTGCAAAAGTTACAGAGGTGGATACTTTGTGACTTTTACTAACTTTGGCATAATTCCTTTCTCATTTCATTAAGCTCTGTGCTGGATGATGCATAAACATGTGACATTTCCACTCTTTAAATATCATATCATGTAATGGAAGAAACTGTTTGGCATGGAGTAGGTCCATCCTAGCAGTGAGATAAAGAAACATTGTCTTGCCTATTTTTGAGTGTCAGGGTGTTTCTAAGGTTTCCACCTTCATCTTTGCCTTTCCCCTCATCTTCCTCAACTTTTATTCTTTCATCTTAAAAACCAATCAACAACCAAAAAAGTAAAACATCTCCATACAATTTCATATTGCTTATTTCCCTGTGATTTGCAGGCCAAATCTATTTACCCTGTAAGTACAAGAACACTTTAACTTGAAGCTCTGCCAGCTCATGCAGAAATTCAGAATTGAAACTGAGTCTCTCAGATGAGCATCAAGATGAGGCTTACTGACAAATACATGCATTAATCTGTATTGTGCATACCACTTGGAGCTGGAAAAACAGTGAATGATAGAGCTTTGTAAAAAGCCTGAACCATTAGACTATGGATATTTTGCAGTTTTGTTTTTCATGAGGATTTTGAATCTAAAGCCACTGTTTCTCTTCTTGTGTTTTAGGTGCTGTAGCTGTTCTGATCCCTCGCCTAGACCTGGTGATTTCTTTTGTCGGAGCCGTGAGCAGCAGCACTCTGGGACTGATTCTGCCACCTCTGGTTGAAATCCTCACTTTCTACAAGGAAAACTTAAGTTTATGGACAGTATTTAAGGATGTTCTTATAGCTGTTATTGGATTTGTTGGATTTTTAACAGGGACATATGTGACGGTTGAAGAAATCATTTATCCTGCATCCACAGTTCTAGCTAATGCTACAGAGAGCTTCCCTGCAGATTTAAATGCTACAAACTTGGTGGTTGGTCTGAAGTAATAACGAGGAACTGTGAACTATTTTGCTCCTTAATAAGATATTTTTGACTCAGGACCTGCTTTCAACTACTGGTACTGTGTAGAGAGGTAGTTTATTAGAGATGTAGGTTATACATGTGAAAATACGTTATTTTTTTAGAAAGTAATTATATATCCCTTCTGGACTCTGAATGAAAAGTTACAGGATACTGTTTATCAGAGCAATATTAGTTTCATGATGCAAAAACGTTCAACACCACACATGATAAACAGTTTATTTTTGTACATTTTTTGGTAACTGTTATTCTGACACATTTTTTATACAATTTCTTTATCCTTGATTTCAACTATACAAATGTATAAAATACTATTTTTTTTGTTACCTATTGCTAGAAGTCTGTAGACTGCATATCTGTATTTCTGTTGGAACATATAATAATTGGTTTTGCATCCTTATGTTCTGCCTTAAATAGTATCTAACATGCCCTTTATATATTTTTGCTTCTTTTGTCTATTGTAGAAGAAAAAAAGAACAAGTTGATAAGTTACTAAATGGGTCGAAATTAGTTTTGTTTAGCAAGCCTGCTTACTGAGTCCCCAGGTGGAATCCAGATTTTCAGGGTTCATATTTGACTTTCTGTCTTACACTTCATAGATGACTTTCCCTCCAAATGTTGAAGCTCTATTTTTGGTCTTGTTTTCTAAAACCACCTATATTTTGTACAATAATAGAATTATTTATCATACTCATTCCTGTTATGAAGAAACTTATTTTTAATTATAACATTCCTCCAAGAAATATGATATGCCAAAACCTCTCCGATGTAGTCATACAAATTAAAATAGAAATATATTTAATATTTTGCTTGCCTTCAGTATATTCCTCAGAAATCTACCATTTGGTAATCTACCATTTGGCATTACAGTGCTAGAGTAATATAATACTAAACATATCTATATTTATATTTTCTTTTCAGAATATTTCCCTTGTCATCTACCATCTGGTGACTGTAATGAGCACTTTCATTTCCATGCTGATGAGGGCATTTCTGATAGGGATTTATTATAGCATGTAGTTTAAACTGCATGTATTTGTTCAAGCAATAGTTTTGAGGAATGCTCTAATTTTCATTTTAGCGTGGACAAAGTTAAATACTTGGCAGGCACTTTAAAAGGAGGAGTCTCTGCAGGTGTGATACCATAGAATCAGCCTTTCCTATGAAAGTGCCACAGAGGAGCAAATACAGGTAGTTAGCAGAGATGCAAAAGGTAACTTTAGCTTTTCATCTTAAAGGGTTTTTAGTCTTTTAGCTGTTTTAAAAGACTTTGAATCTAAGTATTTCCATCTGTTTCATAATGAATCTGTTGTTTACCTAAACCATACACTACACACCGGTAGTATATATTTCTGTGCAGCATATTTTACTTGACATTAAGTACTTCCACATGGAACATTTTTACTAGACTGAGAGGATTTAAACACAAGTTATTTTTCTTGCGAGTTTTTCATCTTTCTCCTAGTGTGTTTGGAGAATAAAGGACTTTCAAATCCATTCACATCATTTGTTCTGCATCGATTGTGTTGTAGTGAGCAGCTCTGAGAAGGTGCTTCTGCCAGGGCGCAGAAAGACTTGAGCAGTTCAGAGTTTGGTGGTGAATTTGGCAGGTGCAAGTGAATACTGCCATGGTACTATCAATGAAGATTTGCTGACCTGGGTACCTACAACTTAAAGAGGTGACCTTGGTGCCCAGTGAATGTACCATATCCTTTTGAAAGTTTGTAACTTGTTGAGAAGCTTGATAGGTTTGAGGGGTCTAAAGTTAGCCATCACACTTTTGATAACCTGGCCCAAACACAAAGCCATACACATCTTACTGACAGCGGTGCAACCTGTCAAGGCGCAGATTTTCAGGCAGGTGTGTTGCCACCGAGTGACAAGGTATGAAGTAGTGTGTTTATGCAGTGGGCCAGTGTTGCCACGTCTAACAGTGTTGTATCATTTGAATCTTGAAAATGTTTATGAAGATATTTTGCACAATGTCAATTTTCTCCTACAGTGTAGGATTTTTGTTATTTTAGCACTCATACAATGCATTTGCGTGGCCTGCTCTTTCAGATAGAAAGAGTCAGGCATCAGAGTATCTTGCTTTGGATAAGATTAAGATGTCACGTCATAAAAAACTAAGTCTGACTAAGGAGGGTGTCCTGTTAAGCATTGCCAAAGATTTAAAAGATAGGAAATTCTGACAGCAACACCTCTTCTGAATAAGAGTCTTCATTCAGCTTTTATAGTACTGTAACAATAGCTGCAATTTAAGAGGCGGGGAGTGAATCTGAGAGATTTCATAGGTATGGTTTACATTAATATATATTTAAGACGGAAATGTACTTTCGCACAAGCTAAATTAAAGTGAAAAATGTATGTGATTGGCTTATGTTCCTGACAAGAAACAGAAAGCTATTGTATTTATATACTGTACATGAACTTATATTTTACAATATCATATTGTTAATACAGTTTTAACGTAATTTAATAATTAGCTGCACTACAAGTAACTGGATCATTTTCTTGTCTGTAACTGTTCATCCTCAAGTACTGGGCAAGTAAGAGGGTGGGTTTGCCTAATGTTCTGTAAAACTTTAATCTTCTATATCAATAAAGACTACAAATTACTCTGCAAACTCACTGTTGTCCGGCCTGTCACCAGTACTGCATCACTAGAAGGTGTCCTAATGCAGAATTTGCCTTTGAAGTTATCCAAGGAATGGCAAGTGAGTGACTTGAGACTGTCAGACAAGCTCTAGTGCTGACTTTCATTGATAATAAATCTCATTTCAAAGTCACATAAGCATTCCTGAAAAATCCCACCTCCACTCCAAGGTTTTTCATGAGAGTACTAATTAAAGTTAGGCTTCTACTTAACTTTGTCTTTTTAGAGGTGCTTTAGTAAATAAGTTAACTTGTTAAATGTAAAAAGGGATGCAGGTGTTGTCCCCACTGAAATTCCAGTTCCTAGTTGGAAAACCACAAAGAAATATCAATCCTTTTTTATTTTTTTTTTTTTTAAATTGGACAAGGCCTCCCATATTTGCTTTGGACTTGGCCGTATCTGTAAGTATGGAGTGCTGTGTCAACATGTTGATAGAGGTGGGAAAGTCTTACTTGGAAAACTATCAACTGGAAGTGAGGAATGAGATTAGTTATGAAAACCTTGAAGGATTCCACTCAGTTCATTTATGGTAGAGTAGGAGATAAGAAAGACATAGTGGAAAAGTGATTGTTTTATTAATTTTATATTACAATGTTTCCAGATGATCTGGAGAAGCAGTAAGCATCATTGCCATTCTGTAATGTCTGGAATGCATTATAAGGCTTGTCAGACCTTGCATTCTTCTGCTTTAACTTATCCTGTTCTGTATGGAATAATCAGCATTTCTGCTCCTTATGGGTTTCTCAAGTGTCAAAGTATCCTCTAGTAGAAAACTAAGCAATGCAGCTAACATCTGCTAAAGTTCATTTTTCACATGCTGTCCACAGGAGAAACCACAGCAAAATTTTGGTGGGGTTTCAGGAAAGGAGAATAACCTTCTCCATGGTTTTGTGTGTTATCCACAGGTCTTCTACAGATGTCTTGGTTATCCTGGACCATCTTAACATGGCACGAGAAGTCTGAATCTTGCCCAAAGTTAGCTGAGTTACCCTCCAGACTCCAGCATGAAGTATTATAGGTCTGTGAGCTGACTACACCCCTGGACATAATACTGAGACCAGTTGAAATACTAGCTTATAATCACTATTAGTAGCTCAGTGGTTTTATCTTCAAGTTCTCCTAGAACACTTGGATGAGTAGCATCTGGCAGTGGTAATTGTCTTACTCTTAATTTGTTTTTTCTAAAATCCGTTTATTAACAATTAAGAATTGATCTCAATTTACAATTCTGTAGATTCACTCCTTGCAGATGATAGCTGGGATGAAAGTAGCACCTAAGTAGACCTTCAGTCTGAGTTCAACAGAAGCCTCAGTGAGTGCAAAAGGAGATGTCTCCCAAATTACAGAAAAAGAATCTGCAAGGTTAAATGGCAAAGTGCTCACCTCCAGAGACACAAAGGAGCACAAAGGCATAATCATGAGTGGATGAACCCCAGTTTAGATAAATTTATCTTGTTTTACATTCTTACAGCTAAGACCTTATTAAGGGTTTATTGCAAAGGAATGAGTTTCACAGGTTGCACCAAGTGATTGAGGAACCCGTCTTGTAGAACAGCAAGGAAAGGGAAGAGGGGCCGGTGGTGTGGCTGAAGGCCAATCTCCGTCAACACAAAAGGAATGGGGGGAATCCCGATAACCTCAACAGAGAAATGGAGCCCCTGACCCAGCTGTTGTCCCAGGGCTTTCACAGGACTGAAGTCAGCCCATGGTCCAGGTGAGAAAACCATCAAATGGGTTGACTGGGGAGACTTTCAGGATCACCTCATGAACTGAGAGCACTACTGCTTACAGGAGATGGGCACACCCTGTGGGACGTATGGGAAGTGTATCCTGGGTTTGTACAGGACTTGCAATGAACATTTTGGATAGGAATCAAAAGTGGAAAAAGTCAGAAATCAAAACATATTGGGAAAACCAGAATGTCCTGATTCTGTGAACGGAGAGATTAAAGGGGCCAGTCAGCCACATGTGAGCAGAGATGATCAGTGCAGGTGTCTGTCTGTCCATGCTTCATGCTTGAACAATATATCTCTCCTGTCTTCTCACTAAACTCCTTTTATAGTTGTTTTCTTTGGTGTCAGCAACTGGAGACCATGTCTAAAACCAGAAGCTGGAAAGGTCCTTATTGTGTTTATTTATTTATACATATATATGCATACATATATGTTTGTTTGTGGCTTTTTTCCACTAACAGCCTTTCATCCTCATCAGCCAGAGAGGGAACTGGATGAGACCGTTGGTGCTGCTTGGTAGTGTGAGAGCACTGTGTTTTCTGTCTGTGTTGATCTTTGCTGCTGGATGTGTGTATGTCTGTAGGGCGTGTGTATACACATGTTCTTGTTGGGAATTTTTGCTCAGACTCACTATGGGCTGAACGTGGAGCTGTGGCAGCCTCACCTGTTTTCTGCCACCAGCTTTGGTAGCTCCTAGCAGGCCCCACTCATATTCCCTGAGAAAACTAGATTCTCTGGAACTCAATATCATTGCGTCATCCTGCTGAGCTTTGGCCTTTCTCTCATTTTGCAGTAGGAGGTACACGTGTCCCCCATCACTCCTTTTCTTTAGATAATAGCTTCTTTAGTGTTTTTTAAATAGCTCAATTGTTTCTTTAAATTTGTGGATGTCTAATTTTGTGAAGTGCTTTTCATGCCTTCTCTGGATAATCTCTTTGCCTTTGAATGAGTGAACTCAAACTACCGAAGCCAGTGAAGTCCTTTTGGGTTCTGTTGTAACTTATGTGCATAGTTTTATTTTGGGAGTAGTCCCATATGTATCTTAGATACTTAGGGAGAACTGATTCTTCTGTGTTTTAGTTTTCAGCAAGTTTCCAAAATCCAAATAAATCATATCTTTAATGTATCCAGTCTTCTAAATGTTGACATAAAAATGCCATCAGAAATTTCAGAGTTTATTGATTTTTTTTTGAGTATTTTCATATCTAATACAATCAATTGCTTTGCAGAACAGAACATTTGCTTTGTTGGTTTCAACTGCCAGCCCTGAGAAATCAGAGTCCTGTGAAACCAAGCCCAGTGCTCTTTTTTCATACTTCCTCAGGGCTAATAAAATCATTGTGAGAATTAGTCTCTTAGCATCATCTGTGCTGCACCATCTTCTTCAAAGCCCATGACACTACTGCTGTTAATGGATTCATACTGACGTAAAGTATTGGAGCAATTCTGGCACATGATGAGAGGATCTGTTTGTTTCACAGCTGGGTAGGCTCCGGAGTGTGTCAGTCTAAGGCTCAGCAAACTATTTATCACCAAAGTGACTAAATTACTCAACTGTACACAGAAATAAGTCTATCAGTGAGAACTTGGACTCTTTCACCTCGTCAACCTTACAAGCCACCCTTGACAGAGCACGTAGTCTGTCACTTTTTCCTGCACATGTATTAGTTTTTACATCACGGGTACTAATTTACTCTAATCTCCAAAACTTTATCAGACTATTCCAAATTTTTGCATGGATAGTTGGATCAGATTCATCTCCTTGCTTTCCCCTCTCCATTGGCAACTCTTCATTGACTCAAGTTTCTGTTAGAACCCATGGTACATATACTGCCTCTGTGAGGTTATTGCATCTGAATACTCTCTCTCCTAAGTCTGACAAGTCCACAGACAAATTTGTGTCTTCCCAAAGTGATGCTTCACCCTACCTGTCACTTGGGGATTCTTTACCTTGTAGTCTTCCTTCATTGTGCTCCCTCCGGTGAGCCACAGAGGTTGTTTTCCGGGGCACTCAGGCTGTATCTCAAATATCTGCAGGTGCTCCAGGGTCTGATTCTGCAGTCACCCAGGTCAAAGACCTGGTCAGGGTGGGCCATGGCTCTTTTCTGGAAAACCCACCGTTTGGGCTGGGGTGGTAGGAGGAGAGCAGGACCACTATTGGCCATGTCTCAGTAGAAATGCAGCTGAAAAAGCTCGGATGAAGATGCAGGCTGGAAGCTGGGAAACCTTTCTGGATGAGGTCCAAGTACATGGGGACAATCCAGGAAGATTATAGCTAACAAGACCCGATCTGCTGTTGAGAAAATCCCATACCAAGAAGCAGTGGCCTCAGCTCTTCCCTGAGGCCTTCAGGGGCTATTTCTGGACTCACCATCTGTCCCACCTATTTTTTGCAGCCTCAGACTACACGCTACAGGCTCTGCTTCATTCACAGAAACCTGTATCAATCAAGCTCTTGTTCTTCCTGCGATTTCCCTTCCTCTCTATTCAGCAAACAGCTTCTGTTTCCATCAGGTTCAGCCAGCTCAGCAGCTTATCTTTCCTCTTTACAATTTCATTTCTGCCATGTTGCATTTTATTTCCTGTAAATGTCGTCATTTTCTTGTTTTGGAGGCAATGCTATGGTTTGTAAGAAACTTGTCAAACATCTAATTACAGAACTTGTTTCTTTTGTTAAATTGTAAGTGCTACAATTCTTAAA